>NC_052628.1:5660000-6910000 GCF_016161935.1 Mauremys reevesii | reverse complement strand
AGGAAATCTGTGGCAGAGCTAAAGAACACAGATCTCTTGCATCCAACGAAGTGTATTCACCCACGGAAGCTCATGCTGCAAAACGTCTGTTAGTCTATAAGGTGCCACAGGATTCTTTGCTGCTTTTACAGATCTCTTGGGTTCCTGATTCCAGTGCTTTCCCCCCAAAATCATCCTTCCTCTCTCTTATCTGAGATGTAAATGGTGCATGGGCCTTTTGTGACCCTCATGCTCAGGGGTGAATTTTGTTCATAAGGGAAAACCTTGGTAGAGAGCAATGCAGAGTCACCTCATTGCAAAGAGAGCTCCAGCAGGCATTGTGCTTCCAGCTCCTGCAAAAATCCTCAGTGCCCAGGAAACTCCAGCAACAGGGGCATGATTATTTGACTCAGATACAACCAAGAACAAACCCCATATTGCTACAATATTTATCCCGCAAGCTGTGTCGCTTATGACACGGACCTGAACAGAACGGCCGGTGTGAGAGTTGCAGTCTGATCCCAAACCCATCAGATACAAACACTCCCATTGATTTCAATGGGCTTTGGATCAGGCTTTTAGTCTGATAAGTGGTTGTAGCATGGATCATGTTTCTGTCTGTACAGCACTGAGTGCGCTGAGTGGACCATAGATAAGAAGGAAAATGTTGTTTCATATGACGTTAGCTTCGTATGTGTCTATGGAAAGATAACGGGTTTATCCCCTCCCTCCTGGTGGAGAAGTGCGAGCGGGGCTGGATGTGGGGCAGAGAGAGAGAAGCAGGAAGCTGGGCTGGGCAGGGCTGGATGGAGGGCGGAGAGGGTGGAGGAAGGAGGATTGGATGGAGGGCACAGAGGGAGGTGGGGAGCAGGAATGGATGTGGTATAGGGCACCTATTGATTGGGAGGCTCCATTTGCCCCACTGCGAGCCCAGTAAAAGGTTGTGGGAAGGGCCCAAGACAGATCATGGTAAGAAGTGGTCCGAGGAGGAAGCAATGGATCTGTGTAGTCAGGCCTCGTCTGTTTATTAAAGGGTCTCTGGACCAGAACGCAGAGGAGAGGGAGGGTCTGGGACTGGGTTCCTCAGCCACCCACTAAGGAAAGTGGAGCAAAAGGCACCGTAGCTACTGAACCCCCCGACCCCAGCGTCAGATCAAAGGCCCAAAGCGAGGGGGGGGGATTCTTTCTTGAACTATTGGTTTGCCCCAGAAGGGGTGGGACTATTTGTGATGTGGCTGCAGGGCCAAGTCGTAAGAATCATGCAGGGCCGGAGCAGCCGTCAGCAAGGGGCACCAAGGGAGGAGAGCCTGCTATATCATGCCCAGCCACCAGGGGACTTGGCCACAGCTGAGTGACACTCATACAGGCCACTATTAAAGCTTTAGGGGCTTTGCTGGGGAAAGACCTGAGTGGCATGAAAGGGGTTGGGCTGAGAGGATGGAGGTAGACATATCTAGCTCAAAGAGGGAGGATAATGAGAGAAGACCGCACAACATTTGGATGGACTGTTTCTTCCCACCCATACTTGATGGCTGTATCAATATCCTCCGAGGCATCCCAGGACTAATGGGGTACCTCTGTCTGAGTCCAAAGCATGCAAAGAGCTAAATCTGACCGACCGCTAGAGCCCATCAGGAGCAGGCTATGCTGCTCAGAGTGCTAACACTCCTAGCTAGCAGACTTGCTGTCACTATCACACAGCCTACTTTGAACTGATGATCCTGAGCTGAAAGGCTCTGTAGCTGCTTCCCATTATCCTGAGCCACCCAGTGACCTTTAGCAACATGAAAACTATTAATGAGCTAATAAGTTCAGTGCTATATTGACACAGAGAAAAACATCCGCTTGTGTCCATCCTAGGGTACAAGTTTTAACCCACAAAGTCAATCAAGCCCCGTAAAAGCCATTACACATTGTTGCAAATAGATATTGTCATTGTCCAGATCCTCAGCTGGTGTAAATCGGACTAACTCCATTAAAATGAATAAAGCTTTGATAAATCACTGTGCATTTGGTGTAACTTTTTAGCTTGGTCCAGTAGATAAGTCACTTAGCTGGGACTGAGGAAATCTGGATTCTCTTTCCTGCTCTTCCACTGACTAGCTATGTGACTTTGGGAAAGTCACTTCACTTCTCTTAGACAAAGCGTGGGAGGGAAAACAGTGACAGTCTTCTGGAAGCTCTCTGGGGCAAGGACTTTCTCCTGTTATGGGTTGGTACTGCACCATGTATTAAATTAATCATATCAGGGCCTCCTGGTACTTCTGCAATACAAATATAACAGCACCACCATAAAGATGGCATTTTAAAATGACATCTGTTAAGGCCAGTCTTTTCAAAAGCAGTCATCGATTGTCAGTTCCCAACCTGATAACCTTGGCCTTAATTTTCAGACACACAGAGCACTCAGAACTCCAGTAGAAGCCGATAGGTTCTGCAGGTGCTCAGAAGCACTGAAAAATCAGACCCAAGGTGTCTCATATCGGCCAACAAATATTGAGGCCCTCAAAGTCAATGGGCATTTCTTTTTTTTGAAAAAATTGGCCCAAATAAACACGGCTCCGTGTGGTTAATCATATTTGTTTAATTAAGGTAACACATCTGCGGAGTAAATAGCCTGTTCGGTCAGTAACATAACTTTGTACAAGTGCAGCGATAATTGGATAATGTAATGAAATGCATGGCGGATTTTTTTTAAAGGAAATATAATGAGATTTCATCATTTTATATGTGCAGGTAATTAGTTCTTTAGAAATAAGAGGAGAGCAAATTATCTGCAGATTTGAACTAGCAGGAATCAATTCAAATGACGCAGCTGAAGTGGTAAAAATGATCTGCTTTAAATCACTTGAAATTCAAACCAAAACCGTTCCTGGAGGAAATCAGATCAGGGACAGGAGCTGACAGGATTTGTTTTAGAAAACAGAAGCTATTAGGCCTTCAGAGAATATGGCCTTCATTTGCTTTTGCCCAAACTTCACGTAGACAAAACACCCATTGAAGTCCATGGCCCTGATTCTGCACTCACTAAAACTCCTAGCCGTACCCTGTGCCTTTCTAAATGACCTCTCTGAATCAGATTCTAGCTGCATGTGGTGACATGAATATCCTCTTGTGTGCTTAATTTGAGTGCACAGATATCTAATGTGCCTGTGTCGGTCAAGCATAGGCCTCATGCTCCCTCAGATACCTAATTGGCCATGTGCACAACCATAAAGGTGCATGCAGCTACTCGCGCCTTGCTTTGAAAGCCTACCCCTCTCTCTGCTCAGGGCGACCCAATATTTTATTGATACACTTCCACCTCTCCTCATCTTTAATATTTAAGCAGGCTCTCAAAGCAGGCAGCACACAGCTCACGGTATGCAGGTGGCCCTGCCAGCAGTATGCTGGGATAAATGCCTCCTGTGGAATTTGCATTGCTTTTGTTCTTCTCCTCTGAATTCTCACAAACAGTCCCAATTTGAAAATGCAAACAAACAAGAAGAGATCTAAACTTTCTCTGAAGGAAGCCTAACCCCCTTGAAGAAAGTTCCCCTGGGCCACTGCTGATTTGGTTTGGTTGGTTTCACTCTTATTTCTCGCTATTGTTTTCTTTCCTTTGTACTTTGATGTTTCTTTGGGGACTCAAGTTTGAAAAAAAAAAAAGAAGAACAAACACAAAGGCATTTACAATATATTTTTGCTTGGAACAGGCCTGTCAACAGAGTCAGGGGAAAACAAGGGGGATGAAGGATTAGTGAGAAAGCAGGCGAGAGGGAGGCTGGGATGCTAGCTTCCTTGAGCTAGTCTTCCCCAGGGTTTCCACTCTAGGAATGCATCTCCAAATCCATCCAGCGCTCCGGTGGAAATTCCCTGCCTGACACAGACACTCATCCGTTGTCCCATCGCCTTGAAGACCCTGCCCCTAGACAGGATAGTTCTGCCCACCACACCAGCCAGGCCCCCCAGAGGAGCAGGATTGCAAGCAGCTTGTATAACTGACTTCATTTAGGCCCATAGTGTGGTTTGAGCATAGGAGCTTCAGTGTTAAAATTTCTACTGCTTGAGCTGAAAGACTAAGGACCAGATCCTCAAAGATATTTAGACACTTAACTCCAACTGGCAACTAGACAACTAAATACCTTCGAGGAGCTGGGTCTTAGTCCTTTAGATGAAGGGCTTTCCACTCCTGGGAAGCTATATTCTGAGGTCTTCTAGCATGCAGCAAAGGGCAAAAGCAAGAATGGTCCAGCAGTTGAGGGCTACTTCAGGAAATCCAGATTCAGTTCCTTGTTCTGCATCACCTCATCAGTGGTGTAAATATTTCTAGCCCCACTGAAGTGAAAGGATTTCACTTATTGTCTTTGTGATCACATGCAACTTCTCATTTAACTATGCAAATAAGAAACTTGCTTACTGAATATGATATAAGGTGCAGCTTGGGCTGTGTGACTGTGTATTCTGATACTGTGTTCTTGCATTGCTTTACTTTGCAATTTAGGTTTGCCCTAGAATCTGCGGATCCACACTTCTGAACTGAGCTCTCGTATTGCTCTTAAATAATATTGACTGTAGCAATTGAAACAATCATCCAGGTAATTGTAAACCCCTAGCTGGTCTTTTGTGGTCCGTGAATCTGTGGACAAGACCAGTGGTAATTGTTATATCCTTGGGGCAGCCGGTGTAGGAAGCAATCACTTGAGGCCAGAGAACAGGCAGCTAACCAAAACCTCCATTTTATTTACATATATACAGAGCTCCTCAACCGGTTGAAACCGGTTGAGCTAACCCATAATAATCTAACTCAGTTGCCATAGCAACAAAACCATGACAACCAAATACACAACATATTCCTCCCCCCCTAATAAGAACATCCCCTAAATAAAACACACACTAGACTAGAGAAGGAGGGTAGACTGCCTCCATTCCCGGCTAAACCCTGGGGATTATTTTGCCCCATAACCGTGGGTTCGCCCTAGCTAAAGATCCAGCCGATGAGGAGGTCTTCTGTCTCTAGGTGGATTACGGCGAACCACTGGTGTTGTTGCACCCGAAAGCACTAGGGGCTCAGGGTCCGCAGCACGAACAGGTGAGGAGGGGGTATCAGCTCGTGCTGGGCAAAGGGGTCTCAGCCGCCGGCAGTAATGGAGAGAACAGTCAGAAACAGGTGACTCGTGATTCGATCCTCACCAGAAGAGGTGAAGTCAGACCCTCAACTGCAGATGGGTCCTGAGGACTGGCATGACCTGGCAACAGCTGATCTACATGTCGCCGCCAGGTAAGATTCTCTGCAGTCCGGACTGTGTAGGAAACAGGTCCTGTTTGAGTGATGACTGTGGCTGGAACCCATTTAGCTCTGGAAGTATAATTCCGAGCCAAAACTGGCTGTCCCGGGCTAAAGGTTCGGTCTTTTGCTCTGGGTGCCCGTCTGATGACTTGATATTGCTGCTGATGTTGCACAATTTGTCGGGGTTCAGAAGGTTTCAGCAGATCAAAGCAAGTGCGCAGCTGTCGTCCCATCATTAGAAAGGCCGGAGATGCGTGGGTCGTAGCATGAGGTGTGTTTCTGTAGGAAAGTAAAAAGGTATCCAGACGCTTTTGAATGGGTGATGTCCCTTTGCTGATTTCAAAGCGTTTTCATTGTCTGCACAAATCTTTCAGCTAATCCGTTGGTGGACGGATGATATGGTGCTGACGTGATGTGGTGTATCCCATTTGCTTTCATAAAATTTTGAAACTCCTGAGAAACGAACTGCGGTCCGTTGTCGCTCACAAGTTGTTCTGGCAGACCAAAACGACTAAAGAGTCCTCGTAGTTTTTGGATAGTACTCTCTGCAGAAGTGGACTGCATTATAGAGACTTCTGGCCATTTAGAATGGGCATCTATTGCCACCAAGAACATGCTTCCTTCAAGGGGGCAGCAAAGTCAACGTGAATACGTTGCCACGGGTTTTCAGGCCAGTCCCATGGGTGTAGGGGTGCCCACTGGGGTGCATTCCTCACACCCTGACATGACATACAAGCTTTTGCCTTCTCTTCAATAGCGCTGTCCAGTCCAGGCCACCAAAAATAGCCGTGCAATTTCCTTCATGCGCACTATTCCACAGTGACCGGAATGTAGCTGTTCTAACATCTGTGATCTCAGTGGTGGTGGAATAATGACACGTCTCCCCCACAACAAACAACCAGATTGGACCGATAACTCCGTCCGCTTGGACATGTAGGGAACAAGGTCGGATGAGACCGGAGAGGTTTGTCGAGATGTTCCATGCATCACCAGGTCCATAACGTGGGACAATACTGGGTCAACGCGAGTTGCCTTCTTTATCTGAGTAGCAGTGATGGGTGTATTCTCTACCTGTTCAAAGTAGAAGATTTCCTTGTGGGCACTATCGTGGTGTTTGACCGGCAAAGGCAACCTTGAGAGGCCATCTGCATTGCCGTGTAGAGTGGATTTCCGATATTTGATTTCATATGTGTGTGCTGAAAGTAACAATGCCCAACGTTGCATACGACTAGCAGCTAATGGGGGAATGCCTGTGTAAGGTCCAAAAATTGATGTCAGAGGTCGATGGTCTGTGAGAAGAGTAAATTTTCGCCCAAACAGGTACTGATGAAACTTCCGAATTCCAAAACAATTCCTAATGCCTCACGTTCGATTTGGGCGTAGTTAGTTTCTGCTTTGCTTAGAGTGCGTGAAGCAAAAGCAATAGGTCTCTCTTCTCCTGAAGGCATAATATGTGACACGACTGCTCCCACTCCATAAGGGAGGCATCGCAGGCCAATTGCAGTGGTAAGGATGGATCAAAGTGCGTTAGAACTTCAGAATTTAGCAATGCATCCTTAGCTTTGTTAAACGCAACATCACAGGCTTCAGTCCACTTCCAGGCCTTGTTCTGCCCAAGGAGCTCATGAAGTGGTTTTAGCAGTGTGGCTAACTGTGAGATGAACTTTCCATAATAGTTCAGGAGTCCTAGAAACGAGCGCAGCTGGCTTACATTTCGAGGTGGGGGAGCCTCCACAATAGCTTTAACTTTTGCAGGGGCCTTATGAAGACCTGCAGAATCAATGATGTGTCCCAAATATTCAACAGAGGGCTTGAAGAATTCACACTTGTCTTTGCGAACTCGTAGGTCATACTCTTCCAGTCTTTGTAGGGTAGCCTCTAAATTCTTTAAGTGATCCTCTTCATTTCTTCCAGTGACCAGGATATCATCCAGATAGCACTGAACTCCTGACAAGCCACACAAGATCTGGTCCATAGCCCTCTGGAACAGGGCGGGAGCAGATGTTATTCGAAGGGTAGCGACAGTATCGATAAAGCCCCTTATGAGTCACAATAGTCAACAGCTCTTGGGACTTTTCATCGACGTGCATCTGTAAATATGCTTGACTCAGATCAATCTTACTGAACTTTTGTCCCCAGCCAGGCCTGCGAAGAGGTCATCGATGCGGGGAAGTGGGTATTGCTCTGCACACAACACTGGGTTGACAGTGACTTTAAAATCACCGCAAATCCGGAGAGAGCCATCTTTCTTCACGATTGGAACGATAGGAGTGGCCCATGAGCTATGGGTAACTGGTATTAGGACTCCATTGGTGACCAGGCGCTCCAGGTCTGCTTCAACTTTTGACCTGATGGCATATGGCACAGTTCGGGCTTTCAGATATTTTGGTGGACTGCCAGGTTTAATGTTCAATGTCACAGTGATTCCCTTCATACTTCCCAAATCATCTCCAAAAACAGCAGAATCTTTACTTAGTATATTGGTTAGACTGGTTTCTTCTTTAGTCATCCGGTGCACTTCTGCCCAGTTCAGTTGAATCTTCCCAAGCCAAGACCTACCCATTAAGGCTGGGTAGTTACCTCTCACCACAAACAGTGGCAATTTAGCCACCTGTCCATTGAGCTCCACCTTAACATCAATAGTGCCCAGCATAGGCACAGCTTCTCCCGTATACGTCTTCAGAACAGTTTTTGTTGCCTTAAGCGGAAGATGCTGTAGCTTTTCTTTATACACAGTCTCGGAGATCAGTGAGACGGCTGCACCGGTGTCCAGTTCCATGCGTATACGTTTGCCATCCAATAACGGGGTTACCCAGTATTCATGTGAGCCCATTGCCAAAGACAAAACATGCAGTGGCACTTCCTCTTGCGATGAGGTGTCACCTTGATCATCCTGGGTCTGCTCTAGGGTATGCAGGGTTCCTCTTTTTGTCGGCCAGACCACAGGCCTCTTTTTCTTTTGTTTACAGGCACACTGAATGTGTCCCTTTTTGCCACAGTGTCGACACACCAGGTCCTTACACCAGCATTCTGATGCCTGGTGACCCGGCTTACCACAGCGGTAACATTCTTGACTCTGCACAGTTTTGTGGGTCGGTTCTTGTGACACTTTTTGCACCCTAGGGGGTGCACCGATGTATTGTGCCTCCCTTGTAGCCAGTTCCATGGAGACAGCAATATCAACAGCCTTCTGTAAGGTAAGCTGAGCCTCTGTCAGTAGGCGCTTCCGTATAGCTTCACTGTACAGGCCACACACTAACCTGTCACGCAGGGCATCATGTAACATTTCTTTAAATTCACAGTGTTCTGCTAGCTTTTTTAAAATGGCTACAAATTGTACAACTGTTTCATCTTCCTTTTGGTCTCTTTTGTGGAACCTATATCTTTCAGCAATTACCAGTGGTTTTGGGGAGAAATGAGACCCCAGGATTTCCACAATGTCACTGTAAGATTTAGTCTCAGGCTTAACAGGGTGTAGTAAGCTGCGTAGCAGAGAGTAGGTTTTAGCCCCTACAACAGTTAAGAATATTGGCACCTTCTTCGCTTCTGTAATGTCATTTGCAATACCAAAAAGCTCAAAACGCTCAGTATAAACATGCCACTGCTCTGTATTCTCATCAAAAGGCTCCAGGGACCTGGTCAGAGTAGCCATGATTTTTAGTTTCACTTTCACAGTCAGTGCAAAGAAGCAGCTTTTTTCCTTTGTTTGTTCTTTACCTTGACTTCTACTTCCTTCTGTTACTGGAGCAGCACCGGAATCCCACCCTCGTCGCCAGTGTTATATCCTTGGGGCAGCCGGTGTAGGAAGCAATCACTTGAGGCCAGAGAACAGGCAGCTAACCAAAACCTCCATTTTATTTACATATATACAGAGCTCCTCAACCGGTTGAAACCGGTTGAGCTAACCCATAATAATCTAACTCAGTTGCCATAGCAACAAAACCATGACAACCAAATACACAACAGTAATTCAGAACATAGGCGGTCTTGCTGGTTATAGGCTTGAACTATAATAAAGTTAGATCTTATTTGCTTTAGAGGTTGTGGTGACTTCTCCCTAGCTAGAAAGTCATCTCATTTAATCAGTCTAATTTGTTCTGAGTGTCCTCAGGACCAGATATTGGGCCCCATTCTCCAACTTTGTGCTACCTTGTGTCATTATTTATACCTATGCAAAGTGGATGGTGAATGCTACCAATCACTACGCTTTAGCCTCATTTTGGGCTAGATTGTGGCTCTGCCCAATACAGGGGAGACTCAGGGAGTCATGGCCTGCCAAACCACCACTTAAAGGGCTGGGGAAATAGAAGGTTCCATGAAGAAGTGGGTGGGGCATGGGTGGATGGGGCTAGGGAGTGGCTGAGTGGGAGTGGGGAGAAAAGAAGGAAACGGGAATACAGCTGGCTGGAAATTGATTGTTTTCCCCATAGAGATTTTTGACTGAAATAAAAATATATTTTTTTCTAAGAAAGCAACCATTTACTGTGAAAATTTCCATTTAATCGAAAGCCCAATTTTTCGACCAGCCCTAATAGTGAATCTCTGAGTCACAATTCCCTCCCAGGGCTCCTCCTGCAGCATTGCAGCTAGTATAATTTTTGTCTTTTGATAACACCTAGGAGTCCTGGTCCTGGTACAGGAGTCCTTCATGGTAGCCATTGTACAAACCCAGAACCGAAAGATGGTCCCTCCCCCAAAAAATTTACAATCTGCAATGCATCATTCCTTACACTGGGCACTGAGGCTCCATATAGCCCTTTCCACAGCTGCATGTGGCTACACAAAGTGTAGGTCTCCAGGCAATTAAGCCTCATGTGCATTCATCTCATTGCCCTTGGGGTTGCCATCAGTAACATTGAGAGGTTGTTTGCATGGCAACAATTGCCCATGAAAAAGCATTTTTTCCTTTTCTTTGCTTGGGCCAGAGAAGACTTGGTGATGACCCCAGTTCAGTCACAAACAAAGAAAAGAAGTAATAAACACCAAGTGATTTATTTGTGTGGACACAATGATTTGATGTTGTTCCTTGTTGACAGAATGATCTGGCCAGAATTACATTCTATTGATAAAACTGTGAAGAAATGCCATTCATCGACCACATCATGTTAGGGGTTGGGGAAAAAAGCATTTGTCCACAGAATATTATTTTTCCTGAGTTGTCAGTCGTTTCTAGGGATTTGAACAACCTCATGTTTGCAATCACACTCACTTCCACTCTATCTTCCTTTTATTCATTTAACCATTTAGTTCTTTGCCTATCAGTCTAATCTAATTTGGCCACGCATTTCTAGTATCTGGGCACCCAAGGCGGTGATTAGAGGTCTTAGAATGGTGTCACATTAACTAACAGCTGACATGATGACCTTTGCCTTATCCCAAAACATGACCTCTCTTATTAGGGGAGAAAACAATTGAGTTAACTACAAATAAAAGTCACATGCTTCTGTATTCCTGCTTTCCCCCTAAAGCTATTCCAGACCCTGCCAGAACCAGGAAGCCCTGGAGAATTTTTGGAAGAATCTGATCTTGTGAAAAGCCAGCCCAGTGAAGTTTGCCAGGATCCAAAGACGTTTGTATTAAGAAATCCCATATTTTGAATGCTTAGGCCCCTGGATCTCCAGGAAATGTAGCAGTTCCACCATTGCAATCATCAAGACCCTTGAAGATATATTAGTTGTTTTGTGAAATTATCCCAAAACTCCCCTTTCTAATGCACCAGGACCCTAGCCTGAAATAATTGTTCTGAGCTTCTGCTGCACTTGCTACCTCATTCGGAATGTGCCAGCATTCCTATTCACTTGTATGTTGCTTATGGTTACACTGCTGATGTCTAATAAAGGCTAACCTGCAAAAATATCTGCAGCACAGAGTGGTGGGGGTGGTCAAATTTCAACACTTTGGGCAATTCAGAGAAGAATTTGTAGCCAGAAATATCTGATTTATATATATATATATAGCTTCCTTGCCTCCACTTCTGCCTTGGGGGCCTGTCCATGATACTTTGGTAACATACACACGTTCACACTCACACATGATCTATCACCCTCAAGTAAGGGGCTGGGAGGGAGAGGAAAGGAGTTCTGATCTGGACCAGTCTTCACCAGAATTAGAAATTGGCTCTAGATCTAAGTAGACGGTGAAGGTTTGAAGTTTGCTTCTTATTTTTCCCCATGCTAGTGATCATTAATATGCTAGTTCCATAAAGTAACAAAAAAACCTAATATTGAATACACTGTATATACGGGTTCATTAGCCCGTTCATTTATAAGCCGACCCTCCAAAATGGATAGGTAAAAATAGCAAAAACTGCATGACCATTTCATAAGCCGACTCTATATTTTAGGGGTTGGAAAACTTTGGCTTCTGGCCCATCAGGGTAAGCAGCTGGTGGGTCTGGACGTTTTGTTTACCTGGAGTGTCTGCAGGCATAGAGCCCCTCAGCTCCCTGTGGCCGTGGTTCGCTGTTCCCAGACAATGGGAGCTGCGGGAAGGGCTCCATGCCTGCAGACACTTCAGGTAAACAAAATGACAATGTATTAGATATTAAATTCAATGATTCCATTGAGTTTAAAATCATCAAATTTTGGTGTAGACCCATTTATAAGCCGACGCCTGCTCTTTGATACATCATTTTTTTTACCGAAAATATTCGGCTTATGAATGAGTAAATACAGTAATTAAAAGAAGATGAAGTAATATTAAAGGAAAAAATGTAGTCCATAATCTAATCATTAACCTCAGTGTCCTGGCCAAATTTAAATTTGAGTGACTGCTCAATGATTTGCCTATTTATAATTTCCACTCTAGTTTTATCTGGATATTGTAGTCTTCTCTCAATAAAATACTGTGTACCATGATTTTGCAGCTGCTTGCCACCCCAAATGGGGTGCTTTGCAGTGGTGGAGGGAATTATTCTTAGTCATAGAAGGTGAAATCTTGATCCATTTGAAGTCACTGGCAGTTTTGCTATTGTTTTCACTGGGGCCAGAATTTCCCCCATAATATCTATTTTATGCTAGAGATTAGCCTGGGGCACTGAATTCAAATTCCCCTGGAGTCTGGGGGAGTTCGGGTCCAGACTGGAATCCAAATTTTGAAGCTGGTGCCTCTCTTTATAATGACTCTGTGATAAGGAGCTCAGAGGGCAGGCTAATGGTTAGTGCACAGGACTTCCTGCCCTTGCCTCTCTATAAGGGTGGTAGAGATACCCGTTCTTGACCTTAAGATGGGGATCTTCAACTTTCCAACCACTTCTGGATTTAGGCCCTTAAAGGGGTTTTGTAGGGGGACCTAGCCCCTCTGTCTCCACCAGGTCTCAGCCTGGGCCCTGTGGGAAGCGGCATCAGCAGGGACCTCCCTGCAGTGGGTCTAAGTCGCTTCCCTGGACTTCTTCCTACCTATAGAACCCTTCAGTTTGCGCTATGGCCCCTATAGTCCAAACAGTCAATAACCTTTCAACAAAAGAGTCCAAAGGAGCACGGACCTGCAAGTTCTCCATGGAGGTGATGGTTAGAGAAGGCTCTGCCTGAGGGCCTTACCCACTCTGTGGTCCCTTCTCAAGCGCCATCTTCTGCCTGGCTTCCTAGGTAGGATTGCTCTCTCCTACAGACCATCCACCACCCTTTGCCTGGGCCTCTGAGCTCCTTTTAACCCACTCCTCCAGTCAGAGCATACTCAGCAGGTCTGGAGGGGCAGGGCTACCTGGGCCCAGTATTGCCTTTTAATCTTTTCAGGCCCAGTGTGGGGCTTGTAAGTCCCATCACAGGGTCAAAATCACAGAATCTGAATATCCTGATGGTTTTGATCCAAATCTGGCCCTTCAATATTATTTATCACATAGCAAAGCATCCTAGGACACTGTACGGTCCTTAGTAACATATAATCATAAGATATTATGAATAAAAATTCCTAGTAGTGAAAACAATTGGACTGCAGTAAGTAGATTATTGAAGGAATCAGCTGATGTACCATCTCTGCAGATACCTAAGAGCATAGGGGAGTGACGTAGTAAACTGTCCTACAAGATGCAGAGTTTCAGAATGGATAAAACAAGTGGTTTAAATGCACAGAACATCACTATTCAACAATTCAGGACAGGGAATGAGGAATAATATTGTAGCCAATTAAAACTGCAGAAGGAATTTGAATGGTAGAATAAAATGACACTTGTCAGCATATGACCAAGACAAGAGAATGGAGACCCCTCTTCTTGTGAAAAGTAGAATTGGCTTTTTAATTGTTAGAAGTATCCAGGACCTTGGTTTTAAGTCTCATCTGAAGGACAGCATCCCCAAAAGAACTTTGGTCCAACATATGATGTCGGGACCTCGCTTTAAAGTGGATTGAGAGCTGAACATACTGAATGGGGGCTCAGGATGACAACTGGTTGGGACATTTCAGAAAAAAAACATGTTTTGGTCAGAAAATGTTGATTCATCAAAACCAAAATTGTTCTTGAGAAAGGGTCAATTTTGATGAATCTCCCAATTCCAGAATGTCCCAATTTTATTTTATTTTTTGGGGGGGGAGAAGCTTTTAAATTGTTGAAACATCCCATTTTTACATTTTTGAAACAAAAATTGTATGGGTTTGATTCAAAATGGCTTTTTGTTTTGAAATAGTTATTCTGAAAAGGGTTATTTTTTAAAAAGGTCAAAATTGAAATGCAAATTTTCAAAATTATCAAAATAAAACATTTCAAGTGACCCCATTTTATTTATTTATTTTTAGATTATCAGTTCATGAAAATTTGCATGATTTTGACTTTTAAGCCGTTTTAAGATGAGGAAATATGTCAAACTCTCAAAAACACTCAGAGGACATGAAACCTGACTGCTGCACTGCTCTACTCAGCAGTAGCTATTAGAAGGGAAATGGGAATCTGTTGTAATTATTGGGTCTACAAATATATCTTAATTGTGAGCCCAATTGTAAAAAAATAAGTGAAAGTTCATAAGATGTGAGAATAACCTGTAATAATAGGTGTCAATGGAAAACGGTACAAAAGACAGACAGAAAGACTGAATTAATCCCCCCCCAAAAAGGGCTACTGATATAACTCAAGTGTAACCCACACATCTCCTGGGTGTGGTGTTCTGTCCCGTCTGGTGGCACTGAGATCCCTTAGAAACAGTTAAATGAGTCTGCTCTACAGCCTAGAGAGGTAGAAGCTTATACCCTAAGCTCCAGAAGTTCCCCGGTTCGATCCTGCCTGACAATAACTGGGCTCTGTTAGTGTTACACAAGGACTGTGTTAAGATCATGCCTAGTAAAGAAGAAAAGCGAGGAACCAAAAATTGGTGAACCCAAAATCGGTGTGTCAGAAACTAGGCCTAATAGGTAGAAAAAATAATGAGGGGATGGGCTATTCTTAAAGAAAGTGACTTCCGGGGGGAAATGGCTACCGAAGTGAGCTTCACCATCATGGCTGCCACCCCTGCCATCTCCTAGGACCCCAGGCCTTCATCCTCCTGATCGTGAGAGATGTCCTGACCAGAGAAAGGGACCCAGGTGACATCCCCAATGCAACCAGCTCTGGCTGAATCCCAGACACCACCTGGGATGTCAGACTTTGTCTCTCTCTTCCCCGGCCCCCATGTGTACTTTTCTTTCCCCACCTTATGTCTGCTCCTGCGGTCTGCCTATCCCTCTCCTTTTTCCTTTTTTCTAATAAGAGTCTGGCTTAGCAGGCCAACAGTGCTGTAAACCCATGATCAGGTAGAGATAACTAAGAGCAGTGCCCTAAGCAGCCTGATGCTGGTACAAGTTTTCAAGGTCTCCGTATGGCTGATCAGACCGTGTGCTTTGCCTGTGTTTCTCCAGCTGTGAGGTTGCAAGTGTGAGTCCATGCCAGAGACAGAAGCTGAATTTTCTATCTTTGTTGTTCTTTTCTTCCCCCTTTGTGTGTGTTTGTCCTGTTTTGCCTTCTAGGAAACGGGATCAGTTTCAAACAAAAACAGTTCCAGCCCATCTCAACCCACTTCTCTTTTCCCCAAAAGGATCATTATTAACATCTTTAATGCCATCTAACAGACTGTCAAACAAGTGGAGGTAGAGAGGTTCCTTCTAAAATCTCTTTCCAGCTAATGGGAATAATGTTGATAAACTGAAAGTCTGACTTAATACTTTACATTTCAAAGGCTTTAACTCTTTTCTCTTCTTTTCTGTATCTTTAATAGAAGGTTAACATGGCGGAACTCGAGGAGCTGAGAGAGGCAGAGAGGTATGTTGATGAGGCTTTCCGGGACACTGTAGAATTGTCCCACCTCCGCTTAGACAGCTCCTGTGCTGTTGAGGAGGAAGAAGGGCCCAGGGAAGTAGAGCAGTCAATGGGAGCAGAGGGAAACCTTCCCGTAGTTGGGACCCTCCTTCCAGATGGTGCTGGGGTTGCCTCTCGCACTGAGGTTGCCTCTCTGGGGGAGGGAACTCCAGTTTCTAGGAAAAGGCAGGTGTTAGTAATGGGAGATTCGATTATTAGAAATGTAGATAGCTGGGTCTGTGATGACCGGGAGAACCGTATGGTGACTTGCCTGCCTGGTGCGAATGTTGCGGATCTCTCGAGGCATCTAGATAGACTTATGTGTAGTGCTGGGGAGGAGCCGGTGGTCGTGGTACATGTAGGTACCAATGACATAGGGAAGGGTAGGAGAGATGTCCTGGAAGCCAAATTTAGGCTGCTAGGGAAGAGACTGAAATCCAGGACGTCTATGGTGGCATTTTCAGAAATGCTCCCGGTTCCACGCGCAGGACCAGGTAGGCAGGCAGAGCTTCAGAGTCTCAATGCGTGGATGAGACGATGGTGTAGAGAGGAGGGGTTCACGTTCATTAGGAACTGGGGAAACTTCTGGGATGGGAGGAGCCTATACAGGAGAGATGGGCTACACCTAAACCAAAGTGGAACCAGACTGCTGGCACTAAACATTAAAAAGGTTGTAGAGCAGTTTTTAAACTAGGAGATGGGGGAAAGCCGACTGCTGCAGAGGAGCGGGTGGATCGGACACAGACTTCTCTTAGGGGAGAGTCTGATGATAGAGAATCTCCAGGTTATAGTCAGGAGCAGAGGAATGAGAAGTATAATGTAAGGGCCGGATCAGATAAACAGTCACATAAAAAAGAATCTGGCACATCAGAAAAAGGCAGGCTAATAAACAGGGACAAGTTTTTAAAGTGCTTGTACACAAATGCCAGAAGTCTAAATAATAAGATGGGTGAACTAGAGTGCCTTGTGATAAAGGAGGATATAGATATAATAGGCATCACAGAAACCTGGTGGACTGAGAGCAATCAATGGGACACAATCATTCCGGGGTACAAAATATATCGGAAGGACAGAACAGGCCGTGCAGGGGGAGGAGTGGCACTATATGTTAAAGAAAGTGTAGATTCAAATGAAGTAAAAATCTTAAGCGAATCCACAGGTTCCATAGAGTCTCTATGGATAGAAATTTCATGCTCTAGTAAAAATATAACAGTAGGGATCTATTATCGACCACCTGACCAGGACAGTAATAGTGATGATGAAATGCTAAGGGAAATTAGAGAGGCTATCAAAATTAAGAACCCAATAATAGTGGGGGATTTCAATTATCCCCATATTGACTGGGAACATTTCACTTCAGGACGAAATGCAGAGATAAAATTTCTCGATACTTTAAATGACTGCTTCATGGAGCAGCTGGTACAGGAACCCACAAGGGGAGAGGCGACTCTAGATTTAATCCTGAGTGGAGCGCAGGAGCTGGTCCAAGAGGTAACTATAGCAGGACCTCTTGGAAATAGTGACCATAATACAATAGCATTCAACATCCCTGTGGTGGAAAGAACATCTCAACTGCCCAACACTGTGGCTTTTAATTTCAAAAGGGGGAACTATACAAAAATGAGGGGGTTAGTTAGACAAAAGTTAAAAGGTACAGTGACTAAAGTGAAATCCCTGCAAGTTGCGTGGGCCCTTTTTAAAGACACCATAATAGAGGCCCAACTTCAATGTATACCCCAAATTAAGAAAAACAGTAAAAGAACTAAAAAGAGCCACCATGGCTTAACAACCATGTAAAAGAAGCAGTGAGAGATAAAAGACTTCCTTTAAAAGTGGAAGTCAAATCCTAGTGAGGCAAATAGAAAGGAGCACAAACACTGCCAACTTAAGTGCAAGAGTGTAATAAGAAAAGCCAAAGAGGAGTTTGAAGAACGGCTAGCCAAAAACTCCAAAGGTAATAACAAAATGTTTTTTAAGTACATCAGAAGCAGGAAGCCTGCTAAACAACCAGTGGGGCCCCTTGATGATCAAAATTCAAAAGGAGCGCTTAAAGACGATAAAGTCATTGCGGAGAAACTAAATGGATTCTTTGCTTCAGTCTTCACGGCTGAGGATGTTAGGGAGATTCCCAAACCTGAGCTGGCTTTTGTAGGTGACAAATCTGAGGAACTGTCACAGATTGAAGTGTCACTAGAGGAGGTTTTGGAATTAATTGATAAACTCAACGTTAACAAGTCACCGGGACCAGATGGCATTCACCCAAGAGTTCTGAAAGAACTCAAATGTGAAGTTGCGGAACTATTAACTAAGGTTTGTAACCTGTCCTTTAAATCGGCTTCGGTACCCAATGACTGGAAGTTAGCTAATGTAACGCCAATATTTAAAAAGGGCTCTAGGGGTGATCCCGGCAATTACAGACCGGTAAGTCTAACGTCGGTACCGGGCAAATTAGTTGAAACAATAGTAAAGAATAAAATTGTCAGACACATAGAAAAACATAAACTCTTGAGCAATAGTCAACATGGTTTCTGTAAAGGGAAATCGTGTCTTACTAATCTATTAGAGTTCTTTGAAGGGGTCAACAAACATGTGGACAAGGGGATCCGGTGGACATAGTGTACTTAGATTTCCAGAAAGCCTTTGACAAGGTCCCTCACCAAAGGCTCTTACGTAAATTAAGCTGTCATGGGATAACAGGAAAGGTCCTTTCATGGACTGAGAACTGGTTAAAGGACAGGGAACAAAGGGTAGGAATTAATGGTAAATTCTCAGAATGGAGAGGGGTAACTAGTGGTGTTCCCCAAGGGTCAGTCCTAGGACCAATCCTATTCAATTTATTCATAAATGATCTGGAGAAAGGGGTAAACAGTGAGGTGGCAAAGTTTGCAGATGATACTAAACTACTCAAGATAGTTAAGACCAAAGCAGATTGTGAAGAACTTCAAAAAGATCTCACAAAACTAAGTGATTGGGCAACAAAATGGCAAATGAAATTTAATGTGGATAAATGTAAAGTAATGCACATTGGAAAAAATAACCCCAACTATACATACAACATGATGGGGGCTAATTTAGCTACAACGAGTCAGGAAAAATATCTTGGAGTTATCGTGGATAGTTCTCTGAAGATGTCCACGCAGTGTGCAGAGGCGGTCAAAAAAGCAAACAGGATGTTAGGAATCATTAAAAAGGATAGAGAATAAGACTGAGAATATATTATTGCCCTTATATAAATCCATGGTACGCCCACATCTCGAATACTGTGTACAGATGTGGTCTCCTCACCTCAAAAAGATATTCTAGCACTAGAAAAGGTTCAGAAAGAGCAACTAAAATGATTAGGGGTTTAGAGAGGGTCCCATATGAGGAAAGATTAAAGAGGCTAGGACTCTTCAGTTTGGAAAAGAGAAGACTAAGGGGGGACATGATAGAGGTATATAAAATCATGAGTGATGTTGAGAAAGTGGATAAGGAAAAGTTATTTACTTATTCCCATAATACAAGAACTAGGGGTCACCAAATGAAATTAATAGGCAGCAGGTTTAAAACAAATAAAAGGAAGTTCTTCTTCACGCAGCGCACAGTCAACTTGTGGAACTCCTTACCTGAGGAGGTTGTGAAGGCTAGGACTATAACAATGTTTAAAAGGGGACTGGATAAATTCATGGTGGCTAAGTCCATAAATGGCTATTAGCCAGGATGGGTAAGAATGGTGTCCCTAGCCTCTGTTCGTCAGAGGATGGAGACGGATGGCAGGAGAGAGATCACTTGATCATTGCCTGTTAGATTCACTCCCTCAGGGGCACCTGGCATTGGCCACTGTCGGTAGACAGATACTGGGCTAGATGGACCTTTGGTCTGACCCGGTACGGCCTTTCTTATGTTCTTATGTTCTTATGCTTAACGGTGTGCTTGCCATGGTATCAAGCAGGCTGAGGTTTCTGTATACCAAACCTGAAACTTTGTTTAATGCTGTTTTATGTTGGACAGGGACAGGGGCTTGTTAACCCCTTTAACTCTTTGGGCCCATATATTCCATCTAAATATAACAAATGCCAAGGATGTGTCTGACAATCCAGGAATTCAAGTCAACTGAGTTCTTTTATTATCCTAGTAAATCCTTGAATCTATGCATACATTTATGCTTCTGCACTGGTCTGTAGACTATAGAACCACTGCCATGCCACTCATAGATCTGCAAAAAAAACCGCCCCTTTTTCAGTTAGTGTGCTTTTTATTAATAATTATTTGTATCTCAGTCACATGTAGAGGCCCTAACCAAAGTCAGGGCCACATGGTTCTAGGAGTAAGAATCTGCCCTTTTCCTGAAGAATTTAGAATCTAAATAGACAAGACAGAGAGACAAAGGATTATTATCCCTGTTTTACAGATGGTGAACTAAGGCACAGAGAGATTAAGTAATTTGCCTGTGGTCACGGAACTAGCTAGTGGTAGAGCTGGGCATTAAACTCAGATTTCCCGTATCTCAATTCAATGCCTTAGACAAGGGACCATCCTTCCCCCAGTGATGTGTCACACAGAAGGGGGCTCGACTGATTAAGTCCTCACAGATCCAGTAAGAGAGCAGAAAGTGATTTGATTTTGGTGGATGAGAGAGGCGTAATCTGACCCTCAGACTTCTGAGTTCCTATCTTGGCTTGGATGCTTTTATTTTTATTACAGATGCCCCCTGGGTTACGCAAACCCAACTTATGCAAATCCGCAGTTACGGAAAAAGTTCCGTAAACTAGGAATAGGAGGGTTTGGGGGTTTTTTTTGAGTAATTACTGGGTATACGTTTCCAACTTACGCAAAATTCAAGTTACGCAAGGCATTCTGGAATGGAATGCTTGCGTAAATCGGGGAGCATCTGTATTATTTGTACAGCAACACCTAAAGGTTCCAACCATATTGTGCTAGGCGCTGTACAGATATACAATAAAAGACAGTGCCTGCCCAACAGAGCTTACAACTCTACATAGACAAGGCAAACACAGCATGAGAGATGAAACTGGCAAAAGGATTTGCCTAAGGTCACATCAGTGAGAAAACTGGAAATAGAACCCCAATGTCCTGAGACCTACCCACTAGACCATGCTGTCTGCTGTTTGGTCTATACCAGGGGCAAGATCTTTTCTTCCAGCCTGTTTAATGGGACAATGCCATCCTTCCCCTCCTCCTTCCCCCCTTCTTCTTTCATTTCATATCCAATCAATATTATCTGACAACACACAGGTCAGCAACGATAGCAGTAATATCAGCAGCATGGAAATTACAAAAGAAACTATTGTTTGCCTTGAAATTAAGGGCTACTGAAATCAATAGTACATTTGAAAATTGATATCGATCACAGTATGTGTGTGTGGTGGAGGGATGCTGGGGGTTAAGTCCCCTCCCAGCTACATAATTTCTGTTTCATTTTGACAAAGCCAATGAAATCAACCTAAAAATTATACACATACAAATCTTTTTGAAGCAATTGAAAGGAAAGAAAAAAATATTGACATCTCATAATTGGATTTCCCCACTTACAACAATACCAGAGACTGTTTTTGTGATTATTTTCCAGGGTTGTTGGGTTATTGTTTTTGAAGTTTGTCTGGGTTTGCTTTATTTATGTAAAGGTTTCTACTCAACTCATATGGAGAAGAAGGGAGGAATAAAGTCTGCAAATGCCAGTCGGATCAAACAAGCCAGGAATAGTAATAGTTTTTGTTTGGCGTGTTTGAGAGCTATTGTGTGACAAATTGATTTGAAGTCATCATTTGCTTAAAAAGGCAGTAAATGAAATTTTATGAGATGGGGACAAAGTAACGACACAAAATTGCCCATCCAGAACTTCTGATGGCGATCAGTTAAATGAAATAGATTAACTGTTTTTTCCCCCTCTCCAGCAAATGTCGGCAAAAATCAGATGCAGCCAAAAATATTCTTTATCCTTGATCTTGAGTGAACCAATAGCTCATATGCTAGTGGCTAGTCATGCCAGAGTCTGATGGTTAATGACTGAGTGACTGTAAGTAGCTGAGAATACTACAAAATGCCAAACAAATAGTGTCACGGCTTTAATGCTACCTATTCTTTTATTTTAAATTTAGTGCTGGTGAAAGGTGCTGGAGTGACAGCCCTGGATACTGCAATCCTCCATCAAAAGAACAGGTATAGTCCAGGAACTTGGTTCTCCATACTGCCCCAGCATGTGCTTCATGCCCTGAAGCTATCTAAGGGTACGTCCATACTACCCGCCCGGGTCGGCGGGTAGCGATCGACTTCTCGGAGTTTGATATATCGCGTCTCATCTAGACACGATATATTGAACTCCGAACACGCTCCTGTCGACTCTGGAACTCCACCACCGCGAACGGCGGTGGCGGAGTCGATGGGGGAGCCGCGGACTTCGATCCCGCGCCGTGAGGACGGGTAAGTACTTCGAACTAAGGTACTTCGAGTTCAGCTACGCTATTCGCGTAGCTGAACTTGCGTACCTTAGTTCGAACCCCCCCCCAGTGTAGACCAGGCCTAAGGATAGTTCAGTCTCCATGTTCATTCAGTCCTTGACCTTTCCACTGGGAAGAGTGCTACACTGGGATGGTGGATTTCATGATGTGGACCATTGTTCATTAGGAACTGGACTGAAGATCGCAACTCTATCATCTACTTTCTTACATGCACAAAACAAGTCTAGCTATTTTTAGAGGCAGTGGATAGAAGCATCTGAAACAATTGGGAAGGGATGAAGGCTGTTTTCCAACTTCTTTCTTCACTCTGTTCCAAGGTAAAATGTCTGTCAAGACTGAGAGATGTTCTCAGCGATCAGTTCATAGAGTGGAAAAAAATGGGTAATATTCTTAACCACAGTAATCCCTGATTGGTTAAATACTAAGGAGCACTAAACATCAGATGATAGGTTCTTCCCAAAGGAGAATGCATTACATCCATGGTGTTCCAAGTCAGGGCATGTCTACACTTACCTCCAGAGTGATCAATCCAGCAGGGATTGATTTATCACATCTAATGAAGACGTGATAAATCGACCATCGAGCGAGAGGTGCAGGTGGAGTCGATGGGGGAGCGTCAGCAGTCAACTTACCACAGTGAAAACACCGCAGTAAGTAGATCTAAGTACTTTGACTTCAGCTACATTATTCATGTAGCTGAAGTTGCATAACTTAGATAGATCCCCCAGGGTAGACCAGGCCATAGTGTTGGCCTGATGTGGTTTGTTTGTTTTGTTTTGTTTTGTTTTGTTTTTTCCCCTAAAGTACCTTTCATGGAATGGAGTTGCTGGAACCCAGTTATTTCTCCTGCTGATTCCATCACTGCCAATTTGTTACATGACAAAAAACCCTGAAACAATGGACAATATGACTATATTTCAGGTGCCAGGCATGGCATCCAAAACTGTGTGGAGACTTATGTTCTGATTAAGAAAGAGCCTACACTCACAGGTGTTGTAGATACTATTATTTATTGATTATATAGCAGCTATCACAAGCTTTACAGCAACTTTTCCTGAACTATAAACTGCCCAAATTTGGTTCTCTGCTACATCTCAGAATTACAGATCCACAGATGGAAGGCATGGTAGAAGACTGCAAAGTTTAAAGAATATTCTTTTGAACATTTAATGTCAGCAAGATGAATCTTATCTATGCAGTGGGATAGACTGTAACGTGAGTTACAGGCTTGTTGGTCTAGAATGACACTTACCCATCTCCTACTCTCAGGCCTTCCCAACTCTCAGGCTGCTCTCCACAAGTCTTCTGCTTCCCCAGCCCTGCATTGGCTTCTATTTACCTCACAGACTCTCAAATTCCAATTCTTCATCCTTGCCTGCCAGGCTTTGCACGTATGTCATAATAGAAAGAACAGACTAGCTCCTCATCTGGTGTAAAATGTCATAGTTCCATTGAAGTAAATGGAGATCAATCAATTTACATCAGATAAAGATCTGGCCCACTAATACTAATAATAAGCTCGGAAACCTAAATTCAGACCATGGTATTAACAGAGAGGGACTGATCTGTAATTATCCTGTTTCAAACTGTATTTATATGTCATTTTAAGCCTGCTTATTTCAGCAATTCAGCATTAGGATTTTTTTTTGTATTCCTATATTCTTTTTCTACAAAGTGTTTGTGTTCACCCTTAAGTTATTTATGTATTTATTCTAGAAATCTCAGCTGAGAAGCATATGATTTTCCCTGAGGCTTCTGCTTTTTAGGCAGCATGGTCATAAATATGAAGCTGTGAATACAAGTTGCCTTCAGTCAGTCACTTGAACTGGGTTTGAAATAGGAAGTGACTTCCAAGACAACTTTTTTTTTTAATGGGGGAGTCTAAAGTTAATTCCTTAAATCCACATTTAGTCACCTATGTGCTGAATTACAGAACAGCTGATTAACCGCCAGCTCCTAATGAAGCCAGTTGGATCTGCAACTTTGAAAATCAGGCCACCGGAGGCTAATATCAGGTGCCAAGCACTGACCTAAGTGGCTGGCCCAGTCAAGGTCATTCAGCAAAGCAATGGCCCCGCTAAGATTAAAACTCTTAAACCCAGTGATTAATTCGTACCAGGGGTTGCCAGGGCTGAGATCTGGCACCTCTGGGCTTGGCAGTTCATAGCCACGGCACCTCTGGGCTTGCTGCATCACTTGTGAAAGTAAAAAAAAAACATTACTTGAGCCCCAGCATCTCTTTCATTACAAATGAAGCACTGCTTAAGCCCTAACTGCCATTTTCATACATTCTCCAGTAGAAACATTCCTGCCCTAATCAGAGGTGTAAACTCTACAAATATGCTAGTCAGTTCTGGATTTTCATACCAGTAAGATCTGATGCAACATTTGTATTCTATATATGTTGGTTTGTTATGACACATTTTACTTATCATTGTACCCAAAGAGTGGATTGGGGAAACCTAACCACTTAAGGAATCTGTCTTAATGGCATCTGAAAGAAAAAAATCAAGCAGAGTACGGCATTTGGGGTGGAAGCGAGGGTTGCCTGGATGATTAAAAGCTATGAAAATGTAATGGAACAAGATCCAACTCAATTAAAAATAATAATAATGATAAAAATAACAATTTGTGTAGGAGATGGGGAAAAAAATGTTCAGTGATGAGTGACTAGCAGAATGGAAGTACGCCCAAAGTTGTCCCATGCTAGAGCATGCCAATTTCTTGAAGATGACAGATGATAGAGTTTTCTTTTAGTGCATTCCATAGAAATGCAGTACAGCCCCTTATCCATTCTCCCAGCTGAATAATGCTCAGTAGGACATTAGTAGATTTCTCAGATATTATTCCTCTTCCCATCATTTTTCACCCTCTCCTTCTTTTCCTCTTCTCTTCTCTATCCTTTCCATCATCTGGATCACCCATCACTCCAATGTCAAAAAAACCCAACAACATATTTCCATGCCAATCTGTTGGTGGTACTGATTTTTGTGTCCATTAGAGTTAGTCGATTTTTTAATGCTGATTTTTCTATGAAAGCTTTAATCAAAATTTTGAACTTCAGCAAAAAGGAGAAAAATGTTGATGCAAATTCTGCAATGTTCCTTCTCCCCATTTTTTAGCCAGTTCTTCTCTCTATAGTTGTTGTCCTGTCACCATGGTATTTTAAGTACTGGACAACTAAGATCTGTATAGCATTGTCCATATTGGACTTCATATTAGATTTTTCTCTTCCAAGTATTAGGAATTTTTATAAAATATTTTTCTAGTTTTTATGGCTTTCATAACACATATTCCTCTCCTATGTGGTGGGAGATCTATAGGAAATAACATGTTCGGAAGCTGGCCAGGTTTGACTTAGTCTTATCTCTTTCAAGTACTCATTCCAAAGTTGGGCACGCTTGACTAAAAATGCTTCAACGCCAGTCTTCACAAGCATCACACTAGATCAGTGGTTTTCAATCTTTTCTCATTTGTGAACCCCTAAAAAAAATGACTGGAGGTGTGGACCCCTTTGGAAATCTCAGACATAGTCTGCAGACCCCCAGGGGTCTGCGGATCACCAGGTGAAAACCACTGCACTAGATCTTGGTTTTTTTTTTCAGAAATGGACAGCTCTCTCACAAAGTGGTAGATGGAGATAGTATGATTGTAGTGCACAGGAATTGGGGAAAATCCCTTTACATAGATTGGAAGCCCTCTCTGTCTCCCATTCAGAACCCTGCCACAGTAGCAGTGTGCATATATAGCTAGGCCTTTTATACTTGTACATCAATAATAAATAGGGTTACTTAGAATCCAGCTGTGCCAGTCTAGTTTCCTCATATTCTTAATGTTGTGTAGACAGCAAAGACACAACAACTGGCAATGAGGATGGAATCCTAATCCAGGAATGGAATGCACTAAACAGTGTTGTGGTACAACATGGGACTAAAAATGATCCAGTCCTGGCTGAAACGTATGACATTACAATGTGCGGATGCAGTCATGGACACAAACAATGGTGTCTAGCTTCCTTTGCTCAACAGTTAAGCATATCTCAAGATGACCCCATGTGTGGCACCAGACTGATTATTCCTGTGAAGCTCAAGTCCGACATACTCCAGTATTTACCAGAAGGCAATTTGGGAATTGTAAAAATAAAAGTCTTGGCCAGGGATTAATACACAAATAGAGGTAATGGCAAAACAATGCCAAGCTTGTCAACAAACGCAATGGTTGCCTGCCTAAACATGTTGCATCCTTGGGAGTGGCCAGCTACCCCAGGGCAGCAAATCCACATAAGCTATGCTGGACCATTTATGGGGCATAGGTTTTAGATTGCAGTAGCTACACATCACATGAGGTGGCACCGTGCTCTGGGAGTCTCCGACAAACCCATCACATACAGCCTAAGCACAGATCCCACTGCAGCTCTGTCTCTCTGCCCTTCCTCTGACATTTTTTTTTGTGTGCACCCAAATTTCTCTTTCTTTCTTTCTTTCTTTCTTTCTTTCTTTCTTTTTCCTGCCTTGGGTTGCTTGGTTGTTTCCCCCACGCCCCGCAAGATAAAGTTTTACACCTCTGTCTAACGACAAGCACTTTTGACTTATCTCTAATCTTTTCCTGGTTCAGGATTAATAGCCTAATTTGGGATCAATACGTACAGAAAGGGAAAGATATAGCGTGGGGAGGAAAAGCCAAAGGTTGGCGGAATAAAAATGAATTGATACGGATCAGTCCATATTTTATGGCTCTTAAATTGTTAAATGGCCTGAACTTTTCTGCATGAACACAACTAGTTCAGCACAGATGGTGGATGTGTTAAGACCCTTCCACCATCAGATTTTAAGTGACAATGGAACACAATTTACATCTGAAGAGTTCTAGTACTTTGTTAAAAACAATAATATCAGACATTAGAGAGACAGGTGGGTGAGGTAGTATCTTTTACTGGGCCAACTTCTGTTGGTAAGAGAGACAAGCTTTCGAGCTACACAAATCTCTTCTTCAGGACTTTCTTGAAAGCTTGTCTCTCTCATCAACAGAAGCTGGTCTAATAAAAGATATTACCTCACCCAACTTGTCTCTTTAATACCCCAGGACCAGCACAGCTACAACAACACCACCTACAACAATAGTATCAGACATGTCACATCAGCTCCTCACCATCCTCCCCTAAATGGATAAGTGGAAAAATTTATTCAGACATTCAAGCAAGTGATTCAAGCTGTAACCCCAGATGAAGAGAGCTTACAAGACAATGGTGCCAATTTTTTTATTGCCCTATAGGAATGCAACTCATGCTACCCCAAATCATGTTTATGGGGTGTAATTTAAGGTCTCACTGTGTATACAGGTAGATTGGCTTTGTATATCTATATATAGTTAGTAAACACGGTTACTTAGAATCCTGTGGTGCCAGTCTGGTTTCCCCATATCCTTAATGTTGTGTAAGGCGCAAAGACAACACAGTGATGCTGATTTTCTTTTTTTTTTAAGCATATTATAGGAATTTAGAGCTAATGCATGGAAGTGGAGGCAGTGTGGTCTAAAAGATAGTGACACACTCCGGAGATCTGGGTTCCGGTTTTGGACCGGCTGTGTGACTGTGGGCCGACCGCTCCCTCTCTGCCTCTGTTTCCCCTCCTGGTGTTGCCTATGTAGAGTTCCTCTGGGAAGGGACTGTTGTTCATTATGCATATGAACAGCACCTAGCAGAAAGGGACCCTGCTCTTGGCCTTTAGTTGCCACTGCAAAACAAATATTAATAAAAATGAAATATTTTGTTCAAAGAAGTCTATGGCAGAGCTTGGGATACAACCCAGATCTTTCGACTCCCAGTCCTGTGCAGTAACCAAAATATCATCCTTCTCCAAAGGAACAGTCAGCCATTGCTACTCTGTGCCTCTCCCAAACTCCAATAGATGATGAACTAACTCTTCATGCCTAAGTGCCAGCTACGTTCTCAGGTTCTTCATGCAGTGAACCAGCTATTGCCAAAGAAAAATGCAGGGGGAGAGAGAGAAACATATTTCTGCTGCATTATTTCCCAGTCACATAGGTAATAATAAGAACTGAAGGGAAGGGAAAGTGAAAGGTCAAGTCCCCCCCTGCCTTCACTAGCAGGACCAATTTTTGCCCCAGATCTCTAAATGGCCCCCTCAAGGATTGAACTCACAACCCTGGGTTTAGCAGGCCAATGCTCAAACCACTGAGCTATCCCTCCCCCTATATAATACATAATACAGGCAAACGAGTTTGGAAGTACTCAATAAAAGCCACTTGGATACAAACACATGAAAAAGTTGCCACACAAAGGAAGATTTTTTGCGCCCCTCTCTCTTGTCTCACCCGCAGCCTGTCTAGAGGCAGAGAGAGTGACAGTTGTAATATCCTCCCTCTGAAGTTGTCTGCCGGCCGGGGACTAATGAAAGAAATTGGGCTTGTTTCTTGGCTTCCTCAGGAGAGATCAAGGTTCCAAAAGGGAAACTGGTGATGGAGATTGTCTGAACGCTTGTGCCCTGAGCACGGATGAGTTAGTCAATGTCAAAACATGAACCTTCACTCATGAAGCATAGGTAAGCTTGTTTTGCTCCACAACAGCACACTGTGCTGGGAAAGCTCTTTCGTGTGCTTTTGATACAGGGAGGGCTGTGCTTTTGTAAACAAAAATGTCTGGAGGCAAAACTTGCCCGCCATGTGCAGAAGACATTGCCACTGTACTGGGGGAAGATGGACAATCTTGTAAATAGCACATAGGAGATGTAGGCACTAAGGGGATATGGCTTCATTTCCTGCCTCCACTACAGACTCTTTGTGTGACCTGGACCACGTCACTTAAGGTGTGAATTTCAAAAACGCTCACGACTGAGCTAACACTACTCCCACTGAAGTCAAAACTCAGTTTTCCCATTGGCAACAGTAGGAGCAGAGTAGGCCAATACTAAGAGTTTTGATCTTAATCTCTCTGTGCCTCAGTTCTCCATCTGTAAAATGAGGGAAATGATACTTCCTTTCTCCCACCCTTTGTGGGTCTTGTCTATTCAGACTGTAAGCTCTTTGGGGCACAGATTGCCTCTTGCTCTGTGTCTGTAGAGTGCCAGTCTGGACTGTGCCCTTGAGAGGCGTGTCTACACTTCATTTGTGGCACGCCTCCCAACCCAGATAGAGAGACTCACCCTAGTTTCCCTGGAGCTAGCGTGCTGACCATAGCAGGGTGGACATTGCGGTTCTGGCACAGACTCAGGCTAGTCACCCACGCTCAGATGCAGGGGGTCAGGTGAGCCGGAGGGCCTGAGCTGCAATGTCCGCAGTGCTCTTTTTAACGCACTAGCTTGAGCACAGCTGGAGCAAGTCTGTCCACACGGGCTGCGAGACTTACTCCCATCTGCAACCTAGACATACTCTATGTGCCATCATAATATATGCAATAAAATGGTGCCCCTGGCCTCTGTTTGCTGGAAGCTGGGAATGGGCGACAGGGGATGGATCACTTGATGATTCCCTGTTCTGTTCATTCCCTCTGGGGCACCTGGCTTTGGCCACTGTCGGAAGACAGGATACTGGGCTAGAGGAACCCTGGTTTGACCCAGTAGAGCTGTTCTTATGTTCTTAAAATAAATACATAACTGATAATTTGCAGAAATGAAGTCATTTGGCACCCAGAGCTCAACCCGCCCCCTTCCCGCCCAGAGAGCGGAGATATTTGATCCAGGGTTTTGGTTGGGCCCAGAGGAAAGACAGTTGTGATCCCGGCTGATTGTAAACAATTCCCACGTCGAGATTTCCATCTCATTCTATTCCCAGAAGTTGCTCAGGCTCAGCCTTTTGGATCTGGTCAGTCTCCAGTCGTGCATGGGTTATTATTCTGTAGAACATGGTCTATGTATAAAAATCACTTCCTGCATAGTGGCAGGGATGTGAAGTGTAATGAAGTGACTAGGTGGGGCTTGTGTGCACCAGTTCCTCTGCATGGACAAAATGAGAACTGCTAAGGCCAGGATACACAACCTTAACACACCTAAAACCACCTAGAAGGCTAACAGAATATTGGGCTGTATAAGTGGGGCATTGCCAGCAGATGGAGGGACATGATCATTCCCCTCTATTCGACATTGGTGAGGCCTCATTTGGAGTACTGTGCCCAGTTTTGGACCCCCACACTACAAGAAGGATGTGGAAAAATTGGAAAGAGTGCAGAGGAGGGCAACAAAAATGATGAGGGGGCTGGAGCACATGACTTATGAGGAGAGGCTGAGGGAACTGGAATTGTTTAGTCTGCAGAAGAGCAGAATAAGGGGGGATTTGATAGCTGCTTTCAACTACCTGAAAGGGGTTTCCAAAGAGGATGGATCTCGGCTTCTCTCAGTTGTACCTGATAACAGAACAATGAGTAATGGTCTCAAGTTGCAGTGGGGGAGGTTTAGGTTGGATATTAAGTAAAACTTTTTCACTAGGAGGGTGGTGAAGCACTGGAATGAGTTACCTAGGGAGGTGGTGGAATCTCCTTCCTTAGAGGCTTTTAAGGTCAGGTTTGACAAAGCCCTGTTGGGATGATTTAGTTGGGGATTGGTCCTGCTTTGAGCCGGGGGTTGGACTAGATGACCTCCTGAGATCCCTTCCAACCCTGATAGTTTATGATTCTATGATTCAGCAAACAAGGACACTCCATCAGAGAAGTAGATTGCATCATAGAATGGGCCACACAAATACCCTGAGAGAAACTGCTTTAAAACAGGACACAAAATACCCCTCCAACTGCATACGCCTAATTATCACCTACCTTCCCATACTGGAATCAAGAGAGGGTATCATTAAATAATTACAATCCATACTCGATAGGGATTACATGCTAAAATAAATCTTTCCCTAACCCCCTCTTCTGGCCTTCAAACAACTCCCAATCTCGCCAAGCTCATTATCAAAAGCAAACTCCTCACAGACCAGGACCCGCCAACTCAAAGCAGCACCGCAATTGCCATAACAACAGATGCAAAACCTGAAGACATATCTCCACTGCTACAATGATCAATACTCCCTGCAACACACCTTTCAAGAGCCTGGATCCTACACATGCCTATCAGAACATGTGGTATAGCTCATCCCGGGAAGTAAATGCCCCAATAACAACCATGTGGAAGAAACCAGACTATCACTGTGCTCGTAAATGAACTGACACAGAAAAATGATAAATGAAAAACACACCATATCACTTGCAGGTGAAAACTTTTCACAGACTGATAACTCCATATCTGACTTCTTAATCCTGGTCCTCAAAGGAAACCGGTGCAACATGTTCAACAGACACACCTAGGAACATAAATTCATAACTTTACTAGACACTAAAAATCATGGTCTTAATAAAGACACTGGATTTATGGCCTATTACAACAATCTGTAACTCACTAACTCCTGCTTATATGTCCTATGACTGCAGAGGTGTTAACTGGCCACTTCATCTTACAAGAATGGTATCTTACAATAAGTGTTAACCACTTATGCTAAACAATCCGTTTCATCTGGTATTTAGCTGTGACACTCTTAATACCTGCCCCAGACCTGAAGAAGAGCTCTGTCTAACTCGAAAGCTCATTCACTCACAGAAGTTAGTCCAATAAAAGATATTACCTCACCCACCTTGTCGTTCTAATATCTTGGGACCAACAGAGCTACAACACCACTGCCTAGATTAACTGCCTCAAACTGCTAACACAACTGCTAGGATTACGGCTACAGCTAGTCAGGAATTTTTCAGTGAAACTATTTTTGCATCGGAAAATGCAGAAATGGCTAAACCAGAACTTTTCAAAAGCTCAACTAGATGGGATTCCCGCTTCAGTTACAGGAATAGAATAGACCCAACTCACATCCTTCTAGCCATCCCAGACACTCTTGGGACCTAGCCGGGGCTCCGTTTCCCTTCCAGAAAGTGTGTCCATCTATGGAGAACTCCCTTATCTCAAATCTACACCCTGCCTCTGAGCCTTAGCCTAAAGACCATTTGCTCAGTGGCTGTTATTAAAGGACCCAGGTTTGAAGTCTTCTTTTTGCCTCAAACTGGTTTTCCCTAAACGGCCCTCCAAGGGCATGGCACTCTGATGGTGGCTCCATTGTTTGGCCGTTAGACTCATTCAGCCTTCATGGCTTGCAATCATAGGACTTGTGTCAGTGGCAGGGGCATGAACTGAAAGCAGCTGCTTCCCCAACATTGCAACACCCACCACTTCAGAAATTCTAGACATAAAACCCAGTTTGGGATGCAGGTCAATATCCACGACCCTGCACCCCTGCAATCTTCATAACCACCCTCTCTCGTGGCTGTGGAGCATCTGCTTTGATTTCAGTGGCAGACGAAGGAACTCATTGTCATCAGAAACTGATCAGCACTCTGCAGGACTGAGCTGTGGAGGACATGTCTTCTGCCAGCCCCACCAATATTAACCCTCCTGAGAAACTGACATCAGGTTAATTTCTCTCTCCGTTTATGAGCTGGTTTTGTGAGTCACCAAATGCCGTCAACCTTCATCCTCTGCATTCTCACAGGATCTGGAAGTTGAACTGAAAGCCCCATGGGACAGGGTTTGTCTCTTCTTCTGTGCTTTGTGCACGGGTGAAAGCTCTCTCATCCCTCAACTACTAATAAATAATCGTAATAATTAGTACTATTAATAATGCAAGATCTCAGAGGGTATAAACGTTGGTAAAATGGAGCATCCTCAGACTTCTGCGAGCACATAGAGGCCCCCCAAGGAAATAAAATGATCCAATCAGAGGGAAACATCTCACAGCCAGTGTAACTTTGGGAGAAACTTTATGTATCTAATCGGGTTTTGGTTCTCTCTCAGGAAACACTCATTATTGTGTATTATTGTTAGGCAGGAAGAGTGAACTCGGGGCTGATGGATGATTTTTAATTATCAAAGCCTGTGGTGACCTATGTGAGATGAGTTTGGTGGATCTCAATCAACTACTGATGGGACAGGGGTACAGAAAGAACATAATAGCACCCTGCCCCCCCCACATACACACACTTAGCACTAGTCAGCCCTCCTGTTGGCAGTCTTAGCAGAGAGACTCTGGACCGAGCAGGTCCTAAGGACTAAACTTCCCTCAGTTGCTGCCTGCATTGCACTTACTTGGGGTAAAATTCCGCCCTGTGCAAAGGGTCAGGGCAAGGACTATGCACCATCTAAGCTTGATTTCAAAGGCTTAAATGAGGCCTATGCCTTTTGCTGGCCCTTTGCACAGAGTGAACTTCATTGTCTGGGACCAGATACAAGCTTTCAGCCTTCAGGGTCAACCCAGCACCTTTCTCAAGGCACTAAAGGGAAGGAGAAGCTATACTGTGTAACCACAGAGATGAGGCCCAGTGGCTGCTGCAAGCAGTTAATACTTACGGGGCCTTTGCCCACCCCGTAGCTAGACCTGGCCTATGGACTTCTGCCAATAGGGTGAAATTCAGCTCAGTGCAGAAAAGCCACAGGAGGCCTATGCACCCCTTAAGCTCTATTTGGAGGGTGCAGTGTTAGCCCGCTGTGGGGTGGGCACTATCTTAGCCAATACTGGGGGCTTGAGCTGGGGACTTCCAGAGGGGAAACACAGGAGTTGCTCCAGCATGAGCTAAAGAACCAACTTTCTTTAGCTGGGGCTGTAACGGATTCATATCTTCTGCAGTTCAGCACACGGGAACCCTGGAACACACGCTCACCAGAAAGTTAAATCTGCCCAGCAGTGAACTTTACCACTAGGGTCCTTCACTCCCCATGCCTACCCCCCATCCTCTTCCTCTCTCCTCCACTTCCCCAGCCTGGGTAGATGGGGCTTTATTACAATATGAACTCCTGTTTGCACTGGGAAAGTGGTAACCCTGGGGCTGACTGTCAGTCTCGCAGTGGCTGGTGAGGTTTTTATGAAATTAGACATATTTGTCTTGATGTTTAGTAGAGAGCATAAAATTCAAATCTCTGTGTTTGGCATTCTGCGGGCCAGCGTTTTTAATATTCAATGACATAACTTCATTGCGGTTTTGACAACACTATATAGGAGTTGTGCTTACCATTGAAAATTAAAGCCACTGAAAGAGTTGACAACAGCAGAATTCTGAATGCTTCCAGGCTCCTGAAGTGATTGTTATTCCAGTTTGTCTAGAAGTGCTTATTGTGTTTGTAATACCGTCAGTTCCACTTAAGGGCTACTTGAAGTCAAAGCAATACAGGTAAGTACTAGAGAAACCTTTCATTCTTTCTTCCTGAACCATTTATAGCTCTGTGGCTTATTTGCATTTTTATTTTGCCTATTGTTTGATTGAGTAGATTATTTCTTGATATCTCACCAGGCTGACCATTCCTTGCTATCTACCTAGGTACTTATCTAGCTCTCAGCACCACACTATCTGAGCACCTAAGAATCATTAGAATCATAGAATATCTGGGTTGGAAGGGACCTCAGGTGGTCATCTAGTCCCACCCCCTGCTCAAAGCCCTAACTAAATCATCCCAGCCAGGGCTTTGTCAAGCCTGACCTTAAAAACCTCTAAGGAAGGAGATTCTACCACCTCTCTAGGTAACCCATTCCAATGCTTCACCACGCTTCTAGTGAAATAGTTTTTCCTAATATCCAACCTAAACTTCCCCCACTGCAACTTGAGATTAACGGATTTTTATCTTCACAAAGCCCTTTGGAGGCAGGGAACTCCTATCCCCATTTTACAGATGAGGAAATCGGTGTGTATGCACATATGAAATCTCGCTATATTGATTTCCTGAACCTATCCTCCACGGATAATGGTCATGCCACCATGCCTGAGCTGATTATGTGTATATTACACTCGGAGTCCAAACTCAGAGTTAAAAGTTAATTCAAAATATAAAAACCAAACATGTTCAGTCCCCAAATCAAGCAACACCGTAGGTCTGATTTAATATGCACAAAAAGCAAGAACCCAGAGGTCCCCCAGAACTGTAACGTCATATCTCAAAGCAAAGTTCTTTGCTGAGATCTGCCCAGCCAATCTCTGTCCTTGTTATTACTGTAGCATTGAGAGACTCCAGTAATGATTAACTGTGTTGTTAAGTGAGGAGGAGCCAGCAGGCACTTATGGTCAAAATAGAAAAAGGGTAGGAGAGGAAATAGAGGCGCAGCAATTTTTCTAAGGTCACCAGCTAAGAACTCATGTTTCCTGTTACCACGCAAGAAAGGTATCTTGGAGTCATTGTGGATAGTTCTCTGAAAACATCCACTCAATGAGCAGTGGCAGTCAAAGCGCTAACAGAACATAGGCGCCAACTCCATGAGTGCTCCAGTGATGGAGCACCCATGGAAAAAAAAATAGTGGGTGCTCAGCACCCACTGGCAGCCCCATGGGTCAGAGCCTCCCTCCCACCCAGTGCCTCCCTCCCAATGGCAGTCCTGATGATCAGCTCCTCCCCCTCCCTCCCAGCTCCTCCGGCCCGCTGTGATCAGCTGTTCTGCGGTATGCATGGGTCGCTGGAGGAGCGGGAAGGAAGAGGCGGAAGGAAGGGCGGAAAGAGGCAGGGTGGGGGTGAGGAAGTGTTATTTATTCCTTCTCATAACACAAGAACTAGGGGTCACCAAATGAAATTAATAGGCACCTGGTTTAAAATAAATAAAAGAAAATATTTCTTCACACAACACACAGCCAACCTGTGGAACTCCTTGCCAAAGGATGTTGTGAAGGTCAAGACTATAGAAGGGTTCAAAAAAGAACTAGATAAATCTAGATAAGCTAGATAATAGGTCCATCAATGGCTATTAGCCAGGATGGCCAGAGATGGTGTCCCTAGCCTCTGTTTGCCAGAAACTGGGTATAGGTGACAGAGGATGAATCACTTGATGTTTGCCCTGTTCTGTTCATTCCCTCTGAAGCACCTGTCATTGGCCACTGTCGGAAGACAGGTTATTTGGCTAGATGGATCTTTGTCCCAGTATGGCTGCTCTTATGTTTTTATGTCCAAGAGCAGAATTTTGCCACCAATTTGTAAAGAGGATTTGGTTTTAGAGCCTGATCCTGCAAACACTTGTAACCATGAGTAATTTTACTAACCACTTGAGTAACCTTATTGAAATAAATGGAACTAGCCATTAATGTAAAGTTACTTCCCTTTGTAAAAACAACGAGGAGTGTGGTGGCCTTAAGAAGTAGTTTTTTATCCATGAAAGCTTATGCCCAAATAAATCTGTTAGTCTTTAAGGTGCCACTGGACTCCTCGTTGTTTTTGTGGATACAGACTTACACGGCTACCCCTCTGATACTTGTTCCCTTTGTAAGTATTTGCAGGATCAGTACCATTGTGATCACCTCTTCACCTCTTAGACATTCTATCAGGTTGACATCCACCCCTTTGAAAAAGGCCAGAAAAAGGCCTGTGTACCAGGATTAGTTGAAACGTAATGGTGCACAGGCCTGGTGCTGGATTTCTGCTTAGATGTGAATTTCATCCTCAGTGACTATATCATATTGTATAGGTCTAAATCAAAAGGGCAGAATCTGCTCTGGTGCAGAGGTGGAAATCAGCTGCAGTGGAAAAATCCCCAGTAGTGGAACTGGGTGGAAAAGCTGACTCCTATGCCTCTCTGCTTGCAGCCCCTGGTCCAGGGGTTGGGCAGAAGGAGAAGCTGGAACTACTCCATAGAATCCACTAGGAACTTTTCTCTTACTATTGATTGTACATGGAGGGTGCTCAGAAACAACAGTGGTGGGCAGCAGTGTAAGTCTTAAGATTAGATAGATAGCTTTCTGTGCTCTGCTTATCCCCTGAAGACAAATGGTCCCTCAGGGCCCATAGCCAGGTGGCATAAAATAAAACAGTCCTTCAGATTGCTCTAACCTGCCCCAGGGCTGAGAACCACACAGCTGTATCACCTGTCTGACAGCCGCCCCACACAAAGATTCAGGCCCATACTATCTCAGTGGTGTCCTTGGACAAAGCTCTCCTTGACATCATTGAACCTTTGAAGGCTTCAGTGAGAATTTTGCCTTGAGTGAGGGCTGCAAGATGTAGCCACTTTTTGTGTGTGTGTGTGTGTTAAATAGACACAGTGAAATCAAGACCGTATGCGGCTCACAGAGATGAGATTCAAATAAGCATCACACACTGAGCAGGACAGCATGCATTTATCCCTATGAACGATGAGAGACACAAAGGATCACATGCTGAAACCAATACCTATGGGCAAAATTCTGCATTCACATCTACCTACACACGCCCTCTGCATTCATTCCAGTGTAGAGTTCACACAGGCTTCAGGCAATAAAAAATGTGCCACAACCCACCTGCAAGGCTTAGGCTAGATTGCAAGACCCTTGCTCACATTGGTTTAACTGGGGCCGCTCACCAACCTGAAGGCTGCACAATAGGAAAACAGAGGAGTTGCCATACTGGATCAAACGAGTGGTCCACCCAGTCCAGTATCCTATCACTAATAGCAACCAGATCCAGCTGCCTCAGAGGAAAAAACCTTGCAGTAATCAGTTATGATGTAACCTGCCCCCAAGGAACACACTCTCCTAGCCTCTAAGAGATGGAGGCTGGCAAATGACTATTGTAACTCTGGATATCCATATCTGGATATCCGTAAATGGCTAATTCTCCTTTGGATCTGCTAAATTATTGGCCTGAATGAGATCCTGTGGCACTAGCAATGGATTGCTGTACAGCAATCTACTACCAAGGTGTAAATAAAAACTTACACTTTTGTTGCTAGGGTTGTTGTAGCCAGGCTGGTCCCAGGATATTAAAGAGACAAGGTAGGTTAGGTAATATCCTTTATTAGTTGATCCAATAAAATATAATTACCTCACCCATCCTGTTACACATAGACCTTTGTTATTTCTAAACCATTTGACCCTACCCCTAAAAGACAAATTGCTCTCTCCTCAGTGAGGACTATCTCCATGTCAAGTTTGAGGGGGTTTCTGTTTTTTTGGGGGGGGGTGTTAGGTTTTTTTAAGGGGAGTAATTTCTGCAAAATGAAAGCCTCTGAAAGATGTCTTCAGGCACGAAAAGTACTTTCAATTCCCCACTGGCAGATATCATAACACTGGGGGGTTGAAACTTGCCACACACAAAAATCTGCTTTGGGCTGAGAGCAAGTGAATCAAATTTGAGTCACCAAAAGTGATTTCCCATTATCACTCCAGAAAGTTTAATAAGCATCTATAACTGCTGGGCCACAGTCCTAAGGGTCTTAGTTTTCACTTACACAAAATTCCCATGAAAGGCAATGGGATTCTTGCCTATGTAGAGAGTGCAATAAAGTGTTCATGACAGGGTTAACTTGAATATCCAGCATATGATGGGTGTGGAGAATCGGCTCACAGCCCAAGCACCACTTATGTCTGACTTAAGACTCCAAAATATATAAGGGTGCATAGGCCTTGCTCTGACACATCAACCTGAGTGCATTGGTAAGGCACAAAGCTCCTCCCCTTTCCCATCATGCTTTGCCAAGAGATTGGCAGCCAGGCTTTCCTTCCTCTTCTTTGTTATAAGAGTGGCTCAGATAGCATCCCACAGCTTCCTCCCATGCTCTTTCCAGTTGAGCAAGCCTGCAGTGCACTTGACTTGAAACCAACATATTAAAAGCATGGAAATTTCCCAGTTCCTTCTTCCTGGTCTTGTCATCTCCTGAAACCTAATGTGCTAGTCCTTGAGAAAAGAGGAGCTCTGAGCCATGCTCCTCTGAGACATCCAGCATTGGGACCCTAACAATCATACACAGGAAGAATAAGTTTAGCTCGTTATCAAGCATAGGCATCTGTTCCCTGACATTCTTTCCTTTTCCCCAATGACAGCTTGCCCCATCAAAAGTCCATCTTCCTCCTCCCCACACTGTGCGGCTGTGTCAGGGCCACCAAGAATCTGGCCCTGAGCAAAAAATGGTCAAAAATGTTCATATCTCAAAATTTCAGCAATTTTTTTTGTTGATATTTTGAACTTTGACCAAAAAAGGGAGGGGGGAGGATATCAGCCAAGTTTTCATGATGTTTTTACTCTATCTTTCAACTAACTTCAGGATTTGGTTCCTACTGCAGGCTTATTCATGTCAGTAACTTTTGATCCTGCAAGTCATCCCATTGGCTTCAATCGTTCCTTCAGGGATGACTCATCTGAGGCATGCAGGGGCGGACCCTATATTAGCACTAAGAAACTAATTCTGAGGTCCTTAGGTAAGAGCCCCCATTGACTTTAATGGGAGTTTTGAATGAGTAAGCGTTGAGTCAACAATGAGAGTCAATCAGAGAAATAGCCCTGTGGTGTATTGAGGGCTATGCTGGAACTGCAAGCTATCACTTTAAGATTGTTGCAGGCTACAGACCTCTTTAGTGAAACATGCCATTGGGAGCAGCAGACAGTCTGGAAAGACTTACCCTAGAACAAGGTGGGGTGAGCAGTGCCTCTTTGCCTTAGGGGGCAGCCTGTTTTGTCTCTCTCTGGTTTTAGTTACTACATGGTATTGTTCTAGAGTCTCAGGCCTGATCTACACTAGGGGTGGGGATCTATCTAAGTTTCATAACTTCAGCTACATGAATAACGTAGCTGAAGTCGACGTACTTAGATCTACTTACCGCGGTGTCTTCACTGCAGTAACTCGACGGCTGGCGCTCTCCGGTCAACTCCGCCTGCGCCTCTCGCCCTGGTGGAGTACCGGAGTCGACGGAAGAGAGGTCACTGGTCGATTTATCACGTCTAGACTAGACACAATAAATCGACCCCTGCTGGATCGATCGCAGCCTGTCGATCCAGCGGGTAATGTAGACAAGCCCTAAGAATAAGAGCAGTGTTACATTGCAACCTTTCAGCAAGATGCTTTTATCTACCATCTTTATGTAATTTGCCATGAACACAGCAAGCCCTGAGGCTTTTGGGAAGATGTGAATAGTCTCATTGATTTCAGTATGTCAAAGGGGCTACTTACATGAGTCACAATTTGCAGGATTGGGCTCATATTTTTCATTGGTGCTGGAAAAAATATCCCCACGCTAACACCAGTCTCCATGGGCTTAGTTTCCTGTACAAACTCTTGCAGGCGGACGGACATAAAGCTCACCATTCTCATACAATATTATTCAGATCATGAGGGTTTTGATGAAATTCCTGCTTTGTCCCCAGTCCATTTTATTTTTATCATGGTGATTGCTTACTAGTTTCCCTCAGATTACTTAGGAGCTCAGCATCAATAGATAGCAGTGCTAAAGGGAATAAACTTAAGTGCTTGTACATAGACCATCCATCATGGAGAGATGGGTTTGGGTATTTTTATATGATTCTCCTTGGTGGTCAGCTGAGTGTAGTTCTGTTGCTGTCAACACTGGGGGATTATAGGTGTCTCTCTGCTGCTTTCACATCGCAAAGCAGGGGGTTATTGATGGCATTTCTTTTCCTCATCTCTGAGCCTCTAAGGCTTGCAGTGCCAGGGCAGTGGTTTGTAACTTATATGGGGAAACATAAATGCATAGGAGGGCTTACTCTGTGTGACTTTGCACCCCTCTGCTGCCTCCGTTTCCCCTCCTTCCCCAGTTAATCAGACTTCACACAGTGTTTTCTCCATAGTTCTTTCCTCTTGCCAGTCTGGTTTATTAACATAAAGTTCAAAACACCACAGATCTTCCCCCTAGCTTTCATAGCTGGCTCATGCCCTTGGGGCACGAGTCTTAGTCTTGTCCCAGCTAAGGCTTTCCTCTTCTCAGGCTCCTGCTCCCTCTCACCCCAGTATTCTAGTTAAGAGCTCTGGATAGTTACTCAGCCTAGGCCTCTTCACTGGCCTTTTTCTGGCTACCGCCCTGCACTTTAATGGAGCACTCGCACCCAGGTAGAGCAGTTTGGGAACTTTTCAACCAAACTGTTTTTCATTGGAAAATGCTGATTAGTCAACCCCCCAACTTTTCCTGCAAAAGGGTCTGTTTCGATAAAACTTGTGTCAAGCAGCTTCCTCAGATCCATGGTCAAGTTTCTGAGAGAGAGCCTCTTTGGTATGGCTGATTATCATTAGAGCTTGTATAGATTGTTATAGCTGAGCTAGACAGTGGCCTCAGAGGCAGGAAACCTCAGTGAACCCAGTTCTAGTCCCTCCTCTGCTCATTCATATCATGGAATTGAATGGTAGTCTTCCATAGCCCAGCTGAGTGCTTTGGCTACTGAGGGGTGGGACTCCATCAGACCCTCCTCTTGGAGCTGTTGGATATTTTATAAATAATTAAATACTTATGGGGTCAGAGAGAAAGGTCTTGGCTTTGGCCTGGTGGGGAACAGGATTTTTTTTTTTTCAAAATTTTCCTCAGGAAAACCGTTTCCAACCCTGGAACCTCTCCTCTGACTGAATTCAGGCTGCACTCATATCCCCCAGTAATCCTGGCTCTTAGTATCATGCTCTCCATCACATGAGAGTTGTATTTATTCCTTCCACCTGCAGAGCTGGGCTAAGCCTGGCACAGATGTGGCTTGTCTCGTGTACTGTGTTCTGGGTAATACCACTAGAGGATCTAAACTGGCTCTTTATTAAAAGAACCGTTTACAGAGGTGCTGTAACTACTGCTAACATTCTAGCCATGTGCACACAGACTGATTTCCTGGTCCTCCTCCAAACTTTCTATCCTGCAACGTGTGCTTCTTCCTCTGAGTTCCATGCAGGTTGTTCCAAAGCTGATCCCAACCCCCTTCTAAATGGCCAGTTCACCCTGTAACTGCTTACAGAAAAATGCAGATTGGGAAAATCGATCTTTCCCTTATATGGGTGCACAGTTAGGGTGTGAAGGACCCCCTTTATGCAGCCTGTATAAGGACTACGCAGGATTACAGTCCATGGGGAACTCAGGGACTGCTTCCTTCCCAACGCCATTAATGGGACAGAGATGGACAAGTAGGACACAGAACTATGGATCCCCCCACCCCTAACAGAGCTGACTGACTGCATGTCAGAGGGGAATCTGCATCCCATAGGGAGGGGTCAAACCCAGAGCTAATCATAGACTCATAGAACCACACAGTCAGAAGGGACTGCGAGGTTCATAGAATCATAGAATCTCAGGGTTGGAAGGGACCTCAGGAGGTCATGTAGTCCCACCCCCCTGCTCAAAGCAGGATCAATCCCCAATCATCTAGTCTAACGCGTTGGCCACGATGCAAGATTGCTGGTGTCTAAACCATCTAGCCTCCTTTTGAGCTTCCACACCCTCCCTAGGCAGTCTGCTCCACTGTCCTACTCTTACAGTTAGGAAGTTTTTTTCCTGACTATCAAGCTTCCTCTAAAAGAAGAGGTTAGTATGAGCATGGGGGAACTGCCCTGAGTCCTAGGTTAGCGCCCGAACCACCTTTTCTCTCAGCACAACCAAACTGTGCTTGCTGTTTGTGAAACTGGAGGGCTCGTCAATTATTTTTGGTCCTCAGTTGTCAATTATTATCATTCAAAATATCCATTTAGCTCATGCTTTTGGGCATCCATACCTGGCCCTGCTTTGGGTGGTCTCTAGTCCAGAGTAAAGCAAACAATGTGACAGTATGTGTACCATGTGATGGGGATGGGAGGCATCGGCCATATGTAATAGCATCAGGTGCCAGGCAACGGCTTGAGAATTAACACTAATTCCTCTCAAAGGTTCGGCTGAGGAATTCCAAGCAAGCTCAAGAAGGGAGGGGGATGGGTGGCAGAGAGGCGAAAGGTGAGGTGTTTTGTCATTAACAATATAGCCTCACTTATCACTTACAACTGGAAGTGCAGATAGCAGTTATTACAAGATGTACCATTAGTACAAAAGCTCATTACCGTGCTGTAATCCTTGTAAGCATTTGTTACTGATACCAGTGGAGTTGGCAGCATGTTTTTTTTTTTATAACTGGCATTGAAAAGAGAGCCAGACAATCAAAGCTTGAAACATTTTCAATGAGCATCACACTTTCATCCCTGTTAAATGGGACTCTCGTAAAGTGCTTTAAGCTCAAAAAGTAGGTGTTTTCCCTCCCCCCCCAGCCCACAAAATTCTTTTATTACATCTCATAGAAAGAAGTATGTGCTAGTGAACAGCACAATTGATTTGGGTCTCTGGAGACCTTTGTTCTATTCCTGGCTCTGTTAGGTGACCCGGGACAAGTCATTTTGCCTCTCTCTGCCTCAGTTTTCCCCTCTACAAAATGGGGATAATAATCCTGGCATCCTTTGTAAAGGGCTTTGAAATCTACTGATAAAAACACTGTATAAGATCTAGGCATTAATAACAATAGAGACTGAATGGTTCTGTATTCCAAATTAGAATGATTTTACCTTTTTATCATCTATATAAATGAAAATGTAAATAATAATAAATACCTAGCTCTGTATATTTCCTGCCCAAACCTTAAAGTTTAAATTTAAACGTTGGATAAAGGACCCCGTAGATGAGTTAGTTCAAAGAGGAATTAATTCAGGGATGTTCTATTGTCTGCATTGGGTCCCTTCTTGTCAGGAACAGATGCAGCCACATCAGTAGTGGCTGTTGCAACAGGACTAGAAATGTCTCCAAAATCAGGCATTGTCATCAAGCCCCCTACAGGGACTGAATCCTAGGTGCTGCCGCATAGTTTATTCTGCTCTGCCCCCAGACCACAGGGAGCTGTCAGATAATGTCCTACCTTCCCATCACAGTTGGCTCAGTGGCTCTTTCCGCCTTATCCACCGGATACTGCAGCTCACACTCATAATTCTTATGAAACGTCCCCCTCCCCGCTATCCTTTGAATGATTCATGCTGAAGTTGGAAGGATTAAACAATATGTTATCTCATACACTGGTAATCGCTGCGGGTTAAAATCTCACCGTTTGCAAGAGAAATCTTGTTGCTTAAGTTATGCAGAGACCAGGCGCTGGAAAGCAATAGAATCTTTTTTGTAGACTTTTATCATGCCCACTCCTATAATGTATTATAAATCATTACCTTCTTAGTCAGCATCCCAGAGCCACCAGTAGTCTAAAGCATGCTTTTCTGTTCCTAAAAAATCTGTGGGTAAATTGACTGCTCAAAAAAGAGAGGGGTTGATAAGTAGCATGGATGGATGTTGCACAAGATTCCCACACACTAGGGTGACCAGATGTCCCTATTTTATAGGGACAGTCCCGATTTTTGGGTCTTTTTCTTATATAGGCTCCTATTATCCCCCACCCCCGTCCCGCTTTTTCACACGTGCTGTCTGATCACCCTACCACACACACAGCTCAGCTCTTGCACTACAGTACAAACTCCCTGTGTTCCAGTGCTGACTAGCTGTGCCCTGTCACCATGGGAGTGTTAAATTCCCTGCTATTCCAGTCTTCTTTCAGCCCCTCTCAGAAGCTTTTTCACTTGAGTTCAGACTTGCAGCACTGCATCTGATTCAAAGCCTGTTGAAGTCAACGGGAGCCTTGCCATTGACTTCAGTGAACTATGGATGAGGGCTACAGTGCTGATGCCCTGTCCAGTTTTGCCAGGGCCCCTCAATTCTGATCCACAACACTCCTTACTACTCTAGTCCTGGCTCACCAAAAAGTTCTGTCAATGACTCTCATTTCTGACTTGCAGTATCACAAGCTATTCCAGCCCTAGGAAACCTCTGCCCAGTGCTTCTGGACTCTCACCATTTCACCTTGCAATACTTGGTGTTAAAGCCCCAGCTCCTGGAGTCAGGAGAACCTCAGCTTTCATTTTAAAAGAAAATAAGTTTCTAACTCTCATGGTTATGGAGAAAAGCTTGAATGTGACCCAAGTACACTGTCAACCGGAAAGCAAAGAAAAAGAACCACATAGTTATTATTGTAAAAATATATATATAATTTTAAGAAAATCTTGGGATATTTTTTGGCCTGATGTCTGGGTTTTGAATGCTTGGAGTAGGCAATATTGTGCCAGGCTACCCCTTGCTTTTCTGGTCTTGCCACTTCAATCCAGTGCTGAGCCTGTTATGAGGTTCAAAAATCTTGGCCCAACTTTTTCAATAAACTATTTTCGCTGGTCTTTGTTGATGAAAGCCATTCCCAGGGTACAATAGACCTTGCCAAACCTACTAGAAATCTCTCAATAAATTATTCCTAGAATAGATTTTCAACAAAGGAAGCTTGGATAATCTCGGGATACAGGCTGCTTGCCTGGTCTATTAATTGTGCATGAGGTATAGCGCTCAATCAGAAATACCAATTAGCACTCTGTAGTTTGGTAGGGTCTTGCCTCATGATCAGACCCAGAAATATCAGCGTTACTTTGAGGACCCCAGTGTTTTTGAGGGAGATAATCACACTTAGGAAAGATGTTTTGCCCTCGTGATATTTTTATTAGCACAATTAGCAAAAGCACAAATTCTCCAATCCAGCAAAGTACGGAGAGAGAATACTGAATGGTCAAAACACCCAGCCTCTGAGCATCCATATACTCACACCATCCCCCGCAGAGACATTAAAAGTGGTGAGACAGGTGATCCATAAGTGGTCCTATCTCTGGCATGCCAAGAAGATCAATGGATAGCACTATTTTAGGGCTCTGTGGCTGCCATGAATATTCATAAGGATGTTCAGCCTCCTTCGTCCCTATCTAAACTTTCTCACCCTAATAAAGTTGGGGCCCTCTTTCCTTTCAGGCTAATATAACATTTACCTCAAGGTCATTATCATATACTTCAATGGGTTACCATAGCACTCTCGCGATTGAACTTCTGAGGATGTTCCTATCCTAAAAGATCCAAAACTAGCACTAATGTAGTTTGTGGTTACCTGTCAGAAGATTCGCCAGACTTGTTTCTGACAGCAGTCTGTCTTATGATACCTTATGACCAGGGCTACTCCCAGTCAGCTGCTTATGCTAAATGTGTATTAACACTTTTGGGCCTCATGCTTCAACGTTGGCTAAGCTGTTGTCTTACAGGCCTTGAACCTTGTAGGTTTCTTGACTTACTGCTTTCACTCATATCTATACCTTACTTAGCAAATACTTATACCTACAGGCGACATGTTGTTCCTCTGGTGCAAAGTCTGACTGAATCCTTATTAGGATTAATGAGGATGAGAGGGAGTTTCTTTCCACATATTTATTTTCCTGTTCCCTGCTTGTTTGCTTCAGAGAGAGCTTTACCCTGGGATGCTAAATTCAACCCTTCTGAAACCCTACTGGCTTCAAAAGAGTTGCTGACAGTTTCATTGGGGCTGAATTTGGCCTGAGGTGGCTGTCTTTGTGGCATAGGGAAATAAATAACGGGCCAGATCCTCAAGTGCACTGAAGCGAGGCTCAGCATTAACGAAGGGATAACTCTCCATGTCCTCTCTGTCCAGTGATATTTGGGATACCAGGGCACTTGCTGGGCTGCTGATTCAAGTTAGGGCAGCCTCTGGGACAGATGAGGTTAGACAGATTAGAATAGTCCTGTCTGCTCTAATTTATGCCAATCTGGCTCAGCCCATTAGGGGCCATTTTTTAATCCCAAGAGTTCCAGAAGCACAGTATTCTCTGGCCAGTCCCCAACAGGGCAGGAACCTGGGGCATAACACTACTTATGGTGGCTTTATACTCTTTAGAGGTTCCCCTGTGCCAGGCGGATCTCCATCTAGCTTGGTCAACCAGTTTTTTTGTCTCCTTTATGTCCTAAGAGACTGGGTGGGGGAGGAAGGGAGCAGGAGCCAGAGAGGAAGGATGCTCCAGTGGTAAGGGCACTAGTACAGATCTGGGTCCAATTCCATGTTCCACCAAAGTCATCCTCCGTGACCTTGGGGAATTCACTTAGCCTCCTTGTGCCTCAGTTTCCCATCTGTACTGCTCTGGCCTACCTCACAGAGGTGTTGTGAGGATAAATGCATTACAGATTGTGAGCTGCTCAAATGCTGCGGTGATGGGGGCCATCCTGTTACTAAGAGCTGTAGTCCATAGTGGGTTAGTGCCTTCTGTAATATCCTCTGGTTCTATATTCCCATCCAATGTTTCCACAGGCTTTTTTAAGAGTAGTTGCATGCAACAGCGATACTGGATTATTGTTTGTTAGGGACTGTCGTGGTGCCCTGAGGGGTCCTTTTATTTGTGCTATAGGGCATCTCGTGGATCGTTCTCATTCTGGACCATAATGCCATGACGGAAAGCTGGTTAGTTCTGTCTATCCTAAATGAACTGTGAATGAGACTCTGTATTTCACAGGGTGGCAGACGTATGGCTGAGCTGGAGAGCGCTCACGTGAGCCATCCCTTAACCGAGCCAGCCCATAAAGGAGAACCTCAGGTTAAAAAATAATAATAAAAAGTGTGTTTGCAGCCCTTCTCCTTGAGAAAGCAGCCTAGAAATGCCAGGCAACCTGATCAGTAGAGCTGAAAAGAACATGAAACTGGGCTATAAAGATCTGCTGCAGGCGCCTGGGATGGGGAACACCTAATGATTTTCCCACCACTTAATTATTATTAATTAATTATTATTTATCAAGTATTAATTATTATAACTACCATAACATCTAGGAGCCCTCACCATGGACCATAATCTCATTGTCTTAATAACATGCAATCAGACTGTTCAGATTCGCTTGTGTCCTCAAACGTCCATAGCTGGCCCTCTGCTTAGTGTGCTGGTACAGTGATATACACTGAACCTGGGAGTCAGGAGGGCCTAGCAGGAAGCACTCTGCCCTGGAGTCAGGAAATCTGCTGTGTGACATTGGGCCAGTCCTCCTACCCTTTGTCTCAGTTGTCTATATGGAGAGTAAGTGCTCAGGGCAGGGACTGTCTCTCATTGGGTGCTTGAGCCATGGGCTCTGATCTCAGCTGGCCCCTCCACGTGCTACTGTCTGCAAATAATAAGCATGTAGGTGTCATCAGTGCTACTGCAAAGTTAAGAGAAGATTGTTCCCTTTCGGCATTCCCTATTCATGCTGTTCTATTGCCACTAGATGACTATCTCGGAATACCTGTCCAATATAAGGACAGACATTGTTAGTGGTCATTTTAAGGTAGAATATCATGGACAGAGCTGCATGGAATCAGAGCTGCAAAAGAATCAGAAAGAACTGCTCCAACTGCACTACACACCAAGGAGGATCCTCCGAAATTATTTGCTGAACCCAACTGAATAAGATAAATCGGAAGGAACTGTGATCTATACACAGAGAAGGCACAAACAGTAATGTGTGAAATTCACCTAACAAAGGAGCAATTAGAAATAGTCATTCCTCACTGATTATGTAGTTCTATCTCCCCATCCCCTACTGTTTATGCTAGAAAAGAAATAGGCATATTTCTGTAGCTATCTATGTTAGGTAATTATGTGCCCCCATTCTCTGGGTATGTCACACTCTTTAATCATAGAATCATAGAATAATAGACTATCAGGGTTGGAAGAGACCTCAGGAGGTCATCTAGTCCAACCCTCTGCTCAAAGCAAGACCAATCCCCAACTAAATCAATGCGTTTATCCTCAGAACACCTCTGTGAGGTAGGGCACTGCTATATTCCCCATTGTACAGATGGTGAAAAGAGGCATAAGGGGACTCCATCACTAGCCTGGGGTCACACAGGAAGCGGGGGGAGAGGACTGAACCTCATGCTCAGATGGCCACTAGGCCATCACCTGACCATGGAAGAAAGGAGTGAGATGGCCTGATGCTATTTACCAACCAGCCATCAGCTTAGGAATGGACTTTACTGGTGCATAGACATAGGGGATCAAACCCAAAACAGAGTATGGTTGGATCAGATCCATTTCGTACAGGGACTGGTCTCTCTTATACTTCCTCAAGCTTGTCTTGCTGATAAAGTCTCACTGAACTGAAGTGCAGGGGTGGGGGTGGGGAATAGCTTTCTCTAAGAGTCTATAACCTTGAATTTCCTTGTGCGCTACCCCCCAAGGGTGGCTGCAATGAGAGCTCCAGGTTTGTGCTTCAGAAATGGCCTATGATGTATGCCAGGGAGCTTAAAGGAAAGAAAGATTATCCTGGCGATGCATTAGAATGAAAGTGTCAGACCCATGCGTTGAATATATTCTGGCACAACTATTATCCTCACTAATGATGTTTCCATGAAAACATAAAGATCAAGGAAAGAAAAAGGAATAACAACAACATCTTTCATTGTGTTGCTGCATGTCTGATAAAGTCATTAGGGAAAACAAGAAAATGGCTTTTTGATGCTGATGCTGCATAAACATGTTTTCTAGAGGAAAATGTTTTCACATTATCTTAAGAGATGGAAAAGGGGAGAGATTAAACTCCCAGGCCTCCCGTACGCCTCCTGTTTCCCCTCAACCCCCTTTACAGGGGCTGTGTGGTACTGAGAAGTGATGACAAAGGTTGAGGTCATCATCTGAAGGATGTAAACACCAAGGGGAAAAATGAATTCAGGCACCACATTCTCCAAGGGTACAAACCGACAAAGCTCCATGGAAATGAAAGGAGCGACAACAATATATACATCAGCTGTAGATCTGGTTTGTACTTGTTCAGGGTGGGCAGGAGAGGAAGGATAGTCTTGTTGTGGAATGCTGAATTGGCGCCCAAGAGATATGGGGTCAGGTCCTGCCACAGATCCCTGGCATGTCCGTTGGCAAATCACTTTAATGCTCTGTGCCACAGGTTGTCTATTTCGATGGCATGCTCTTCTATACAGGGATTGCCTCTCTCTGTGTGACGTTGCAATGCTTTCCACAATGGGCTCCTGGTCTGGCTTTAGGGATTACAGCAATGCAAATAATTAGAGCTGGTTGAAAGTTTTAGAAATTTGATATTTAAGGGGGGAGGGGATTGCTGAAAGTCAGAAGTAAACAAAAAAGGATGGGGTGTGGGGGGTGTCGAGGAAAACCAGCCCCATCACATCAACAGGATGACACAAGCCTGCAGCATCAGATAAGCTTATGTGCAATAGAAAATGCTTGCTATCTTAGCACTGTTGACCAGTTAAACTCAAAGAACTACTTTTTGGTTGAGAGAATAAGAGTGTCTGTGTATGTGTGTGTGCAAATCCGCAGAGAGTTAATCTCATTAATTTTTCACAGGGACGGAAGTTTCCTGAGCTATCTTCTCAAACGCCCATGGTCTGTGCCAAATGTACCCTCAATGCCACCTGCCTCACCAGACCTTTGAAGACACTAATTAGCTCTTCCACTTTATAGGGACTCTAGAAGCAATTTTGCTTTCCTGCTGTCCGTTTCTTTAATTCCAGCCTGCCTGTTTTTTCCCTTTCCTTTTCCTTTTTTCTCTTCAACCTCATTTCGAAGGTCTGGCAGCTCAGATCCATAATGGTCTCTCCTGCTGGATGGCATTATAATTGGGACTGCAAAGTTCTAACGGTGTCCTGGATGTGTCGTCATCAAACAGCAAAGCCCTCATTAGAGCCCAACTTGTGTGTGTGTCTTTTTTCAGTGGAACTTTTACATTAATGTCTGGTAGGCGTGTGGGAGCAAAGATCATAGGCTCTTTGTTAGTCAGCCTTTAAATAAAGGTTTTACCCACTGAAGTGAAATAGTCCACTTTGTCCCACTGTGTTTTCCATTGTAAAAGGGATGTGTCGATTTCTCTAGGCTTCAGAAGTAGTGCTTGATATGACAAGGAAGCTCTCTCCAAACTCTAATTGTCCTGAGGTTGCATTATTTATGCAGGAGAAGCATAAATGGGCTATTTTAGCATAAAGTTTTCTTCACTGAATTATCAATTTGATCCTTACACATGATAGAGCCACCTTCTCCCTGCTCACGACGGAGCTGCAGCATTTAGTCACAAGAAGTGCACTTCACTAAAAGAGGGTAGTGTAGTCTAATGGTTAGTGTGCCAGACTGGGAGGCAGAGCACCTGGTTCTATTCCAGATTCTGCTGCTGATTTGCCTGTGCAAAGCTTCTGTACCTCAATACACCTCTCAGGAAATGGTAATGGGTATATTTCCCTGCCTTACAATCGTACTGTGAGAACTAATGTTTGCACAGTGTTTTGAGATCCTTGGATAAAAGAGTCCTGTGGCACCTTATAGACTAACAGACGTATTGGAGCATGAGCTTTCATGGGTGAATACCCACTTTGTCGATGAAGTGGGTATTCACCTACGAAAGCTCATGCTCCAATACATCTGTTAGTCTATAAGGTGCCACAGGACTCTTTGCTGCTTTTACAGATCCAGACTAACACGGCTACCCCTCTGATACTTGGATAAAAGAGGCTGCATAAGTGCAAACTAAGTTACCTCTAATATTACCTTCATATTACTGAGCAAGACTGAGGAACAACCCCCTCATTGGGCCCCACAAATGATGGCACCCTCATCACTGTGATTTCCGAATAAAGATGGTAGAAAGTTTTCTGACAAAATGTTTCACCATCAGAAAACGTCAGCTCTTTAAAAGCAAAATGTTTCACAGAAATTTTGTTTCGGGGAAGGGGTGGGGGGAGATAGAACATTCCAAAATGAAACAGAATGTTTTCATTTGTCATTTCAAAATGACTTTTCATTTCATTTTCTAAAAAAATATATAAAGTAAAATGTTCAAAATCAAAACTGTTCTATCAAAATGAAAGGTTTTGTTTGACCCCAGATATTTTTTTACAGCATTTTGTTTCATGATAAATTTAGATTTTTTTTTTTCATTTTGTTTCTTTTTAGAACAGGAAAAAGTTCTGGAATTTCCTATGAAATAGGAAATCCAGTTCCCATCCAGCTCTACTAGCAAAGGCAGACCGGACAAAAATACTAGTAAATATATAATGGGGAACAATCATCTGTTTGCATGGAAATAGACAATTGTTTTGTTTTGTTTTCTTGTTTTGTGTTCCATCCCTATATTATCTGAGTGTCCAATATATAAAACAGTATAAATATTCAGCTGCTTGGTTACATGTCTGTAGTAGATGTGTAGACATCACCATTCCATGATTTAAAGGACAGCCCTATTATGTTGCGCACAGTAATTAAAATCACGCTGTATTTAGGGGCTCTCAGGCAAGACTCCTGATCTAAGTCACATCAGTCTAAATCCACAGAAGCTCCACGGAAGTCAATGGAACTACACCAATGTGAAGCGGGTGTGAGATCAGATGGTTTAGGGGTTCGAACTGGTCATCAAAGAAGATGCAAGAGAGAGTAGATGGTTCCCAAGCCCCAGTGTCAATTAAAGAAGCCTCAGAAAGGGATAGCTCTACCATGGTGCACTCAATTTGCACAGCTGCAATTGATTGCACATGGTGCAGGACAAAGGAAAATGAGGCCCTGGGTCTGTGTGAGGGCATGAGTTTCTCCCACTTTTTCCTGCAGGGCAAGATTCTGATTTCAGTTATGCTGATGTAAATCTGCCATGGAGTTACCCTGATTTACATCACTACAAATGAGATCAGATATCAAAGGAGTGAATAGAAGAAACAGAGAAAAGGGACCCAGACCTTAAGCCGGTATAGATTGGTGTAGCACCAATGGCGATACACTGATCACACCAGATAAGGCCCATTTTCTCTCTCTCTCCTGCTCATTCCCCTTTTCTATTCTTCTCTCCCTGCCATTCTTAGTCTTTCTTCACCAGTTCCATCTACACCGTTACAATTATTTGGTGCCTTCCTGCCTCTAATAATTCCAATGACGTAAACAACACCAAACATTATCACCTGTATAATGATACACCTCTACCTCGATATAACGCTGTCCTCGGGAGCCAAACAATCTTACTGCATTATAGGTGAAACCGCGTTATATCGAACTTGCTTTGATCCACCGGAGTGCGCAGTCCCCACCCCGGAGTGCTGCTTTACCACGTTATATCTGAATGTGTGTTATATCAGGTCGCATTATATCGGGTAGAGGTGTATCATTATACAGGTGATAATGTTTGGTGTTGTTTTATTTTAAGTACTGATCTGAGTGCAACTTTTAAGGGGCAGTCTTGGTGATTACACCTATGCCTGGACCCATGAAGGGAACTAACAAAAAAGAGAGAGCCAAATGTCCGCATAAAGGAGGAATAAAAATCAAGAGAGAAAATCAAATGCTGTATGTTAACACAGGGAGAAAGTCAATGAGCAAAGTGCTGAGTGTACCACTGACTAGAGTGAAAGAGATTAAAGGACAAATTCATCCCTGGCATTAGTCCAGTGGCTTCCATAGAGTTACACCAGAGATGGCTCTGGCCCTAAAAATTCACTTTCATGAAAAGAAAAGGAAGAAAAGATTCCAGGATGGGATTTTTTTTGCCACATTTGCAGTTGGGTTAAATCCCTCCCAGGAGGTTAGCTGCTGGCATTCACTGGCCATGGAGAGATGCCCATCACCATTACTGATTATCGTTGTTATTATATATTAGTTATATAAGATTTTTTCCAGTGATATCAGCACCCATCATGCCCCCAGAATGCTCAGCCCCATGGAAAATCTGGCCCTGGTTGTGGGTGCTGAGCATTTTGAAAATTCTAGCCAGAGTGCCCTAAGTGCATATGTCTAGCTATGGACTTCTGGGGCCCATTGTAATGGGGTTTATAGGCCCCACATTAAGACTGAGACAGGGGAAGGGTGGGAGCAGTACTGGGCCAGGAAAGCTCCACCCTTCAGGCACAGCCAAGCATGCTCCTGGGGAAAAACCACTATTGAGCAGCTCAGGCAAGGAGAGGAAGAGAGAATCCATTTTCTGGAGGAACACTGCTCTATAGCAAGAGGGGAAGAAGCCCCTCCGAGGAAGTCTGGCTGTGAACCTCCACCCTGCTTTTGACTTTACCTTAGTGGGAGAGAGAACTGCACACGGGGTCACCTGCATCCACCCACAGACTGTGGGGTTTTGAAGCAAAGGACTTTAACCCAACGGCAGCCATGCCCCAAACAGTGGTATCAGGTATTGTAGGAAGTGATCAAGAGATGACCCAAGTCCAGGCCATCCCAGGCTGTGACACTTTTATGCCCTGGGCTGGGACCCAATGGAGTCCCCCTAAATTACCCTACTCCTAGGCCTGGGTTTGGCAGGACAAGGGGTCACTAGTAAGGAAGCAGATCTAGCTGGGACCCCCTCCAGGAGGTCCAGCACACACTGAACTGAAAAAGAGTCTAGAGTTGGAAGCCCATATGACTAGGCCTGCTGACTAACCAAACAACCCCACTACACCCCTTTCTCAGTGACAGAGGTGCAATAAGAACACAAGAGGCAAAATCCAGACTCCACTGAAGTCAATGGAAAAAACTTCAGCGGAGCTCTGATTTCATTCAAGTTCTTACCCCCAAACAATTGACAGTCCATGGCCTGATTCTGCAAACACTTGCTGCTGGGGCTAGAGGAAGGATATCTTCCTACTGACTTCATTGTGCTTTGGATCAGGTCATAAAATGTCCTACTGATAGTACCCCCAGTGACTTCGTGAAGGCTATAGACAGAAGAAAGCACTATGTGAAAGAATGGGTTTTGCATTAGCAATAAGCAGACAAGAGCTGAGGAAGAGGTTACAGCAAAACAAGACACTGAACAAGGGGTGGTTTGTGCTTCCAGTTTGTTTCTCAACTCACCTTTTCAGCTAGCAGTTGGGAGCGGAGGATGGGATAGGGATGAATAGGCCACATGCCGCACTCAGGAGGTACCAGGAGTATTATTAATCCCCAGTTCATAACTATGAATAATTTGCCTGTTCTGGGATTGTCCCCAGATAATGAGAAGTGCTTTTGAGATTAGGAGATTAAATCCTGATTTTTATGTCGAACCCAAAGGATCCCAAAACATTAGGGAAACTGAGATACAAATGCTGGTCCCAATCCTGCATCAAGATACAGCAGTACAGACCCCTGTACTCATGAAGTGTTCCGTTCATTGCAATGGTCTGTATAGGCAGATCTCAATGTACATAGCCCCACAGAGAAAATCCTCCATGAGGCAAAGTTAAGGTTGAGAAGGTAAATATGAAAATGTCAGGAGATTCTCTGAATAGAAGCTAGACAAATCTAAACTCCCCTCCACCCCGCCTTGTTGCCATGCCAACTTTAGGACTGCATCCCATCATAGGGACTGGAGACCATCTCGCCTCCCTAGGGACCATGAGGTTTTTAGATACTTCCATCTCCTCCTCTTTGTCTTGCTTGAAAATGTATCCTCCTCATCCTGGTCAGAATTTCCCTTAAGTTAACTCAATGCAAACAATAAATTTAGTGTCTTGATATTTTAGAAAACAAAAGGACATATATTTTGCTGGGGGAAGGGGAGAGATGTGTGTGTGGGGGGGTCAGAATCCTGTAAAATAGATCAGCCAAAAATGGCACTAATATTTTGAAAAAAAAATGCAGTCCTAATAATTAATGAAGAAGAAAATATTGTACTGTGTAATATAACTGGGTGGGAGGCGGGCTGGTGAGGTAATAGGGTGATAGCTGGTGTAAATCAGTGTAGCTCCAAGGTGTTCAGATGCCATGGTGATGGGACAGTATAATAACACAGATAGATTGGATTTGATCCAAGGATGTAGCATTCTTTGAATTGCACGTTTCCCATCTCCTCACCTCTGGCTTCACTGGCATCTTTGCAGAGCTGTGTCTGTTGGGCTGCCTGCTAAAGTCTACAGATTTGACTGGCTCACTGCTCACACCTGAGCTCCGATGTGGGTTAAGTCAGGAGGGCTCTAGAGACCTTTCTATTTAGACAACCCACTTGGCAGTGGGGAAAGAGAGTGAGGTCTTCCTCTGGAGAATATCAAAACTAGGTCAGGCTGTCTGACTGAGTTAAAGGGATCATATGTTAGCACAGGTTCTTTCTTCCAGCTCTTTTCTCCTGCTCAAACCCACTACACACCAACACAAGCACCAACAACAATAATTTCAACTTCTGGCGCATCATTCATCTGAAGACTTTAATGCAATTTTCAAGCAGTAAGTAAACTTCTCAACATGCCTATTCAATACAGAGGTTAGGTCCAAGGGGACAGACTAATTTACTCACTGTGGCCCCTATATATCGCTCCAGTGATGTATAGATTCTGTACTGGAGCTGCAATGGCTATGGGGGGTTGGGGTGGGAGATAGCACTTTCTATGCTCCATCTGAGAGAAGACTTGCTGCAATCCCTTTGGAACTCAAGTCAGCTGGATTCTGGAAAGTGCTCTTTGTATTCCTGATATTGCTGCTTCTTTGCCCCAAGCAGTCAGCCAATATTTGGGGGCCTTGCAGGGTTCTTTTTGTAAGGATGAGAAATCAGCGAGAAGAGTCATTTCTATTATGAGTGTAATCTTGTTTGTTTACAACAAATGTGCACACAATCCTCTTTCCCTGAACACAGTAGGCAAAACCATCAGCAGAACATTTCCTTGTTCAGAAATCCCCAAGCCTGCCACTCCAGTGAACTCTGTGTTCAAGGCCTTGTCTACACCAGCACTTTTGTCAGTATAACTTATGTCACTTAGGGGTGTGAACCTCCCCTCCCCCTGAGTGACGTAAGTTACACCAACAGTAGTGCCGGCGAGGACAGCACTGTCTGCAGGAGAGCTTCTCCCACTGACATAGAATCATGGACATTTAGGGTTGGAAGGGACCTCAGGAGGTCATCTAGTCCCACCCCCTGCTCAAAGCAGGACCAATCCCCAACTAAATCATCCCAGCAAGGGCTTTGCCAAGCCGGGCCTCAGAAACCGCTAAGGATGGAGATTCTACCACCTCCCTAGGTGACCCATTCCAGTGCTTCACCACCCACCTGACATAGCTACTGCTGCTCGTTAGGGGTGGTGTAATTGTGTCGATGGAGAGCTCTGTCCCGTCGGCATAGCGCGGCTACACGGGAGATCTTACAGTGGCGCAGCTGCATCGATACAGCCGTGCTGCAATAAGCTTTCTCGTGTAGACGTGACTCAAGAAGCCCTTTTCTCTCTCTCTGCTTCTTCTCAGGGTGACACTCCCAGCTCCCACTTCAGGCTTTTTGCTCCAACATATACAGGTGGCAATGCAGTCTCACAGCCCTACCTCTGCAATCAGGGAAACCTCTTAGTCTACATGCCTCGGTCCTGAGCTGCCAGGTGATCTAATGCCTGGGTAGTAGCCCCACAGCCGCAAGTTATTTTTTACTACACAAAGGGGCACGATTGCTTCTTCAGAAAGAGGGGGCTTGGCACAGCAATTGGCTTTAACAAGATCTATGATTGTCGGTGGATCTAAGTCACCTGCTGGCAGCCTTTGCCAGTTTTCAGCATAGCAGTGCATATGTGGGGGCCTCTCAAGGCAGGGGGACTGCCTGGTCGGGGCAGACATTCGAGACAAGATTTTGTCCATTAGGCTCTAGCCCTTTTTGGCAACTGAAGAGCTGTGTCAACCCAGGTGGGGCAATTGGGCCTTAGTTTAGTGCATTACCTGCACAAAAGAGTGTGCATGCAACATCTACCGTCTTAGCCAGCACCACAGACCTCCAGAACAAGAAACATGAGTCTGTACAGCTTGAGTTAAAGAACAAGCTCTGTAGATGGGGCAATGAAGACTCAAATCCTCTGCGGACGGGGGAACACGTAACTGGCCAATGGGTTACACATACACTCTTCACCATGCCTACAGCATGTGCTCCTCTCTGCAGCCAGCCAGTTCGCATGGCCAGTGTGGAGAGTTGTGCTGGCTCATGTCACCCACTTCTCCCTGTCTCCAGTCCCTGTGCTCAAGGGGAAAAAAAGGACTGCAAATATCCCTGGTCCCTTGAAGCCTCCTCTACCCACCCTTTCCTGCACTCCCATGCAAGAAGCAGGCACAGATTTGTCCCTAAAGATCCACTGGCACTTTCTGGAAGAGCTGGGGTTTGCCATGTAGTTTATAGTCACCATTTCCTCACCAGTCACATGCTCTGTGCAATTTCTTGTCTGCCTGATTCCTACCCTTGCACCCCCCAAAATGGCTCCATTTCAATAGCAGAGGTGAATTAATTTTTTGCATCTGTACAGTTTGTAAAGCACTTTGGGATCATTCCCGGAGAAAGGCTCCATATAACTATATTAGCTTGTAAAGCAAACATGGAGAAATAGCCTGTTGGTCATAAACAAGCTGTCTGCAATTTGTCCTGTGCAATATATGCACTGGATCTTATTCAGAAAACAAGATATGCTTTTTGTTTTTATACTGATGGGCATCGCTCCCAGGGATTCAGTCCTAATATAAATATTGGTAATAGACATTGTATGTCACTCTTTTCAGTAATAGAGTTTGAAAAGCATATAGTGGCAGTATAAATACACATGGTATATCTGAGTACTCTATTAGTTACTGGCAGACTGGTCCCAACTGCTGCTGCTTTTATATTCTTCCACATCATCCAGCACACAGGGCATCCACCAGTTTCTACCATTTTTTTCAGTCTTGTGCTGGTCTGTTCAGGCTTCTGAGTGTCACGTTGATGGGTTTGGCATTTTTTTCTGTTGGTCGGTGTCATGTTTCTCTAGGTCATGCTCTTTATTTTTTTCCAGATGGCGTTGTCCATATTGTCATGGAAGTTGTGTCAGTGGCATCCTTAAAGCATATCCTAAATATCTTCTTCTTCTTCTTCGTACCATATTTGATGCTTTAGATTGGTTTGCTCTACTTAGAATTTCTTATGTGGCAAGAAATCCTTTCCAATGAGCTCTGAAGATCTTCCACGGGCATTTACTTTGAATTAATTGATTTTCTGATCAATCTGTTATAGATTTCCATGACTCTGCTCTACAAAGGAGAACAGACATGATGACTAAAAATTCATATCTTTGTGTCAGTGCCAGACATGCTACTTTTCCAAATCTTTTAACGTTATGTAAGCTGTTGGCAGACTTTGATATTTTTTGCTTGACATGTGGCATGGTATCACCATCCTTGCACAGCTCACTCCCTCGATAGTTTGTTTATCCATGCTTGTGGTCTCTTTGGGGACATTGGTAGCCATATATTTTGTCTTCCTCGTTAAATGAATATACTCGCTTGTTTTGCAGTATCTGCAAAATGCAAGTCTTTGCTTCTATTGAGCAATGTGTTGAACTAAGCTGGAAAAAGTCATCAGCAAAAACGAGGTAATCCAAATGTGCTCTATCATTTGCCCAGAAAATTTCTCAGTTGCCCTCTGCAGTTACTTTCCTCATGACGTAGTCAATGAGCAGGCCAAACAATAGTAGGGACATAATACACTCTTGCCTTGCTACAATTGCCACTGCAAACCATTGGCTGATGTCGTCAGCATCTCTGGGCTTGTCTACATTACCCGCAGGAAGTGTTTTCTCCAACCCCCATCGAGAACTGACAAGCCCTGAGGGGCTCTACTCATCTTTGAACTGTCAAGCTCCTGATCATGTGGACAATAGGGGCTATGGCCCAAACTGAAGGAGAGTACAAATAGGAAGTGTCTCAAGGCAGCAGATGAGGCGCTTCTGTGTCGAGGGCTCTGTCAATGCTACTCCCCAAGAGAGTCCTGGACTGGGACCCAGAGGAGAGGGAGAATCCAAGTCCCCCTATCCTTCCCAGTTGACAGCAAGGCCCCAACGCAGGCCAAGGCTGTGATGCCTTCAGTTTAAGATTAGGGGCCAGGCAGCTCTATCCCTTTTGCTTAGGAGATGTGAGACTGGAATCCAGTTGTACTAGCCACTAGGCCCCCTGGGGACTGTACCACAGGTTGGTCAAAAAAAAAAGTTCTGTCAAAATGTTTTGGGTGGAAATTTTGGTTTTCAGCTAAATGGAGGAAATACAACTAAGTGAATTTCAATTAACGGAAGAGATACAGCATGCTGGGGAAGTTGGCAGTAAGAGTATAATAAAAGAATAAATGCTAACACTATACTGATAGCTTCAACTGACTGGGGAAAGTGCCAATGGTAGAATGTTGGCATTTTCAAAGAACTGTGTAAGCGTTGAGATTGCTAATACTTGGTTTGGTTCTGTTTAAATTGTAATGCTCTTATTGGAAAGGTTTCTGGAATTTAGTAGAGTCCAAACCAACAGGGGTTTAATCTGTCTTTCTACTGTATTTATATGGGCATTATTAGCATAGTTTCTGAACATCTCAGTCCTTAATATATTTATCATAACAAAACCCCCCTGAGGGAGAGAAGGGAATTAGTCCCATTTTAGAGGAATTGAGGCACAGCGAGATGAAGTGACTTACCCAGGGTCACACAGGAAGTGCCTGGATCCCTGAATAGCACTCTAACCACATTTTTATTCCATAGAAATGTAATAGGGGTCTATAAAAAATACTCTAAACAAATTCCAAATGGAGCTGAGAATGGGTTCCTCCTCTAGATAGGACGAACCATCCCTCAGAATTCTTCCAGGTTTCTAATATTCTATTTAATGGCATAGTGGGGTCCAAAACCTATAAAACGCTCTCAGCGGCTATCAAATTCTATACAACTTTCCCATAAAGGGAGTGGAGGCTCACGTAGAAGGTTAAAGCTAGAGTGCAGTGGTCTGAAATTAAAGCTGTTGCAGGTATATAATTTAATGTGACATTAATTGGATAGTGGGGGAGCATAAATGAGAATCACAGAGTGTGTGTGCTGGAATGTTTTGTTAAAGGAGGAACCTTGCAAACGCTAACCTCGGCAACCCGAAATAAAAAAAAACAAAAAACGGTCGAGTCTCATTCCTCTGGGCAGCCGCTACTGTCAAATGAGTTGTCAAAAAGGATGAGTCTTGGCTGATGTAGATCAGCACAGCTTCAGTGATGTTACACATCGTCAATGTCGCTATACCAATTGACGCCAGCTGAGAATCTAGCCAGACTTCACCCTTAGTGGATGACTCTCAAGGTATGTCTGCACTGCACATTTAATCCAGACTCTTACCAGGGTTTTAGACCAAGCTTTCCCATCTGACATGGATTTGGAGATGCTTGAAGCCCAAGTTAGCCCACTGGAGGTGTGGCGTAAGCCTGGGGTCTGGTTTAACTTAGGATGGAACCCGTCCACCTTGTAATGAGGATGCCGACAAAATCACTCTGATGCTGATAGTCCTCCTATGTCCTTCTCACAATTCCCTCTAAAGAACAAACAAGTTCTCTCGCAATTGTCACAACTGACTAGGAAAGAATCCTAGGGAAAAAACCTGCATGATCTGCACCCATAGTTCAACTGTGCTGTAAAGACATACCCAAAGGAACTCAGCTATTGCTGTGTGAAATCCTTCGATGGTTAGCATGAGATCAGGCACTTGAAACTCTCTTCCTTGCTTACAACAAAACAGACCAATGATGCTGAGCTCCTCCTTTGCCCAAGAGGAGATGGGAGATAGGTAGCAGGGTGTGTGACTGATGTTCCCATCACAATTGCATATATCTATTTTCTAGCTGGGGAGTTTTGATCTTGGGATGGTTGCTTTGTCTGTTAACTTGGTGGTGCGTTTTATAAAAGGCTAATGGATAGAGCTCTGGGCTAGGACTCACAAGACGAGTGGGCTCTCCCACTGAGCTGCTATATGAACTTGGGCAAATCACTTCACCTAACGATGCTGCTGTTTCCCCTCACAAGCAAGCAAACCTGACAAAGACTGGAAGTTCTTTGGGGGCAGAAACGCTCTCTGACTGTGCCTTCCACAACAGAATCCTGCTGTCTTCTGGGGCCTCCATTGGGAGGAATCATGTGCCTCAAACACAAGACCGGGGGTGCCCAGGAACTGCTCAGACTGGCAGCTCACCCAGATCAGTGGAGAAGGAGGCTAGCAAAGCTCTAACTTGCAAAGGGCCCTGCCCACAATGCGGGAGAAATCCAGCCTCACCATATGGCTGTGACGCACTACCTAAGCCACAAAGAGACACAGGAAGTTGTCTGAGCAGCTACATGAATGCCTGTCTGGCTGCTACTATGAATCCTGCTTACTTGTCTGACGCGAGCCCAGCCTCCCACCCTGCTTCCTATCCTCCTTACCCCAGACCCCGATCTGTTCCCGGTTCCTGCTTTCCTGCCTCGCTCCAGGTCTCCGTTCCTATGCCCTACCTCTGATCCTGACTCCGGCTTCGACGTCTCACTCTGTTTCCAGCTCTGACCTTTGGCTGGGCTGCCGACTGTGACTCCAGCTCTGGTGCCAGGTTCCTGGCCCTAATCATTGGGCCTGACCGCCCGCAGCCTGGTGCTTACATCTGGGTACTATCATAATACAAATAATAGGGATGCCCAAAGCTTTGGAAGGATATTCTTATAGTGCAGTGTAGTAAAAATCAGACTAAAATATAAGTACATTTCTACACTATTTACATTTTCTGGGATCAGTCTCATATAATGTTGAGTTATTAATCTGATCGTGGCTAGTGTTCCATGGTGCACCATTGAATTGTATAAGGTGAAATTCTTCCATGGACTGTACACAATAGGGCTAGACTGGGTAAAAGTCAGAACAGAACTTGGCCCTATTTATATATGAGAATAAACACACACACACAGACACACACACACACACACACACACACACACAGATTTTGACTTCATCCACCCTTCTCACAATACAGATCTGTTCTAATTTTTTTTTCTCCATGCAGGGTATCACAGGCTCTGTGATTTGCTGAAAGAAAGCTGTAGAGTATGTTAATTTCTGTGGGACTTAGGCGGACTCATAACTCTTGGAGATTTATAAGAATCCAGGAAGTATCTATCTTCTGGTGATGCTTTCATTTGCGCAGTAATAAAGCTCGCCTTTCTTGTTTAATAAAAACAATGAGGAAACAAATGGGTGTGCAGGTACTGGAACTTTTGAGGAATTAATTCAAAAGCACGGAGGAATGCTTTTTATCATGCTGTAAGAACCCAAAAGGTGAAAATCACTCTTCTCTGGAGCTGTTGCCCCAGATGTTACCCCGAACGTAAGGCACGATCCTGCGAGGGTGCTGTGCAACTATTGGAAAGTACAGAATGAGTGTTCTCTTGCAGGTTGCTGAGCACTCAGCATTCCTGCAAGATGCTGAGTCATAATATAGTTGTTATGGTTAGGAAGGGCTGCATCGGCAGTGCCAGCACTGCTCCTCTCACCTCCACCTGTATCCAGACAAAGAACCTGACCATGGATGCCTCTACCCAGATCCTGGTGTGGATTTGCAGAGACTGTGGCCTGCATTTCCCACTCTCAGAGAGCCAGGCTGGGGGGACCATCCAGTGTGAAAGGTGCCTGCTGGTGGCATCTCTCAGGATGCAGGTGGGAGTGCTACAGGAGGAGGTGTATAGGCTGAGGAACATTTGTGCCCATGAGGAATTCCTCTAGAGTATTCACATGGAGACGTCCAAGGCTGAGGAAGCTGTCCAGCTAGAAAGAACTGCTTTCATGCCACTGGGGGAGGTGGATATGGCTCTGTCACAGGGAGGACACTGGCTGTTGGTTATGTCTGACAGCAGGTAGTGCTCCACCCCTACTCCCAATCCACCCACCATAGTGATGAAGAATCGTTATCCTGCCCTGGCAAACTAGGGACCCCAGTGAAGGAAGACAAGCTCTGTATTCCCAAAGCTGGGAGGATCTCAGCCACAACTCCCAGAAGGAAATGTAGGGTAGAAGTGGTTGGTGACTTTCTTCTGAGGGGGCCAGAGGAGCCCATCTGTTGGCCTGACATGGCATCCCAGGAGGTATGTTGCCTGCCAGGGGCCCATAACCAGATGTTATCAAAGGACTGTTGAGGATCATCCAGCCTTCTGATTACTACCCAATGCTCTTCATCCATGTGGGCACTAATGACACTTCAAAATCTGACCCCGAGCTGATCAGAAGTGACTACAGAGCTCTGGGAGTAAGGGTGAAGGAGTTGGGGGTGTGCTCTATGATCCTTCTCTTCAAAGGTAGGGGCCAAGGCAGAGATAGATGCATCCTGGAGATGAATGCCTGGCTGTGAGGATGGTGTTGCCAGGAGGGCTTTGGCTTCCTCGATCACTGGATGCTGTTCCAGGAAGAAGGATTGCTAAACAGAGATGGGGTCCGACTATTCAGGAAAAGGAAGAGCATATTTGGATACAAACTGGCTAACCTAGTAGGAGGGCTTTAAATTAAGTTCGAAGGGGGCAGGTGACAAAATACCACAAGTAAGTGCAAAACATGGAAACCTGGGAGAAGGGCAGAGTCTCAGGAGAGCATTGGCTGTTATAGCAGGGATAAGGGAGAGACGAGGGGTGGGGAATCAAATCAATATCTTAGATGTCAGTGAGAGAGTGCAAGAAGTGGGGAATAAGGAGGAAGAATTGAAATGCTAGTAAATAAACAAACTATTATATAGTTGGCATTATGGGTACACATGATTGGAATGTTGGTATAGAAGGGTACAGCTCTCTCGATAAGGACAGGCAGGGGAAAATGGAGGAGGTATTGCCTTCTATATTAAAAGTGCATAAACTTGGATCAAGGTTAACATGTAAATGGGAGACAGACTGGGTAAGGATAAAAGGGCTTTAAAAAGGGTGATGCTACAGACCACCTAACCGGGAAGAAGAGGTGGATGAGGCTTTTTTTAAACAACTATCAAAATCATCCAGATCACAGGACTTGGTGGTGATGGGGGACTTCAACTATCCTGACATCAGTTGGGAAAATAACACAGCAGAGCACAGATTATCCAACAAGTTCTTGGAATGTATTGGAGATGATTTTTTAGTTCAGAAGGTGGCGAAAGCTACTAGGGGAGAGCCTGTTCTTAATTTGATTTTGATAAATAAGGAGGAACTGGCTGAGAATTTGAAAGTGGAAGGCAGCTTAGGTAAAAGTGATCATGAAATGGTAAGAGTTCATGATTTTAAGGAATGGTAGGAGGGAAAATAGCACAATAAAGATAATGGATTTCCATAAGGAAGACTTTAGCAAATGCAGGAAGTTGGTAGGTAAGATCCCATGGGAAGCAAGTCTAAAGGGAAGAACAGTTCAAGAGAGTTGGCAGTTTTTCAAAGAGACATTATTAAGGCCACAAGACCAAACTATCCCACTGCGTAGGAGAGATGGAAAGTATGGCAAGAGACCACCCTGGTTTAACCAGGAGATCTTCAGTGACCTGAAAGTCAAAAAAGAGTCCTACAAAAAGTGGAAACTAGGTCAAATTACAAAGGATGAATATAAACAATTAACACAAGTATGTAGGGACAAAATTAGAAAGGCCAAGGAACAAAAAAGAGATTAAACTAGCTAGAGACTTAAACGGTAACAAGAAAATATTCTACAGATATGTTAGAAACAAAAGAAAGACCAAGGACAGAGTAGGCCTGTAACAAAATGAGGATGGGGGGAACGGACAATAACAGAAAATGTGGAAATGTCAGAAGTTTTAAATGCCAGTTTTCACTGAAAAGGTTGGTGGTGATTGGACGTCTAACATAGTGAATGCCAGTGAAAATAAGGTAAGACCAGAGGCTAAAATAGGGAAAGAACAAATTAAAAATTACTTAGACAAGTTAGATGTCTTCAAGTCACCAGGGCCGGATGAAATACATCCTGGAATCCTCAAGGAGCTGACTGAGCAGAAATCTGAGCCATTAGTGATTGCTTTCAAAAAAAGTCATGGAAGATGAGAGAAATTCCAGAGGATTCGAAAAGAGCAAATATAGTGCTTATCTATAAAAAGGGAAATAAGGACAAGCCAGGGAATTATAGACCAGTCAGCTTAACTTCGGTATCCGAAAAGATAATGGAGCAAATAATTAAGCAATGAATTTGCAAATAGCTACAAGATAATAAGGTGATAAGTAACAGTCAACATGGATTTGTCAAGAACAAATTGTGTCAAACCAATGTAATAGCTTTCTTTGACAGGGTAACAAGCCTTGTGGATAGGGCCAGGGGGAAGCTGTTGATGTGGTATACCTTGACTTTAGTAAGGCTTTTTTTACTGTCTCACATGACCAACTCATAAACAAACTATAAGTAAATACAACATAGATGGAGCTACTCTAAAGTGGGTGCACAAATGGTTGGAAAACTGTTACCAGAGATAGTTATCAATGGTTCAGTCAACCTGGAAGGGCATATTGAGAGAGGTCCTGCAGTTCTGGGTCCGATTCTGTTCAATATCTTCATCAATAATTTAGATAATGGCATAGAGAGTACACTTATAAAGTTTGCAGATGATACCATGCAGGGAGGGGTTGCACGTGCTTTGGAGGATAGGATTAAAATTCAGAATGATCCAGATAAATTGTCTGAAGAAAATAGGATCAAATTCAATAAGGACAAATGCAAAGTACTACACTTAGGAAGGAACAATCAGCTATACACGTACAAACTGGGAAATGACTGCCTAGGAAGGAGTGCAGCAGGAAAGGATCTGGGGGTCATAGTGCGTCTATATATGAGTCAACAGTGTAACATTGTTGCAAAAAAAGAAAACATCATTCTGGGCTGTATTAGCAGGAGTGTTGTAGCAAGACACAAGAAGTAATTCTGCTCTAATCCATTCTGATTAGGCCTCAAGTGGAGTATTGTTTCCAGCTCTGGGAGCCACACTTAGGATAGATGTAGACAAATTGGAGAAAGTCCAGGGAAGATTGAAAAAACTGGGTTTGTTCAGTCTGGAGAAGAGAAGACTGAGATGGGACATGATCACAGTTTTCAAGTACATAGAAGGCTGTTATAAGGAGGAGAGAAAAAAGTTATTTTCCACCTCTGAGGATAGGACTAGAAGCAATGGGCTTAAATTGCAACAAGGGCAGTTTAGGCTGGACATTAGGAAAAACTTCCTAACTGTCAGGGTGGTTAAATACTGGAATCAATTGCCCATGGACACTGTGGAAACTCCATCAATGGAGATTTTTAAGAGCAGGTTTGACAAACAAACACCTGTCAGTGATGGTCTAGATCAGTGATTCTCAAACTAGGGCCGCCACTTGTTCAGGGAAATCCCCTGGCGGGCCGGGCCGGTTTGTTTACCTGCCATGTCCGCAGGTTCGGCTGATTGCAGTTCCCATTGGCTGTGGTTCACCACTCCAGGCCAAGGGGGGCTGCAGGAAGCTTCGTTGGCCGAGGGACGTGCTGGCCACCCTTCCTGAGGATGCGGCAGGTAAACAAACCATCCTGGACTGCCAGGGGCTTTCCCTGAACAAGCAGCAGCCCTAGTTTGAGAACCACTGATCTAGATTAAATTTAGTCCTGTTCTGAGTGCGGGGGATTGGACTAGGTGACCTCATGAGGTCCCTTCCAGTTCTACGGTTATCTGCTGAGCAGCTTTCAGGATCAGGTCCCATTGCTTTACCCTGGTGTGTTAAATGTGCTTCATTATTTGTATTACTGCAGCACTGAAGGGCTTAGCTGTGCTAGATGTACACAGTCCCTGCTCTGAGAAGCTTACAATCTAAATAGGCAAGATAGACAATTCAGATTAGCAAACCACCTGTGATATATGTTAATCATGGTGTGGAATGCACTGCTTGGGGACGCTCAGATGCGCCCATGATGGGGGCAGTGTAAGATCTTCCACAGCATAGAGTACTGGAATTGGTGGGAACCTAATCCAGGTCTACTTGCTCCCGATAAACACATTTTCACCAGTTCCTTTTGCTTAGCTTCATTCCCCTGCCCCAAAATATATTTGTTTGATTGGGGACTGCTGCTGGACTGCCTTTTCCTCTAGTGAAACAAATGAAAACCCCAAAAGCAAATTTCTTGCAAATATGTCACATGACATTATTGCCGTTTAAAATTGTAATTTATGTTTTTTTCTAGAGAAAAGCGATGTTAGGGTTTTCTTTGTTTAGATTTTAAAATACACCTCTCCCCTTTCTTTAAGTGCATGTATAACTGGTCAGTGTGTGCTACAGTTCTACCCCCAGGCCTGCTCCACAGAAGATATTAGTCTGTTCCATGCCCTGGCAGCTGGCTATTCAGGTTAAGCTGTGCAAATACGTGTTTATAAGTCTCTCTGGTTCGACCCCTGGTATCAGCAAAGATGGTGGCTCTCACACACATGCAAAGTAGAGTGAGAGTGGATCTGTGCATGGATGGGAGACTTAGCTGGAAAACCAAGGGAACTATAAAAAGTGACAATGGTGGTTTAGTAGGTGTTTCTTCCCCTTCCGAGTCAGTATCAGGCTACTTCTCTAGGAGTGATGCTGTTGTGCTAAATTTCAAAGGCAACATCCTATGGTCATTAATGATTCTTTTCATCGGCAAAGGGGGATTAACCCCAGCATGCTGGCCAGATTCCAGCTTGGATCAGCACATTCTCCCTTCTGATATACACTTTGCACTTTCAGTTTGATACCATATTTCCCTTGTCCCTTTTTCAGTTTTACTCTGTGGTGTTAAACAGCTTCCCCCCTCTAGAGACATTTCAGTGATGGATGGGGTGATTCCATCATGCCTGGAGCAGAAAGGCTTTGGGATCTTTGTAAGCTAGAGTAGCTATCAGTGGCTATAGACAGGAATGACTTTACATAATAATATGCTATTTACTATGGCTGCAGTTGTGACATTTCATTGCACCCCAGGTAAGGGTCGGCCCATGTTTTCATGACCCACTAGTGATGGCGTGTTCCTGGCCCTCCACTCTGTGCCGATCCGAAGAGGAGATCAGTTGCTGCACCACCCAACTATAGAGCAGTGGCATTTTTGCAGCTTGTGCTTTTAGTTCTGAAGGTTCCCCAATTCTTTCCCTGCTCATTGGCCAAGATGGCGGCTGTCACACTTTCACGGTCCTGAGAGTACAGCAGGAACCAGGCAGTGAGTCTGGCTTCCCCCGTTTCTCTGAGTGGAAAAGCAATGTCAGCTGACCTATGCCTCAAGCTCACACAAGCCTGAGAGTTTCACCCACTTACTGGGTGTTGAGACCAATAGCCTTTCTGTAGCTAAAGCCTATCTTCTAGAAAGGCATCCAGTTTTGACCCGAAGAAAGCAGGAGCTGGAGAAGCCACCACTTCCTCGGCTAGTTTGTTCCAATGGCTAATCACCCTCACCGTAAAAAAATTGTGCCTTGGTTCTTGTTCTGCCTTTCTCTGCTAGATGGAAGGGCCCAAAAGATGCACTACTTCACCAAAGCTGCCTACGGGCTGCTTAGCAGCTGGCATCACCAGAGAATCTCTCTAGCTATCAGTTTTCAAACTTTTTTTCATTTGCAGACCCCTAGAAAATTCTGAATGGAGGTGTAGATGCCTTTGGAACTCTGAGAGATGGTCTGCAGGACCCCAGGTTAATATATGGAGATATACTTATCTCATAGAGCTGGAAAGGACCTTGAAAGGTCATCAAGTCCAGCTCCCTGCCTTCACTAGTGGGATCAAGTACTACCCCTAACAGATTTTTGCCCCAGATCCCTAAATTGCCCCCTCAAGGATTGAAATCACAACCCTGGGCTTAGCAGAACAATGCTCAAGCCACTGAGCTATCCCTCCTCCACCAATGTGCTATAGGGAAGCCCCAAAGTAGCCTATTGCAGCTGTACTCAGTATCTGCAAGACAGAGGAATTCTCTACTGGCCAGCAAAGGGGCCTTTGTGGCCCCCTTCTGCTGCTACAGTGGCATAGAGATCCTGTAGCGGGGCCTGGGATACCACCCTCCTTAAGGCTTCCATAAATGGATTTTTTCTTGCAATGACCCTGATTCAACAAACACCAATAGCCTAGCTTCTGACAGTCCTTTATTTTGGGGCTCATATGCCACAATGATGAGGATGACAGATCATAGAATCATAGACTATTAGGGTTGGCAGGGACCTCAGGTGGTCATCTAGTCCAACCCCCTGCTCAAAGAAGGACCAATCCCCAACTAAATCATCCCAGCCAGGGCTTTGTCAAGCCTGACCTTAAAAACCTCAAAGGAAGGCAATTCCACCTCCTCTCTAGGTAACCCATTCCAATGCTTCAACACCATCCTAGTGAAAAAGTTTTTCCTAATATCCAACCTAAACCTCCCCCACTTGAGACCATTATTCCTCGTTCTGTCATCTTCTACCACTGAGAACAGTCTTGATCCATCCTCTTTGGAACCCCTTTCAGGGTAGTTGAAAGCAGCTATCAAATCTCCCTTCATTCTTCTCTTCAGCAGACTAAACAATCCCAGTTCCCTCAGCCTCTCCTCATAAGTCATGTGCTCCAGCCCCCTAATCATTTTTGCTGCCGTCTGCTGGATTCTTTCCAATTTTTCCACATCCTTCTTGTAGTGTGGGGCCCAAAACTGGACACAGTACTCCAGATGAGGTCTCACCAATGCTGAATAGAGGGGAATGATCACGTCCCTCGATCTGCTGGCAATGCTCCTACTAGTACATCCCAAAATGCCATTAGCTTTCTTGGCAAGAAGGGCACACTGTTGACTCATATCCAGCTTCTCGTCCACTGTATCCCCTAGGTCCTTCTCTGTAGAACTGCTGCCCAGCCATTCGGTCCCTAGTCTGTAGCAATTCATGGGATTCTTCTGTCCAAAGTGCAGGACTCGGCACTCGTCCTTGTTGAACTTCATCAGATTTCTTTTGGCCCAATCCTCTAATTTGTCTAGGTCCATCTGTATCCTATCCCTACCTTCCAGCGTATCAACCACTCCTCCCTGTTTAGTGTCATCTGCGAACTTGCTAAGACTGCAGTCCACACCATCCTCCAGATTGTTAATGAAGATATTGAACAAAATCGGTCCCAGAACCGTCCCTTTGGACACTCCACTTGATACCAGCTGCCAACTAGACATTGAGCCACTGATCACTACCTGTTGAGCCCAGCGATCTAATCAGCTTTCTATCCACCTTATAGTCCATTTATCCAGTCCATATTTCTTTAACTTGCTGGCAAGTTTCTTGCTTGCTCGCTAGACAGAAGTTGGTTAATTAGGCCCAGTATTGAATACCAGAATGGACATGTTTCCAATAAAGGGATGGATTGGGTTCCTGGGTTCTATACTCGACTCACAGGGTGATTAAGGGTAAATGACTGAACCTCGATACTGGCCCCTATGTAAAATGGGACTCCTAATACATCCCTATCTTGGAGTGGCATAGCAAATATTAAAGGTCTTTGAAAGCTGTGGACAAAAGGTGTTCAACGCAAATGGCATGACACATACAATTAATTGGTGGCTTTCATTTTTTGCATCTTTTTTTTCCCTCTAGACTATCCGTAATGCTTACACATCATTTCCATAATAGTGCTTTTAATGATGCTTCTGAGTGGGGCACACAAAGGAATTGTTCGGCTAGGTGGAGCAAAGTGCAGTCAAGGTGGAAGTTCTATCCTCTTAAGCCTTTTGGAGCTGACACTACACTTAGCTATGGGTTAGGATATCACCTAAGTAACTGTATTACACTGAGTCTGCTTCTCCTCCTACCAATTTCACTGCTCCTGACTCTAACCTTCACTTAATAAAAATGTGTTCTAGCCACAGGCTATGGGTATTTCAGAGTCCTCGTGACTAGTAAAGCCAGGGACCTTTGCTATACAATAAAAAGGGGAGGAAATATTGTGATAAATAGCACTACCTATGATTTCTCTTCCCTCCCCAACACAACACAACTCAAATCTCTATTTTGAAAAAGAAATACCTTGTATTTTAAACCATTTGCTTCTTAAATCAAGGACACTGTTAAATATTCTTAAATAAAATACTACTTAAAATGGGTAATATTACACAAAGTGGGAGAGAGATAGCGCAGGCTCATACAGTATATCAGACAGAATTAGTTTTTCATGCTACAAGATGTAAACAAATCTATTTAATTAGAACACCTTGTTGTTATTACATCCAGAGTCATTTTTCATTAAGGCAGGGGGTGGGGGGAAACTGTCTGCAGTGTTCCACCAAAGATCTAAAACTGGGTTATTTTTAAGTTGCCTTTATTTTCTGATTTCCATGTGTATTGCTGTTGTGCCAGGAGGCCCCAAAATGCAATACGGGCTCCATTGTGCTAGGTGCTGTATATACATATAGTGAGAGACAGTCCTTATCCTGAAGACCTTACACCCTGAAGAATCAAGATAGACAGAGGCACAGGTAAGTAAAGTGGCTTGCTCAAGGTTATATAGCAGGTCAGTGGCAGAACAAGAACCAAAACCCAAGTCTCCTGACTCCCAGTCCTGTCCCCTAGCCACTAGAAAACATTGCCTCCATAGTTCTAGTGCTGTCTATAGATCGCCTATCACCTTCTTACCTGAGCATATTACAGACATTAATTTCATGAAAATATTCTGTGCTAGGGAAGTGTGGTGGGTTGCATAAACCTCACACTGGGACAGAAGGGTTAAGGAGCAGTTCTAGTCCCATGTAGTTCCATCCTTCCACACTTACAGAGCCTGCTGCAGCTAGCGGAGGAGCTTAAAGAGAGCCAGACAGCTCAAAAGGGGAGCAGACAGGATAGGAGGAGATACCTATCTTGGGAGCTCCTGAGTAAAGGTACAGCAGCAGTCTTGGCTGCAGAGGAGAGGTCTGCAAATAGTAGCTACTCCAGGACCTAGGGGTATTTTCTTAGCCCTAAGGAACCCTTCATGCGAACGTTGGGTAGATTATTTGCGAGGTTTTGACCACGTCTTGGACTAGGAGTGTAAGTGGTAGGAAGTGACCCAGGAAAGAAGCCGCAAAGTACACTGGAGTGTTTGCTACCACAGCCTCTCATAGTGCCATGGGTTGGGCCTGGTGGACTGAGCTCCCCTCCCAACTTCAACCCCTAAGAGGAGGCACAAAGCCCCTTCCCCTGGAGATAAGAGTGAGGTGGGACAGAGACATTGTAAATCCTAATGCAAGGGTGTGCAACCATAAGGCCCAGAGGTGGGCTTAGGGGGAGGGATAGCTCAGTGGTTTTAGCATTGGTCTGCTAAACACAGGGTTGTGAGTTCAATCCTTGAGGGGGCCACTTAGGGATCTGGGGCAAAAATTGGCCCTGCTAGTGAAGGCAGGGGGCTGGACTCAATGACCTTTCAAGGTCCCTTCCAGTTCTAGGAGATTGGTATATCTCCTATTATTATCTTTTATGGAGACACTGGACTCTATATATTGTGTTGGACTCTTTTCCCCCAGAACTGGGGTGCACTCAATTGCTGATCTGGCTGGGGGACCAAGTCGCTACATACTGAAAGGCACACCACCTCAGCGTCAGAGTGACGGTTGGGAAGGGTTGTCGGAGACAGGGCAGAGTTGGGACCCAGTGACCCAGCCACTAGCTGGCACCACCAGTAAGCCCAGCCTCATCACAGGAGATATTATTATCCCTGTTGAATAGAGTGAGGAAGTGACTTGCCCAGACTCACACAACAAGACTATAGCCACACCAGGAATTCAATCCAAATCTCCATACTCCCTAGTCAACTGTCTTGACCATAACACTATCCTTCCTCCATCTCCTTTAGTATCCATGAATGGTGTTCAATTAACAGTCCTGGCATGGCTTGTTAGCCACAACATGAGGAGCAGCACAAGCTTCCCCACCAATGTGCCTCAGCTTGACCTAGAAAAGCAATGTCTAGGCAATGAAAAGGGGGGATAATTCTTGATGGCCTATTTAGTTCTTGACTTCTCTCTTCCAGGATTCTAAATTCTCAGTTTGGGCTCTGCTTCTCTTTCTTGACAGCACAAGACCAGCCATTGTACAAACCGGATCATCTTGCTTGCTGATGCCTCCAAGTAAACTAAATGAGGAGTCCTTGTGTCACTTTAGAGACTAATAAATGTATTTGTGCATAAGCTTTCGTGGGCTAGAACCCACTTCATCAGATATATGAAGTAAAAGATACAGGAGCAGGTATCAATACATGAAAGGATGGGGGTTGCTTTACCAATTGTTAGGTCAGTCTAATGAGATAAAACAATTAACATCAGGATACCAAGGGAGGAAAAATAACTATTGAAGTGGTAAGAGAGTGGCCTGTTACAGACAGTTGACAAGAAGGTGGGAGTAACAGTAGGGAGAAATTAGTATTGGGGAAATTAAATTTAGGTTTTGTAATGACCCAACTACTCCCAGTCTTTACTCCAGCCTAATCTGATGGTATCTAGTGTGCAAATTAATTCCAATTCTGCAGATTCACATTGGAGTCTGTTTCTGAAGATTTTTTTTGTTGAAGAATTGCCACTTTGAGGTCTGTTATTGAGTGACCAGAAAGATTGAAGTGTTCTCCTACTGGTTTTTTAATGTTATGATTCCTGATGTCAGATTTGTGTCCATTTCTTCTTTTGCATAGAGACTGTCCAGTTTGGCCAATGTTCATGCCAAAAGGGCATTGCTGATGCATGATGGCATATATCGCTTTGGTAGAAGTGCAGGTGGATGAGCCCCAGATGATGTGGCTAATATACAATCCATTGTCTACAACCAAGCTCTAAGATACAACCGCATTTGCTCCGATCCCTCAGACAGAGACAAACATCTACAGAATCTCTATCAAGCATTCTTAAAACTGCAATACCCACCTGGTGAATTGAAGAAACAGATTGACAGAGCGAGATGGGTACCCAGAAGTCACCTACTACAGGACAGGCCCAACAAAGAAAGTAACAGACACCACTAGCCATCACCTACAGCCCCCAACTAAAACCTCTCCAGCGCATCATCAAGGCTCTACAACCTATCCTGAAGGATGATCCCTCTCTCTCACATACCTTGAGAGACAGGCCAGTCCTCGCTTACAGACAGCCTCCTAACCTGAAGCAAATACTCACCAGCAACTACACACCACACAACAAAAACACTAACCCAAGAACCAAACCCTTCTACAAACCCCGGTGCCAACTCTATCCACATATCTATTCAAGGGACATAATCATAGTACCTAAACACATCAGCCACACAGTCCAGGGCTCATTCACCTGCACATCTACCAATGTGATATATGCCATCATGTGCCAGCAATGCCCCTCTGCCATGTACATTGGCCAAACCGGACAGTCTCTATGCAAAAGAATAAATGGACACAAATCAGACATCAAGAATTATAACATTCAAAAACTAGTAGGAGAACACTTCAGTCTCTCTGGTCCCTCAATAACAGACCTCAAAGTGGCAATTCTTCAACAAAAAAACTTTAAAAACAGACTCCAACGTGAATCTGCAGAACTGGAATTAATTTGCAAACTAGATACCATCAGATTAGGCTACCACTGAAACCTGTCTCCAAGTAAACTATTACTCAGGTAAAATTAATTGAAAATCAAAGGACTATTCAACTGGCTAGATAGCATTGACACTGAGTAAAACTAGTTCGGGTTCATTCATCTCTAGCAGATATCCTGCCCTTTCTCATGAGAATGCTTGCATACAGTCTAAGTCTACAAATAGTAATAATGGGCCAGAGCTAAAGAACTTAGAAGCCTTAGTATGGTGAAATAGTGGTGGCATGTCCCACACAGGAACAGCTATTAGTACTGCTACACTTTCTCTGTAGACTAGGTTGTATCTGTTAACCTGTCTCAGCTATCCTGCATAGGTTCTAATACCCTGCTCATCATTGTAGTATCTCAGTGCCTTCCAGTAGTGCAATAAGCAACATCCCTAGCATATGTCCTGTGTGTGTGTATAGAAAGGGATCTACCCTCTTATAGGAATTTTTTTCCCATCATGCCTTTCTGTTAGCTGGCCCTTTAAATCTCACAGAGACACACGGTTGAAACCCTAAAGTGCCATATTGCACCTGACTTCTGCTCTCTTTCTTTTCTAGCTGCCGTGAATATTCTTAGCTCCTGTTGTGTTTTCTTTTCTTCTTCCTTTGCCACAGTGCACTTCCATAGGTGCCTTTAGCTCCGGGATCTTGGTGCTGATCCATCTCTGGTTTATATTTGTCAATAACAAGAATATGGACTGTAAAGTAATTCTGAGCCAAATAACAGGCAAAGCACCCTCTGTAAAACTGGCAGACCCCAGAGCACAATTCTTTTCCTGTAAGACTACGCATGAAACCTCTGTAATAAGGCAATTTGTTTAACAGAATTGCCTTGATCACTAATAGTTTTCCTAGCTGCTGTATCTTTTTATTTAAAAAAAATAGATTGAAATGAATGAATTAAGTCAAGATTTGATAGCTGGCAATAAGGAATCTTTCCAGCATCCTATTATTTAAGGGGAAAGAATGACCGTGCCATTCAAAAATAGTTTTATTTATAATGTTGTGTTTTTATGTAATGGTTCTGTTCTGTTATTGCCCAAAAAGCCTCAGTCAGGACAGGGAACCCATTGGGCCAGACTTTTGAATGTGCTTAGAACCCAGACGCTCCTGTGGGCCCCCAATCTCAGCTGAGGCATCTAGTCACTACCGTAATATGAATAATAATGACTCTGCACTGGAAATGTCTATCTGGTGTACCGATACGAGGCCTGTTTTGTATTCCTCTGGCTCTGTCATCTTCATGAGCAATGCTTAGATGCAAAACAAAGAGCTGATCATCTTATCGTAATTAAACATTAGGAATGATATTTTAAAGAATGGTGAGTGAACTTCAGTGCTCGTGAAAGTGAGGGATGAATAGCACCAGCCCAGTAAATATCCCTAGGAGGGGCTCATGCTATATCTGGACATGCTGTCAGCGGCAGGCTGGCCTTTCAAGGCTCTACCTGCAGAAGTTGTCAAGCAATAAGCAATCAGATTCTTTTCTGAACATTCATGCCCACCCCCTGCTTCTCTCTTCTGACCAGTCTTCTCTTTAGGTTGTTTCCCCTTCTTTTCCTCTAACAGTCTGTCTTCTCTTCAGGGGTCCCTTCTACTAATGGTCCTATTTAAGGGCATTTGGGAAACCTACCTCACCTCTCCAATGCCAGTGGAATCTTTTAGTCTGCTGAGTCTCACTTATGTACCCCGGGGCTTCCCAGGGATTCATTGCCCAGCTTTCAGCATGTGATCATAACATCTGGACGCTTGCCTCCACGCAGAACTGTTGACCTGGCCTGGGAGCTTCCATGCTCTGGAGTTTTGTTGTGTCTCACTGGACTGTCAATGTACGTGGGTGTATAAATAAGTGGGACGTCCCAAGGTGCTGCTATAATTTCAAGAGGCACTTTCAGCAGAGCCCAATGGAAGGATTATCTATGAATGTATAATACTTATATGGCCCTCAGCATAATAGTGCCTCATAGTCTTTGATGTATTTATCCTCACAACACCCCTCTGAGGCCAGTGAGTACTATTATCCCCATTTTACAAATGAGGAAACTGAGGCAGAGAGAGGGTCTTGGTGGAAGAGGTGCATAGAAGGGCTACTACAATAATGCCAGGAATGGAAAACCCACCTTATGAGAGGAGACTCAAAGAGCTTGGCTTGTTTAGTGAATCCTTGATAGCTCTTCTTTGAGTATGGTTTCACAACAAGTTGTGCACCCACCCAATTTATAGTAATTGCATCTAGACTACAATTCCCTAGTTTGAGTATGAGAATGACATGTGGGACTGTGTCAAAATCTTTACTAAAATCAGGATCTATCACATCTACATCTTCTCCCCTATTCACTAGGCCAGTAACCCTGTCAAAGAAGGAAACAAGGTTGGTTTGGCATGATTGTATTCACTGCTTTGCATTATATTCTGCCTTTCTTGTATTTAGCAGTAATGCAAGGAACCTACGAGCCTATATCCTGTAAGACATTAGCTTCAGCAAGTTAGCATAAAGCTGGAGGCTTATGAATTTTGGCACAGATAAATAGCCCAACAGAAACCTCAAGTATTGGGAAGCAGAAAATAGAGTGTTTAAGGTGAATTTTTGGCCACGGGAACATGAATTCAACCACAAGAGGGCCATGGCAACAAATTGACATAGATGATAATAAGTTGAGATCACTGATATACTAACTTATAGGAGCAGGACACTCCAACATTAGTAAGGAGGAAGTAGTGAGGAAATGCAAATAAGGAAGAGGGGAGAAACCCCTCTTGACTATTCATCAGACATAGTGGCATCAGCGTAACATCATATAAAAGTGGCATCCCAGCCTATGGGCAGGAGGAGAGAGATGTAGGCCTGGGGAGGTGCCAGAACGTTGGCCACTAGCGATGATGGGGAAGGTAATGGTTATGAGGAAGATGGTGGCTAACATTTCAGGTTGTTCTGCAAGGGATGACGTGAGTATATGGATGTTCAAATACATAAAAGGTTGTTACAAGGAGAAGGAAGAAAAATTGTTCTTCTTAACCTCTGAGGATAGGACAAGAAACAATGGGCTTAAGTTGCAGCAAGGGCAGTTTAAGTTGGACATTAGGAAAACTTCCTAACTGTCAGAGTGGTTAAGCACTGGAATAAATTGCCTAGGGAGGTTGTAGAATCTCCATCATTGGAGATTTCAAAGAAGAAGTTGGACAAACACCTGTCAGGGATGGTCTAGATAATACTTAGTCCTGCCTTGAGTGCAGAGGCCTGGACTAGATGACCTCTCGAGGTCCCTTCCAGTTCTATGATTCTATGTTCAGATGTATGTTCTGTAGCATCTCTACTTACCTTACTGATTTGGAGTGTTTGTCACTGGGTTCAATGTATTAAATTATTTGTAAATATAGACGTGTTCCTATAGTGTGTGTGTTGCAGCTCTGGGGTTCTCCAGTATATAATAATTTGAATAATACTGGATCCAATCTTTGGACAAGAACCTGTCAACCCTCAAAGTGATAACTGGGAATTCTTAAGTAATTAATGCAATTAATACATAATCTATAGATCAGGCTACAATATATACAATGTGAACCCTGGGCTACACTAATGTGCTACTGACTCACTAGGCTAGATTTTCCACTCGTGTGCATTGAAGAAGCTCCACTAAAGTCAATGGAACTGGGCCGATTTACATCAACTGGGAATCTGAGTATATTATTCAGGAAAAAATTATAAATATTTTTCAGCAAATGCAATTCAAGGAAGTCTGTTTTCCCAGGGGTTTTGCTTCTTTCCTTAGCCATGGCCCTGAATAATTTTTTTGTTCAAGTGGGAAATCAAAGGCCTAGATTCCAGTCCCTTACCCTTCTTTCTGTCAGAGCACACACCTCCACTGGATTTGTCTAAGGTACACCGTTCTTGTGGAACATTGGGAGCCCATCGTTAAAATCCGTCTTATTTCCAGATTTTGGTGAAAGCCTTGGGTCGATTCTTACCTAAACGAAAGTTGATTCTCCTTCTACAATGCTTGAAACATGGTGTTTGTGTTTTCCCCAATTCTCTTGGTAATCTGAGGCTGGAACATGATTGCAACCAGGAAAAAAAATGTTTAAGAATAAGAAATTAAAATCAGGTGTCTCTAGAGGCGATGAGAATTAATAGGGAAGAAGTTTGCTTAAAAGTAAACATTTCTTCTGTATCTGCAATTCATGTACTATGTGTTCTGCACAGTTTTTTTTAAAAAAAAAAGATTGTTGTTTGTATGTATTTGCACTCAAAAATTAGTACAGGATTATCTATAGCCATCTGGAAACACTATTTTCTGTTTGTCTCAAGGGTAAGGGCAGCAAACAGGTTTTCAGAAAATAAGATCTTCCTGGAATCATTGTACCTCTCTAGAATGGAATGTGACTCAAACTGTGTAAGGTTCTGAAATGTTAATAAACTCACAGATTCATAGATTTTGAGGCCCAAAAGGACCATTAGATCATCTAGTCTGACCTCCCGTATAACACAGGCCAGAGAATTTCAACCAGTTATCTCTATATTGAGCCCAATAACTTGTTTGAATAAAGCATGTAGCTATATGCTTTCTACTTCTGTGTTACAGATAGAACTGCAAGCGCAAATGCCAGCATAATGATAATAGCTGATCTGCTAAAGTTTCAAGACAATTTTTGAGATTTCAGAGGCTTGGGGAAAAGGAAGGATAATCTTGTAGTTTAGGCACTGGAGTAAGTCTCAGGAGATCTGGATTACCTTCCTAGCTCTGCCTTATGTGCACCAATGTAGATGTAACCTGTTCTGGTACTTACCCATGTATATGCACATTCATGTACCCCATACTCATTCTAAGTGTCACATATGCTGTGCTGGACACGGATACAAGCTGTATGTATGGGTATAAATGCATCTGCACTGCCACTTTTTGGTACATGTGTTTGGCGTTAGCATTTCAGGGCTGGTGTGCAAGGGTTCTGTGCATCACAGAAGACACTCTTGGAACCACCTTGCTGTGTTTTGTTAGTACTGGCCGCCACCTTCACGCATTTATCGATGTCAACTCTCACTCATCCCTCTCTCCCTCCCAACTTGGTGGAAGAAATGGAACGAGTGACTGACAATGTGTTTGTGTGTTGCAGTACGCAACCGGTGAGAATCTTGGGTGAATAGACTTGGACTTGACTCACAAGCTGAAGATTAATGACCGTGATGATGGCTGTTCCACTGCCTCACCATGACCCAGAGATGCAGGAGACTGCCAATGTTGTGACTGTATGTCCATGGGTGGATTGCCACTTCTAGACAGGAGAACCTGCACAATGAGCTGGGATCACATTGTCTTGGAAACCTGGAATTCAGACATGACAAACCCATGAAAGAAAAGCAGAAATTGGGCTTGTTTTTGGCTTACTTGACTTGTGAGTTGCTTGTTGGCTAGTTTTTGCCTTGTAGCTTGTTGCTTGTTTGGCTTCTGGCTTGTTGTTTCATTGTTTTGATTGGCTCCCAGCAAGCAGAGGTGCAGGGGGGCAAGCAGGGTCAAGGGGAAAGCAGGGACAAAGGGAGGAGTCAGTCAGGAGTGCACAGTGGGCCCACCACAGTCCCAGAGTGCACAGCGGGCGGTGGGGGGTAGGTAGCATGATATATATATATATTTAATTATGTTTAAGTGTGTGATTGGGCTGGAGGGTGCATTTATTTGAGAGGCAATGGTAACAGTTCCCAATATCTTCTTTTAAAGGCAGGCCATCAGTTGAAGAACATAACAGTTTTGAAAGTACTAGACTGGAAATGGGAAGTGACTTTCCATTCCTGTGGTGGGGAATCTGGCAATCAGTGCCAGAGAGATATGTATGTTGCTTGTCACCCTCTACATATCACTGGAGGGAGGGTTTGGTGAACTGTGGAGGAGGACCAAGCACATTTTTGCTGCCAAGAGCCTTAAGATCCAGCTGGAGTTTCTGCTGCATTGGAAATTTGCAGACACATGTTTATGAGAAGGGGAGGCAATCCAAATGGAAATGGGCTATATCCTAAGTCAGTGCACGGGACCTGCATGGAATGGGAGAAGAAAACCATTGTAAATAGCCACCAGTCCCCAAACCAGCCCCTGCAGAATCAGGAAAATTCTGGCCCCTTCATCCAATGAAGGGCAAAGAAAGGAACAGGGGAAGAGAGTCACATAGCAACTGTACTTTTTTCCATTAACTTTAAGATCAAGACCCCAAACCATTTGCCTCCCAAATGCAAAAAACCCACCCACTTTGATTTGCATAGGTTCCAGAACAGATCCACCACTCACTCCCTTTTCTCCTGGCTTCTGCAGCATGGCTTCGAATAGGGAGATCCTAGACTTCTGGGACAGGGAATGCTTGAGAAGCAAAGGCCCTTCTCCTTCCTGTACATAACCAGCCCTGATATTACCCCTTTCCCACACCTTCCGCACAGCTCCCGTTTATAAAGGTGGGCCGGTGGAGGTACCGTACTGAAAGTTTGTGATCCTGAAAGGAGCAGCAAGCAACTGTAACTTTGCAGAAGCATTAATCTAATACAAATGCCTTGTCCCCAAACCAGACCTTTCCACCCCCGCCCTTGCTGCCAGCCTGTTGGCCATCAAACACAGACTCAAGGGAAATATGATAGTTCACTGACAAGCTCTTCTGTAGTTTCTGTCGCCTATAATAAATTGCTGTGGGCTCTGTTGATGTCCAGCTTGCCAAAATAACAAGTATCGTCTTTCTTGTCCCTGGATCTGTTGGAACTCTTGGAGGGTTTTCTGTAACTCCTGTTATTCCACTATCCATCACATGAGTGCCTCCATGCTGTCCCATCCACCATGCTTTCGTGTTGTCTCTTGTCTCCAACCCTTCTCCTACACCAGAGAGTGGAAGCCCCTGGACAAGCCCCCACTTGTCACAAGGAAGGGTTCCCTCACCCAGGATTTCTTTCTGCAAGCAGTCCTCACACAGCACTCCTGGCAAGTTCAACACCTAGTGTTTTATTTACAGTGTGACTAACACAGAACAAGTTCCCCAGAGCTCAAGGTTCTGACATTCTCCCTAGTCACAAGGTGAGAGATTTCATATCCCTGAGGCGTTGGGTTTGTCTGGCCCTTCCTTCCAGCCTACCCCTCTCTTCTCTTCCTCTGCCTGTCTCTCTTCTAGCAATCCCCAGCTTAAGAGCTGAGCCACCTGGTTAATTGGTTAGTCTTTGACCAATTATCTCCCTCATTTGCCCCATGTGGAGTCACTGACCAATTTTCCAGAGTGATGGGTCAGCCTAAGGCTCCTCATTCTTTCACAAAGACCATTTGAGTGAGGGGAGGATGGCCTTAATCATAGAATATCAGGGTTGGAAGGGACCTCAGGAGGTCACCTAGTCCAACCTCCTGCTCAAAGCAGGACCAACCCCCTGACAGATTTTTGCCCCAGATCCGTAAATGGCCCCCTCAAGGACTGAACTCACAACTCTGGGTTTAGCAGGCCAATGCTCAAACCACTGAGCTATCCCTTCCCCCATTCCAGTACTGCATTTAGCCCTGGAGAAAGAGGGAGGGGATGTTAGCAGGGAAGGTGCGGATTAATTTAGCAGCCTCAGGTCCTGGTTCCTGCTGAGTCTCAGGGTCATCAAGAAGGGGCTTGCAGAGTTGACTCCTCTGGGTAGCTGTGCAGGATAACTTGCTTCTCTTCCTCTGGCTCTACCAGGGCCACCTCATCCATGTTCCCCACTCCCTCTCTGCCTTGGCCTTCATCACCAGCCTGTCAGATAAGGAGACCAGTAGGCTTGAGGAGCGGGTCGTGAGTTACCTCAGGAAAGTACTGGAAGCCCTGGAGATCATTGGGAATGGGCAACAGGGGTGGATCACTTGAGGATGACCAGTTCTGTTCATTTCCTGTGGGGCACCTGGCATTGACCATTGTTGGAAGACAGTATACTGGGCTAGATCGACCTTTGGTCTGACCCAGTATGGCTGTCTTTATGTTCTTATGCAGTCCAGATCTTTGATTCTTCCTGCAGGATTCTTCCTGCAGCTGGAGTCTTTTGCCTTCTGGTACCAGAGCTTGAGGTGCTTTATCCCTTCCCACCACTGGGCCGGAGTTCAGTGAATGTCTGCCTGTGCCATCCTCCTCAAAACTACTCAGCACAGGAACTTACACTTGATGTTGTGACAGAAGTTGTAGAGGCCAGTGTACTCCAACCACACACTGATAAGCACCCACGGCAGCCCTCAGACCATGTTCCATGTTTGTGTGTGCCTGTGAAAAGAGGGCAGTGCAAAACTGTTCTAACGGGGTCAGTGCAGCTCGCTGCTACCGGTGAAGACTGGGACCTTTTAGAGATTTGAGTAAAGGTCAGACAGGAAAGGATCAGTGTGTTGGGGGACGGGGCTGGAGGACTGTTGAACTCGGGACCTGGTACATGCCATTTAGCCCCATCCACTATACAAACTGGCATGGGTAGGGGGCCATGCCACTGCCCGAGGCATGTTGATACACACAACCCTCAGGCGTGCTAGCCTTCTTCCCCCATACACACCTTGAAACCTGTGTTTCTGGGATTTAATGTGGACAGTCAGGGGTTTGTGGCACAACCACAGGCATGGACCCATGTCCAGTCGCCCAGGTGGATGTAGCCTTGGACACCATGTGCAAGCTTGGGACAGTTGCTTAATCTGTACAGCAGTTCCCTATCTGTAAAGTGGGGATAACAATACTGTACTTCCTTCCTCTCTCACCCCTTGGCTGTCCTCCCTATTTATATTGTAAGCAATTTGGACCATCATTTCACCATGTGTTTGCACAGCATCTAGCACCATGTGAGAGTCTAGTACCATGAGCACATGCCAAGTGAACCGTGAGTAATGCCTGACCGGGGATATGGGAGGTGTTGGACTATCTGTCTGATGTGCTCCGTAAGCTGCTTGATAGGTTTGCCTTTCCCTTTGTCTCCCTTCTCCAAGAAACTTCCTCCTTCAGTGCTTTGCACGAGCAGTTGTTAGGGTTTGTATTCAGGCTGAATAGGGCAGTACAAGCACCTCTGAGGAAGAGTGAGCCCCATTGGGTACATGCCATGTCAACTGGAGTCATCACACAACTCAACCACCACATGAGAGTCTTTTGCTGGGGAAAGGATAGTATCACAGACATGGTTGGTATCTCCTGAATCATTGTATTACCCAGCCCTTTGTACCTTTTGCCTAACACAACCTAGCCGAATGCCATTTCTATACAGAGCTTAAAATCTCCTCCTGAAGAGACCATTATTGTCCCATTGGAGAGAGTCCAGCATCCAAGGAGACTGCAGTTGATAAGCTCAGTCTTTACCGCTCCACTCAAAGTGTCTGGACAGCCAGTGGGACTGACGGACGTGAGAAAGCTCCCAAAACTTGATGTTAAACCGACAGTAGCACTTGGGTCAGTGAAACTCTCAAAACCGAGAGACAGCCAAAGAAAACCAGTCAATATAGTTTGCGGATGTCTTTTATCATGGAGCTGCACAAAGTCATGACTGGAGAGAGGTGCACATTCGCTGCAGCCTAGGAATAGAGGGAGAAAGGTAAAAACAATCACACTCAGATCTCTTTACTCTTCAGTGATTGTGGGAGGCTGTCATTATATACCAAGACTTGCATTCCAGAGGGTTAGGGAGCTGGACGGGGATTTGGGGATCTATGTTCTATTCTTACCTGTGCCACTGATCTGCTATCTCACCTTGGCCAACTCATTTCCCCTTTGTTTCCCCTCCCACCCTTTATCTATTCTGCCTACTTGGATTGTAAACTTGATGGAGCAAGGACTGTCTCTCTCTGTGTGATTGTACAGCCCCTGGCACTGAAAATAATAATATCTTATTCTTCTGCAGCGCTCATATAGGATCTCTAGGTGCCAATAAGAATCTTGTAGTACAGTGTGAGATCATGGTTTTTTTTTTCAAATATTGCATAAATAGAGTCTAGCAGAATAGAATAAAATATAAAGTAAAAATAAATGGCTCAGTCAACTCATCTTTAATGCTTTGCAGCATGACATCTATTTTGTCTAATGGGATGCGACTTTCATACACCAACTGGAAATTTAAACTTGGCCACAAGTTATGATGTCCATTACAATACACTTTTATTATGTTACGCTGTATTGTTGTTGTTTCTTTAATCTATTGCTAAGACCCTAACAGTATGTCTGCGTCGATGAAAGCCATCTGTCAAAAGCACAGTGGGGACATTATTATGTAAATGTTTCTAGGTCCTCCTTTTGGGGGGAGGAATTTAATATACTGTCCTAATATTCCTGCCAGAGGGGAAAATGTTTATGAAAAATTCTTTTTTTTTCCTTGTAGGAAAAAGAGAAAGTCAAGTTGAATTTGTTGTTGGTGGTTTTTTTTTAAATCAGATCTCTCTCCCCACCCTTTGCAATAATACCTTTAAAGCTAATGATTCTTTCTAATATTATTTTTTCACAAACCAGGAGCTAGGTAGCACAGCTATCTCGTCTATATTACACTCATATTTCAATAACCTAAGTATTTTTTAGCAGGTGCCACCTTGGATTATTTCTCTATTAGATTGTGTTGTAAAATATGCAGAAAGGTCTGTAGATTTTTGGGGGGATGGAAGAGGGGAATATTTATGGCAGGCTTTAAACCACAGCCAAAATCCATACATCTAAATTTTCTTGCCTTGGAGGTTCATTGCCATTAGTTAAAAGAAGTTGTGTAGGTGCTAAAATAAAAACAGACACTGTTTAAAGGAGGTTCCTGGAGAGGCAAAACTCCTGCCCAGAGGAGCAAGGACTGCAGGATTTGTCACAATGTGATCAACAGAATCATGTGTCGCTCTCTCAAAAGGCAACTGTTCTTGATGTCATTGATCTAGTTAAGGTACTTACATGCCTCCTCCCCCTTATCATAGTATCTCAGCACCTCACCAATCTTTAATCTATTTATCCTCGCCAGACCCTTCTCAGGGAGGGCAGTGCCAATTATTATCCCTATTTTACAGGCTGGGAACCAATGCACAGAGCAATGAAGTGATTTGACCAAGGCCATTCAGAAAGCAAGGATTTGAACACTGGTCTCCTAAGTGCCCTACCCAGAAGGCCATCCTTCTGGACAATCTAGCTGCTCATTTCAGGGGAGCTGGATCAGGCTGCTAGATACCATTCACCAGCAACATTTCATCTGATCTTGCAAATCTTCACTCATTTGAATAATCCATCTTGGGGCAAGTCGAGTAACATTTGTATGTCCTACGTATGGTCATCGATTAAGTGTTATCAAGACTGAGCCCCTAGCTTAGGGTAGCTAGATTTCTGCTCCTGTCGAAGTCATGTTTGTTTTATGATTGACATCTACAGATAGCCAAAAGTGGCATTCCTGATGAAGTCATGTGGGACTGATGGTAGTGGCTGCCTACCCTCGTATTTGACTCAGCGTTAGGAAGTTATACAAATATGTGATGGGAGAGGTGCAGAGTAAATTCAAAGGGAAGTATAATAGAGGAGAAACTGGAACAGGTTCATAGGTTTGGTTTAGACCAGCACCCAAAAGTTCAGGGAGGGGAGATCTTCAATCTTCAGATTGTCAGGTGGGAAGATACTACAATATTTTGTAATTAGCAACATTGAATTTTATCTGCCATTTTGGTGCCCAGTCACCCAGTTTTGTGAGAGCCGTTGTGACTCTTTGCCCCTTATTCCATGAACAGCTCAGGTCCCAGTAAAGATCCCAGGGAACGCTGCTATTTACCTTTCTCCACTTTGAAAATTAACCATTTATTTCTACCCTTTGTTTCCTATTTTCTAATCATTTATTGATCCATGAGAGGACCTTCCTTCTTATCCAATGACAGCTGACTTTGCTTCAGAGCCTTTGGTGAGGGACCTTGTCAAAAATTTTCTAAAATCTAAGGGTAGACTATATCCACTGGATCACCCTTGTCCACATGTTTGTTGACCCCCCTCAAGGAATTCTACTAGATTTGTGAGGCATGATTTCCCTTTACAAAAGCCATGTTGACTGTTCCCCGACATATCATATTCATCTATGTGTCTGATAATTCTGTTCTTTACTATAATTTCAAATATTTTTCCTAGTACTGAGGTTGGTGTTACCAGCCTGTAATTGTCAAGATCACCTCTGAAGCCTTTTTAAAAAATCAGTGTTACATTAGCTATCATCTGGTCATCTGGTCTAGAGGCTGATTTAAGTGACAGGTAAAATGCCACAGTTCTGCAATTTCATATTTGAGTTCCTTCAGAACTCTTGGGTGAATGTCATCTGGTCCTGCTGACCTATTACTGTTTAATTTTATCAGATTGTTCCACAACTTTCTCTACTGACACCTCAATTTGGAACAGTTCCTCACATTTGTCACCTAAAAAGAATGGCTCAGGTGGGGGATTCTCCTTTATATCCTCTGCAGTGAAGCCCAATTGCAAGAATTCATCTCGCTTCGTCACAGCAGCCTGGTCTTCCTTGAGTGCTCCTTTAGCAGCTTGATCATCCAGTGGCCCCACGGATTGTTTGGGCGGCTTCCTGATTCTGATGTACTTTTAAAAATGCTGTTAGTTTTTTGTGTCTTTTGTGAGTTGCTCTTCAAATTCTTTTTTGGCCTGCCTAATTATGCTTTTACTTTTAACTTCCCACAGTTTATGCTCCTTTCTATTCTCCTCAGTAGGCTTTGACTTCCAATTTTTAAATGATGTCTATTTGCCTCTAACTGCCTCTTTTACTCTGTTGTTTAGCCATAGTGTCATTTTTGATCCTCTTACTGTTTATTATTTATGTGTTTATTATTTACATTATACATTTAGTTTGAGTCTCTATTATGTTTTTTTAACGTTTCCATGCAGCTTGCAGGCATTTCACTCTTGTTACTGTTCCTTTCAATTTCTGTTTAACTAGCTACTTCCTCAGTTTTGTGTAGTTTTCCTTTATGAAGTTAAAATGCTCTTGTGGTAGGTTTCTTTGGTATTTCACCCCCTACAAGGACATTAAATTTAATTACATTATGGTTGCTATTACTAGTGGTTTAATTATATTAACCTCTTGGACCAGATGCTATGCACCACTTAGGATGAAATCAAGAATTGCCTTTCCCCTTGTAATTTCCAAGAAGTAGTCACTTATGGTGCCTATAAATTTTATGTCTTCATCCCATCCTGAGATGACATATAAACAGTCAATATGGAGATAGTTGAAATCCCCCCTTATTATAGACTTTTCCATTTTTGTAGCCTCTCTAATCTGCCTGGGGTATTCCACAATCGCTGTCATCATCCTGGTCAGGTTTTTCACACAATGCACAGTCAAACTGTGGAATGCCTTCCCAGAGGATGTTGTGAAGGAGAAGACTGTAACAGGATTAAAAAAAAACTAGGTGGGGAGTAATAGGAGCCTATGTAAGAAAAAGACCCAGAAATCGGGACTGTCCCTATAAAATCGGGAATCTGGTCACCCTACTTGATGATAACCTGTTCTGTTCTTTCCCTCTGGGGCACCTGGCATTGGTCACTGTCGGAAGACAGAATGCTGGGCTACATGGACCTTTGGTCTGACCCAGCATGGCCATTCTTATGTTCTTATAGTCAGTAGTATATTCCTACTCTACAGTGTTATTATTCAAGCATGGAATTTCTATCGTGGAATATCTCTATCTATCTAGAGATTCTATGTTACAGTTTGATTCATTTAAGAGTTTTACTATAATTTGACTCTATGCTTTCTTTCATAATATTTCCACTCCTCCACTAGCACAACCTACTCTGTCATTCTTATATATTTTGTACCCTGGTATTACCATGTCCCAGGGATTATCCTCATTCAACCAACTTTCTGTGATGCCTATGATATCAATATCCTCATTTAATAGCAAACACTCAAATTCAGCCATCTTAGTATTTAGACTTCTAGCATTTGTATACAAGCATTTATAAAATTTGTTAATATTTAGTTGTCTGCTTTAGATTATGGTGACACCTTATGTCCCACTCAGGGTCCCATTGTGCGAGGAGCTGTACATGCACAAAGCAAGAGATATGCCCATCCCCAAAGAGTTTGCAGTCTAAATGGACAAGATGGATACTTGGGGAAGAAAGGAAGAGTGAGGTACAGAGAGATGAATGACTTGTCCACATTCATACCAGAAATCTGTGGGGTGAAGAGATGATGCAAAGAGCAGCCAGAGAAAGCCGTTTGCAGAGCATAGCAAGTCTGATTGGTCCAACAAAAGTCAGGAACTATGTTACATAGTCTTGAGAGCCATCTACTGGTACCTTTTCTATTAACTACATATTTACATATGTAAGTAAGAACACTGCTGTAACTAAGCCCAGAACTGAACCTACCTCTTCTATACCTTAGTCCAGGAACTTAGCCACAAAACCAGTGTTTCTCTCATTTAACACATCACCCTGAAACAGCCTTCAGGTGGACTTACTGCTTGTACCTGGTTTTCCACATACTGACAGCGCTTCACCAGTGCCTCACCAGTGTGATATATATATGACCGAGTGCATAAGGGCTCTAGTTTAGATTAATGAGATACCAAAGACAGAATCAGCCAATCTCTTCTCCTAGATGTTTTTCCTAGGCTCAATCAATAGCACGCCTGGCTTGAAGCATTGCATCATCAGAACAAATGTTCATTGGCTGATTGTATCATGAGTGCCTGGCACTATTTCTAGCAGCTTCCTCTGTTTTCAAACTGGCCCTGTTGGCTGTATACGGTGCCTATAACCCTACAAGGTGCTGAGCTGATGGGAGCCCTTGGCTCCCCTTGAACTTAGATAGAATCAGGGACAGCTAAATATTTTCTGGATCTGGCCCTATAACTGTCCCATGCACCTATCCTCTCTTTTCCCCCTACCCTTGGTCACCTGCTTCTTTAGGAATTTATTAGTCTTGGTAGGGGATGATCAGACATTCCTTTAATCTCCAAAGCCATATGTGACGTGGATGCCTCTGGATGGACTGGCTGTGGGGACTGAACTTTGGACTGCTGGCTAGAAAAAAATACAAAGCTTTACTGCCTGAGTTGAAATATGCCACTGCTGTTAGGACAAAGGCAATAACTGACTCATAAACTGCCACAAGGTCTATCCTCCAGTGGGGGACAGAGCCACCCCGTAAGCAGGTAAAGTAGGATTGGCAACCCCATTTTATGCCACTTGTGCTAAGCTTCAGAGAAGAAATGCATACGTCAGAGGAGAAGAGAAGGGGTGTCAGCTCTTTAGCCTGAGGCCTTTCCATTTCAACCCAAGATCCTGTTAAACCTCACAGGTAAACAGGTTGGACCTATTCAGGACTTGGGTGGGAGATTTCCAAAGATAAAAACAAAGTATTTCAGGAAGCACTGTTAGTGAATGAAAAGGTGGAGAGGGCGTTCCCTGTGAGCCATACTAAAGCATGTCAGAAAATTAATATTTTTTTCCTGAGAGTTTTGATGTTTCAATGAACACTCAGATATTGAAAATTCCAGCCCCCCAGAGAAACAAATTAATTCACAAATCCTGCCTTGGTGCCTCCTAGGGGCTGTTGTCCTGGTGCCTCATGATCCCATTCTCCTGTCGGTGGGGATCTCTGGTTGGGCTACATCCCCCAGGATGCAGCACGGTCTCCCCTCTTGGAGAGGGAGGCAATGCATCATGCGAATCTCTGACCATGGTTCATCAAGGGAAATGCAGCCTGTGGAGAAATGAGAACCTTCTGATTTGTTTTATGACAAACGTGACTCAGTTTCACCTCTCACCTTGTATGGCTACCTGTTGAGTGTGAAGAGGTAACTGAGGAGGAGTCACCTAGCATGGATGAACTATGAGGAACTAATGTCACTGAGGGTAATGAATCCAAATCCCTAGGTAGGTAAATATGCCTGGAGAAATACCGTCCCCTAGGAGGAATTACATAGACAGGTTTTGACCAGGTTCAGAGACCCAGAAAACAAAAACTGAGAGCTGTATGAAGTGATCAGCCTGAAACAGAGGCCATTGGATCCAAGAACTGTAAAAGAGACTGAGACCAAGAGGGACAGACCCTGCAGAGAGGGGTTGGAGGACTTTGAAACCTACCAGGGTCTCCCTGTGGAAAATGATAAAGCAGGAATGCATACAGGCTGGTTATTGGTTTCAGCCTGTGCATTCTCTGTAATGCTTTTGTTCTGAATAAATTGAAGGAAAAAAATGGACACCGTGTAGAATCAAGCATGTGGGTTTATTACTCACAGCGCTGGTGGAGTGTCACTTTGCTTATTAGGCTCAGAGACACTGCCAAACAATTGATTACAATGGATTATATGGAATTTTCACGGGTGGAGGGAAGTGACGGGGTGGGAGGTCCTGAGCCCCTGGAAAGGTCTAGCAGCGAGACAAGCACAGTATCCAATAGTCTAAAGATTACATAATGTCTCCGCCCATGGTTTTAGGTTAACATATGACATATTGTTAATACACAGGTGTTTTTCTTTAAACAATGTATAAAGTGTATTAGTATAAAATATATATGTTGAATTCTGATTTGGAGTTCATAGGAATGAGGTAGCCCTTCTGATTGTCCAAACAGGTACATTCCTGGGGGTTAAAGAAAAAAGACATTGAAAAGTATATGGCAATATAAATCGTGTTTCACGTTTCTCATTTGTGTTTCTAAAGGCAGACACTGGTATCTGGAGGGAGGATGTCATATCTCCTACTGACTTGCTTGAACCTCTTCCATGAACTCAAGGTTGGTATGTGGGGAGAACATGGCTATCTTTTCTTGCAGAGGAGTAGACAAAGACAGACACAGGGCCCCTTTCAATTCTTTGGTCTGTTTGCAGCTTCAGATAAGAGTGCCAATTATTGCTCCCCATCTGGCATTTTTCTGACCATGCTTATCTTAGTAAAAAGCAAGGTTGTCTCTTGTTTGTTCTGCTTCTCTTAGCTAATATTGTTCACTGTTTGCTAGGCCTCTCAGCCTCTTGACTAAACTCTGGACTTCGGGCTTGTAAAAGTTGCTGACATAGCCTGTGTCAGGATTTTACATACACAGCACATAGATTTTGGCCCTTCATAAACACTACACTTTATGAAGCTGGCTGGTCACTGGTTAACACTATCGTTCTCCTGAGAGAACAGGACAGCAGGTGCTGGTCTAGACTCAACCTTGCTAAGGTTATCACAGTGAGTTGCAGAGGCAACTGGAGCCTAAATCTCCAACCTGGAGGGAGAGGAGTTCTGGTTGCCTCACTGAGAAAGGTGACTGCTTGAGACCTGAGTGGGATGCTGGCAAAGAGGCCACAGGGGCAGTTGTCGCCGGAACTGGGACATACTCCTATCAGGAAGCCTGGCCCATAGAGGAGAATGAGCAACTGGACTACAACTCCCATGATGCATTGCAGTCCCACACCCAAATTAAATAATTTCCAGTTTCAGAGAAAATATTTCATTTTTCAGGCATTTGCTTTTCTTTTTGACAAAACAAAACAAACAAAAAACAAACTTACGACAGCAAATTCTTTTTTGTGAAAAATGTCATGTAGACGAAAACCCAATTTCCAATGGAAAATTTTGAACCAGTCCTCATCAATACCTTACCCTGTGTCCCAGCATCATGTCCTGAGACCCTGAGGTGCTTCCTTTCAGATAAGATATAAAACCAAGGCAATAATAGCACTTCCCTACCTCACAGAGGTGCTGTGAGGCGAAATACATTAAAGACTGTGAGGCTTTCAGATACTGTAGTCAGGGCCAGCTTTAGGACGTGCGGGGCCTGATTCGAAAGAGCTGCCGCTGAAATGCTTCAGCGATTGAGCTGCCGCCGAAGATAGCGGCAGCAATTCGTCAGCAGCTCAATCAGTTGCCGCTGTTTCCAGCGGCACTTTGGTGGAGGGTGTGGGGCCCCTCTTCCGGACGCTGCAGGCCCTCTTAGGCGCAGAGCCCGATTTCCAGGAATCAGGGGAATTGCCCTAAAGCCGGCCCGTGACAGGAGCTATGTAAGTACCTCAGATAGAACAAACCTGTGGTGACAATGTCCTTTGGTCTTCTCAGGATTCTGCTGTGTGTGAGGATAGCCAGACACCCCTGGGCTCCCAGTAAACCCTCTGTCATAGCAGACCTGGGTGGTGAATGATGCCTCCTATGCATCCTGTTAGACAACTTTGCTGTGTGTAAGCTATTAAAGATGCTGCAGGACAACACACAGCAGGGGGATCAGCTTTTAGTAAGGTCAGCTGTGCTCTGTGATTGGCAGGGCAGCATTTGCTGATCAATAGCTGCAAGAGATTATTGATCCTCCCACCAATCTGAACTCTTAATTACTGACATTTAAATGTCAGAAAATTTAAGATAGTTTATGTCACCTGACTTTAATTTCTTATTCCAGAAGCCTGCACTGGCAAGTTCTCATCTGGGAGGATCAAAACTTCATGCTGCTCGGCCCTGATCTCTGCTTTGCCGATGTAAATCTGGAGTAAGTCTACTGACTTCACTGCATTTTCTCTGTATTTGCACTGGTGGAATAGAGATTACAATCTGGTCCACTGTGTCCTTATACCGTGTGTCACTTAAAACTCTGGAAGAATAAAAACGAAGAGCTTTTTTTCTCCCTATTCATATTCCCTATTCATCATAAGTAAAGTCACCAGGTTTGTCTACACCAGGGGTAGGCAACCTATGGCACATGTGCCGAAGGCAGCACGCGAGCTGATTTTCAGTGGTACTTACACTGCCTGGGTCCTGGCCACCGGTCCGGGGGGTTCTGCATTTTAATTTCATTTTAAATGAAGCTTCTTAAACATTTAAAAAACCTTATTTACTTTACATACAATAATAGTTTAGCTATATATTATAGACTTATAGAAAGAGATCTTCTAAAAATGTTAAAATGTATTACTGGCACCTTAAATTAGAGTGAATAAATGAAGACCTGGCACCCCACTTCTGAAAGGTTGCCGACCCGTGGTCTACACCGTGCGGCCATGTGCACTAGAAGGGTGTGAGTTCTAAAGCATCCCAACATGTTCCACATACCTGCCCCATGCAGACCCTGCTGGCATGCACTAAAAGTTCCCTAGTGCACATTACCATAGTACTTCTGGGCTTTAGGGTTCTAAGTGAGTAAATCACTTTTGAAAATGATATTTAGGCTCTAACATGAGATGTTGCAACACTGAGCACAGCAGCACCTAAATACTTCTGAAAATTCGGGTCTAAATGACTTACCCCAGGTCACACAGGAGGTCTGTGACCAGGGGCGGCTCCAGGCACCAGCACGCCAAGCGCGTGCCTGGGGTGGCAAGCCACGGGGGGCGCTCTGCCGGTCGCCGCGAGGGCGGCAGGCAGGTTGCCTTCGGCGGCATGCCTGCGGAGGGTCTGCTGAATCCGCGGGACTGGGGTCCTCTCGCAGGCAAGCCGCTGAAGGCAGCCTGCCTGCCGTGCTTGGGGCGGCAAAATACCTAGAGCTGCCCCTGTCTGTGACAGAACTGGGAACAGATCTCAGGTGTCCTGAGTCAGAGCCTGAACCACATCTATCTTTCTTTTCTGTGTGTGTAAACTGGTGGAGTTCTTCAACGTGGCCCCACAGCAAAATCACAGCAAAAGAAGAACTGTTTCCAGGTTGCAAGAGAAAGAAACCACCACAAATTTGTTTATTAAGCTGCGAGGCAGCTCAGCAGTCTCATAATGGATTGTACTCCTCTTATACTGAGTTTAACATATCCTAGAACTACCAGAGACCCTGCTTTGAAGAGCTGAAGGCAATTAATGGGTGGAGAGGGCAGGAATACTGATTTTAATTAAAAAAAAAAGAATGTCAGTTCACAAAAATCAAATCTATTTCTGATATTTTAAATGTCCAGCTGGAAGAGGGAACCCTCAACGTGTGTGGTGGCTTAGACAGATATGGAACCAGTAAAGATATTCTTGGAAATACCATTTTTCCCCTTGTATATATGTACCTGATGCTATCTGGAGCATCCAAAAATGTGTTTGTGTATGAAGCCACCATAATAGGATTCTGTGAATTGTTCTTATCTAGGCATTATATATGCATCCAGTGGGAAAACTTTACTTAAACCAGGTACATTATCAGAAAATAACAATCTGGGGCATAAACATCCCAAGTGTGCATCTTTTTTATGAGGTTGAACAGTTCAAACAAAATGCATTTTTCCATTATTTGATTATTATATTTTTCATTATTATGATGATGTTCAGCTGCCAGTGTTGGATTTGTACATGGGCTATGTCTGTTACATTAGAGCGTTCCTCTACGCAAACAAGTATGTTCTGATAATAGTGCCCAACGGTGGAAGAAAGAAAGGGTATAAGTCAGTCACAGTGGTTCTTGGAAAGGACTGTCTCTGTTATTTACATCTCTCAGGTGAGCACTGTGGTGGTGCTGAGCTCTGGGGACAGCGAGGCCCAGTGGGGCAGCATGAACGGTGTCTTGTGGCACACAATGTCAAGAACTGAGGTGATAAAATAACTGTGAAGCTCCCACCAGTAGCAATTCCTTCTGCTAAACCCCATGGTCCTATGAGAGTAGAATTCCAAGGAAGAGGAGAAAGGGGCACCAGCCATGTGAATGTACCGAGAGCTGCAGGTTCTGGTACTGTTAAGTAACCTTTTTTTTCTCCTCTGAGGTGGCCTCCATATACTCCCTATTGTGGTGACAGGAAGATGGGCTGAGTGAGTTCTTATTAAACGAAGTGTGTAGAACTGCTCTCCCAAATCAAGCACTGGAGCTGGAAGCCAAGGTGAGAGATAGCAATTCTGTGTCCATCGTGTATAGAGAGTGGGACGCTCTCTGCATTGCTCATATGGCCCTGGATTAAGGATAGACAGACAGGAGAGCTCAACTGATGGATGTTTACAAGGAGCATGGAGTTCTCAGATTACAGAAACTGGGACCCCCTCAGTGCAGACTGGATACATCTGTGATAGCTACAGTCGAAGGAGATTGAGGGATGTGAAGTATGACAGAAGTAGAGGGGGCCATTGGACCCATCTGGCCAGGAAAATCTTGCTGTCCCGAAGGAGTTCGGCTCAGCAAATATCCACAAACCCATGGGAAGGAAAGTGTTGGCTTGTACAGAGATCAGAATCACCTTGATGAAGGATATCTTCTGGCTGAGGGTCAAGACGGATTCTCCATAGTTTATCTTTAGACCAAGGGACAGAAACAGGGCGCATATTCCCTCCATGGACTCTAAACCCTGAGATATCCATGCCCAAACCATCCAGTCTTCCAGATTTGAGTATACATGGGTTCACTAATGACTTTGAGACACAGCCACTATGTCCAAGGACTTGATAAACACGCTGGTGCTTGGATTTTGTGGTAGTTAGATGAGGTATAAAATGCTGAATAGAATAAGACACTCAGTGCTGTAGGAAGACTTTTGTCTTGTACCAGCAGAAACATGGAAGATCCAAATTCCCATACACTTCACAAACTACGCTCACGAATGATAGCAGGTGGAGACTCTGTGGCAAAGCCTCGGTCAGTACATATCTCATAGCATGTCAATGGTCTCCCTGGAATATTGCATCCATGTGCATTTATGTAGATTAACACAGATTGCTTCAAAATCCCAAAGGCATCTAAGAAGTATCTGTTGGAAATTTTGAATTAGGAGAAAATCATTGGGTTCAGAGATTCTCTGCTTTGAATGATGGATTTTTCTGTCTACAAATATTTTTCACACTTAAGTGGCAATGGATTGTGTGCCCATTTGCAATGTAATACTTAATGGAGAATAACTCAGGCAGACTCCATCAGCTGTCACACAACAGGGCTTTACAATGGCCTGATTTTCAAAGGTACCCGCACCTGTAGCTTCCATTCAAGTTGGCTGCAGTTGTGAGCATTGCATCTATGAAAATCCTGCACTAAGTACAATCACATCTAACAAAGGCCAATAGTTAGTGTATTGATGTGCATCATTTACTATCTTTTTGTTACATTTTGTTGTGTGTGTGTGTGTTCTGAAAACCATAATTGATGCATCATAATCAACCATTCCATTTCTCAGCTCTCTCTAGAGTGTGAGTCCCAGCAGGCCTTTCCCAGAGTCCAACTGGTGAATTTGTGCATTCGAGCTTCACTTCCAGCAGTTATGCCTGTAGGTAAAAAAGCTGCACAATCAAAGCAATTCTCATTCCAAGGAGTGACTACTACACAAAGGAAGGTAAGAAGGTAGGCCACTAGGAATATGTCTACACTACTGGCCAGATCGGTGGTCAGTGATCGATCCAGCAGGGATCAATTTATCATATCTAGTCTAGACACGATAAATTGACCTCAGAGCGCTCTCCTGTCAACTCCTGTACTCCATCGCCATGAGAGGCGCAGGCAGAGTCCACGGGGGAGGAGCAGCAATCGACTCACCACGGTGAAGACACCACGGTAAGTCGGTCTAAGAACGTCGACTTCAACTACAGGTTTCAGAGTAGCAGCCGTGTTAGCCTGTATCTGCAAAAAGAACAGGAGTACTTGTGGCACCTTAGAGACTAACAAATTTATTTGAGCATAAGCTTTCGTGGGCTACAGCCCAGTTCATCAGATGCATGCAGTGGAATATACAGTAGGAAGATATATATATATATATATATATACACATACACAGAGAACATGAAACAATGGTGTTACCATACACACTCTAACGAGAGTGATCAGTTAAGGTGAGCTATTACCAGCAGGAGAGAAAAAAAATTTTGTAGTAGTAACCAAAATGGTTCATTTGCAGCAGTTGACAAGAAGTTGTGAGGAACAGTGGGGGGGAATAAACATGGGGAAATAGCTTTACTTTGTATAATGACCCATCCACTCCCAGTCTTTATTTAAGCCTAATTTAATGGTGTCCATTTTGCAAATTAATTCCAATTCAGCAGTCTCTTGTTAGAGTCTCTTTTTGAAGATTTTTCTTGTAATATTGCAACTTTTAGGTCTGTAATCGGGTGACCAGGGAGATTGAAGTGTTCTCCGACTGCTTTTTGAATGTTATAATTCTTGACGTCTGATTTGTGTCCATTTATTCTTTTATGTAGAGACTGTCCGGTTTGGCCAATGTTATTCATGTAGCTGAAGTTGTGTAATTTAGATCGACCCCCCTGCCCCCGCAGTGTAGACCGGGGTAGGTTTAAAACTCCTAGAACAGTGTCATATTTGGGATGCACCGTGAAGCCAATTCATACAGACAGTTGAGCAGCACCGTATCCTCTCCACACAACAACGCAGAACACTGTACAAGCTAGGCGATAGCTGAAACCTAGTTCTTCAGGTCCCCGTGATCATCTAGTCCTGAGGCAAAGGAAAATGAAGGTCATTTATTTCTTCTTGTTGCTTTCCTTTTCGTAAGGGGAACTCTTATTCCCACACACCAATTTCAGGCACCTACCACTTTTGCCTGCCCAAAACAAGAGTTAACTTATCGTGTGGTGCTACACAGAGGTCCTGCAGTGATGGTGATACATGGTATGTATCTCTAGGCCAGGAGAGTAAAACCACCTTGAGTTTTTCCAATGAATGTTAATGAGTCAATAAAGCAGTTCTACTACCACAAGATTAGATTCTGCAACCCTTACATCTGGTGGGGTGGCATTTACTCACTCATCTCATTGATTTCAATGCCTGCCTACATGGTACTCCGCGTGAGTGAGGATTGTAGAATCTGATCCATAGACCTTGGAGCTACAGCATCCAGTGGCATTGGAACACTTTTTCAAGTGGGGGTGTTGCATGCCCCCTTACCCCTGTCTGCATCCCCCGCCGCCCCCTAGAACTGGGGACAGGAGCAGGGACCTTGCTCTGGAATGGGGGATGTAGAAGGGCAATGGGGAAGGGCAAGGTTCAGGCCACAGCTGAGGGTGGGTGCAGAGACCCGGGCGTGGGGCTGGTATCGGGGTGCAGAGACCTGGGCACAGGGCTGGCAGCTGGGGCTCCACATGCGAGGCCAGGAACAGAGCCCTAGGTGCAGGGCTGGCAGGTGGGACCTGGGTGCAGGGCCGGGAGCGGAGCCCCATGTAAATCCTGGGGGTGCTCCAGCACTCCCCACCCCCACCCCAGTTCCCACACCTATGACAGCATCTGATCTCTGGTAAAATTCCATGACGGGGAGGAGGAAGAAAAAAAAGTAAGAAAGACTCCTCCTTATTCCTGACATAATTTAAATAAAATTTATTTCACCATTATTGTTCTTATATAGCACTTTTCATCAATAGCTCTCAAAGCATTTTGCGGTCTTTAATATATTTTTCCTCACAGCACCCTGTGAAGTAACATGTAGTTGAGTTGGGGCAGTGTGGCAAATAATCAGTTGTCTTGGTTAAGGGTGGGATTTCAACTTCCTTAGGTGTTTTTGGAAGTCCCATCCTAAATGACTTTCTCAATTAAGAGACTTTAATTTTTTTCAGTCCAAAAAATAAACATATTGTTTAGAAAATACTGCCCTGAATAAAATAAACTAAAATAAAAATGAGTTTTACTGTATTTCTTCCTTTGTTTGATTTTTCTTTTCTTCCACTTATTCTTTGACAACTTCTTTATTAAAAGTCCAGAACTCAGAATTTCAGCCTGGCTAATCACCACTTAATCACTTGGCATCTGCAAAATGTATACCCCTGCTACATAGATTCTGCCCCAGACCCCATGCCATAATATGTTTCTGATTAAGCAGCAGGCATTACTGCTCCTTAGTGCTGGCAACATTGGTTTTCTGAGAGATGTCACAGAAAGGCATCCAACCTGACTGACGTTTATCTCACTTAAGTGAAGTACATTGTACAACAAAACCTTCTTAAAAAAAAACAAAAAGCAAAAAACAAAAAACTAATTTTTTGGTGGAGGGGAGATGATTTCTGTCCAACAGTCCCAATAAGGAAATTGCACTGTTTCAATTCTGTCATGAATAATAACACTTTGCACTTCCACACACAGGGCCAGATTGCTAGTGTTTATGGACCTGCAGCATTTTGACCTCTGTAATCTTGCTCAAAGCAATTCTGGATGTCATGATGCTAAAAATCATAGAATTATAGAATTGGAAGGGACCTCAAGAGGTCATCTAGTCCACTCCCCTGCACTCATGGCAGGACTAGGTATTATCTAGACCATCCCTGACAGGTGTTTGTTTAACCTGCTTTTAAAATCTCCAAGGATGGCAGCAGCTGGACAATGCTATCAGCCCCATAGACATTAGCACTTTTTCTATACTGAGGATTTTCTCCAATTCACCCATCAGTGCTATTTGGGATTTTGAGGTGCTTTACAAATATTAACTAATTAAGCCTTTGAGACAAGTAGTTACTAGTAACCATAGTTTATAGATGGGTATTGCGAGTCACAAAGAGATTATGCAACTTGTCTATAGACCTAGATGGAGAGATTAGAACACAGCCCCCCTGGATGACTATTGTGCCTTCTTTATGAGCCACTTCCTTCCTCTGTGAGTTGCAAAATCAAGTACAACACAGACTGTAGTGCAGATTTTTCATGGTCATGCTGAGATGCAGAAATTCTGCAAGCAAAGATGGATGCTTGGCATACTGATTTACAGGGCAACACCCAGAATGCTCTTCCATATGACAAGTGTGGTCATTGCCTGAGCTCTGGGAGCAAACTGAAAGTTTGGGGCATTGCTTGTGAATGCACTTAGTTATTTTCTATCTGTTTTGCAACCCCTTATTGCAGAAGGCTTTTCACGCTTTTAGCCTTCAAACTTTTATTGAGTGTGGAAGCACAGTTTATAAATAGGCTAGCTGGTTTTTTTAATGCCACTTAGATCTGGCATTACTGGAGTTTATAAACATGCTATGTTCAATTTTTATCTCTCTTTTTTTATTGGCTCAAGAAGGCAGTTTGTCTGTCAGCTACTGCTGTTTACCCAGATTGTTTTATGGTAGGTTGTGCTCAGAGACCCACTGTAGAGTAAAATAACTGTTATATAAACAATAGTGTTTTAAGCCAAATATATTTTTCCCAAAATTTGCTTATTTCATATAAAATGCAGTTTACACTTGTGGAGTGGTCCAGCATGAGGCCTGTGCACCTTTTAAAAGCCACCTACTTCCTATTTTAAGGGTGTAGGTTGGATTTTCCTGTCTATAGCTAAGGTGTAGAGGTCATATGTTTGTAAATTTCAGCCATACCAAATTAAGTGATTTCTTTCTTTGAAGAGCAGGAGACATTTGACTTAACTGTTAGCAAATAAAAAAAAAACAGCCTACAAAACTGTTCTAAGGAATTGTGTGCTAGTTGATGGAGGTAGGTATCAGATTGACAGAGCTGGATACCTAAATCTTCTCTGCACCAATAGGAAAAACAGAGTTGGAGTGACATCATGTAGTAGACGCACTGGCATTATAAACACTAATGTGTTTTAGCCTGGACATGGAGACACCAACTTCAGAGATAAGAGGAAAGTTTATCTCCCATGCCATCCTCTGCTTCAGAGACTGGTGGTTATTTCCTAATGTGGACATTTGCATGCTAGAACCTGGCCTGAAATGGTGTAACAGGGTCTGCTGCTCACCACTCAACTGTACCTCCTCATGGCTCATCTGGGGATTAGCTCCCCACTGGCCGCGCCCTGTCCTGTGGTCGCTCAGCCTGTTGCCCGAGCCCCTCACTCTGTGAGGAGCAGCACTGCCTCTCCTTCCAGCCAAGTCACAATCCTTTTCCGTGTCTGGGGTCTCATCAGAGTCTCCTCCCACAAAGTCCCAGGCAGTCTCCATATCAGCATTGACTGCACCACTCCTGCAGTGGCTGGTTGGGGAACCCAGGCCTTCCCTCTACTCCAGGTTTCAGTCCAGGGACCCTCGACCCAGCAGTTCAAGTCTATACTCCCTCACGTTTTACTGCTCCTCTCTGGGCTTCTTCCTACACTGCCTTCTTCACACGCCTACTCTCCCCCTTGTATCAGGGGGTGTGACTGCAAGCTGACCTCACTGCAGCCCCCTCTCTAGCCTCAACTCCTGGGCTTCATAGAAGCCCCTGACCAGGTGAGCTTCATTCGCAATGAGTATCGTTGCCCTTAACGATTGCTGCCTTAACCCCTTCGGTGCTGGTGTGGGATGAACACCGCATCACAGATATTTGTTTCATTTACACCACCCCGCAGCAATGACAATTTGGGCCCGACTGGTCTGGATTCCAAGTTTTTGACTCCTACGTTGGCAAGGTCACTGATTCCTTCACCAGAGCTTCCCCAATTCACATACATTATGACAAGCGCTTAAGCACGGGTTTAAATCCATCCCTCTTCAGGACAATCACCGAGCACCTGCTTGAGCGCCATTGCCCCAAGCGCAGGTAGGCACTTGTTTAAGTGCTGCCCTGAGCAGGGAGAGGGTCCTTTATTGAGTCCTAAGGGAGTGGATGGAATCCTGACCCCCTTGGAAACAAGGGCAAAACTCCCACTGACTTCATGGGGCCAGGAGTTTGCTCCATTTTTTTTTTAATAATAATTGTTCAGACCTAGGATTATTTGAGAAACAAAGTGAGTGTGGAAAGGCCCCCTCGACTCAGCCCTCTAACGCCTTAGAAATAACATGTCTATATTTACCCCATCCGTGGGCTTGTGCTAGGGATGTATTTGGCCCAGTGCTCTAATGATTAATATATATGTAGTGGAGAAGGGGAGCAAAAACCATTTTCCTTCAGAAGATGAACATACAATATTAAGGAAACTGAAAACTACATTTCTAAAATTGTTTCCATTTCAGCTTCCTCCTGACTACGGAGAATCAATACGCCAGAAGAGCATAGCCTTAAACGTTAATATTACAGAATAAAATTCATTTTTGATGGATTGATGGGCAGATTTTCTTAAGGCCAAGCCATAATGAACATAAACTTTTTCTGATACTCTCTCGCCTTTTTCCTCTCCCCCACAGAGAACTTAGTGAATAATAGGACAGCACTAGCCTGTGCACAGAACCATCTATTATTAGGCACCAAGAGGTTTTGCCAGGACTCATGCCCTCACCCCTGTATATTCACTCATAATCACAAGGGGGAATCAGAATAAGAGAAAGTGCTGTTGTTTGCTCTGCAGTCCTGGCTCCCTAGTCAATCAAGAGAGGCTTGGCTGACGCGATGCTGGCTAATAATTCCCTGGGGAATTTCGCAGCCTGAACTACACAGTCCCTAAATGTGCTGTGCTTAAAAGCAAATCCATGTACACCCTAATTTCGACATGAAGTTTTACATCATGTCACACTTGCTTTTCTTTCCGAATCAGCAATAACCAGCTAGTGCTTCACTAGTAATTCTGTTCAGACACACGGGCTGGGTTTGAAAAATAATAATTCACTCTGCCACCTCCTGCAGCTCTCCTGGCATTTGATGCTTTTATTCGCAGGAGTGGGGCATGATCCCCTTGTTCTTGTGAGCCCCAAAGTCTCATTGACTCTAATAGGAGTTATGGATGTGAAAAGCCTTCAAGATCTTCCCAGTGTCTCTGGGACTGGCTCTGAATTGTTTGCATTGGTTTTCCTCCCCCCCCCCCCGCCCCCCTTTTATAGTTAGCAAGGCCCAAATCCTGATTCCACTGATGCTGGTGACAAAACTCCCATTGAGTTCAGTGAGAGCAGGATCTGGCATACTAGGTTCGTGAGGGATGGCAGCTGATTGGTCAGCAAGATGGGCTACAATGCTATTGAAAAGGGTTGAATGGCCCACAACAGATGCTTCTGTTTTTTCTTTATTTTCTTTTCCCTGTCTTTTTTTAAATTACTTTTTCATCTTATCAATTATACATACAACACCAGGAGCCAAATTCCAATGAACCCTTGAGAAAAAAAGTCATAATGCTCCAATAAACTGCATTTGTCCAGCAAAATATTTCAAGATTTTACCTTTTTGTCTCAAATCCGAATGGGAAATTTTTCAAAATCTTGACAAGTCTCATGAGATGCGAAAACAATTTTTTGCCCAACCCTAGTTTTAACATGTCTCAGATTTATTCCACATTGGAGAGTTTTTAATACTTCTTCCAATCAGACTTACTACAACTGCTAGATTTCTTAATTCCTCAACATTTCCTTTCCTAATACCAAAGGCTCCATCGAGCAAAGTCCTTAACCTCATGCTTAATTTTAAACATGTGTAGTCCTTGAACTCAATGGTGCTGCACCGCATGGTGAAAATTGAGCATGTGCTTAAGTGTTTTGCTAAATCTGTACTGAACACCTACATCCTGCTGCATTACTTACCCTGGTGAATTCAAAAGGCAATTCTCCCCTAATACTCTCAATTTTCTCACTTTTTCTTTACCTGGTGTCCACACGTTTCCAGTCATAAAGGGATCTGGGTGGCACACAAGAAAGCTCTTTGTTGAGCCATATTTGTTTGTAGTCATACCAAGCAATACATAGATCTCAGTAGCTAAATTTCTCCCCAGGAGCATGGTATCATGCAGTTTACACCAGCATTTCTTTTTTTGTTTGTTTGCTTTAGTCGCAGCAGCAATTTTTAACAAAGCTCTTCAAGATGCATGCAAAAGAAGAAAGGGAAAAGAAAAATAGGTCCAACCACATATAAGCTTGAAAAATCTGTCCTGCACATGGGAGGGGAAGAAGAGCATGGTTCTCAGATAACCTTACAAAATCCAGGACTCATATTGCCCTTAAATAAAACCTCAAAGTCGAATCTCTTTTGACCTCATCATTTAATGGAATCTTGTTTGGTCACTAAAGAATTCAGCTGACTATCCTGAAGTCAGGCTCGATATTTTCCCTGGCATGAAGCTAATTAAAGGTCAAGGAATATTGTATGTTACACAGTTCCAGTTTGGCTAAGCCTTATGCATGATGCTTCTCTGTCTCTTTCTTGCCGACAGATACAAATCCTTTCTTAAAGCTCACTTCTTCTAGGAGGCTTCTAAAGTGCAGCCTGTTATGCATTTGAACATCAATTAATTCAAATAATTACTAAATAAAAAATGTGTTCAAGTTGCATGCATTAGCCATGCAAGTCAACATGGCCAAGTTCCTAAAAGGTATCTAGATTCCTCCAAGGGAATTAGGCACCTAAATACCTTTGAGGATATTCCCTATGTAAATATATAGGACCAGATCCTCAACTGGTGTAAAGGAACACAGTTCCATTGACTTCAGTGTAGCTGCTTCTGTTTACACCAGCTGAGGAGTTGAACTACAGTCCTCTCCTTTCTCTTTCCACTCTCCTCCTCTTCCTTCGCTGTGTTGTCCTCTCTCCATGTTTGCCAGTAGGAGGAGTTGGCAGAAAGGGAATGGTTCTGTGATTTGAGCAGAAGGAAGGGGCCCAATGAGAAGTGGGTCTCTGGCCCACAGGTGGTGGAAGGAAAGCAGCTGTGGGAGAAGTTGATAGGAGGAAGATGAGCTTGGGTTACAAACAGGAGAGACTCAAGAAAGTAGTAGTGGAATGGAGCTGGGTACATGACTCAGATTCAGAAGAAGCTTAGAGAAGGCAGCTCAGGCCCTGCAATGAGGACAAGGGGGGAGTTTCAGAGCCTGAGTCTCAGCCCCAGTGGAAACATCTACACTGCTATTTTTAGCCCTGGAAGCCTGTCTCAGTTGACTCAGCTCTCACGCTTTGGATTTTTTTTGCAGTGTGTGCCACTCACGCTCACAGAATCAGCTTCAGGCAGCTCAAGGCATGTTTTAGTAAAGACAGAAAATGGCTGAAGAGAAGGAACCAGCTGGCACACAGCACTACAGGGATGTGGAATTTTGGCTAAGTAAACCAGGCTGAACCCCTCCTCTTATGGAAAATGCTCTGGGATCGTTAATGTCCATAGATGGCCACCAAGGCCTCGGGTTTTATAGTCTCATCTGAAAAACTCAACTACAGGAAAGTGCATGGGACATACACAAACATGCAGGGCTGACACATTGGGAAAAGCTGAACCTGGGATTCCAGAGAGTCGAGATCTCTCATGCTTAAAGCTTCAGCCAGTAAGCCATGAAAACTCATCCATAGTCTGTCAGAATTTTCAGAGACTAGATTTTATTATATTTATAATTGTATTTAATTTTCTAATTCTGTTGTACAGAGAGACCTGGGAGTGAGGGGGAAGAGGATGGTGGCAGAGGGCAAAATGATTAATTACTATTAGTCTAATTTTATTTCTTTTATGATTGATTTGTTTAATGCCTATAGATGGTAATTGCATGATGGATAAAGAGAGATGACTAGCTGTGATTGGCAGGAATAAAACAGTCCTCCTGCACAGGGAAAGCAAACATTTTATTTAAGGAAATGGCAGTGAAACCCATCTTAATAAATAACTGAGCCAAGTTGACTTAAGCACTTATAATGCCACTGTCTGTGATAAGCAATGGAAACATTAATATAAAATGCTTCACCGTTAAGCGAGTACAGTCGAGTTCAGGATGATGTATTGCAGCACAGTGGGCTCTAGCATGGCATGCTTTTAAAGTGATGTTTATGATCATTATTATTTTGGTAACAATGGGGGGAAAAAGAACAGAACAGCAAAAATTGTTATCTGCTAAAAAGGAACTGCAATAGCAAGGTTTCCTGATAAGACCCTACATAAAGCTCTGGCCCCAGTGGGAGAACATCTGCGCTAAACTACAAATGCGGTAGCTACCACTGTGGTTGTTCCTAGTGCATTTCCGATCCATAGTGGACAGAGTCTCATGGGCAAATTCAGGTTAGAAATTAGAAGATTTCCAACCATTAGAGGGGTGAGGTTCTGGTACAGCTGCCTAATAGGAGCTGTGGGAGCAAACAACTTTGCTAGTTTGAAGAGAACTGGATACATTTCTGAGTGCAATTGTATGACGGTGTTGCTTGTGATAGTTGGGGGCAGGTCTCAACGGTTTATGTCTTGTGTTCCTAAAGCTCATGCTTCAGAATTTCAGCCGGCCACCAGCAGGAGTCAGGAAGGGACTTTTCTCCCAGGGTATTCTGGGAGTTATTTTTTTTTTTAAATCTCCTTCTTACGAAGCAGCAGGGATAACCATAGCTGGAGATGGGATTATGGGCGGTGATAGCCAGGGCTCTAAGGTGGCATGGACCATTCTCTCTCTCAGGTGCTTGGATGGCCGGGTCTTGCCCACATGCTCAAAGTCTAACTGATCACCATAGGTAGGGTCTGGAAGGAATTTCACCCCAGATCATATTGGCACTGACCTTGGATGGGAGGAGTTCCACTCTCCTCTGCAGTGTGTGGATGTGAGTCATTTGCCAGGATTATCTGGATCTATCTCACTGAATCCTTTCCCTGCCATTGTGGGGGCCCCAAGCACTGGTGCACCTGGGTCCCTCCTTTCTCTGCCTGTGTCACAGAACAGTCTAGTCTCATGCAGGCTGCCATATTTTGGTTCATTTCACTTGCTGGGTTTAGTGCGCGGGTGCTGGGTGGAGCTGGTGGCCCGTGATACACACAAAGTTGGACCGATGAGCTAGCAGGCCCTTCTGGCATTAAACTCTAAGATTCAGATATAAATTCCCAAGTGCTGGATCTCTGCCCAGTCTTCCTGGGCTGTAACATGGTAAATGGGGTATAACATCAGACCTCCCAACATTTCAAGTGGCTAAAGCAGGCAGCCCATCCATTCAAGTTTTGCCCTTCTGCCCCCACCCTCACCCCCCCTTCATTGATGGAGATGGAGGGGTGGATGGGCCAACTTGGATTGGGAGCTTGGAGCAGTATGCTCCTCCTCCCCCTCAATTTCAGTGCCTCTTGTCTCCTTATACTGTAACCAAAGGGAGAAGCGGGGAGAGCAACAGGCAGAGTGATTGACTGCTATGTGTTGCCAGTCATCTCCTGCAACAGCAAAGGAATTGGGTAGAGTGGCTAGAATAGCAGTAATAGGCCATGCATCATAGGAACGGGTCCTTCCGTCTCCCGTGAAGTCATGTCACAAAGTCATGCTCTGAGTAACCCAGGGAATGGGTATAATATTATGAGGAGTCACTAGACAGAGGTATCACCAAATCTTATAAGTTCTGCTTCACTGAACGTATAGGCAGCTAGATCTTGGAAGAAATGGTGTTAGCGGTGCAGATGTTATTTTTTGTTTGTTTTATGTCATTGTTTTGTAAGCTACTGGACATCACCAGTAAAGTACATTCAGTGCCTGAAATTTGTTATAGTTGTGGCCTACAGCATATGCTGATGTAAGAAAACATTACAGAGGTCCTAGGCCTCAGCAGCTGAGTCTGCATGTGGAGCACATTGCTAGACCCTGTCTCACAGGCTGGCTGGCCCTTTAAGTGGAGTTGGGTCCTCACCTGTGGTGGATTAGCTACCCCTGCCTCTCAGCTGATCCTGGTGGACTGGGGAGCAGATGGCTTGGTTCAATTATCTGACACAGCTGGGAAGGAGATGGGTGATTTTTCTAAAAGGCTGGGAGGGCTGAGTTGGGGAGGAGTGCTGCAGGAGGGAGGTTGTCCTCTGGAACTGGTCCTGAAAGGAATGGGCAGCAGGAGAGAAGAAAGTGTCTGTGGCAGGCCCTGGAGAAGTCCAACCCCCAGGCATTCAGCCTAGTGGAAGACTCAGAATAAGGATCCATCCTGAGGAGAACACATGGGGGAAAGGACTCCACGCAGGAGGCCCTGATGGTCAGTGGTTTGGGTAGGAACTGGGCCTCCAGGGAGAAAGTCCAGAGGGCCAGTACTTGGTATGAGAGTGAGGCAGAAGGGTGGTCCAGCCTTGGTGAGGAGCCCCCAGGAGCAGAGAAGCCTTTATACACAAGTGACTAAAGATCCCTGTGAGAGTTGCCAGAAACAGAGTTCTCAGTTCATTATACTTCTTTGAGAACTTTGATTTTCTAAAGGGGGTGGAACTCTGGTGTGACTTAACTAGGGGGCTGAGCTAGCACATCACTGGACCACTTTGGAGGGGGAAGATGGCCATTCTGAAGTGAAACTGAGGGAGAGTGAGTAATGCCCTGGTGGGCCACAAAGGAGTGCAGTAGAGACTGAGCCTGCCTCAGGAGGGAGGGAGCGTGCCCACAGATGACTGACCAACATAAAGGAGGGCACAACAGCCCTCAGACACCATAATTTCCAGAAACAGAGCAAATCCTGTCATTAGCGAGCCCATTCTCCTGTCAAAGGGAGTGAGCATGCAGCTATGTACTGAGCTGGGGGTAGGAGCTGCCAACAAGAAATGAAATTAATCGACCAAAAAGGCTGGATCCTGCACCTGCGGAAGTCGATGGAAGCTTTGCCACTGTCTTCCAAATCTGACCAGCTGGTTTTGGTGTCTGAGGATATTGGAGGAAGGGAGTGATTTTCAAGGGCACAAAGAGGAGTGAGGCACCCAAATCCCGTGGACTTTCAAAGAATCCTTTGAAAATCTCCTGCAGGTCCCATGTGCACTTCTCCGGGTGTATTTTCCTCGCTCTGGGGGAAAGCTCAGGAGCTCACTTTCCGTAAGCCTGCCTGTTAAACAGTAGATGTTCTGAGCTTCCCACCATTTCTCACCTCAGTTCAGTTTTCACTGGGTGGTGACTAATTAAGCTGGCAGAGGGTCTCACCAACCAGGGAATGTAAATAAAGGTCCAAACCTCAGTCCTCTAAAGGTCTTTCCTCAGGGCTTGTTTGTTAGCCACCAAACAATCGCAAAATCAAAACCAAATCAATTGGAAAATTATGGACAATATTTTCCCCAAGACTTCCACTGCTGTAGCCATTCAGAAAGGGAGAAAACACGCCCTTCCTTTTGACCAGCTTCCCCTTCCTTTTATGCTCTGCCCTGAGCAACCGCATATCCGCCAGGAACCTGTTGACCCTTTACAGGCTACAGTGCTTTTAGCTTGTCACAGAGTAAAGGAGGAAGGATTTTCAGATGGTGGGAACTGTTTAGATGTGGTATGGTGTTGGGCAGATAGAGGGAGCTGAGTTGCTGGGGAGGAAATGGGAATGTATTTCCAGACTGGTTCGGATGTGTGCACTAGTTTGCTGTCTGGCTTGGGTCTCGAGGAGGTGTGAGGAGTAGAATTAGCTTGCTAGCTTCCATGCAGACAGTCCAAACAATACGTGCCATCCAAGCCTTGTTTCAGTTCAGATCTGAAGTAAAATTGTATAGATTGTTTTGGGGAAAGAGATTAAACTGTAAATGTATATAAGTCCTTTCCTCCTGATTTGCTTATTAATTATTTTGTATTTGACTTCTACTCATTTGAATGCTGTGTTGAATGCTGATCATGCTATTATTTAACATTTACATTATGGTAACCAAAGAAGGGTGTGTAATGGTTCCAGTCCTCTTTGCCATTGTCTTTCCAGCCATGCTCTTCTTTCCATTCCAGGACTTTCAAAGAGGTGTAAACGTCCTGTTTAGATTGGATAGAGGTCTATTCAATTAACAGTGAATTAGGGCCTGCACCAAGGTAATCAAACAGCTATTAAGAGAGTTCCTCTTTGTTTATGACTGTGTCCTCTTTGCACACATGCTCCAGGACATTCAGCTTATTGTGGAGTGCTTTGCTTATTCCTCAAAATGTTTCAGTTTCACAATCAGCCAGAAAAAGCATCAGATACCAGCATTATGAGTGTCATGATCCCATTGTCACAATTCACTTTATGCCCCTCAGGTCGGTCAGGAAATTCTGCTCCCTGAGTAGCATACTTTCCAGCAATGCCATGTTGAATGATGAGATCATTCAGCGCCTACATTCACCCACAGGTTCTGGAGCAAGTGTGGAGTCTGCCTCAGAACAAAGATACAAATCTATTGCAGGGTTGTACTCACCTCACTCCTCTACAGCTGTGAGACATGGACGCTCTACTGACGCCACATCAGACAACTGGAGAGCTTCCACCTTCGCTACCTAAGACCCATATGCAACATCAAGTGGCAGGACAGGATCTCCAACACTGAAGACCTTGACAGGTACCAAATCCCTAGTAACGAAAGCATGCTCATCAGGGCTCAACTTCACTAGGTCGGACACTGGGTCAGTCCATATGTAGGCTTCCCCTATACCAAAAGCGGTGTTTTACAATCAATTGAGCATGGAAACCAACTCTAAAGGTCAACCCATCCTCAGATATGAAGACACCTTCAAGGCCAACCTCACAGCATGCGAGATAGATATTAAAACCTGGGAACTCGTTGTACTGGACACACCCAGGTGGAGAGGTCTGTGCCATGAGGCCATGCCCACTTTTAAGAAATGGTGTGTGAGGTCTTTCCAGGAGAAGAGAGCCCATCATAAGGCCAACTCCTCAAACGCTCCCCTCAACAATGACTACACTTGCAAACCCAGGATTGGACTCGCTTCCCATGTGAGAAACCATAAAAACAAATAAACCAACAACTTAGGTCAATACTAGCTGAACACTCATCCGTTGAAATGATAGGAGAATCCATCATTGTTATCCTCATCTTATTATGGCAACGTGTAAAGCCTTAATCAGGTTGGGGCTCAGTTGTACTCAATACAAACACGAGGGACCATTCTTGCCCCAGTGAATCCTAGTTGGGCACATGGGACTTCACACCCAAAGCTCATTGCACAATGAGGACCATAGTTTATTTCATGGGACATGAGGATTATCTACAGGACCAGTAAATTCCCCCCTCTGAACACTTTGGGCAAAAACTAAAAGGTACCTAGTTTGTACTCATGTAGGCCTATATTAATGTGAACTAGGCACCTTTTAATTCTCACCTGCAGTGTCTACACAAGGGAGTTACTGCACAGAATTCTAGTGTACCCTGCAATTCACACGTCCCTAATCTAAATTCTGGGGCCGTGTGGACATAGTCTTAAAGCGAAGCACCATAGGAAGATAAGAATTGCCAGACTGGGTCAGACCCATAGTCCATTTTAGCCAGTGTCTTGTCTCAGGCGGTGGCCAACACCAGAAGCTTGTGTAAGAATTCCACAGCAGAAGATGTGCAATAATCTTCTCCCCACATTAGGACTTGCCCTGATCTCTAGTAGCTAGAGATTGGCCGAAGCCTTGAAGCATTAAGTTTATTATCCCTTGAACAGTAAATGTAATGATCAATTATAATAACTGTGGATGTTCTCCTTGTGTTACCCTGGCCTCGAGCTATGTTCTTTTACCCTGTGACTCTGAGATCATTCCACAGCAGGGATAGAATGATAACAACGGCTAACCCCAGAGGAGGTAAACATGGCTGGTGGTAGTGGGAGATCTTCATTTGAGCTGGGTAACTTAGAGAAAGTGGGAATTGCATCCAAATTATTGGATCATCTTCAATCTGCAGAAAGAAGTAGGCTAAGGATTGCATGAGAACCCATGTCAGGTTGCAGTTTCCAAAGGGCCTACAGGTCTGTTGAGAATTGGCCACTTAACTCCCTTACTCTCTTCAGAGAGTTTGCCAGCCTCTAAAATCACCTTGTCTCAGACTGAGCTCCTCAGTCAGAACCCACACATAGGAGCGGGAAAATTAAAGAAAAGGCAAAGGAAGTTTTATTTTTCCCAACTCTCAGAATCAGTGTAGTTTGTTCTTGGACCTTAAGTATTAGGTTGGTTTTTATTTTGTTTGAATCAGTTAATCCAAACTTAGGGTAAGCAACCTCCCTTCAAGTTAATTCCTTAATCAACCAAATGAGTAAAACTTACAAACTGACCCTATATCTGTGGGGTCGATCAATTAAACATGTTTTGGATTATTACCTTCTTTGGAGGTGGCAGAGGGAGTGGCATGGGTTGTGGAGGATGTTCCCAGAATCCATTTTCATCAGTGGTATTTATATGACCCATCTTACCATAACATTTATCCTTACAACTTCCCCATGAAGTAGGGCAGTGCTATTATGCCCATTTTACAGATGGCAAACCGAGGCACAGAGCAATTAGTTGACTTGCCCATGTCGCTCAGGAAGTCCGAGACAAAGGAGAGCTCTGAAGATAGGTCTCCTGAGCTCCAAGTCGTACCCTAACATGCTGGGCACTGGAATATAGATACAGCACAACTTTAAACTGAGAGGCAGAAGGAGAAAAAAATTGTGTTAGAACTTTTAAATGGAAGGATGATGTGCCTCAAAATAAAGTAAAAATCTGACAACACAGAGTGCATGTTATCTGACAGTCATTATGTGTATTCCCAGCCTGCAGTAAAATGTAATTATAAATTTGAACTGAACAGATGTATTATATGGAAGTGCTTAAAAAAATTATTAGGAACAGCTTTTAAATTAGTGGTAATAAAGCGATACCTGCAGTCCCAGCTTGTTTTTCCCAAGTTCAATAGCAAAAAAAACTCTGTTTATGTTGGTTTTATTATATATATGTCCATCTGTCTATCTATATCATCTATCTCTAATTTATTTTCATGTATACCTATATATCCCTCAGTGAGTAGAAAAAAAACCTACAATTCAAAGTTCTTAAATTTGCATTCTAGATAATCACAAGGCAGGAAATCACAGTATTGTGATTACTGGCACAACTTTACTTCTGTTTGTGCATCAAAATCATGATCATATATCCCTTCTCAAATAACACAACAGAGTAATCACCAGCTGCTGGAAGTGAACCTGGCACCTCTAGAGGTAAGCATATATGCCTCTAAAACTTGAGCTAAAGGACTAATTCCCTTCAATGGGAGCTTCAATAGAATTGTAGCCTTTGTGCATGAGGCAGACAAAAGGGACATGTAACACACACTGAACTGGGAATCACAATTAGAGCTGTTGAGCGAATGGAACCATATTCTATTGGACTATGCAGTACTATGGAATTCAAAATGCTTCATGAAATTAGGTCGATTTCATTTTGGAAGAAAACTGAAAAAAAAAATATCCTTGCCACTGTCAAAATTGGACATTCTGATGACTATGGAATAAAACATTTTGAATGTTCATTTTGTAATGTCTTCGTTTTGAAACCTTTCTATTTTGGATTATAATACACAATTTTTTTTATTTTTTTTAAAGTCAGCCTAGAAAAAAAAATAAAACATTGCAACTGACACACAACAAAACAGACAGTTGAAGTATTTCTTCATGGAGAATTTTGAATTTTTTTCATTTTTGCTCTGATTCAGAATGAAGCCAAATTTTAAAATCTTGAAATCCTTTCTGAAATGAACCTCTCCCCTCTGCGTGGCTCTAGTTACAACAGCATACATTTGTTTGCTAAAACTTCACACTGATTTGTATAACACCTTATAATGATACTTGAATTGGAATTTTAAACTAATTTTATTGTCACGCTTGTTTATTTCTGCCAGTCAGTGTTACTGATCTGTCTTTGTCCAACATGAAACTACATATGCTGTATGTATCGCTCATTATTATACTTCTTATTTCTGTTATGTATAAAGTACAATTCATAAGAAAAATGTGGGGAATTATCTATGGTACTTAAGTGGCCCTCATTCCTGTAGTGTTTGAGTGCCTGACACTCTTTGTTCTTGCCACCACTTTTTGAGGTAGGGCAGCAGTAGTATCCCAGTGTTACAGAGGGGGAACTGAGGCACAGAAAGGCTAAATGACTTGCCCATGATCACTTAGGAAGTCTGCGGCAGAGCAGAGAAATTAAGTCAAGTCTTCTTAGGCTACTGCTGTAACCACTGGACAGTTCTCTAGAAGCAGAAGACCCACTGGACTTGTGGGAAGAGGACAAACTGTTCAGGGCTAGGAGTCTTGTCTCAACAAATTGACCTAGGCCAGTACTTGAGTGAAATCCAGCTACAAAACCCCAAAGTACTGCAGTGTCACAACTGGGCCAACTGTGGTGCTACAATCACTCCCGGCCTTACTCCACCAGCTGTGGCTGCCTCCTTGGAGCACGGCGACCTGTGCTGTAACCCTGGTGACAATCACCATACAATTAACTAAGGATAACAAGGCTCAGAATTTGGCTGCCTGCACCTTAAACAAGCAAACAAAATCCAAAGGCAAGCAAATCGCTGCAGCACTTGAGGGTAAGGCTCTCAGCTAGCATTTAGGTACTCCATCGCCATCCCAGGCTCACATCACACTGCCCTGAGGAGAAGCAGGCAAGCCTTCTTAACTGGTATGCTGTCCCCTGATTGGTCAGTTTCTCCTCCTGGCCCTTCTAGGCCTCTGGAGGACTAAGGGGTTTTTTTGGTTTTGTTTTGGGTTTTCTGGTCTGAGTGGGTTTTCGTTGACCAGAGAGGTGTCAGGGCAGTAACAGCTCCAGTTGGGGGCAGGTGGGGGGAGTGGCAGAGAAGGCCTGATAGACCCTATCACATGCCGAAAGGGAAGATTGAAAAACATTGGGCTTGTTTAGTCTGGAGAATAGAAGACTGAGAGGGGACATGATAACAATTTTCAAGGAAGAGGGAGAAAAATTGTTCTTCTTAACCTTTGAGGATAGGACAAGAAGCAATGGGCTTAAATTGCAGCAAAGGAGATTTAGGTTGGACATTAGAAAAAGCTTCCTAACTGTCAAGGTGGTTAAGCACTGGCATAAATTGACTAGGGAAGTTGTGGAATCTCCATCGTTGGAGATTTTTAAGAGCAGGTTGGACAAACACCTATCAGGGATGGTCTAGATAATACTTAGTCCTGCCTTGAGTGCAGAGGACTAGACTAAATGACCTCTTGAGGTCCCTTCCAGTCCTACGATTCTATGAAAATAATGTTGGTGGAACCATTTCCAGAGGGAGTAAGCCAAATCCCATGGAAGTCAATGGGAGTCTTTCAACTGACATTGGTCTATGCATTGCCCCCTTAGTAACTGAAGAGAATAAAAGTTTACTTCCCTTTCCGTGGTGCTCTGGATATGTTGTCCCTGTAAGAGAGAAAATAAAAGGTGCTTTTAAAGAGAGTCATTGTCAGAAATAAATAAGTGACATGTATTGGCATATCTAAGGAATGGCATTCAGTGGAAAAATGAGGAGATATTTATCTGATCTTTATTGCAAAGAGGGTTTATTTCCTGAGAGACTGCTTAGGAGTTAAGTGTCCATGAAACAGCCTTGGAGTAAATAAAAAGACATATTAACTGCAGCCTGGAAAGCAAAGGCTGTGTTAAGCCTGGCTGAGTTAGGGTGCTGATTTCAACATAGGGTTTGGTTTTCACTCTCTCTTAAATTGAACTTAGGGGGTGAGTTTGACGCTAATGATAGAGATATACCAGAGGCTAGGGGTAGGTGCAAACTGCACTGCTTGCTTCCTAAGGTGCACCTCTCTTCTTTAATTATTTGTAGTGCAGGTGAAAGGTGTTGAACTGGAAGCATCAGCTTCCTCACGTTTCTATTTATTTAGGGTGGAATTCACTCCACGCACCTAAAGCTCGAGTGTCCAGGTGGAACATGGGATGGTGGTGTAGGTCAGATCTAACCCTCAAATCAGGGACAGCATGAGGGATGCCCTCTCCTAACTACAGCTGGTAAACAACTGGTTGATTGGTTTTGGGTTTTTTTGGTCACTAGCAGTCCCAAAAAAACAAAAATAAGTTTGGATTTAACTGAATCTGGACATTGTGCAAAATGTTGGCAAATTTGAAAAATCGGTCGTGGGTCAAATGAAACACAATGTTTGATGTGCAACAAGACATTCTGGGGATTTCTGAGGTACATTCGCAAAATGGCCAGGAGGAGGCAGTGCTGGTTTGTAACTTTTAGCCCTCTGGTTAGGGCACTCACTCTGGCTGCCTGAAATGAAGGTTCAGTTCTCCCCTCTGCCTGCTGTGGAGAAGGGGTTTTAAATTGAGAGAATAGGGTACATTGCAGGAGAGTAGAAATGGGAGATATTGGATTTTTCAGTTCGCTCACAATTCCAAAAAATGGGGAAAAAATTATTTCAAGTCAAACTAAAATGGAAACATTTCTAAATGTTCAGTGAATCAAAAAAAGGGGGTTGTAATAAAAGATTTCATTTTGATCTTGACCCAACTCAATGTTTTGTTTGTTTTGAGTTTAGGCATTTTGACAAAAGCACAGGAGGATTAGATCCCCAAAACAGGAGTGGGAGCAGAAGCAAGCCACCTCTCTTTAGCCCAGTGGTTAGGGTACTCTTCTGAGAAGTCAGGGTTCCAGGGTGCCTGGTGCAGAGAAGAAAATTTGAACTTGGGTGGTCCATACTGCAGGAATATAGCTTAGCTACTAAGCTATACGGGATTCTCTGGGGTGGGTCTTTGTCTGAAACTCCCATGTTAAAGCTATTCTATCGTTAGGGCCCTACCAAATTCATGGCCATGAGAAAATGCATCACAGACCGTGAAATCTGGTCTCCCTCCAGGAAATCTGGTCTTTTGTGTGCTTTTACCCTATACTATACAGATTTCATAGGGGAGACCAGTGTTTCTCAAACAGGGGTCCTGACTCAAAAGGGAGTTGCAGAGGTGTGACAAGGCTATTTTAGGAGGGCCACAGTATCGCCACCCTTACTTCTGCGCTGTCTTCAGAGCTGGGCAGCCAGAGAGTGGTGGCTGTTAGCCGGGCATCCAGCTCTGAAGGCAGCGCCATGCCAGCAGCAGCGCAGAAGTAAGGGCGGCAATACCATACCATGCCATCCTTATTTCTGTGCTGCTGCCTTCAGGGCTGGGTAGCCGGAGAGTGGCAGCTACTGACTGGGGGCCCAGCTCTGCATGCAGCAGCACAGATGTAAGGGTGGCAACACCATACCGTGCCACCCTTACATCTGCGCTGCTGCTGGCAACATCTCTGCCTTCAGAGCTGGGCTCCTGGCCGTAGCTGCCCAGCTCTGAAAGCAGCGCCGCCACCAGCAGCAGCATAGAAATAAGTAACACCCCCCCCCAACACACACACAATAACCGTGTGACCCCTCCACAACTCCTTTATGGGTCAGGACCCCTATAATTATAACACCATGACATTTCAGATTTAAATAGCTGAAATCATGAAATTTATGATTTTTATAATTCTGTGACCAAGAAGTTGCCCATTATTGACCATGAATTTGGTAGGCCCTACCACTTGCACCTAAGTCTCCCACATTGTAGGTGAGTGCCCTACTTACAAAACTAGAGAGTCATCTGCATTTTTTTCCTAGCCCCTGATTCTTTGTTGCCATTCATAGTGGCAATTCATGGTGCCAGTGACTAGGCGTCTATAGCACCTCATTGCATTTGAACATCCTTAGATATATTTGCCACATCTAGACCTGATATTTCTAAAGCACCTTTCTGTCTGAAAGATTCTAAACAATCTTTATAAACTGGGGGTTTTTTGGGGGGGAGGGGAAGGGGAGCTATATACAGGAATTGTTTCACCTATCACTGAAATGTACCCACCTCTAGGGTGGGTTATAGCAGCTTTTTAACTACTCATAGCAACTTCACTCAACAATATAAAACTTGAAGTTAAACAATTGGAGTTGATATCTAGTAATTAGATACTATAAGGCCATTTGAAGCTGCAGGATTAATGTACATAGGCAGAATATAATCACCGAAACCAGACTTTGGCTGGGATCCCAGGGTTAACAACATAACCCTTGAAAAAAGATCCCTGGGACTTATGTTGACCAAAAGGGAACTATTCCACTTATTTAATGACTTGTGTATCATTAGCACTGAGATGCCCCATTTAGGATCAGGGCACTGTACAAACACCTTGTAAAATACAGTCCTTGCAACCAAAGAACTTACACCCACTCCTTGTATTAAGTTAACCTGTAACCAAGAAGTGGAGTGAATGGTGGAGGGAGGCCTGAGTCAGTCTGCGCAAATTTTCAAAAACCAGGATGGGAATGGTCAGGCCTAGTGGTCAGAGCCAGACTCAACAGTCCAGAGCAGGGGTGAAAGGAGGCCAGAGTGAGAGCAAGGCAGGAGCAGGCTAAGGCTTGGGGAGCTCTGTTGCCACTATCAGGCAGGAGAGAGTTCCAAGTCATGGGATGACCCTGAACAGACTGGGCTTCTGGTCCTACTGTGAGGTTTATATGCCTGCCCTGGTAGTCACCTGACTAGTTCCTGTCTTGGGGATTGGCTAGCGCATAGTACAGGAGTGATTCGTCACCTTACGTCTAATATGTACTCATTTCGGCAGGACTCTGCGCCACACACCTCTTGCTGCAAGAGTTGCTGGATGAGGGTCTGGTGTTAGCCCATTAAAAAGGGAGAGATTTTGACTCCAACTCAACCGAATATTTAAGCACATGATTTAATCTCCATGTAGTCAATGGGGCAGCTCACATGCTTCAAACTAGCTACAAGCTTAGATACTTGGCTGTCAGGGCCACAAAGGAAAAGTGCCTGACATCTTATAAATCTCCCTGAATCAGTAGCAACTTTTTTACTTGTGAAAGAAGATGATTTAAAATCCCAGCAAAAAAGCATCATGACTCTACCAGAGACCCCAACCTTACAGCTGCGTGGGGCTGCTGTTTTAACCAATACTGTTTCGTTCCTTTGGAATTTACTGCAGACTAGCAGTGAGAGTTCCTGATCATAATCAGTTACACGAAAAATGGTTTCTTACAAAAGAAATCACTTAAACGAAGGGAATTATAAAATCATTTTACAGTAGTCTTTGGATAATAAATTGCCGCGTCTTAAATATGAGTAGATTCTTTTATCTGAGTTTATCTTGTCGAGATGGATCAGAATGCTTTAATCAATCACTCAGCTTAGCCATAAACCGGTTCCCTCAGACATGTGTATTCTCTTAGAAATAAAGTTGTAACATTTACAAATAACAACTTATTGGGTTTCAAGGTTAGCCTGGCTCCACGTTCAATATTATCTGACATTTTATTGGCTACTGCACAAACTTTTGCCTAATGCAGTCATTTTACTTAGAAAAATTAATTGAAGGGTTGACTGTAATAAAGTAAATTTAGCGGGGGGAATAGTAGGAAGACAGAGAGAAAAATATGGTGCAGTGAAGAAATGGCTGAGGAAACAAGCTGTGGAAGGAGAGGGAGGAAAAAGGAAACACTATTAATCTAAAGGGAAGTGTCACAGGGTGAGCTGGTCTTTTAAAGGTTCAACTATGCCCTGTTTGATCAACCTTCCCAGGTGAAGGGAATAAATCCTTGGGTCACATGGTAGATGATGGCAACTCAGAGCCAGGGCAGCTGGGATGGTGAGGACACTCTGAGTCCAGAGTGTAGGCTAAAGACAGGGAGCAAGCAAAGGTGCTTTCCTTAAGCTTTGAGGCAGACAGCTGGATGTGGAGCATGGGTGCTATCATACCCCCTGGCTTGAAGGGGTTTCTATTATAGACAGGATTTACAGGGGTCACTGGCTCTCAGCACCCCCCCCCCACACACACACATTGTTCTAGCACCCCTGCCTGGGAGTGCAAGGCTGCAGGGAGCAGGCTAGAAGTCAATTTGTTGGAGGAGAGCCTCAGCAGAAGGGAATAGAAGCACTTTCTAACTCCCAGATACAGGGCCTGGGGAGTGAGCTATGCAGAGAGTAGACAGGAGACCCCCAGGTCAGGGAAAAGGACAGAGGTTATGTGGGGCGCTTGTGCTGAACTGTCTCACTGTGAAGAAATAAAATTCAGGCCCTGAAGAAAAGGGGATGCAATGTTGGGGCTACTGAGATTTCCTTGATGTGCTTGCCAGGAACTATAGGCTTGACTCCCCCCAGCTGAGCCTGGGGCTCGCTGGCTTAGCCCTCAGGCTGCTTACTGAGCTCAGCTGGGCTGGGGAAGAATTTCCTGATGCCCAGCTCACCTGACTGCAAGCAGGCAACATGTTTGCATTTAAGGTCAGGTCACCAGCAGATCTGTGTCTAGGCCTGTGGTTGCTGTCTCATCTGCCTCATTCCAGCACTGCTCCTACCTTGTTCCTGTCCTGTTCTGAATTGTTCCAGCCCTGCTCCCTTGCCTGGTTTCTGAATCCAGATCTGACTACTGGTGCTGGCTGCTGTCTTTAACCACCAGGTCAGACTGCCTATGTACCAGTTCCTGACAGCACTGGCTGGTGAGTGGGCTCATAAGGGAATACATAATAATTTAGCAAATGGGCATCAGAATAGCCAATGTTTTGACAAGGGATTAGCGATTGTGAAAGTCTCAATCTATGTGTGTCCAAGGTAAGAAACTTTAAAGGAGCCTTATTTTCAGAAACTGCTGAGCACCTGAAATAGGAGGCAATGCAAATTGCTAGCTAATTGTGGGAAATGTAGGCCTAGAACATTGATTCAAAGCTACTGACCCAACTTGGGAGCACTTAGGACACATTTGCCAATAAAGGATTCTAGAAGAAAATGAAGTACTGAGTGTTCTGAAAAGTAATGAATATGGCCAAGAGTTTCAAAAAATGGGTCCCCAAAGTTAGGCTCTTGAGCCCATATTTAGGCACCCAAGTTCCACAGGTGCCGAGTATCCTGCAGAGCTGGTCAGAAATTCCCCAGCAGAATTCTGCTTTTCTGTCAGAGACTACTGGTTTGTTGAAGTGTCTTACTGAGATGGTTTGATTTTTTTGACAAAGTTGCAAAAGAACCTTGCCTGGTTTTCTGCCAGCTTTCCCAGATGCTCAGCAACCACCTGGCAAATTGTTGGGGAGCTTGGAAGCCCAGGTTTTCCATGCTCCTAGCCCCTCTACAGCTCGCCTGACTGCATGGTCAAGCTCCTGCTCCCCATTAGCCTGCCAGGGGGACTGTTGAGGAGCTGGGTGCATGGGACCACTGGCTTCCGAGCTCTGAAGCTCCTCGATCAGCTGGGACTTGCAGATCCCAGGTTAATGGCAGTTTGGGCTTCCAGCATCCACAGCTCTGAAGCAGCCCACCTGCAGACTTCCTCTGAATTGGGGACCCCAGGGTTTCCTGGGCCTCTGGCTCCAAGGTGGAATTCCCTGGAGCCAGGGCTCAGTTTTCTTTCCCAGAGAAGTTAGACATTTTGGGGGCTTTATTCCAAAGCAGAAACAACACCAAATGTCCAAATCCTCCAAAATGAAACTTTGTGCACAGCTCTAGTCCCTGGCAGTGGGTGCTCTGAAGCCAGATTGACAGCTCCAGAAACTTAAGTCATCTCTCACAGAAAAGGTGGTGGGAGTGAAAGCTTCCTTCAAAAGGTGCTTTGCCTGACCTCCAGGAGCCAATCCCAGGCATGAGTAGAGCGGCCTCCACAGTCTATTTAATCCTTGTCCTCTTTAGTGAGACTGCCAACAAGGCAGGCGGGCAAAGGTTATGATGGACATTCTCCACTAAAATTTGAACCTGCTGATTCAGGTAGTACAAACATCTCTGGAAGATGACACTGACATTCAGTCACTGGCATCATGGACTGGCTGCAAACCAGTGACCTGTTAGTGACAGTCTTGCTCTATCATTACCAGTCCCTTGAGTCATCAGACCTTCATGCAGCATACAATTCTAGACTACATTCTGTCTTCACACAAATGTGTGGATTGGAATGAGTGTCTGCAGTGATAGCTGGATGTATCCCCGTGAGTGTAAATTTTGGCCTTTAACAAGCAGATGGTAATTAGAGATGGGTGAATAACTTTCCTTTCTTTCTTTTTCTTTTTCTTTTTCCTGACTGTTCTCAAACAAACAAATGTGTTTCAGGGTGACCACAAATGAATATTAAAAACAAACAAACAAAATAACAGTTAACTGAAAAGTTTGGGTTTTTTTTAAGAAAAAGAGTGGGAAGAAGAGGATTGAACAAAACATTTCATTTTGATTTTGAGGTTTCTTATTCTATTAATAAAATTGAAGACAATTTCAAAATAATGTGCTTTTGAACTGAAACATTTGGAAAACAATGTTATGTCTGGCGAATTTGCAAAATGCTTTGGTTGACTTGAATCTGCAGTTTTTACCAAAAAAAAGAGAGTCAATTTTCCCCCCAGCTCTAGTGGTAATATTTTTCACTTACATTCTTCCTTTTAAGGATCTCAAAGCACTTCATCAAGGCAGCTACGGTCTATTAAAGATGTGATTTTTAAAAGTTATCACCATTGACCTGGCTCCGGTCCCATTGAAATGAGGGGTAGATTTATCATTAACTTTAATGTGAGTAGAGCTAGGCCAATGATGACAGCTTTTGCCAATCCTATCCTGTGTGACTTAGTATCTATGCAATAGCTGAGCTGGGAATATAATACAGGTCTCTGGAATTCCCCCATGCCCTTGCCCACAAATCACAGATCACTACTCTCAGATACGTATACATACAAAACAAAAGATGATGTAAAGGAATGTATGAGAGAGGAAAGGAATAAAGTGAAATTAAAAGAAAGCGGCAAGAAGAAAAAGGGTTAATAAAAATCAAGATAGATAAAAGTTAACAAATCCAATGAGATGTTGCCCTGAAAAATTGCTACCTAATTTATTTAATCATTATCATTTTTTAATCTTAACTAGTAAACAAGAAAAATGAATTGCAGAACCCAGTTCTGGTGATGTTCAATTTCTATGCTGTTTGAGGTTTTGTCCCCTTTTAATTTGAGGGGTGCAGGGGACAATGGTCTTAAAGTAACACTAGTAAGCATTGCAACTTTGAAAACTCTAAGTTTATTAAAAGGAGTCTATGATGGGACTTCCTATGAGAGCAGAGACTCATAAAATATCAGGGTTGGAAGGGACCTCAGGAGGTATCTAGTCCAACCCCCCGCCCCTGCTCAAAGCAGGACCAATCCCCCAACTAAATCATCCCAGCCTGAGGATGAGTTGATGACTCAAGAGGTTCTTTCCAGTCATATGTATCAGAGAGGTAGCCATGTTAGTCTGGATCTGTAAAAGCAGCAAAGAATCCTGTGGCTCCTTATAGACTAACAGACGTTTTGGAGCATGAGCTTTCGTGGGTGAATACCCACTTCACCCTTGTATCCAACGAAGTGGGTATTCACCCACGAAAGCTCATGCTTCAAAACATCTGTTAGTCTATAAGGTGCCACAGGATTCTTTGTTGCTTTTCCAGTCATATGTTCCGCTGTGTGTGTGGTTTAGGTTATTATTGTATATTAATAGTCTTACAGTAGCACCTAGTAAAGAACCCAGATTGAGGCCTCTTTGAACTAGGCAAGAATGAAACATAGCCCCTGCCCCAAAAAACTTACAATTGAAATAGACAAGACATTCAGAGGATGAGGAGAAAGGAATATAACATACATGTAGAGTGAACAAGAATGTATGAACAATGTAGAGTGAACAATGTAGAGTGGGTAAGAATGGTGTCCCTAGCCTCTGTTTGTCAGAGGATGGAGATGGATGGCAGGAGAGAGATCACTTGATCATTGCCTGTTAGATTCACTCCCTCTGGGGCACCTGGCATTGGCCACTGTCGGTAGACAGATACTGGGCTAGATGGACCTTTGGTCTGACCCGGTACGGCCTTTCTTATGTTCTTATGTTAACAATGTGGTGACTTGTAAATGTTTTACTAGTTCCACATTTCTTTCCTAGGTGTCTAGCTGGTGGGTCTGGCCCACATGCTCAGGGTCTAACTGATCACCATATTTGGGGTCAGGAAGGAGTCTTCCCCCATGTCATATTAGCAGAGACCCTGAAGTGTGGGGCATGGGTCACTTGCTGGTTTGAACTGGAGTAAATGGTGATTCTCTGTACCTCAAAGTCTTTAAATCAAGATTTAAGGACTTCAGTAACTCAGCCAGAGGTTATGGGCTTATTGCTAGAGTGGGTAGATGAGGTTCTGGTGGTGAGACTAGGTGATCACGATTGTCCCTTCTGGCCTAAAATTGTCTGAGTCTGCCAGTTCTACATTTGTGTTTAATTTATTTTATTTTTATTTTATTTTTACTTTCTGGGTGGGAGTGTGTGTTAGATGGTGGTTAGAAAACCCAGGAAGAGAAAGGAGACATTATATGCAGTGGATTTGTTTGTGTATGTGTATTACATACACATAATATAGATGCTGCATATTAACCATGTGATAGCTCTGTAAAGTAAGAAAGGGCTTTGTCCCAGTGGTTATCATATATCTTCCATTTGAGTGGCTACACTAAAAATATAGTGATTTGTGAAAAATATTCATTGATCTCAGTGACTATTTATTCAATTGGCAATACGTACAGTTATAGGTACTACAATGGACCGAGTGGAGGAAACAGCTTTATCTTCATTCAGTGGGAACCTGCTGCTGCAGGGGTAAATACATGGGCTTTGAGTTCGAACTGTGAGGGCCAAATGTTTGCCGTTTGGTTTCATTCAGGAAATCACTGACACATCCAGGAGGGGCCAGGAAATACCAGCTGCTTCCTATGAGGCATAAATGTCCTATAAAGTGCAAGAGCCAGCTTTGCAACTTAGAGTGGAAAACACAGTTGATTCTGTGAAGCTCTTTGCACCAACTGAAGCTGCTGACTGCTGTTCCTGAGTGAAATCCTGGCCTCATTGGGTATGTCCACACAGCAAAGGAAGACCTGAAGCTGGCCGGTGCCAGCTGATGGGCTAACAGGGCTTGGGCTGCAGGGCTGTTTCGTTGCTATGTAGACTTCTGGGCTCAGGATCCTGTGTGGTGGAAGGGTCCCAGAGCTTGGGCTGCAGACCAAGCCCCGAAGTCTACACAGCAATGAAACAGCCCAAGCCCCAAGTTGGCTGTCACAGGCCAGCCACGGGTATCTAGTTGCTGTGTACACACACTCATTGCAGGCAATGGCAAAACTGTCATTGATTTCAGTAGTCAGGACTTCAGCCCAGGTGTTTGCAGCAGACAATGATGGTAATGGTTAAAAGACATTAAACAGGCATGTTTTTGCCAGCAGTGAGGTCTTGGAAACAACTGCACGTGTTGTCATTATAATCAACACGTTGGTAATGTTACACTTTTCATTTAGATTTGCAGGTGTAGCAAGAATTCAGAGCTGATTAATTTTTATTTTATTTGTATTTTTTGTAACCTATTCAATACATTTTCCATCTAAATAGATACAAGGGCAGTGAACCAAGGAAAGTTTTGGAAGTGATGTCACTGAAACTCATATATGCATAGGCAGATATACATTTTTATCTGGCCCATATTCCTATAACATATCTCTGCAAATGTCATTGCAGGATTGGTGGTGTGGGTCCTAATTCAGAAAAGCATTTAAACAATTACTTTAAGCATATGCTTAAGTCCCGCACACTTAAGTACCTTGCTGAAATGAGGCAATAGGAACTGATTCTGTAAATATTTACATATATGCTTAACTTTATGCACTGGGAGTTGTTCCAATTGACTTTAGTGGGGCTACTCATGTACACATGCATAAGTCTTTCCCGGTGAACAGGCTGTGCGTTAAAGCAACCTATATTGTTTTGTTTGATCTAATCCAATAGATCCCCCCCAGCCAAGCTAATCCATTTCTCATCCTGTCATGGCATATATATTTTTTTCTCTGATGCTTGACCAAAAGAACATGAAACTAATTCATTTCCATAACAATGATTTTCACTAAATACAAATGGTGCTTTGTTCCAGAGAGTTCAAAGCAAATACGATATTTTTTTAATGCCACAAACATTTATTCCCTCATCCTCAGAGAGACAAAAATAGGACATCCTGTCAATTAAAACACAGATTTCTCCCCTGGAATCATACGTGGCTCTCTTGTACTATCATCTGTCTATCTCCAGACTTCCCTCCAAAGATCTTAAAGCGCTGACCAACATCAGGTGGTGAGGTGTGATTACATACTGCTGATTGGCTAACAATTTGTACATGCTGTGATTTGGATTGCTCCATCTCAAGCCCAGCTCTTCCACCACTCCACTTGTTATACATTTGACACACATTTGGAGCAGGGATGCTCACATATTGTATGTTTGTGCAGGACCTAGTGCAAACTGGGCTCCAAATTTGTTGACTTTTAAGTGCCACTGCAATGTAAATGTTAAACCACAACATCCTGGTAAGGTAGGTAAGTGTTCCACCTACTTTACACCCAGCAAGTTAAAGAAGTATGGGCTGGATGAATGGACTATAACGTGGATAGAAAGCTGGCTAGATCATTGGGCTCAACAGGTAGTGATCAATGGCTCCATGTCTAGTTGGAAGCTGGTATCAAGTGGAGTGCCCCAAGCAGGGGCTCCAGGCCTCAGCATGCCAAGCACGTGCTTGGGGCGGCATGCCGCGGGGGGCACTCTGCCGGTCACCGGGAGGTGGCAGTTGGCTCCGGTGGACCTCCCGCAGGCGTGCCTGCGGAAGGTCCGCTAGTCCCGCGGCTTCAGTGGAGCATCTGCAGGCAAGAGCGCCCCCCGTGGCGTGCCGCCGTGCTTGGGGCGGCGAAATGGCTAGAGCTGCCCCTGGCCCCAAGGGTCGGACCTGGGGCTGGTTTTGTTCAATATCTTCATTAATGGTCTGGAGGATGGTGTGGACTGCACCCTTAGCAAGTTTGCATATGACACTAAACTGGGAGGAGCAGTAGATGTGCTGGAGGGTAGGGATAGGATACAGAGGGACTTAGACAAATTAGAGGATTGGACCAAAAGAAATTTGATCAGGTTCAACAAGGACAAGTGCAGAGTCCTGTACTCAGGACAGAGAAATCCCACGCACTACTACAGACTAGGGACCGAGTGGCTAGGCATCAGTTCTGCAGAAAATGACCTAGGGGTTGCAGTGGATGAGAAGCTGGATATGAGTCAACAATGTGCCCTTGTTGCCAAGAAGACTAACAGCATATTGGGCTGTATAAGTAGGAGCATTGCCATCAGCTCAAGGGACATGATCATTCCCCTCTATTCGGCATTGGTGAGGCCTCATCTGGAGTATTGTGTCCAGTTTTGGGCCCCACACTACAAGAAGGATGTGGAAAAATTGGAAAGAGTCCAGTGGAGGGCAACAAAAATGATTAGGGGGCTGGAGTACATGACTTATGAGGAGACTGGGATTGTTTAGTCTGCAGAAAAGAAGAATGAGGGGGGGGATTTGATAGCTGCTTTCAACTACCTGAAAGTGGATTCCAAAGAGGATGGATCTAGACTGTTCTCAGTGGTAGCAGATGACAGAACAAGGAGTAACGGTCTCAAGTTTCAGTGGGGGAGGTTTAGGTTGGATATTAGGAAAAACTTTTTCATTTGGAGGGTGGTGAAGCACTGGAATGGGTTACCCAGGGAGGTGGTGGAATCTCCTTCCTTGGAGGTTTTTAAGGTCAGGCTTGACAAAGCCCTGGCTGGGGTGATTATGTTGGGGATTGGTCCTGCTTTGAGCAGGAGGTTGGACTAGATGACCTCCTGAGGTCCCTTCCAACCCTGATATTCTATGATTCTACATAGAGAGAAACTGGGGTATATAGAAGTTAAGCAACGAGCCCAAGATCACCTGGGTTAGTGGCAAAAAATAAATCTCCACTCTCCTGATTCGCATTCCTCTGCTCTTGCCCTTCAGGCACAGGCCTCTATCAGACACAGGGTTCTGGGCAAGATGGATAATGGTCTGATCCCCTATGGCAGCTCTTACGTTCATCTTCCAAATCTAAGTTTCATTCTCCTGGGACAAGAGGAAAAGTGTGGATGTGATAGGATCACCAGTGTGTCCTCAGGGAATGGTTGTCCTTGTCCCAAAGACCCCAAAGAATTTCTGGAAATTTGGCAGTGTCTGCTCAAAAGTATTTCAGGGCTGCATTATGAGGAGGACACTGCCAAAGATCAGGAGTGAGTCATACAGACATATTGGTGTGGGCTCCAGATTGGACTAATAAAGAGTCATGCACGTTAAGGTGCCCCCAGTCTGTCTGAAGGAAATGCTATTGTTAGCATAAGAAATAAAAATAATATAGCACCAGGAACAGGCAAGGAAATAGAGCTGGTGGAATCTTCCCAGATTTTTAATTGGATGAAAAAAATTGTCACACATCTTATTCAAAAACTGTAAACTTGAGGGAATTTCTACCAGCTCTAGCAAGGAACTTTTTATGCATAAAGAAACAAATGGTCCCTAACAAGCTTGCAATCTCCATAAAACAAGGCACAAGTAAGAGAAGACACAGGGCAACCATTCAGCAGAGGGAGAGTACATAAGACCGACACAGAAGTAATTGCTTGAAGAGATGATTTTTGCGGAGAACAGAGAGGGGTGCTCAGCAGGTCAGGACATGGAGTTTTCATTGTATAGCTGGGCAACATTTCTGGGGCAAAACTTTTTCTCTGCAAACTGCAGATTTGGTGACACAACCATTTTATGAATTCATGTCTATTTTGCTGACTTGCTTGTTTAGGAAAAAGGCCCTGAACTATTCAAACATTTTTGTTTTGACACTTTTGAAATGAAACTTTTGACTTTTCAGCTGAACCAAATCTTTGTCTCCAATTTCCTTCCATTTTTTTTTAAGTCAACACACCACACAACCTCTTATTCACCCAGCTCGCGCTCCATGTGTAGGTGGTAACCTCATGGACTTTGCAGAGGCAAGAGGGAGAAGTCATAAGGAACAGAAAGGCAGGGAAGTAAGAGTGGAATAGGGGGAAATAAAAGCAGAGATGTAGGCAGTGGAAAGGTGTTTTTGGGATGAGGAGCTACAGGAGGTCTATGACTCCACCTGAAGGGTGGGCTGGTGTGGCCTGGAAGGGAGAGGATGAGGAAATAAGGTTTTTACTACAAGCTACTCGCATTTTTTAGCAACAAAAGTTTGACTCCGGCTGGCATAAGAAAATGAAAAAAAGTTAAAAATATGCAGGAGTATTCTTAAAAATGTTACTTTAAAAAAATGCCAATTTTTGACATTTCATCCATCTTTTATCTTTGTGGGTGTGGTTTTCAAAAAATCCCACTTTTTTTTTTTGTTTTGATGGGGAGAGGCATTTCCAACTAAAAAATTCACTGAGATAGCTAAATATGGTAAAATTTAACCGTCTTTAATTTTGAGCCTGTTTTGTGATTGCAGAGCAATAATGGGGGAACCCTCATGTTCTCTAGGGTTTTCTAGTTTTATTTTGAATATTTTGAACAGGCTCAGCAATCCCCTTCAAGACAAACAGACACAAAAGCTATAGGCCTGATTTCTCAGCTGGTCTAAATCAACATACTGATGCCGATGAAGATGTGCTGATTGACGCAGCTGAAGATCTAACCCAAGTGAAACTAGAAGCCAACCTGTCTGTGCTCCCCCACACCCCATCCTCAGTAGAATATAGAGCATAGCTCCTGTATTTTGTGGCTGAGTACTATGGTGATTGTGACAGTGCAGATTATATTGGGGAAAATAATAGGAAAGAAGGAGAGAAAGGAGATGACAACAGGCAGACAGATATGAAAACAGTGTCTCTCTACTAAGAGGCTTAATTAATGCTCAAAAAGATTTTTGAGATCCCTGGATAAAAGAGGCGGTCTGTGGCCAGAGCATTCTTTCACCTGTTTTATCATTATTACTTATTTGTATTATTGTGGCATCTAAGAACCCTAGTTTTGACCAGGGCCGCGTTATGTCAGGCGCTGTACAAATGTAGATGATCCCTGCCCAGGGCCGGCTCCAGACCCCAGCGCACCAAGAGCGCGCTTGGGGCGGCATGCCGCGGGAGGGCGGCAGGCGGCTCCGGTGGACCTCCCGCAGACATGCCTGCAGATGGTCCGCTGGTCCCGTGGCTTCGGTGGAGCATCCGCAGGCGTGCCTGCGGGAGGTCCACCGGAGCTGCGAGACTGGCGATCGCCAGAGTGCCCCCCGCGGCGTGCCGCCCTGCTTGGGGCGGCGCAATTCCTAGAGCCGCCCCTGTCCCAAAGAGCTGACCAGATAGACCAGGCAGGCACAGGTTGGGCAGAATGAACAATGTAACTGAGGCAAGTGTCTTGCTAGTTCCCTGATTTTTTTTGGTGAGGGTGAAGTGTGGTGGGAAGGGTCAGCTAAATGGGAAGCAGCCAAAAGGGACAGGGCAGTGTAGAAGAAGGTTAGAGGGACAGACATAGTGTGAATCTGGGGTGTATTAACTGAACAGCAGTTTCCTAAACATTTGAAGGAACAAAAGTTAGTTTTCATAATACTGGTGATTGTTTTCCCCCATCAAATACAATTTAAATAATAATGAAGGAGCCTTTTTTTTCCTTCCTGCAATTGTTTCTTCTTTCCGGCAACAAATATAAATGTCTCAGGGTGATAAGAAGATTGACCCCTGCGCGGTGTTTTCCTTCGTTAGAATGTTCCCCAGAATGACTTCCATGGGCGATGGGAAAGTGTAAATGAATGTTGCAGTAAGTTGGTTCCTGTAGTGGGGCCAACAACAGAGCAGGCAATCCTCTGACTGTGGAGGATGACCGTGTGTGTGAGCCATCTGGCAAAATGATTCAGTCCCCTTTGGTCTCTGTAGGGATACAGTGTGTTGGCTGATTTTTCAGGGGCCTGAATCCTACGTTTAATATGGTATCCTGAGATCAAGTGAAAAGAAAGACCCTAGCTATCCCTGAATGCCATTGAGGAAATAAAAGGAGGAAGAGGTTGGAGGTGGTATATGGAGACCTGTAGGTCCATAGTCATAATCCAACTGAAGGACAAGGTTGTACCTTTACCCACAGCAGCCTTGAGCAAGCACATGTAGCACTATGCTTCGGAGGCACCATTCCTTCCCTGCTTGCTCCAGTAGGAGGGGGATTCATTTGCTGCTGGCCTACAGCAGCTACGCTGGCCAGTGGGTGAAGATGTTGGAGGTAGGAACTCCGCCCGTTCCCTGTCCACCTGCTCTGAATGAGGTGTAAATGATCAGTCAGGGCCTTCTTATTCCAGTGCACTAGTTGCAAGCTTTAGGTAGCCCAAGCATAGGATGTAAGAGGAGTTCTTACTCCTCCTCGAATGGGCATGTAGGCTAAGTCGCTATCTAGCCCTAAGTCAAGTAATTAGAAGTCATTGCCGTATCATCCTTTTTAGGAGTTGAACTGGGGACACCAATTGGACAAAAATCACCCATCTAAAGTGGACACCTAGCCCCCTTGATGGGAGTCTCAGCAGAGGAAAAACCCAGGACCAAGAATTATAATCCTTCTCATTTTATTATTTGTATTGCAAGGGAAAAATCGTGTCTCAGGGCCATAGGGCGCTTGATGCTGTATAGAGAAGTAACAAAGAAGAGAGTCCCCGCCCCCGAGAGCTCACAGTCTAGATATCAGACAGGTGGACAAAGCAGAGGGAGAGAGGAAACAATGCCTAGAGTTCAGCAGAAAAATGGGCTTAGATAGCTGCTTGCCCAACCAATGGGGATGCAGATACCGACTCATCATCATCTGAGGCCATTTGAGCTGATGGCACGTCAGGGAAGAATCTCGTGCTGTAGATAAATAGATAAGTTCAGTTACCAGGGCTGTCAATCTGGTGCATTTCATCAACACTAAATTTACCCAAAAGAAAGAAAGGGAGGGAAAAAACCCCCACAAAATGTATTGTAGTGGGGGGTTGTTCTGTGAGAGATGGAAATGCAAGCAGCCTGAATTTAAGCCTAAAGCATATGAGATAATTTCCAGCATGAACAAACAGAAGATTTACAGCTGAGGTGCATTGTCAAAGTGACTTTACAAAAGCTTTCTCCGCCCCCCATCCCTCTCCCCCTCTCTGCAGCCTCCTTGAGATCTCATGTATCATTGTTTTGTGCACACCACTTTCCATGAGAGGAGTTTAATGGCATTATAAAAGTCACATTGTGCACAAATTGGGAACTTCAGTGCCTCAGAACTGCTCTGATGCATACACACTTTCAAAGTTTTCAAAGCAGAAATGTAGAAGGCACTTCAAGGCACAAAAACAGCCTTGGCTAAATTACTTCCTATTAGTATGTCACATATTTCTTATATACGACTGTGGTTTCATGAAGTGACAGCCGTGCTTGACAATAAAACTTTGCACTCTTTTTTATTTATATTTTTCCTGATTTTTTTTTTTATTCCTTCCTACATTATATAATGTCTGATGCTAACCCACACATATTTCTGCTACCAGTGAGACCAGTGGTGCTTGCTTTGCTTACCAATAAGCTGCGCAGTTCTCTCAACTCAACCTAAGAAATCAGATGCCTGAAATGTTAAGTAGTTATAACACTTGACAGTTATCACAGAGAGCAGAAGGAATCAAGAACAATGTAACATGCATGGAGGTTCTAACTCCCATGACCCGTTTAACGTTAAAGGTGGAGACCCCTGAGAGAAAAAAAATTTATCCAAAACCACATTTGCAGGCCTGTGTAAATTACACCTTAGATCAGTGAGTCTCAATCTTTTTCCTAACATGACCACCCCAATGCAACAGAAAAAAATTCACAACTTTTCTCCCATCTATATGGAAATAGAAGGTAGTTTTGACCCCTGAAACCTCTTTTCAATTTTCCCCGCTCCCCCCTTCATCATGATCCCAAGCTGAGAACCCATGCTTTAGTTTATTGAAAGGAAGAATCCAATTTGCTTTTCACTATCGTTTTACTTCCTGTATGTTGGCTGGACTTTGAAATTAGAATGGTCAGGTTTTACTTTGTGTTTACAGTCAGTTTCCACTTCCTGGTTCTCAGTTATGTACACAGTGCTCTATGGTTGAGTTCAAGACATTTTACGGAGGTATTTAAATTCTCAAACCCTGTGTGCTTTTAAATGCTCTCTCTCTAGCTCTGTTTCATGGAGTGGGGAAATTATTTACATTGTTAGAGAACATTTTTGTATCATACTTATATTTTGAACCTAAATTAAGGCTGAAGGGCCTATATCCTTATATGTTAGCATATAAAAAGCTAATGAGCCTATCACAAGGAAGCTATGCGTACACCATCACCCTTTCGAATAACGAGTTAAACCTAGAAATTAGCCAACTTGCAGTGGTCTAAAACTGTAAAAAAGGTACTATATTTCCAGAAAAAAAAAAGACACTTGTACAAATACTGATCTTTATCATCCTCGGAAGCTTTATTTCTCCAGGGTTTTTTTTGACAGCATATGCAATAAAGAACACAACATTTGCGACGAACATAAATTGCTAGAAGCATCCTATTATAATATGGTCGTGTCAGCTAATACAAAGTTCATGGGGGAAAAGGAATACATTCAATAACGGACATGGTGGAAAGTGTTGTTCCGAAATACCACAACTGTAAATCCTTGCTGACTTGTGTGGGTAGGTGCAGCCTGCCGTGCCTGATCCAAAGGATATAGGTCTGTTGATGCATTTCTTATATAGTCTGTCTCTTTAGCTCAATCTGTAACTCCTGACGCCTTTAGCTTTGGACATCCCTAGTTCAATTCTGGTATCAACCAAGCTGTTATAAAAGCTCTGTTTCTTTTATCCCTGAAGGCACAGATGAATCCAGCAGGACCACAATGGAACCTTTAGCTCAACCTGACCACAGCAAACGTTGTATCCAAAAGGGGAACTCCATTAGAAGGGTATAACCCATCCATAGTCTTTGAAGTCAAATCAAATTCCTCATCCTGCAAACTACACATCGCAGACCAGGGGCACCTCTGTGGCCCAGTGTTCAGTTCTGGCACATATAAGAGGAGAATCTCACCCCAGAGATTTAATTATTAAATCAAGAAAAACAGGAACATTCTCCCATGCTCTGGTTATTCTGTTTCTTTTTACTTTAGTAAATCTGTTTGTGGTGATTCCTAAACTTTCTCATCCATAATATTCAGGTTTTCATGCCATCCTTGTCACATACAATCTTCGCAACTTCCAATAACAAAGTGACTAGCAACAGTCGTTTGGTTCTTTCGTCTTCCTCCCCCTCAGGTGAAAGTTGTATAGAGGATTTATTTTTTTAATTTAAAGCACAATTTGTACACTGTGCTACATGTCTATATGAAAAAGAGTGAAGAATTGTGCCTTTGGAGATGAAGGTGGTGAGGTTTGTGATGGTCTTTAGTTCCTCCAGGAATTTGTTCCATGCTCTCGGACCGGCTCCCAAGAAAGCTGTGTCTCCTCCACCAATGAGCTTTACCCTTGTAGTGGACAATTTTACTTGCCTAAGGTGTGGAGCTGTTGACTGCAGTCCTCAACCTGAAGCTTTTGGTGATTCTTTAGGTACCTTCATCTGAAACCTTTGAGCGCCTTGAGTAGAAGGATCAAGACCTTGAACTTCACTTCATATTCTATGGGAAACTAGAGTACAGAGCGGAAGATAGGTTGGCAGGGGAATGGATGGTTTGATGGAAGTCTTTATGCAGAGGAAGTAACTGATCAAAAAGGATCTGGATTTTTGCTCTAGAAACACAGAGCTGGGTTCTGACACCCTTCCTTATGGTGCACCATCTTCCACAAAGGGGACCACTGACTCATGGAGTAAGGGACTACTCACTGTGAGTAGGGGCATCAAAATCTATGCCATGATCTCCTAGCAAAAGTGAATGGAAATAAAGCTGTCCTTAATCCATAGCACGCCATATTCCAGCACAAACAACTTCTGAATGTCATCCAGCCACATCCTTGGGCCTAGGGGAATTCAGCCCTTTGCTCTTCTAACTGCCTGGACTCTACCAATGTAGGTTTACCCTTTTAATGGTATTTCCCAGCATGCTCTTCAAGTAGCTGCTCCTTTAAATCTGGACAAGACAACTAGCTGAAGCTCTAGGGTAACCTTATTTTTGGGTTCCCTAGTGGTAGAGAGTTAGAATTATTGTAACAACCTGGATAAGTCACTCGCTCCTTTCTAGTTAGCAAGTATTTTAATCTTGTGGTTATCCTGGTTTTCCCTTTTCTCTTCTCTTATTCCTGCAGAGGTAGTACATCCTAACACAGAAATCGATGCAGGCCAGACATCCAAGTTTTACCTTTGTAAGTATTAGGTGAAGTAGCATAATCATAGTATGGAATAAGGAGTGATTTGATCAGAAAAAAGACTTATGTTGGTCATCTTAGTTATTATGGAAAAATATACCATAAACATAAAACAATAATATCAGTCTTGTTTTTATGTTCACACACACACACAAAGAAAAGGAAACAAGGTAAATTTGGGCTCGGTTTACGTAGATGGATAATAAGACTTTCAATTATTATTGCATTATTTGTAAGTACGTGGATGAAAAATCGGGTGACAATATGCAAAATATATTTTCTGCATATTATAATATTTAGTAATGTCATTTGATTTTTTATATGTTTCATTAAATTGTTTTGTGGCTTTATTATCTACCCAGATGCACAGCTCAGAAATACAATTATTCAGATTTAGAAGCAATAAAATTTGGCATGCATTTACTTGTATTCAGAATTCCTGCATGTTAAAGAGAAATTACTGCATTCTCCCCACATAGCTCTATTCTCATGCCTTTGCTGAACCATTCATTAGATGGAGCACATTATAGAAAATACACCATTTATGTTAAGGAGCCCTCTGATAACAGATGTATTTGTACAAAGCAAATATTTCAATATATCATAGCCTTTTGATCATGACTGTAATAGAGGCAAACCTATACACATTTTCTGTAATGCATATCACTGTTATATGGCTATTGAGGAAAAAAATGAGTGCTATATATTATGTGTTGTAAGGAAAGGTACCTGCAGCCATAGTTGCAGCTGTTGACAATGTTTTGAAGACATTATTGAAAGCAATACAAATTGTTCTGCTTTATAATGAATGTCTCAAATCTGCTTTTAAAAGCATGTCTCCCAGTCAAAGCACAGGGAGTTTTCTGATGGACGTCTTCAGCATGTCCTTTCAGCTGGTTCTGTGAATCAAGTTCTCAAACATGTACCCACAAAGGGGCCAATCCTGTCCCAACCCTCTGTAGTTATGACTGGTCAGTGGCAACAAGGCCCAGTGTAGGGAATGTGTATGTCCCGGGAGAGCGAAGAACATGCAGAGCTTGAACAGAGATGTAAGTGGATATATTAGCGTGGAGGACTGCACTGTGGCCAACAGATCCACACCAGGCCCTGCAGTAATGGCCACAGAATGTGGTCTGGGGGAAAAGGATCACACCTGGTGTGCAGCATCTTTGATCAAAGACCACTTGGGCAGGGATTTAGCCCCTAAATATTTGCAAGCACTCACACAAATCCTGCAAACACACAGAAGTTCCTACAGTTCACTTTTCTCCCTGCTGGCATGATCTGAGTGCATCCCACTCACTAACACATTCATCCTCGATGTATGGAGATATACCTATCTCAGAGAACTGGAAAGGACCCTGAAAGGTCATTGAGTCCAGCCCCCTGCCTTCACTACAAGTACTGATTTTGCCCCAGATCCCTAAGTGGCCTTCTCAAGGATTGAACTCACAATCCTGAGTTGAACAGCCCGATGCTCAAACCACTGAGCTATCCCTCTCCCCTCTTTACAACATCCCTGTGACATAGGGCAGTGCTACTATCCCTGTTTTACAGACAGGGATGGTGTATTTTCTATAATGTGCTCCTGAGGCACAGAGGAACTTGCCCCAATTGATCGGGGAAGTCAGTGGCAGAATTGGGGGTTGAACTCATGTGACTTGGGTACCACATTACTTCCTTAACCATAAGCCCATCTTTCCAGAAGAGTTGGCTGGGCCTAAATTCTACTCTGCTTTACACTAGTGGCATGCCACTGAATAATGCCAGTTTAAGGAAGAGCAGAATTTTGGTCTCTCCGCAACAGCATGAATTATTTAAACATGTCCTAGCAATTTCTTCAAAATGAATAATTCTTCTGCATCTGGTGTAAGTCCATTGACTTCAACAGTGTTCCTTCTTATTTACCCCAGTTTGAGGGCAGCATGTGTGGGCCTTAATATTTGAATGAACGAATGTATATGAAGTTTTGGGGTCGTCTTTTTTTTTTTTTAATAAAAAGAAAAGCTCTGAGCTCACATTCAGTAGATTCAGACTAACTTCATGTTGCAGTGTGACATTTAAACAGATTGTAGTGGAATAAGAGCTTCCAGATTTTCAATGTAAGCACTTCTCTACTGATGTATTCTGTCTTTCAGGGTCCGCAGCTGCCTTTTGAGGTAACTGTTCACCGCGTTCCATCCACCCTATTTTATTCTCCATTGGGAAAGAAATGTTAGTCATCCACCCTATCAGCTACATAAAAAATGGCTAAAATAAATACAGGGCCTAGTATATATCAGCTGGTGTTATTCCTGGTCTTAGTCAAAAGAATACCATTTCCACAAAGTTTGCTCCAACCTATGCTGTAATATTGCTTGCGTGCTGAGCAATACAGCTGGGATTTTCAAAGAGGGAGAGGGGCTTAAACACAGAGTCATGCCCCATCACTTGGAATAGAATGGGGTCTAAGAGTGCATACGGCATCTTCAGGCCTACTCACTGGTTCTTGCCCTGTGCCACGTTTGTACTCCCCCAACCCTCAAAGGGGTGGTGTGACAGTTGTAATTTAAGTGAAGACTGGCTGCCTTTCCAAAAGGCATGCATTAATTCAACCATGAGTTGTTGGGACTAGGCTGGGTGCAATTCTTTGGCCTCTGTTGTTCAAGAGGTCAGACTAGATGATCATTCTGGCCTGAAAGTGTTGGTCCAACCAGCATCATTTTCCGCATTGGAAATGACTGCTCCCCCGTTCCACTAATTGCTTCTCCACCCAAAGCCCATGGAGCCGTTGCCTCTGCTCTTCCTTTCCATGCATTTCAGAGCTTTCCCCCATGTGTTTTGCTCCTGCAGGGGTAGTAGTAGGACCCATGGATGTATCCACCCTCCCATGTGCATAGGTCTTCTATAACTGCTAGGAGGAGTCACAGATAAAAGATGCAAATGGAACCCCAAATGACCAACGGCCAAATTTTACTCTTGAGCACATGTGCAGCTACCCTTAGCTTCAGTGTGACTGCCCATGTGCATCTGATGGGAGAAAGTCTGCCCTTGGGAGGCAGAGGCAGGATGTCCTTCCTGGGGTGCTCCTACCTATCCCTTACACAGACCAATGTGAGGGAATAAGACCCCCCAGGTGTTCCCCATACCCTGCCGTGGAAGCTCCTGTCCTTGGGCTCCTGTAAAGGGAATTGACTGACTCTGGGGGCAATGACAGTATTTGGACATAGGGAGAGGGGCAAGGGGTAAATCAGGAGCTTCCTGTGTTCCTTTTTTTTATTATATTAAAAACAGCATGGATTGTATTACATAAGAATGGCCATAATGGGTCAGACCAATGGTCTAGCTCAGGGGTCAGCAACCTTTACTATCAAAAGAGCCATTTTGCCCCCTCTTCCACTCAAGAAAAATAGTCTGGAGCCGCAAAACATAACACTGCTTATAAACTTTTAAAAGTTTTAATCTTTTTTTAATTTTACCTGTTACAACAACAGAATATAACAAACAGAAGTGCAGTGTGCATGTGTAGGCCTACTTTGAAATAAATTAAACACTGAACTATGCAGGCCTTTTGAGTCCTTCATTTGTGTAAAATTAAAATAAAACGTAGCCCACTTTAATATAAAAATATATAGTTGCAGCTTAGCAGTTTTAAAAAACATAAAATTAGGAACGTTTTTGACAAGTCCATTTCAGTGTGCTCTCATCCTCTTCGGGTTTCTTTCTCGCCAGCAATCAACCAAGCACCTGAACATACAATAAAAAACTACATCAGCTCCGGGTCTGAAATAAATGTTTTTTTCTGAATAATAATAGCCTATTAAATGCTAGTGTTCTCACCTGTTTAATGTGACTTCTGTTTCTGAAGCTTGATGCTGAGCTTCCCTATGTCGGGGCTGTAAGATGTGACTTTGATCTTCACACAGGACTGTAGGCTCTCATTTGTGAGGCGGGAGCGATATTTGGACTTTATGAAGTTCATGCTCGAGAAAACTTGCTCGCATAAGTATGTTGAGCCAAAGATGGACAGGACTCCAAATGCATACTTTTTCATGTTCATATACGTGTCGGGAATGGCACTCCATGTTTCAAAAACAAGTTTGTCGGGTTTGGGGAGGTTTTCAATATCATTCCATTTGTGCTCTTTAGCGAGAGTGGCCTTCTGACGGGCGACTTCTTCGAGATCCGCTGTCAGGCTTTTGAACTTGGACACCCATAAGTCTTTATCCGCTATGTCGGCCAGTTCAATTTCAAGATCGGGCTGACTTATCCCTGTGAATGCGGATATGTTCAGCAGGGATGGGTCGATGTCCAGCAGTGTGATAGGGAAGGACAGAGTGTTTTTTTCCTTTCTGAACTCGCTGAATCTTTCTCCAAATGCAGCTTGCATTGCCATAATTGCACGGTGTAAATAATCACAATTTATGTGATTGTTCTCTTCTTTGAACTCTCTCAGGGAGGAGAAGTGAGAGAGTGTACCTCTCTGTACATCTCTGGCAAACACTGTCATCTTGCGCTCAAACGCCAGAACATCCTCCAGCAACTGCAGGTTCCCTGGAGATTTTTATTCAGCGTGTTTAAGTGACTTGTCATATCCACCATGAAATAAAACTTTTCCAGCCAATCGAGGTCTCCCAGTTTGGGATAGTTGAGGCCTTTGCTTTCCAAGAAAGTTTTCACATGTTCCAGACAAGCAGCCCCCTCCTGACAGCCACCGAACTCTGTTGTGCAGCAGGAGATCCAAATATGCGCTCTCGACTTCATCTAACCATGAACAAAACTGTCGGTTTAACCTGTTTGCAATTATTTTGTTCACTATCTTAATAACGAGGTTCATCACTTCCACACATTCAGGGGGGAATGTTTGAGCGCACAGTGCTTCTTGGTGCAAGATGCAGTGAAACATCATCAGCTCTCGATCCAGCGACTTTTGAAGTAAATTCACAAAGCCCTTCTGTGCTCCTCTCATACTGGGTGCACCATCAGTAGACACTGACACCAGGTGAGTGGTGATTTTTCCTGTGGCTTGTAGATGACTCAAATCAGCCTCTCAAATGTCCTGTCCCTTTAGCGGTATGAGTTCAATCAGTTCTTCCGCCCATCAGAGTTCACATATCTGCATAACAGTGCTGTCTGCTCAATATCGTTTACATCACTTGACTCATCACAGGCAATTGAATATGCTTGAGCTGAATTGATGTCATCAATTTGCTTACTGGTGATGTTTGTTGCCATTTTAATGGTCCTGTCCTTGACGGTCTTTGCAGAGAGAGGCATTTCTTTAATTTTCTGAATAATTTCCTGTTTGTTTTTGAATTCAGAGAATAGATGCTCTGATATTTTTATGAACGATTCTTTCATGTATTCTCCGTCTGTGAATGGCTTCCGATCTCATGAGCTGCCACAAAACTAGCAGCTGTAGTTGAGTTTGGAGAGTTGATCCACTTCTTGAAAGTATGTTTGCTTTGCTCAACTTTCCGTAGTAGTTCCGAAATCGCTCTCTTTCGCCCATCTTCAGTTGGGTACTTTTCAGAAAATGCTGAGTGCTTGTTTTGAAAATGTCTTTCAACGTTACATTTTTTGTTTGCTAATTTCTCACCACATATCAAGCACACAGGTAAGTCAGCATCGTTGGCAGTGAAGGCAAAGGAATCTGTCCATGCAGAATTAAACTCTCTATTTTCTTCTGAGATTTTTCTTTTTTGGGATGTATTCATGGTTAGCTTGAAGCCACCTGCAGGTAAAGGCAAGGGCTATAGACGTGGATGTGACGCATATTTTAATTGACAAATTATAAAAACTTTTAAAAAATTCAATGTTAAAGTATCACCTCGAACTCCAAGATAACTGTGCAACAAAATAAACAAAAATAAAATAATATATAAATAAAAATTAAATTAATAAATAACCGTTATTCTTTTTTTTTCTTTTTTTTTTCTTTTGTCAAGGCCGAAGGGAGCCACAACAAGGAGGCTGAAGAGCCGCATGCGGCTCTGGAGCCGCGGGTTGCAGACCCCTGGTCTAGCTAGGCCAGTATCTAGCCTGCTGACAGTGGCCAGTGCTGGATGCTTCAGAAAGAATGAACAGAACACATAAATTTCAGGTGATCCATCCTATCATCCAGGCCCAGCTTCTGGCAGTTGGAGGGTTAAGGATACCCAAAACATGGGGTTGCATCCCAGACCATCTTGACTAATAGCCACTGATGGACCTATTATCCGTGAATTTATTTAATTCTTTTTTAACCTAGTTACACTTTTGGTCTTCACAATATCCCCTGGCAATGAGTTCCACAGGTTGGCTGCATTGTCTGAAGTACTGCCTTATGTTTGTTTTAAACCTGCTGCCTATTAATTGCAACAGATGACCCCTAGTTCAGGTGTTCTAGCATCTACTGAAGGATGGCCTGGTAGCTGGGGCTTAATCTAGGTTTCTAGAAACCTAGGTTCATTTCCTTACTGTGCCATGGGCTCCCTGTGGGATGTTGGGAAAAAAAATGAAGAAAAAAATAAACAGGGATGAAAACTTTGCAAATACCTCCTACACAAACACACTTTTCCTCTCATTAACTCCAATTCTTTATCTGGTAAACAGTGTTACAGCAGTGTCATGGGAAGGTGGGGCTGCATACATCAGAGCATTATCCTCATTTCTTCAGGTAGGAATTCCATAGACTGTTCCACCTCGATCACTCTGCTATAGGCTCTGTCACCTGCAGCATCTGTGGAGCACAGCTGTCTTCTGTGTGGGCTAGGAATGGAGAGTCAGTCTCAACCACAAACAGGTCATAGCCTTCTCTGGCTCTTATAGACTAGAACTTTTAATTGGATCTGGAAACATATGGGAAGGCAGTGGAGAGTACACATTCCCAAGTGTGTTTTAAACTCATCAGGTCTGCTCATGTCTTGATCTAGAAGGAAGAGCCCAGATAGCTGAGGGTCAATGGTAGATTGAGGCATCTTTGTACTTTCTGGTTTGGGGGCTGTTCTGATGCTTAAATGACATAAATTATAGCAACCAGTAATTAGTTTTCAAGCACTACTGCCACTCCCAGCATGATCTGGTGCCTAGGCTTGGAAGTTGACCAGCTGAGGCCCAAAGCTGTGTGCTCAGTGGAGGAATATCCTAGTACTAAACTAATGGCCCCTATGTGCTACTGGAATTTCCTATTACTTTTTTGCAGCTGTAGATGGATTTCCCTAAAAAATAAAATACAGTTGGACTCAGAGTTCCAAATTTCTATTTTATTTCCCCCACCCTCTGGACTTTTGACATCTCTTAAAAGTTCTTCCTCGTGTGTGCAGCAAGCCAAAGTAGAGAGACAAAACAGTGACAGGGCAGCTACATTCCCCTTGTTTTATCTGCCTGCTCATGTACACAGACGTTGACTACAACTCTGTGCATCTCAGAGAGGATTGCTTTGCAGTTTCCGGAGCTACCACACTGTTATTAGCATTGAGCTTTGAAGCTTTAGAGTCCTCACAATTGCTAATGTCAAAGCACTGTGGACAGGAAACAGGGTGGCTCTGGGGATTTGGGAGCTTTGTTCTCTGAGTTCCCCGTTTGAAGCTAGTCCCTGGTAGGTAGCAACCAAACATTATTACTATTTCATAGTTGCTTGGTGCTCTACATGAACTGAGTTAGAGGTCTGAGGAGGGACATTATAGGCCTCAGATATATAAAAGATTGTTACAAAGAGGATAGAGATGAATTCTTCTCCATGTCTATCAAGAGTAGGACAAGAAGGAATCGGCTGCATTTCCAGCAATGGAGACTTAGGTTAATATTAGGAAAAAACTTTCTAACTCTATGGACTGTTAAGCACTGGAATCTCGGGAAGTTGTGGCATTCTCATCATTGGAGGTTCATAAGAACAAATTAGACAGACACCCAGGTATACCTAATCCTGCTCAGGGCCGGCTCTACTGTTTTCGCCACCCCAAGCAGCGCGCCGAATTGCCGCCGCGGACGGCGGGGGCACTCCTTGTGCTGTTAGGGTGGCATGTATGTTTCAGCTGGAAGACAGAAACTGCGCCACCACAGGCAGCTGAACATAGAAGCTGCTGCTGAATTGCCGCCGCCACGGAAACGCGCCTGCTGCCCTAACGGCACACAGACTGCCCCCGCCATCCGGTGGCAATTCGGTGCACTGCTTGGAGGCAAAAACACATGGACTGCCACCCTTTTCAGACTGCCGCCCCAAGCACCTGCTTGGAATGCTGGTGCCTGGAGCCGGCCCTGATCCTGCTTCAGCAGGGGAGTGTGGAGCTGGACTAGATGACCTCTTGAGGTCCCTTCCAGCCTTACATTCCTATGATTCTATGTCAGGACAATCGGTTGCACCAATGGGTGCTCTGTTGGCAGTCTCGTCATTTAAGACTGAGGGGCCACTGCCCAGATCTAAACTCTACTTCTTGCTCTTCTCATGTGACTTCAGGGGAAACAATCAGGGAAGGTAACAAAATCCAATGCCAGGGTACTTTTGTGCCATGAATAGAACTGGGAGAAATTTTGTTCAACTAATTCACCAAAAATGCATTTGGGGGGCACTGAAACACTTCGTGAATTTGGTGAATAATTTTGGCTGAAAAAAACCCTGAACACAAAACTTTTGGAAATGTCCTCACAGTTCATTTAGAAAGTGCCAAAATAAAGGAAATCTTTATTCAGCCATGTCCTGATTTGTGAGTGGTCAACTTGGCAGCCTTCATAATATCGTCTTAATGTAGGCTTTCCCCCCTCAAGTATAATTTCCTAAACTTATTAAAAAGTAACCTGAAATTGACAGATGTGGCATCAAATTGACACCCACTTGGGTCCTTAGCAGAGCTGGAACCTTTAGATTCACCTCAGTACAGCAGTAGTAGGTAGAGCTTATCCTTTTAGGGGATTACTGTAGGGGGATGGGATACTTTGCCAGTGGGTTTTCCATATATTTGCTGACATCAGAGCACTGGTGCGACGTATGCTCTGGTGGGCACAGACTCTTCTGCCTCTCTGCTCCCCTAAGCATAACACTTTGTGCTTCATCCCCATCTGTCCCTGTCCTGGTCCCAATCCTGCCTCTTCCCCTTCCTAAGCTCCTCACCCCAGTCTCACTCTCTTCATCTTGCAAGTCCCAGCCTCTGCTCATCCCAACTACAGTCTCCTCGCCCAACAGGTTCTGCTCTGATCCCTCCTGACTCCATGTCCTAATTCCAAGTCTCAACTCCAGTCCCAGTCTCCTTGGCCAGCATTCCCAGTCTCCAGCCTTGGCTCATAGTTATCATCTCCTTGCCCAGCCAGTCCGAGTCTCCCCACCCCACCACCCAGTCACAATTTCCCTCTCCCCTTGCCCCCTCCAGGTCCAGTCTCCCCCCATCCGAGTCTCCTTGTTCCAATCTGTTCCCACCACCCCCATAAGTTTGGCTCTTGTCCCCTCTGTATTTGAATCAGGCAGCATTCTCCTCTGTGCTGCCTGGGCCCAGGAGGCGGGTCATGGAGAGGACAGAGAGCATGTCTACACTGCAGTTAAAAACCTATGTCTGGCCCAGGCCAGCTGAGTCAGGCTAAGAGGCTTGGGCTAAGGGGCTGTTTAATTATGGTGTAGAGTTCGGGCTTGGCCTGCAGCCTGAGCTCTGGGACTTGCCCACCTCTCTGGCTCCTAGACCCCGGGCTCCAGCCCAAGCCCAAATGTCTACACCACAATTAAACAGCCCCATAGCCCAAGCCCTGCGAGCCTGAGTCAGCTGGCACAGGCCAGCTGCCAGTGTCTAATGACAATGTAGACACACCCACAGAGACAGTCCCTCAGCTTTCACTTCAGGTTTCCAGCTGCAGCATGGCCTGCAGCAGCACAGAGCTGCAATCGCAGGGAATGTCCCACTTAGCCCTGGGCTGGATGGAATCTTTGGGGAATTCAGGAGACGGTTTCCTGTGCATTCTGGCGCTGACTAAATGAACCGTTAGGGATGTGCCTTTTGCTGTCCCTGGGAAAATCTGTCCACATTTTGCCAAGTTATAAGTTTGCACATGCTCAGTAGAGACTTCTTAGATTTCCATGTCACCAATGGGCAGCCATGTAGTGCCCCGTCCAAGAAACACCGTGGAGATTAGATACCACAGGAAGTACTGCTCAAAGGATCCGGAGTGACAGTACCCTCTAGCCTTCTGATTGGCCCATGCTCACTCTTTAAAATGCGGTTGGCCCAGGCAGTTATCTGGGCAATCATGCAGACTTCTGGTTTGCTGTGATGCCAGACCTCACCTTGCTTGGTCTCTGACCCCAGTCTGACCCTGGCTCTTGCCTATTGATCCTGGCTCTAGCGATTATGCTGATCCCTGCATGCTGACTGCCACCCCATGACTGTCCTCGACTTAGTGATATCAGGGCAGCTGTGGCTGCTAGGCCAGACTGCCTACTCCCCAATCCCTTACAGAGGGGGGTGCGAACTAAAATGTTCCTAGTTCACATTAACATAGTGTGATGGAGTGAGGAGTATTAACCTGGTGGTGATGCATGGGAGTTTTACTAGTTTATTGTCTGCATTAATACTAGATGGTGGTGGGATATAAGGGTATGACTTCACTGAGGGATGATACTTGACAGCCAACATATAACTTGAGCCCAGGAGGGGATTGGGGCCAGGTGACACCTTCTGCCCAGAAAACTGGACAAAAGCTAGAGGAGGAACCGGGGGTGGGGCTAGGTGAGGCTGCTTGAGGGAGTTTCAGTTTGGATCTGGCTGTGGAAATAGAGGGAGGCCCAGAGGCTGGGTCTGGGCTCTCCCCTCCCCAAGATGGACCTGACTGAGGGGTCCTGTTTTCTGTACCTACAAGCTCTGTTTTAGACAGTGTTCCTGTCATCTAATAAACCTTCTGTTTTACTGGCTGGCTGAGAGTCATGGTGAATCACAGGAAGTGCGGGGGGGTGCAGGGCCCTGAATCCCCCACACTCCATGACACACAGACTCCTTCAAACAGGACTACATTAATGCAAACTAGGAACCTTTTAGTTTGTGCCCACACGGGGGAGTTACAGCCCTTGGGTGTGCATTGCTATTCACAGCCCTGTAGTGCAAACTGCAGGGCAGCAAAGTCATAAACTGCGTCACTCACCCACAGAGAATGGGATTTAACCCATTTTTTCTCAGTTGCTGGCTAGCACCGTAACCACTAGCACCTCTCCATCCACTAATCTACAGGTGCACTCAGACTGAGGCACCCATGCAGAGCCCAAATGCAGTCAATGGAGCTCCATGTGGATTCAGCAGTCAGCTTGCCGGTTGGACAAGGTAAGACTGGGGCCCACGGTTGCCATCTCTATCATGGGGAGGCTACTACCTCTGCACTGTAAAGACAAATATCTGCAGAGCTAGGTCTAGATTCCTGAATGTACAGCTCCAAAACGCAAGCTTCTGCTAGCTCAAGAATTAAAGGAAGGACTATGCGCTGTCACCTAAGCAAAGACCATTACGATAAATAATTAATAATAGTAAAGAATGTCTAGTCTAAGCTGCGACCAGCCAGTAGAGGGCAACATAGTCATGCGCGAATAGGTACTGCTTGATCTTGCTCCCACTGAAATCAATGGTAACATGGCTCCCAGTGACATCAGTAAGTGCAGGATTGGGCTAGTAATTTCAATTAGAATGAGACGTGTTTGAAATCCCAGAAGTTGAAATGTTTCAACCATCTTTCAGATTTCAATATTTTCGTTATTTTTAATTGACAAAACATTCAGTGTTTCCCCCCACGTTTTTGACTTTTTGAAACTTTGAACTGTTAATTTCAGAAATAGAAAAGGGATGTTTGTCCCCTCAAATGGTTAGCAAAATGTTGTTTGCTAACTACCTCTAATTGAAATCAATGCGAACACGATTGGGCCCAAATTATCCACAACAAAAATCATTAATTACTTTGTTTAATTACAATCTATGCTCCTCAAATGTAGTGCGTGAGTTTTCAAGGAGACTTAGTTGTCTGTAAAGTTTGAAGGGATAGTAACAAGCTGTTTTTTAACCAGAAAGAGACAAAGAAAGTCAAAATTTCAAATCAGGGTCATTTTCTTTAATGAATCATAGAATCATAGAATATCAGGGTTGGAAGGGACCTCAGGCGGTCATCTAGTCCAACCCCCTGCTCAAAGCATGTTACTGAAAAAATGCATTGGTGAATTTTCTTCTAATTGTATTAGAAGTTCAGAATGCTTTGAGAATAAATCTGGCATATTTTAGACCAAACAAAATTTTCAAGGCAAAATTATGCTGAAAGCGGGCTTTAAATGATTTCAGTTAAAGTTTGGTGAAACTATTGAAGATACAACTTCACTAAGAAAAATGTTTTTTTTAATCTGAACTGAAGTTAACCAACGTGTGACAACTAACAAAAGGTAAACATCTAGTGAGGAAAAGGCAGCTGGCAGTTTGAATGTGATATAGTAGGTCAAGGTAAAGACTGTGAGTAGCCTGTGCAGAATTTTATTTTTATGTTTTTATAATGTTTATGTTTATTTTTAGGCATTTTTTTCAATTTTTATCTATTTAAATTTTCACAGTTGCAGGAAATTTATGGATCAGGTCAGAAAATGGAGGGTCAGACAATTATTTAATGACTGTAGATGCTCAGTTGCAAAAAGTTGAAGCTTTATAGCTCTTAAAACACAAATTGTCAAGATCACATGTCAAAATATATAAAGTAAACACCCTTAACTCAAACTCTAATAAGTTCTCCAGCAACATTTTTCTTACTTTGCCTATCTGAAATGTAGATTATTGTGGATGGAAATATTTATTATCAGCTCATGTGTGCACAGTGAATTAGAGGTGTACTTGCATTTACAAATTCAGATTGAGTCCTTTCAGGTCTAACTAGGGGGAAACCTAGGGCTTATGTTGATCTGCCTAGAGTTGACTAGGAATTTACCTTGTTTTAGTTCTTAGCTAATGTGAGTTCAGAACACCCCTTTTCCTTCTAGTGAAGACAAGGCCTATCTCACCATAATATGCAGCCCCAGGGGATGGGAATATTGAGGAAACCAGAAGAGATAGTTGCTCTGCAACAAATGTGAAGGACATTAGCTAGTTACATGATGATCCCTTTTAGGGGGAGGGCGGTTAGAAGCTATTATTCACCAGAGTATGGGCAGGGAAAGAAAATAAAACAGCCTGTTGGAAATGATAAAATAGCCTGCTAAAGTGGAGGCCTAATTTGGAAAATATTCATAAGACTTCCTAGGCTGGGATATTTGAGACAAAAATAGCACTCTTCTCGTCAATGATGTATAAGATTGCTTTAGAGAGACAAGACAGAACATACCTAGTGAGACAGTGAGCGAAAACACTCTTAATTGTAGACGTGTTGCAATTTAGGGAGTAGCAACACTACTTGCGCTGCTGAATTGTGTATCAACACTTCCATGATCAGCACAGACCTGGCCTTTGGGGCCTGGTGAAAGTATATAGCCCCAGGTCCTCCCTGAACGGTGAGAGCTAGAAATGCCAGGGTTAATCTCAGCTTCCATTTATAAAGTAGATTTCGAGCCCTTCTTGCAAAAGTAACCTTGAAAATATACACTGACCAATGGGACTGACAATTTGTCGTCCATTTCCCCATACTCCTAAATGGTTAGGATTTCCAAAAGGGATTTGAGTCACACAAGTCCCACTAAAAGTCAATGGGATTTGTGCTTTTAAGTTCACCTAACCCCTTTTGAAAATCCTACCCAATTAGTTATTCAGAGTCTCCTCCCACATACCCCCAGAGAGAGGGAGCTGTCTGTAAATTGTCTTTGCCATGAGGCTTCTAGTTTTTGATAAGACAGCAGATCAGACTGTAAGTGTAGAAGGCAATGCCCTCTAGGCTTCTATAGACGGTACTATGGGCACCACAATCACCCCTCATTTGGCTGTTTGCAGCTAAGCCAGGTCTTCTGCTGAGCAGCCAATATGACCTCAAGCTAGAGAGACAGATAGTGATAGAGACAGCGGTCTATGGAGCTGACTGTGGCATTGGAAGCAAGTGATTTTGGCAAGCTCTGACACTGACATCTGAATTGGTCTTTGTCAAGCCATTAAACCATTCTCACTTCAGGCCCATCCAACCTCTAATGAAGTCAACAGGTATCTTTGGGAGTCAGGTTAGGCCCAGAGTTTTCCCATCTCTACAATGGCAACAATAATGGATGCCTCTGCGGGGGCAGGGTGGCGCACAGCTGTGGTGATTAACTAAATTTTGAAAATACTCAAATTCACCTTTCGTTAGCTGGAGGCTCAGCAGCTCTCAGAATCCTGCCTCATGTGTTTAATTGCCCCTTTCTTCTAGATATGAAATGAGTCAGCTGCATTCTGCTGTAACCCAGGGTCACCTTGCTAACCCTCCCCAGAATCCTTCAGCATGCTCAATGTAGGACAATGTGATCAGCTTCTGTTGTGCCTGTGGAGCAATCAGCTGGTTGGGGTCTCTGAGTCCCAACTCACTGCTCCCCAGGCTGGATCTGAGAGAGGTAGAAGTAGCCAGGGAGAGCAGATCAGGTGGTGGCAACTTAACAGCAGCAATGGGGAAAGATGAAGGGGATCAGGACTGGTCTGTTACAGAACCCCTGGGTGGGTTGCCTCAGGGGCTGGAGAGACTGGTGCTAAGCCAACCTGGTTACAGATGAGCCCCGGCTGAGGGGAATTAGGCAAATTCCCCAGAAAGAACAGAAGGTGGCTGTAGTACAGGGAATGAGAGCCAAGCTTAAGTGGTGATAAACACCAGCTGGGCAAAGCTCTGGCGACAGAGAGGGGGCAGGGCCAGGGAGCTAGCTCGCTCAGAGAGTAAGGCAAGCTCTCCAGGCAGGGAGAGACCCTGATTAAGCAGGGAAGAGCTGGAGAGACCCAGAATGGAACTTAAGAGGTTGGGTAGGATGTAGCACAGGGAAAACTATAGCACAAGGAAAGCCACAGACCTGGTTGTTCAGTTCAAGGGCTTGGGACGGAGCCCAGAGTAGAGGGTTGTATTGGGTTTCCCTACTGGCCCCAAAGAGGGCTTACAAGCCTTACAAGCTCACCAGAAGAGTTACTGAGTCCAGCGGGAGGACTACAGGCTGAGCAGAAGACAGGATAAGGCAGAGGTGGGCAAACTACGGCCCGTGGGCCACTTCCTGAGCTCCTGGCCAGGGAGGCTGGCTCCTGGCCTCTCCCCGACTGTTCCCCGTCCCCCACAGCCTCAGCTCGCTGCACCACGGGCGCACTACTCTGGGCAGCGAGGCTCTTGCAGAGCGGTGGCCTGTCCCGGTGCTCCAGGCAACACAGTAAGGAGGCAGGGAGCAGCAGGGGTTGGATAGAGGGCAGAGGAGTTCAGAGTGGTGGTCAGGGGGCAGGGATGTGGATAAAGGGCGCAGCGGTCAGAGGGCTGGGAACTGGGGGTTGAATTGGGGCAGGGGTCCCGGGGGAGCAATCAGAAAGGGGAGGTTAGAGGGGTGGTGGGGGGCCATCAGGGAACAGGGGGGTTGGATGGGGCAGGCATCCCGGGGGGGCCGTCAGGGGGCGAGAAGCAGAGGGGGTTGGATAGGGGGTGGGAACCAGGCCAGGCCAGGCCAGGCCAGGCCTGGCTGTTTGGGGAGGCACAGCCTCCCCTAACTGGCCCTCTGTACAATTTCAGAAACCCGATGTGGCCCTCAGGCCAAAACGTTTGGCCTCCCCTAGGATAAGGAGTAGCCCCAGAGAGAGGGGGAAGGATTTTGTTTGTGTTAAAATGTTTTGGGACTTTGTTTGAGTAGGGTGACCCCCGAAGGGGTGGAGCTAAGATGATGACCTGGCCGGAGGGCCGAGTCGCTGACAGGGAAAATGCCGCAGTGTTGGCGTGACCATTGTGGGGGGTGCTAGCCCAGCAAGAAAGAGCTGCCACGCCTCGCCTGGCCATGGGGGGCACCTAGCAGTGAGTGAACTCACGCTTCTTAGCGTGTGCACAACGTGTCTCAGGTGGCAAGTAACAAGGATTCATCACTGAATTTGGTCGGTTGGTTGGATCATTCGCTTCCCCAGCCTGGGCCAGGTGCTGACAAGGAGTGTGACGTGAACCCTGATCTGTGTCCCACAGTGAACTCACTGATATTGTCCAAATCACAACCCTAGCCCCCATCTTCTTCTCCCAGATTCCTCCACTCAGTCCCCTGTGTCACTGCCAGCACTCTGAAGGGACTCAAGCTACGTAGTCATACATGGACGTTTCCATGCAGGGGTCTCACCACAGAAGAAATATATTTCAAGCCCTCTCCCACAACCCTGTCAAAAATAAATCAGTGTTTTTCATTGACTGATTATTTGTATTCTTGCCTGTAGGCCCCAGCCAAGGTCCAGGCTTCATTGTGCTAGGTGCTGTACAAACACCTAGCAAGAGTGTCAGGAGTCAGGGCCTGCCACTGAGCCTGGTACCAGCTAGTTGACCTATAGCTGAGCACCCCCATTCAGCAGGCCCCCTGACTAGCTGAAAGACATCACCAGACCTGCTCTTAAGTCTGGCAGCAGCATCAGGCCAGCAGTGCTGGAACAATATTTATAGGGGGGAGGGAGTGCTGAGAGCCATTGAATCAAGCTGTAAACCCTGTATATGATGGAAACCACTTCAAGCCAGGGTGCAGCATCAGCCCCTAGTTCCAGCACTTATGCATCAGGCCTGTAGCTACACCATGCTTATGTCTGCAGCTGCGATTGCTACTCTGCTCCCAGCCTTGCTTCTGCTTTGCGGCAGTCTGCTCCAGCCCTGCTTGGTCCCTAACCCTCAGCTCTGACACCTGGCTCCTGACTTTGCTGCTCCAGCCACTAGGCTTGACTACCCACACCCTGGACCATGACAAAGAGTCCCTGTCACCAACAGCTGACACTGAATAAACGCAGAATGTAGGAATGTTTATTATCCCCATTTTATTGATGGTGAGTCGAGGCTCAGAGCAACTTGTTTGTGGTAGCTCAGGAGTTCTGCAGCAGAGCCAGGCTCTTCCGGATCCTAGGTCAGAGGCCTTAACTACACGATCATTGTTTTCCTCTTACAAACTGTACTGAGTTATGAAATGGTTAAAACGCATAGGAGACATAAGCTTCAGATGATGCTCTCCATTCCTCCCTTTTAGCTCCAGCCAGATTAATCTTGCTTTACTATGGTCATGATAACTTGCATTGATTTTATGATGTAACCAATCCATGGTTGCAAAGGCATAGAAATCCTATTGGTCAGCTAATTCAGCTTTGTGTGCCAGCCACAAGAGGGCACAGAACCACAACCGTGAAAGCAGGTCTGATTCTCCCTGGGAGGGAACAACGGCATCACACACAAGCCTGCCGCGGTGCTACAATGGCCATGTGTACAAAGGAGAATAAAGGCCCACGCCCATTACATTCGACAGCAAAACTGCTGCTGAAGTCTGCAGAGTTGGACTGAAGATGAGTTTTGCTCATTGGTCTCACTGGGAACAGGACTGAACGCTGCAACGACATGTGGCATTGACAAAATATTGTTTTTTGAATGATCTGTGGAAGTATGTTGAGCCCCTTGAGCTACACCCATTTTGTACCTGATCAACAGCCCCCTGAAGTCAAGGGGAGTCTTTCCATTAACTTCAGTGGGCTCTGGAATAGGCCGTAGGTGAACTCAAAGGACACAGCGTTCCATTGCGTTCCATATCTCTGCTTTGCAGCCAATGTTATCCCAGTCACTCAGCTATGGAAACATACCAGGCCAAATTCTTCTATGGCTGTAACTCCATGGATTTGCAGAGCATTATGCCAGCAAAGAATATGACCGACTATCACCATCATTATTCCCTTCCTCAAAGGGAAAAAAATAACTTACAAGAAATTTCCAGGACAGCTTCCCCCTACCTTCCCCACCCCCCAACACACATTTTTTTTTAGCATAGTGTAAAAATAAATAAATAATTTAACACAAACAAAACCAAGATGAACTAAGGAAGTGAAAAGACAAACAAAAAAAATTGAATTTGTATTTAAGATTGTGGCACAATTTGACTGCCAAGCCGGGATACCCTGAGTTAAGTCCAGCACTCCTTCCTTCACGCTCACCATTAGCTACTACTAGTAGTAGTAGTATCATTCATATTGGGTCAAATTTTCAAAATCATTTAAGGGCCTTAGGAACCTAAATCCCATTTTCAAAAAGAGATTTAGGGACTTAATAGTTAAGTCCAAATAATTTCCAGTGAGACTTAGACTTCTACGACTCATAGCTTCCAAGGCCAGAAGGGACCACAGTGATTGCCTAGCCTGACCTTTTCTGTAACACAGGCCATAGATCCTCCCCAAAATAATTCTTAGAGCAGAGCTTTCGGGGACGGGGGAAAATCTTGATTTACAGTGTTTGCCAGTGATGGAGAAACCACCATGATTCTTGGCAAATTGTTAATTACCTTCTCTGCTAAAAAATGATGCCTTATCTCCAGTCTGAATTTGTCTGGCTCCAACTTCCAGCCATGGGATTGTGTTATACCTGTCTCTGCTACACTGAAGAGCCCATTATCAAACATGTGTTCCCCTTGTATGTATTTATAGACTGTAATCATCACCCCTTAACCTTCTCTTTGTAAAGCTGAATAGATAGATTCAAAGAGATCATTCACTATACGGCATGTTTTCTAAGCCTTTAATTGTTCTTGTGGCTTCTCTGAACCCTCTCCAATTTATCAACATTATTTTTAAATGGTGGACACCAGAACTCAACACAGTATTCCAAGAGCAGTCATAACAGAGCCAAATACAAAGGTAAAATAACCTCTCTACTTCTACTCAAGGCTCTCCTGTTTATGTACCCAAGTTATGCCCAATTCCTAAGTCGCTTCTCAAAATGGGATCTTCCTGACACAATACAGGATTCAAGTTGCCCTAATTGTCCTGAACAGCGGGGAGAATGTCCTCACTTTTCCACTAGGAAAACCAAGAGGGTAAGAATGTAGCTTGGTTATATATGAGGATTGACCAGTGAACAAAATGTACATTGGGACTTTAGTATAGAATGCAGCTGCAAACTCAAGGAGTTGTCACAGGATGCAACAGCTGAGGAAGGCCTATTATAAAGTGATTTTTATGAAGTCTCTGCAGTAGGCCATAGAACTTTTTTTAAAAAAGAAATACAGCAAATGGGGAAATTATAATAGCAGGTTCTACATCATCAGTGATTTTTTTTTCTTTCTCATCAGCAATGAATCTGGTAGTAAAATCAGCAGAAAGGCAGTGCACAGGTCCAGTGCTGGCAAGAATAAAGTGGGCCCCAGGGAAAGTCTAAATGGACAATAACTGTAGGTTATTATATACTATGCTACAGTACAGTGGAAAGCTGGTCAGCTATTAGCAAGGTTGGAAGGACCAATCAAGAGGACAAGGATAAAGTTTAACATCTTCAAGGTACAGCTACTCGATGGCAAAACTGTGGAGCTGCGGGACGAGAACAGAGACCGAAGACATGGGCAGGGAATGGTATCCTATACCAGAAAAGGGATTCACTGCTGAGGGAGGAAGGCCACTGGAATTCTCTGAACACGTGTTTGTGAGAGGCTGAGATACTATGAGGCCATAAAAGCACCTAAATAGATAGTGTGATGGTGGATCAGAGTTTTTGCCGATGTAAATCAGCAGTAGCCCCATGGAGCTGATGGGAATGACACTGATTTGCCCCAACTGGAGATCTGGCCTATTGCTTCCCCAAAGCTTGCTATGGTAATCACAAACGAGCAGCAAACGGGGGTTGTGTGAGGTAGTTGTACCAGGGGAAGGAGGAGTACTTGCTGCTTGACGGGTAGTACATAGAGTGGTCTTTGATCCCTAATCCCTTTAGGATCCATTAAAGATTAACCAAGGGGCAGGGACAACGGGAGTTTAAAAGGCTAGCTCCAAAACAACCAGAGGAGCTAGCAAATAGGAGCCGCAAACAGGAGTGTTGGTGGGGGAGGAGAGAGAGACAGAGACAGATACACCTAAAACATTCTCTAACATAGGCCAATGACCTCTTGCCCCCCCATAAAAACCTCAAACAACAATACCAAACAAAAAAGCTGTGGGAGTAAAATCAATGCAGGCAGAAGTCCAGTAATATGGGGGCTCTTCAGATTGTTGCATTGGGTGAAGCATTTATGATTCCCTGCCTTGTGGGCAAGTGGCATCTTTGTGCATTCCGTGCAAGGAACTCCTGGCCCTCAGAGACCAAGCAGGGGCTCTGGTGATCAGAGTGGCTGAACTGGAGGAGCTAGGGGAGGCAGAGAGGTACATAGAGGAGACATACTGGGACAAAGTTGGGTGCTTCCATCCCCCATCTGACAGCCTGTGTGCTGCTGAGGAGGATGAAAGCCTCAAGGAAGGACAACATCAAACTGGAGCAGAGGGAAACAATCCCATAGTTGGGACCCTCCCTCCAAACAATGTCATAACATCCTCTCACACTGAGGATACCTCTCTGGAGGAGGAACTCCCACATATTAGGAAGAGCCAGGTTACAGTAATGAGGGGTTTGAACATTAGAAATATAGATAGCTGGGTTTGTGATGACTGGGAGAACCACGTGGTGAATTGCCTCCTGAGTGAGAAGGTTGCAGATCTCTCTCAAGACATCTAGACAGACTCATGTGCAGTGCTGGGGAGGAGCCAGTGGTCATGGTACATGTAGGTACCAATGAGATTCGGAAAGAGGTCCCAGAGGCCAAAATTAGTCTGCTAGATAAGAGATTGAAGTCCAACCTCCATGGTAGCATTCTCTGTTCCAGTTCCATGCAGAGGCCAGTTAGAGAGACTCCAGGGTCTCAAGAAGATGGTGTAAGGAAGAGGGGTTTAGGTTTATTTGGAGCGTGAAAACCTTTTGGGAAAGGAGGAGCCTAAACAGGAAGGCAAGTATCAGAGGGGTAGCCGTGTTAGTCTGGATCTGTAAAAGCAGCAAAGAGTCCTGTGGCACCTTATGGACTAACAGACGTATTGGAGCATGAGCTTTCGTGGGTGAATACCCACTTCATCATGCATCCAACGAAGTGGGTATTCACCCACAAAAGCTCATGCTCCAATACGTCTGTTAGTCCATAAGGTGCCACAGGACTCTTTGCTGCTTAAACAAGAAGGATGGACTCTACCTAAACCAAAATGGAACCAGACTGTTAGCATGCAAATTTAGAACGGTTTCAGAGGAGTTTTTAACCTAAGGGCTCATATAAAGGCAACAGGTCCAGAGAAGCACACATTTGAGACAGAGACATCCCATTGGGGAGGGTCTATTAATGGGGCTGTTGTATAGTAAAGAGGCAAAGATAGAAGTTAATAAAGTACAGGTAGGAATTGAAGAGAAACAGTCAAATGAAAGAGTCTCATCCAATTACATCACATGAGGGCAGACAACTAAAACGTGACAGATTTTGTAAGCATTGTATACAAATGCTGGAAGTTTAAACACTAAGATGGGTGAACTTGAATGCCTGGTATTAAATGAGGATATTGATATAATAGGCATAACAGAAACTTGGTGTAATGATGACAATCCAAAGGGACATTGTAATACCAGGGTACAAAGTATATAGTAATGACAGAATAGGTCGTGCTGATGGGAGAGTGGCATTACAATGTGAAAGAAAGCATAGAGTCAAATTTAGAAAAAAATCAAATTATAACATAGATCTCTATGCATAAATATGTGTATAGCACTCGGAATACACTATTGACCACCTGACCAAGATGGTGATGGGGATTTGATGGGGATTGTGAAATGCTCAAGGAGATTAGAGAGTCTAGAAAAACAGAAAACTCAGTAATAATGGGGGATTTCAGCTATCCTAATATTGACTAGGCATTGTCACCTCAGGACAGGATACAGAAGTAAAGTTTCTAGGCACCATTAATGACTGCTTCTGGGACCAGCTTGTCCTGGAACCCACAAGGTGAGAGGCACTTCTTGATTTAGTCCTAAATGGTGCATAGGATCTGGTTATAGCTAAACCAATTAGTAGTAGCGACCGTAATATAATTAATATAATTAAATTTAACATCGTTGTGGGAGGGGGGAAACACCAAAGTCCACCACAGTAGTATTTTAACTTCAGAAAGGGGAACTACACATGAAAGAGAAAGCTAATTAAACAGAATTTAAAAGGAACAGTCACAATAGTGAAATGCCTGCAAGCTGCATGGAAACTTTTTAAAAACACCATAACAGAGGCTCAAATTAAATGTATACCCCCAAATTAAAAAAAAAATAGAAAGAGGACCAAAAAAAAAATCCACCCATGGCTAATCAGAGTAAAAGAAGCAGTTAGAGGCAACAAGGCATCCTTTAAAAATTCTTAAATCAAAGCCTCCTGAGGAAAATAGAAAGTAGCATAAACTCTGGCAAGTCAAATGTAAGAGTATAATTAGGCAGGCCAAAAAAGAATTTGAAGAGCTATTATCAAAAGATCAAAAACTAACATTAAAAAAAAAGTACATCAGAAGCAGGAAACTTGCCAGATGACCAGTGGGCCACAGGATGATTGAGGTGCTAAAGGAGCACTCAAGGAAGACAAGGATATGGTGGGAAAGCTACATGAATTCTTTGCATTGATCTTCATTGCAGAGGATGTGAGGGAGAGTTCCACCCATGAGCCATTCCTTTTGGGTGACAAATCTGAGGAACTGTCCCAGAGAGAAGTGTCAATAGAGGCAGTTTTTAAACAAATTGATAAATTACCTATAAGGATTAGGCGCTTTCGCACCGCGAGGCGCAGTCTCAAGATCTATCTCTATTTCTACTTAACCCACACATAAGGCACACAATTATATAGCTAAATGCTAAAACATACGGTCTAAAAAAGAAGGTAAGTATGCGTTATAAATAATTTGTTCTCTTTCTCTGATTGGTTTATCGCTGCCTGCACGTAGTTTACGCGTTACTGTTCCAAAAAAAGCGAAAAACGTCATCAAGTCAATCGCAGCTTAGCGCTCGCCAAAAACAACAATTTTTACAGATTTTTGAACTCATGCACACACAATAAGGCGCACGGATTATAAGACGAGCCAATTTTTTTTTGAAAAAATTTAAGCTTTAGGGTGCGCCTTATAGTGCGGAAAATACGGTAAGCAGTAATAGGTCACCAGGACCAGATACTATTCACCCAAGAGTTATGAAGAAAATCAGATATGGAATTGCAGAACTATTAACTGTGGTACATAACCTATCAGTTAAATCAGCTTCTGTACCAGATGGCTGGAGAATAGCTATTGTGGCTCCAATTTAAAAAAAAAGGATCCAGATGTGATCCTGGCAATTAAAGACTAGTAGCCTAACTTTAGTACCAGGCAAATTGTTTGAAACTATAGTAAAGAACAGGATTATCAGAGACATAGATGAACATGATTTCTTGAAGAGTCAACACTGCTTTTGTAAATGGAAAATCATACCTCACCAGTCTACTAGAATTCTGTGAGAGGGAGGTCAACAAATATGTGGACAAGGATGATGCAGTGCATATAGTGTACGTGGACTTTCAGAAAGCATTTGACAAGCTCCCTCATGAAAGGCTCTGAAGCAAAGTAAGCAGTTAGGGGATAAGAGGGACGGTCCTCTTATGGGTCAGTAACTGTTAAAAGACAAAAAAACAAAGGATAGGAATAAATGGTCAGTTTGCAGAATGGAGGGAGGTAAATAGCAGTGTCCCCCTAGGTATCTGTATGGGGACCATGTTATTCAACATATTCATAAGTGAGCTGGAAAAGGGGGTAAGCTGTGAGGTGGCAAAGTCTGCAGATAATCAAGTCCAAAGCTGCAGAGTTACAAAGGGATCTCACAAAACTAGGTGACTGGGAACAAAATGGCAGATGAAATTCAATGTTGATAAATTCAAAGTAACACACATTGACAAACATAATCCCAACAATACATACAAAATGAGGAGGTCTTAATAAGCGGTTACCACTCAAGAAAAAGATCTGGGAGTCATCATGGATAGTTCTCTGAAAACATCAGCTCAACGTGCAGTGGCAGTCAAAAAAGCTAACAAATGTTAGGAACCGTTAAGAAAGGGATAGATAATAAGACAGAAAATATCACAACTCCACTATATAAACCCATGATACACCCACACCTTGAACGCTGCATTCAGTTCTGATCACCCCATCTCAGATAAGATATATTAGATTTGGAAAAGGTACAGAGAAGGGCAACAAAAATGATTAGGGATATGGAACAGCTTCCATACTAGGAGAGATTTAAAAGAATGGGAAAAGAGGCAGCTAAGAGGGGATATGATAGAGGTCTGTAAAATCCTGAATGGAGTGCAGATAGTGAATAAGGAAATGCTATTTACCCCTTCGTATATCACAAGAACCAAGAGTCACCCAATGAGATTAATAAGCAGCAGATTTAAAACAAACAAAAGTAAGTACTTCTTCACGCAATGCACAGTCAACTATGGAACTCGTTGCCAGGGGATGTTGTGAAGATGAAAACTATAACTGAATTCAAAAAATAATTAGATAATTTCATGGGGGATAGGTCCATCAGTGACTATTCAACAAGATGGTCAGGGGTAAAACCCCATACTCTGGGTGACCCTAAGCATCTGACTGCCAGATGCTGAGACTGGATGACAGGGGATGGATCACTTGATGCCTGCCCTGTTCTGCTCATTTCTTTTGAACCATCTGGCATTGGCCACTCTCAGAAGACAGCAACAAAGAGTCCTGTGGCACCTTATAGACTAACAGATATATGTTAGTCTATAAGGTGCCACAGGACTCTTTGTTGCTTTTTACAGATCCAGACTAACACGGCTACCCCTCTGATACTTGTCAGAAGACAGGATACTGGGCTAGGTGGGTCATTAAGCCAGAGTGGTCTCTTGCCATACTTCCTATCTTTCCAATGCAGTGACTTCTAATTAATATCTGTAGAGAGGTTTGAGATTCTTGGATAAATGTCCATATAAGTACCAAATCTTAGGAGGTTGAATTGTCTTTTGCCTGCTGTCAAATACAAGTAAGAAGTGGCACATGAGTGGGGGTTCGAAAGATAAGCTGGTAAAGAGACAAGATAACCAGATTAGGGCAAATAGGATATAGCTGATAATGAGAGTAATTGAGAGGCCTGAAAAGCAGACAGAGATAACAGGATTTATTGGGGATGGTAAATGTTGGTTGACAAGGTTTGGGGATACTCAGTGGGAGAGAAAAAAAAAAGCAGTCGGCAAAATAATAATCCAAGGACCTGGGAGAAGAAAGAGGAATGATTGTAAGTGAATATAACACAATAGAAAAGACAAATTACCTAGAAGTGGACTGGGAACAGGAGCAATGGATGAAATGAGATAAGGTAAAATGACAGGAGCTGAAGGTTGGGAATGAAACCGTATATATTTTCTTATCCAGGGACCTGAAGAATAAAGTCTAGATCTGTGGTGAATTCAACTCCTTTTCCTGTAAAATCTATTTTGTTGTTCCTGCTTTTATTCCTGCTAATAAATGCCAGAAATGCAACACATGCAGGCTTTACGTCTGAAGAACACGTCCAGCCTTTCAGCTATTCGGCCTGGCACCAGGGAATTCTACTTGGATCAACCATGTCCAATGGCTCCGAAAAGAGAATTACAGGTACCTCACCAATTCCAACTTAAATGCACCATGTAACTTAGGGGCTGAGAGAAGATGGCAGATGCAGTGTAAATGTGTGTGTGTATGTAGCCCACAGAAGGGAAAGCCTCATTTATCTTTATGGTGGTTGTTCAGGGTCGTCTCCCCTGGCCCCCCAGTGTGATAGTGGATCAGGAAAGACCGGCTAATATGGGACTCAATGGGAGCTTTGCTATTGACATCAACAGGTGCAGGATCAAGCCTGTGGTGAGATAGTAAATGGCCAATATTTGGGGGCTCAAAGAGATTTGGGAGGAAGGATGGTTCAATGGTTAGAGCACTGACTTGGGAGATGTGAAATCAGTTCCCCGCTCCACCACAGACTACCTGAGTGACCATGAGCCTCTCTAGGCCTCAGTTCCCCATCTGTAGAATGGGGTCACAGCACTTTCCACCCTGACAAGGGTGTCGTGAGAATAAATATATTAAAGAACTGTGGGAGGGTCCAATACTACTGTGGTGAGAGCCATGTAAGTATAGATAGACAGTGGAGGAAAAGATTTTCTACTCCCTTGTGTATGTGAGAGAGAGAGAAAGTGATGGACAGTGGATGGGGAGGGGGAGTGTTAGAGTGGATACTGGGACCATGTTCATTCTTCAAGCACAAATATACACCTGTAATCTGAGCCCTTACAGTGCATTGTGGTCCATGAATAATGAGTAGGGTATTTTGAATGGTAGAACTAATGCTGTTCTCAGGGGTGGGCAAGTTTCAGAGGCAGGACAGATATCGTGGCTGGAGAGGGACTGTGACTATAAGGGGGTGCAGGCCTAACTACACAGACGCCAGTGCAGAATGCGTTGAGAGGTGAAATACTGGGCAAATGCAAATGATCTTTGCCCCTGATTAGCCAAGGAATTGATTCCTCCTCTCTCCACAGCAGAGCAGGGGAGGCTGGGATAGTTGAGACACACAGTCAAGTTGTGCTGACCACAAATTTAAATTGGGAGACAGGGAGACCAAAAATGAGTAGAAATGTTTTCCTGATTTAAAAAAAAAAAAAAGAAATTTCCATGTAAAGGATAGTTTGTGGTCTGATTCTCCTCTCAGCTTTACACCAGCGTGTGTCTACATTAATTTCAGTGGAGTCACTCCTGATTTACACAAAGCAAGAAGAGAAGCTGGCCAATAATCACGCCTCAGAAGTGTTACAAACCTAGGCCCCAAAGTATCCACCACCAGGAAGCGAAATGTCTAAAAACAAGGGTGAAACTGACCAGGCCAGTTTAGAATAGAATCATAGAATATCAGGGTTGGAAGAGACCTCAGAAGGTCATCTAGTCCAACCCCCTGCTCAAAGCAGGACCTGTCGCCAATTAAATCATCCCAGCCGGGGCTTTGTCAAGTTTCATCATTTGTGCTCAGTGAAATGCAAAGTAAACTACTGGCACAACTCTAAGTCATCAGACTGAATCCAACGGTGGCTGCAGTGGTTTGGTGGCCTTCGGGACACAGGTCTGGTGGTCTCTGTCCAGATCCTAGTGTCCGCACTAGTAAAAGCTCTCCCCGGACTGGTACTAAATAGCATTCTTCACTGCCAGTCTCTCCACTAAAGGTGGTCTCTGCTTGTCAATGTAAATTGATGGAGACAGTTTTAGGAGGCTTGAACTACTCCTGTCATGCTGTGGGTGGCGCTAACCTGTAGCTCTCAAAGCACTAAGGAAGGTAAGTATTGTGATCCCCATTTTACAGAGCTTGAAACTGAGGCACAGAAAAGTGACCTGCTCAAGGTCATAGCCAAGAAGAGAACCCACATCCGTTAACACCGTGTGCCCAATCCGCTGGACCATGCTGCCTTTCACAAAGGAAGGACTTCAGCCCGCAGGGCTGTTCACGTGGTATATTTTACCAGCACTACAGTCACAGGAAAAAGGGTGACAGCATAAATGGTGGGAATAAAAATAAGATTTTGAAGGTTTTGCTCAGATTTAATAATCTAACGTGTTTATTAATAGGCGTGCGTGTGTGTGAGAGAGAGTCGAATACTGACAATGTCTCTTTAATTATCTAGGGAGAAGGTGTTCATTACACATACAGTAGAGGGGAACCATTCAGCAGGATGGCAATAGAAAATTTCAAGAGAAGAAAGACATGAATGGATTTTTTTATTCTTTCTTTCGTCTTCTATTATGAACCATTTCTGAAGAATCCTTTTATAGATAGATAATCACGTATGTACTTACTGGGTAACCCAGAAGGGAAGCAGGAACTGTATACACAGAAGAGAGGCACAAAATGAATGCAGCGCTGACCTAGCTCAGGGTGCAGCACCTGGGCATAGAGAAGAATTTGGTTTTATAAATTGAACTCCTTTTCATACCCAATGGGTCCCAAATGCTTTACATACAGTACAATGAGCATGGTGCTGGTAGTGCGGAGGCTGTGTAAGCAAACACAGCAGTCATTGTATGCTCAGAAATAGCTTCCATGTAGCATTATGTATTAGAATCTGCTTTAATGAGAAAGAGAGAGAATGCTGGCCTTGAGATCGACGTGAACCCTGCCTCCTTTCTGAAAGTGCCAGGGGATCCTGAACTCTCATCTGGGCTGTCACCGGAGAGGAGCACAAAGGGAATGACTCAGTGTAACAGAATCTTGTCTTTCACCCTCATTAGCAAGACACCACTGTAATCTGGCCCTGGCCTACATTCTTCCCTCCTGCTGCCTAAATAAGTCCCAGGCCTCCCTTCTGTCTAGACCAGGGATCGGCGACCTTTAGCACGCAGCCCACCAGGGTAAGCACCCTGGCGGGACAGGACGGTTTGTTTACCTGCTGTGTCCACAGGTTCAGCCAATCGTGGCTCCCACTGGCCGCAATTTATCGCTGCAGGCCAATGGGGGCTGAGGGAAATGGCACGGGCCGAGGGAACCGCAGCCAGTGGGAGCCACGATCGGCTGAACCTGCCGACATGGCAGGTAAACAAACCGTCCCGTCCCGCCAAGGAGCTTACCCTGGTGGGCCGCGGGCCAAAGATTGCCGATCTCTGGTCTGGACTGTTCCCATGCTCTACTTCCCTTATTCTTGGCTTTGGGACAATCCTATGCTCATTGGAGTCAATGGCTTTGTGTACATTGAAAGTTTTTACAAGCAAAAGTTCTGCCAGCAGAGTGCCACTGAAATAATTATTCCAGCAGAGCATGCTCACGCTCAGCTGCTTGGGCTGGGGCAGTGCGTCTGCACCTCACCAAGCTGCACCAGAAGAATCATGATGCCCTGTGTGGGTTATTTATTATCTGTATGATCGGAGTGCTTGGGCCCCGGTCCTGGCTCAAGACACCATCATAGAATCATAGAAGATTAGGGTTGGAAGAGACCTCAGGAGGTCATCTAGTCCAACCCCCTGCTGAAAGCAGGACCAACACAACCATCATGCTAGGATAGCCCCTGCCTGCCAGCTAAGTAGGCATCCCAGTGTCCTCTGCACCACGTTCAGGGGCACTACCTTCTGGGAAATTGTTGTTGTGTGTTGTGGAATGTCTGCATGCCTCTGATGGAATTGTAAGGGGCCGGGGTTTAATGCCCACAATTGCTTATGTTCTAGCCTGAAACCATCCATTCTTACACACCATTCATGAATTTACTGTGGGAGTCTTTCTACTGACTGACATAAATGTTGGATCAGCATCAGCTTCTGCTTGTCTGTACGACAGCCTTCCTTCTCTTCCTCCAGAGTCCATCTTCAATGACCACTTCTTCCGTGGATCCTTCCTCGCTTGATCTCACCTTAACCTGTCCTTGTTTGTTATGTCTGTTTTAGGCTGTCATCCTTTTAGACAGAGAACTGGTCTTACCCCATGTCTGTAACACAGCATGTTACACAGACTGGTATAAAGGATTATTAATAATAAATAACTGGCTATAATATTTTATCCATTTCTCATTCTAAGCCCTTGTGCAGCATTGCTGTGTACTGTTAAACAGATGCTCTGTGCCTCTTCAGAGGTGACTGCATTTCCATGGAGGATGAAGTGACTTTTGTATGGATAAATCAGAAAATATCAGAATGTAAAGATACTTGAGGCTGTGAAAGCTACACCATAAAGTGACCAAAAACTGTGAGTGTTGGTAGAGTTTTTAATTACATTTGGCATTTCCAAGTTTTACTGGCAAGCATCATCTGGCTGGAGTGTGATTGCACTGGCTGCACAGTGCTGGGGGAGCCGTGTAGGAAATTATAACCCCATTTCCTTCTTGCATTGATATGGTCATAAAAACAAGAAGATTTGATGAAACATTAAGAGCCTGATGTTCTCATTCAAGTCAACAGCAAGTCTCCCTTGAGTTCAATGGGAACAGAGTCACACCCTCTATTAAAAAAATGCACAGCCAGTGTTCAACCTAACTGGACCTTGGGTTGCCACCTGGGATGTAATAGATTTCCTTACAATTTGTATCACAAGTGATGCCAGAAGACAGCTTGAAGACAGCTTTCAAGACCATTATTTCCAAAATAGTTATGTTATTATCTTGTGTCTCCCAAGCCTTCCATCATAGTAGCTCAGAATATTTTACACATAACACTATATTAAGGGTGTTAATTGGGGCTGGTTGGGAATTTTCAAAAGAAAAGGGTTTGGGGTTTTTTTTGCGGGGGGCGGGGTATCTGTCCTGTCAAGAAAATGCTGACTCATCAGAACCAGAATTTTTCACAAGAAAGGACTGGTTCTGATTGCATTTTTGTTGGGAAGGGTTTGCAGGCCCAGGTTAGAATGTCTTTCTAAAAGCAGAGCAAAGCAGACCACAAAATAACCAGGTGATTAAGACTCTCACATGAGATGTGGGAAGACCCAGGTTCCAGTCTTTGGTGGTGGGCATCTTGTTACCTGGGTTCTTTCAGAACCCAAAGCAGTGGAAACTTAAGTGTTTCTCTCCAGGCAGTGTCAGGAATAAATCAATGGGAACACAGCGCTTCCATCTGATAAACGATCGATACGGGCAAGCATGCTCTTATCTAAAGCTACTATTTATGAGATATTAAGCACATACACACATATGCAATAGTTTAGGACATCCCAGATACCCACATTTTGAGATGGTTTCAAGTGATCACCAACCGGGCTTCCAGAGGCCTTCTTTCCATACAGCTGACGGGGAGTTTAAATGTCAGCTCCTTGCCTGAAGAACTGCTCCCTCAGAATGCTCCGAGGTATTTAGTTTACCTACTCGTTTATAGCTAACTCTAACAAAGCACGTAACCTATAGTGACTCTACTGAGTCACCAATTCTCCTAATTTCAACAAACTACTCATTACCTCAGAACATCTCTAGTGTTTCTAACCATAACAACACTATGTCAGGCGGCACCTAAAACAAAGGTCGCTATTCACTCACTCCCCTCCATAACTTTCGGTCCCATCCTCCCATTCTGATTAACAAACTGCAAGTATGCAGCTGTCTGACCTTGTCTCACAAAGGCCTAAGATTATTCCTAGCGATGTGATGTTTGGTTTTCAGCTGGCAGTGGCTGACTGCATACAAAATGGCTGACTTCGGTACTGTCAAGTTCTGTGGGACATGCAGAGATGTCACATTGCAGGGTAACAGTCTGTCCAATTGTATCTGTTCCGCACTGTATTAAATATTTAAATATTCATTGGGCCGGAGAGAGAGAAACAGTGTGTGTGATTGTACAGTCCTGTGGTTAGGGTTATTCTGTGGTCTTTCTCTCTCTCTGGTTCCCCCCACCTCCCCCCAAAAAATCAAAAGGTATCAGTTTGTGCCTGCTGCAGAAATGGAAAAAAATTTAATCTCAAACATTTTTGTGAGATGGGAAGACTGTTTCCTGCCCAGTTCTATTACCAATACCACTGCACTGAGTACTACTCAGTCCAGTTCACAGAGAGGGAAACTGAGGCACTGAATGCATAAGTGACCTGCCCATGGCCACCTGGTGAATCAGTGGCAGACCTGGGAATGGGAATCCAGTTCTCCTGATTCACAGCCCTGTGTTTTTGCCACATGATCTCCTTCCCTTTCGACAAAATAACAAATCCAGGTTCAGGACTTTTTTGGGGTTAGTCAGACCAAAGCAAAAAGTACCCAACCTAGGAATAATACCCAACCCAACTCACCTAGGTGCTGATTGGCAACCAATCAAAGTCAATAGAAGGACCCTCGATTGACTCCAGTGGGGTTTAGAGAGGGCCCAAGTACAACTGGCTGCTCTGTTCTGAAATAAGTGTAGGGCCTAACTAAGTTTAGGTGTTTCTGGGCCTAACTCTGAGCTGGGTTACCCAGGGGTAAACCCATTGATTATAACAGAGCTACTCCCAGGTTTAAGTAAGACAAAAATCTGTTCCTTCCAATCTAGGTTTAGAAATATGGAAAGTCAAAAGCAGCATGTGGCAAAAATATGTCCCAGACTATTAAGGCCATTCCCAGGCTATTGGGAAATAAGCGGAGACTGTTAAATTGATGAATTGGTTCATGCAGCGGCGCACTGCCCTCCCCAACCTCCCTTCCCTTATTGACTTCTGATTTTCAAAACTACAAAGTGCTATATTGCAAGAATAGCAAAATCAATGAGACACGATAACTGGGGATAATGTGGTGTATAATCTATCATTGACCGAGTCAAGCACTTTGAAAAGGGGTCGAGGGGAGCTGCACCAACTGGTTAAACTCTTTCTTTCTTTTTTTTTTAATAAAATAAAAATGTCTCGGGGAGACTTTAATAAAAAAAAACTCATTGGAAAACTTTCAACACCTGTAAACATTTGAGGGGAACTTTATGAATCAAAACAAAGGTTTGTGCCGTGAGATAAGTTCACTGAAGAGGACTGTGTGTTTTGAGGTTTGGGCTGTGTGTTTTTCCCCCGTGGTCCTAATAAAATTATAACCGGGGAAGTGACTGGCTGTGGGGTTTATTAAACAGTAGTTGTTTGGAATACAAGGGCAAATCCTCAGCTGGTGTAAGTGAGGACAGTTTACAGCTGCAGAGGATCTGCCTTCTTAGCTGCTGTAGTGTTAGCTGCAGCTGTTGTCTGCGACAAGGTTAGCTGTAAAGAGCTGTTCTCTTCAGCTTAGTGTATGCTGTAATCACAGCTGGCCTCTCTGTCCCACTCAGGAGGCACAAATGGCTGGGAACTGACCGCAGCTGCATAGAAGATTCTCCTCTCAGAGGGGAAAGGCAAGTGTGCCAGCATTGAGCCCTGCGCCTGCTCATCCTTCATCTCGGCTTATTGAGGTGAGACTGGACAGAGAGAGGCATGGTATAGGCTATGCTCTATGCACATAGAGTCCATTAAGGACCCTGTGTTCATGAGTTGGTGGCTCCTGGAAGCCTAAGCTGGCCTGAGATCGGTAACTGTCTCATGCAGGCTTTTCATATTGTGAAATTTGATTTTTAGTTTGACAGGGGAAAAAATACAAATACTCTGCCAAAGGAAATGGAGCTGCAGCTCTGAGGCAGCCCACGTAGTGGGCTGCTCCTGAACTCTGGAAGCCCTGGGGTCTGTGATGCTGAGGCAGTTTGCCTGGATGGCTACCCCAGAGCGGCACAGGTAACCTGCAGGAAAGGAGGAAGGTTTCAGAATAGGCCTGGCAGACAGGATTCCTGGGTTCTGTTGGACCTTTATTGAAATCCAACTGACTCCACAAAACAGTCTGATTCTGACAAATTGAAAAAATTGCTAAAGGGATAAAAAATGAATATTGACAGAATTTTTTTGACCAGCTCCAGTCAGACCTGAGAATCAATATGGGACTGATCCCCTGACAGTCATCCCGGCTGCACTGATCTCAGGCACAGGAGAGAAACAATCTCTTCAACTCCAAAATCAGACCCCTCTCTTGCTCCTGCAAACCCAGGCCTGATTCTTTCACATTCATGCTGAATCATACTTACATGTGCCAATTGTCCCATACAACTCAGGTCTATGCCAAGGCAGAATCACAGCATGTGCTTGTGGATAGAGCATCAGACGGGGATCCAGGAGCTCATTAGTTATGAGTCTGACACTGCAACTGACTCCATCTATGGATTTGGGGAGGATATCTGATTTCTCCATAGGCTTGACCCTTTTTGCCACTGAAATCAATAGCAGTTTTTCCAGTGATTTCAATGGGAGGACATTTAAGGCCCTGTGTCTCATTTCCCTCAGACAATGGGCTGAATTAAAGTTGTACAGGTTACCTTAATATTGGCTTTTCCTAACTTTTGAGAGCTTGATTTTACAACATTAATAATATTCTTTTAACATGGGGGGGGGGTGTCTGAGTAATTGAATGTGGTTGGGGTTTGGTTTTTTTTTAAATCATATGGCATTGCATGGTCACCCACTTGGGTCCTGGAGCCCTTAGGACTGCCTCACTGACCTCTGCCCCTTGATCCAATGGAATAACAAATACCCCTAGTAGTTTGTCATCCTCGATGCAGTCGAGCACTAGAGGGAGATGTGACACTTTGCCAGTGGGTTTCATAGATATTTGCTGACAGCAGAGGAATGGTAAGACTTAGGATTCTTCAGTTCCATACTGAGCTCTGGAGAGGAATGTGCTCTCACAGGCCCAGCCTCTCCTCAAGTAGTGACCCCTTCTGCTCTGTCCCTCCCAAACTGTCCCAGTCCTGCAACTTCCTGACGCCTGGCCCAGTGTCCTCATCTAGACGCCCTATGTTCTAATCAAGCCGCTCTCCCCTGGGCCCAGCATGCAGTTCACTGAGAATGCAGGAGAGATTCTTTCCTTGCTCTCAGCCCCTGGGCCAGGCCCTAGGCACACCTCATGGCATCCCAGATCTGTCATTGCAGGGAAAATCCTGTTCAGCCCCCGGTGGAGCATGACCAGGGACAAAATGTAATTTAGTTGCTAAAATCTAAGTCTTTACTGATCATGTGTGAACCGCAATGTTTCAATGGCTTATAAATAGGCCCAATTTGAGCAAATTTTCACAGAGGAGTCAGTAGGCACATTCCTGACACAAAGGTCACCCCCCTCTTTCTCAGAAAAAGCTGAACCATTTTTGCTGAAAGTTTCCCCCAGACTGCAGCCTGAGCGAGACACCTGGCATACAAAATGTTAGCATTTGGCAAAGCTCTAAGCAACTGGAAAAGGGCCTTATAATGGGAAGTGTTGGCCAACCTTAATAATAGGTGGTGCTCCCAGCCCTGCCTACAACAGAGAGGTAGGCTAGCTGAGGATGGAAGGGTGAAGAGCAGAACAGAATTGGTTTTGCACAGAGATATAGAAATATATCAAAGTTATCTATTAGATATATATTCACTGATGGTAAGTGGTGTCTAATTTAGTCTCTGCACTGGGGTGAAGTTTACCCTTAACTCCTTGGGGCAATGATCTGTTATATTGTCAGCACATTTTACTTCTTCCACAGCATTGCATTAGTTAATGGCACCATATACCATATATAGTCCTTCATAAGCTGATTTTTTTTGGTAAAAAAGTGAATCATCAAAGGGCGAGGGTCAGCTTATCAACGGTTTACACCAAAATTTGATGATTTTAAGCTCTATGGAATTATTGAATTGAATATCTAATACATTGTCATTTTGTTTACCTGGAGCATTCACAGGCATGGAGCCCCTGAGCGCCCAGTGGCTGCAGTTAGCTGTTCCCAGCCAATGGGGGCTGCAGGAAGTGGCGGCCAGCACGTCCTTCGGCCCGTGCCGCTTCCTGCAGTTCCCATTGGCTGAGAACGGCAAACCGCAGCCACTGTGAGCTAATGGGATCCGTGCCTGTGGACACTCAAGGTAAACAAAACATCCTGACCCACCAGCAGCTTACCCTGACAGGCCGGGAGCCAAAGTTTGCCAACCCCTTAAATATAGGGTCCGCTTATGAAAGGGTCATACAGTTCTTGCTATTTTTACTTATCCATCTTGAGGGGCCAGCTTATAAATGAACAAGCTAATGAACGAGTATATATGAGTGATTGTTCCACATGTAGAATTTGGGTTGGATATTGAGTGCCTCACTGGGAACATTTACATTCATGGTTTGGATTTGATTTGTTATAAGGAGGGGAGCCATTTCCAAATTTATTCTCTGGCTTGTGATATATAGATCAGACTAAATCATCTGATAGTTCCTTCTGGCCTTAAAATTATGACTCTGGGTCGGGGTTTGGATTTTAAACATCTGTAAAGATGGTGAGTGTTCAGGTCTGAGTGTTTGGTTTGGTCAAATAATAATAATGATGAATCATCAAGAGTAATCATGAACAGTTGGTTGTCAAACTGGGGGGATTTATTTAGTAAGGTCCCACAGAGGTCTGGCCCACAGTCAGTATTTTCATTAATGACTTGGATAATGGAGTGCAGCGTGTGCTTATGTGGATGAAACCAAGCTGGGTGGGGTTGCCAGCACTTCAGAGGGCAGCATTACAATTCAAAATGAGAATTGGTCTGAAATCAACCAAATGAAATGCAATAAAGACAAGTTCAAAGTACTGCACTTAGAAAGGAAAAACCAAATGCACCAATACACCCTGGAGAATAACGAGCTAGGCAGTAGTATTGCAGCAAAGGAGCTAGGGGTGACAGTGGATCATAAACTGAATATGAGTCAACAGTGTGATGCAGTTCCAGAAAAGACTCATATCTTCTAGGATGTAATGGCAGTGTCACATTTAAGACAAATTGGACAAACAGCTGTCATGGATGTGTGATATTCCCCTGGTGTTATCTGGACCAGTGATCTGCTAGGTAACTCCAATCCTTGACTCTGGGAGCCAGCCTTACCCTGCTCTGCTGTGAGAACCCCCACTCATGAGCCTTCCGAAGACACCCGACATGACAAGCTTTGTATTGGATACCACACATATTACAAGGATGAACATGGGGGTGCATGGTGTTCCCCCGAGGTACAGAACATCACAGGATGTTCTAGGTATACTTGGACCTGCTTCAATTGCGGGGGAGCGGAGTAAACTAGATGATTTCCTGAGGTTGCTTCCAGCCTTACATTTCTATGATTCAGTAAAAATGAATAAAAACTAAAGAACTGAAATCAATTATAGATAGCTCAGTGGTTTGAGCATTGGCCTGCTAAACCCAGGGTTGTGAGTTCAATCCTTGAGGGGGCCACTTAGGGATCTGGGGCAAAATCAGTGCTTGGTCCTGCTAGTGAAGGCAGGGGGCTGGACTTGATGACCTTCTAAAGTCCCTTCCAGTTCTAGGAGATTGGTATATCTCCAATTATTACTAGACTTCTTATGTATTTTTCTTCCCTCAGTATTACCCCTTGCCAGCATACTGTTTCAGTTTCCATACTGATAAACACAGGGAACTAGCTTTCTGTATGTCCCCTATATCAATAAGGCCCCTTTCCCACAAGAGTGTTTCCCAAATATTTAAACATACAGGAACAAGTGCTGTAAAAAGATCAGCCTGAACCAAACTCAAAAGTGCAGTTTTCCAAAGATCTGGGGATGCCGGAGCTGAGAACAGCCCAAAATTTTAAAACACTGTAATGAGACTAAGGGCACGTCTACACTTACCTCTGGAGCTATCGATTCAGCGGGGGTTGATTTATCACGTCTAGTGAAGACACGATAAATCGACCACCGAGCGCTCTCCCATCGACTCCGGTACTCTGCCCGAGCGAGAAGCACAGGCGGAGTCGCCGACTGACGACACCTCAGTAAGTAGATCTAAGCACGTCAACTTTAGCTACGCTATTCATATAGCTGAAGTTGCGTAACTTAGATCAATTTCCTCCCCCCCCCCCCCAGTGTAGACCAGGCCTAAGACTCTACTCTCTCCCAACATGCGCACACACACAGTTATAGCAGCTAGACAGTCTCCTGCCCCTGCTTAATAGGAGTGTGATATTTCCCTGACCATATGCTTGGGTGAGAATCCTCAATGGTCTATTACATTGCTCCTGTGGTCTTGACCATTTTGTAAATCCATGCATTACACCTTTTCTTTGCTTACCAGTCTCCATCTGCCTTCAAAAGACTCACCCAAAGATCATTCACATTTCTTATGTTGGAGAGGAATGGACAGGATCTCTGGGGAGTGAAAAGTAAAGATATAAGGCTTGATCCAAAGTCCATTAAAGTCAAAGGGAAGATTCTTACGAGTTTCAAAGGGCTTTGGATCAGGCCCATAAATATTAGGAGGGATTGGGCCAGAACTCATTTGTAATACTGGATAAACTAATGCAGTTGTCAGACAGTGTGGTGTTAAGTCTAATGATAGATGATCAGGGAAACAAATTTAAAAAAGCAAATGGTTTAACTTTTCTTTAACAATGCAACTAGATTTTAAAATGAAACTCAGTTTGTAGGATACATTTTTGAAGCTTGGCTGTAGCTTCTCTTTTCATCTCTGTATACAGTATTTATATACACACAAACATGCACTTTCAACACTTAGTAATCTGCCATACAACTGCACTAGAATGAGGATATATGAAGCCAATGGTGTTAACATCCATCTTTACATGATATCACAACCCACAAGCAGAAGAGCAAAGCAGAAACATGAATGGGTCTTGCAAGGTGAGCATTGAACTCATGCAAATATACCCGCTATTGAGGTTGTGCTCATTACATTGATAAAGGAATGTCAGAGGCAGACGGCCTAGTAGCTGAAGCAATGCATGGGATATTGGGAAGTCCTGAGTATTCACAGTGGCTCTTCTGCTTCACCTCTTGAGCCAACATTTTCAAAAGTGTCCACTGATCTTTGGAGGACACCTTGAGACATTTAGGGTCTAACTTTTAAAGCTATTGAATACCAAGACCATTGACATTATAACCTAATTTAAGTGGGCATCCAAAAATGGACTCATTCTCAAGCAGTGAAATGTGTCCCTTTTCCTCATCCCAGTCTCAGTCTCTCCCCCATTCACAGTCAGTGTCCTTGCCCAGCCAGTCTCAGTTCTCCCCTTTCTGGATTTAATTTCTGGTGGCCAGACCTGGACTCTGATATGTCCTTCTGCAGTCCAGAGCTCTTCTTGCTAGGATTGTTCTGCTTATCCCCAGTGTGGATTGTGCCTAGTGTGGATGGAATATTTGGGGAATGTAGCTGCTGAAATGGATTTACACAGGGAAACAAAAGGCACATCCTTGACACAAAGGCCTCTGCCCTGCCAAATGTCAGTTTCCAGCCCCAAAGCATAGAGGCACTAGAACTTTTCAAAAAGCAAGGTTGCCACATTTTTTTTAACATGAGCAAAACAACACATTTTTCCATAGCCTTATTCTCATAAATAGCTCAACAATTTTACTGCAAATTAAAGAAAAAAATCACCTGAGGCAGATACCCACCATGGAAGATTTCAAACCAAGCGGTTAAAGTATGACGAAATTATTATAAGTAACTGAAAACAGGGTCTTATAATGGGCAATAACATGCAACCTTAATAGCAGGCTCCTACTACACTAATTTCCCTACTTCACTGAGGTACTGTGAGCATTAATTTGCTAAAGATTGCACACTGATTTGGTGATGAAAAGTGCAGTAGGAATGTGAAGTATCATTGTTCTTCCAATGCAGCCTTGCCTGCTTTCATTACTGATTATGTACAGAGAAATTGTGGCAGAACATATGATGGAAAAGGAATGAGGAGATAATCTACTTGATAGCCACTTTCAAAGGGCTAAAACAACATGTTTACAGTGGATACAGCATAGATAATGGGAATACCTGGGAGATGGTTGTTAATAGAATTCACTGAGTGGAATTTAGTTTGTGTGTGTGTGTGCGCGTGTGTGTAAACAAATGCCTATGCGGATGCACACACACACACACACACACACACACACACACACACACACAGTTTTCAACCACTAATAAGAGATTAACACAGTTTTATCGCCTAAAAATCACCATTCCTAGTTTAATAAGAAAAGGCTGAGCTAAGAAATGCTCCCTTTGATTGTGATGAGCATTTTTGCTGCCTGCCTTTGGACTGAGCCCTATCCAAAGTCCGTTCAGCCACAGATATTTCTTGTTCCTCCCCTCAGCCACTCTATGCTATCCTTACTACTGCAGAAAAGCACTGATTCCCGTATTCATTCAGGGCTCCGCCTTGCAAACGCTCATGTGAGTAATCCTTCCTCACATGAATAATCTGTCTGATCTCAATGGACCACTCCCAAGAATGCAGATTACTGCCATGAGTAATGGGTTTCATGACGGGGCCCATAACCAGGTGCACGCATTCTTGCCTGACTTAAGAAGACACAAGCTCTTCTCATTTTGTTGCATGTATCAAGGGCCCAGATGCAGCTAGCATTGATTTTATTTTAATGAGAATACGGCTGGACATTCCTTACCAAGTGTAGTGAATGTATTCCCACTTAGTTTGGTAGACACTGCAGGACTGGGACCTTCCATAATAACTGGGGGTGTATAGGTTTGGTCTGAGATTTGAACTTGATTTTTTTTTAAATGATCTCACAGTTTGTTTGGAAATAGATCAGGAAAATAATCAAGTAAACAATCCGTGAATATGTGTATTGAATTATCAGCCCAGATCTCTAGCTGGGTGAAGACTTATTTTTTTTTAAATATGTGTATTTTTGAAATGATTTATCTGACATTGTTAAATTTGTCAGATAAATTATTTGACAAATACCAGTTCTATTTATAAATCCTCCCTTCATTAACCCTTAATTGCTATTCATTTATTTCTTCTCTACCTGCTTGTGTGAGTTTTTATATGGGATACAGGTGGTGGGGACTGGGATTTTACCTTTTCTTCGTCAGATGTTGTTCTATGATAACATGTTCACTTCAAGGGCCTGATCTAGTCCTCCCTCCCCACAAAGTCAATGGACTTCATGAATATTAGGATTATCCTTGGCTCCCCACCACACAATGTACTTTAAGGCTTAATGCTGGAAAAATACTTATGTGTGTCGGTACCTTTACTTATCTGAGTAATGTTATTACCATTAATGGGTCTTCTCATGTGATTAAAGTGCCATCCTGGCCCAAGAGTTTGCAGAATTGAGCCCATTGAAAGGAAAATAAAAAATGAAGTAGCATTCCCAAACAAAGGCTTGATCCTGCAAACCTTTTGCACACATGAGTAATGCTCACCCATGCGAGTGGTTCCATTGATTTTGCTTCTCCACTGACTTCAGTGGCATTGCATTATGGGTCAGATTCGGTCACCCTTCGGTTGAGCAGAGCCTTACTCTATGAGGAACCATATTGAAACAAATGGGGCTACTTGCCGAGTAAGATGCTACTGACCAGGAGAAAGGGGGGACAACTGGACCATAGATGTTTGTTTGAAAGTAGACAGTAGAAACTTTAATAATAAGTAATAATACTTGGATTTAGTTTTTATTTATTCCTGTTATTTCTATGTTCTGAGCAGGAACTGCTTTCCCCTCCCTATGAGCAATAGTAGCTTGTTATTGAAGACTGTAGTCAGACCAAACTCTCATGGACTGCAGAGGTAATTTTGCCTGGTTAAGGGCTAGAGAAGCAGGATTACCTGGGAATAGTTCTCACCTAGGCTCAGTCTATACCTACTTTTTGCCTCCCTTTAACTATAATGGTTTAAAAACCAATGCAGTTAAAGTAATACAACCCTTTATACTGTTGTATAAAGGTGCTTATGGGGGTATTGATTATTTCCAAACATTTAATATGCTATATTGCTATAAGCACCTTTTAACCGGTATATTGGCAGCAACAGCATTTTAGGATACCATAGTATCTGAACAGAAGGAGGGTTTATCACTATATATCTGCTTCTAAGCCACGACAGGTATAGACATACAAAAACTGTGTGTGAACCAGCCCTAGGTAGAAAACTGTCAAAGGGACACCCTGGCTAAGCAGTAAGATTATTCTTTCCACCAGCCTGTTGTTTATTTGTTTGTTTGTTTTAAATTGACATGCATTTGGAATAGCAGTTGTATGCACAGGGGTTTGCCACATGTAAAATGTGTTAACAGATCTGTCCCTTTTGAACAGGTCACTGTTGGAATCTGTGTCACCTTTTGAGTTCGGTGAATGTTTGTTCTTTTAACAAGGCTTAACAAGTATTAATTCAAAGGGCCTTCCTGGCTCCTTGGCATATATTTGATTTAAATCACAGTCTTTCCCCAGATCTCTTCCTTCAGGTATTCTTTTCAGTGAGCTCTTCTGTGTGGTTATACATAGCCTCAGATATGGGCCCCAGTCAGCATTTGAAGGCAAGCAGTGCTTAATTTGTAATGAAAAAGGTGCCAGGGCTCAAGCAATTTTTTTTTACATTCATAACTGATGCAGCAAGCGCAGGGGCTATGAACTGCCAAGCCCAGAGGTGCTGGGGCTATGAACTGCTGAGCCTAGAGGTGTCAGAGCTCAGTGCTGGCACAAATTAAACACGGAAGGTGAGTAATTCAACAGAAATGAAGATGGCGGGAGGAGGATTCTTAGCCCGGTCAGTTTCCCAAAGTGTTGGATGCAGCACTTGTGTACACATTGCATTTTGTTGTGAAATTCTCTAGGAAAGGAACGCAAACTTTCACTCACACACACACACACACACACACAAATAGCACTACATAATTTAAGTGAGGCACTAAAATAGGATGCCATCCGTCAGAGCTTTGGAGTTCTCTGAAAGAAAGCTCCTTCTCATGACCAGAGTGAGATATTTAAAGAGCAATAAAGAGAAGGACCTGGCACTGGCAGGGCTTTGTAATGTTACCGGGAGAAGGATGATACAAGGGAAAGGCTATCCAATGCTGCTCCCACCCTCTCCTGCACCTGCTACCCACGGAGAGGTGCTTGTGTGGACAATGCATTGGCATGTTGACCAGCTGAAGAGCTGAGTGTAGGAGCAAGCAGGATTTCAGGGGATTTTAGGAAGAAAGGAACTGATCCCTCCCTACCCCCCAAGTGAATAAGAGCTGAGGCTAAGCCCAGCTTCACTACTCATTGGCTGGCCCTGAGTTTAGTTTATTTGCAGAAAAATTCTGACCGGATCCTGCAACCTTTTTCCCAATCCCAAATCGAGGGGATCGCCCAGGAATGCAGGATCGGGCCCCTTGCTCTCACCCCCAGGGCGGGCTATGCAGCCTCGGCTCATTGAATGCATCAAAGGAACCTAAGGACTGTTTAATTTAACGTTGTTGGTTTTTCCCTCCTGCCTTTAATAAAAAAAAAAAAGTTTAACCAAAAAAAATCCCTCTACCACACTGGGAGACCAGCTCGGTCAATAGCCGTTTAGAAACGCGAATTTTTTTTAAAGGAATAGCCTTCTTACTGCTCTCCCTTCCGCTTACAATAACACGTGTTACACACACACACCCGCACACACACCCCTCCAGAGACCCTGTCTCCAGACTGGAGCTGATGCACAATGCGGTTGCCTAACTGCTGTGGTTTTCTGTGCCCCTCACTGTTGCTCCCTGAAATGATGGGGTGGCGGGGAGGGGGGAGATAATGTAAAACCATGACAGCTCCCTCCTCTGCTTCAAATTTGAGTCAAGGCAAGATGAAGATTAGATGACTGATGAATCGATTTATGGCCCCGTTCTGAGAGGAACGAATAATAGTTTTGAGTGTGTACACACACAGAGAGAGACAGAGAGAGAGAGACACACACACAGAGAGAGAGCGAGAGAGCGAGATACACACACACAGAGAGAGAAACACACAGAGACACAGAGAGAGCGAGACACAAAGAGAGAGAGAGAGAAACACACAGAGAGAGAGAGCGAGAGAGAGACACACACACACAGAGAAACACACAGAGACACAGAGAGAGCAAGAGAGACACAAAGAGAGAGAGAGAGAGAAACACACACAGAGAGAGCGAGAGACACACACAGAGAGAGCGAGAGAGAGACACACAGAGACACAGAGAGAGAGAGAGAGAGAGTGCGAGACAGAAACAGAGAGAAACACACACAAACACAGAGAGAGAGCGAGACATAAACACAGAGAGTCAGAGAGAGAGACAGACAGACAGAAACACGCACAGAGAAACACATACACAGAGAGACACACACAGAGAGAGAAAGAAACACACACAGAGAGAGAAAGAAACAGAGAGAGGGAGAGAGAAACAGAGAGAGAGAGAGAGAGAGAGAAACACACACACACACAGAGAGAGAGAAACACACATAGAGAGAGAGAGAGAGAGAGAGAGATTAGCCAAGAAGGTGCTTTTCTTTTTCGGGCCAGGTAACTTGAAGTCTGCAAAGCAGCTTTCATCTCTCCTCCTAATGTTTCCCTTTCTGTGCTGCTAGCAGCCCCCCCCCCCAAGCAAGCCTCAACAGATTTCACTGGAGTCTAAGAAAAAATGCTTTGAACGCTGGTAATACCCTTATTTAAACAAAACAAAACAAAAACCCTTCTGCTTATGGGGGTTTGGTCTTTTTTTCCCCCTCCGAACGACAGGAAATGAGATCGTATTTATTTAATAGAGTCCAATTTAATTGTCTATAATGCATTGCTCGGACAAGCATCTCTCAGCCCTGATGAGAACAAAATACGTTTAATGTTTCCATCGCAGAGCTAGAGACAGACTAGTCTGATGGCTTGGGAGCCGAACAAGGAAATCTTATCTCAGCCGTCTCTTCCCCGGCACATCCACTCCCTTACAGCCCACTCCCGGCACGGATTGTATGTAAAATCAGTATCCTCCTCCTCAACAGTCCTAACGCTTTCCCCTTCCTCTCCCGAGATCTACAGGAATACACTCCCCCCTTCCCGGCTTGGTGGCATAATTACATAACTAAAGAGCAAGCCGGGTATTATTATTTTTTTTCAGCTGCAACAAGATCAGGCAGAGTAAGAGAGAGAAATTATCCAGCCACTACAGTAAGAGCAGCCTGTGATGCTGAGGCTTCCTCCTGCTCTGAACTGCTTTTATGATCAATTTCATCATCATCATCATCATCATATTTAATAGAAGAATAAAGCCAGAACACCTGGGGTCCCCCTCCCCCCGCACCTCAAATAAAAGGCAGTTTTCCGGGTGATGATTGAGATTAAAACACGACAGCGATTGATCGAAAGGCTTTGCAAAGGAAAAGGGAGGGGGGGAATCATCATCATTGCTCCTAAAAATGCAATCGCTCCCCTTTGCTCACTTGGCACAATAGAAATTGACTCTCTCTCTCCAATAGCCATGCGCCTAATGCTATTTATAGCCAGGGGCTGGGTTGGAAGGTACCATTGAGCTTCTCCCAGGCAGGCAGACGGGGGGGAAGGTGGTGGGGGGGGGTTGGTTGGATGGGAGGAGGGGGTTTAGCCAGGGTATTGGCAAAAACAGATCCCCCCCAGTCCCTACCCTGCTCATCCACACGCGCACCACCCCCTAGTCTGGCTGGGAATTTGAACCGCTCCAGCCTGTTTAAACGGAAAGGACACAGATCCTCAATGTAAAAAAAAAAAAAAAAAAAAAAAAGGCAGCCAGCCCAGAGCCGGGGAGCGAGGCGGAGAGGGAGGAGTGTGTGTGTGAGTGTGTATGTATGTGTGTGTGAACGCGGGAGAGAGAGCGAGAGAAGAGAAGCGAGGGTGGGGGGAACAGGGAAAGAAGATTTTCTCTATGTATATAAAGATGGCCACGTTAGCAAACGGCCAAGCAGACAATAGCAGCCTGAGTAGCAATCACACCAACCCCAGCACCAACGGGCACATGAACGGATTAACCCACAGTCCCGGAAACCCGGCCACCATCCCCATGAAGGACCACGATGCCATTAAGCTCTTCATTGGGCAGATCCCCCGCAACTTGGACGAGAAGGACCTCAAGCCGCTCTTCGAGGAGTTCGGCAAGATCTACGAACTGACGGTGCTGAAGGACAGGTTCACCGGCATGCACAAAGGTGAGCTCCCCGCCAACTTTCCCGGGGAGTTTGGGGGGGCGCAGGGGCCGCCAGAAGGAAAGAGAAGCAGAGAGGGAGAAAAAGGGGGTGGCGGGGGGGGGACACACACATCGCACGCGGGTTATTTATTTTTTGTTCCTGCTTTTGCTTTTGCTTTCCGCTGCGATGCAATCACTTGAGCCCGCCGGGGTTGGCCAGAGGCAGCTGTCCACAGACCGGTGGTGCTGAAAAGACGGAGAGGGCTTATTTATTTCTCTTTCGTGGCGGCACATTTCCACACACGGAGGGGTGTATTCGACAGCGATTCCTTAGGAGAGATCCGGGATCTTAAAATAAAGGGATGGGGGAGGTTGAGTTCTTTTTTTTTAAGGGTGGGAGAGAAAAAAAAACAATAAAAGAAATCGCAGGCAGGGTCCTAGACAATTGCAAAGTAGACAGCAGCGGAGCTCATTAAAAAGGAGCATCCCGAGCAAACACAGCATGCACACACCGAGACACTTTCCTTAGCGCGGATGGTCAATTCCCCGCGCACGCTGGACGAGATCAGGAACTTTGGGGATTTTATGTGAACGGTCTGGAGCCGCCTTCATGTAGGGTTTTCTTCCGCCCTCCTCCCCCCGGTCTTAGTTGTAGCGGCCGAGTGGGGTCTGCAAATGTTTCATCCCCCGGGCTGGGATGCTCGGATGTGTAGCTGAGATTAGCAGGAGTTTAGTGCTTGCCACCCGATGGATCGCCAGGCACGAAAGTAGGACTAAACTGAGTAACTTGGAGGTAATTTACATAGAAGACCCGCTTACAAACAGGATGCGTTGGTAGCCCAAATGAACGACCTTCTTAACTCCTGATATTATTAATAATAATTATTATTATTGTTTATTAATGATTATTTAGTTTATGGAGTATTGCTTTTAAAAGAAGACGCAGCCTCGATCAAACAGAGCACAAATACGACTCTGTGGTCACTTTAGATCCAGGGCTGGAGGAAGTCAGATTTATGAAATTAGGGGGTTAAATATCAACTTCTGTTAACCCAGCAGACTCTTAGTGGACAGGGTCGCAGGGAACAATTTCATTGGGTTCATATCTATTCAGCTTGCTTGAGGAGTTGTAAATCTTAAAGTTAACGGCATGTTTAGCAGTCAGCTCTCTCCCACCCCCCGCAAAGAATGCAAATATAATCCTATATCCAAGAAAGCAGTATCTAGAGCAAAGAGATTGAGGAGTGCATATAAATTACAGGGTATTTTCCCTCTCCCCAAATAATCAGTATAACCTAGGAGCTTTTTCACCTTTCAGTCAAGCTTCCTAGAAACCACATCAAGGTTAGTGTTTGATGTTTATCGTTTAAACAAGTCGCCAATAAAAATAAGCACCAGGAAGGCGAGGTCCTAGGAGATTGTTTCCAGCAGATGAGGGGTAGTTCCAGTGGGCGGTGTGAGTGAATGATGCGGGTTTCTTTCTTAAGAAAGCGGAAACAATAATAATGAATAATACAAACTTTACCACATAGCTTCGCCTGGATGCAAAACCCAGGCTACCAGGGCATGTGGCGATGGGATCTGGCCAGAGGTTTCTTCTTGTATTTAGTCTGTAATTATTTCTAGCTCTGGGCAAACTTTAATGCCTTCCTATTTTATATAATATGTATCTCGCCCTGTGGATCAGCCATGGTCCGCAGAGATGTGTGTTTGTGAGCACACGCATAGAGAGAGCGAGCACTTCTCTTGCTGCCTGAATAATCTGGAGCAAATAGTCCTGAAATAAGCAAGCCGCCTGACTTCATTTTCCCCCAACTCCAGCTGAAGCTGCCACCTAGGATGGGGAATCGGTCAGGGTGGATCAGACCCGGCTGCTCTAGAAACCAAGCAGATTTTCAGCCTCTTCGAACTTCTGCACTTCGGAGTGTGTGTGTGTGTGTGTGTGTGTGTTGGGGTGGGGGGAATGCTGATGGTTATTGTCAGGGAGCGGGGCTGGGCGCCGAGATGCCAGCGTTTGAGAGATCGGTTTTCTGTAGTCCGTCCGAGAAGTGTTGAACTCCTTTCGGGTGACGCTGCTGATTTATTAGCTAATCCTGATCAAAATGTGCCTCTGGCTACCTGAAAAAAAATTACTTTCTTGCCACGGGTGATTAATTACTATTAAGTCAAAAAGCATGGCGGGGCTTTGAAAAATTAGGATTGGGTTTTGCTTCTAGGTTTTTGTATTTCTTTCTCACTCCCTCGCCCCCTTTTATTTTCTTCTCATCTAAGTCAGCAACATAAAGTTGACTATTAACTCAGATCCCCCTTTGTGTTCTTGGCATGGTTGAAGAATGGCATAAAGATCCTCTAACTTAGATCCAAGAGCATAGGGTGACGGTATAAAAACCCCAGACGCTTTCCACAACTGCTGCATAAGAGTGTGCATGAATTGATCTCTCACCCTTAGTAGATTTCACGCGCAGACCTAGCCATGGGGGTATCCCAGTGAAGGATGTCAAGGGTTAATGGTAGCTCTGGTTTATTCAACCGTGTGGAAAGCGATCCCTTTAATAAATAAATTGGATTATTTAAAACAAACAAACAAACAAAAAAAACCCAAGAACCCGTAGAGTAAAAACATGGAGACCAGTCATCTCAGGTGTAAATCCACTGAAATGAATGGAGTGGAGGTGTGATTCTCAGCAACAGTAAAGAGATCTCTGTAGGGTATTTCTGGATGACAGGGGAAATTGAGAAGAATAGATCTAAAGGTAAAGTCAGAGATTTGCACCCCCCCCCTCAAAAAATCCACCTCAAAAGCTTATGAGCTCCCAGGCTCTGTCACAGTGATTCAGCCTCTGACATCCAGCCCAGATACTTGAAAGAAATACATTTGTTTTGCAGGCATGTGTGTGTAAGTGTAAGGATCGCCTTATCCCTGCACAGAAAGGCTTTCATGGCATGATCTTAACCCCTACGTCCCCTCCATCCCCCAATCCCCCCTTGCCCGCCCTCCCCAATGGGGCAGGAGCACACATTCATATCCTCTGCTACTTTATTGTGTTGTTGGGAGAGGTTTGTGCGGTTGTTTCGCCAGCAGAAATCTAGGCAGCTTTGACCCACCCACACTGATATATACACACACAAAGAGAGAGAGAGAGTCAACTAATCACAGTTGAACAATTTAGCAAGCCATCCATTCATAACTTCCCCCCCCCTCTTGTCTAGTAGCAGAGTATGCTTAAAGGTTGAGTTACTGGGAGACATAAAGGTTAGTGCTCTCAGGACAGCCATATTACAATGCATTATTTGAAGTCATTTAAGACCAATTTTAGTGGTATTTAGTATAATATTTATGAATTAATGTAATCAAAATATAGAACTGTCCCAACAGACTGAAGCAGCCTTTCCTACCGATGCATACTTGTACCCAAAGCCTGGAGTGGGTTTTAATTCGAAGCACAGAGGCCTGCATAATATTCTATTTACGAAGTCAGAATAGATCTGTGTATCCCACTCTCAACTGCGATTCAGTGAAACACAGGCAGGTTAGTGCACTTAAAGAGAGAGGCTGTGGGGGCTGGTAGGTACAGCATTGTCCTGAAAGCTACAATGTCCTCTCAAATCGCCTCTGAAAAAAAAAAAAAAAGAACTCAGATAAAACCACCGTGGCAGTCACATTGTTAGGATGATGTACTCAAATGACCCAAATCTTACTCAACAAATCAGGAAAGGCAGCTAGCAAGATGCAGTACCAAAATAACAGTTTATTTCCCCTGTTTGCTATACCCTCTTCTCAAAAGCATGACTAATTTTGGAATTTCCGACACCTGGGGTAAAGGTACGTAAGGCTTATTTATATTCTCCCATGAGAGAGAGAGAGAGAGAGATTGCTCAGCATGATGTTAGTTTTTAGGATACCTCAGAAATTCAAAATAATAACAATGACTATTAAATTAAAAGGCACGATAGACAGATAGATTATAAAGATTTTGGGGAATGAGCATTTAGTCAAAAAGGAACACAACTAAATACAGGTGCTGAATAAACACTTCCATAATTGAAACATAAGGTTTGCCCGGTTGACCACAATGCACGTAGTATTTAGTGCGGTAGTAAAGCAGACAAGTTTTAGGGAGGAGAATGCACAAATAAACTGGAACAAAAGAGTGGAGGCTTTATGCCTGCTGTCTGAAGAACAATCCCTGAAAACAGGCGAAAGACAATTGGCTAGCTTGAGCTAAGAGAGGAAAACAAAACAAGCAAAAGACAGACGAACAAAAAACCTCAAACAAGCCTCTATACATTAACAACACCCCATATAGATGTATCTAGATCTAAGTACATTTTATGTCAAACAAATAGCCCAGGTTGCTAGATTTTAAGTCTTTTTTTTTCCAGTGGCCTGGACATGAATTCTGGTTTTGTAGAGCATCTGCACCCGGTCCTGTTATGGTTGTTACCGTTGCGTCAGCATTTCCAATACAACCGCCAATTTTCAGGGGTCTCTCACTTGGCTGCTAAGTTTTGCACTTAGCTGCAAACTTGTTTTCCTCTCCATTCCCTTATCAAATGAAATAATAATAATTAACATAACATGCTTAGTTTATAGTTATATAACTGGGGGTGGGGTGGGTGAGAAGAAAAAAATTTGTAGTTCAAGGTGCTTTTTTTTTTTTTGCATTTCTACAGATTAAACCTACATTTCACATATATTTATAAACTGACATTCTTCATAACACATATTACTAGGAAGAAAAAGTTTTTTAATGCACTGACTTATTTTTAAAGTGAGGCCAACAGAGTAACATATATGGGCATCATGAAAGGAAGGCCGTAAAGGCTGTAATCGCTTCCAAATACGTGAAGGATTATTGAGCGTGGTCATTGGAGGAACTGACCAGAAATGACAGTCCTGACGGTAGAAAACACTAGAAACATTGTCGCAGTGAGGACCAAGCCTGTGATCCATCTAGTCCACTCTACGGTCTCTGACAGTGGCCAGTGCCAGATGCTTCAGAGGCAGGTGCAGGGCACCCCGTGGGGGATGATTCAAACTGGATATTAGCAGAGTCAGGCAGGCAATGGAACAGTCTTGTTAGGGAAGTTGACAGAGTCACGGGGAATTTTGCCTAAGTGAAGAGGGAGTAAAGCAGCAGGAGCTGCGTCGCATTCAACAGGAATTTGGATGCAACCCTTCGAGAGGGAGGGTGGATTTAGGAACTTCTGTGTGTGTTGTAGGTGGGCTCAGGGTGAAGGGGCTGAAAGATCGAGAAAGGGCCCTTCTGGCCTTGAGAGCTGCAAATATGCAGCAACCTTTTTCAGCCAGGCGTAAGAGGGTTTTTTATCATGAGTACCGTATGCGCATGCAGGCCCGCCGCATTGACCTGGCAGACCATGACGACTCTGAAGGAGCTGTTACGGTCCCTCACGTCAATCGAGTGTGACTAACGGAGGGTTTATGCGACAGACAGTTATGGTTTCAAAGGAGAAATGATTGGGGGAGATGATATCTGCATTGGGAAAAAAAACCCCAACAATTCCAGCAACTTAAATATGTCTTGGCTGTAAAGTTACAGTAATAGTCCAGAACAGCAGAAGGCCACGAATTTCATAGTGGCTCACCTGCCAACTCCTTTGTATTCATGCCCTACAATACTTTGTCACTGTGTTTATCCAAAGCAGGTGAACATGAGCTAAGCTGAGCACAGTCCTCACAGAGAACAGGACGATGAATCTAAGCATCCTCCTCTCTTTAGTACCAAGGCCTGGCCCTCTCCTCCCACCATGGAAGTCAATAGGAGTTTTACCATCTGCTTCAGTGGGAGCAGGATTGGGCCCCAGGTTTGCATGCAGTCAGGTACCTCCGCACATGAGCCTGCGCTAGCTGTATGGGCCGCATGATTTTTAAAAGCTGTGGGTGGTGGATTTACATCGTAAACCACAATATCTCCGGTCGATGTTATCAGCTGTCCTACACTTCCAGGGCTGAGCTTGTCTCTTTTCCTCAATTCCCTTCAATGGAACAAAGTAATACTCAAAGGGAGAAGGGAAACCAACTGGAGAAACAACTCCTATTACAAGTCTCTTCCCTCCTTTCTCACTCACTGACGCCACAGGGAGTTGGGCCAGAGATAGTTGTGAAGGACTGAGCCTTATCTATTAAAAACTGCAGTGGGGATGGGGAGGGGAAGGAATCATGGCAGGTAGAAACCCCACCCTAGCTCTGTGGACTGAGCTGTGGTCTGTATAATAGGGATCTTTTTCTTCCTGAGGCCGCTGTGGCATAACTGAGATCTCATGATCTCAGGGAATTATATTCTGCACGCTCGGTGCTGCAATACTTGGTGTGAGCTGAAGTCAGGGTGTCATCGTGGGATTTGCGTTTGTTTGCTTTTGTCACTTTGAGCCCCAGCCCGGATGCAACATGCAGGTGAATGCAGCTTTTAATACGCATTCATTAGACACAACTGACATCTTCTCTAAGGAAGAGAAGGCTTATTATTGTGGCTGCTTAACATAAAGATGGATGGGAACACTAAGCCGCTCAAATAAAGTGCCTGACCATATGCAGTGGCTAAAAATAAATAATACACAGGCATCTATTCCATGGAAATGAATGGAAAGACATATAGATATAGACATTGTGTTAAGTTTGTCAAGCAGGAGCAGCCAAAAATATTGATCAAGGCAAGGGGAAAAAATTGATAATGAACTGGACTCCAACAAGATTTTAATTGACAGTGACTTCCATGAGCCAGCTTTGGACAGTGTATATAAACTGACCACAATGGAACTTTATTGCAAGGCACTCGCCTTTAATTAATTGTCACCTTTGTTAAGACTGGCTACAGATCAAAGGTTTAAAGATACTTAACAGGTTCTTAGTAACAAACCCTTAACATGCATTAGAAATATCCGACAGCTGAGCCAATGAGGCATACAGATTTCGATCTCCCTCGCCCTTATCTGTTTATTTCTCCCTCCTTTATTCGAACAGGGTCAATCATTGCTTAACATTAACCATTTCATAGGACGGGAATGTTGTTGATGCTCTTGTCACTGGGAGTCTGTTGTTGTCCGGAGAGATGAGCTGTAAAGATATAAGTTAGAGTATTTTGCAGATAGTGGATCACACCAATGTGCATTGCAGATAGACAGACAGACAGACATTTTCTCTTTTGCTTATGGCACACAATCCCTTTTTTCCTTCACTGCTGTTTAAATCTATAATTCTGTTCTTTAACTCTGGAAAACATAATGGGATATCATTTGTATAGAAGGTGCTGTACTGAATAGAATTGTCTATATAATGTTTATAGAGAGAAATATACTAGTTCATATATATACACACACATATGTCTCTCTATATATACACAATCATACATACATATTCATGAAAACACACGTTCAGTATACACATGGATAAGTATTTATATGTGTGTGTGTACAATATGCACATAGTTGCATATCTCTCTAAATATTTTACTTCTCAAATGTAACATTACAGAAAGCTTATTCTTAGGTGAAAGTGACAGGTGACTTGACTTCTGGAATCAGTATATGAAGAGTTGACTGTGATATGAAGCTGTTTGTTCATTGTGCTAATTTAATGATACGGTCACACCTAATTAATCCATGTCTTGTTTATGCGTAGCGTGTCTGGGTCTCAAAAATATTTAAAGATAACCAGGCTGAACGTGTGGCTCCTAACATGAGTTTTCTTCAGACAGAAGAAAAATGGAGCTTTGCAGACAATGTTGGTCTGATTAGAACTGACTGCATACTTGGACAGTTTCTAATACAAATATATACACATATAGTGCACACACAGAGTATGCATGCACATGTACGTAAAGGACAGACTTCTCTTTGCACATAGTTCCTCTTCGTTTCAATCTCTAAGGGTAGATTCACGTCATACAATAGGCATCACTCACTGCAAACACACAAATATCTTTGTTGGAGTCGACAGCTTCTTGCAGGTAGATGAATAAAGCAGCATCAGCCTAATAATATCCCTATAAAACAGTGCTTCCTTACCAGGATCCAGAGGGATGAAGGGTTTCAAAAGATCAAAATATATATCACAGAATGCTTGTAGAGCTCCCATGATTATGTTTCCTTTACATAACGTTCTAATTCACCATTTGATTAATTCTAAGGGGACCAGTGTTTTAGGAGGAGCGGGAAGAGCATTACTTTACTATCCTAAGATGCTTGAGGCTGAGTGAAAATCACACCTAAATTATATGTAGCAATACAGTAATGAGCTTATCAATACTTCTTTAAGGAAACTGACAGCCTTATAGGAGAGATTCCGTTCTCTGAGCAAAGGTCACAATGTAGATATTCTTCATTAATAATATCGATAGCTTGGTTGACCAATCTAACCAGAGACTGTATAAAGTAACTGCTGTAACAGTCAGGGGAGGAGGACAATGCAGAATTTACAAAATTGTCCTGTAATGTTAATAACATTGATTGATTCTAATAATATACTAAGGTACAGATGTTTTGAAGCACTTCTTTGAAACATTGCATGCGAGACAGATCCCATTCCTGGGCAGATTGAGTTGGCTTGAAACTCTTTGAAAGCTAACACAGTGAAAACTCTGCTTCACTGCCTATTAATAGCAGGGCTCATCTCTTCCCCGTTATTCAGAGAAAGGAATTTTCACCCTGTCCAAACAGAAAGTAACCCACTTCTCTGCTATCACACATCTATCTGTATCTTTCTTTCACATAAGATCTTTGCATGACTGTATCACAGTAGCAAGGGGATCAGAAACATTAGAAAGAGCAAAACCTCTTTGGGCCACCTAGTCTAGCCCTTACCAGTGAAGGATTGATCCCTAAGAGCAATTTTGCTTTGTTATCCTATGTGGTGATGCAGAAAAAAAGTGTCTGGTTATTTTCTTGTTATTTTACTTTATTTTTTTCTTATTTTTAAAATATTCTAATTTAATTATTGTGAAAAGAATCAAGGGGGAAGGAATGTTCTCTCTCTCTCTCTCTCTCTCTCTCTCTCTCTTTACAAAGCAGAAAAGGGCCTGATCCCAATCCCATTGAAATCAACAGAAAGACCCCCCCCCCATTTCAAGGGGCTTTGGATCAGGCCTCAAGTTAGAAACAATTTTGCAGGATACTGCTCATGAGACAGGAACTCCCAGTAATATGGAATCTGACTGCCTTAAGATTGTTAATCGTATAAATCTAGACACGCAGACCGGCTTGCTTCAGAATCTCCTAACTACTCCCTCTTCAGCTATATGCTGTCTTACCTAGGTTTGCTTGTTCATTCACTCAGTTATACCATTCAGCTCGAAGTGTCTCATTCCAGTCGCCGTACGGTAGTTTCAGAGTGGCTTTGCCTTGCATTATTCCTTGTTTCAGTTTAAAGGGCAAGAATTTTCCTTTTGCAGGGGTTTAATTGCTTTTGAAAGCTATTTATTTGATCACATTCAGTCTTCCATAATACATGGATCAGGGGTCTGATTTTTCACTCTCTTCTGTCACACGTGCAGTTCCTCATTTATGCAACCCCCTCCCTACATCAGAATGTTTTTGCGTTTTGTTTTTTTAAAAGAAGACGAAGAAATGTAGGTCTCATTCAATAGGCTGGCAGTAAAAAATAAAATAAAAAAAGTACTTTGGTAGGAAAGGGAAGCTAAACGCCCTTGCAAAAGTCTTTAGAAGACATTATTATTACATCGTTGTTTGTTGCAAGAGATGGTACATAACTGATTTAGAGGCCCAGCAAATAAGTATCTTACAAATGATTTCATTCCAAGTCCATCATGAGCATAAGGGATAAAAAAAACAAAACAACCCAAACCAACCAACCCATCAATACATTGCCGGGGAATTTGCACATAAAGATGTTGCTGGAGATAATGGTGATATAGTGGTGACCGTTTTTACTTTCTACTCGTGGGGATACTAAAAGTTAATGCCATATTAAACAAAACAAAGGAAAACATTGGTGTTCATTCTTTACTATTCACTACTGGCTAATACATGGCAGGGCTGCCCTCTTCAAAATGTTGCCAGTGCTTTCTGTTGTTTTCCAGCTAGGGACCGAGTATGATCTAGAGGTTATGGGCTCACAATGGGCAACCAGAACTCCTGGGTTCTAATCTTAGCTTTGAGAAAGACTCACCAGTACATCCTGAGCAGGTCGTTAAACTCCGAGGCCTGATCCAAAGCTGTGGAAAGACTTCACTGGGTTTTGGATCATAGCCTTAGCTTCTTCATCTGTCAAATGGGAAGGATCGGACTGCTGAGGGATGCTGGGGTGTGATGTGTGGCTTAATCAGGACTGGTAAATGATTGTGAGGCTCTTAGATGAAAGATGCAAAATCAGGGCAAATTATTGGGAGCAGAGGAAACGCCCACACCCGAGTTCAGGCTTTCAAACGTGGGGACGGGAGGAAGAAATGGTTCTCAAACGTTTTGTCTGAGCGTCTGTTTGGGCCTGCTGAAGCCAATGGGAGATTTGCCATTAATTTCAGCAGGAAGCAGGAGCAGGCCCTTTCTTCGTAATGTCGGTGCCTACAGAGAAGTCCTCATTCACTAACTCCGGATCTTGAATGGAATATTTTAAAAGGAATCATATAGGAGCTATGTATTGTCATTATTATTGCTCCTTAGGGAACTGTCCGGCTCCGGGCTTTGGGAAAGGGCTATGCCAGGCCTTTCTACTCTATGGGCTTGGTGCAACACCTGTTGATTTCAATGAGCTTTGGATCAGGCTTAGGCCACTGGGTCCATAGCGAGCATGGGTCAGTGGTGACAGAAAGTTGCTCCCGTCTGATGGCTCCTCAGTGGTTTAGGTTAATAATGTTGGTGCTCTCTGTCCATTGGCTAGGACATGACCCAAAGCCCATTGAAGTCAACGGGAATTCTCCCACCTGGCTTCAGTGGGCTTTGGATCAGGTGCCTAGAGAACAGAGGTCCACTTCACAAAACACTACCACCACTATGGGCATGAGAGGACAGGAAAGGAGGCCATGGAGTGTGAACTCCCATTATCCTTCCATGGCAGAGTGGTCCAGTGCAGGGGCAGGGTGGAGGGGGCTTTCGGGGGTTCGCTATGTGGATAAACAGAGCGTTCCAGTGGCCAGTCTGTCAAATCAGCCTGAAACTCATTTGAAAATCATTTCAGTGAAAAGGGGTTTTTCAGGGTATCTCCAACACTAACCAGCTGGCAACCAATAGTAGCAAATAAAACAGGCGGGTTTGGGTTTGGTTTGGTTTTGGGGTGGGATTTCTTTTATTTTTACTTTTTGTTGTTGTTACTACATCAATAGCATGTTTATCATTTCTCATCGTTTGGACAGCCCAATGCAGAGGAAGTGGGGTTGGTGGAAGGGTGGCTCTGAATCGCGGGTGGCATAAACCCGCCCGTCCTGCTTTTTCAGCCTCTGCTTGCTGGCAGTCAGGATGGTCCGCTTTTGTTGCTGATATTCTGCCGAAGGTGGGAAGGCAGGTTTTGTGTGTGTGTGTGTGCAACATGATGTTGTCTGACGGCCTGAAATCCAACTTAGTCTCCGTTTCGCAGGCCCTGGGGCAGCAGGGAAAGTCGGGGTTTAATTATTTATATATTTGCTTAGCTTTACCAGCAGCATGAAGGGGAAGAATGGCGGGTTCTTGTTTGAAAAGAGGGGCTCTGTGTTCTCTCCAGTCTGGTCTCCCCAGCAGTGACCACTCGCTCCTGACCGGTTTATAGGTGGGGGGCTGTGAAGGTGCTGATAGAATTTGGACTCAATATGACTATTCAGAAAAGGATTCATCCCTGCACCCTCCCTTCCCCCCCCCCCCATGCTCTCCCAACTTAGAGCCAGTGGCAGGATTCCTGGCAGCAAGTTTATCATTCAAACAACGAGCAACTGGCGCAGTGACCCTGCTATGCTAGAGAACGAGTTTTCATTGCTGGGCGAGCCGCTCGCTCCCTCTCAGACTCAGGCCTACGCTTTCCCTTTCCAAGTTCAGTTCCCAGGCTCTTCCTCACCAGGTTTGGGTCCAAGGCCTGGCTCTTTAAGCTTCGTCCTCAGACCCAGTCTTTGCCCCCCAAGTGCCAGCTCTCGCTCCAGGAGCTCAGTTCTCCGGCTCGCTCTGCCGAACTCCAGGCTCAATTTCCCAGGGCCCCACGCTTGCCTCTGAGACCCAGTTCTCATAGCTACCTGCTCGTTGTCCCTTCCCAGGCCTGTGCTCCCCTTTCCCAGGCTCTCATTGTCCTGACCAGATTCCTAGCTCCCCACTGCGGCTGCCCAGGTTCCCTGATCCATGCTAAGGTCTCGCCTCGTGCTCTTGTCAGCCGCTGCGCATGCTCCGTGTCCATTCCTTGGATCTCCAGTTTAACCCCCATCATTCGAGCCTTGCTTCTCTGCCCTCCACCAAACAGGCAGGGCTGGACGCGTGCTCAGTATTTGTGCAGAAGACATGCCACTCTGGCCAGGTGAAGTAAAAGCCATGGCAAGCATTAGAAAGGATCAGACTCTGTCCATCCTAGGGTGACCAGATGTCCCGATTTTATAGGGACAGTCCCAATATTTGGGGCTTTTTCTTATATATGCTCCTATTACCCCCCACCCCCGTCCCAATTTTTCACACTTGCTGTCTGGTCACTCTAGTCCATCCAAGCCAAAGAAAACAGTCTCAATGAAGGAGGGAAGGGGTGTAGAGAGAGGATCAAGGCTCTGTGTCCTCCTTTGAAGATCAAAACACAATACAATATATCAAAGGCTATATCATTTCACCATTTTTTTAGTCAAATCAACACCAGATTTCTCCCACCAGAGCAATGATCCCTCATGTATTTTCCACAGGATTATGTTTTCCCTGCAGGGCAAGAATGCTGCTTCTTACAAGCAGATTTTCCTGTAGTTCTGAAGCTTTTTCATATCTTAAATCCTTTATTTCCCCTCCTCGCCCCCCCCCCCGAAATAAACAAAGAAAATGTCTCAGAGAAGGGATGCAGCATAGTCTGAGATGATGGGGACTGGGAGCCAGGAAAGCTGCGTTCTGTTCCCAGCTAGCATCCTGTGTCATCTTGAGCACAGTCTTTAAACCAATCTGCGCCTCAATTTCTCTGTGTGTAAGAAAGAGAACCATGATGCTCAGCTTTGCACCGATCTTTGTGTGGAAAGCATCTGTCTGGGTTCAAAGTGTTTATTATTAGTAGTAGGTCTGGCTTATGTCTGTGCTGAAGGACTGGGCATTTCTTGATCTAGCAGGCCGGTGCACAGAACACCGAAGCTAAAATCACCTTTCTTACTATCCACTCTGAAAGCATCAGTGGCTGTTTCATAAGCCATGGCAGTCAATGCGCTCCGATCCTCAGCTCTGCTTGCTGTTTTCTGCCACCCTTATCTATGTTCCCTTGCTTGCCCATCCCCTGCCCCTGCCAGCATGGGTAGTTTGTAAAATTGCTGGCTGTGTGCATATGTGTGTGTATTTGTGTGGGCAGTCGCACAAACATCTCCAAGCTGCCGAGCAAGGTGTGGAGCATGTTGTAATGCAAAGGAGAATGCAAACCACAGGCAAAAAGTACAGAGAGGAGGAGAGGAAAAATACTTAGAGCCAGGGAAGGTTGTGTGTTTGGAAGGAGGGGGATTTCTCCCCCATTACTAATAAATCACTGCCCCACCTTTGTCTGGGGCAAATGAATACGTTTCCTGGTGTGTTGCTTGTTTGTTTTCGTAGAGGCCGGCTGAAAACACAGAGCAATTGAAAGGAATCCAGAAACATTTAGCAGCTTCTTTAGAGAGGGCAAAATTCAAGTTGCATGCACAAGGCAGCGCTAGTCAGAGGATGGCTATTACTTATGCTTGGCTTTACTACCAGGGAAAGTGTCGGATCATCTATTCAGATCAGGATAGTCAGCTATGCCAAAGGTTTAATCAAATATTAAACATGGTCAGTAAACTTGAACCAACGTTGGATGTGCAGCGGCACCGCTCTCTTTCAAGCAAGCACTCTGGAGGAGAAAGTTTTCTCTCGTCGCCATCCGACTGGGGTTTGCTGCGGGCAAAGGGAGCTTGTTTTAGACATGCACACATCTATCTATCTATCTCCTTGTGAGTCTGTGTGCATAAGGTATATTCCTAAATGTGAGATATATGCCCATACATACACATGCAGAAAGAAATAGTGTGTGTATATGTGTTATGCACAAACACATAGGTAGATAGAAGTGTGTGTATATATTCTATATATACACATATTTACCTACAGGTGTACGTATACACACACAAATCTACCCATATCCTGTGTGAGTGTGTATGTGTACATATGGATGGTATATATATGTTCCGACATTTATTTATTCTGATTGAAGGGGTACTCTGGGATGGAGTGCTTTGCAGGGAGTTATGGTTTATGACTTTCCGTCTCCCTTCTATTATTCATTCTCTCTGATTTTTATCTAATCTCTCTCTGATTGTCCTGGTGCTGCTTAATAGCCAAAGTGAATTTTTATTACATCATCAATATAATCTCCAGATAATCAGCATCTGTGTGCGCTGCAGTGTACCCGTTAGCTTTTCATCTGTGTTCATAAATAATAAGAATGATAATTTGGGCCTTTTTTTGTTTTGGTTTTTGGTATCAGGCTAAGAGCTCCAGATGTACTGCTTCACTCCAAACAGGTTGTTGTTGCAATTTTATAACCCACTATGTCAGATCAGCCTGACTATTTCCCAGATTAATTTTTTGGTGCCTAACGTTTAAATCACAGGTGAATTTATACGTGTATTTTCCATGCAATAGAGATCTATGTTAATTGAACTAGAGCATTACGCTGTAAATACACACATGGATCCATTCATATACAATTTGTTCATCACAAGAATGTGCTGAACTGTGTGTGTGCACACACACACACACACACACACACACACACAATCTAATCTATAGCTTTCTAGAGTACACTTGTACCTATCCCTTGTCTTTGATTTGGTAACCTCTAGTTGTGGAGACTGGGAGGCAGGATTCCTCGGTTCTATTCGTGTTTTTTTTCACTAGCTGGCTGTGTAACATTCATCAAGTCACCAAGTGGTGAGAGTTTTGCAGGTCAAGTCCTTAAAATTCTTTCTACTTCAGTTTCCACCTCTGGAGCCTGAGTTCCAAATAAATGATCAATGCAAAGTAATGCACATTGGAAAGCATAATGCCAGCTGTCCATATAAAACGAGGGGGTCTACATTAGATGCTACCTCTCAAGAAAGAGATCTTGGAGTCATCCTGGATAGTTCTGTGAAAACATCTGCTCAGTGTGCAGCAACAGTCAAAAAAGCCAACAGAATGTTAGGAACCTTTAGGGAAGGGCTAGAAAATAGGACAGCAAATATCATAATGCCACTATATAAATCCATGGTTCACCCACACCTTGAATACTGCAGGCAGTTCTGGTTGCCCCATCTCAAAAAAAGACATTAGAATTGAGAAAAGTACAGAGAAGGGCAACAAAAATGATTAGGGGTATGGAACAGCTTCCATATGAGGAGAAAATGAATAAGGAAGTGATATTCACCCATTCATGTAACACCCAGTGAAAATAGGCAGCAGGTTTGAAACAAACATAAGAAAGTATTTCTTCACACAACGCAGATTCAACCTGTGGAACTCATTGCCAGGGGATGTTGTGAAGGCCAAAAGCACAACTGTGTTAAAAAAGAATTAGATATGTTCCTGGAGGCTAGGTCCATCAATGGCTATTAGCGAAGATGGTCAAAGATGCAACCCCATGCTCTGGGGGTCCCTAAACCTCCCACTGACAGAACAATTTATAGACATATCAATCCCTGCTTTCTCCTGAGAGCACACTTATTCTTCAAAGCCCGACAGTGATAACGCATACAAGTTAAATACTGTATTTAATTGGCATCCTGGTTCTTTAAGACTGGACATTCATCCAGCACATAAACTGTAATACCTGTGACTGAACCAACGGGGCTGGGATTGGTTCTTCTGTGTTTGCCCTGCACTGAACATGAGCACAGAGCCAGAGCTCAATCAACTAAAATACAATCAAGAAATACAAATTACATACACCTGTGCACACACGGAGTACTTTCAGATCAATGTCCTATACACCAGTGTACCCAGGGGGATGGATACTTGTCTCTTTAAGATGAAATGGAGTTGTAGCACATTGGCCTCCATCCAGCAAAGCACATGCTTAATTTAGTCATGTGAGTAGCCGCTCTGAAATCAGGGGGTGTTTTGCTGGATCAGAGACCTTGAGGCCTACCTAAGGTATCTAAGGAAGATCTAAACTAGTAGAAGTTTTCTGAGATCTGGTGAGAAAGCATCAGAAACGATGCACTTTAGACTGCAAGCTATTGGGATTGTAAAGGAAGGCCTCAGCACTGGGACTGCGTGATATGGCTCATCCTACAGTCTCCACAGTGCTTCCTACCTCTTAATAGACCTTCTTTCTGGTTTCCTTAGAGAGAGTGACAGGTCAGAGCAGATCGGGCAGCGGTTTTGGTTCCTGCAAAAATGTGGCAATGAAAACAACAAAACAGTTGTCAGTCTCATCCAAAGTTTTCATTTTGTCAACCAACGCCCCTCCCCAAAGTCCATCAAAATCAGACATTTTATCTGGAAGAAAAAGCCCTGTATCATAGAGGGAAGAAACATTTTTGCATTATAAAATTTTGACCAGTTCTATTGAAGATTAAATAACCTCCCCCCATTCTCCTCCTCCTCCTTCTGCCCACAAAAATCCTTAAATAGAGACTCAGTCCTGTAATTGGGGGGAGTTAGAGGGGCTCAGCACCTTTCAGGCCTGGCCCTTGGCTCCCCGTAGCGCAGGAGAGGGACTCTCTGCATTCCACCTGAGCGAGGATGACACACTGTATAACGTCTCCCAGCTGATTTGCATGTCTTTCTGACTTGTTTGCTTTTTAATTTATTGCATGTGTATTGCCATGGTTTATTTATTTATCCCCCCAACCAACCATCCCCGAATCTACCAGCTAAATCCCCTGGGGTGGTACGAATGCAGCCTCATCCTTGACAAAAATCTACCTTGAAGAATGAAGAGCATTCCCTGTTTGTAACTGGAAGACATGAAAAAGAACGCCTCACTTATCTGAATTTGCTGTTCATCCAAGCATTGTTTATGGAGATTTACAATACCTCGCCTCTGCAAAGAGCTCCATTGCGCAGCGAGCGCTAGGGGATTTTAGGTGGCGGTATTAGCCGTGGTATTAAAAATGCATTGGAAGGCACGAGGTGGGAGATTAGTTGGATAGAAAGACCCATGAATGAAGGGTTAATTACATTCAAAGAGGCCATAGTAGGGAGCAGAAGAGGCAATAGGTTTCTTTTCTTCAAAATTTACTAAATAGCTGGAAACATGGTTTAATGAATTTTAATGGGATCATTCTGAATCCCATGCATATTGCATCTGCTGACTGTAGGAAGTCAAGGTATTGTTGAAGGGAACGATATTGCCCTACTTTAGGTTTCACAGTTTGGTTTTTTTTTTTAAATCCCACAACAAGCATTTTATTCAGAAAATATACATTTCTATACTGATTAAAAAAATGCCCTTGCAAATGGAAAATCTTTCACTGTCTGGGAGTCCACAATACCATAGATTATTCTACTGTTCCATAGCGCATGTGCTTTACATTTATTGAATCAAAAAGTGCCATCAAGATAAAGGTGCCTTTAGCATCTCTCCCTACTCAGGAGCCCTCTGTCAGGAGTTCCGCTCTCGGTTACATCGTGTAAATCCGGGGTAACTGATGTCTTCTGGGATTAGACTCATGCAAATGAGAGCAGAATCGGCCCCCTTCTGGGGGGGATGGAAAGAGAGAGATGGAAGATAGTTCGCTTTTATTGAAAACGGAGGTTGTCTGGGCCAGCATCGGGAGCTGCCGTTCATTTCCATGAGGGCTCCGGCAGGGGCATCGAGAAGACAAGCTGACTCCGGTCCAACACAGCCAACACGATTGTACTATAGGGAGAGCATCTGATGTAGCAGCTCGTCGTGAACATTGACGGGTTCAGCTTTGTAGTGCCCATTTGAGGTAAGTCAGTAGCACCCTCCCCCCTTTGACACAGAGGGAAACTGAGGCAGGAAAGTTAAAATGACTCGCTCTGGGGTGCATCAGCGTCAGGGTCAAAGCACAGATTACAACTCAGGAGCATCTGGCTTCCAGTCCTAACTATTTGTCTGTTTCAGATACAACTAGGCTGCCCATTCCCCTGGTATCTGGGCACCAACCTGTGTTCTGCACATAAGGCAGGACACCATCTCAAATAGCCACAATTTCTGTTCACTACAGGGCCAGTCCTGAACGGCTGAGACCCCTCATCTCCCATTGAGGTCCTAGTTTCTATTCCCACTGGAGTTGATGGGGATCAGCACCTTTCACGATTGAGCCCTTTACAGTCAGGGCTTGTCTACACAAAAGATACACCGCTTTAACTGGATCAGTATCATTAAAGTGATATGGAGCCCTAGTGTGCATGCAGTTTTACTGGCATACAGGTGCTTATAGTGGTCTAGCTTATTCCCATAGGGAAGGGACATGAAACTGGTATAATTGCATACTGGTCTAACTATTTTGATTTTAAAAAATCACACCCCTAACTGATATAGTTATACTGGATCAAAAACTGTCTGTAGATGAAAAGTCCCAGAGCCTCTTGAGATACGTGACCAAAAACTTCTGAAGAACAGAGCCTGCCTCATGCTGCAAAGCTGGGATCTAGATGTGGGTTCACGCTGCTTGCGAAGACCGGCAGGCTTGTTTGGATCTGGGATTTCGGTTTGGCATATTATGGAGACAGGGGCCAGCTACCAAATTCAGATTTGGATCTTCTTCCCCGGTGTTCAGGGTGCGCAGATCCATGTTGCTTTTTTCAGACTTGTCTACTTACAAGCAGGCAGCAGAGTGCTTGTTTTAATGGCACCAATATGTTACCCAGGCAGCTAAATGCCAGACAAAATGCCAAACATGTTACCCTAAATGCCAGCGTTCCGGGACCTGAAATCAAACCGAAATACTTTGTCATCAAAGTGATCCTTCACCAGGCCGTTTACTTTGTCTATATTGTCTTAATTCAGCCGGAAGGAACCCCTGTCCCTTTACGTTTTCCCCAGATAGATGCTCCTCTTAAGACATTATTAGCTTGCCAGCAGGGTGCTTCCACACTGGCCACAGCTGTTCTGAAGCTGTCAGCGTTCTCCAGTAAAGTGTTAAACAATACTTCAGATGAGATCAGGTTGTTGTTTCTCCCCCCAGCCCACCCCCCAGATGCTGCAGCAAGTGTTTTATGTTTTCTGTGTGCTAAAATTACACAAAGACAATACTTTTTTCTCCTCATGCTCATTTCTGGGGGACTGTTCTCTCCTGGGGAGGAAAAATCAGACAATTGGGCTTCTACAGAATCAGAAAGAATTGTGAGTCTTATGAGAAACTGCCTTTTCTGACAGATTGTTCTGTTCATATCAGATGAGCATCCCAACTTACTGGTGCTTAGGCAACCCCTGACCCATCTGGGGACCCTTATGGAATTTCTCCCATCACTAGTTTCTTCTATTTTACCCACTCCTCTCTACATTCCCAGTGCTGCAGCAATGTACCCTCAGGAGCTGCAAGTCAGCAGATGTGCGTTCTATTCCTAGCCCTGCCTCTGGTTCACTATGTCAGCCTGGGGCACGTCACTTCCAGAGAAAGTTTTCAGATGTGGCCACTAAATTTTTTGGTGCCTCTGTGTTTTGGATGCCTAGCTTGAGATGGGTAGGCATCTCCAGTTAGGCTCTCAAAATGAACAGACACTTTTGCAAATTTGCCTGGTTTAAAAAAAAAATCATTCTGTGCCTCAGTTTCCCTCTCTGCAAAATGGGGACAATCATACTTCCTCCTTTGTAAAGAGGCCATGGGGGTTTTTCACCTTCCTCTGCAACATAGGGCCCGGGTCACTTTCTGGAGGATTCTCTGCACCCTGAAGTCTTTAAACCACAAGTTGAGGACTTCAATAGCTCAGACATAGGTTGGGGTTTGTTACAGGAGTGGGTGGGTGAGATTATGTGGCCTGCATTGTGCAGGAGGTCGGACTAGACGATCATAATGGTTCCTTCTGACCTTAAAGTCTATGAGTGCTGAGCTCCTCTAGGTGTGCTAGGAGTTATATTACTATACCATCCAAGCACAGGGAACAGACGTGTCTTCTCAGTACTGTAGATATTGAATGAATAGATATTCCCTAGTATCCAGAACTGGTCCTGGGCTGTTGCATCAAGAGGAGGACTGGTCTAGCTTGGAGAATGACCTGTGAAATCACCAAACTCCTTTCCTATTTCAGTCTTATGCTGGGGATAACGATTGAACAACTGATGCCTGAGAATAAACTTTTCTCCTAGGATGTCTATTTGAGCACTGACCCTGTTATTAATCAGCCTGGATTTGCTATAGGAAGGACAAAGGTCAGCACAGCTTGACTCGCTGTGTCTCTCCGACACACCAGATACAATGCTGCCACATTGTGGCTTGTTCCTATCGGTTCTGCCGCACACGATGCACACACCTTATGCTTGCCTCCTGGAATGGAGCATTTTCACTGTCTCTCCAGGGAGGATGCGTCGCTTGATGACTCACACGCCTCTCATTTGCACACACCACCCAGCCTGATGTTTTTGCACACACGCCAACAAAAAGACCCTGCACCAATGACTGTAAATTACAAACAGGTTGCATGTTTCAAGAGCTTTTTTTAAGCATGTCTGTTTGGGCTTCATCCAAAGTCAAATAGAATTGTGTGTGATCGGGGCAGGCAGGATTTGACTTCGGTCAGTTTCAGATACAAAGCCGCTCATTGTAACCGTTAATGCCGCTTGGGACTCAATCCTCCAAACTCCTATTCAGGTAAGGAGTTGCTTTCAAGGGGTCTACATGTCCAACGAAATGCTCGCTGGATCAGGCCTCTGGCCTTCCTAAAAAAATCAACCTCTTGTCTCTTAATCTACTGCCATGTTCCCAATTTTTTCTCCTTCCCTTCCCCACTTCCTTCCTTCCTCTGAAAAATCCCAGAGCAGGGCAGGAAATTAAACCTCTCCATAAAGAAGCTTTGGTGTCACACTGGCTTGTCATTCATTTATTGTACAGTGGTTATTTTGTGGGGGAGGATGGAGAGGGCTGGGCAGGGAGAAGAAAGTTACTTTATTAATTTTGTAGGAATCTTTTTTTCCCCCGTTGCACACAAGGAAGTTCCATGTCAGATGAGCCTTTAAGCAACCGGCCGCGCTCACATGAAATAAACGTGTCGGGTGGGAACTGCTACCATCTGTCTGTTTATCATCAACATCATAGCTTCCACCTCGTATTAATATCCTCATTGTGCTGCCTCAGGGCTGGTTCTGGGTGCCCATTACTGGGGGGCCAGGAGGGTATTCTGCAGGGCCTGCATGTCACTATTTTAGAAAACAACCTTCCAGGGGTTCAGGGGCTAGTTAGATCCCTGGAAAATCTTGGATTTTAAGAGTTTAGAAAAGTAACATTTGGCTACTGTGTCAGTATTTTGTCATTGTCACGTCCACTGCTTAACACTGGATAACTCTGTACATATTTTGGCCTTTCTTACAATAATCGGGGGCATCTTGAAGATCATTTGACGAGGCGATGTCCCTTTTGTCCCCTTCCCTACTAGCGCTGGGCCTATGTCTGATGTTACCAACTGCTAGGTGCGCTGGAGGCTGCTCTAAATCTAGGGAGTAAATGAATGAGCTGTCCAGGAAGGCTGTCTCCAAGCCACGCAGAGCCATTCCCTCGGCTGCTCAAAGCTTTCTCGCTTTGCCAGGCCAGAGACATTCCACTACAGCCTGGATGTCTCTGTTCCCTGCTTATTTTCAGATCCTCGGTGTTCTCTGCTGGGAATCCATTTGCCTGTATGTATTGAAATATCTGACGAGTCTGACCTTTTGGGAAACTGCATCCCACTGAGCTCACGGCTACGCTACAGGGCCTGTGCTGGCGTATCTGTGTAGACACAGACTATGCTGACAGAAGGCGCTCTTCTGCTGGTACAGTAATGCCACCTCCGCAAAGGATGTTAGCTAAGCGGACAGCAGCACTTGTCTGTCAGGTGTGTCTACCCTGAGGGTTTTGTCAGCACAGCTGCATTGGGTAGGGGGTGTGATTTTTTCACATTCCTACCTGACATAGCTATGCCAGCACAATTTTGCAGTATACAGAGCCACTGTGCAGTGCGGATTAGTGTGCTTTTAAAAATCCCATGCATATTGAGGCCAGGTAATATTTCAGAGGTGAATACCCCACCAGCTCCTGACAGAGTCAACCAAGAAGACCCCGATACTCCTATATAGGGCTGTCTTGCCATTCTTGGAGCACGGCTATAGGCTCAGTTTTGGGCTGTTACACATTCATGCTCATGAGAGGTGTCACTTGACAGCCTCACTGGCCTCTGACTAGCGGACCACTGCCAGAATCAACACAAGCGCCTCACATCGTGCACTGCAATCAGGTCTGTGGTGTGGACACTTGGGCTGAGAGCCAACAAGTCACTTCACACAGGTCACCAAACAACCATCAGGTCATAACAACTTTGGGTAGGTGATGAATGGGACCGGAGTTTATCCAGTTCTTGAATAGAGGCTCTCTATCTCAGCACTAATCACATGAGCTGTCCCGTCTCGGCTGCTGCTTGGTTTCCTGTCCTGCATTGCATAAAACCACATGAAGCACCTCTCACCATGAGATCTTCTGGAGCGATTTTGATAGCTTTGGAATTATTAATGCTCTTATGAAAGAAAGACAGGAGAAAAAACCAGAAGAGAAGAAGTGTGGTTCAGTAATTAGCTCAGAGGAATGGGGACTCAGACTCCAATCCAGGAAAGCCCACAGTGGGGAGGACAGAATAAAAAAAGTCACTTTACCTGACTGGAACACCAGTGTCATTCTGCCAACCTGCCCATTCAGGCCCATGCAAATAACACAGAAAAACGACTGACGAAAGCCATGATCCTGCAAACATGCATGTGCTTGACTGTCGGCCAATTGATGTCATTTGTGTATATCGATGATTGCCCCAGCAGAGTGTGAATACACAGGGGGAAAGGTGAGACATGATACACACAGTGCTGTCACGCATACAAGATAAACATTCTCAAAATATTAGAGACTTTTTTTCCTTCTCTTTCTTTATTATAACAGGCCAGATCCTCAGCGGGTGGGACTTGGGAGTGCTCCATTGAGTGGAGCTACAGTGATTTTCATCAGCTGACAATCTAGCCAACTGCATGTAGGTGTAGCTCGTAACAACAGGAGGCACAAATGTGACTTTGAAGTTGATGATGTCCCTTCATCACCAACTCTTGTTAATTAAAGGCCAAAATATGAACCCTTTACGCCTACTGATCAGCCGCTACTCACAGGAGTAGCCCCATTGAAGTCAATTTCCATGAATAACTGCAAGTAAACTGTTCACAATCTGACCCTACCTATCCTATGGTTGCAGTGCACTTGAAGTAGACATGAAAAACAAGTTTGCTCCGGCATCATTGGTTTCAGCGTAGCGAACAATATGTGCATCATACTTACTTTATCATGAATGGCAACGTAAACGAGAGAAGGCATAATATTCGCATACAGTGGTTTTTACTGCTTGGGTTAAGACTGCATTTTTCAGAGTCAATTTTCTAGTTGGAGAATGCACCATTACACATTATGAAGAATTATTATTTAGGGGCAGTCTTAACTGGGATTTCTAAACTATTGTACATTTGACTTTCTTAGCTATAACTCTTTCTTAACAACTGTTGTTGTTGTTGTTGTTGTTTCCCAGGTGAGGAATGACTTGTTGATATGCAGCAAATAGTAATAAAGTGTGATTTCCATCCAGTTACAGATATTGGAGCAAAGTGCACGTAATGGATGTATTTTTACATTGTAGAGGTTACATCTGTGTACAAAAACAAAGCCATTTTGGCAGTTACATTACAGATTAAGGGCTGGATTTTGCACCAGCTAAATCAATGGGACTTTTGCCACTGATTTCAGTCAGAGTAGCATTGGGAGCTGAATTGCCATTGTAATGAGTAACTAAGGAATAAATATTGACATAACTAGGTCAATAATGGTGGTGTCTTTTAAGTGCTAAAACTGTGCATTATAACAATAGTGGGTTTTTTCATGCTCATTGTCACTGCAGCTGTAGCTGTAGCTGTAGCTACGGTACCATGAAAGTATAATAATTTATTCCCATTGTTTGTTACAGTAGCGCCTGCAGGTCACAACCAAGATCAGGGCCTCGTTGTGCCAGGGGCTGTACGTGCATATAATAAGAAAGAGTTCCTGCCCCAGAGAATGTACAATCTAAATAGACAAGCCATAAAAAGGATGGGAGGGGAAACAAAGCCATGAAGAGACATGCCCAAGGTCACAAGATAGCTCAGTGACAGAGATGGGACTAGAACGTAATGTTTGCTAACTCCCAGTCCAGAGCCTTAGCCAGAGGGAAATGAGGAGTTATATAACAGTTACCCTCACTCCCCCCATGCCCAAAAATGAATAGAAATCATGGAAAATCTAACTAGAAAGGCTTAAGCAAACTCCCAGGAAGGAAAGTCAGCATAATTTAGGGAAAGGGATTTGTTCTCACAAAAGGGTATTCTTGGTTAAAGCAGCAGCCAGGAATGCTGGGATATGCCTCCAAGAGACACACGCTGGCATGGACCAGAAATGGAGCCATCCCCACATGAACAGAGAGAGAGAGTTGTGCTCTGCCTCCGTGTGATACGTGAAATGTGTAAGTGGTTATGGTCCCTGGAGGCACTCGGGCATATTACTATATATAGGACTGTTCCCAGATTACAGTACATCTTCTCATGGCTGTAGCATTATCAGAGTACAGGGATTTTTAAACCAGCCCACTCCAAGCTATTTTCCTTTGTTCACTATGTAGCCAAGTGTTAATCATTGCATGGAAATGAGATAAAAATCCACGGTGGAAGTAATCAAAGGCAAAACGTGTATATAAATAGAGAGGTTTCTGGGAACTAACCACTGTGTTTTGTTTTTCAAAGCATCATAGTAAAATTATATCTACTTTGAAGAGGGTTAGTTCACCAAAACTCCGTATTTAACTGGTAGTGGATAGAAATAGGTGCTGGTCATCCAATGAACTCTATGGGGCTAACCCATTGACTTTAGTGAGGCTCTATGGTAATGCAATAAAATACCAGTGGTTAGCCCGTGTCAGCTGACTTGGCCTGCGGGGCTGGGGCTGCAGGGCTAAAAAATTGCACTGGAGACATTTGGGCCCAGGCTGGAACCCGGGCTCTGGGACCCTGCAAGGACAGAGGGTCCGAAAGCCTGGGCTCCAGCCCAAACCCAAATGTCTACAGTGCAATTTTATAGCCTCACAGCCCGAGCCCTGCAAGCTTGAGTCAGCCGATGTGGGCCAGCCACTGGTGTTTCATTGCAGTGTAAACATACCCTTAGCGACCCCAGCTTAGGGGCTGGCTGGCTAGCTCAGGAGGTACCTGGGTCAATTCCAGGTATTGGCCAAGATGGCAGCTATCACCCTTGAAGAATGGCAAACAGGAAATTGGCCCTTGCCTGTCAGCGTGTGGACAAAGAACGAGCATTTATAAATGTTTCTTTGGGGGACTGATTCTGCAAGGATGCAGAGAGCCTTCTGGGTATACTTACACCTGCCTCAGGGCGCGGAGGGGTAGGGTAGGACTAGATGACTTATTGTGGTTCCTTCCAGACTTCCATTTCTATGATTTTATTATTCTGGTAGGTACTGATTTTCATCTTCTTTTGACCTGTAGGGAAGTTGATGTGCCTGGGTTTATTCTCCCTCGTCTTTACATCTGCAATTGATTTCACACGGTACTAGTTCCAAATATTTCCCCCCTATACATTAGTTGTTTTTTAATGGCTTCCTTCCTTTTCATTATTTTTGTCCAACAGCTATTTGTTCGGTAATCTCCCCTTAGGGATTAGCACACTAATAGGCAGTCAACAGAACAAGAAAGAAAGAAACTTAAAGGATGAATACTTGGGAGAAGAGCATTAATCTTTTCATGTCCTGATTCTAGTCTGGTATATTTGCTATATATATGTCGATTCTACCTGACACATCTACAGCATCATTCAAGGAAAGATTTCGGAGTGCTTTGTAAGCATTAAGGGCACATCTACACTTACAACGCTGCAGGGCACAGCTGTATCCATCCAGCTGTGCTACTGCAGTGAGTGTAGTGAAGACGTTCTAGTCCGACAGGACAGAGCTCTCCTCTCGACATAAAAAAACCACGCCCACGAGCGGCGCAAGCTAATTCTGCATACCAGCGCTTATGTCGGTGTCATTTATATCCCTCGGAGGGGTGGGGGTGGAAGTGGGGAATGGTTATTCACACTCCTGAGCGATCTAATTTTTGCTGCCATAGGTAGTAGTGTAGATGTAACCTCAGTCTCCCAATGTTCATGTGAGTTAGAGAAGTAGGATCATCCCTATTTTGCTGATGGGCAAATGAAGGTAAGGCGAGGTTGACTTTTGCAAGGTTGTTCAATGATTCAGTGACAGAGCTGTTCTGACCATTCCACCCACCCCTTTACATCTGTGGCCCCAATCCTGAAAACACTCACTTATACATGTGTTTAGTTTTAACCACATTAATGCTTCCATTAAACTCAATGGGTCTGCTTCCGTGTTGGACTTAAGCACATGTGTAAAAGTTGGCAGGATTGAGGTCTATATTGCTATACTGTTGTTGTTTTGTCCTCCTCAATTTGGACTGGATAAAATACCATCAGATAATCATGCTCTAGTGTCTGAAAAGCAGGGGACGTGCAAATGCACAAGGGAATTCAAGAAAACAAGATGGCTGACAACAGACACCTCAGATTGTGGAGGTTTTTCCAAAAAATACACCTCTGCTGCTCTTTTGAAGAAAGTTTACTTTTACATATATGGTCCTTAGTCAGGTTTTATGCTTTTCACTCAGTTCTTTCCCAGAAAAACTATCTATCTAATTTGTCATTTAGGAGTGTATTAAAAGCTTTTGTAAAAGACGTTTTTCCTGAAAATTGCTACAACACATTTTGGTAGGAATCTGTTAAAAGCATTCTTCCGCCCTGCCCTCTCGTGACTGCGTATTAAACACTTTTTCAGACTAATTCTTCTCACTTCTACCAAGCAGACAATGGAACTACTCATATGGATACAATTAAGCACAAGGAAAAACAGCTCAATAATTGTATTTGAAAAACCTTGCATGCTGTTAATATTCTTAAATAACTAATGCCTGTGAATAAATTTACAAAAAGTTGTGCATGCCTTTAGCAGTGTTTTAAAATACCCACAAAACACAGGAGTGTATGAAAGCAAATAATTTTAAAGTCCCTAAAATGATCACACAATCTGTCTTCAGTTAGGCCCTGATTCTGAGCAATTAAAGTCAATAGGAGGGTTTTTTATTGACTTCAGTGTGCATATAATCAAGTCCTTACTTGTGTGGAAGCTCAATTAATTCAAATGGGCTGCATGGGTGTAACTCAGGGCAGAATTTGTGCTCCAATATAATTCTGATTATAATACTCCTTAGTAGACCTAGTTGGGATTTCTTTACTGAAGATTTTTTCACCAAAAAAATTCAGTTCATTGAAGCAGAAACTGTTCATGAAACAGGGTCAGTTTGGACATATCTCCTGACAAAAATGTTTTGGAAGAGAAAGTTTTGAAATTATGAAAATGTCCTGTTGTCACAGTTTCAAACTGATTTTTTGTCGAAACTACCTTTGTTTTGAATTTTTAGTACATCTAGACTAAAGAAAGGTTAAAAAAAAAGAAAGAAAAAGGTCAACATGGAAACAAAATGTTTCCAAATTATTTCAACAAAAAAGTCTTCTGTTGACCTGAGCCAAATGATTGTTTTGGTTTCTCAGTTTGTGAACATTTTTGAGATTTTTGACTTTTTGTCCTGATTCCGAAAAGGAATTTCTGTTGAAATCGCTACAGTTCTCACAGGATGGGAAAATTGTGCCCAGCCTTACATCTTGGTACAGGAAATGCCTGTCAGATGCACTACCCAGAATCCTTCTCAGGAATGTAAGTGTGTTTGTGTTTGGACACAGAAAATAAAACAAGGTGGATTATTAGCAGCAAATCTCAAGGTACCCAATTTACTATTGGTAATGATCTGGGACTCCTCCTCAGGTCTCATGGTAGCACCTTGCTATGTTAGATACATAAAGCAGAGGGTGCTAGTATTATTATTCAAAAGGCCATAGAGTTGCTAGATTTGCTCCGGAAAGGTGTATGTGGGTTGCAGGAAACTGCAGTTCAAAGGTTTAATAATACAGTATTACTAGCCCCTCCCCCCCAAGCATTCAAAAATTGTGAATCAGACTGCGCCAAAATCATGAGTTTAAAAAAAATAACTTTGGGGGGTCTTTTTTTTTGCCTTCTGGAGTTCGATCCTTTAGGGTTCATGTTTTCCAGCTTTTCTAAGCCAGCACAAGAGCTAGAAAATTACTGTTTTTCATGAAAGCTGAAATTCTCACACATTCACATGCTCCCAAGAACTGGAGCTACCCTAAACCACACCATATTACACGAGACTCCCAGTTGGATCCCAAGAGTTGGAAATACTGGTGAAGGAACAGCAAAAGGAGCCGATTATTTGTTCAATGTATGGAGGTATTCTGAAGCTGACCTCTCATGATTTCACTGCCTCTCTCCTGATTTATTTGCTCTTTATCTTAAAGCCTCAGCTCCTGGAGTCATGTGACTATGAATCTCAGCTTTTTTTTTTTTTAAGTAATTTTCTAGCCTTCACACTTGTGGAGAAAAGCTTGAGAACACTCCTCCTAAAGGCTTGAGAAAGCAGAAGGTAAATAAAAAGAACCCCAAATGTAGTTATTAAAAAACCCCTCATGAATGTGAAGCCAGACTCAGGATTTTGGTTCCCAGAATGATGATTTTTGAGCAGCTGGAGTTGGTAATAGTGCCATCTACCCCCCTACAGGTAAAGAGAAATATGACATATGCAGCTCCTTGGAGACCTTTAGCAGCTGGAGCTGTGTGAAATGTCTGCCACACAAATAAAACTGATGTATAACTCACCCTGGTTTCATGTTACCTCAGCGACTGGCAACTCAGGCCCAGGTTAGTTTTAAAGCCCATCCATTCCTTCAGCTGAGCCCAGACCCTCGTTCAAATGAAACTGTCCTGATGTTTGGTTTTACATGATGTAAAACTTGGGGTCTTGCAGAGAGCTGACAGTGATGGTTCCGTCTGAGAGCAGCTATCAAGGCTCATGTCTCCATTTTATTTGGATTTTTAGAAAAGTTCCTATTCACCGCTCGCCGGGGGAAATGTGCTGCTGTGTAGGGAGCCCCTTCAGGCTAAGTGGAGTATCGGCTTTGTCCAGGCTTCACCGCTAGGCGATTAACAACAACCAATCTTTTCAATACAGCAACAGCCAGCTATTTACTCTGCTCATGCTAACAGCCTGTCAGGAATGATCAATCCCTATCCCTGCCTTCCGGAACCCGCCTCCCTCTTGAAAGCCTGGGAAAGAAGACAGGCCACACCGCATGACCAGAAGGGCAACAAACTTTGGTCTTGCTCCGGGGCAGATTTAAAGACAAAATGCCCCATGGGGCAAATGAAGGGGTAGAGCCCAGAGCCCAGGATTTGGGGTAGGCAGTAGGAGGCAATGAAATAAATCCTGCCCTTGAATTGGTGCAGCATTTCTTACTCCCTTTTTGTTTGTTATTTCTACCTTTTGCCCCTTCAAGCTCTCACTTTTATTGTTCTATTCCCTCCTGTTCTTCTACTATTTTCTCCCTTTATGTACCACTTCCCAGCTAGGTCGCTGGACAGGAATCCTGAGTTCTAGTCCCATCTCTGCTACTAGCTTGGCTGGTGGGCTTGGGCAAGTCACGGCACTGCTCTGTGCCTCAGTTTCCCCATCTGTAAAATGGCAATAATGATCCTGGTCTCTTTTGTAAAGCACTTTGAGATCTAATCTAGCTCCACAAACACACACCGGACCTAGTCCTACAGTCATTCTGCACACGGGGTTTCCCACTGAAGCTACACAAGGTGTTGCATTTGGAAGGACTGCAGGATAGGCTAGTAGCTTGAGGGGCAGGGATAGCTCAGTGGTTTGAGCATGTTACCTGGGGTTCTTTCAACCCAAAGCTCTTGGTAACTTTTACTCTGTGTGAGGAGGTGTCAGGAAATAAATCAGGGGAGACACGGCCGTCCGACCGATCGATGGCTGGCACAAACAGGACAACGCAAGAGTGCTTTCACTTAAAGCTAAACTTTACTTAGTCTCAAGCACTTACACACATCCGCAACAAGTTAGTAAAACACCCCCAACCCTTGATAATTACCAAAACTGAGTGTGGCTTTCGAGTGATACAGCAGCAGCCCGTCTGCCGCTGGGGAACAGAAGATGCATCCAGAGGGAGAGGCCAGTCCCGAAACGAGTCCCACCTGTCTCAAGCTTTTTCCCCTTATTTATACATTAGTAATTAAAGAAGCCTTGTCAAGTAAGCAGTTTCAAGCAAGAGGTTCCTTCTGATTATTGATTAACCAGGTGTGGGTTTTTCCAGAACTTGCAGCCTTGAGACCTCAATAGACATTCCTGGGGCATATCCTACTCTTTGAAAACGCATGTATCAGCAATTTCAACCCAATTCTGATCAGGAAGGACGCGGGGTCAAGCTGCCCTTTCAGTGGCACCCAAAACCCCCCTCCCCTCCTGCCTTGGTCAAGCTGAGACTTGCTTTTAACAGCTTGCTGACTAGGCTGTCTTTAACAATAAGCCATAGTGGTTTCAGGCACTTTACTGGTTTGCCAAAGTCTCCCCGTACAAGCCTTGGCCTGTTAAACCCACAGTTGTAAGCTCAATCCCTGAGGGGCCGTTTAGGGATCTGGGGCAAAAATCTGTCTGGGGATTGGTCCTGCTTTGAGTAGGGGGTGGGACTAGATGACCTCCTGAGGTCCCTTCCAACCCTGATATTCTATGATTCTAAGTGCCCTGCATGTAATACACAGAGGCCTGATCCAAAACCCCTTGAAGACAGTGGGAATCTTTCTACTGGGTTTGGGCTCAGGCCAACACTGAGCAATTGAAAAGACATTTCTTCATCACTATCTCTATGGTCCTCTTAAAGCTACAAAAGGAGTCAGTTTCCCACCCTGTACCTGGGGTTGCTGTAATATTATGACTGTCTTATTTATGCCCATCAAAGGCACCCAGGGAAAGTTATGGGCTAGTTTAGGGTTTATATTCAAACCATTCTTCATCCCCAGTCCCCCCCACCACATTGCCTCTTCCCCATCCCCCCCCAGAATACATTTGCATCCTTTAAATGATCTTGTTTATTCTACATGTTGGAATATAGTTATCTGAATATTAATTATGGCTTTAGTGAAGTTCATCGGTTGAATGCAGGAATTGAGAATTCTTCCTCAGTTGCAGCCACCTGCTTAGATTTCTGTGTTTATCTGCTTCACTGAGTTTAAATCAGTTTCTGTAAGTGAAAGTCTGTTGCTTTGAGCAGATGTTAATGCTCAGAAATAGTGTACAGTCTGCTATTAGCATATGTACCGTAATGCTAATAAATAGAGGCATGTAGCACCCTTGAAGGTGATTCTGATTTCGATAACTCTCCCCTCCCTCCACTCAACCCGCCTCCCTTTGGAGAACCTTTGGATTACGTGATGACTGTGAGTAAGCGACCCTTCCTCACCCCGGCGCCCACCCCTGGCGAGACTTTAGGAAATGGTCTGGTCTGTTTATACTACAGTGGGATGATTAATGATATTGTATATTGTAACTAAATTGTACTGCTATTATCATCAGGTCACTGCTGACAACTAGATATATCATCTCTGGGGTTTATATACAGATAACAAATTTAACTATGTGAATAAGTGAAGGCTCTCTGGTCTGCTAACGCTAATGCAAATGTTTCCACCTACTGGACGTCAGTAATGCACCGTAGATGGGGATTTCATTACAGCGGCTGTGATTGGGTTCCCACAGCCAGAGTGGCTGGGGCATCGGTGGTATTCCTATGATCATCTTTGGTTTTGGGTACTGCTACACGACAAGAGCTAAGCTGCATGTATCAGAGGGGTAGCCGTGTTAGTCTGGATCTGTAAAAGCGGCAAAGAGTTCTGCAGCACCTTATAGACTAACAAACATATTGGAACATGAGCTTTCGTGGGTGAATACCCACTTCGTCGGATGCATGTAGTGTAGACGCTTACTACAGCGATGGAGGGGGTTTCCCATCACTGTAGGAAATCCACCTCCTTGAGAGGCGGTTGCTAAGTCAACAGAAGAGTTAGTCTGTCAGTCTAGCTGTGTCTGCAGCGAGAGAAAGGTTGACCTAACTACAGCACCCAGAATGTGAGATTTTTCAGAGCCCTGAGTGATGTAGCTAAGTCAGCCTACATTTTAGGTGTAGACCAGGCCGTTGGTTTTGTTTTCCCCCAAGGATTTGGAATAATCCATCTCTGAAAATAGACAATTGTTTAGAATAAAAGGGACACAGAGAACAGCCTTCTGCCAAATCTCAAATTAAAATGACTGGGTTTTTGATAAGGTCTGGTTACTGTATTTCTAGCCTGACCTCCCTGTATACCTTCTGCCTTTTAGGGTAGGTCATGAAGCAGATCCACCAAAAGAAAATCTGTCTTCATGTTTTGTTCAGCCCAGTCAGAGTGGGGACGGTTGAAAACCTCAGGAGAAAGCCAGGTCCTTTGAGATTCCTCGCCTCATTTCTAGAGACCAGTGCTGCAAACCTTACTCCCGCAAGTAGTCGTTCACGTGAGTCTTCCCCCCGCCTTCAACTGGAAGACTTGCACGAGTAAGGACTAGTCGTGTAAGGAAGGATTTGCAATATCAGGCCTAAAGATTAGTTGGGAAAGCTTTGGCTAAGCAATAATTCACACTGAATGGAGCCTCTGCCCTTTTTGCTACTCATCCATCTGCCAACTGACACCTGCCATGCTAGGTTTCAGCCTAGAAATTAATTACTACTGTTAATATCTAGGAGCATCTTTGGGCCAGACTCTGTCCTCATATGCACCAATATAAATCACGAGCATCTGCAGCCAACTCACTGGTATTACACCAGTGTAATCAGAATCAGGTGTGTGACTTACAAATAATGGGCGTGATTCTCCTCTCCTGCTGGTGTAAACCTGTGCTGACACAGGTCTAGGGAAGTGGAAGAGCAGGTTCAGGCTCATTAATTAATACTCACAGCAGCCTTGTGAAATACATTGGCTGCTATTAAAAGTCAATGTTTACCCACAATCCTCCCACCACAGTACAATACTGGAGATATTGCAGTATTTCCCTCATACTTAGAAAAGGAAATAACGGGTCCCAGATACTGTGATGCAATAGCTATTGGCTTTCTCGTGGCAATCACTGTAGGAACGTATTCATCCCATTTTCCACATAGGAAAAGTGAGGCAGAAAACAAGTGATTTCCCCAAGAAGAAAGTGGAAGCAATTCGGTGTCAGAACTGTGGCGTTCCCAGCATGCAGTTCAGTGATCAGACCATACCTTTGCCAGATAATTATATTAGCTCTGATACACCATGCTGCCCATCTTAAAGACACAGTTACATTAATTCTGCCAGCAGGAGATTTCACAATAGTCAGGATTTAAATCAATGGGAATTAGACACCTAAACACCCCTGAGGGCCTGGGCCCAGAGTGTGAAAGCTGCTCCAAAGCCAGGGTGGCAAACCAGTTCTAATGGTGTAAGAAACTGACCTGGCCCAGCTCAGTCCAAACTGGTTTCTCAAAAAATTAGAAAGCTTTGTAAAATCTCAGCCTTCACAGGACTCTGCCATCTGAATGCTGGGGCCTGATCTAACTGAGCTTCTTGATATCGCCTCATCACTAACCATCACACCAGCCCGCCTGATCATTTAACTTGACAGCATGCACCTTATATCCAGGATATCCATCATCAAGACAGCTCTTGAGCATCTGATCAGAAGCAACAGGCAACTGGTATCTGCGGGGCTTAAAACAAAGAGGAAAGCTGTCCTCTTTTTAAAACCAGCCCATTCAACAATTTAGGAGTCATAAAATATGGACTGATCCGTATCAATTCATTTATATTCCACCGACCTTTGGCTCTTCCTCCTCACGCTCTATCTTTCCCTTTCTGTACATATTGATCCCACACTAGGCTATTAATCCTGACCCAGGAAAAGATTAGAGATAAGTCAAAAAGTGCTTGTCGTTAGACAGAGGTGTAAAACTTTATCTTGCGGGGCGTGGGGGAAACAACCAAGCAACCCAAGGCAGGAAAGAAAGAAAGAAAGATTTAGAGACAGTGCAAATGAGATTTGGGTGCACACAAAAAAAAATGGCAGAGGAAGGGCAGAGAGACAGAGCTGCAGTGGGATCTGTGCTTAGGCTGCATGTGATGGGTTTGTCGGAGACTCCCAGAGCATGGTGCCACCTCCTGTGATGTGTAGCTTTAATGAAAGATGAGGGGGAGGAAAAAGCAGCTGAGACTCGCCGTCTCTTCCTCAGTCTTCCTTTGCAGGGACCTATGGGCCATAACTCTTCCAGGGCAAATAACAAGCGTTTCCCATCCAAATGTAAGCACATTGGCACTTAATCCTATTTTATAAAGGTTATAGTTTTACATAAATCACTCGCTCTAAATGCACTTTAGTCATCCGCCTCGCGTTAAGTTTCTCTTTAAGCCTAACCAGGCAAGGAAGATTTTTCCCACTGGCCCTTTGGACATGACCCCGCTGAGATTGAACTACCCCCGGCCCCTGCTAATATCCCGGGAGGAATTCACACTGATGCCAGAGGCTAAGCAGATTCCCTCGCTGGGGTGGGGGAATTAACTTCATCCTTCCCCCATCTCAGTCAGGTCCAACAACCACCAGCTTGATTGCCTTAAGGGGCCTTTACGTGTCTCATTCTGGCCTCCGTCGTTAATATTGTGTTGAGGGAGGTGTGATGAAGCCACACACTCTTTCCTTGACTAGCAGAATACAGCCCTTATGGGGCGTGCAAGGAGCCCCTGTAAGCCGAAGGATCAGGCACCAAAAGGGTTGTGCAGCTCTGGACGTGGTAGTTCTGGGAAATCGTAAAGCAGTGGGGCACTCCACTATGGCTGCTTTTGGTTTCTTAATTAGTCTGTCACGCATCCCCAGCGGAGAAAGCAGAGACTCCAGTGCAAACACTGAAGTCTCACATTATAACTTGGAACAAGAGAATGAATTTAAATACCACACCACCACCACAAGAGAAGGGAATAAAAGCCATGTGCTATGCAGGGAGCAGCAGAGGGTTGGATAAAGCCTGGAGCGGGATCCAAGGAGCAGGGATTTTTTATTGAGGATGGACACAGAGGCTTAGCACACAGCCACACCCTGTTAGGAGTGCACAGCAGGATGCTGTCACAGGCAAGTGAGGATAATGCGAAGTTTAAATTCCCATGAGTGGTACAACTCGGCGCTTTGCAAGCTGCCTCCTCTCCTGTTCCTGGTGCTCTTGGGCAGTCAAGGGCTACGAGAAAGCTATTCCAAAGGCCATGCTTGCTTCCTACAGGCTCAGACACCCTCCGGTGCAGGTGAATATACCAGGCGAGGTGGTGAATCTGATGAAATAAGAGTTTTTCTTCTCACTGGGGATAGAAGGGGGAGGTATAGAGCTGCAGGACATTTTTGGGACCAAACTTTTTTTTTTCCCCACCAAAAAATGCAGATTCGGGTCAACCAAATTTGTGTCGAATTCGCCAAATTGTTTGAGTTAAAAAAAAAAATCCAGACAAGCCAAAATGATGACATTTTCAAGATGAAACATTTTGACACCAAATGACTGCTTGTTTCAAGTTTTCCAATTTCATTATTTTTTTCTGGAAAAAAAAGACTTAAAAAACCCCCTTAAAACCAAAATAAAACATTTTGTTTGACCCAAAAATGTTTTTCTGTTCAGCGACAAAACCGAAACAATGGTTATTCACACAGCTGTATGGAGGGGTAATGCCAGATGGAAATAGGGTAAATCCTTTCCATGCAAGGCTTTCTAGTCGTCCCTTCCGTCTCCACGGCAGGACATGCTGTTTCTGATTGTTGTCAGGAAATACAGCACACTGAATGGAGGATGTTTTCTGCTGTTGCACTGGCACAGTGATGGGTGGTCTTGTGATGTGAGCACTGGACTGTTCACAAAGAGAGGTGACGTCTGTTCCTCCCTTCAGTGCTGGCATGCTGAGGGATGCTGGACAAGCCACATCACTTCTTTGTGCCTCAATTTCCCCTCCCACCTCTTGCCTATTTAGACTGGAAGCTGTATGGGGGAGGGACTGTCTCTGTGTTTGTAAGTACCTAGCATGATGAGGCCGAAATCTTGACTGGGTTTTCTAGGCACTACTGCAACATAAATAATAGTCTTAGTGTCCAACGGTAGGGGTGAACCAAACTCAGAACATTTTCTCCCCATTCCTTCTGACCTTGAGTGGGTCAGCTAGGGTCCAAACCACCTCGCTCTGTGTTTTTGCAAAACCCAGCCGAAAAGGTCTTCCAGACTGAACCCCAAATACCGCTGCCTCAGGCTCTGGCTGCCTGGAATGTCCAGATATGCTCTGCCCTGCTGCTTGTTTTAATTGTTGTGCTGACTCTGTGTTTCTCAGCTCTAAAATGGGAAGCAATGGGGACAAAATGCTGCAAGGGAAAAATGGCCTCTTGATATTGGCATCCTGGCAGCAAAGAGGAAAAACGAGGAGATTCCCATTCAGACTTTCCAGAATTAATAGGTTTGACATAAGCTTCTGGGGCCTATTTCAGAGCCAGTCCAAGCAGACAGAGCCCCATTGAGGTCAGCAATGTTTCAACTCTTTACATCAAGTCTGTGTTTGGCCTTGGACTTTTGGAATATTACCTGAACAGCATTGTCTGGCATCACCAATACACTCTCCACCTTGAGGGACCCAGGACAGTAACAGAACAGAGATGATGAAAGTCACTCCAGTGCAAATGGGCAGTTTAAGTGCTATGTGCCACTTAAGTCCCTGAAAATAGACACTGTGTAGGGGAAGTAGTTTTGTCTAGTGGATAGAGCACTAGGCTAGAACCCCAAAGAGTTAGGCTCAATTCCTATTGGTAGCTTGTGTGAGCTTGGGCAAGTAACTTCATCAGCTCCATGCCTCAGTTTTCCTATCTGTGAAATGGGCATAATGATACTGACCTCCTTATAAAGTGCCGTGAGATTTAGACTTTTTTCCACAAGGTGACTTTGGCACCTAAGACCTCTTAATTTAAATTAAAGTTAGGAATGTGAATACTTTTGAGGATCTAGGCCCTACTATATGAAGCACAGTGAGATTTCCTGATCAAAAGAGCTGTATAAGAGCACAGTATTATTTTTAGCCTTTATAGAGGTGTGACTTGATTTCAGTCTCTAAGGGTCTACATGGGGAACAAATATTTAATAGTGTGCTCTCAATCGAGCAGAGAAAGGTACAAAGTGATCCAATGGCTGGAAGTTGAAGCTAGACAGATTCAGACAGGAAATAAGTGGTACATTTTTGACAGTGAGGGTAATTAACCAGGAGAACAGTTTACCAAAGGTCATGGTCCATCACTGCTCTAGGAATTATTTCAGGGAATTCTCTGGCCTGTGTCATACAGAATTTTATGTGTCATAAAATTGAAGCCAAATTCAAAATGTAAAATGTAAATTTGTTTCAAGTCAAAAAATAATATTTTTAATGTATTTTTGTTGTATTTTTAAATGTATTTCTGTCTGACACAGGCCTATTATTTTTAAGAAGGTTAAAAAACTCAAAACCAGAATATTTCATCTGACTTTTTTTTTCAACTTTTTTGGTTCAGTGGAAAGTTGACCCAAAACATTTTTGCCTGTTTTTTTTGTTTGTTTTTGTGATTAATCAGGTAACTGAAAAAAAATCAGTTCTTTGCATAGCTCTACTCTGAAGTCCTAAGCTCCTAACCACCTTCCTCTCTAACATACATTGGAAAGAAACCATTGTGACAATTTGCTCCTGGGTCGAATTTGCAATGAGACGGAAAAGAAAAGAAATTTCCTTGCACAAAGAGAAGCAAAATGAATTAAAACGGTTGCTTGGCTCAAAGCCCTGATTTCAGAATCAAGACATTAGAGACAGCAATAGCCATGGCTTGTTTCCCTTGCCAATGCAGAATCGCCGAAACACTGGTTGGGTTTCTCTTTGGTGCACATTGTTTATTTTGGGATCTGTAGTAGTTGTCTGGTCAAATCAGTCGCATGTGCTCAGTGGTGTATGCAGTTACCCAGATTGTTCCAATGAGCCATCCCTCCATGCTAAGCACATCCACATCAGCAAGTCAGCTGCTTTCTTTCAGCTATGCCCGTGATTCCTAACCAGCCACCCTTTGCACACATATACACGCGCACAGAAGGGATACAGAAATACATTTACATTTTAAAGTCTCTTCCTCTAGGGTTTCTTGTTAAAGCTACGATGGAAATAAAGTTGTGCTAGGTCATGGAAGCACACAGCCTGTGCTTTCTTTAACAGAAAGAGTGAATGCTGTCTTTTTGACAGGGGAGGGATAGCTCAGTGGTTTGAGCATTAGCCTGCTAAACGCAGGGTTGTGAGCTCAATCCATGATGGGATTTAGTGATCTGGGGCAAAAATCTGTCTGGGGTTTGGTCCTGCTTTGAGCAGGGGGTTGGATTAGATGACCTTCTAAGATCCCTTCCAACCCTAATATTCTATGAAATGGAAACTTCCAGCTTGGCCTTGAAGTTATTCCAAGCACTCTAAACAGGAGTGAGACACTACCTTAAACAAATAACTGATTGAGATCTAAGAAAGAATGAACAGCAAACAGGATTTCCCCTGTCTTAATAGTGTTTCAATGCAGGTTTGGATCTAATTTTCAAACATATGCATGGTAGATTGCTCACGCAAAAAAGCATGCACAGTTGCCATGATTGTGCATGCCGGCTGGGGTTTTGTACATGCAAATGAACAAGTGATTATGTGATCAATGACAAGCCAATTCCAAGCTCACATACCCAATGTGAGTGCACGGTCATGGTAACCGCACACACCAGTTTAGGGTTACCAGAGAGCAAGTGTGAAAAATCAGGACAGGGGGTGGGAGAGTAATAGGCACCCATAGAAGGCAAAGCCTCAAATATCAGGACTGTCCCTATGAAATTGGGACATCTGGTCACCCTACACCAGTTAGGCATGCGGCTGGGCACACTTTGGGCACAGGCAGGCGCATGCAGTTTTGAAAATGCAGCACGGGAAATGCAACTCAGTATCTGAATGTTTGAGACAGGCAGGAGGCTTTTAGTGTGGCTGAAAGATAAGTCACAGCTGGCGTAGTTCTCACTGCGTCAAGCCTGCTTTGTGCCACTCCACTGGCCCAAAACAGCACTAAAGCTGGCATAACCAGTTCCCGCTTCAACACATAGCTCCATCTGGGATGGAGGTATAAAGTCACTGTGCAGCAACTGCATTGGAGGCCTGGCCAAAGCAACCCCTTCTGCTTATATCTATCCCTTTGGGCTGTTGGCAGCTGACTGGGCATATCCATGGCACGTAGACAGCCCAGGGCTGGGACTGAGGAATGCATGCTAGTATAATCTCTTTACCATCCCAGCTATGCCAACCACCGCTCAGGTGCAACCAAGGATGGGACCATTTTATTTTTTAATAACTGGTTAACTTCATTTCACTTGCTGGAGCATATCAATAAAATGACAGCTCTCACGGAGCTTTTAGGTGTATCAAAAGTAGCCGGCAGAAGACAGTGGGGTAGGGTTAAGATTGGAGATTTAATTGCACATACTGCAGGGATTTAGAAAGTAATATGCTTTTCATAATAGCGCAGGACCTGGTCTTGCAATGAGCTCTTTGAAAACAGACTCCTGGAACTACTCAGAGCCCCCAGTGACGCTGAAGTGGCTTCCCATGGATGCAGCAGCTCAGTGCAGGATTTGGGCTCAATTTCCCCACCTTGCATTTATAAAGCTACCTACTCAAGTGGTATAAATTAGTGTCACTTCGCTGAAGTCAATGGAGCTGCACAGATTCATAGCAGTTGAAGATCTGGCCATATAGTGTATTTTATTACTAGACAGACTATTAAGTGTCTGTTTACACAGACTAAAGAAGATACACTAAAAGAAAGTTAATGTTACTATGAGAACAATAGCTTTTCTACTTCCTGACTTTTATCAGTTTAAATTTATAACTTGATTACATTTAATTTCCTTGATTTTCCCCTCTAAGATAAGGAGAAAGGCTCAGATCTTCAAAGATATGTAATTTCCACTTATTTCGGTGGAAGTTAGGAGCCTAAATTCCTTTGACCATCTGGCTCAAATTGCCTCTGCTTAATAAAGTTAGTCCACTTAAAGACGAGGCAGGTTTCAAAGTTTGCATTTCATTGAGATGAAAGAGGCAGAGGAGATATAAACATCCCTTTGCTCTGGCTGTTTGGTGAGCAGCGACCTGGGCTAATGGGGCAGAAACATGCTGGCTTGAAATGCAACAACTCTCTGTACATAGTGGAAAGATCCTTCTATTTTTTAAGATTTACAATCTGAAGCAGTTTTATAAAGCTGTGAAATCCCGAACATTGTAGTGGCACCGAATCACCATGTGTGCAGGGGATCTTTGGACCAAGATATCAAAGCAGCAATTTGTATTTCATTTAGACATTGACAATCTTCGCCACACAGAGTGTCCCAGCTGTACCAGGCAGGCTAGGTCAGGCAAATGAGAAGTTCTCACACCCACTTTGGGGATATAACACATGGGATGAGGCATCATTAGATACTGCTAAGAATCTTAGCCCATGCCTACTGAGCATGCTCAGGATCATTTTTTTTACAGGCTTATGAGTTGTTTATAAATGTCTCCATAGAAAACAAGCTCCTAGGCCAGAGCAGTTATATTTTCAGCTATAACTGACAAGTGCAAGATTGGAAGCAGCATATAATCAACACCTTCCTTTGCAACTACTTAATTTCCACTAAATCTTACCTAGCTACAGCTGCCCCTTTATAGGACCTTTTTCCCAGCATGCTTTTCTGGGGATGGCCCTTTATATTCGGCAGAGAGCGCTGGCTGCAGCCCTAAGGGCCTAGTTTGCAAATGGTGGTTGCTTCCTGCATCTCTCTGTCCTAGCTGGTGAGTAATCGTAACTTCTGTAATGTTTCTTCTCCTTGAGGTGGATTCCATGTGCTAAAAGGAAGCAAGGTCCAGATCTACAAAGGTAGACTGAAATCAGTAGAAGTTAGCAGACTAAATACCTTTGTGATTCTGGGCCCAAATTGTCTCTTTCTCCTTCTTTAAAGCTTCATAGTTTGGTTTCTCTTCCATATGCATCTGAAGGGATTTTCCTGAAACGGCACCAGACCCCAGATTCACTTCTGACCTGAGATTAAGCCTGGGCAATTTCAAGTGGATAGGAGAATTGTTCAGAAAGCTGCAAACATGTAAAAAACTGAAGTCCTGTTCTCCCACAGCAGGATACAAATAACGCTCATTAGTAAAGTGTTAGAATACACTGAACCCTGAACCTGCAGACACTTACATGGACTTAATTTTAGATTGTAAGTGCTTTAGGACTGGGACTGTGTCATACTAAGTGTTTGTACAGCTCCTGGCACAGTGATCTCAACTGGGGAGTTTTTTGATCCCCATAATAAAATAGGACTCTGCATGTGTAAATGTCAGCATATGCACCTATCTTTGCAGTATTGGTGCTTCGGATAGATATATTCCTTTCTGTCCTACAGTTCTTGAGCACTGTTCTTTCATTGTAGCATGGTAATAAACCTCACTGGAAAAAAAAACAGAGCATCAGCATTTGATAGGTGGGTAGTAAGATATGCAAACATAACAGTAAATATTTATTTAGGTTTCTGAGCTACTCTGATGAATGGCTGTATTTTTCCTTTAAAAGTTCCAAGTACTTTTTAATGGCAATTAATGGGTCTGTATGGCATGATTGTTTGATTTATTGTTCTCTCCTTTGCTGCTCACAGTTGCACAGAAACTGGAAACTCTGTCATTTCTTTCCCCCTTTGCAATGTCCCAATTTTGCAACTACATAGAGCTGGTTTCCCTTGTCTGTTTCTTGGGCTGTGCAAACCAACTTGTCTCTGTTCTGTTTATTTTCTTGCATTTATTTACCACCATCACAATCTCCAACTGGGGAAAATAGGCCCTGATCCTGCAAACACTTAAATGAGTTCTTTAACTTTAAGCACATGAGGGGGATTGGTCCGGCTTTGAGCAGGGGGTGGGACTAGATGACCTCCTGAGGTCCCGTCCAACTCTGATATTCTATGATTCTGTGGTAGCCCATTGAAGTCAATGGGGCTACTCTAGAGCTGAATGTTAAGTGTGTGCCTAAGTGTTTGCAGGAGCTGGGCCTTAGGTGGCTAGCTGACTCTAGCTGCCAGAGATGACTAGCTTGGTTTGCAGTGTCAAGAGGGCTGTTCTTGGACTTCAGTATAATTTGCAGTGGTCCAATTTGTCCATGTAGGCCCTACATAAACAGAGGTGATACATTTCTTCCTTTCTTTCTTTTTTAAATGTCTTTGTGCTATGTGGATTGAAAACGAATAGATGGTTCCAGTGTAAAGTATGCGCCAGATGTTAGGTGTGTAGAACTGAGAGACTCAACGCTAATGGGATGCAGCAGCCCTGTGAACTGGAGATGGCGGAAATGGTAAAAGCCTTCCTTTGCTTTAGGGCTTGTGCTCTGTGGTCAGTTGTAGTGACTGCAGGTCATCCCACCCCCTGCTGTGGCCCTGAATACACATTTCCAGATCTGGGTAATCCTGTTCTATGCAGAGACCACTTTAAGTCCACAGAAAGGTCCCTCCAACGTGTCTTAGGTACTTCTGTGGCTCCTGTTACTGTAGTATCTGAGCACACTCTTTAAAGTATTTAGCCTCACAACACCCCTGGGAAAAGGTCAGGCTGTGCTGTTATTCCCATGGTAGAAAAGGGGGACTGAGGCAGAGAGAGGCTAAGTGACTTGGCCAAGGTTGTGGAGGAAGACTGTGACAGAGCAAGGAATTGCACCCAGGTCTCCCAAATCTCAGGCTAAAACCTTCCCCCTGTTTGAGATATAGGGATTTATAACAGAGCCCAACCCTGGGACTGTACTTTGTAGCTGTAAAGAGTGGAGCAGCCGCAAATCCGTCTGATCTCAGTGGCAGCTCAGCGAACTCAGGGCTTCACAGAATCAGGGCCGCACAAAGGGGCTGATTATGCAGCCCCAGGGGATTCTCATCTCTTTCTGAATCTGACAGGAATCCAGGGGTGAGGGTGCTCAGCACCTGGCAGGAGCGGGCCCAGATTGAGGATTGCATATGGAAAGCTGGGTTGGGGGGATTATGCCTATCAAAGGAGCAGCCTGAACAATCAATGCCAAGGGACAATCTCACACACAGGCTCTCTCCCTCGTTCACCCGCTGACAGTCCTGATTCAAAGAAACGCAAACAGATGGGAAAATACGATTACTTGCAGAGTCACCAGAAATCCAAACAATATTCCATCATGGGTGCTAGGCCAGAGCGCTAATTCATCGCGTGCACCGTGTTATTGGAAGTGGCCCGGCACGCTAGCAAGGCAATAGATCATGATAAAAAATGTAAGTGCTCCGTTATCACCGGGTTAACGTGCTTTGCTATGCAACCCTGCCGGCTGGACAGAAACATCCTTACATAATGACACACAAATCGGAAGGGGGAGGGAGGGAAGGGAACCCAGTCATTTGCTCCAAGAAGCAAAACCAAATCTTCCTAGCATTTTGTGTGTGTGTGTGTCACACACACACTTATTTATAGATATATAGATAGATATATATCTACATATGTTAACATATATATACATCTATATATGTTAACCACTACATATATAGGAAGAAACCCCAGGGAACTCAAGACTAGAAAGCAAAGATGTTAAAGAGTCATTAGCTTTTTGCTATTCTTCCCAGTTCATCTGCATGATTAGGAGTGTTGATAACCATGAAATTCACCAGATATTTGCTATTGTTTCATTTCTCAAGAGCTGACAAGGCTGTTCAGATCCGGATAATCAGGATGCACTTTGTTGATAATGTGGATGAATCAAAAGCCATCTTCCTGGCTGGCAGATGGGCTCTCGCAGGCGGAGAGGGAGAGAGAGGGGGGGACGGACAAACTGTGTGTGAGAGAGCTGGAGAGCATGGGGGGGTGGACTGAGAGAGCGCGAAACGGTGCATCATACACAGTGTGTGTGAGAGAAGGCACTGCACGGTGACAGTGAGCATCACGCACAGCCTGCGACGTGCAGAGCATGACACGGTTTGAGAGAGTGTCGTACCCAGCGCACGTGGGAGTGCGGGACCAGGTGTGAGAGAGACTCAGGCTGAAGGTGGTGCCATGGGGGGGTGAGACACACATCAGTGTGGCACCTGGGATGGATGTGGGTCAGAGGGCATAACCCTGGTGCCTGGTATATATGCGGGAGAGAGTGTGTGTCATGCTCAGCTGTGTGGTTGAGAGGGAAAAGGCCTGACTGTGCGTATGAGCATGTGAATATGGTGCCCAGAGAGAGGCAGTCATGCAAACAGAAACAAACACAGGGAGGCCCCCCTCCATCTGTTGTTCTTGCACTTCTCTCCCCTCCTCTTCCCAAGTGTCCCCTCCCACACCCCGCTAGTTGTCGGGGTGGTGGGGAGAGACCCACCTCCGCTCCGCAAGCCAGGAGTGCCATGTCATGGTTCTCTCTTGCCTTGCGGAAGGCATTTGCCTGGGTATTTTTAGCAGGTCCTTTGCGTTCTAAATGCTGCAGGCTTAGCGCTGCCGGGTACGCTCGGTATAATTTACCTTCGGTGTAACAAGAAATAGGAGCTGACTCAGGGATTAAGGCACATCAAGTCAACACAAATAAAAAGTCGGGGAGGATTAGTCAGAGATGAATGCAACACACGGGCTGGGTGTTAACTGCGAGGGAAGAAGACACCTGTTCTCTCTCCTCTGGCTAGTAGTTGGGCAGCATGCACCATATATGCCGTGGTGTTATGAGGGTGCCATTCCCTAGAGCGATGGCAGCTTCTTAAGACACCCAGCTAGAGGATTCTGCATCTCACTGCCCCCTTCACGCCAGTGATCGCTCGAGCTGTGCATTCCCCTCTCCAACCCAATGGAGAGTTGAGAGGGGGAATGGTGGTCCGTCTGGAGAGGGGGAAGCCATCCTGCCCCACTGAGTAGCAACCATAAGTTCCTCCAAGTGTAGCCCACTGGTCTATGTGTGTTGTGTCCCCCTGTGTACCTCATCCTGTGACGTGAGTCCATGACGCCACCTGGCTCGTTAGCTCAAGCGGTAGATTGGTTTTAGTGCTGGAGGCATTGAATGGGCGGGGGTATGTCTGCACTGGAATCTGAGGTGCGATGGTAGCAGGTGTAGACATACCCATGCCAGCTTTACCCACGGCTAGTGAGATTCTGCATCAAGCATGTGGAGGAAGATGCAGGAGAGGAAGCATGGTCTAGTGGTTAAGGCGCTGCGCTAACAGGGGATCTGCATTCAATTTCCAGTTCTAACTCAAACCTCTTTGACAAATCACTGTGTGTCCCTGTGTCTCAGCTCCCCAGCTATAACAAGGGGCTAATAATGCTTCCTTCCGTCACACCCTTTGTCTGCCTTGCTGGTTTAGATGATCAGCCCTTCGGGGCAGAGATGGGCTTTTAGCAGGTGTTTATGCAGCACCTCACGCAGTGGGGCTGCTGTCTTGTTTGGAGCAGCTCGGTGCTGCCGTAATACCAACGCTATGTGCACTACCAATAACAGGACAGACTTTTCAACATGGGGGTGCTCGACCCAGATGGAAGATATTTGGAGCTGTGGGTCTTGTGCTACTGTGAACATCGCGATTTTTAGGGCCTGACTTTCAGCCCCCTCCACACACACTCCTCCCGTTTGAGGAGGCTGAAGCAGGTGGCCTGATTGCGGCCGCCTTTGGGCTGTAGAGAGGCGATGACAGAAATAAAGATGGCTCAGCGTTGTTGACCTTCCACCTCTGTTCTGCCTACACTTCGGCCTTGTCAGGAGTAAATGGCCATAATGGGCCATGATACAATACATGTGATAGCCTCTGGTCAGTGTCCCAGGAATTATGTCCTCAATGAAAATGGCTCTTTTCATTTTTTTCCTTTCAACCTTCTACATCCACTGTCAAAAGGATGCAAGGATGAACTGAGAAAGAAAGCCAGTACTGCTGCCTCAATTCCTCTTTGCATCAACCCTGCTGGAGAGACCGGTGTAAGTGCTATTGTCTAATCCCCACCTGGGCTGCGATTTGGACCGGAGGAAAAATAGCTGGTGATGACTTTCTGTTAAATCATGTTCAGGTCTGACCCTGCCCCACCTCCTAGCTAATTCCATTCCGTCCCCAATGCAGGGAATCCAGGCTAACCTCCCACTCTGTTTTATGTAACGTCAATTCACTAGAATGGGTTTTTAACTTAAAAATGGGTGAAGTTGGTGCATAGGACTGGAGAGTTTTATTTATATATTTATTCATCCTTATGTATGTATTCAGTGTTTTTGGAAAGCACCAGATTCAGAGGCAGTTTGATTCAGGAGGCAGGACAGAGGCAGGATCTCTGCTTTCGATTCCCAGCCGTGCCATTGACCTGCTACACAATGTTGGTTAACACATCCCATCTCTCTGCTTCTATTGCCTCTCCCATTCTTTGTCTGTCTTGTCTATTTAAAGTGCAAGCTTTCAAGGGCAGGGACGGTCGCTCACTAAGTCTTTGTACAGTACCTGGCACAATGGGGCCTTGATATCGATGGTAGCCGGTAGATGCTCCTGTAATCCAAATAAGAAATAATCATAAATTTGAAATCAACTGGCTACACAAAAAACCAGCAGCAGAAGCAGTGGCTATATGAGCTTCTCCATGCTTCTGTTTCTTCCCAAAATATAGTTCAACCAGAGCGGTGTGCTAGGGGCCAATATGGTCTCCAAGGCACAGGAATAGGGGTCTGGAGTTTTATAGGGTCATGAGGTCCTCAGTTCTATGGCTGTCTCAGACAGTGATATACACATGTTAAACATTATGTGGGTGAGTAGTCCGGCGCAGAAGTCTCTGTAGGATGATACAAGTCACTTGTCTGATGTAGTGTAAGGTATATGGTTAGGTATTATTTAGAGTAAATTTGGGCCTGGAGTTCCCAGGCAGGATCAAGGCCCCCTTTATGCTAGGTGCAGTACAAACACATAGTGAGAGTGCCTGTCCTGATGAGATGGTTGAGAAAGAATGGTAAGTGACATGCTGGAGGTCACGCAGTGGGACAGTGGCAGAGCTGGTAATAGGACCCAGGGCTTCTGACTCTCAGCCCAGTGTTCCAGCCACTTAGGGGGTGTCTACAGAGTGAGCGGCAGCCCATGACAGTGAGTCTCAGAGCTCAGGCCCCTGGGGACTCACGTGACAGTGCTAAAAACTGGAGCTCGGGATCTGAAACCCACCACCCTCTCTAGGCTTCAGAGCCTGAGCTCCGGCCCAAGCTACGATGACTACACAGCTATTTGAGTGCTGTAGTGTGAGCCCTGTGATCTGATCCTGAGTCTGCCAATCCAAGCTTTGAAATTTACTGCCTGCCACTCAGTCTGTAGATACACTGTGTCCCACGTTGTTTAATTATACACACCCAAGCGCGCACACAAATACAAACCGTTCCCATCCACTTGCTCCTTCCTCTTGTCATTAGAGCTCTGTGAATAACCAATTTCTCACTTTGATGGCTAACCGAAAAATTGGGTGGGAGAGGGGGAATTGTTGTGGGTTAATCCAAAGTGGAATTTTTTTTGAATGTTTTGGCAAAATAAAAAAGTCAACGATATTTTATTTTGGGTTGAAAAACATGTTTTTGACCAGAAATTAAGTATTTTTAAATTTTCACCTTTTTTAAATAAAATCAAGGTAAAAGTTGAAATAGAAAGAGATTTTGAATAGAAAAATTGAAATGTTTCAGAGTGGTAGTCGTGTTAATCTGTATCAGGAAAAAGAACAGGAGGACTTGTGGCACCTTAGAGACTAACACATTTCTTTAAGCATAAGCTTTCGTGGGCTAAAACCCACTTCATCGGATGCATGCAGTGGAAAATACAGTCGGAAGATATATACACACACACAGAGAACATGAAAAAATGAGTGTTGCCATACCAACTATACCGAATGTAATCAGTTAAGGTGGGCTATTGTTTCACTTAGAAAATGTTGAAACAGAAGGTTTTGACTTTTTCAGTTTCTTGTTGTTTTTTTTTTTCCTGGCCAAAACAATTTGATGAATTTGACACAAATTTGCAAAATGGTTCAGTTGACCTGAATCTGGATTTTTTTTTGGTGAAAAACAGTTTTGTCTGAAAAACTTCACCTAGCTTTACTTGTCATGGGTGCTGGTGTTCCCAACAGTCAGCTGGGTTGAAGTGAGGGAACACAGAGATGACCTTTTTGGGTAGATTATTTGGCACAGTCCACAGTCAGTTCATTGTCTGTCCTTGTTTTGACAATATTTAACTAAGGGAAAAGTCTTCACCAATTCTACAGGCTGCATCCTCCGTTGGTATATCTCAAGGTAGCTCCATTGAAGCCAGTGAAGTTATGCCAATTTACACCTGCTGAGGGTGTGCCCTTTGTGAGTATTTCCAATGTTAAATTCCTGCTAGGAAAAGAAGGGGGGGCAGGAAAGGAGTGCATTTATTTCCTTTACTTATAGTACCATGAAGAGGAGATGGGGGGGGGTGGTGCTTGGGCATGGAATATGAAACCAATATCATGGCATCTGAAGACTAAACCAATGAAAATCTCAGTCACACAAAATGCTTGATATCTGATCTTTCATTGTAAATGTCATATGAAGAAAGGATCTCTCTGATATTTCAAGGAGCAGCAAAGTCTGTGATGACATGCCAGTATCAAGATTTGCATATTTATTATAGATAAGCTGTCAAAATATATGTTGTCAATTTCACCTTATACTCAGAATTTAATGATGCACATAAAGGACAGAAAATCTTTAATATTAATATTAATATGATTTTAGATTATAAGACTTCATTGTGGATATCAATCACCCAATCCTTAAGGACATGTCCCTCGGGTTGATATAGTTTATAGACAATGAATGTAATCCATTCTGTATGATCTATTACAGGGGGTGGAGGTTAGACGAGGGTGTGGGAAAGTAGGGGAGACCATTACTACACTTCTTCACATATTAACTTCTGCCAGAGCTTAATCCTTGGTGAACTCTGGCATCTGAGAACTTGTTTGTAAGTGGCACTGCTTAGACTCTCACTTCACTGATGGATGTACATTGTCATGTCAATGTTTGCATAAGCAGCTTGTGTTTTATCAACAAGAAATGCTGTAGCAGAACAATTTCAATCCCACCTGCTGTATAATAGCATCATGGAGGTGAGTATAGCAACCTCCATGCACTTGAAGGGTGTAAATACCGAGGAGGAGGGAAAATGTGTAGAGAGCCCCGGTGATTGATATGACTAGAAGTGTAGCAGGATGCAAATGAGCCCAGGAAAACAGCCTGGAATCAAGGAAAGTTTCCTAAACTTGAGATGTATTAGGCAGCGGAATAATATCCCCAGGGAGAGTGAGGCGAATGCTTGTAGAGTGGCTCCTTTATTACAGAACTGGGCCAAGTGCCGGAGAATGTTCTGCAGGTGCACCTCACTGACCTAGGCAAGAAACAAAGGGCTTCATTCTCCCACTGCACTGGATCTTGGCCCGTCCTTTTCATCTGTACAAAGGGCAATCAAATCAGCATTTTACACTCACTCAGCACAAGTGTAGACCATGACACAAGGCACCCAGCACTGGTAAGTCAGGTCCTAGATGGTTCTTCTCTGACTCTTACGTCTATCATAGTTAACTTCAGCTATTACAGGGGAGTTTATAGTCAGACTAGGAAGGATGGTTTTGTGGATTAAGCACTGGGCTGCGATTTAGGAGATCTGGGTGCAGTTTCCAGCTCTCCTACAATCTTTCTGTGAGACCACAGTCAAGTCGCTTAATCATTTTCAGTGCCTCAGTTACCCATCTGTTAAAATGGGCATAATGATACTTCCTTTCTGCCACCTTTGCTCTGCCCTATCTATTTAGACAGTAAACTGTTTGGAGGCGGGGACTGTCTTTTAATAGGTGTTCATACAGTACCTAGCACAAAGGGGTGCCCACCTTGGTTGGGCCCTCTAGGTGCTATCAAAATAAAAATAATTTCTTCATTGATGCCTGCTCCGACACTCACTTCCTACATGGCCTTGGGTGAGTCACTTTACTTCTTGTTGCCTGTTTTACCTCCCACCCTTTGTATTGTCCGTATAGATTGTAAACTCTTTGGGGAAGGCATTCTCTCTCACTATGTGTTTGTGCAGCGCCTAGCACGATGGGGCTGTGATCTCAGTTGGAGGCCTCCAAGTGCTACCATAATGCCACTACCACAGCAGAACAGCGTCATTGTCAGGCATGTGGGAAAACATCTAAAAGGTCTTCTCGTTACAGCTCATGGCAACAGATGTGCATGAGAGCACTTTATAATACCAGAAATAGACAGGCTGGGGAGCTCTTATAAATATATAACAAATGAAAGTCAGAGCAGGGAGAGCCCAGACTCTCAGCAATGAAATCATGAAGACTGGATCAATGTAGTTAGTTACTGCTGGAGTTTATATACATACATACTTTTCTTATCTATGAAAAAGACAAAGTCAGAACAGGCTCAATAAATCAAAAAGTGGGAAGGGGGGAGGGAAACGAAAGAACTGTACCGGCACTGCTTCAACAATCTCCCTTCACTGTGACTTTTAACAGAGCCGAATTGGTGTGGATTTTGTATTAGCGGCTCAGATGGTGGGGCGGGGGGAGGAATCGCCTTCCATCTTATTTATATCCATAAGCTGATGGATGAACACCTTGAACGTTTTTTCATTCTGGTAAGATTATGAAGCATTTCCTGGATCTCTTTGCACAATGGCAAAACACTGAATCAGGAGAATTCTTTATCTGATGCCCATGCTGTGAAATTGACCAAAAAACCCCTAACCCATTTATGAATCTTATCTATCCCCCCACCCTTGTTAACATATCTAGGGCAATTGTTCCCTTGCATACCTGTCTCTCATCTGTTTCCTGTAGTTGTCTTGGTTAGTAATATAAGCAATGAAGTAAGCCTGGCAAACTGTTCCTTCCCTTGCACGTTTGGTCCTAGTTGTATCTGTTTATCTCTTGTCTCCAATATCTGCCTCTGTCTATTAGTGTGTCCTCTTTCCCATGTTTTATCCGTTAATACCTCCTGTTCAGCTGAGGATAAACTCAGTAATAATTGCACTATAAAATGAAGAGTACACTACATGTCTCTTATTGCTCAGGGGTCTGTTAATTGGAATTTATAAAGTTCAATAAACTGTAATCCAATAAGACCTAAACTCTTATTCATTTATCTTAGAGGTAATATCCATGCTGCCAGCAGTACACTGGGAGAGCTGAGACATGAGCACTCACATGCAGAATATGTGTGTATTCTGCAGCCTCACAGTAGGTACCTGTGTTTCTGACTACCTGCGGCCATGCCAGCTTGTCAAAGCTAAGCAGCATTGGGCTGGGTCAGTGCCTGCATGGGAGACTTGTAAGGAATGCTGTGGGAAGTAGTGGTGGTGATGGAAAAGATAGCACTTTTCCCTCCATATCCCAGCGTGGCACTCGCTGGTGCAGTGCTCCTGGAAGTGCCCTTCTCTGGGTGATATGTTAAACAAGGCCATGCCAATCAATGGCCACTAAAGAAGCGATGGCACTTTGTCTCAGAGTGTTAGTCCTGAACGAATTCCATCTCATGTTTTTAGATGTTGCCTACCTAAATTCCCCTGGCTGGGTCAGTGGGATAAGACTATTCAGATCCTGGACTAAAATACTTTATTATTTGTGCTGGGTACCATTGCCGTGTTTCAACTCATGAATGCCCACAATTCAGTGACGGGTGGAGTCATCCATTTGTACTTCAGTTTTGTTCCTGTGGGATCTTTCAAGTTGAAGGCTGCTATACAGATGTTATCCGCTGTCCTTGCAGTACATTGCATTTTACAGATGGTCTATGAGTCCAAAAGTCACTGGCGTGCTGCTTGAGAAAGAAAGAAAGAAAAGCAGTGGTGGTGTACTCCTAGCTTATATTATATTTCAAGTCCTTAAAATAAACAGCCTCCAGTTGTCTGATATAGGGGCAGATTGAATGCCATGTATTTCAGTATCAAACAATTACGCATTATGTAACATGATCTTGGCTGCAATTTCACCCAATGTGTATCAGTGGTAATGCAGCTTAGACAGCAATGTATCAAGCAGACAAGCTAAATAGACAGTATGATAACCACTTATTGGATTACTGTATATGTTTGGAAATAGGAATTTTGGATCCCAATCCTTTTTTTTTCTCCAAGAAGCCCCTGAAGTTACAGGTAGATCCATGGGTATGGTATCCAGCTAACTAGCTACAATCCTTGTCCAGTTTTGAAGAGAAATATGATTATGAATGTCAAGCTGATTGTTTTATTGAAAACAAAATTGTCATGCATGTGTTTCATTTTCAAATAGTATATTTGAGGTTTAGTCAAAACAAATTTGGAAAAAAAAAGTAATTGAAAATGAAAAGTTGGTGTTTCATCTTAATTTACATGAAGGGGTAAAAATCATTTCCCAACCAGAGCTATGTGAATGCCTGGGGCATGCAGTACAACGTACCTTTGCATTTAATTTGTAGTTATTGTAGGTCCTACTTTTCTTGTTAGTTGTTTTTTTATTAGTGTGGGGGTGAACCTCGAGAGAGGCTGAAGCATGAAGTTTCAACACAGTCTTTACTCAAGTGAAAATCCAGTAGAGTCAATGGGATCAATGTCTCAGCAGAGACCGTGAGAGTACAGTACGTCTACACTGGAAAACAAAAAAACAAATAAAAACCAAGTGTGTTCTTAACTCAGGTTACCTAACTCGAGTTAAAATAGCAGTGAAGACACGACCGCTTGGCTTTTAACTTGGGTTAGCAGCTAGATTTCAAGCTTCTAGGGCAACCTGGGGTTGACTTGAGCTGCTAACCTGGGTTAAAAGCGGAGTTTCTATGTTTTCACTGCTATTTTAACTCAAGTTGGCAAAGCCGTGTTAAGAACTCAGTTTTTTTCCCCAGTGGGCCAAAAGAAATCTGACGAGGTTCAACAAGGACAAGTGCAGAGTCCTGCACTTAGGACGGAAGAATCCCATTCACTGTTACAGACTAGGGACCGAATGGCGAGGAAGCAGTTCTGCAGAAAAGGACCTAGGGGTTACAGTGGATGAGAAGCTGGATATGAGTCAGCAGTGGGCCCTTGTTGCCAAGAAGGCTAATAGCATTTTGGGCTGTATAAGTAGGGGCATTGCCAGCAGATCAAGGGACGTGATCATTCCCCTCTATTCAACATTGGTGAGGCCCATCTGGAGTATTGTGTCCAGTTTTGGGCCCCACACTACAAGAAGGATGTGGAGAAATTGGAGAGAGTCTAGCAGAGGGCAACAAAAATGATTAGGGGGCTGGCGCACATGACTTATGAGGAGAGGCTGAGGGAACTGGGATTGTTTAGTCTGCAGAAGAGAAGAGCGAGGGGGGATTTGATAGCTGCTTTCAGCTACCTGAAAGTGGGTTCCAAAGAGGGTAGATCCAGACTGTTCTCAGTGGTAGCAGATAACAGAACAAGGAGCAATGGTCTCAAGTTGCAGTGGAGGAGGTTTAGGTTGGATATTAGGAAAAACTTTTTCACTAGGAGGGTGGTGAAGCACTGGAATGGGTTACCTAGGGAGCTGGTGGAATCTCCTTCCTTAGAGGTTTTTAAGGTCAGGCTTGACAAAGCCCTGGCTGGGATGATTTAGTTGGGATTGGTCCTGCTTTGAGCAGGGGGTGGGACTAGATACCTCCTGAGGTCCCTTCCAACCCTGATATTCTATGATTCTATAATCCTGAGTGAGAATTTAAGATTTCTGACCAAGATTTGGATTAGTATTGACTGTCTAAGGGTATGTTTACACAGCAAAAACAACAACAAATAACCAGCAACATCAAAAAACTGAAAGAAAAAAAAACATGGCAGCAAGTCTCAGCGCCTGGGACAAATGATTCAGGTTCATGGTACAGAGATAAAAAGCAGCAGTGTAGACGTTCCCACTTGGGCCTCTGAAACCCAACTCAGCCGGAGAGGAAAATCTATATTGCTGTTTTTAGCCCCATAACGCAAGCCCGAGCCACTTGACCCATAGTCTGAGCCTTGCTGTTGCAGGCTTTTTTTTTTTTGGCTGTGTAGACATACCCTAAGGTGTGTAAAATGGTTTGGGAATTTTAAGAGAACGGATGGTCTTCTGATTGACACTGACTCACTTACTGGATTGAGACTCTGGAGATTTGTACAGTGTTCAGTTACTATTGTCTCAGGTCCCAAAGAAGTGGTTAATTGGTAGTTCAGTAATTAGAATGCAACTAATATCTTTTGGTTCCAGTGATACCTGCTGGTATCTTGCCGTGGGATGGTATCCAGATGCAATGTGAAAATCTAGAATCCTTTTCACAGAGTTACCCATGCAATTCTGAACCTCAGAGTGAACTTAATTTGGGCATGTTTCGGATGGGTTCTTATTTCACGTCAGCTGACTTGTCAATGTCTACTCTTTATTCAAGGTAGGTGAAGACTGCAGTATAAATGATTAAGATCCAGGATGGCAAATGCTGTAAAGTAACCAATGGTGCCATGAGATAAGGCAGTATATATGTAGCTCCTGCCCCCTGCCTCATGGGTAATGGAAAGCCAAATACCTAAGAAAACTGGACACTTTAATTAAACCACCCCAGGTTGTCCATCAAGTAGAGTATCAACTCTAGTAATATCTTCAATGCCTTCTGCTGCTGCATTGCAGTATTGGACTTCAGAACAGCCTAACCTCTCAACAAGGCCCCGATTCAGGAAAATCCTTCATGATGTTCTTGGTTTCCACTGACTGAGATTTAAGCATGTGCCTGAAGTGAAGCACGTGCTTATGTGCTGTGCTGAATAGGGATGGTTTCCTAAGCTGGAGCGGGGCTTAGTTCTGTCCTTGTTTACAATGAGGTTAGTGAGATTGCATGCGGGTAAATGAAGGCTGATTGGAACCTCTTTTGTCAAATAATGCACCACGCTTGTTTGGAAATACTTATCACCGAATGTGACAATGTCTTAAATAACACAATGCAATTAATTCGCTATTATTATTATTAATTTTATTTATTCCTTGCATAGCACCCATAGTGTGATAGGCGATTCTCAATCAGATAAGGTCAGTTGTTAACATATTTAAATCACTTAGAAGATGGGGGGGGGGAAGTGCTATGTGAGTGCTAAGTAGTAATATAATCTGACATTTCCAGGATTCCTTTCATCTGGAAGGATCTAAAATATATACCAGATAAATTCACCTAGTACTGAAATGCATCTACCTCTGGGGTGGAAAGTAGCAGCTCTTTAACAATGCATTGTGACACACTCATTAGTTTAGTGCTGGGAATAAAGATGAATGCCAGACCGGATTGAAAATGCAGTGGGAATAAATTATTATTTAATATTTGGCATCGCTGTATGAATATTAGTATTTCAGTAATACCTATAGGCTCCAGTTTCTGATTGGGGCCCCACTGTGCTAGGCCCTAGACACACATGAGATGCTGTACAAATATGAATAGATAAAAGGTATAAAGTGAGGCCTTCGGGGTTAATAAGCTACTATTGCAAAGAATGCAATGGGATCTTTGATGGCAGAGGCAATCTGGACCTCTGGGTTTTACATCTCATCTGAAAGGAGTAGAGGCCAAGATACTAAAAAAAAAAAAAAAACCAGGTACCTAAAGTTAGACTCTTAGGTCTATATTTAGGCATTTCAATATGAAGCACCCAGCAACTCCCATTAAAATCAATAGGGACGTCTCATTGCTCAGCAGTTTTGAAAATCATGCTGCTTATTTTTTCTGTTGAAGCATTGATTTCTAGTTCCGCGGTGTGTCACGGTAAGATGTGTGTCGGTTAGGGTCACATAGGGCTTTGTGTTTTAAGTAGGAGAGTTCTCTCCCTTTTTTTCCTTAGTGTGTAGTGGTTCATTTTTCTTCCCTTTTTTTCCTCTTTGAGTTGCAATCCTGTGTTGCTGGTGGAGTGGGTAGGAATTGCTTTGCTGCTCTGCTGTGAACTCTATGGAAGTCTTTTATAGCACTGTTAATGTCATTTGCTGTTTGGTCATAGTATTTAGAAACATATTCATTAGATTTTTCAATGACTGCTGTTTGATGGTCTTTCTTGTATTGTCCCTCTGGATCTTGTGTCCAGATATGTGTCTTGGGTAATGTTTAGAGATTTTTAATAGTGCAGTGGCATTTGCTGTTCACTGAAACACAAGATAAGTTGGCTATGGTCTGGTAAGTAAACTAACTATTAGTTAGGGCTGGGTGGAAAATAGTAAGTATTTTCAGTGAAAATTTTTGCAAGAAACAAAACAAAAAATTACACCATTAAATGATTTTCTTGGAATGTTGAGTTTTTCAATAAAGCAAATATGTTCATTTCAATTTGAACCAAAACCAGCAGTTGTTCAGTTTTCATATTTATTTTTTACACAAAGCTGAAACATATTGATCAAAATGTTTTTTTTTTCCACAGAGAAAAAATGTGTTGGTCAAAAAGCTTTTTTTCCCCTCCAAAAAATGATTTGTCAACGTTTTTGGATCGGTTTTACAAGAGCATTTTTCAGTGAAATCTAGGTTCAGTATGCAACAGTCCGTCATCCAGTCACCCTTTGCGTAGTTATGCGTAAACCAGCCTAAGGACTCTTTTCCCACTGAGAATGTATATCCCAAGGCTTTTGTACCGACTTAGTATCATCTTTCCATTTGAGTTGAGGATGATGATGATGTCAAAGCTGTGGCTCTGCTTTTGTGGTCTACGTCATCGCCATAGTATGTTTATTTCTGTCAGTGGGGATGAAGTCTGGTTCTCACCCTGTGTGGGCCTTCGTCTTCATGAGTAAGAATTCTACTCGGTTCTTGAAAGCTGTTGATTTCTGACTGGATGCTTGGGAAATAATCTTGGTCAGAATAGCAGAATAGGTGGGTGGTGTATTGAGAGCACAATGGTACACGTCAGAGTGCAGGTGTAGGATGTCTCTGAATATTTTGACTCGCAGGTGTTTTTGGCCTTTCTTTGCAGGACCAATGTGTTTTGCAAAATCCTTGAGAGAAATTAAAGAACACCAAAGTATTGACACTTTACTGTCTCTTTAGTGACCTAGTAGCCCCACTGAGGCAATATGGCAGGGCACCTCTGCCTTACCGGTGCTTCATATAATATGATCATGTCACATCATGATATTTTCTGAACAAAGTCTGAAATTTGGGGCTTGTTTCCAAAGACTGAGGAGAATAAACCTTGTGTGGTCCAGCTGTGTTAGAATAAAAGAGGTCATGTTCCTAATGTTATAAATACTGATTTCTGGTATGTCCAGAATTCAGATTTGGGAGTTACCTATCTGTTACATTTAGTAGCTTTTTCACATTCGTCATGTTGTCCGCCTGTTGATCTGTGTAAATTGGGCGGTGTGTCTCTCTCTGCTTTCATAGGCAACGAACCGTCACTGATGGTGGGGCTGGGGTGATGTTCTGGAACCAATAGTTCTGGTGTTTTTCTGTGTAGGTGACATTCTGCTAGGGGTTCTTGAGACCTTCTGTTCACTTGGGTGGGTGGGTGGTGTGATTGGCTTGCTGTCCAGGGTTATGTCTTTGATTCGAGTAGTGAATATTCCTACTCCTGAGTTGTTCAGATGTATCTTATCACAGAGGTGATGGTCTGGGAGGTATTTCATTGACGTGCAAACCGTGTGCCCACTGTTCAGTATGGAGCAGCTATTTTGTGAATGATCCCCTTTTATAATTGCAAGCAGTTTTTCTTCTGGTTAGGAGAGAATCTGTCTGTTATAATTTAATTGGCTGGATGCTGCACAAAGGGGAAACAGGAGAGGAAAGACATTATTCAAATTCTTTCTCCTGCCACCAACCAGGTTTAGTGGGACAGGTGTTTTAAGCTGTTGTCAGCGGGATTAAACTAGGTATTTTAATAGCTCTTTCCCATGTCATTTTCCAGTCGTCTTTTTCTCTGATTCCTTTCTGAAGCTCCCTCTAGTGTCTCTAAGTATGTATTGCATCTGCTCTCTCCTGTTCTGCTTAGTTAACGTTTGCTACAATGGAACAGCATGTAAATGGAGTTTAAACTTCATGGGGTTCAGTTACTGGAAGAAATTCCAATGGGTTGATTTCTGAGCATTCTGTGAATATACTTTCCCCTCCCAGTTCTGCACACCTGCATGAGTCGCACCCTATATATACCCAGATAATCTGCAACTCAAATCTCTTTTGTGTATCTGGAACAAATTATGCTGGCCCTTTGCCATGCAATGAAATCACACAGTTTTGCATTACACTCTCCGAAGCCTTAATTAGTGAAGAAGGCAGCTGTATTCGCTCAAAAATACAGCTATACAAACTGCTGCATGATGGTATGAAAGAAAACATGCCAATGTTTATCTCTGCACTTCCAAGGCTCACGGAGTTGACGTGCAGGTAATTTGGGCTGGAACTGGTTACCTTTGGGCTGTACATTTTCTCCCAATGATAAGAATAGGTGAAATGTTTTTTGTTTGTTTTTTTAAACCAACTGTCTGTAGTACATTCAGATGATTAGAATGAAATGTATTTATGTGGAAATGGCATGTTCTTTTCTATCCTATCTAGTTACCCCTATGGCCCTTATCACTACAGAAGTTAGTCAGAAATCATTTTATTTTCAAAGTGGGGGACAACCCAAGATTTTGTATTTGGCCAAACATTTCCTTCTAAGGTTTTTTGTTTTGTTTTGTTTTTTAATGAAAATATGAAAACCGGTTTTTGGGGGGGGCGGGAGGTTGGTCTTGGCTGGGAAACCCCCAGAATAAAAGGTTCAAAGATGAGCAAAGCAGTGAAGCTGGTACAAGACAGAAAGCGGTGGAAAGACTTAATTTGGCTGCATCGTTGCTGCTGAGCTGATGCACAGGAATAAAAAACAGTAAGTTTTGGAGGGTTGTTGAAAATTTGAAACCCAGCTCTCTTTGGTTTTGGCTGGAAAATGTTTGGTTTTCAGATGTGGAAAACTGTGGTGGGTGGAAATTGGTTTTATCATGAAAACCTAAGAAAACTTGGAGGAAAATGGACATTTTCCAGGAGGATTTTTTTTTAAAGCCACTTTTCATAAAAAAACAAACAAAAAAGTGCATCATCACTTTTTGCAATAGGACATTTCAACCCTTTCTGTGTCTGAGCAGCTCACAGACATGGATGGATTTTTATCCTCACAAAACTGCTGTGAGGAGGGAAAGTTTTATCCCCATTTTACAGACGGAGAGGTGATAAAGCAAGTTGGGTCACACAAGAAGATTGCGGCTGGGGCAGGAACTGAACCCAGTTCTGCTGCATCCCCGATCAGTGCGGGATCCATTACAGTATCCATTTAGTATGGAGGTAGCATTGCCTACTGGATTGAGCACTGGAGGGAAACCAGGAGCTCTGGGTTCTATTACCAATGTTGTCACTTCTTGCTAGGTTACCTTGGTCAAGTTACTTCCCCTCTCTATGCCTCATTTTCACCATCTGTAAAACGAAGATGATGATATTGACCTCATTTGTAAGGTGCTTTGAGATCCGCTGATGAAGAGCACTATATAAAAGTGAAGTATTTATTTACATTGTTCTTCCATCCTACCATCCCCATAAATTGCCTTCTACATGCATTTGATTAGTGTAAGAGAGGAATTGGTTAGGGTGATCCATAAATGAGAGGAAATCAAGGCAATGAAAATTTAGACTGAATATTAGTGGTGGTCTTGTGGGGGGCGAGGGGGGAAGGGGATTACCTAGTGATGAAATCTGTGCAATGCTTTCTCATGGACAGTGCCGAAAGATCAGTGGAAAGGGCTGGAGCTAGTTTAAATTTTTGAAAAGTTTGAATTTCCCCCAAATAATTAGGGGGAAACATTGACAATATTTGTAACCAACTATAGAGCTGGCTGTCATTTTGAAATTCTGTTCAGGGAAAAAATATGACTATTTTATGGAAAAACAGCATGAAATTTAGGGTGGTGGGTGAAATTTGTGAAACTTCTCTCACTTCTTTTTTCTGACCAGCTTTAGAGCAGTTGCATGTTTTCATCAATATCCTTCCTCATACACCCACTGTGAAGTAATGTTACCCATAATCAGTTTCCGGCTCTTTTAGATGGTCTCTGTCTATTCCTTTACAACGTCCTGACTCAAGCATGGACTTCCTTTTGATGGGGACCCTCCAGGTTGAGGCAGGGAGTCCTAGGGTATGTCCCTGTTGCAGTGTTAACTCGGCTGATTAGCACTCACGTTTGAGGACCTGGGTTCATAGAGTCATAGATTCCAAGGCCAGAAGGGACCATTCTGATCATCTCGTCTGACCACCTGTATAGCCCTGGCCAGAGACCTGCCCCACAATAATGCCTAGAGAAGCTCTTTTAAGAAAAAAAAAATCCAGTCTTGATTTAAAAATGGAGAACCCACTATGATCCTTGGTAAATTGTTCTAGTAGTTAATTACCCTCACTGCCAATAATTTACGCCTTATTTCCAGTCTGAATTTGTCTAGCTTCAGCATCCATTCATTGGCTCATGTTACAACTTTCTCTGCTGGATCGAAGAGCCTGTGATCAAACATTTGTTCCCCGGCTAGCTACTTATAAACTGTCATCAAATCACCCCACAGCCTTCTCTTTCTTAAACTAAATACATGGAGCTCCTTGAGTCTATCACCAGAAGGCGTGTTTTTCTAATCCTAGTCAGCGTGTGAGCAGCCAGACTGCAAAGCCCTATCTGAGTTACTGGATCCTCCCTGGTGCCATGCCCATTGGTGTGTCACTAGGACTTCTGGGGCTCTGTCCCATGTTCTCTGTGCTAAAGTCAGCTGAGCTGCTCTGTGATTCTTTCCCAGTGGATTGTGTGGGTACCTGTCTGTTCTTCTGGGCGCACAGGTGGAATTGTGGGAAAGCATTGGAGGACCCATCAGCAGCTCAGGATTTAGCCTACATCCGCACTGTAAAGCGGGTGGGTTACCAGCCTGGGAGAAAGCCTCACTCGACTTCAGTCTGTAGCCCCAGATGGATCAGCGAGCCTGAGTTAAATGCTCCATTAAACTTGGGTGAGAGCGTTTTGTGTGTGGAAGGGAGAAAAAACCTCTGACCTGGGTTTGGAGGTGTTTTAAGCCTGGCCTAGATGACCTGCCTGGAGGTGTGGGTAAGAACCCAGGCTCCTCTTTAACTTGGGTTGGAATTTCACTTTGCAGTGAGAGCACAAGTTAGATCACTCAAAAGCTGATAGTCCTCTGATATCCTTCCCACTGTTTCCCTCGAAGACAGTCCAAGCTCTCCTGTAGTTGATGTAAATAACTGGGAACGAATCCTAGAGTGTCTCAGCACAAAGAACCATGGGGTAGGCTCCCAGGTGTGTGCGGAAACACAGGAATGCGGGTAGGACTTTGCAGTGTGGCTATTCAAACCCAGGCGAGGCTAAACCAACCGCTGATCACCAGAGTTAACAACTTTAATGCTACTGCCTAGAATGTTGATTTGCTGAGAGACTCAGGGTTTAACCTACACAGTTTAAAAACCGATGTAATTAACTCACTGTACCCACCTCCTGTGCATACACGTCTATTGATTTCAATTGACTGAAGTAAGCTAGTCCAAAATAAACTCTTTAAAATCAATAGAAGTGTGTCCTTATGAGGGGATTGCACCTATTTAGATCATTGCGCAAACTCTGTGTAGACCAGCCCTGACTAGTTATGGGTGCATCTGCTCTAAGAAAAAAAGGTGTGTTCTGGCCTCATGTTAGCGAACACATGGTAATTAACACTAGGAGCTTGTCTGCATGTCCACCACTACAGGGCTGCTATAGTCCGTTAGTGATGGCACTAATGTGCCGACAGAAGAGCCTCTGCCATTGGCGTAGTTATTTTTTGGGAACTGCCAGCGAACTGAAAAAGAGAGACAAGGTGGGTGAGGTAACGTCTTTAATTGGACCAACTTCGGCTGGCAGAAGTGACGTGTTTTCGAGCTCTTTCACCAACGGAAGTTGGTCCAATAAAAGATGGACCCACTTTGTCTCTCTCATATCCTGGAACCAGCCTGGCTACAACCACACTGCAGTGAACTGAAAAATCAGTTATCCACGCTGTTCTGCTCAGAACAACTGGGTTCTATTCCTGGCTGTGCCACCAGCCTCCTGGGTGTGATCTTGGGCAAGTCACTTCTCCCCTCTGGGTCTCTATTTCTTCACTTGTAAAATAGAGACCATGATGCCGACCTCCTTTGTAAAATGGTTTGAGAGCTGCTGATGAAAAGTGCTGTATAATAAGCAGGTATTAGTGTTATGGTAGCTTGCTCTATGAGTGCCTAGACTGTATCTATTCTCTGGAGAAATACGACACCATTCTCCCGGGCTGTCAATCCAACCTCTGTCACTTGTCAGGAGCACTAAACTCCGAAGTAAAATTTAAGACTTTTTTTTCAAAAAATGTAAATGTGCAATGGTCAAAGGCAGCGAGGTGGGTGAGACAGGAGAAACATCTTCTGTGGTGAAAAGATCTTTGGATGAGCTGTACAGACCACATCTCTGCAGTTTCGTGACTGATCTAATTGCTTTGCATACAGATGAAAACCTCCAGTTCTCCAACAATAAGAATTCACAGCGAGAGAGGCCGCAAAATGCAGCTGTAATGTCTGTGTTTTTTGAGTTCTAGAAGATGGAAATTTGTAAACATCTCTAAAATTAGAGCTCAGCGTTGGAACAATGAATGCATCGTGAGGGCTAAGAAAGATATTTCTGATGTCTTTTTCTCTGGACCGTAACATAGAAAATTTATTTATATGCTTTTAAAAGGCACTTTCTTTGTTTCCACATGGTCCAATTAAACAGAACTGAACAGCTTTTTTAAGTGAAATAAAAATCACGGGGCAATGGTTTACAATCCCAAACCTGGGACTGAGGGTAGACACACATTTATCACCTTGGGCTGAGATTAAAAATATTGCCCACTTCAACCATAGGATCGTAAAGGAAATAATCGTTAACTCCCCCAGTAGCTCTTTAGGGTACTGCGAAGGAATTCTGCAAATAGATTAAATATCAAATCCATACAATCGTGATTTAGGCTTGAATCGGTGTTGTCCAATAGCCTCTTTGTGGCTGCTAGTCCCCTCTCAACCACATCAGGCCCCACGGTGCAGGGCGCATTCTGGGATAGGTTGGGGCAGATCAGGGACGGGGGAGACATGACCAGGATACTCCTGTGATCTTGCAGCCCCATGATGAGCCACTGAGGCCATTGCAGCAGAGGGGGCAAGATAGGGCAGGCCTCCGAAATTGAATAGGAGTCGTGCAAGCCACGTCCCCTGTTTCTTGATGAAAGTGTCTGTGCTGAAGCCAGGGGCCAAGTGATCAGAAAGCATCTAAACCCATGACCCAGGGGTGATGTACCAAGTTTTGGCCAGCCCAGCTCAGAGATGAAACCTAGGGCAGGTTGAAAAATCGCCAGTGGTATAGTTTTTTCCATTGGAAAATGCTGATTTGAGGGAATTGAAATGTTCCTGCCAGCTTTCCCACCTCCCCTGTTGCCCAGCTCCGTAGCCGCCCAGCTGGTAGAGATTTGGGGAGTCAAGTTAAAACACCACTGCCTGGGATGGAGTGGCTTGGAGGAGCTGGGGAATGTCTAAGCTGCTACTGAGGAGAAGGTACTCCCACTGGGACAGAGAGTGAAAGGTCACAGAGCTGGAGAGATGCTGCCTGCCCTTTGCCCTTTGCAGATGGGAAAATGTAATGTGTTATACAGGGGAGCCACTGATGGTCTGTGGAGCCTTTTAGAGCTCTAGGTGAGTAGCTAGAATCCAGCTGCAGTGAATTCGTGTCTTACCGTGCGATGACTGGTCAGAGGCCTACGTGGAGTTTGGTGGGTCTCCGTCTGGAATCTAGTGGATGAGATGTCCAGGCCACACAGCCAGCCACTCACCTTTCACCATAACAGGCTGTCAAGCACTTGCCTGTGTTCCTTTGACAGCCAAACAAAGCATGTAGGTGGGAACTTGTGCACTTTTTAGTCCTGGTCTTTCCCTCCCTCCCCCCCAATGTCCCTGCTTTGTTGCTATGGAGATGGTAATTACTCCAGGAGGTTTCTAGAATCTGATGAAGCTCCCCTTAGTCTCACCTCCCACCTGCGGAGATGCTGATATTGAGCTAAGGGTCAAGTTCTCATCTGAATGTTTTCCTCTGCAGAATGACACATTTTCCCCTTCTAAGGGGGAAGGTGGCAGCAGCACAGAAAACATTTTGTCAGATTACCTACAAAACCAGGGCTGGGAGACTTACATTCTGTTTCCTTCCTGGTACATAGGAGCTGGATGGAAACGAGAAGCCTGAGAAGTCACCTTTTAGTCAGAGGCAGAACGTTTGTTTTTTTCTGACTGGATTTTCTGGGTTTTCTCAGAGCGTCTCACTCTCATCATTTTCTTATTTGGTCCCCAGCCTCCTGCCTATATTTAAAAGCTGGGAGGCTGCGATTTTTATTGACGTTAGTCAACTCCCTAATAAGAGCCCACAGAATCTCGTTTGTGCTGGTGGAAGAAAACTCTGTGGTGCCCTGAGGAAGAAGTTGGAAGGAGAAATGTTGTTAGAACAGTTAAAATAAGAGCCTAGGACATGGGGCTCTGAGTTCACTCCCACTCCCTGCCCACTGACAGATTTAACAAACTGTGGCCACATATGTACAGACACCATGGCCCTCAGTGGGGCTTGAACCCAGGGCCTTTGGTGACAAAAGGGCAGGCCTCACCCAGGAGGAAGGCTGGTCTAGTGGACTGAGATTCAGGTGGCCAGGTTCTATGCCTCACTTAGCCACAGATTTTCTGAGTAACCTTTGATATGTCGCTTAATATACCCTATGCCTGTATCACCAGTCCACCCATCCTGCAACATACCTGCAGCCTCTCAGGGGAGGGGAACACAGAAGCAAGCAAGTGGCAAAACTTTCAGAAGGAAAAGCTCCAGTGAACATGCCTTCATCCAAACCTCCGCCTGTGCTCCGGGTTCTGGCTTGAGCAAGAGCTGAGGTCGACTGGGTTCTCTTCAGATTGGAAAGTGGCAAGTATCATTTATAAAGGCTTAGTGTTCAGTTACGTGTAAAGTGATGGAAGGTGTGGTGGATCGCTGCATTGGTGCACTTGCACCTCCGTCCCATATCTATGCAAGTTCATGTCCAGTTTGAAGCCAGCCCTGAAAAGATAAATAATAAGAACAGCATTGCCAGTGTCAGACCATGCCATGAGGTTCTGCTCTGGGCACCTTTCAGATTTTCTCAGAAGAGCACAGAGATGTAATTAGACAGGGAGTGATCTTTGAGGAAATGCTTGGCTTTCATAATAGCCAGACATTTCTCTGGCACCTTTGATCCCAAAGTGCATTACAAAACCATATGTATACACAAAGGAAATTTCTGGCCCACTACTGACATTCAGCCACCTCTGGGGTGATGGGCTATAGCTGTTTAGCAGCAAACCGCAACATTACCCAGCAGTTTGGAAAGAGCACTGAAAAGGGGTGCTGTATCCAATTGAAACCACAGGAGGAATTTAGGTAGGCAAACTCAAATTAGAATTTGGCTGGGTTATCTAGACTAATGTCCTTTATTCTTGAGAAAATATCCTTTATTATTGTAGGGGTGCCCAGATTGTCCTAAGCACTTTCTTCCCAAACACGTAATTTAAAGAGCATATAGATTTAAAGACCTAGGCAGGATGGGGTAAAGAGATCTATCGTACGTGCAAAATTTCCTTGAGATGGTGATTTCAAGATTTAAGTATGGGACTGTTTTAATTACCAAAGCAGAGGGCATAAAATAGCTATGGATGAGACGCAAAAGATCCAAGCAAGCCATGGAATTGATTAAGAGACTGCTCTCAAACAAGCCCATCATGAACGATGCAGGTAACTGATCATTTTAGCAATCAATGAAGTTTAAAAAAGTTGTACAATCCCCCCCACAACTGCCCATTTATGGGGAAGTTATTTCCCATAATCCCCTTTCAGTCCCAGTATCTAGTTCCTATTGTTTAGCATGAAACACAAAACTGCACCGCCCAGGATTGTCTTCCTTTTCGGCATCCTACATTCAGATACAGTTCAACTCTTCAAACCACGTATTTCCAAGGTGAATGCTTCCCTGATTGTATAGCCACCTTCAGCGGTATCAGTGCCAGCTAGACTTCCCAAGGTGGTGCATATATACTTAGACCCATCAATCCACCCACTTTGCACCTTGCCTATTTAATTTGATATCTGTGCAAAGAGGTGTTGAATAAAGTCCAAGATCTTTACTTGGTATCACAACCTGGTTTGAGTATATATGAGTGAGTCACCTTTAGGTCTATCTGCCCAATCCAGCAGCTTTTGGACTGTGGTACGTGAACCATTGGTGGTCAGCAGAGAACTGGCTGGTCACATGGTGTTGGCTTTTCCTCCTTGTTTTCAGCTATGAAAAGAAACTGTGAAAATACAGAAATACTTCCCCCGTGTTTCTCTTCCATGTGAGCAGTTGCTGCAGTTGCCTCAGGAAAACTAGAACACTGTGAAGGAGTTGGGGGGAGATGGTCCATACCATTCCCTTGTGGACACCTCCACGCCCATTCACAGACACCATTAAGACAGTTTTTGCTACCAAAAAGCTTCAGAAGCCCTGATGTAATCTATCCAAGTTCTTATACAATGCCCTTCATTGTAGTACCCGAGCATCAGCCAAGACTGCAAGTTCTCTTCTGTTGGACGTCTGTGTCGCACATGATTCCTCTTTGCCATGCCTCGTGGATGTGGTTACCACACTTGCTGACAGAATGATGGTGCCTCTCGGCATTTGTGGTCATGCATGATTACAAGATATTTCACCTCCCAGCTTGTCAAGTTCACGATCTATAGCCCTCACAGCCATCCTTCAGCGCAGGCTACACATTTGGCTTCGTGGGCTACTGGGGAGCACCAACTGTCCAGTGCAAGCTCTGTCTGTCACTAGCCAACCCCTTATCTCCTTCTCCTCCAGATTCGAGAAGGTGAGAGAACTCTGCGGGATCTTCCCCTCTGGCAGTGCAAATAAAATGCAGCTCAGCAAATGGTTGTCTTTGTACCACAGTGGAGAAGTGCCCAGGAGGTGTCTGATCATGAGCAATGTCATAAAAATGTGTAGGCATTGTATGCTGGGCTGGGGGAGGGTTGACTTCATAACCGTGCTGCAGGAATACATCTAATTAATACACACAGTAGTGTGTCTATGCACTGCTGACTTCTGTTGGATAGAAGCAGACATCCTCCGCAAGGATTTTGGTAGGGTAGGAAGCAGGCCCAGTGGATAGGGCAGTGACAAGACCTGTGGTCAATTCCTAGCTCAGCTCCAGACCTGCTAGGTGACTTTTAGCAAGTCGTTTAATCTAGAGCAGTGGCCAGAGCACTGGACTGGGACTCTGGGGACTTGGGATCTATTCCAGTCTGCCACAGGCCAGCTGGGTGATCTTGGGCAAGTCACTTCGCCTCTTTGTGCCTCAGTTTCCCCATCTGTAAAATGGGGAAATAGTATCTTCTTTGTAAAGTCCTTTGAGATCTACTAATGAAAAGCACTCTGTAAGTGCTCGGTATTATGACCCTGTGCCTCAGTTCCCCTTCTGTACAATGCAGGCAATAATGACCTACTTTGCAGGGGGGCTCTGAGGATAAAATCTATTAAAGATTGTGAGCTGCTCGGGTACTCTGGTAATGAAGGCCTTATATGTACATAGATGTTTCATAGTATCGCTAATGGAGAGCCTCCAAGTGGTAGAGTCCTGTGCTTTAGAAGCAGGAGGATATTAATTTGGTCCCAACTATTTGTGACTGGCTACAGTGTCCAGCAGAGCAACAGTTGTGGAGGCCTAACTTGCTAAGGGTTTGGTAGAACACTTACATAGTGCTTCTGCAAAGAAATAGCCCTCAATGGTAAGTAATAGTAGGGAACGGGAAACTGGGGCAGAAAGGTTGTGATTCACCCAAGGACACTGAAATCAGTCGGCAACAGAGCTGGGATTTGGGTTTTCAGACTGCCATTCCAGCACTATGAAAGCTCTCCCTCTCCCCAAACACGGGGCAAAGTCATTGGACTGGATCCCGTGTTAAACTCTGCTGCTTGACAAAGCGTGATCCTGGCGTTTCCACAGAGCCATGGGGCTCTGCAACAGCAGGCTGCTGTGCAGTAAATTCATTGTGTATTGTGCAGGGGACCATTAGTTAGCTTATTATTAATACATGTGTGGGCTTTAATATACCAGTGTTGTATCTGTCAGCATCTCTACCAGGTTTGCTTTTGTCCTTTGTGTTTTCCCCAAACAAGCTTATACAATTAGTTTCTTCTTGTTTCCTAAATTATTTTTGCTGCTCCTAATTATTTCACACTCCATATAAAAGAGTTATTGGGGTAGATAATGGGAGGCGAGGGATCACATTGCCAGAGCATTGCAGGCAGCGGGATGGCAAGGCAACTTTGATTTGTTTTATTTATTTATTTGCTCAGCAGTGTTAAGAAGAACTGAAGACACCTAGGGATCAGGGGAAGCTTCGATCCAGCTCTGGTGGATCATAATTTGGGGGTCTTACAAATGGAATAGAGAGCAGTTTGGCCCTGCCACCCATTTCACCCAAGAAAGAGGCGTGCTTAGACCAGCATGTAATAGAGTTCATTCCCAGATCCTCAGATGAATGCTCCTGTCTAGAAGAGCAGAGTAATACTATCCTCATTTGTGTTTCTAGCCTATAGCTCCCATTCCCACCTCTTTCTGTCCCCTCCTTTGGATGCATGGGATTAACTTCTTCTAAAACATCAGTTATGGTTTTGCACGTGTCTGGGGAGGAGACTGGACTTGTACTTTTGGAGCTGAAGATCACCCGCTCTCCTCCCCATGCCTTGTATATCTGGCTGGCTGAAGACCGTGGGGGGCATGTGTGCGAGATACCATCCTGCATTGTTACAGCAGGCTCCCATTCCCTGGCCATTGCGAAAAGAATCTGCCCTTCACGTGCTGCGTTTGGCCCAGCAGTCTCGTAGGGCCTAGATCCTTCTGAGGTCCCTGTGGGTCCAGTATGAGTTCACGGGCTCTATCCACCTACCTGGCCTGGTACTTTCATAGAATCATAGAATCTCATGGTTGGAAGGGACCTCAGGAGGTCATCTAGTCCAACCCCCTGCTCAAAGCAGGACCAAACCCAACTAAATCATCCCAGCCAGGGCTTTGTCAAGCCTGACCTTAAAAACCTCTAAGGAAGGAGATTCCACCACCTCCCTAGGGAACCCATTCCAGTGCTTCACCACCCTACTAGTGAAAAAGTTTTTCCTAATGTCCAACCTAAACCTCCCCCTCTGCAACTTGAGACCATTACTCCTTGTTCTGTCATCTTCTACCACTGAGAACAGTCTAGATCCATCCTCTTTGGAACCCCCTTTCAGGTAGTTGAAAGCAGCTATCAAATCCCCCCTCATTCTTCTCTTCTGCAGACTAAACAATCCCAGTTCCCTCAGCCTCTCCTCATAAGTCATGTGCTCCAGCCCCCTAATCATTTTTGTTGCCCTCCGCTGGACTCTCTCCAATTTGTCCACATCCTTCTTGTAGTGTGGGCCCCAAAACTGGGCACAGTGCTCCAGATGAGGCCTCACCAGTGCTGAGTAGAGGGGAATGATCACATCCTTCGATCTGCTGGAAATGCCCCTACTTATACAACCCAACATGCCATTAGCCTTCTTGGCAACAAGGGCACACTGTTGACTCCTGTGTGTGTAAACCTTCCTGTCCTGTCCATGGTAGGGTTACTCACTGGAAAAATTACTGCGGTATTACAGCAGCAGCTGGACTTGTGCCAAACTGCTAGTGTAAGCAGGACTCCGATGTATTTACTACTGTGTCATGCTCAGATGGTCGTGGTCAAGCGCTTGAGCACTGGCTGCTCGCACTGTGTTGCTGCGCTTCTGCTGGCATTTGCTGTAGTTCAGGTACTAATCTTTCTAGCATATACAAGGCCATAGAGTGTAACCAGGAGCAGGCTCCCCCTTCCCAGGTGAGGGCAGATCAGTTTGCTTGTCGCAAAGACCACTGGGGTTATAGAGGTTCTTTCTGGCTTAAGGTTCCAGCTGCTCCCAGGGGATTATTCCCATCTGTGTAAGACCCGCCTCTGTTTGTGACATTCTGACTGTCTTTCCCAGCAATGATTGGCGTGTCGTCAGGGTCGTGGCTGGTATGAATGGGCTTGTGGTTAAGTACCAGGCCAAAGAGAAGAACTGGGTTCAACTCCCGGCTCTGCCGTAGACGTCCTCAGCTGCCTTATGCAATTCATGTATCCCTCCAAGTCTCAGTTTCCCCATCTGCAAAATAGAGGCGCTGTGAGGCCGAATCAATTAATTTTCCTACGGTGCTTTGAGATCCTTGGACAGAAGGTGCTATCTCTGAGTGCAAAGTACTGTTATTCATCACAAGCAGCAAGAGCGGCTTCACCCTCATCTACAGCAAAGGTCAAAAACTTGCTGTGTTGGAGGGAGTTCAGAGAAGGGCAACCAAAATAATGAAGAGCTGGAGAAGACTGATTTTATAATGAATGGATAGGCAGAGCTGGGCCATGCAGTGACAAAAGGGTAGTTTGAGATGAACAAAGATATGGTCGCTATTTTAGTATTTGAAGGGTGTAAATACTGAGAAAGGAAAGGATTTGCTTATATTGTTCAATACGGGAGTGGGCTGAAATTAGACAAAGGAGAACTTGGGCTGAATAAAAGCTTCCTAATGGCATGGTCTGTGGAATAGCCTCCCAAGGGAAAGCTCTCTCTCTCTCTCGGGATGCTTATTACTACACTGTTCTAAGCACTGGTGAAAGGACTGCACTGAAATGGATTGCATGACCCAGCGGGCCTTTTCCATCTCCAGCTGCATTGATTCTACGATCCCCAGTAGTGAACAAACACATACTGAGCAGGGGAAAGGGAAAACCGCAGAAAATATATGAAAAAGCATCCAAAATTCCTCTAAATAGAACATTTGTCAGTTTTCCATGAGGCACCGGTGGGTCTTTAAGCTCTTCCCGGCTTTGAACAAATTGAGAATGAGTGCAGTGTGTGTGTGTATATTTGTTCTGTTTCTTTGGGGTGAGTTGGGGAAAGGAGGAGGGGCAGGGGAAGACTCCTCCATTTGGCGCATGTTCCATTACAAACTTCTTGGGAATAGATCAAATTAATGAAAGGAAAAAATGGGGCTTTGACAGTGTGTTTGGTTTTACGGGACTGTATTGTTTTATGGTGTTTTATGAGAAGCACTTATACGACTCTTTAAGTGAGAGATTATTGTGCCTTTTATAAAAACTAAGAGAAAACTCACTTCTCTGTCTTTTTCTTTCTCTTGCTAAGTAGACGCTATGGTTGTCTGCGGTCATCATTTCCCAGTAGAAATGTTACGTTCTGGAGCACTGCCTGGAATGGCGTCAGAGCATAGATTTCACAGGCAAAAGACCAAACAAACAAAAAAGCAAAAACCCAACACAACAGTTATTAGGGAGGAGATGAACTAATCGTTTCCCAAACATCACCCCAACATTGTGCTTTAAATCCTGAGGACCCCGTCAAATTCCATTCTACTATATCGCTCTGACACTAATTCTGGTCACTTCTTTAGCCCTGTAGGATCTCAAAGAGCTTTGCAAGCATTAATTGAGTATCACGACACATGCCCCTTTTTTGGTAGGTGTAATGTAACATAAATTCTTATTTTACAGATAGGTAAACTGAGGCACAGAGGGGACAAGGTCAACATTTTCAGACATTGCCATTGATTTGGGGGTGTCCTATTTAAAATGCTTAAGAGCTGATTTTAAGTGCTTCTGAGTACCTTCAACTCTAACCAAAGTCCATGGGAGCTTCATGTGCCCACTGTGTCACTTTATAGCTGCTAGTGTCCTAGACCCTTGTAACTGAGGCTAGGGAGTAATAAAGAAACAATGTTTGGTGTCTTGGCAGATGAGGTTCTTCTGTCTAGAGCAGGGCAGGGATCTGATTTTCCATTTATTCTGGTTTTTTTTTTTTTTCCATTGCCAAATGGAATAGAAAAAAATTCAAAATTTTCCATGAAATAATATTCTCCTGTCCCCCCAAAAGTGTTTTGGGTTGATGAAAACATTTAATTGTGATTAAAATCAAAACATTTCATGCTGACTTTGATTGTCTTTATTTTTTTTTAAAAGTATATAAAAACAAAAAAATTAATTTCCCAAAGTCCCTTTGAAACAGAAAATCAAAAGTTTTCATTCTGAAAATGTTGAAGGGGGACATTTTAATGCTTTATTTTGTTTTTTTCAGCACAAAACTTTACCAAAATGACACGTTTTTCAAATTTTCAGAAAAAAAAACTTTTTTTTTTTTGGCTCTCTCCCTCAAAATAAGTTTAATTGAAAAATTCCCAACCAGCTCTACTCCTGTTCATAGACAAGGGAATTCCATCCAGCCTCACCCTGCTGGGCCTCTCTGTACCATTGGATATCGGTGATCATCAAATACATTTGTCCAGCCTCCAAAAATTTGCTTGTGTGAACACACATGCCTTAAAATGGCTCAAACCAAACACCAAGGGTGGTGATGATTATGGTGGCTCTTCCACCGCCAAAGACCCACCTGTGGAGGGCCACAAGGGTCAGTCTTTCCCATGTATTGTTCGACATCTATGTGAAACTGTTGGGAGAGCTTGTGAGACCCCAGGTGTGCAAGCAGTCTGTAGTGGGCACCAAGCCTCTATAGCTCATAGATACCCACTGGAAACAGCACATCACTCTGCTCTCTCAGTTCCTACTCACAATCAGCACCTGTGGAAAGAGCTGGCTGAACTGCTGGTAGGAAGAGGGAAGTGCATTTTGGAGATGGATCTGAGGGAGAATAGGTGGATAAGCAAGTTGCTTTCAACAGCAGCAAAGTCCTGACCTACAACATGACAGCCCTGCCCTGGCCTCAAGTTCTGTCAGTGCACCTCAGTCCTGGACTGCAACACGTCTTGCTGCTTCATTCCCATACCCTCATGTAGCTCCGCCAGTGCACTTCAGTCCTGATCGACAATGCCACCTGTTATGCCAATGTTAGTTCTTTCAAATTACAGCCAGTGCCCTTTACACCCAATTGTATCTTGGTATCTAAGGTCCCCAGTTACCAGAGTATCTGAGCACCTCTCAGTCCTTCATGTATCCTCATAACAGCCATGTGAGGTTGGGCTGTGCCGTTCTCCCCCATTTTACTGGTGGGGAACAGAGACCCAGAGAGGATAAGGGACTTGCCAAGGACAGGAAGTCTGTGGTGGTGCTGAGAATTGAACACAAGTTTCCCAAGCTCTAGGTGCCATCCCTAAATATGGGACCAGCCTTCCAATGGTGTCAGTGATTTCGTGATGTGGGCAAATGTTCACTAGATCCATCCAACCCATCTATACTTCTGACCTAAGGCATCCTGGAGGGGGAAAACTGCAGCAGATTAACCCCTGAAGTACCTCTCCACCCTCCCGTTTGCCTCTAATATTTTGTTGTTAATGGATTAAACTAAAAGGGATTAGCCATTTCAATTTCTGTTCTGCTGCTTTCTGCATTTAACAAGCTCCCTGTAAGTGATGAATTATTGACTATTTAAATGGGAATCCAAACAGTCTGAAAGAGGAAGACTGCCTTATCACTAGCAATGCTAAATCTTGGGCTATAGGTCGAGATATTCTTTTCTCTTTTCAGTTAACCAGCAGGGTGCCGGTCTCCGAGCGCACACCTGCTAACCCAGCACCTCAGGCTTTTGTCTGGCTGGTGTCTAATGGTCCCAGAGGGTTAAATGTTGTTAAGCGTGTGCAATTTAACCTATATTATTGATATTGGGTTCAGACCAAAGTGTCTGCAAAGTGGCTTAAACAGAAGAGTTCATTATAGAATAAAGCACATTGGCAGGAGGCCAGTTCCACCTGCCCTTAAAATTGTTCCTATTTTTTTCTTTTTTTAAAAAATTGCGTAGATTTAAATATAAAGTCTACAGCCTTTGGGGCTCAGGGATCTTCCCAATGAAAACAGACGGGGTCTCTCCAGGTGCCCTAGGGAGAGAGGGGCTGGAGCAGCAAGGGAGGGCAGGGTCTTGGAGCATCATCAGTGCTGGATAGTCGCCTAGGAGAGGGCCAGTAGTGCAACAGGGCTGGAAGCTCCACTGGGGCTGGAGAAGTGTCAATAGCAGCTGTGGATTGCTATGGGGTAGCGGTAGGAGAGATCTGCAAGTGGGGGCACCCTCATGGCAGCCTCGCGAAGAGGAAGGAGTAACCTTCAACTCGTGCCCCATAAGTGACTCATGTTCAATCGGGATAGGTCAATCCAACATGGGGCAAGGATGGGCGAGGAGGATAAAACAGGCAGGGGCTGATTCTGCAGCATGCTAAGTTCCGTCAACTTGAGAGGAAGGAGAGTTTTGTAGAGAAGGCCCTGGACTGGGATGCAGGAAGCCTGTCTTTACCACAGACTCCCAGCAAGACCTTGGACAAATGGCCAGAAGGGACCTTCATGATCATCTAGCCTGACCTCCTGCCCATCGCAGGCCACAGAACCTCACCCACCCACTCCTGTAATAGACCCAGAATCTCTAGCTGCATTACTGAAGTCCTCAAATCATGATTGAAAGACTTCAAGTAGCAGAGTCTCAACCATTTACTCAAGTTTAAACCAGGAAGTGAACTATGCCCCATGCTGCAGAGGAAAGTGAAAAACCCCTCTGCCAATCTGATGTGGGAGATTGGGGAAGAGCACATCAGTATTTCATGTCAATGTCTTGTTTTACTTTCTGACGGCCTTGTAAAAGGAATGGTGCATATACACATGCCTGAGACGTTAGATGGTTTTATAAGCCTCATTCATTCTGAGCATTGGTTGAAGTAAGGTGTTTGGGGGCAGGAATGTGAGGAGAGAGTGTGTGTGTGTGTCAGAAGCAGAGCTATGAGACAGCTGTTTAGGTAGAAGTTTGATTAACTCTTTAGAGTATTAGTCTTTAGTAATAATAATTTAATAACACCTGCCTCTTATATAATGGGAACCATTGTCATCTATCATAGACCCTAAGTATTTGAATTCTTCCCCTCTTTCAAGTTCTTTGCGTGTGATATCCTTTATGGTCTGTCCTCCTGCCTTAGTTGTCTTATCTTCAGTCAAAAGAAATAGCCAGCATTCACTCTAAGCCCAGTCCACTCAGAGCTATGTTGCCACTGTTCAAAGCTCTTTTGCAGGATCCTGCAGTCTTCCACACACATTAGTGAATGGCATGTTCCCTGATTGCTCCCTTCATATAGTCTCACTTATCACATCCATGATAACCACAAACAAAAAGGGGCTCAGCCCTCTGACTCCCGATGAAGGCCAGTGTTTACTGGATGGTGTAGCAAGGCGGGATAGTTTTATTGGCAGGACTTTGGAATGGCTGGATTTCATGTGTGGCAAAGCCACTCTTGAGTTACAAAAATAACCCCAAACGAACACCGTGTGATCGCATATTCCACAAGCAACAAAATCTATTACAGGACAATATTTAAAAAGGTTTTATATTTTTTTTAGTTTAAAAATGTTATGGTATTTTTGCATATTAATTGGCGGACCCCATTGGGTTAGGTGCTGTACAAAAACCTAGGCCAGGTCTACCCTACAAACTTACATCAGTGTAACTATGTCTCACTGGGGTGTGGGTTTTTCACACCCCTGAGCAACATAGTCATATTGACCAGTGGCATCACAACAGGAGGGGCCAGGGCTCTCCCACTTTTTGCCAGGGTGGACCCTGTCCCTTTCCTTCCTCCTCTCCCTGAGGCACCACCCCCTTGGCGAGGCCAGTGTGGAGCCCAGCTTGGGAGCCTGGGCAGCTGTAGGCGCAGGCCCTCCACCAGCCCGCAGGGGACCCAAGCACCCCTTGGGCGATATCCCTGTCCCCTGGGCTCTCCGCCCGGCCAAGGGCAGGTGGAGGGGCCGTGACTCCGTGCTGGCTCCCGCCAGCTGCCTGCTAAAAGAAGTTGGGGAGGGGGAGGGGGAGGAATTCAGGTGCATCCATAATTATTTTCTTTTCAATTTGTTTAGCAAACTGGAAACATCAAAAAATTGTTTCAGATCAAAGGGAATGTTCTGTTTGACCCAAAATAAAATGTTTTGTTTGTTTTAGATTTTGTTTTACCTTTTTGGAAAATGAACTTGCAGTAAGATTTGAAATGAAAAGTCACTTTGAATTAAAACATCAAAATGTTTTGTTTTGATTTGTTTGGAATTTTCTTTAACCAAAACCACTTGTCAAATTCAACATGAATATGTGAAATATTTTGCTTGACCTGAAATCCACATTTTGGGACACACACAAAAAAGAGGGTTTGTCTGAAAAATTATTGCCCAACTCTATGTACAATTTAACCACATGAGACAGACAAAGGGAAGGATGAGGAAAGGGAGCCCCAGAGAGGTGAAGTGTGTTGCCTGCTCAGCAGGTTAGTGACAGAGCTAGATTAGAACCCACATCTAGTGCAGTCCCTTAGCCACTGGACCACACACAATGCTCTTGCTATGAGAAGTCTAAACCTTCAGATCTCAGAGGGAGATTAAAAATCATCATAAACATTTAGACACCTGTGAAGCTAAGGTAGAAGAGCTGTTCCGCAGGGGAAAATGTCATGATTTGGAGGGTCTGATATCTGCTGCTATTTTGCTGAAGACATTTGTGTGTGTTTTGAAGGCTGGAATGCCAAAATGTGACCCTTGGTCGACTCCATGATTTTGCACTTTGCAGACTATCCCCATCTTGCTAGCAACGGCACCAAGGAAACAACAAAAGAAGAGGACAACTGCATGTGTAGTGTTTTCTGGTGGGAAATGGCAGATTGAACTTATTCTGAGTGAATTTCTCCGCATTGCAGGAGGGGGAAAAATTCTCAGGCTTTTCAGGCAAATGCCATTTAGTACCAGGATAGATATGCTATGCACAGTTACCTTTCCTGGGCAGTGGGCATAGCAGAGTGGTAGAACATTCTTCAGTGGGATCTCCATGGAGGTTTCTGATTCTGCCAGCAGTGCTCCGCTGCTGCAAACTACAATAATGCTGCAGCATGCTTCTGAGCATGGCCATGAAGCACAGGGGAGATCGGAAAAACATGGGCACGAATAATATATGCAGCATGGGTGTGAGCCAGGGAGCAAAGCACAGGAAGAGGTGGGGTAATGTGGGAACTCGTGTGATGGGAGCAAATCTCCGGGTAAGACAGAGCAGGATGTTTGCTCCCATAATGGTGTTGGGCAGGCCTGCGTTGGAAGCAGAGTGCTGCAAGATAAGCCCACCTGGGCTTTGGGATTAACTCTTTCCTTTCATTCTCCATCACAACCATCTCATCTTCTTGCCTCACTCAAGTCTAACAATGAGCAACTGGCCACGAGAGTCAAAAGTCAGTGCTCGCCTTCCTGGAGGGAGATATGTGAGCATGCCTGCCCGATGATCGAGAGCCCTGACTGACAATTCCTGTGCCCCACAACATGGCTGCCCTTCTCCTCTGCCGCTGACTCCAGTCCACATGCTCTGGACATGTAGCATCAGGCAGGTTTTTCAATTGGAGGGTTTACTCCAGCCACCGCCAGACGTATAGCTGAAACAAGAGTGGGTGGCAGGCTGGTAGCATGGCAGAGGGCTGCGTTTCGCCATTCTCTTCCTAACGCAGAGTGGCTATAGTTTAAAAAAAGAGAGAGATGAAGAGTCTTAAAAGCAAAGTAATGTTGCCACTAAGCATGAGGGGTAATGATATGCAAACGAAGGACAGGCAATACAATTGCTGGAGTAGCCATTTGGTCAGGATGACCCTTACGTTAAGGAATTGGCCTTTAAGACTTAACCTGAAGAAAATAAATCTAATTGATGGATTGGGGGGGGGAGTGAAGCAAGGTTTGAAAATATGTTTAAATAAAGTCAAAAAGATTTGCTTTTTGTCTGTTTGTAAGCAGTGGGGGAGGGGAGGAGAGGGCAGGGTTTGTTCAGAGACATGGTGCTTGAAGGAAAGCCTGGCTTGGAGCTCTGGAAAGGAAGGAGAAAAGGGGGCAGTGTGGTGTGTTGGGCCAGATGGTATAAGACTAGTCCCGAGCCGCGGTGATTGACATCAAGTGCACTTGCTGTTCCTAAACTCTTGTCTGTCTTGGGCCTGTTTGACAGCTGAGCAAGGGGCCAGAGAGAAATTAATCTGCTGTAAATGAACCTAAATGGATTGCAGGGTGCTGTTTGTGACAAGAGTAAGTGGCGGAGGAGTTCAGCATGCAAAGGGCTGTAATTTAGGCCACACTGGGTCATTCATCTTCCCCACATAAAATGAGAGGAACCTGATCCTGCTGTCGAAACAAGGAGAGCCAGGTGGGGGAAGGGTGTTTTTAGCAATGTAACACCAGGGCAGCCGCCTTTGGAATAACTAACTAGTAAAGTGCCATTCGTGCCCCTGCCAAAGGAAAGGAAAGGGAAGAATTAAAAAAAAAAAAAAAAGTTAATGGTTGCAATTCTGGTGGTTTCAGTCCTAATTTAACCCTGGTGACCTGCTGCCTGGCTCCAAACGAGATTGAAAATGTTGCATTCAACTGATGCTGGAGCGGCAGTTAATTCTGAGGTGGATGAGACAGCATGATCTAGTGGACTGTGTTCTCGAGGGGAGTCAGGACACCTGGGTTCTGCTCCGAGCTCAGCAAGTCCACTTGGGCAAGTCGCTCCATCTCCCTGTGGCCCTTCCCATGCTTTGTCTGTTTAGGTTGGAAACTCTTTGGGCCAGAGGCTGGCTGTCACTTGTGCGTGTACTGCACCTTGTACAGAGGGAGCTCAATTTCGGTTGGGGCCCCTCGGTTACAATCTTAAAAGTAAGGTGCTTTCATGAGGTATCCAGATCTAGCTCCCTGCCTAGATGCTTACAACGATCCCCACTGCTGTTGTAGCTGAGCCAAAACATGTATACATAAATGAATTGATATCTCAGTGCTTAGATATTCTAGTGATGGATGCTATAGAAGAACCTAAATGTAGACAGAGGGGCTTGAATTAATGTCTCACTGGTGCCTATCAATAGCCAATGGCTGCTGCTGACATGGAGTGTCTCAGTGGGCTAACAGTGAAGTCTTTAAGTAAAAACAATTATTGAATGTATAATGTCTAAGTCCATTAGTCGTGTCCTAGTATTGACTGATGTTAAATTAAAAAGCATGTCCTTATTGCTCTCTCCTGTCATGGATCTGCCAGGAAAGGTCAGTCAAGAAGTATAACTGAACCGTAGACTCATGCACCCATAGCTACGGCAGCAGGAATGGGGCCACCAAGGAGGAGAACCAGGCTTTGGGGAAAGTCCAAATGCAAGTTTCATGTCTGTCCCCTAACCTGTAACCAGTGAACCACACCCCCCCATCCAGTCACTGCCAGCTAGTCTGGATCCAGTTCTGCAAACACCAGAGCTTGGTGCTGTGAGATGGGACATTGGTAAAAATTTTTCCAAAGTGCGTAAATGACCTAGGAGCCTAAGGATACGTCTACACAGCAAAAGCTCTGCTCAGGCTAGCCTGAATCCAGCTAGTGTGGGCACCAGTGCAGTGTGGGTTTCAGAACTGGCCAGCTGGACTTGAACAACCTGAACTGCGCTGTCTCCACTGCTATTGTTACCTGCACTGGTTGGATGGAATCTAGTTCAGATAAGCTACTGCTTCCACATACCCTAAGTGCCAATGGGACTTGGACTCCTCAGTGAATTAGATGCTTTTGAGATTTTTAACCAATATGTCTACCTGCCAGTAAGGCATGAAACAGAGATTTGGCTTTTTAGGGCTTTTGCACAAACTTTCCCTCTGGGTTTGATTTGTGTGAGGTTCATACTCCTGTGTGCCCCCCCCCCAATTTCCTTTGCACTTTTAGGTCCGCTCAGCCACAGAATTGAAACCGCTGTGTCTCGCGTGGTATCTTGGTGGAAAACAGATTTGGGGTCAGGAAGGAATTTTCCCCCAGGTCAGGTTGGCAGAGATGGGGGCGGGGGAGGGCCTCATCTTCCTCTGCAGCCTGGGGCACGGGTCACTAGAGTAAATGGTGGATTCTCTATAACTTGAAGTCTTTAATTCAGTATTCGAGAACTTCGGTAATTCAGCCAGAGGTTAGGGGCCTACGACAGGCGTGGGTGGGTGAGTTTTTGTGGCCTGCGATGTGCAGGAGGTCAGACTAGATGATCATGCTGGTCTCTTCTGGCCTTAGAGTCTAAGAGACCTGGGGTTTTCTGCTGAGTAAGTGCTGCTCATGCATTCTGAAAATGCTGGGGGCAGCCGCCCTCCCCCACCCCGGAAAACAAAACAGTCCTACAGCCAGGATTTCACTAGCTGTAAGTTGATTGTTTTGGCTATTTTCCTTTTCCCCGCAGCATTTTTCCATTGTCCCTTCCAGCGCATCTGCATTCCCTCTAGAGATGGGCCTGAATCAAACCCCTGCCTCCAAACAACCCTCAACTTTTGGAAAAGTTTGGCTTCCAAGCTGAACTTTGTGATTTAGATCCACCTCTGGTTCTTTTTCCTCCATCTTCCCTTGTGTGCCTGCTGCATTCCTCAGAGGAAAACGCGCCAAACTGCAAAGCTGAGACTATCGTCTTTCCATAACGTTGATGCCCTGGAGGATTGTCTACCAGGCTGCGTCCCATAACAGCTTGTCACTGTGTAGCTCCTTTCCTCCCAAAAGATCCCAAAGCACTTTATGAACTGATTTGGGAGGAAGGAAAATGTGCTGCCTATAGTAGGGGTAGGCAACCTATGGCACGCATGCCGAAGGCGGCACGTGAGCTGATTTTCAGTGGCACTCACACTGCCCAGGTTCTGGCCACCAGTCCGGGGGTCTCTGCATTTAATTTTAAATGAAGCTTCTTAAACATTTTTAAAACTTTATTTAATTTACATACAACAATAGTTTAGTTATAGAAAGAGACCTTCTAAAAACGTTAAAATGTATTACTGGCATGCGGAATCTTAAATTAGAGTTAATAACTGAAGACTCGGCACCCCACTTCTGAAAGGTTGCCAACCCCTGGTCTATAATTTGGGAACAGCCAAAACAGGCTCTGTACTGGCATGGAGTCAGAATCTAGATTAAATAACCCTGAGCGACTAACCACAGAAGAGGTGTAGAGAAAACAGATGGTTTTGTGGCTAAGCCACTGAGTTGCAACTCGAGACGATCTGGGTAGTTCCCCATCTGCAAAATGGGAATAATAGCACTGCCTTACCTCACAGGGGTGTCGTGAGGATAAGTACGCTCACGCTTGTGAGACACTCAGCTGTTACGGTAACGGAGCCATGTTAAGTACCTTACATTCTTCTCACTTTTTGTCTGCTCTCATCTATCTAGAATGTAAACGGGGTAGGGACTGTCACTTACTGTATGTGTATGGTGTGTCCATGTATAGAGGCCCTGGTCTTCATTGGAGACCCTCTAGACACACTACCATAATACAAATAAATGAAAATAATATACAGACTACCATTAGGCAATCCTTCCACTGGGCAGGTTTTGAGTTTGCAAAAGCCGAGTGGTCAGGGTTTGGCTGTGCGAAATCAGGAGTGGTTTGGTCCAGGTTCAGTGTTATCCAAAGACCAGGGTTCAGATTAAGGCTTGATACATATTACATACAGTTGTCTCTTCACCCCCCACGGTAGCCCAGCCAATAGAGTTGGTTGAAATTTTTAGTGGAGAAAATATTTCCACCTAAAAATATGGTTTTGTCAAAACCGATTTGGGCAAGAAAATGTCAATTCCATCAAAAAGAAAAAAAATCAATTTACCTGCAAGAAATGTCAAAGCAAATATATATTTTTGAGTCAACATTTTGAAACAAAACAATTTGTTTCATTTTGACATAAAAAGGCATGTAATTTTTACTCTTTGGCTTAAAATCCGCCAAATAAAATGATGGTTTATGTCAATATGAAGCAATGATTTTCATTTCAAGCAACAATTTTGAAATTTTTCATTTTGACATTTCCAATTTGAAACTTTAAAGAAAAATTTTGGTCCTGCAAAATATTCTGACTTTCTGTTCTAATTTGGAATGTCAGTATTTCTCACAGGATGAAATATCCATTTTCCAAACAGCTCTAGCAGCCAACTCGGAGTTGGAATGTGGCAGATTCTTTCAGTGTCCTGCTCTATTAGTACAGGAAGTGGAGAGCAACATATCAAATTGAAACTATATGAATTTAGGTAGGTAGGAATCTGGGACTGGACCATGGGATAGATTACTCTAAATTGATCTGTTTTGTTCATTCCCTCTGAAGCATCTGGCTCTGGCCATGGTCAGAAGACAGGATATTGGGCTAAATGGGCCATTGGTCTGATCCTGTATAGCTGTTCTTTTGTTCTTATGGATACAATTGTCAGAGATGGAATTGGAGCAGAGCCCTGTGATAAACTAACCCTTCAGCTTTCCCGATCTTCTCTTGGCACATGTCAAAAAACAATGTTGTGGGATCTTTAATGACTACACTTGGAGAAGTTAGATCCTTGGTTTTATGTCCCAATGTGGAGTAGCACATCTTGTAGCATAGTGCTCCCAGTAGTAGCTCGCCTTTTGAGTCATCAACACCTCATGGCTGTTGCTTGAATGTCGCTCATCTAAATGATTTAGTTGGGGGTTGGTCCTGCTTTGAGCAGGGAGTTGGACTAGATGACCTCCTGAGGTCCCTTCCGATCCTGATAGTCTGTGATTCTATGATACGATTCTAAATGCTGCTCTGGCCTAACCATGCTTGGCTTGTGAAAATGACCCAAACGTGGACTAAGAAGGAATGGTTGGACGTGGTTTTATGCTGCTTGCTGCTGTGGAAGTAAGAGTGACGAGACGCACTGATGGTATGTTACCCTTCCAGGTTGGGAATCGGAACTGAGTGTCGACATTGTGTGAGTGGAGTTCTTCTGAGGACATAGAATTTTGCCAGTTCTCTCAGAAGCAAAGGGGTATTTACGCAAAAACTGCTACGGCCTTAGACATGGTAATGCACGGCAGAAGCCAGGCTTTGGGAATACTTGCTGCATCACAGAGGAGAAATGGGGGGAGATGGAATTTCAAAGGAATTATCTGAAGCAGACACCCCAAAATGAGTGTGTGGTAGGGCCACCACCGAAGAGAGCTCATCTGTTGGACTGACTTGTGCATGAGGGCATTTATTGTGCCACTGTGTTGTGATATGATGTGCTTGTGTTGTAACACAATGTGCTGATGGGCCCTGGAAATTGTTTCTTGACCCTTCAGTGGCCAGCAAATTAGATATTTAGACTGTTGGATAATAGAGTGGATGAAGGTTCAAAAAGTGGATAGCCTCATCTGCTATTTTGGACATGAAGCTGCTGTAAGATTGATCCTTGAGGTCTCCACCTCTGGTTAAGTATCAGAGGGGTAGCCGTGTTAGTCTGTATCCACAAAAACAATGAGGAGTCTGGTGGCACCTTAAAGACTAACAGATTTATTTGGGCGTAAGCTTTCATGGGTAAAAGACCCTTCTTCAGATCTGGTTAAGAGTCTTTGAAAATACCAAGTACTAGTGTGCAATCCAGTGATGCCTAAAGGTAGGGGGAAATGGCCAGGGATGAAAATCCTCTCTGGCAATAGGATGGTTTAGCCATGTCTACAGGAGGAGATCTCTTCAGCAGGAGATGTCCCCATCGAGGGCCTGGGAACCTTCCTCCATCTGCAAGTTGGATGCTCTCCTCGTAACAGTAGAAACACGATCTCTTGCAACTAAATGAAATGGCAATACAAATAAAATGAATAATGTTTGGTTCCTGTCAGAAATGGCACCAGTTGTATTAAGAGATTGGCAGGCAAGGCTGTGAAAAGAGGATCAGGGAGTAATCGGTAAGTGACTGGGAGATTTAGAAAGAAGGGGAGGTGTTGAGAGACAAAGCAATACTTTTTGCTTCTAGTGCAGGAGATATCTTCATTATTTGTAATAGTGCCTTATGGCCCTAGTCATTGATCAAGGCCAGTTGTGCTAGGCGCTGTACAAAAACACAACAAAGAGAGAGTCTGTTGAATGAGGCTGGGATCCTGTGGGGGGAAGATAGTATGTGATCATGTAATTGAAGACGATTATAATTTACATACACAAAGGGCTAAAGTGAGGGTGAATTGGCAACATTTATACAGATGCTCCCCGGGTTACACAAACCCGACTTACGCAAATCCGCACTTATGGAAAAAGTTCTGTAAGCTTTTTTTTTTTTTTTTTTCATAATTGTCAGATTGTCGGGTATAAGTTCCTGACTTAAGTAAAATTTGACTTACGCAAGGCATTCCAGAATGGAACACTTGCGTAAGTCAGGGAGCGTCTGTACTGGCATTTCCTAACTTCTGAGTGTTTGACTTTGCAATCTTAACTTACTTTTATGATTTGTTTTAGATGTAATTTCCTAATTTAAAAAGGAAAAAAAACTGGAAAAGCAGAAATTCTATCATGTGGAATTTTATTGACACCGCTCCTGCCCCCAGCATGGGTCATCGGAACGGTTCAGACTAGAGCTGGTCTGAAGTTCCAGGACAGAATGTTTTTCCATCAGAGAATACCAGTTCATCAAAATCTAACACTACCTCTACATTACACACCGGTGGTGGTGGCATGTAGGGTTCGTGTATCTACACACTGCAGTGAAAAGCAGGCTGCGTCCACACTGTGGCACATAGCTACATGTGTCAGTGAAAGGGTCTGGAAGAGGGGAGACAGCAGGGGAGGTCCTCAGCAGTTCCCTTAGGCCAGAGCCTTTCACTGCAGCTAAGCAAGGCTCTGGCCAGGGGTGGGGAGGAAGTGGGGAAAGGTGGTGCCTTTCCCAGCTGCTTCCCACCTCCCAGAGACTTTCCCAGCAGCCGGAGTCTTTCCCTGCGGTGGAGAGAGGAAGCGAAACACTACACTGCTAAAAACAGCAGGGTAACTGGAGAGGGTGAATAGACACACCCTCCAGGCATGTCTTTATTCTCCTAAATTGTGCCCTACTGGCTACACTGCTTTTTATGCCTGAGTTATGGGGGCTACCCAAGTATGTACGCTATGTGCCGCCTAAAGAAGCCTGCAGTGTGGATGTATCCTCAGTGTTCTGCGGGGCCAGTTTTCTTATGACAAAGAAACCTCCATGCTTTCCTGCCAGTTTGCCCACTGAGCTTCTCAGTAGCCCACCTAAGCTTCCAAGGTGCCAGCCTAGCTGGGGTTTCCAGGATCTGGGCTCATCTCCAGCCTACCAGGTGGGACGAGGAAGCGCCTGGAAGACATGAGAGCATGGGGTCCCAGCTCTGCGGCAAACCACCGGGGGAACTGGCCCTGGGCCAGGCACTTGAGGGCTGCCAGGGTAGCTTGGAGCTGGGGCTCCATTCCCTTTCACAGAGAAGATGGCAAAGTTTGATTTGGGTTCCACATTGGAACTGATGATATGAACCTGAATAGAATCCTTAAGGGGGGGGCGTGGAAGCTCCCTGTGAATGGAGGATGGAGGGATACAAGAGGTACCAAGAGGAGCTATTAAGACTAGGGAGGGGAGGGGAGGGGCTTCCTCATAGTTTTGACTGCCATTCCCACTTCTTCTGTGGTTGGTGCCCTGCCCCCATCCTATCCCCTGGACTGAAGGATTTGTGCTGACTCCTTGCCCAGATGCCAGTGCCCTGTACCCCACCCTACCACAGCAACTCACAGACATGCTCCTACCCCTCCTTCACGCCAGGTGTCTCCACTGGGACCACTGCAAAGCAAATGTGAGCTGGGCCAGGGAGTCCCACCTGCTTCCCAATGGCCAGCCCTATCCCATGTGCTGCAGTGAACATAAGAATGGCCGTGGTGGGTCGGACCAATGGCTCCTGTATCCTGTCTTCGTACAGCAGCCAAAGCTAGGTGCCTCAGAGGGAATGAACAGCACAGGCAACCACTGAGTGATCCATCCCCTCTTGTCCACTTCCAGCTTCTGCCAGTCAGAGGCTAGGGACACTCAGAGCATCAGGTTGCATCCCTGACATCTTGCCTAATAGCCATTGATGGACCTATCCTCCAGGAACTTAGCTAGTTCTTTTTCAAACCCAGTTATTCTTTTAGCCTTCACATCTGCTGACAACAAGTTCCAAAGGTTGATTGTGTGTTGTGTGAAGAAACACTTCCTTTTTTTGTTCTAAACTGCCTGCCTATTAATTTCATTTAGTGACCCCTAGTTCTTGTGTTATGTGAGGGAGTAAATTACACTTTCACTTTCTTCACACCAGTCAAGATTTTATAGACCTCTATCATATCCCCTCTTAGTTGTCTCTTTTCCAAGCTGGAAAATCCCAATCTTTTAAATCTCTCCTTGCATGGAAGCTGTTTCATACCCCTAATCGTTTTTGTTGCCCTTCTCTGTACTGTTTCCAATTCTAATATATCTTATCTGAGATGGGGTGATCAGAACTGCATGCAGCGTTCAAGGTGTGGGTGTATCATGGGTTTATATGGTGGCATTATGATATTTTCTGTCTTATTATCTATCCCTTTGCTTATGGTTCTTAACATTCTGTTAGCTTTTTTGACTGTCACTGCACACTGAGTGAATGTTTTCAGAGAACTATCTACAATGACTCCAAGATCTTTCTTGAGTGGTAACAGCTAATTTAAAGCCCATCATTTTGTACGTATAGTCGGGATTATGTTTTTCCAATGTGCATTACTTCGCATTTACCAACATCCAATTTCATTTGCCGTTTTGTTGCCCAGTCACCCAGTTTTGTGAGATCCCTTTGTAAATCTTTGCAGTCTGCTTTGGACTTAACTATCTTCAGTAATTTTGTATCATCTGCAAATTTTTCAATATCACTGTTTACACCTGTTTCCAGATCATTTGTGAGTATGTTGGACAGCACTGGTCTCAGTACAGATCCACCAGGGAGCCACTATTTACCTCTCTCCAGTCTAAAAACGGATCATTTATTTTTACCATTTGTTTTCTGTCTTTTAAACAGTTACCGATCCATAAAAGGACCTTCCCTCTTATTCCATGACTTCTTACTTTGCTTAAGAGCCTTTGTGAGGGACATTATCAAAAGCTTTCTGAAAGTCCAAATACACTATATCCACTGGATCCCCCTTGTCCACATGTTTGTTGACCCCCTCAAAGAATTCTAATTGGTCCAGCCCCTCCTCCTCTCCCTCTCTCATTTCTGTCTCTCCGTCTCCATGAGTGTGGAACCATAGCTGGGTCCCACTCTTGCCTTGATGAGATGACATAGATCCTCCCTCCAAAAAATATTTCCGTTGTGCCCTATCCCCTGCTTAAAATGCTATGCATAACTGGCTGTTTCTCAGAATCACTATCAATATCCTTACCAAAAAGCTTTGGATTGATTAAGGTTAAATTCAGAGAAGCACCTGAACGTATTTCTATGACTCAACCTAACCATTTGAGATGCAGTTTTTGCTAGTTGCAGATCACTATCATGGCCCAGAATTCTTATCTTGTTTGTTCTAAACAGGCTAAGCTCTGCTCTCCTACTTTCTGACGTCAGCTGGGGTTCTCCAGTGAATTTCAGCCTCTGTCACTCAGCAGCTGTTTGCTATTTTTATCCTCACCAATGGAACAAAATAAAAGAAAACTGCATCATTAATGTGTGTTTGTTTATGTTTCCAAGCATTCACTAGCCAGTGATTCAGGCATTTGTTCATTTTAGAGATGGAAGGATAAGACCTGCTAGGTCATTCTGTCCGTCTCCAAGCCAGTAAAATATTGTTCCCTGTGGTAGGCTTATCATTGCTTTGTCCGGTCCAATTTTGAATGACTCAAGCAAAAGGGTTTCCACCAGACCTATTGGGAAGACTAACCACATTCCTATAGATCTCAGCCATTAAGAAATATTTGCTGGCATTCAGCCTATAGCTTTATTTATTTGCTTTCATGCCCTTCTTCCTAGTTTATGTCCCCTTGGACCACCCTGAATGACAGTGAAGGAGGAGAAAACATGACCAATCAGGATGCCTTATTAGCCATTCTGGTGCACTAGTGAGATTATCCTAACATGTCAGCCATGTCATTGAAATCACTTCCTGTCTGCTGGAATCAATCTCAGTCAGAAAAGGACTCAATGGCCAGCTGCCTGAGTATGACGATACCAGAAATGGAGTAGAAGATTGACCAGTCAGCCTTTGATGGATTGTCACTTAAGATCTCTTTCCGCTCCAGTCACTTGACGCGGTGATTGTTCAGAGGAGGGCTGTTCTTTTTAGAGAGGTGCTTTTGTATTTAAAGTCAAAATGTCTCTCTGTTTGGATGGAGGAGTGTGTTGAAGTTGCAGCAAGAGGGAATCATGAAAATCAGACATGGGTAAAGGACGATTAGGTCACTAGGTCCAGCGTCAGCCTGTGCAGGATTGCTCTCTGCCTTATAGACCCCATGGCTTGGCATAGTGCCGTTTTCAGTGTCCCTGGGAATGGAACATCCATTCCTTCCCTTATTGATTCATTGACTTTAAGGTTGGGAGGGGCCATTATGGGAATCTAGTCGGATGTCCTACATGGGTCACAAAGTTTCACCCAGTAATTCCTGCATGGAGCCCAATAACTGAAGCCTGAACAACGTAGGTTCTGAATCAGGGAGGTCATGACCCCCAGCGAGGTTGGGAATAGGTTCAGACAGTTGCCACCATGCTCCCTTTTATATGGCTAGAGGGCAGAGAGCCCTTTCTCTTCCTGTAGTAAATATGGGGTTGTAGCGGGGTAGACACCTGCTCCTGCCCTGAGGGGCTTAGAACAGTCCAGGAGAGGGCTGGGGGTGGGGCAAGAAGCCTGGGCTGACTGGGGAAAGCAGGCTCAGCTGTGGCCATGCCCCAATCAGGCCCAGCTGGCCCCTATCAGAGGCTGTGAGCCAGAAGCCCAGACAATCTCCCTCTGCTTGGAGAGGGAGAAGGGCCTGGCTGCAGGGACCTAAGCAAGACACCTAGATTGGGAGCAGGGCTGGGAAAGGGCCAGAGGAGCTGGGAGCTCCGGCCTGGAAAGCCCCAGGCCGCAGGCCTGACTGTAAGCCGAATAGGTTCAGGGTTGCAACGGGGCAGCCCATGGGGAGGCAGAGGCAGCAGGTCCAAACCCCTTTGCCTGTGATGAGTGGCTGATACTGCAGTCTGCCCCAGTGAACAGGGGCTAGATGGAGACTGGGCAGTAGCCAAGACTGAAGTGAAGTGGGGATAGTGGGAGGGAGAGACCCAGAACTGTGGGGGTACTGCCAGGGTGCAGCACCCACTAAAAGGGGCACTGGGGTCCTGGAAGGGACACGGGGGGCCAGCAGTGGCGACGAGACACCGGACTGAAGAGGGCGCTCCGGAGGCTGGATGCTAATTCCCGAGGACAACCAGCAGGAGGTGCCGCAGGGGTGAGTCTGCGCATCTCTACAGGGGTCATGATACCGGAAAATTGAGAACTATTGAACTAGGGGATATTATTTAGAAAGACATCCAGCCGTGATGTAAAGACTCCATGGGATGAGAAATTTCCTTTGTAAGACTCTTCTACTGTTATAATTGCTTATTATGGCCCTAGAGGCCCTGATCAGGAAATAGGGCTACATTGTGCTATATACCATACAAATGTACACACATCCAGCATGATCACTGCCTCCAAAAGATTAAAGACTCAACAGAGAGAGAACAGCTTACATCAAAAAACAGACACTGAAACCACCACTTCATAGAAGCTAGGCTAGGAAGCTTTGCTGATGTTCAGCCTAAATATTCATTTGTTGAATTTCACGTCATTACTCTAATTATTATTCCCTAGAACCACCCCAAACAATTCCTCTCCATATGTGGTGTTTGCACCCTTCAAAGCTTTGTAGCTGGCTAGCATCTATCCCCCTGAGTCATCATTTAGCCACGTTAGATGTGTTTAGTTCTATTGACCTTACTTATAATTGGAAAAGGTGCAGAGAAGGGCAACAAAATGATCAGGGGTATGGAACAGATTAAAAAGACTGGGACTGTTCAGTTTAGGAAAGAGACGAGGAAGGGTTGATATGAGGGAGTTTATAGAATCATGAATGGAATGGAGAAATTGAATAGGGAAGTGTTCGTTACCTCTTCATATAACACCAGAAGTGGGGGTCACCTGTTGAAATGAATAGGCAGCCGGTTTAAAACAAACAAAAGGCAGTACTTCACAACATCCACAGTCAACCGGTGGAAGCCATTGCCACGGGATGCTGCGAAGGTCAAAAGTAGAACAGGATTCAAAAAGGAATTGGATACGTTCATGAGGGATAGGTCCATCAGTGGCTATTAGGAAAGACTGTCAGGGATGCCGCCCATGCTCTCGGTGTCCCTAAATCTCCGACGACTAGAAGCTGGGACTGGGTGACGGGCTGGCTCACCCAGTAGTTGCCCTGTTCTGTTCATTCCCTCCAAAGCGTCTGGCAGGGGCCACTCTCAGAGACAGAATAGTGAGTTAAATGGGCCATTGGACTGGCCCAGTGTGGTGGTTCTTATGTAGAAATCAGTCCTTCCGGCCCGCTAACCAAGTTTATTGCTCTTCTCTACAGTCCCTTTTTCCCCCCAATGTCTTTCTGGTGCCCAGGTGCTCAGAACTGAAGGCTGCCCCTGCTCCATGATGTGATGCCTCTTTCTAGACTCCCCCACACCCTCACGACTACATTTGCAAGATCATGCTGGGCTACTGTCACCTATAGGTGTCTTTTGGCATTACTGCTTTTCAAGTTCCTTCCTCCCATTGAATTTCCAGATGTTTTATCCTTGGGTATTTCCTGTCTGTATTTCTAACCTCTCTAAGGGCTGAATCCTTTAAGGTGCTGAGAGCTGTCAGCCCCCCACCCTATAGCTTAAAGGCGCTGAATATGTTGCTGCAGTGCTCAGCCCCTTACAGGATACAGCCTGTGGTTCCTTTGCAACACTGGGGTTTGCAACACCACCCAGCTTTGTCTCATCTGCGTATCTCATTAATGTGCTATTTAATCCCTGTCCCAGATCATGAATGTTAAATAAGAGCAGATCTATTGCCCCACTAGCTACCTTTCCCACCTCGATGCATTGCCATTTATCACAGGTAGTCCTCCAGCCAGAGCATGTGCAACTCTTCTCAGCAGCCAACCCAGTTTGTTTTGTTTTGCGCTGTATCAAATGCTTGACTACAGTCTAGCTGCGTCCCATGTACTCCATTCCGTTCATTCACTAATTTCATAATTCAATAAAAAATAAGCGCCATTCAGATCTCTCCATAACATTCAAAAACCAGTAGGAGAACACTTCAGTCTCTCTGGTCACTCAATAACAGACCTAAAAGTGGCAATTCTTCAAAACAAGACAAAAACAAAAAACCAACAACTTCAAAAACAGACTCCAACGTGAAGCTGCAGATCTGGAATTAATTTGGAAACTGGATACCACCAGATTAGGCCTGAATAAAGACTAGGAGTGGTTGGGTGATTACAAAACCTAAACTTAATTTTCCCAATACTAATTTCTCCCTACTGTTACTCACACCTTTTTGTCAACTGTCTGTAATGGGCCACTCTTACTACTTCAAAAGTTATTTCTCCTCCCTTGGTATCCTACTGTTAATTGATTTATCTCGTTAGACTGACCTCACACTTGGTAAAGCAACCCCTATCCCTTCATGTAGTTATACCTGCAAACTACTGTTATCTTTGCTCTTGGTTTGGGGACTAAAATGCCAGGCTAGGAGGAAGCCAGATGTGGCAGAGAGGGATTAAAGTTTTGGTGGTGTTTAGAAAGGGCCATTTGATTTGGGCTGTTTGAAAAGGCAGCTGGAGGACCCAAGAGATGGAAAGTGCCAATTTTTTGAACTCCAAGTCACTGATAATGAGACTGCTGATGGATTATTTGAGAATTCTGGAAACCTAGGAAGCAAAATTGGAAAGAGTCCCTGAAAAGCAAGTGGGACTGATGATCAGTAATAAGGGGGAGAGGAGGGGAAAAACAGTTTGAGAAGCATCTAGGAATGTTTCAGAATCCACCGAGTGATTCATATGCCACTAACAGCCGAGAGGACTCCAAAGGCAGGACCCAGAACAGACGGTTCAGAGCCTAATTAATTTGTGCACACACTTAGAAAAGGATTTAACACATGATGAGCTGAACAGAGATGGATGAGACACAAAGGTGTAGCTGGAAGCAGGAGTACAAAAATCTGCAAGCAAAGCTCTTGCAGAGCAGTTCTTACCCCACTAGAAGCAGGAAGTACTGTTGATAGCATGGAAGACACTCTCCTTGTGAGGTTTCAGGCCAAATTTCTCAGGCTGGCAGTATAAATAATAACTTTTGCATATACATCTGGGCAATTGGATGCTTCTTCAAAGTGAAGCCAAACTGATGCTAAGGCAGTTCACTTATTACTGATCAGAGTACAACTTCATTATTAAGAGAGGAGCCGCTCATTGGGGCTACCGATAGAAGTTAGGTGTTGCTGAACCTGAGGAAGGATTTTGCATGATTGCACTTTGTCTATTAATGTGTAATTTAAAGGACAATACGTGCAATGTTAGGTGAGTTAATGATCTCATAGAAATGTTAACTTTTGTGTTTTCTGACTCTTTGATTCTTAATTTGGTGCATTAATGTAAATTTTGGCGTGTGTGTGTGTATAAATGTAAAATAATATATATACCATATATACTTGTTCATTAGCCCATTCATTTATAAGATGGTTAGGTAAAAATAGCAAAAACTGTATGACCCTTTCGTAAGCCGACCCTATATTATTTAAGGGGTTGGCAAACTTTGGCTCCTGGCTCATCAGGGTAAGCTGCTGGTGGGTCAGGACGTTTTGTTTACCTTGGAGCATCTGCAGGCATGGAGTCCCTCAGTTCCCTGTGGCCGCAGTTTGCCAGGAACAGCGAACTGTGGCCACAGGGAGCTGAGGGGGCTCCATGCCTGCAGATGCTCCAGGTAAACAAAATGACAATGTATTAGATATTCAATTCAATGATTCCATAGAGTTTAAAATCATCAAATTTTGGTGTAGACCCATTTATAAGCTGACCTCCACTCTTTGATGCGTCACTTTTTTACCAAAAATATTATTATATCGAAATGCTAGCCTTCTAAGACTCGATGGCAAATAATTTCAAGAGGAAAAAATCATCATTCCACATAACAGGGCCTTTTAAATCTGCCTTGTGAGGAATCTGACAGAGAAGATGATGTCCAAGAAGATTTATATGCCTGTATTTCCTCCAAACAGTTAGCGCTCAGTGGTTGTGGCGGGGTGGAAATAGGCAGAGGAGGTGACAGATAAAGCAATTAGATACGTTATTTCCGATCCCAGGAACACTCCGGTGATCAACGCTTGGAGGATACACTCTAGACTGAGCAAATTAGAATAGTTTTAAACACAGAGACAAAGATCCAGGATAGCTCAGAGGAAAAAAGGTCCTTTCTCTCTTTGCATTCCCAGACTGGAGGCATCATCTGAGGCATCAACTTTGATAAGTTACCTAACTGGTAAAATCTTTTTTCTCTGTGTTAGGTAATAAGGTAATAATTGGAGATATACCAATCGCCTAGAACTGGAAGGGACCTTGAAAGGTCATTGAGTCCAGCCCCCTGCCTTCACTAGCAGGACCAATTTTTGCCCCAGATCCCTAAGTGGCCCCCTCAAGGATTGAACTCACAACCCTGGGTTTAGCAGGCCAATGCTCAAACCACTGCTAGTTGAAATCTATTTATTTTTTGACAGAGGAAGGACTGGGCACTAGCCTGGATTTTGGGATTCCTGGATCAAGTCCCTGCTCCTCCACAGAATCTGAGTGTAACCTTGAGCAAGTCATTTAGTCTCTCTAGGCCTCAGTTCCCCATCTGTCCAATGGACATAATAACACTGCCCTGCCTCTCCAGTGTGCTGCGAGGAAGATAAAAGATTGCAAGGTGCCCAGATACTATGGGGCCATTTTAAGTACCTAAGGGTACGTCTTCACTACCCGCCATATCGGTGGGTAGCGATCGATTTCTCGGAGTTCGATATATCGCGTCTCATCTAGATGCAATATATCGAACTCCGAACGCATACCCGTCGACTCCGGAACTCCACCACCGCGAATGGCGGTGGCGGAGTCGACGGGGGAGCCACGGACGTTGATCCCGCACCGTGAGGACGGGTAAGTAATTCGAACTAAGGTACTTCGACTTCAGCTACGCTATTTGTGTAGCTGAAGTGGCGTACCTTAGATCGACCCCCCCCCCCAGTATAGACCAGGCCTTTGACAGATAGACTTTTCCTTATTTTCTTCTTTGTACAGCACCTGCCATGATAAGGCTCTGATTCTTGCTTGGGGCCTGTAGGAGATATCAATATATGCATCAAATAGGGACACTCAGGGATGCTTGAGTAATGTGTTTTTATTATTATTATTATTATTTATTTTATTATTTAAATAGAAACATGACAACTTTAGTGTGTGTGTGTGTATATATATACACACACACAAATAATTTATGCAGTTTTCACAAACTGATATAGGACATAAATAGGTTACATTTGTGCCCCTCCCTTTGATATGAAATCCTTGAAGAAGCAGTGCAAACAGCATATGCTTCAGGAGAAATTAATCAGCCTCAAATACAATGATGCATCACAGGAAAAGGTCTGACCTGATGGAAACTGCTTCAGCAAGTCTGCTGGTTAGTCGGCCTAGGTCGGTGCTGCTTTTAAAAGTTCTGTTAATAAGATTTTTCCCTTACCGAGGCTCCAGTTCTGATCTGAGTTAATCTGAAGTAACCCCAGAAAGGTGAAAATGGTGGTTTTGGTTTAACATTGATGTAACTGAGATCAGAATCAGACCCATAGAATCTCAGGTGTGAGGCAAGATATTATGAACTCAGTTACACCAGCATATCTTCGGAGTAATGGCACTGACTTCTATGGGGCTTCTCTGGATTTACACTGGTGTCGCTGAGATCAGAATCTGTTTTTTAGTGTCGTGATTTTCATCTGAGGATCTTAAAGCCCCTCACAGTACCAGTGTACACACGGAAGCACAGAACGATTAAGGGCCTGAGCCAAAGCCCACTGAAGTCAATGAGCGTCTTTCCACTGGCTGGGAGCCACACATTAAGTGACTTGTTCACAGGCACACAGCAAATAAGTAGAAGAGCTGTGATGCTGGGTTGTGTTCTAGCCACTAGGCAGCACTTCCTCATCCAGAAATAAAGGTGTGACAAGCATGTATATAGCATCAGGTGTATAGTTACAAGCATGTTCTGTATGAGGTTATGTACAGAGAGAGAAAATCATATAAGATGTCATCAAACATACATCAGGCAAAGAAACGGTGTGGAGTTGCTAAGTGCTTGTCCTTTGGTTTAAACAGTGGGCAAAGGAGAGAGACTGTGCCAGGATACTTGTGGCTCTTTGCCAAAATAAAGCAAGAAAGGGGGGAAAAAAGCCCTTAATTACAACTATTAATAGTTGGCCAGTATGCGTCATCTTCATCCCGCAGATATATCACTGCATTATTACTAGAGGTCCAGATAATGCATAATCCCTGGGGTGGCTGAAGAAGAACAGAGAAAATAGAAAAGAGATCCCTGCCTATATATAGCTGAACACTACTGGCTATGTGAGCAAACTAATTCAGTTCAGTCCGTGGCGAGATGTCAGGCAAAATGGATTTAGATTCTGTGGGCCAGATTCTGATTTCAGTGACACAGGCATAAATCAAGCATAATTCAGGTGGAGGGTAACTCTGGGTTTCCATGGACATCATTCAGATCAGAATCTGTGCCCATGACCGTGTTTCACCCTCAATTTCTGCAAATTCTTCAGGGAATTTATTATAGGGTTGGAGTCACCATCACTGCCACTATTATCTACATATATTCCATGCAATTATTATTTTATTGAATTCTCTGGAGGTAAAATTAAAATAGAGCTTTTCTTTTTCCATCTCCACTTCTGTTTTTGTTTCCCCTTCTCTTTAACAACCCAGTCTCCCAGGAGAACACTTGATACAACCTCATGGTTCCCAGAGACTGCAGTTCAATAGACTGAGTTAATTAACATCTGGGAGTTTCCAGATGTTTATGTACTATCCCAAAGAGCTGGCCATTGGTAGCAAATGAAAAGCCAGAAAAAGGTGATCCAAACAGAGCATCCTTCAGTTAATTCATATCTGCCTGGAAAATTCAGCATGGTCCAGAGAAACTAAATTCAAATTAGGAATAACTAAGAAAAAACCCTTCATTATCAACAAATAGTCAAATTTTTTTCAGACCCAGATATAATTCTTATGCACTGTAGTTATGTATTCTCATTGTCACCCATACAGTTAGCTGACAGAAAAAGGCACAGCCTTCAGCCTTCCTTTGTTTATAAGATGTGCTTCAAAAATACCATTAAGTGAGGCTGCTGGATGGCTCAAGTGGTGTTATAGGGTATGAAGCCTTTATCTATAAGTCAGGTACACGTCCAGCCCAGGTTGCTGAAGGCAAGTTGTTCTGTGAAGTAAGTTGTTGAGTAGAGTGGCTCCAGAACTTTTCATCAAAATGATTTTTCCGCAGAATGTAGTTTCTGCAAAATTGAAATTTTCCTATGGAAAATTTTGTTTTTGTCTTTTCTTCAATTTTTCTGTCTGGAAAAAAAATGTTTAGCTTCAGAAACATTTGTTGAACTGAACCTTAATGTTTCATTTTGAATCAGTTCAACATTAGACCACACCTGCCTATGTTTCCACAACATTTCATATGTGTTTGACTATCTAATGTTGCCGTTGTCGCCGATGGGCTGTACTCTTTGGCCAGACTACATGGGTGTATTCACATGACTGTGAGTGCATTGTGGGAGACGTAGTCTGGCCAAGAAGCAAAACCCATAGGAGAGAATGGTGGTAAGAGACACCAGAACCGCAACTCCCCTGAGGCGACACAGTGCCATTGGTAGATGTCGTGTGATGTTGAACTGATTGTTCTGACATTTCTGGTTTGACATTTTTCATAGCTTTTAATTCCATGAAAAAAATATTTTGGTATTTCATCCCAATTTGGGATGAAAACAAATGTTGAGATGTCAAAATTACCTCTAAGTGGGAAATTCCTTTTTTGCGCATCTCTACTTTTGAATCTCAGTCTAGTTCCTTAACACATTTAAAAAATGTCCTCACAATTGGCACAGATTTAGAAGCCAAGGCCTACAGACAGAGTGGGATGACTCCTTCAACTTCGAGTCAGGTTTGTGGCACATTGGCAACCAGTATGGGGAAGTTTGCATTGCTGCTGCCTGCTCTCTTTCATTGTTTGGTGGGAATGGGATAACCCTCTCTGGTGCTGTTAATCTGGCAACACTAAATTCACTTAAATATTTGTTTCTGAAAAAGGTACCACTGAGGCTGTGCCATCAGTTTCCCTAATGAGAGGCTGTCGACATAAATTATAACTCTCAGGCACGCTGCGTATTATGGAGTGTACTGAAAAGTTACTTCAACAAAAGTCTTTTTTTTGTTTTTTGTTTTGCCTGAAACATTCGTTCCCTTTCTTCCCTGGTGCCGCGCCATGTGCGAGTCACTGATTAAATTTCCTCCTTCCATTTCAAAATCTTTATGCCCTGACTGCCTTGTTTGGGGAGCCGGTGACATTTTGATGCCCTCTGTTATATACAGCATACCTGGGAGTTCTTTGCAATTCCAGCGCAGGCACATACAGCTGTGGAAGGGATTTCATTTTGGTTGCTTCCTCCTGATAACTCATCCCATCCTGGCTGGATCTCTGAAGGAAACGCTGCTTTTATAATGAAAGGAGGAGCCTTCTGCCTGAGATATCTGAATTATGGCCACAGTGTGGCCAGCATTGCAGGGCTTCATTATTCTAAGCTGTCGTCATGGCCATCACAATAAGAGGAAATATATAACTACCATTATGGGAGCTTTACACTCTATAGTTTATCTCTATAACAGTGTGCTATCATGTGCCTAATTAGACTGTATCAACTGGTCCAGTTCTGCTACCAAAGGGAGATTTTCTTATTGTGTCTGGTCAGAGAGCTCTCTGCTTATGATTTATCACTGAAATTAAATTTAGGCATTGTTTCCCATTTGATTATCAAGCTACAAGCGACTTTTAAAAACCCTTTTCAATCCATTAACCCCCCACTCTCCACCCGTGAGCCTTCACTGCCACTGTCCCCACTCCTCCCCATGCAAAAATAAATAAAATTACACACACACACGCGCGCACACACACAGAGCCACTGAAAGTTGAAAGAAGAATTGAATGGTACCAATTAGAGAGAATAAAATCATTGCTGCTCAGAGCTGCTTACCTCACTGTTGATTTGCTTCTGATGTGCACAGTCACTGATGCATGATACATGTGAACAGTCGGAATATACTAAAAGGAGCCACCCCCCCCCCCCACACACACATTAGATCAGATGATCCAGCTGGTCTTTTCCATCTCCTGATTCTAATGATCATCCTGTTTGTGGGAGGTAGTGGGGTGAGTCCTACAAGAAAATACTTAGAAAAGTACCTTTTAACTTATTCCATCCTCTAACCCAGTGGTTCTCAACCCGTGGCCCAGGGGATGCTTGCAGCCAATTAGCACACAGCTGCAACCCATGTGACATCCTCAGGGTCATACGGGTAGTATTGGATGCGGCGCACATAATATATCATGGGTCACATATGCAGCCCGCAATAGTAAGTAGGTTGAGAGTCTCTGCTCTAACGTATTCTACTTAGAACTTCTTAAAAGAGAGAAGTGACCTATTTTATTTCTTCTGGGTTAGCACCTAAGGACCCCAGTCAAAGATCAGGGCCCCGTAGTGTTAAACACCACACAAATAATACAAAGGCAATTTGTGTCCCGGGGAGCTCACAATCTAAGATTTAAACAAAGTGTGAGAGGTGAATAAACAAAGAAAGAGGAGCTGGTGGGTCTATGTGTACTTAATCCTTCCTCAGCACAGGGGGATAGACAAAATGGGCTCTTTAGGGTCCTTCCAGCCCTATATTTATGTGATTCTAAGGCAAGGTAATGGAACACAAATAGACAGTTGTTGAGGAGACTCCCTTTTCCTTCTTCCCAGCTTTGGAAGAAGCTCACGGTTTGATGAGCAAACCATCTAAAGCTTGACTGGTCAGATATCTCCAGTCAAAGAAGCTGTGTGTGCGTGTGGGCGGGGGGAGACAGGTTGTAGTTGTTTTGTAGTAACTTGCTGGGAAAGTGACCTGTGCATAATAAGCAGTTCTTGTGCCGCAGTGACTCCAGTAAGGGGGAATAATCAGGTCACATCGCATGCACAACTAGGGTATTGCAACATTGGCCTGTTGTGTAATGAGGTTTTTTACTTTCCTTTACCATTCTACCATGGCAGGCAATGGCCCTTGCAGTTGATAGGCTGTCCTACTAGATGGACCAATGATCTGATTGACTGTGGCAGCTCTGAATTTCTAATGATTTCTAAAGTGATATGATGTTTGGATTGTTCATCTGGGCCTCAGTGTGATTTCCTTCATGTGCCTGGCTTTGAGCAGGCAGGGAGTGCAAGGTGGTTATTCTCCAGTGTGAATGCAAATGGGGTGCTACGCGGGGATGCGAGTCAGGTTAAGTGCTATGTGTCATCCTCTGCAGTTGGAAATCCCAAGTCCTTGTGCTCTCCTTACTCTGGGGGTGTGGTACAAAAGGGGAGCATGAGGATTTAATCATGGTCCTCAGTGTGCTGAGGAGATCTTGGTTCCACACTCCACTCCTTGTCCGCATTGCTGCAATTGGGTAGGAATAAAATGTCAGTCCCATATCAACAGCCTCATTAGTGCGGGAGTGGGTTCCTCTCTGCTCCCCATCCTGCTCTGCGCTTTTTACCCAGCACTGATAAATGCAGTGAGGCAGAATCACCCTCCGATGAGCACACACTGGACAGTTTCCTGTTATCACGAAAGCCTGGGGAAAGGGATTCATTCTATTCTTGGGAGAGTATCCCACTAGGGAAAGGGAGTTTGCAGCTCCCTCGCTGGAAAAGGAAGAAGCTTAGCATTGTTCTGCATCCTGCTCCTAAGCTGACCCGCACTGAAGCTCTGTACTTAACGCAGGGTTGTCTTTCATTTGCAGGCTGTGCCTTCCTAACATACTGCGAAAGGGAGTCTGCCCTGAAGGCCCAGAGCGCGCTGCATGAACAGAAGACACTGCCAGGGGTGAGTCCAGATTGCTGTTTTCATCTGCACTGGGTTGTATATTGCATTCCCATTTGGGGGTAGGATGATTAATGACTGTTGTTGCTCGGATGAGTCCATATTTGCATCAAGCTAATAAAATCAAGGTGCCACAATCCAGCTTAGACGTTTCCAGACATACCAAACCCCAGCTGCTTGTTATACCCAGAAACCCGCAATGGAATATAACCCATTTGGGGCTGGATTCTGCCACCCTTTGAGAAAGGAGCTTTAGGGCTGTGCCTTCTGATTGGTACATGGACGTGTGTATGAGGTAACACCTCCACTTCCCCCCCCCTCAACAAAGCAAGTCATGACGGCAAAAAGAAACGGATTGAATTATTGAGTTATCTCAGACTGAAAACATATTCCTGATGACAAAGTGGTTTGACTCAATTGCTTTAGTATTCAAGCAGCTGTAGCAGATTGGAAAGGCAGTGAGACAAGGAGAAAAAAGAGAGAGAGAGAAGAGAAGAACATGAGATAATGAGGAAAATTATTCACATGAGCAAGATCTAAGGTTCAGACAACACAAGCAGAACTAAAAATAGAAACATCACTCTGAGGGGAAGACCTGCCCCGCAGGGACGGATTGAGACAGGTCCTTGGGTTTCTCAGGCCAGTGATAAGGGTGGGCGGTGGGAGACATGGGTGTAGTTGATGTACAGGGACAGGAAGCAACACAGTACAGATCTGATTGCAGCTGGAGGGAGCATCTCTGCCTGCTCTGTCTCATGTGGATAAAGGATCAAGGACTCAGGAGGGAGAGGGAGATGCGTCCATAAAAGTTAGGGGGGCAAAGGGTGTGTGTGGAATGAAAAGGCTGTGAGGAAAGGTTTGCCCATAAGTCTATACACGCAGAGTTTTGAACAAGGCCCTGCATGACTTTAAATCTACCCCTGTATGCAAGTTGGGAGTTGCTATCACTATACTCAAGTTACTCTCAACTGCTGAGAAATTGTTGCGTCTCCTGATATTCCCATGGTCCTATATCAGTCTCTGCTTACTTATCTTTTCATCCCCTTAAGATGCCTACGCACTTACACATTTGGTGTGATCTTTGTCATAAAGGGCATGCTTTGTTCACCAAGAATACCTTCATACCTGGTGACAGCTCCACCAAACTAGTTCTTCTAAAAAATATGAGTGGCTCTGGTTGCATTGTTGCTACTAAGGGGTGATTCCTTCCTGTTTGTTTGGTTTTTTTTAAATCCAGGCCCTCTCTGTGCCTGGGCTGCCAACTAAAGAGTGGGTGTGCACACACTAACAAAAGGCAGATACTTAGCATAGGGATGTTTCAAATAACAGCTTCTTAGTTTATATTTTATTGAGCACGTTTTAGAGGCATACGCCTGTGAAAACACAAGGATTTTCAAACCCAAATCCATAATTAAGTGGCTAAATGGGGGCTCTGATTCTCAAAAATGTTATTTAGTGGAGCCGTTCACTAGGAGTTGTTGGAGACTCAGGAATAGAAAAGCAGCCTACTTCACTCAGGCCCAGACTCATGTCATTCCCATGAGATCAAAGTCATGGCTCAGTGAGGCTGGTGTAAAACTGGAATAACTCTGCTGAAGTCCATGAGAGTTGCTGGGTGCTCGGCGTTTTGAAAATCAGGTAAAAAATGATTTGCCTAAATATGGAGTTTGAGAACCTTATTTTAGACACCCAGATTTGTAGTGGCCAAGGTATATGTCTGTCTGTTTTTATAAACAACATAGCTCTGAGGGTGAAATCCTGGCCCCATTGAAGTCAATGGCAAAGCTTGTGTTGACTGCAACAGGGGTAGGAGTTTACCCTTAAGGTTTTATATCTGACTTTTTTATCAATTCAAATTCTGACCTCATTTGCAATACTCTAACTACATTGACTTCAGAAGAGTTATTCATGTTTAACACTGGCTGTAACAGTGAGCAGAATCTGACCCAGAGGGCAATGATGACGGCTCTGTGCTGAAATAAGTGACCAGAATTTCAAATATACTGAGCCCTTTGGCTTAATGCGAATTAGTCCTCTCAGGATCAAGCCCTTCTTTCTCCCACCTGACCTGGCTGCAGACACCTTTCCATCAAGTTCCCGAACTCATCCTCTAGGCGATGTTTCTCTAGTTTGTTTCAGGGAACCAGCCTTTTTGATAAGCTCTCATGCCTGGGTATTGTTTTATGGCTCCTATGCAAGTAGCAGGGGAGTATTTATGACATATCTAACTGTGCTTGATGACATGCACCGGCAATATCAAGCATAGTTCATCACCATAAAATAAGAAGCACCCTTAGGTCAAGGGTCTAAGTCCTCTCTCACATGAGTTCACAAACAATATATATATATATAACACATCCCCTTCACCTGCTAGTTTCTGTGACACAAACAATACTACTGAGGAAGCATGAAAATAATTAACAAGCCAGGTATAGAAAGAGGAAAGTAATACATACAGTAGATCACTGAATCGAGGCTTCCCCCCAGTAAATTATACAGTACTTGCCCTTGTATTACTACTGCATGCATATTTGCTATTATAAAACACAGAACTGAGTCATTTGTAATAATATGCACATAAATGCAAATGTATGGAAATGATGAGACACCAGTATTTTGTGCATAGATCCAAGCTTCTGCCTCTCAGCTATGTATCACTGTGTTTTTAGTGGAGTGGTTACATGCACATATTTTACAGTAATTACTTTCTGGATATGCTTTGTAAGATGACAGAAATATGTTTCACATATTTTCTTGTTAGATGTGAGATATAAAGTCATCTTGTGGAATAATCAAAACACTTCTAAGCAGGTGTGTGTTGATTAATAAAGTCTTTATGGTACTACTTTTAGGGGAGAATTGTGATAAATATTTTGCAGGAAGTTGAACGTAATGTAAAATATCAAATTGCTTGTTGAATCTTCTTCAGCCGACTGCTTGGGACTGTTTGAAAGTGTCTCCTGCCTAAAGTGGAAGGACTGGGTGTGCGTGCGTGTGTGCATTAGAACACTATTGTGAGTGCCAGGCGATTCAAATTCTAACATTTACTTGTGATTGTTTATTTTACATATAATAGAATAGCTGAATGATGAAGTATATTAGTTCTTTAATAATTTATAGAAATGCTTTGATGTTGCAGTAATTACATTAAAGGTCACATATCAAAGGTAATTTGGGTGAGCAGCTGTGATGGTTTCTCAGAAGCAATCAATATTGCTGTCCGTGGTGCTGATTTCACCAAGGGGACTGCCAGATTAAAGGAGGCTTATTACCAGCCAGACAGACACAAGGGAAATCAAGAACAGATTGGAGAGATGCACTATTCTCTTTCCCCACCTATAATTAACACTGTTCACCATAATCTGTGCTAATCCTTCATGCTGGGAAAACCACTGGCATTTTTAGACATCTCAAAGGCAAATTAGGCAAGGCGGGGTGTTTTAATGGGAGGGGGATGGGAGAGAGTACAAAAAAAGTAAAAGTTGATTCCCCTTTGGGAATTCTGAGCCTGGTAAATCTCCCCATGATGAAAGTGCAATATCAGAAATGCAGTCCATAATCTAGGAGAAAGCAAAAATATGACCCCAACAATGACAGTGCAGGGGACATGAGAATTATGTCCCTGCCCGTTCGGTTTAATATTATTTATTGGCCCCACAAAGCTCCATAAGAAATGAAATCAGGGAAATAAAATTGTTTTAAGTGTAGTCATTTTGATTACAAATTATAGTGAAGCCAACTTTTCCCCCCTTTCTTTCTTTCTGAGGCTAACGTCAGAGGATAATGCTGAGAAATGTAATTAGGCTATCGAGATCGACTTTTATTTATGACACAAATAAACTGAGCTCATGTATGATAAGCACAGTCACATTTTTTCTCTGTTTCTTTGTGGTCTCTCAGACACAGGGACTGAATGGGCTGTTGGTTGCAAGGTGCTGCCTGTTTTGTATAAAATCAGAACTCACCAGCACGGCTCCAAAGAATAAAAATGAGTAGCTGGCAAACTGTTAACCTCCGAAATTTTAGCTGCCTTTCCAGACTTTGAAATCCGTCAAAAATTATTTTGTCGTCTTATTGAGAGGGGGGAAATAGTACTACAGCTGTATCATATTTCTCAGCAAGCTACAGAATTACTATTTGCTAGTGGCACCCAATATCTCTTATGCTGCCCAAACCAACATATGCCACCCTGTATTACATCTAATTGAGTGTTTCTGTAAAAGAAAAGGAGTGTAAATATGTGTTGCAATAATATCAGCAAACAGGAGGGATGTCTAGGTGCTCTGAAGCTCCTTTAAAATTGGAAGGAAACAACAGCTATTGAATCCATAGGCCTGGTTCCTCTTTCATAATTTCCTAAAATTCTCATGCGTGTTACCAATCATGCCTTGATGAAATGCATGTGCATGTTGCCAATCACGGCTCAGTGAAACTCATCATGTATAAGGAGTGAAATTCAGCCCTTAGTTACTGAAATCCTCACAACAGGGCTTATGCGAGACTCAAGTGGTGCGTAGACCTCACAAGGGCCCTGTGCACAGGGCATGAATTTCACCCAGTCTAGTAGGCTGTGCTGTAATTTTACAATATTAATTCACTTTTTAACGCTTCAGTGGGTTTCCTAGAAGCTTATTAGGAAACCATAAAGTCACATATTGCCCTGCATACTGCGTTAAGCCAAAAGCTGGATTTAGATCCCCCCCCACACCCCCTCCGAAAAGTTTTCACTACCAATGTAAATTGTAATTTGGTCAGCAGTGGCAGGCTGGAAGGAGTCCATTGATTAAAGTAGCCCTCTGAACATACAAGCTGCTCACCATGCCCTTTAGATTGTGAAAGAAAACAAATTTAATTGTTCCCCTGGGAGAAACATGCCTGTTTCCAAAGTTAAAAAATGAAGATGAAAAGGAGCAAAAACAGATTTGAGGGAAGAGACTTGCAAACACTGAGCCTGTAGAAATTCTCCTTGAAATCTTTGGGCATCCACGTCATGGTTAAAAAAGATTCTTCCCCTCCCTCCCCCAGGCTGATCAGAAAGTCAAAGGCTTTTTGGATCTTACTTCAGGGAAAGGAGAGATGTGGGGGGAGTAAAGCCACTTTCCATTTACTAAAAACCCCTGTAGTTTGGCAGTGCTGTGCTATTCACCAGATGAGATGAAACACCTGGGTCCTATCTGCTTTGTAAACATTAAAGTTCCATTTCACTAGTTAAAGATTGGCTTCTGCAGCCCCACTCCTGCAACCACAGGAATACAAAGTAAACTCACTCTCTATGTTCCAGTCCAAAGAGCTTTGGAGGAAAAGGCTACAGTGTAAGTGTTGTGTCAGAACCAGTGTGTTTGTGTGCTGCCATCTCACCTCAGACCAGCACACTCATTGCATCTGTAGCTTCCGAATAGCTCCCTTTTAGATTTGCAAAATTCGAGAAATGAGATCTTGCTTGTCTTTGAGCTTTAGAGGAAATTAATATATACAAGAATATATAACTATATATATATATATAGTTATATATTATTACATATGTGTTATATATAATACACACACATACAATTTATATATATTATATTATACACACACACATATATCTACATGAAAATTAAAATTAAATTCCAAAGATTGTATTATCTCTTTTTTTTTTAATTTGACACCTTTTCATTTGGATCTCAAAGGACAATTGCTGAGCAATTCAACAAAAGCTGTTGGACCTTCATTTGCTTTATGTGTTACTCAATGACAACTTTTCTCTTTCTGACATGTATGCCATAGGAGGATCAATCTAATTTTATGTACAACTGTAAAGATGAATGATAAGTAGAAAGGATTCAGGCAAGTACAAGCTGAATAAATTATAAAGGGCAAATGATGACAAGGCTGGGGATCCCAGGAGACAGTGATATGATAACAGAAACTAAAGGCGAATTCATGATGGATGTAGTTAGCATGTACTGAGGCTGTTAATTCTTCAGGGTAGTTTTACAACTTCTTGTGATTGGAGCAATCAAAGTATTTCATTTTAAAGAGATGCTATATATTTTCACTTGTCTGCTGTGCATATTTGTATGTATGGCCTCATTTATATGCATAACCGTAAACTCCCATAGGCTAGTCAAGCTTACCTCCCATCAAAGGGTCCCTATTCTCCAAACCATAATGCCACTGTTTATGCATAAATAAATAGATAATGTGTAACAATTTGAGGCCAAAACTGGATCTCAGCAAAAACATTTCCATTTTCTTAGCGGCACAGCAATCATCAGCTCGGGGACTCATCCAGTGAGAGGTTGGGTGCCCTCAGCTTCTGTCAAAGCCAGGCCTGGAGATTGAGTTAGGCTCTTAGATCCCTGATTAGGGTATGTGTGACACACACACACACACACGACTTTACGATAGGTCATATTTTGGGCTTAAGCTACTGAAAGAGAAGCTGATGCAACATCTAAGGTTGGAAACAAATCTGACCTCTTGGCTGCATTCCATACATGCTCTTATTTTACATCATCGTTTATTATTATTAAGGGAATTAACATGAAAATGCTTTTTTCACTCTAAAAAGTTTTCTCATTTCGATGAGCTACCTTCACCCTGGCCTATGTTTGTACCCACCAAGGCCTTGATTCTCTCCTCACTTGCACCGGTGTAAATCAGCAGTAATCTGAATGAGAGATCAGTGGAGCTACACGGTGTGAGAAAGAGGGAAATCAGCCCTGTATCTGTTGCTGTTAAAACGATGGTGAACCAGAGACCAAGACTTGCAGTGGGGACATAAAGCCTTACTAAGAATTCTACAACCAGGAGGTCTGATCCTGCAAAATGCTGAGCATCCTCAAGACCTGCTGGGCCATATCATGCGGTCCTTACACTTTAATCAGGCAAGCTCCAGTTGAAGATCATGGGAGCTGAGGTATCTTGGGGAAGTTGATATGCACCTTTCAGGGTCAGGCCTTTACTCAATAATGGGCCCATAACCCTAAGGCTGCCAATTGCAATACCCTAGAGTTTTAGCCATGACTCTTCTGTGGAGCATGCATTTTTCAAGGGAAAAGCAGGACCATCTGTATTAGTAAGCAATCATGCAATCATCTCTCACTAATAAAGAACGAGGGAGGAAAAATGCAGAGAACCTTGGATATTTTTCTCTCCCTGTGTATCTAGACAGATAGACAGGTAATTCTGAGTAGCTGGAGGCATAGAGCCAAAATTGGCGGTCATTATTTTATTCTTAGGGTGAAATTTTCAAAAGCACCTATGTGACTTAGTCCCATTTTCAAAGGTGAACGTTGGAGTTTCAGTGAGACTTAAGTTACTTTTGAAAATGGGATTTAGGTTCCTAAATCACTTACGCCTTTTGAAAATTTTACCCTTAGGGCTTGTCTACACTTGAAATCCTGCAGTGGGTGCAGCTGTAATGCTCCAGTGAAGGCATTACCTATGTCAACAGGAGTGGTTCTCCCATCGGTATAGGTATGCCCACCTCCCCAAAAGGAAGTAGCTTGGTGTATCGGACAATTTTCCCATTGACTTAGCACCGTCTACACTGAGGGTTAGGTCAATTTAACTGCATGCTCAGGTGTGGCTTTTTCACACTCCTGAGCAACATAGTTATAATTTCGTAGGCTAGCCCAGGCCTTTGTCTTTACTCTGGCAAAATCCCATTGGTGTAAACAGGTTCAAGGGAGTAACTTATTTTGTATTAAACACTCTCCCATCTGAGGCTGCAATTCAGCAAGGAGTTAAACGTGTGACTGGCTTTGAGCATTGGAGCAGTACCTTTGAAGTCAATGGAATTACTCAGGTGCTCAAAGATAGGCATGTGTTTAAATACTTTGCTGAATCGGGGCCTTTTAGTGCTAATAGATAGTGTAATCTCCCATCATAGTCCTCTGGTTCAAAACAACTTCTAATGTGACTTGGCATAACATGACCTATATAATATCTATACTTAACTTCAGAGGCTCTTTTCTTCTTTTGGTGGGGGTGGGGGAGGAGAGGTGGGGAATGACTGGACTTGGATCTGTGCTATCAGTTCATGCAAGTAGGTATCCGAAGTGACTTTGTTCTGCTGAGTAGCTGCAGTGCAAACCTTAAAGTGGCACTGCATGTACGAGCGGCTGCACTTGGCAGATTCCCAGCAATGTCAAAGCTTTCTGATTAGTTTCTGTAAGTACAAGGACAAAATTAAGCCTAACCTATTTTTCAAAGAAGAAATGTGCCTTTTTCTCTTTAATGGAAACGTGCTTGTATCTTGTTTCCCATACTTCCCCCCTCCCCCTTTAAAAGTCTAGTCTTATTAATGTATATTTTAAAAAGCATTTTTGAACTCGGGTGAATTTTTTTGCGTTGAATTCTGACCTTGGATACACACTCCAAATCAGCTCCTTGGTGGTATGGGAATGAAGTCAAATTCCTTCCTTTCCCCATTATGCATGGGAAGCTAAACCCCCATAAGCCTTTGCTGCTTCTGTCTGCTTTCCACCACTGTTAATTTGTTCTTCAGCATGCCACCTGGATGGTGGTGGTGCATATTTGTTTCCTGGCCAGGCACTGGCAAAACAAATTTTGTCCAGCTGTAACGAAGCTCTTCCAAGCTGATGCTCAGGTTGTTGCTTAACTCGCGTATTGATGTGCTGGGTTTATTTATGCCTTGCTCTGTGCATGGCTTGGTCAACTCTGCTCTGCAGCTATGAAACCATTTCTGGTAAATTGGTGTATTTTAAAACATGTTGGGATCAGCTTCTGATGTCCCTTACACTGCCCCAGTTTGTTCAATGGAATCATTCCTGACTTACATTAGTATAAGCGAGATTGGAATCAGGTAAATTCTTCGTACTTTTTTGTTGTTGTTGTTGTTAAAGTAACTTTGTTGAGTAACAATAGCCCCAAAATTTAGGGTTTAGTATGTAGATAGTATTTCACAAAAACTAATATCAGTAGAGTTTTTAAATGTTAGATTAAAAAAAACGAACAAAAAGGTCTCAATTATATCATTGTAAAACTGGCATGAGATCAGAATCAGGGCCATTGATACTTATATGTATATAGACAGACACATCTGTCTATCTAATATTCACAAACTACTCACCTTTTCTTTTAAGCCACTTCCTAACTATCCCTTCCCCACCGATCCTTTGTTGTTTGCTGTTGAGTTGTCCTCTCCAACCCCCATCCCTGCCAATGATGTCAGCCTTCTTCAACCATTTGTTACATTTCCCTGCTTCCCTTTTGCACTTTCTCCCATACTGGCCTTATAGGAGCTCCCCAACATCCACAGGGGCCACTTCAGTGTCCTCCTTCACAACTCCTCCTTAATGCTCACCTTTGGACACTGGCTAAGCACCTGGCAGTCTGTGACCATTGCTCGCCTGGCTAGCCAGCATTTTCACATCCTTTCCATATGCTCCCTTCTCCCCCGATCTGTTTGTTATATTCGCTGGTTGTCTCTTCTCTTATACTTAGATTATAATTTGTCGGGGTAGGGACCATTTTGTTGCAAGTTTGTGTAGTACCTTGCACGGTGATCCATGATTGTGATCCATAGACATTACTGTAAAATAAATAATATACAATGAGATAAATCATATATAATGAGGGAAACTGGAAAGTTCCACCCTGCAATCCAAATCTGAACATCTTCAAAGGGATCTTTCAAATCTGGAGCTTTGGTTTGGGTCCCTCTGTATTTCTGGTATTAAGCTTTAAACATTTTCCCTCAGTGCTGTGAACCCAAACACCAGAGACTAGAGCTAATGCCTTCGAAGTGAGTCTGTCCAACCTCATCCCATTGTCCCTGTTGAGTGAAGTGCAACAGTTAAACAAACTCAGATCGGGTATATTTACAATTATTTCAGTTTGGATAATCTAATGTGATGTTCATTATGCAGCTAAGAAATATGGTTTTCAATAGAGTGGGCCTAATTCTGCGCTCTGTTTATTTGATGTAAACCCAGAGACATTTCATTGCCTTAAGTCAGATTTACATCGCTGTAACTCCGGTCAGAATCAGATAGGCTTATCCTGGCAGTGTCCCTTTAAGATGCCCTGAAAAGCCACCTTCCTTCAGTAGGGCTTGCACTTTAGAGATTCAGCTAGGGGAACTGGAAAGTCATTTATTTCTTCTCCTGTACAAGGCTGTGCTGTTGAACATACTTGCTTTGGGGAATCCATTGCTGTTTGAGCATCTCTTTACTCTCCAGCACGGAAAGCCTGACTGACAACTCAAGTTACTCCCTGGGTCTTGGCCTTGCTGCTGATTCTCTGGACAGCACTCCAGTCAGACTCCCTCATAATACCCGTCTTTCCCATTCTTAGCAGCTCAGGGCCACATTCTTGCTCTCAGTGGACACTGATGTAAACCCAGAATGATCCCAGTGGATTTACACAAGTGCTGCCGAAACTGGAATTTGTCTTTTTGTTTTAAAGCTCCATAGCTTTCATTTATCTTTGTTTCTTCTCTTTCTTTGCAATATGCACTCTGTTTCCCTCCTCCCCTCCACAGACCCCCACAGAAACGCGCTGTATTGTCGGGCAATCTTCACCAACGTAATCACATTTGGGCCCAGTGTTTTTCCTACAGACCCTGGAGTGCGCAGTGCTTAGGCCTCCATTATTAGTTTACACAATAAATGAAGCCCATTAGAAGAGGATAATCAGGGCTCCGAGAAGGCCACCTCACTCGTTATCCGAGGAGGTTATGTTAAGCCTCTGTAGTTATTAATCAAACTTTCCCTTGCAGATAGCTGAAGATTAAGAGCCACATTTATCCTCTTTATTCCTCATTCTTTTGCATTGATGTGCAAACACTCTTTATTATCGTTACTTTTATTATTATTCACGGCCTGGCCAGTTGGCCACAACTGCTTCTCTGGCGTCCTTTGAAGTCTAGGCCTATCCAGAATGGTGTGGTGATAGAGTCGAGCCACTGGAGGGCTCTCCGGTTAGATTCTGGATGGAATTACTGGGTGTCCTAGAAAGTCTCTGCTGGCCATGCCTGCATTGCTATATCTTACCCAGAAGGCATCTCTCCTGAGTCGAAGCCCATTTTATTTGGTGAATGAGATTCAGAGCTAGTGTAAAATGGCTGCAACTCCCCCCACATCAGTTACACCCACTGACACCAGATCTGAATTTGGCCCCCAGGCTGGGAGGAGGCATTGCTGCTCTACCTTGTCCTGCCCTTAGGGACCTGCTCGATGACTCCTTTTGGGCACAAGATTTAGGGAATAAAAGCTCCTGGTTGTGAATAAAATCTGATCCTTGTTGGGTCCTCCCAGCAGGGCCGAAGGAGGATGACTAACAAATCGAGCTGGTTAGAAAATGGGAAGCATTTTTTTGTGAACATTTTCAAAAGAAACTGTCTCAGCCATGTCACTTGTGGAATTTGTGCATCCTCTTAAGTTGCCTCCTTGGGTAGGTTCCAAGTTCCGCCCTAGGGCAAAACATGGGGAAGGGAAAGTGTGGTAGTAAACCACTGGCCAATCCAGCCTGAGAGAAAGGATGGTCTTGTGGGCTAAGGCAGTGGCTCTCAGCCTTTTCAGACCACTGTACCCCTTTCAGGAGTCTGGTTTGTTTTGCGTACCCCCAAGTTTCACTTCATTTAAAAACTATTTGCTTACAAAATCAGACACAAAATACAAAAGTGTCCCAGCACACTATTACTGAAAAATTGGTGACTTTCTCATTTTACCATATACAGGAGCACCTCACTTAACATTGTAGTTATGTTCCTGAAAAATGCAACTTTAAGCAAAACAATGTTAAGCTAATCCAATTTACCCATAACAATTAATGTAAATGAGGGGGTTAGGTTCCAGGGAAATTTTTTTCACCAGACAAAAGACCACACACACACACACACACACACACACACACACACACACACAAACTAACTAAGTTTTAAACAAACAATTTAATACTGGTACACAGTGATGATGTTTGTGAAGCTTGGTTGAGGTGGAGGAGTCAGAGGGTGGGATATTTCCCAGGGAATGCCTTACTGCTAAATGAACTAGCAATTGACTGAGCCCTCATGGGTTAACTCTCACAACACTGTACAAGGCAGCAGGAAAGGAGAGAGGGCAGACAGACACACACCCTGTGTGAGAGAGAAAATATGCACATTTCCCTTTAAATAGCTGACCCCAAGCTTCAGTACACTGCCTTGTTAATTAAATCAGCTTGCTGAGACCTGAGACCCGCAGCTACTGCCTAGAAGCTCCCTCCCTTGGTCGTGTGTCCGCCCTGCTCTATGGAAGATGGGGTAAGGGGGCACAGGAGCAGGGGGTAGGGGGAGACATCCTGACATTAGCCTCCCTCCCCCCATACAGCAAGCAGGAGTCTCTGGGAGCAGCTCCAAGGCAGAGGGCAGGAGCAGCACATGGCAGTGGGTGGAGGGACCACTGCTGCACAGGGAATTTAGGGGAGTGGGGAGCTGATAGGGGGGCTGCTGGTCCACCCTGGTTCCAACCACCCACCAGCTGGCTGCAACGGGCTGCTCTTCCTGCAAGCAGCAGACAAAACAGGCGGCTGCCAGAGGACTTAGAAGGGAGCATTTCACAACTTTAAACGAGCATGTTCCCTAATTGGTCAGCAACTTAACGTCAAAACAATGTTAACTGGGACGACTTTAAGTGAGGAGTTCCTGTAATTATAAAATAAATCAATTGGAATATAAATATTGTACTTGCATTTCAGTGAATAGTGTATAGAGTTTGTACTGATATCACTAGTGCTTTTTATCTAGCCTGTTGTAAAAGTAAGCAAATAATTGGATGAGTTGTTGTACCCCCAGAAGAGCTCAATGTACCCCCAGGGGTATGTGTACCCAGGGTTGAAAATCACTGGGCTAAGGCACTAAACTACCACTAGGAGAGCTGGGTTCAATTCCTGCCACAGATGTCCTGTATGACGGTGGGCAAGTCATTTCATCTCTCTGTGCCTTGGTTCCCTGACTGTAAAATGGGGATATATATAATCTTCCTTCCTTGCACCCTTTGTCTGCCATGTTGATTTTGGTTGTAGTCCTTCAGGGCCAGGACTGTCTCTCACTCTGTGTTTGTACAACACCTAGAATGGACGGACCATGATCTCAGTTGAGGTTTCTAGACGATATCATGGTATAAAAAAAATAAAAATGGTTGGTGGGGTGCACCTTTCCCTGAACATAAGGTGAAGTCTCAGGGTGATGTTTGCCTTTCAGAAAGGAGCTCTGTCTCCTTTCCCTTCCCCATGACAGATCTGAAAATAAATAAGGTAAGAGTGACATTCTTAGTATTACTTTAAAAAAAAAGAGAGAAGGAGAATTTCTTGTAGACTCCTACTACACTTCCATACACTGTATTTGACATCTGTAATAAAACTCGGGTCAGATATATCTTTCAATAAAAAGAGGCATCCCACAAACAACTCTGCACCAGTACTAGGGTCATGTCAAGAATAATAAAGAGAACTATTGTCACTGCATTCAGCCTCCTGCTTTGTACTGTCCCCCCCACCCCTCCCTTTCTGCTCCTCTCCCAGACATAATGCAAGATGTTTATCGGGTTCTTCTGCATCTTGCCAAGGGGCAGGGAGCGGAGGCTGGTTAGCAGCAGTGAGGGCTTGTCAATGTCGTTCTGCTTGCTACCTTCTTCTTCAGCAGCCCCAGGTGAAGAAAAATATGGGGAGGTGGATTGCTTTGTTGGGTCACCTCTGTCCTTTCTCCCTGTTTGGCTGGACGGTTGTGGGGGGGAGGAGGGCATCTTCCAGGTGGAATCTGGCTTCTCCTAACGTTGCTCTCTCTAGAGATGCTATGTTTTTGTTTTCTGTGATTGAATTTGACAGTGATGGGGTAACATGGCATTATCCTGTACTAGGAATAATGTGAACAGGGGCTACTCTGCCAATCTGTCTCGCTCCTGACCACGTTTCTTGCCATTCCAGCCCTGTGGCCCTTTACGCAGATCTGCCAATTCAACTTGATCCTGACCTGCTACACTCCCTGCTATTCCAGTCTCGTGGCCTGGCTTACATTATTTATTATTACTGTGCATTATTTGTATTGCATTAGCATTAAGTAGCAGGGCCCCGTTGTGCTAAACACTGTAAGCACACACCGCACAAAGACAGCCGACTTAGCTCTTTTCTGCATAACGCCTCGGTGGCAGACGTGCATGCTGCTCTGCCCAGGCACCTCTGACCTGGCCTGCACGCTCTCTGCTATTCTCCGCACGCTCTTTGCGCTGCACACATCTAGCAACGCCCTGCCTTTACCCCACACGCCGGTACTCTCGTTTTGGAACTCTGCCCGCAGCAATGCCAGTGCACCTGAGTCCTGAACTTCGGCTCCCTTTGCTAATCAATACCTTTTGCTATTCTGGTCCTTGAGTGTGTCTCGAGCATAGGCTTTCAATCACACCAAGTTCTGTATTGTGTGATCTAGACAAATGGAAGCTGGGAGGGGGAGACCAGCAAACTCATTTTCACTTGTGATCCAAGGCAGGCTTTGAAGCCAGGTTACCATAGGTGAAGGGCTCATGCTCTCGCTTCCTTAACGTCTGCCAAGTAGCTTCTGCTGCTGCTTATTGAATCTTCCCTGTCCTGAGTGATTGTATTTTTTTTTTTGCTGTAGGTGAAAAATTGACATCACGTCCCGTCAGGGTTGCAGTACTTGCTCTCCTCCGTCTGAAACACGGTTATACTTGCTGGCTCACACATCCAGAATTCAGCCGCTTCCGTTTGATGCCTCACACCTGTATATATTTTTTCCCCTTTTCCTTTCAATTTCCAAAGCCTAGTGACATTTGTTGCTGTATTTCAGGTGCTGGCGCAGATCAAAGTCCTCACAGGATCAAACAATCTGCCGTGTGCAATCCATACGGTAACAAACAAGGTCTTTCACTGACAGAAACGCACTGCTCTGCTGCATTTTCAGCAGCCTATCAGGCTTGACTCAGAGGAAGCTTTTGATTCCACAAGGAAACTTTCTCTCTCGCCCTCCCCTTCAGAGAAGGCAGAGGATGCTCTCTTTGGATGCAGGGAACAGGGAGAATACTTTTTTGCTCAGTGACTTTGGAGAGAGACTTTTGTTAATACAGCCGTGCAACTGGTTTGCGCAGAAGCTGTGGACATTATTTTATAGAGGATGGGGAGGGGAAGTGTATCTAGTAGTTAGGAGCAGGAGACTAGGAGTCCAGTATCTTGCCTTCTGTTCTCAGCTGCTGCGATGGTTTGTTCTGTGAGCTTGGTCCATGTCACTTCTTATCTCGTTTCCTCCATTTCCCTATCTAGAAAATGGATCCTGAGCTGGATTGAACTGGATCCTGAGCTAGGCAGGCAGAGTAGCCTTTGTCAGCTCAGAGGGGGAATGGGCGGGGCCAGGATTTGAACCTGGGATCTGCGCCTGGCAGAACAGAGCTGGCTAAGAAACAAGTTTTTGTTTGATTTGCAACTCTTTTCTCTATTTTACTCCCTCCTTCCTTATATTTACCACGGAAGAAATTTTAAAAAGGAAAAAAAATGAGTGAGATTCCCTCCCCCAGTATTTCAAACCAAAAATGTCATTTGTTCATTATTTTGTCAAAATTTTTTTGCCAAATGCTAATTTTTTGTGTGTGCCTCTTCATGTGCATACGCACAAAGATTAGCATTAAACCCCCTATATTCATCATAAAAATTGTGACCAGCTTTCTTGTTGACAACTAAGTGCAGCCATGTTACAATTTAATAGACGAGGCCTTAAGTCTATTGTTCCTGAACCTATGCTGATTTATACTGATATACTTCAAGTGACTATTGAGATCACTTATGTTGCTTGAGTTTATCGCTGGTGTAGGTGAAATCGAAGTCAAGTACATTACTTCTAGAAGGAAAATTAGAGATAAAAATGCACCCCCAATCCCCACTCCTGCAGTGTTTGGTTATGTGTTCAAGGAACTAGAGTTTTTGGTGGAAGAGTCTTGTGAATTTCATTTCCGTATCAGCTCTAGTATTCACAGGTATTTGACACCTTGTCTTTGAAGGTGGAAAAATAAGGCTCAAAACTCATGCTATCTATCACATTGGCCATATGGTCAGCAGATTTGGGGAGACAGTACCATTTCCCATTGGCGTTGCTAACACCCATGGATCACTCTGTTGAGATCTTGTCCCCGTGCTCTCTTCTGCAAGGTTCCATGCAGAGTAAATAACTCCCCTTCTGCCTGCTAGATAATATTTATTCTCTTTCATTTTGACTAAAGGGAAGAAGAGCGGTTTTCTGCATTAATGGATCTTCAATATTTCTAGGCTCCGAGTCTCATAATCAACATTCGCTCATCTTCTGACGGGTAGCGGGGGAGGGATGCTGTCCTCAACTGATTTTAATTCCTTCAATTCATTCAGGCCCTTATTTTTCCAGGAAACTTCACTGGGGATTAAATTTATCTTCCCCAAGAAGGCCCCCTCCTCCCATTGCAAGAAGCTGAGGCAGGAACAGTCGCAAATTATGATAAAAATCATTAAAATAATTGTGCATTAGTGCCCTTGGCTCAAGGAGACCAAACTTCCACTGGGGAATAAATTGGTTAAATTAAATGAATCTTGATAGTGACTTTGGCATGGGAGACTGCATGTGGTAGGCAGGAGATTGAGGGGAGATTTGACAGCAGATGAGCCCCAAAAAGTTTATCAAGATTTAAAAAATGCTTTGTAAGCCATTCATTGGAAAACTCTTTCAGATAATAATATCAGACAGTTGTCGAGCATCAAATGGTCACAGTTAGAGCTGGTCAAAACCCAGGAAACCAGTTTTATAAGAAATCCCATTATTGTTAATGTTTCACAGGGATAGAAATGAACCTTTTTTTTCCTCATGACACTTCAATCACCTTTTTGTTGTTCTTGTTAAAATGTGTATCAAAGTTGTGTTCCAAAGCATATTTGGCCAGCTCCAATCAAAAGATGCTGTCTAAATTATGACCCAGATTCTCTGAGCCAGCTGAGCAGTGCTTGGTACCCATTCAGAGAGGCCGAATGAGATCTCACCTACACCTCTTCATGCAAAGCCTTTGTGTTTGGTAGAGGTCTCCTATCCATGTGGTGAAGCTCAATGCTGCCTAGCTGGTGAGATTTGATGACTTAATGGCATGAAGCAGTGTGGGTGCATGGATGGAAAACAAGCTTTTTCTCGAGCTTGGATCAAAACAGAATTTCAGAGAGGGAGCAGTTCCTCCTGAAACAAGGTGAAGTGTATCCTCAAGAGTTTTGTATAGTAGCTCTGTAGATTAGTCATTTAGAAAAGGCTCTTTTTAGTGCAGAAAAATCATCTTAGTCACTACCAGAAAAAAAATAAAGGATAGTTTGGGCTTTTGACAGTAGGAAAGAGAGTTGGTAAGAAGTTGACAGTGTGTGGAAGAGACAGCTTGCACCAGGCAGTCAGGGCTCACTACTCCCTGATGGAATGGGATTTTCAAAAGTGCCCCCTTCCAGGCAAACTAAATAGTGGTCAGCTTGTCAAAAGTGCTCCATCCCCAGCTGCTCCCATTGTGACAACATGCGGAGCTGTTTTGAAATCCTGGCCACTCACTTTGAGGCCTGGATGGGAGGAACAGAGCTCTTCTGAAAATCTGGCCCGTGCTGTCCCTGGGAGTGTGGCCTAGTAGATAGCATGCAGTTCTGACACTCAGAAGAGTTGGGCTCTACTCCTGGATCAGCCAATGGGTGACCTTGGGTAAGTCATTTCATTTTCTGTGCCTTAATTTCCCTATCTTTAAATGGGGATAATGGTACTTACCACCCTTTGCAAAGCTATCTAAGAGCTAGATATTGTTATTAGTGATTTAAAAAAAAATCACTATCACCATGCACAAGAAGGCTCATGCATTCTGCTTTGCCACTCCACGGTGGTCAGATGCTGCTACAGTAAACTGAGCAAACACCAATCGACTTCCACCCCTTTCTTTTTAAAACACCAAATAATATATCTAAAAAGCTAATTTGTCACAGCCAGATCTGAAGTGTAGGATATTCATGGGAACAAGCCAAAGGCCTTCACCCTGGCTTTCCAGCCTACTTTGATGCAATTCTAATCTGATTATTAAACTTGTAGCAGGCACCATGCCGGCAGAAACTGTTTTTTACTGGGGGATTTGCTTTTTGGTTGATGTATGTGTTCCCTGTCATAAATACTCACCTGAGAAGCAAAGGTTATTTGGTGGCTGCTTAGCTGCTTCACTTTATGAAATGAAACTCGGCCAGGGAGTGGGATCAGCAGCAGAAGAATACAGGGGGTTGTACAATAGGAGGATCAGTTGGCTAGGATTGAAACAGTCCTGATGTTTTCTGTCTGGTTATTTTCTCTGTTTCCCTAAGTGCTTTTAGCTCTAATAAAAGGTGTTGGCTTCACAGGCCCAGAAACGGGAAGTACTAAGTTTATTCACAGGAGAGGCATGGTCCTGGCTGGTGGCAGTAGGAGCTACTATCCACAATACCTTGGCCCTATTCTGAAGCAGCCCAACTCTGAGAAATAAGAGTTGATTTCCCCAGGCCCATTCAATCCTTGTCTCTCTGATACAGGAGATCAAACTAGTTCTAATTATGTCTTCTGGCCTCAAACCCTGTGATTCTATGCTGTGGATGCATGCTCACTAGGATCTGGACATAGGGTGCCAGATTATATCACTAATGCCACCAGACAGCTTTCAGATAGGGAAGATATTAGGGCATATTTGCCCAGAGCTAGAATTCTCTACCCTATCTTACTCATTATCAGTGCCAGTGCTGATGAGGAAGTTGCCAGCTAACTTAATTTTACCCTATGTCAAATTCTTCTCTGTTACAGGGGGACAATTGTCATAGACTTCAGCATGCATGTGACTGAAGAGGAGACTTAGGCCATTAATTTACGGCACTGACTCCCAGCATTATTATACTGTGATTACATATGTGACCCACTCTGCATTTATGAGACCGGCAGATTAGTTTCGGTTCCTTGGCCAAGTTAGGACAAAAAAGTGGCTTTTAAAACAGAGACATAGTGAACTTTGTAGGTGGAGCTAATTGAAAACATTTTGACATCACTTTTTTCCCCCATTAAAAAAAATGCTGCTTTGTGGAAAACGAAATGTTTCTTAAAATCATGTTGGTTCCAATGAAATTTTTATCAGGAAGTTTTCTCCCCAGGATGACATTTTCCATCCAAATGAGGGAGAACCTCTCTACTGCCTGATTTGGAGTGCGCTGGGATGAAAAACTCAGCTTTGAATCAGGCAGAGTGGGGACTTTCTAGGCATTGTCCTGTCCACTAGGCTACAGAGGAAGTCCCCTATACTTTTTCTCTGTTTCCATTGAAAAACAATAAAAATAGAAAAGTCTCATTTTTGGAACGAAAACAAATTTTGAAACCTCATTCCTTTGTAAAGCAAAACTTTTGCTTTCCAGCCAGCCTTATTTACAGGGAGATGTCTGTTGTCTATCAGATTGGGGCTAGTATGCCAATTACATTGTACTAATGTGGTTTGCTCATGTGCCATATACATGAGCTGTTCAACGTTAGGCGAAAAGCACAAAGAATCTAGCTGTCCTTCCATGACTCTAGGTTGGGAACACTGCTGTTAATGGATATCTGGCAATAACCAGCTGCTAAACCTAAACCTCTCTTCTCTGTGGTCTAAGTGGGCCATATATGGCTTTCAAGCTACACGGGAAACTCCCTCTTATTTGAAGTGAAGGCTGTGTTTAACTCTAGAAGAAGAAAGTAGAATCCTATTTCACACTTCTCAGTATAGGATGATCTTTATATTAGAGCTGAATCTGCCCCCTAATGAAATTAGAAACCAGAAGTAAATTCACTGATTGCAGTGAAGTTCCACCAGTGTAAAACGGCTCAGAATCAGATCCTCATGCTATTAGCCTATATACTCTGAGGACTTAATATTACGATGCTCACGTGTGCTCCTCACTCTCTTTATTAAACTATTTATCTGAGAGAACTTCATAATTTCTTTTAGGATAAACTGGAGATAATACAATGTGCTTGTTTTAATTTGCAAGGTTAACTGATCTAATTATCTGTGTGTGTTTATTTAAATCCTTTCGAGTACTATGCAATTGCAGGTGGCTGCTTCGTATTCCACCAACAGGAAATCTCTCAAAATGAGATGATATAGCTCAGCGGGTCTTCTCATATAGAGGATTTTCTAATAATGTATGAATTTATTAACAGCCAAAGATAAATAGAGGGTTTATTTACATTAAACAAATTCATGAGGAACTCCCCCACCCCCCAACCATAGCCTTACACTGATGTTATAAGAATTATCCCAATGTAATAGAAAACTTGTAGTTAAGCCATGGGGGTTTGGTTCCCAGCTCTGCCATAGACTGTCTATGTGATGTTGGGCAAGTCACTTAATCTCGCTAGGTAAATTTTTCCTAAGTGACTTAGGGTTGGTTTCCATCCAAAATGTTTTACTGGTGTAGCTATGTCATTTGGGGTGGGAGTTTTTACTAACATAGTTATACTGGTGAAAGCTCTAGAGTGGATAATTCAGTTATACCAGTGTGGCTTGTTTTACCTCCCCAACAGGAATAAGATATTCCCATAGGAGAACTTTTGTACCAGTTTAACTGCATCCAAAACGGGGGAATCAGCTACTTTAACTATACCAGTATAGTTAAAGCAGGAAAACTTTCTTATGTAGACAGGCCTTAGCAACCAAAGTCCCCTTTTCAAAAGGAGCCCAAGTGTATTTGAAAGTGAACAGGACTTAGGTTTATAAGTGCTTAAATCACTTTTGAAAAGGGAACTTTAGTATTTTGGAAAACATTGCCTCTCTGCCTCTGTTCCTCATACATACAGTGGAGCTAGCCGGGGTTACAGTGTGGTGTAATGGCAGAGCACTAGGATCCAGAAAAGCTTGGTTCTGTTCTTGGTTCTGCTACTGCTGGGTTACCCTGGGCAAGTCACTCCACCTCTCTGTAAAATGGGGATAATTATACCGACATGACAATTATAAAGCTCTTTGAGATCCACCGATGAGGAGCACTGTATAAGAGCAAGGTATTCAGGGCCAGCTCCAGCGTTTTTGCCGCCTCAAGCGGTGGGAAAAAAAAAGAAGCTGCGATTGGTGGTACTTCGGCGGCAGCTCTACTGCTGCCGCCTCATTGTTCGGTGGCAATTCAGCAGCAGGTCCTTCCCTCCGAGAGGGACTGAGGGACCCACTGCCAAAGAGCACTGGTGCCTGGAGCCGGCTCTGTAGGTGGTGGTGGTATTATTATTATTATATTAATATTGTTTCTCCCACCGTTGTCAGTCTTGTCTAAAGAACTTGTGGTCCATCTTTAACTATGTTTGCATAATACTTAGCACTGTCGGTGCTTCTAGGTGCTTCCATAATAAAATGACGATAATTTCAGAGGTTTCTTGGATAAACCTGAATCTGCTGTTTTATTGAAGGTATCCAGCACCTTGTGCTTATGTGAGATGATGAATAACTTTTACAAGGGAGCTGTATGTTTGTGTATATGTAACTAACTGGTTAATGGACAAGGAGCTGGTAGGTGGTATTCAAGACTGTGTAGCACGGACTTTGGGTTTGGTAGGGCCAATAAAACTTGTTGTGTCGCTGCAAATGGCTTCCTCTAGGCAACACTTTGTTAGCTCTTAATTCTGACCATATTAATGGGCTAATACATTTCCCTATTAGCACAAAACTGTTGTTTGCAAAGCAAACAGAATCATGTGCTCCTGTTTTCTGAATGCAGGTTGGCTCAGTGGCCAGAGACATTCATCTTATCTTTTGGGAGCTTACTTCTCCTTGGAAAAGCTGATATCTCACTTCCCTTAAGCACCTGCCAGTGATAAATAGAAGAGAGAGACAGGTGTTAATCTCTTCTGATCTGCCACTCCCCCAGGGAAAGAAGCTTCTTGATCCTGGCTGTGATCTGAAGGCGATCACCCTAAAATGAGATGAAACATCAGTGAATATTTGAAGGCAAAGTGATCTGTTTGGCTGTGCAATTCTCTTTTAGGGGACGTGGCAGCCATTTAAACCTAGATTGGACAGAAGAATGACACAGATGCTGCAAAGTACAATCCTGCTTTTGCCACGGTGTGAAATACCTTTGGTTTCAATGGAAGTTCAGGCTTACTTTGCTGATCCTGCTTACTCTTCAGCCACCCTTTGATATGCTGTCAAATGCAGAGCCAGCCCCTGAAGTCTTCACTCCGGTGACGCACAGTGGTTACTTGAGCAAAACTCCAACGAGCGAGCCAAATCTAAATAAGGATGTCAGAGCTTTGGCCTAACATATTTATTCACCTGAGTCCCAGGGAGAATTCCAGTCTTAATACTAAAATACAAATATGAGCATTTCACCTGTTGTCCTGTGCACTGACAAAGTTAATTGCCTAATCTCAAAGCCAAGTGCCCTATAGTTTTAAGAGGCTTATGCATCCGACTAATTAAGCACTGCCAATTTGGTAGCTAGCAGTTTTCTGCATTTAACAGTCATTGATCTGGGGACTGTTCTGAGTGGTATTTCCATTTAGCTGTAAGCCAGTTGCTCAGGGTGTATGGAGTTGTGAAGAGGTGCAGAAACCAAGTGCAGATTGGACATCTTTGTGGGGACATGGTTCTCCAAACCCTGGCCTTAATGACTAGAGAGCTGAATGCACGCACTTGGTGCATGGAGCACCATTACCTGCCATGGGACACTGTTCTGGCAGAAGTGCATTGTGGGAAGTGCTAGTACCATAAACGAGCGATAGCAATAGTACATCAAAGGGAAGCTAATTAGTGGGGCAGGATGGTCCCTTCAGCATACAAGGGAATCTGGGTTTAAAATGTCTCAGATGGGTGGGGAGGGGGTACCCTATAATGAGCTAGTTATAAAGTTTAGCAGTACAGAGATACATGAGTTGCACAGTCACCTTGCCTGGGTATCCCTCTGAAACCTGGGCAGCATGCTGGTGGACCAGGGCTAGGCTAAATTCTGTCCTAGGTGTGCATCCATAGCTCATAACATCAGTGGGAAGCATACACTTGCCTGAACTGAAATCAGTGCCGCTTAAAAATTGTTTCTTTGTGGAGTTCTCGACACAGAGGGGTGCTATTTCCCAGAAGCAACAATTTGCAACAAAGATACTATAGAAATGGATGTTCCCCTGGCTGGTTAAGGTGAGCTAGATAAAGAAAATGACCGTCTGCCTCCTGTGGGTTTCCAAACTAGCCTAGAGTTACAGATAACTGAAGGAACCACTTTTACCCATCTCCAATATTAACCAGTTTGATATTAGATACTGTACTAGAGAGGCTCTAGTTGTGTTGGTCATATCATTATTAGCCCTAGTTTTGGGTTGGAGGCTTTAATATAATGTTTTTGAACCTTGTGTGGGGCTGAGAAAAGCAGAATCTTAAGATACTTTAATTAATAGGGGATTTAGCTAGAACACCATCACTGAGCAGGTAAAGAACATCACTGAATCATGATGAAAAGTTAGCAAGCCTGGACTGATTAATAGTGTCAGATGGAAATGGAACAAAGTTCTATGGTTACAACATAAAATCAACATAAAAGTTCTTTGGACTGGGCTGTTTGTCTCATCCAAACCTGGGGCTAGTGATGGGGCTTGAATTGGAGCTTCAGACTTCAGTCCTCTGGGACTCTAGAAAAGTTCAAATTTGGATCCAAACCTGAACTTTTCTGCTCACATCCTTTGCCGTGATTTCTAAATTATGGATCCCAGGAGATGGTTCTTGATGGTTCAGCCCTTCTTAGCACAACCCCTTCTCTACCTGAAGTACAAAGTAAGACAAAAGAGATGTGATCCACCCCCCAGGAAACCAGAAGAAATGTTTTGCACAAACCCTTGAAAATTGCAGGCCTAGTGTTAAGTGATGAGCACTCATAGAATCATAGAATCTCAGGGTTGGAAGGGGAGGGAGGGAGTCAAGTAGTCCAACCCCCAAACCTCAACCAAACCCAAACAAAACATAATCAATCCAGCCAGGCTCCTCCCAGCCTGACCTTAAAAACCTAAAAGGAAGGGATTCCACTACCTCCCAGGGTAATCCCCCCAGTTTTCACCACCACTCTAGTGAAAAAGTTTTTCCTAATATCCAACCTAAACCTCCCCCTCTGCAACTTGAGACCATTACTCCTTGTTACTCCCAGCTCCTGTTCTACTCAGTCGGATACTCAGTAGCACTGATAATCAAACCCTGAAATTAAGATTAATGGAACCATTTCCCGATGGCTATGCAAGTCAGTCAGGCTGGCTCTCAACTGAATGTTTATGTAAACTCAAGAACAGGCCAGGAATGAATTAGGAAAGTTGATTTTTGTTAAAATTCCAGGGGAAAAATAAAGAAAAATCTTCTTTTTGACAAATCTGTTGTGGTTTCTTAAATCAGAAATGTGCTCACTGGGTTTCTGGGCTCTTCTAGCCTGAGACTGTGTGCACAGCTCTACCTGTGCACGGAAATAGAATAATGAAATATGGTAGGGTTTTCGTAGCTTGTGGGTTTTAATAGGACAGGTGCTGCATGAATTAGGGAAGCAACGAAGAAAGGAGACTGGCTCCTGGAGTTAGCTCTTCAGAGGCGGAGAGGGAAGGGGGGTGTGTGTGTGTGAGAGAGAGAAAGAGAGAGAGCTGTTCAGTAACCAGCAGTGAAAGGAAGAATCAAGAGCTCCATTGCATAATAACAGGGAGTCACTGAGCCTGCTTGAGCTGAACAGGAGACAGCATGAGGAGAAAAGTTCACTGGCTGCTTAATTGCAGGGGGTGCGCTTGTCCCACTGTGTACACAAACCCTTGTCAATAGTGCTGTGGTGCTGCCTGTTAATTAATGATTTACTTACACTGACCCTTGACCCTGAGGCAAATAAAGGGGATTTGTTTTGCTTCTATTAACTCCTCCGCTCACTCAGCAGAGGCCCTGCAGTCTCCAGGTTTCCCAGCATTGCCTGGCCAGCTGGGAAGCTGGGTGTGTCCTTCCTGCCAGGTTCTGGTGCGGTGTGGATTAGTTTAATCGAGTTTCTCCTGATTTACACCGGTGTAAGTGGGCAACAGGCTCAGGCCCAACATCCCCTCACCCTGGCTGGACTCCATGGATCGCAGGGGAGTCAGTGTACAGGAGATCAGAATCAAGCCCCTTGTGTGTGCACATTTCTAATGATCTCTTCACATCTTGTATCGATTGAATCCCAATGCCCCCAGTTCTGCCTTCCGTGAAAGCATGGCCCAGTGGTTAGGGTGTTAGCCTGGGGCTCTGGAGACATGGGTACAGATCCCTGCTTTGCCTGGAACTCCCCCCAGTGAAGACCAGGCCTTAGTCTCCGTGTGCCTCACATCCCCCTCTGGGGAAAGCAGCACTTCCATGCCTCCGAGGGGGCGTGCGAGGATACATACATTAGTGATGGTGAGGTGCTCAGGTACTATGGAAAAAGGGATCATATAAGTAACTTAAATAGCTCACACATAGGTGTTAGTTGGATTCTTCAGTTTTTGTTTTTTGTTTTAATGTTGTTGCTTTGGGCATTACATGTGGAAATGCCAGATGTAGTTAAATCAGTGTGGAGGCGCTTCTCAGTAGTAACATTGCTTTCTCATGGGGCGTCTTGGTCTGTTTCAATTTCTCATTAACAGATACAGGATGACTCAGAGTGGATTGAAAGGCAGATGGACTCCTCTCTATCTGAGGATTACATTGTTATTAAAGTGGCTGGCAGTTACGTTGGTGGAAGGGTCACCGGCTAGTGCTCTAATCAATAGAACAATGCTTTTTATGTAAGATTTACTCCCAATCTGTTTCAGTTTTGCAAAGAATGTTCGTATACCAATCGATAATGAGCTGTGATGACAAATGAGCTCGTTTCAGTGGAGTTTGGTGTCATTAAAACCATTAAAAATGTTGTTTTTATAGCTTTTTTTTAAAGATGGAATCTTTTTGATGAGCAAATTTGGTGCTGGAATTGCAAACCCTGAAGAACAAGGGCAAGATTCTGATCTCACCCTGGTCGACCTGGAGTGACGTAGTTGAATTCAGTGACAAGTTTCAGCTCAAGAGCCGATTGAATTTAAGGCTTTTTATGCCCAGAAGCCGGTTTATTGCAGGTGTTGATCTGGAAAGCTTCCTCAGCATTGCTCACTCCTTGACCCTACAGCTGCTCAAAACATTTTTGTTCAAACATTTTTTTTTTCAACAAGAAAATTACCTTTTTCTCTAAAAGAAAGTTGTCACTGAAAATAAAGCCTTGGTTTTTCATTTCTTTTGAATTGTTTTGCATTTTTAGCCAGAATTTTTGGTTTATGGTTTTCAAAACTTGAAAATCCTTTAGCTTTTTTTTTTTCCCCAGAGGGTGGGGTGTCAAAAATGGAAAATTTAGACAAAATGGAAAATAAAATTATTTTCATAGAATCGTAAAGAAATTTATCATAGTCATAGAAGGGACCACTAGATGATCTAGTCTGACCTGTGTATCATAGGCCACCAACAACACCCAGCCATCCACATATGAACACAATAACCAGAATGAGACCGAAGTATTACAGCCCTCAGGAGACTAAGTTGTTGTGTGCCACAGGTGGAGAACAGGGAGGGAGGGAAGTGCACCAGTGCATGAGGCCCCTGTAGTGGCAGGGAGTGTCTTGAGTGGGTGGGTGAGATTCTGTGGCTGCATTGTGCAGGAGGTCAGACTAGATGACCATAATGGTCCCTTCTGACCTTAAGTCTATGAATCTATGAGTGGAAAATACCCAGATGACAAAGTCTACTTGACCTTTTTTTGGAAGGACCCTTCTATGAATGAGAAAGGAGTTCAGCTTCAACGTCAACCTCTGAGACTTAGGAACATGGGAATTGGCATGTTAGGCTGGATGAGACAAACAGCGCACCTAGTCTAGCAGCCTGTTTCAGAAAGAGGCCAGTGCCAGACACTCCTAAGGCAAGTGTAAAACCCTCGGAAAGAACAACTGTGCAACAAGATGCCCAGCGGGGTAGGAGATGGAGAGGAGTGGAGTTTCTAATCCCGGGCAGTTAATCTGGTCCAGCTCCCATTAAAGCTAATGGAACGTTTTCTATTGACTTCAATGAACGTTTGGACCTTGGGCAGCTTGGCTTGTGTCTTGGAGCATGAGGTGGAAATTAAGTTGGTTGGGTTGGCAAAGGTGTAGGGAAGCAATCACTTGAGGCCAGAGAGCAGGCAAAACCAAAAACCTATTTTTATTTACAGATATACAGAGAGCTGCCTCAGCCGGTTGAAACCGGTTGAGCTAACCCATAATAATCTAACTCAGTTGCCATAGCAACAACAACCATGACAACCAAATACACAACAGAAATCTCCCTTAATATTTTGTCCTGGGCGTAGTGTAAATTGAAAACAGTCTTTTTATTCAAGTGCATGTCTGTCTAGGGCTTGATTCCATCCTGCACCCAAGCTCTGAGAGTGGTGGGGTTATCAGGGAGCCGATTGTCCTATAGGAAGGTCTGTGTCAGACCAATGTAAGTTAGAGGTTACTCTAGCTTCCACCATTGGTGTGTGATCCTTAAGGGACGATACACTGGCTGAAGATCAGTGTAGCAGTGCTCCTGGCTTGTCCCCAAGTTGGGATTGGGGCTGGCGGAGGGGGCAGCTTTCTGTCAGTTCAGAATTCCCCTCTACCAGGGGAATTCTAAGTTGGCCAGTGTCATAAACAGTTAGTTAAGGGTTAAGGTCTTTTTTACCTGTAAAGGGTTAACAAGCAGTACCTGATGAACACCTGACCAGAGGACCAATCAGGGACAAAATAATTTCAAATCTCTGTGGAGGGAAGTTTTTTTTTCTGTGTTCTTTGTTTTGAGGAGAGTCTCTCTTGGGAGCTAAGGGAGTCCAGACATCTTAATCAAGTCCTCCCAGGTTTCTGCAGTATTTTTCATCTATTCAGTCTAGTGAGTATTAGAAAGGCGTACTAGTATTATAAGTTTATTTCTACATTTGCAATTGTGTGTTTTGCTGAAGGAATCTCTTTATTTCTATTGCTGTTACTTTGCTTTTACTGAGAAAAAAAGGGGGAGGGGGAATTCTCTCCAGGTTTATAGGTTAGACTCTGTGTATTGTTCCATCCTGGTATTACAGAGATAGTGTACTTTCTTTTTGTTCTTTTAATAAACTCTTTTCTTTTTAGGACTTGATTGATTCTTCTCTTGTTTGCATTTTCAAGGGAAGGGGAGGGGGAGGTGAGTCCCTCTTTGTGTTGAGTCAAAAATTTGACTCGGTGTGTATCTCTCCGGAGCAGGCTGGAGAGAGGGAAGGGGTGGGGAGGGGAACTGGCTGTTTCTCTCTCTCTGGTGAGATTCAAGGGGTTTGAATCTGGGTTCCCCAGGGGAAGTTTGAGGGACAGGCAGTGTGTTACCCACTTTAAACTTAACTGGTGGCAGCAGAACCAGATCTAAACTAAGATTAGTTTAAAGGAGCCCATGCAGGTCCCCATCTTGAAACCCAAAAGCTCCAAGTGGCGGAGAAGACCTATGACAGCCAGTTACTGCCACTTGCCCCCACATTTGAGACTCTGACCCATAATAATACTAGATAATACTTAGTCCTGCCATGAGTGCAGGGGATTGGGCTAAATGACCGTTCGAGGTCCCTTCCAGTCCTATGATTCTATAATCAGATCCTAACCAAAGTAGGATCGGATAACTTGGTGAAGAGGGGAAAGGTATCTGCTATCAGATGCTTGTTGCTTCCATTTCTGACATCAAAATACATGATGTATTTGCTGCCTACAACGGACAATTATCTCCAGCTCCAATTCTGAGCATCCCCGGATGCACAGACTAACTTACCTCACCTTTTGGAACACTGCCAGTCAATCTAATGCTGACTGGAGCAGAACTGTGTTTATGGATTGTTAGATTCCTTAATATCCTAATAATTCCCTTTCTTGGGCCAGCAGCAGTGTGGCTTCTTGCTATACCAGTAAGCAATATCAGCCCATTCCCAGTGAGTCCAGATCATGGAGTGATACAGCATGGCAGGGAGCCAGCGTCAACTTTTGTCAGCAACAGGCAAAGTGGCTGCAGAGCCGTAGTCCAAATTCTTCTCCGACAAACCTGGGAAATATTTTGAAATGTAGCTTTCCCTTTTCTCCCCCAAACCTGCCATCTGTGATGTTACTTTTGAATTTACTGAATCTGATTGAAGGGGAGGAAATGAAGAAACCTTGAAAAATAAATATCCCCTAGCAATCAGCTTCCTTTTTCTTTCTTTTTTTATCCCCTTCTCCCCTGTCCTCAAATCCTGTTCCCAGCTATATGTTGTGCAACCACGTGTGTGTCTATGGGCAGGACTGGATCTCTTCAGGTCAATGCCAGTACACAGACAGGAAGGGATATGCCACATCTCCTGTCGTTACTGCATATTTAGGGTGTTACCCAGGCTGACCTGGATGCTTTCCAGATGTGCAAGAAGAGGATGGTCCCTGCTCTAAGGTGCTCAGAGTGTAGGGACAGAGAAGTAGGCAGAGGATGGGGGAACAGAATAGGCAATTGATGTATTAGTTGTATTGTCTTAGTGCCTAGCAGCCCCAGCCATGGAGCAGGACCCCGTTGTGCTAGGCATGGTACAAATACAGAACAATAAAAGGGTCCCGGCCCCAATTTAAGTCCCAAGGTACCATGCTTCCCTGTAGCCAGCATGGGTGAAATGGGTCTGTAAGAGGAGCTTGCATGTGGAAAGGGCAGAAACCTGGTGAATAAGCTCAGGGGCGTCGTACCATGCATTGATGTTTGCTGACGGAAAAGCTCTATATAAGATTCATAAATTCTAAGGCCAGAAGGGATCACTGTGATCATCTAGTCTGACATCCTGTATGACTCAGGCCCTAGAACTGCTCCAAAGTAATTCCCAGAGCAGATATTTCAGAAAAAAACATCCAATCCTGATTTTAAAGTGGTCAATGATAGAGAATCCACCGCAGCACTGGGTAAGTTGTTCCAATTGTTAATTACTATCAGCATTAAAATTATGTGCCTTAATTCCAACTGAATTTGTCTAGCTTCAACTTCCAGCCAGTGGACTGTGTTAGATTAAACTGCCCATTATTACATATTTGTTCCCCATGTAGGTACAGACTGCACCCTTTTCCTTGTTAGGCTAAGCAGTTTGAGCTCCTCGAGTCTCTCACCATAAAGCAGGTTTTCTAATCCTTGAATCATTGTTGTGGCTCTTCTCCGAACCTTCTCTAATTTTTCCACGTTTCTCAACGGTGGACACCAAAACGGACACAGGATTCCAGCAGTGATTGAACCAGTGCCAAATACAGAGGTTAAATAACCTCTTTGCTCCTACTTAAGATTCCCTGTTTGTGTATCCAAGAATTGCATTGGCCCTCCTTGCGACAGCGGCGTCACATCGGGAGCTCATGTTCAGCTGATTATCCACCGCAATGAATCCCCATATATTTTTCAGAGTTGCTGCTTCCCAGGATAGAGTCCCCCATCATGTAAATGTAACCTACATTCTTTGTTCCTTTTTGTACGCTATTGGTTCCTATTTAGCCATATTAAAACCCACACTGTTTGCTTGCACACAGTTTACCAAGCAATCCAGATTGCTCTGTATCCGTGACCTGTCATTTTCATTATTTACCACTCCCCCTATTTATTTATTTTTTGTCTTCTGCAAACTTGATCAGTGATGATTGTATGGATTCTTTCAGATCATTAGTAAAAATGTTAAATAGCATAGGGCCTAGAACAGATCTCTGAGGGACCCCACAGGAAACGCATCCACTTGATGATAATTCCCTGTTATAATGACAATTTGAAACCTATCAATTAGCCAGCTTTTAATCCATTTAATATGTGCCATATTGATTTTTATATTCTATTTTTAATCAAAATGTACAGCAGCAAATCAAACACCTTCCAGAAGCCTAAGTATATTGCATCAACACTATTACCTTTATCAACCAAACTTGTAATTTCATCCAAAAAAAATTCTCAAATTAAGTTTGACTATTTTCCATAAACTCATGTTGATTGGCATTAATTATATTCTCTTTTGTTCTGTATTAATTGAGTCCCATATAAGGTGTGCCTGGAATCGATGTCAGACTGACAGACCTATAATTCCTGAGTCATCCTGTTTATATTTTTAAAATATTGGAACAACATTAGCTTTCTTCTAGTCTTCCAGAACTTCCCTGGTGTTGCAAGACTTATTGAAAATCAACATTAGTGGTCCAGAGATCTCCTCAGCCTTCTCTTTTAAAACTCTTGGATGAAAGTTACACAGACCTGGTGCTTTAAAAATGTCTAAATTTAGTAGCTGCTGTTTAACATCCTCTAGAGATAGTAGTGGAAAGAGTTTTATCATATAAGATGTGACTACATTGTCTGTTTGCTTTCAAAATATAGAACAAAAATATTTATTGAACATGTATGCCTTTTCTGCATTATTACTGATAATTCTACCATTTCCATTTACTAGTGGAACAATACCATTGTTTGGATTCTTTTTGTTCCTAATATACTTTAAAACAAACAAACAAAAAAAGCCCTCCTTCTAATTGTCCTTAACTTACCTGGCCATACATTTCCGTTTAGCGTCCCCTGTAATTTTCTACAATTCCTAGCTTCAGATTTATATTCATTACTATCAATTTCCCCTTTCTTCCATTTGTTATATGTGTTGTTTTTTATTTTATTTTGTATAGCAGCCTTCACTTCCCTTCTAAACCAGGTCTTTTTTTTTTTTAATAAGAGCTAGGTATTGTATATTACACAGGGGAGAAGGAAGCACAGAGGTGATTGTGGAAAATACTGACAGACGGATTTCACAGTGGTAGCAAGGCAAAATTAACTTTCACCTGAGCCACCATTCCAAAGTGCCTCCCAAGAACTGAAGGCTATAGATGAAGGCTGATTCTGTTCCGGCATCTAGGATTGATGCTTTGTTTCTGCTAAAGCACAGCCTCGTTTCAGCTGCCGTGACATTGCTGTCATGCAGGCGAGGTTAACTCCACCATGTGTGGGGTGGTTTCCTTGCTGCCATTTCATTTAGATCTTTCTTCTTGTTTTGTAATTTCATAACCTCGGCAACAAACTTCTCCCCACCACTCCCCCGTTACCCGTAGTGGTTTATGAGTTCTGTGCTCTGCAGTCTATTAAGGTTCAGTTCCCGGCCAGTAAAAATGAGGAATTAGCTCCTGCCATTCCACAAAAGGCGTTTTAATGCACTCGGCCGCCTGGAAGCCGAAACGCAATAGTTCTGTATCGCTGGTAGTTGTGTAACATAAAGCCTTAATAAAGGTTTATAAGGGAAGGCTGTGAAATGGAGGGGACTCAGCTGTGCAGCTGTGATGGGGAGTCAAACAAAAGAGAATGTGTTGGTGGAGGAGGGCAAATAATTGTATTCCATTGAGATGTCCGTTGTTCCAACGACTCTCTTAAGGCCTGGTCCTCTGGTTTGCAAGGCAAAACTTCTATCAACTTCAAGCCCCTCCATAGGGCTTCAGGATAAAGCTTGTGGAATGTCATGCTACATTAATATGAATGTCTTTTGACAGGGGCTTCTTACACACGGAGGGAAACTGCTGTATGTAGTGTCCTGAAGCATTCGTCTGTTCCTCTGCTGCCCGTTGTAAGGGTCATCTGTGTTTCATGAAGGCATCATCACCCCTGCACTCCATCGCCTTCTGCTGCAACACCGACAGACCCCGGCCGTCGGCGGGCGGGATTGAACCTGGGGCCTCTGGCGCTTTGTGCATGAGTCTCTACTGCATGAGCTAAAAACCATATGCCAGATAGCTAAGGCTGTAGAGCAGACTCATTAATCTCTCTCTAAGGCTATGTCTACGCTATCACAGTAAGTCGACCTACGCTACGCAACTCCAGCTACATGAATAACATAGCTGGAGTCGACGTACCTTAAGTTGAGTTACTGCGGGGGGGTCGCCGGGAGAAAAGCTAACGTCGCCTTAACTTACTCTTCTCGTCGGGAGTAGAGTACAGGGCTTGACTGGAGAGCGATCTGTAGTCGATTTAGCAGGTCATTACTAGTACTGCCAAATCAACTGCCGGCGGATCGATCTCAGAACGTCGATCCCTGCGATAGTATAGACCTACCCTCAGTGGTCTCGGTGCCTCTAGCTGGGACGTAACACCACACCCTGAAGGTGTGTGGGTTACACAGCCTCTCTGGAAGCAGGATTACATTCTGGGGTTAGGGCCAGGCCTGACCAATGTCGTTTTGGATATGTCTACACTGCAATCAGGGCAGCATATGTAGGTGATCCCCGCTAGATCATGAAAAAGAGCAGCATGAATGGTGGCACTGTTAGCCACCTGCGTATGTACTGAGGAAGCTAGCCCATGTGACCCTGACTACACAACTATTTTTAGTGAGCTAGTACAATCAAAGCTAACTGGAGTATGTTGACGTGCTGCAATCATGCCTCTTGGTAGCAGCGTAGACATACCCTTAACTGGTCACTTGGAATAATTAGATTTTGCAGAAATTTCAACTTTCATTTTTTAAAAAATCAAAAAGTAGCTGGTCTAATTTTTTTTTTACCAGTCGCTTTTTTTGCCTAAAAATGAAGTTTTTGTTTTTCTACATTTTCCACATATTCAATGAAAAAAAATTGCTGCTTCAATTTTCAGGTTTTTGGTTTTTTTGTTTCTGCCTCCCTCCCTTTTCCCACTCCCATTTTTTCACTAGAAAAATGGTGGCGTGGGAGGATTTTTTCAGTATTTTTTAATGCTCTTTTTTTTTTAAATCTGTGGAACAAAAATTGGTTAGAATTTTTTTAATGAAAAATCTTTTCCATTTTTCAATCCCCTCCAACTAAAATGAGTTTCTAGCTAGAGATGTAAAGACAACATTGAGCATGTAACCAGAATGTAAGTGTTCTAGAGATCTCTGCCTGTGTCTGCAGAGAGCCTGAAACAGCGACTCTGGGAAGTGAGAGTTTTGAAACCTCCATTAATCTCATTTGTTCACTGTAAACCCTAATGTTGACATGGGGAAGTCAGCGTTAACTCTTTCATTGCTGCTTTCCCCAATATGGGGAAGAGGGAGAAAGGGGTCTCTAAACATCTCTCACTCCATTATTGACTTGCTAGTATGCCATGATTATCTTGTCATCCATTTGTGCCATAAAAAACAACATCGCACACAAAGAACATTGAACATGGTCAAGGTCAACCTCCAGTCTTGTAATGGTGCCCTCAACACCTGGGAGCTCTTAACCTGTGACAAGATCTGATGGCAGCAGCTCTGACATCTTGGACTGAAAGATTTTGAGAGCTTGTGGATTGTTGTAGTCCGGGAGAGATGTGCAAGATGTAAAGCTAAAAGCAGTGCATGTTCATCTACAATTGTCTCAACTGTGGCACTTGCGGATAGGACTGGAGGTCCAAAATTGGTCCCTGGTCTCCCAATAAGTGACCATAGCCCATCTGTCAAATTCAAAAGGAGACTCCATGGGTGTTAGGAGGATAAATACATTAAAGACTGCAAGACACTCAGATGCTATGGTAATGGGTGTCCTATAAGTAAGAAGTTGCAAATGCTACCGACCCAAATGCCAGCAGGAAGAAAACTTTAGCATTGGAAGTAAATCATCAGGGGAAAGAAAAGTGCTTGAAAGAATACCCTGAACAAATTAAATCTCGGGGCCTAAAGACAAAAGGAGGGGAAATTAATTTTATACAGATATGAAATACTCTGAATCAGATAAGTCTTGTCATTAGAAAAGGCACTAAGCAGCAAACGTCTCAGTAATACTGCCAGTTCTGTGCTGCTCTTGGAACCTCTAAATACATTAAATCCATAAAACTAAATGAAAGCAGCTGCAGTTTTATAGAAATAAAAGGCTCTCATATTAAAAAGCTGAAAGCTTATGAAATGAAAGAAATAATAATAATAAAATTAGAGGGAGGGAGTGGGGAGGATAGTAGCACATGGAAACAGGCTGCCAGGAAAGGCATCATGCAAAAGACTCTCCATCAATATGTGTGTAAGGCCTAGGGATTCGAAGCACAAATCTTACCCTCTGCTTCCCAGTACTTTGTTTGTTGCAGAGGATCAGGACCGAAGGTGAAACTGAAGATGGGAAATGATTGCAGATAAAAAAGAACCATTTTAATTTGTAGACAAGTTTGCTTTGATGAGGAACCTGAGTCTCAGATGTTACAGTGGCACTCGGAGGCCCTGGCCATGATTGGCTGGACAATCACATACTGATAGCCCCTGCCCCGGAGAGCTTATTGTCCGAATACATGACAGACAAAGGGATGGGATAAAGGGAAGCAATACAGATCAGGGACCAGTGGCAGAGAAGATCACACAGGGAGTCTGTGGGAATTGAACCCAGATCTCCTATTGCCCACTCCTACCCGTGTCACAAACTTAGTGTAGACATGCTTCAGTTTGCATCGCTGCAAGGTGGAGGGTGGTAATAGCCACATCTCAGGGATACCACTGAGGCATTACTAACTCAGTGTTGCCAAGTGCTTTGAGATCCGGGCATGAAAGGTGCTGAGTAAGTGCCAAGTGCATGCACGCAGCCACGTCTGAGCCATTTAAGCAAAGCAGAAACTGACAGCGGTTGATGCTTCCTGTGCTTTGATTTTTCTACCCTCTCCTTGATTAAGGAATAATGGCCCAGACACTTGGAGATGGATGGATGTCTCATTACAATGCGGCTGGACAGTCTGTGGCTCTTATATCCTCAACCCAGGCATTCCTTTCCTTTCTCCACCATAGGCCTCGAGTTCTGAGCACCCTTGCTACGGCATTACCTATATTTCAAAGGGAAACAGGTCTTTAGATTACAAAGCAGCCTGGTCTGTTTTCTTAGCTGTGCTATTGCCTATGAATAGGTCTTTTCATGTGCTGTTTGGAGGGGTGTGTGTGTGTGTGTTTGTTTTTGTTTCCTGATCACAACTCTAACGGGTTTGTCTGGAGGCAAGGCAGATATATTTTTTTTCAGCTAAAAGAGAGTAGTGTGTGTGTGTCTGATAGAGACAGAAGTCCCCCTCCCCCATATATTTCCCAAGTAACTCTCCATGGCACTACTTTTTTCACCTATTCAGGAAACTTGTGTACAAACCAGAGAAATTAAATCAGTGTTATTAATGAAATCCTCTCTAGAAAAGGGTCCACCCCCAGATTAAGAAAAATAAAGAACCTAACAAACAGGAAAAGCCACCGCCTGTCTCATTGCTCAGAGAGAGAATTAATTTCTGCAGACTTAGAAAACTAAATAAAAATATTTGCTTTAAATGCCAAAGTTTTGCATTACTGCATCACCTGCAGCTTTCAGCCCAAGGGGATTTTGCCATTCTCATCCATAGTGGACAGAAAAGGCTTACACTCTCTCCGCCTTCTCCAGCAACCTGTCAGTCAAAATAAGCAAACAGTCGAAAACAAAATTCTTTCTTTTATGAAGGACCAATTCTCATTTTTATTTGTCACTCTCCCTCAAACTGCCACCCATCAAAAATATAAGGAGATAAATATATAAGCCAAAATCACCGTGAGCAATCAAAGATGGCAAAACTTCCAGAACACACACACACGAAAGCAGCTGCATTTAAACAGGATGTAGGGGCTAGTATTGCAGATTATGTATTCCTTATGCCACCCGATCTTAAACCAAACTTTGCACCCTCGATAATCTGTATGTCATTCCCTGATAACCAGAAACTTCTATGCTTAAACTCTGTACCATCCACTTTTTCTTAACATCATCTTAATAAATTTTTTAGACCAGATCTCTTGGGTTTTCTTCCTGGCTCTGTCTCTCCACCTGCATGAATGGACAGACAGAAAAATTTACCTACCTCTCAGGAGTGTTAATGAAAGTTAGTAAAATGCTTTGAGATCCCTGACTCAAATTCCAGATAGGCTGAAATATGAACCATTAGAAACTCATTTTGGTGCCCTGTTTGTTCCTGTATTTATCTTACCATTGCCTTGTTCTACTCATTGTGGTCAATTAGGGTCTGAAACGTTTTTGATTTGCTGTATGGATGCAAAGGTGGAGTGAAGTTGTGCGATTATTTTTACTTTCTCTAATTCCTCTTACTTTGCTCTAAGAAAACTCCAAGAGGGCAAGTATTCTAGTCCAGCAACACAGCGCTTGTCAAGTGTTACCATGGCAACCTGGGTGTAATTAAGGCCTGCTTCAGCTGCTAACAGCTGTGTGCATTTTATCTGCTGTGGATATATGTTTGTGTGAATCTATATCTCTGCATATATCCCTATATCTAAAATTGCTGCTTCTCTATATCAGTAGATATATAGATGCAGTCATTTTCAGAGTTCGTCCTGTTATAGGAGTGACCGTGAAGGCACCAGAGTTCTTAATCACCTCTCCTCTTCTGTAACTATGAAGTGTGAAGAAATGCACATAGCCAGAGAAGGAGCCCTCTTCAGGGGTTCGAGTTCAAACACCTCTTTGAATTGCTCTTAGCCCCTGCAAGCTTCCTTCCCATTAAGAATGGCAAATAGAAGGCTCTAGGGAATGTGTAGAGTTCTGAAATACGTCACTTAACTTCTTTGTGTCTTCCGATGGCATCCCCATGCTGAAAAAACCCTCCATCCAACAGCCCCCCACCCACTTGGCTCATGTACTTGAAATGTGTAAGGTATGTGAGTTGTGGTTGATCTTGTAACAACACCCTCCTGGGAAGGTCACCTGTGAGGACTGAGGCTGGGACCTCTGGTTTTAAAAGAAGAGCCTCTGCTAAAGAACCAGAACCCTCACTTGACAGGTACTAGCACCGCTAAACCATTATATGTGGTCTAGCCACTAGAAGGGAACCAAAGACGTACATTGTGTTAGTGTGGGTTACACAAATGCATCCGACAAAGTGGGTATTCACCCACGAAAGCTCATGCTCCAATATGTCTGTTAGTCTATAAGGTGCCACAAGACTCTTTGAGGCTTTTACAGATCCAGAATAACACAGTTACACAAATGTCACTTAACTGGCAACTGTCTTGTTTTTTTAATGATTGCGGTGAAAGGAAATACACTGGCCACTACTTTGATTCTTAGTGATCAGAATTTTTGTGTGTGGGCATATATAATGTGTGTCTCTCGACATATATGTGTGTATATTTGGCATGAGCACACACAAATATAGACACATACCATTTCTAGCACAAGGTGTTAACTTTTCTTTGAGCGCGGGGTAATGCAGCGAAGCTCAGAAAGCAAAATCGTTAATATCTATTCTCATTGTATAGTTGTTCAAAGCAGCATAGATTATTAGGGTTCTGGTATGAACCAGCACTCAAGATCTTAAGCCTCTGATCTGTGTGAAAGGGAAAGCCAAGGAGGGAATGGAGTTAAGAGCAGCTCTTGGGGAAGATGACTCACAAAGGGAATACCGTGCAATCAAGGCAATGATGTTGTTCCAAAGAAACTTAGCTGTAGATAGACCTTTTACAGGTCAGATTTTTTTTTAAATGGCCTCTAGGTTTGCACCTGCAATAATTTGTACGCATATGCACATTCAGGCAGTGTTTCTGTGTGCCAGTTGGATTGCTAGATATGTAACAACCAAAATGCATGCAGGCCTAAAGGGCTATATTTTGAAAGATGTTTCTACATGGTCTTCCTTCCTGTCAGTCTATGTCATGTGTGCAAAATCACCTGTTTTGACTCATGCACTCTTACCTCCTATTTGTGCAAGAAAGCCTGTAAATTCTATATTTGCACAAGCAAGAGTGTGTGCACAAACAAAAGCCATGGTTTGAAAAATTGACCCTATGTGGGAATGAGTGTTTTCCAGTAGTTAGAGAATGGAGGGCGGGAGACATGAGATCTCTTCTCAGCTCTGCTTCTGACTGCATTTCTTTCCAGGAGCAAGTCACTTAACCTTAGTTGGCAGTTCTGTAATATGGTATTTTCTTTAGAGCCATATTGTGAGGCCTCAGTTACATTTGCATAGCACTTTGAGATCTTCAGTTGAAAGATATATTTGTGCTGATTGTTGCCATCGATCTCTGATAGGCATTTGGCTAAGGAAAACTGCAGTGCACACTTGGTGACACATTTTGAATGACAGTGCAGCAAGTGCCAGAATTAATTCACAGGCAACTATTGCAACCCAGAGGCCAGGCTGTATATTATTTTGAGGGCTGAAGGAATCTGGGGAGAAACAGTACTTGGAGATATTTGTGACAAGGGAATCATTTTTTGTGGGGAGAGGATTTAACGTGTTATTATTATTATTATAGACTTGGATCTGGAATTCCATGGAACAGTATTAAAAATTAAGGGTGATTAAAAATGAGGAAACATGGTGAACACTCCTTTTGAAAAAAAAGGGTCCTTTTTATGGGTGAAAACACTGATTGTTTTTTTTTTTTTATTTATTCATTTATGTCTTTTTACCAGGTCTATAGCTGGTCAGAAAATGAGAATTTATTTTTTTGCCTAAATAGATGTGAAAAATTTGTCCTTTTCTGTCCAAATATTTTGAAATTCAAGAATGTTTGAAACTAAAAATGCTTTTTAGTCTGAAGGACTATCAACACTTTAAAGGCTCATGCAGTCACAATATTCCAGGTGTACTTAACATGAATCTCTAATTCCAGTAGTATATAATTTGTTCACTGGGATTATTTAGTCTGAAAAAGAGAAGAATGAGGCTGGATTTGATAGCTGCTTTCAACTACCTGAAAGAGGGTTCCAAAGAGGCTGGAGCTCGGCTGTTCTCAGTGGTTCCAGATGACAGAACAAGGAGCAACGGTCTCAAGTTGCAGTGGGGGAGGTTTAGGTTGGATATTAGGAAAAACTTTTTCACTAGGAGGGTGGTGAAGCACTGGAATGGGTTACCTAGGGAAGTTGTGGAATCTCCTTCCTTAGAGGTTTTATAAGGTCAGGCTTGACAAAGCCCTGGCTGGGATGATTTAGTTGGGGATTGGCCCTGCTTTGAGCAGGGGATTGGACTAGATGACCTCCTGAGGTCCCTTCCAACCCTGATCTCCTATGATTCACTGGTAAAATCCTCTCAGAATCAAAGTGGGATAATGGAAATAAAAAATAACCAGGGTACTCAGAAGGATAGAATATTGAGGTCAGAATTCTAGTGAGCTGTGAGAGTTCGAATCATTTGGGTTGGGACTGTAATGGATTTAACTATGTAGCTGTTTCACTATTTGTCTTCTATATGTTGCATATTTAAATCTCTCAGGACTGTGATAACTATAGACCAGGGTTGCCATTTTGTCTACTGTTCTTTGCAGACTCTCCCAGAGGAAAATTCACCCACTGTGCTCTCAAGGAGACCTTTCTTGTTTTGTTGTTCTAATCTACAACTCATGCCATCTGAAAAGACATGCTTGCTCATCATGTGTAGGGAAACATAACAGGGGAGCAAGACCAATATTTGCAGGACCAGTAGATTTATCCAAACATTGTACCTGGAAAAAGTGATCAGAAAGAAAATAAATGAGACTTTTTAGAAGGTAGGAGTGCTGTGTGTGATTAGGAAAGGGTAGGTGGGAAAAAGGAATTCACAGACCCAGAGTTCAGACAATTACAGGCTCTGGGATGGCGTACAGATTCAGCAGCTTAAAAGTTCCATTTGGCTGTGAGTAGATGCCAAGGAACATCTACCAATCAAACAGACTCCAGTCCTCTTTAACACAAGATTTGCTTTAATTATGAAAAGTATATAATAATTCCTCATCACACTCTAATCCCTAACCAAACTTCTCCTTAGCCTCTCTTATCCAGTAACTAGTCTACCTTAACTGATATAAATCCACATATCCATATCAAACATATTCATGAACCTCTCTCTATATATGTAAAATCTTTTAAGTGTAGGTTTAAGCTAATGGCTATGTGTCTGTTATTTAATACTCAGCCTTTCTTGTGCTGCTCCCATTGTAACCTGACACAGATGCCTCAGTCCCTTACAATCAGGGACTGTCTCTCTGCAGTGTTTCATGAATCCATGCCAGCCCATAAATCTCAGATTAGTGTGGAGGTGTTTGGTGCAACTGTGCTTTGCTCACCCTCCTTGGTCCCTTGCTGAAGAAGCTTTAGGTTGGCTGCGAGGGATCAGGAGTTTTGATGTTGGTTTTCCTGTCTGTACACTTTGCTAATTAGAATATCAAAACTGGTAGCAAATCTTCAGGCATCAACCCTGCTTTGCATCAATTAAAAACATCAAAAACAAAGTCTCTCCTGGTTCCTCTTCTTGCCACTTGATCTCTTACTCCACTAGATGCTGTAACTCTTTTCCTAGTTCTGACTCCTAATTCCCGTGTTCCTTCTTTTCTTTTGGATTCTCCCCTCCCCCAGGTCTCCCCTAACCTTTTTTTCCCCTTTCCTTTCTTTCACTCTTCCCTAGCGGGGAACATACCCTTGCTGAGTTTTGTCACCTAAGATAAATGGTAGGGTAAGATTCTTGAACTAAAACTGCCTTTGTATCTAATTCAGCCCTGGTTTATTTTTAAGACCCATTTCTATAACACACTTCTTTTCAAATCACTTTATAATGGTGGGTAAATATCTTCATTCCCAGTTTACAGATGGTGAATTGAACCATACAGCAGTTTGGTAACCTCTCCAAGGTCACACAGCAAGTCAGCAGCAGAGCAAGGAACAGAACCCAGGTCTCGTGATTCCTAGTCTTGCATCTAAGCTTGTTGGATAAATCACTATTATTTAGACTTTGGATCAAAACCAAACCCTAAATCTAAATTTGGAGGAGGATCAGCTAGAGAGCTAAACTTTTTGGTCTAGACCTACCTCTTTTTGTCTACTTTGTATAAATGCCATGGGGACACATTGCACTTGGGAAAAGACAGGAATCCAGCTCTATGTTGTGTACAGGCCAACTTAGATGAATACTGTCAAAGTGCATGAAAGCAGCTCAGGCACAAGAAGGTATGCTCTTTGAGGAATTAATATGAGTGTCTCTTTGTAATCCCATGGGCCATTTGGCATTAAGATTCTGAAAAAAATAGCAAAAAAAAAGGGAGTACTTGTGGCACCTTAAAGACTAACAAATTTATTTAAGCATGAGCTTTCGTGAGCTACAGCTCACTTCTTCGGATGCATAGAATGGAACACACAGACAGGGGATATTTATACATACAGAGAACATGAAAAGATGGAAATATGCATACCAACAGGCAGAGTCTAATCAATTGAGATGAGCTATCGTTAGTAGCTCATTTGATTAGACTCTGCCTGTTGGTATGCATACTTCCACCTTTTCATGTTCTCTGTATGTATAAATATCCCCTGTCTGTGTGTTCCATTCTATGCATCCGAAGAAGTGAGCTGTAGCTCACGAAAGCTCATGCTTAAATAAATTTGTTAGTCTTTAAGGTGCCACAAGTACTCCTTTTTTTTTTGCGGATACAGACTAACACGGCTGCTAGTCTGAAACCTGAAAAAAATAGGACAGTCATATACAGAAGTATCTCCTACTTTGACCACATCACTAATGAAGAGGTCCGTAACATCATCACCCAATGCCCTGGGTCATATGAAGACCTCCTGATGACCGTGAAGAAGCACAAGCTGAGGTGGTATATCAATGTAACAAGATCATCTGGCCCTATCCAAGATCATCCTCCAGGGGACAGTACAGGGGAAGAGAAGAGGTAGACTGAAGAAGAGATGGATTGACGACATAAATTTGTTGACAGGAATGGACTTTGCGGAGACTCAAGCACTGACACACAATCATCGAGGGTGGAGACAATTGGTTGATTGCTCATCAATGATGGTGCCCCAACGACCAATGGGAGTGATAATGAGTATACTGAAGATACTTCAATATTTATGTAAATCCCCATCTACACCCACAATTTACTGATTATTTTTGTTTGGATTAGTGAAAAAGGGCATTGCATAGATTTTAAGGTCAAAAGGGACTATAGTGCTCATCTAATCTGACCTCCCCTATCAAAGGAATTATTTGGGGGAAGTTCTCCAACCTGTGTTACACAGGTGGTCAGATTACATTATCACAATGGTCCCTTTCTGCCTTGGAATCTATGAATCACACAGGCCATAAGATTTCCCTGAATTAATTCCTGTTTGAACTAGACCAATATCTTTCAGGAAAAAAACATCCAATCTGGATCTAAAAATTAATGGTGATGGAGAATCCACCACAAACCTTGGTAAATTGTTCCAGTGTTTAATGACCATTGGAATTACAATTTTAATGTCATATATTTAGAAGAACAGTAATGCACATATGTTCTATTGTAGACCTAAATGACCCTGTCTTAGTCAGCTGAACCCTGCTGAGTAGTCTAAATCCAAAAATAAACCAAATGAACAGGCTCTTGTGTTTGTGTGTGTGTATCACTGCCACCTCTTGGATGGAAGAAGAATTTCTAAACTATCTTGCACAAGTGAGGTATTGTTAATTAATATTCTTCTTTGGCCTGGGGACTCTTGGTGCTGGTGTAAAAAAAAAAAAATTCACCGCAGAGTAAGTACAAGTCACTTCTTACCCCTGTGTAACACATCTAGCCCTTGTTGTGTGTGTTGCCTTTCCTCGATCCACGGAGCCCAGCAATTGAACTCGAGCTGTGAAGGCTCACAAAGTACCTGATTCAGTGCCTAACATTGGCCAAAATGGTGGCTGTCATATCTACACTAGTGTCAGAACATCCCTGTAGAAGAGCTGTTGGCATAATAGGGGAAAGGGGACTGGTGGGGTAAAGAACAGAGACGTACCATTTTTGTTCCTAAATTAACCATCTTGAGATTTCTGACCAGACTACAGGTAACATAAAGGACCGACTGATAATATCTTGACTAGAGTTTAGGCCTCTACTGTGCTGAGACCGCTGTCTATCATGCTGACCGAGCCTGTTTTATTGTTTCTTGTATTCCCCTCTTGGTCTGTCTGTATCCGTTTCCTATTATCTTATGCTTAGGATTGTAAGATCTTTGTCCTTGTCTTTTTATTTATTTATTTCCCCTCTTTGTCCTGAAGGTCCTACTATGCTCAGTTTGACCTCAGTCCCCGGGAAGCCAAGGGAAGAATTCAGCCTCCATTCCAAGGGGATTTTAGCCTGTAAAGCGGGAAGGTGGGAGGGAGGGAAAGGGTTGGAAAAACATTCTGCTTGGGATATTAACACTCCCCAAAGCATTCTGTAGTGCTGCACTGTGTGCAAGTCCCAGACATCTCTTCCTTTACTTTCCTCCTCCTTTTTTCCCTGGCAGCTAATTGCCTCATTAATGTAAACACTATCCCTCCATCCAGCCAATTAACTTGCTAATTTTTAAGCTAACAAAAAAAAAGTTAGCTTGAGAGAAGGTAAAAATTATAATTGGTTGCATGTTCAGGTTTTTCTTCAGCCTTTTTGGGGGATCAGACATGCCTTTTTGGTGTTGGCTGCCTGCATCAGGTGAGCTGAAAGGGGTTGTGGTGTGGAACGGAAATTCTGTGTTTTTATACATCCCGTCTTCCCCTTCTGCACTATATGGAGTGAACAGGTGCCTCAAAATCACAGATTTACATGGCATTTGCAGTATTCCCTGTGAACACAGTCTTAGCAACAGGAGACTGGGCTGGGAGTCTGGCTTTGGGTTAGGGGGAGGGATCCCTCCTCTCACTCAATGACTGAGCTTTGGGCAAGCCAGGTGCTCTAGCAAGGAAGGCCCTTCCATTCAAATGGGTCTGTGTGGCACAAAAGGGTCACCGTGCAGCTATCAATCAGGCTCTGTCATACAAAGAGACTTGTCTTTATAACCACTGAGCAGTCGACATGCATTGGACTCCCTACGTGCTTCTAACAGGTCCCTCCAGATGTGCTCATTTGAGCTGAATCCATTAATTACATATAAGGGTGACTGAACCTCCTGGAGAATGAGGGTTTACAAATCTCTCATGCCACCTTTTGGACTTGCAGAATGAGTTGGCGTTTGGGAACTGTTAGAGTGGTGTTTGCTCCTTTTCCCCAGGACTGGCAGTTGACATGACAAGTGAAAAGTCAAGGGTGGCAGGTTCACCTACAATTTAGGCTGGCACTACAAGTTTTTTCTCTCCTGCTGTTAATAGCTCATCTTAATTAATTAGCCTCCTAGAATCGATAGGGCAACTCCCACCTTTTCAGGTTCTCTGTAGGTATATCTATCTCCTCACTATATGTTCCATTCTATGCATCCAATGATTTCAGCTGTAGCCCATGAAAGCTTATGCTCAAATAAATTTGTTAGTCTCTAAGGTGCCACAAGTACTCCTGTTCTTTTTGCAGGTACAGACTAACACGCCTGCTACTCTGACACCTATATAAAGTATGTAGACTATATTTATTTTTTCATTTGAATTTTTTACTTCCTTTCTCTGTACTCTTTCTTCTCCCCAGTCTCTCTGTCTCGTTGATTTTTCCTCTGACCTCTTTCTCAATTGGCTTTTTGTTTCCCTCACTGCTCCTTTTTCTTTGCAATTCCTCCAAAGCATATGGCAAACCCAATAACACTGACACCACAGTGGAGTTTTTAACCCAGTATGTTTGAGTGGGCTTGAAATTAAGCGCCATGGGGCAGCCATTCTTCATTCTGTGTGCAGGCCTGAAGGAGGAGACCTAAGTAACTGAGGTATGAGCTCATCTCTAGGTTTCTTAAGGTTCACCCTCCTTGTCCCCCTTGCCTGGCAGTAGACGGTTGCCTTTAACTTCACCCTCTGGAATCATATCTCAGTTTAGAAGTATATGTGTACTCTGTGGCTTGCAGGTCGGTTCAATGAATCAGAGCCACCAAAGGAGTTAAAAACTGCTAGGTACTTTTATTCTCTCCTGAAAAGAATTGAAGTCCATAGGATTTAATGAAGAGTGAGCACATGGGCTTGGAAATAAAACAAATTTACCTGAGTCTTCTGTTAACACCTCTGCCCTTTCACCTGTTTTGATGAGAAGATGGAGAACGTTGTGACCTCATGCTAAGAACTGACCTTCCATTTAGGCAGGAAGCAAGGTCCAGTGCTTAGGGCCCTAGCCTAGGACTGGGGAAACATGGGTTCAATTCCCTGCTCTGCTGCAGGTTTCCCATGCAGCCTTGGGCATGTCACTTAAAGTGGAAATTTGTAAAGGTATTTAAGCACCTAAAGTTGCAGATAGGCACCTAGTGGGATGGCTTTTAAAAATCCACCTAGGTGCCTATCTACACCGTTAGGTACCTAAATGCCTTAAAAAAACTGGTCTTTAATTTCTTTGTGCCTCAGTTCCCCATATGTAAAATGGAGATCGTAGCACTCCTCTAGCTCACAGGGCTGCCATGAGGGTAAATGCAGGAAAGGTTGTGAGGCACTCAGATACTACAGTACTGGGGCAGGCAGGCCATTCGTCCAGCTTTAAGCCGGACAGTCCTGTTTTTCTACATTTATCCCCCGTCTGGTACTGAGACAAAACCTGTTGGGTTTGGTCCTGCTTTGAGCAGGGGGTTGGACTAGATACCTCCTGAGGTCCCTTCCAACCCTGATATTCTATGATTCTATGATCAGATGGGCAGGCCCCAAAGTACCGGTGTCCTGGGGAGGTGCGAGTGCCCACCTATGTGGGGGCTAGATATGTACTGGTAGCTAGATCGAGTGCAAAGTGCTCTTAGTAAGCCCCATCCCTTGTGTGACCCACTCAGCCCCAGTGTCCCCTGGCATTTTTGGCAGGTGACCAGGGAGTCATGCCTAGAGTGTGACATTCTAAAGGGGCGGCAGTGGGTCTTAGTACACCTGCCGTCTCCAGCTAGGCAGGAAGGCCAAGGACCTTCTCAAGCGACAGAAGGGAGGGCAGAGTTCTGCCCAGTAGGATCCCCCCTCCAGAGGCCTGGATAGATCAGATATACTTTTGGGTGCCCGTCCGGACTGAAGCTGTGTCCCTTTGGAGCATTCGGCCACGGCTGTACTTAACAGATCACAGTCATGCCTCTGTACTCGCTACACAGGGTGGAAGTCAAATACATGCTGCATGCTTCAGTGCCCCTCAAACACTTGTTTAGCATCTTAACTTTATTTCTTGGTTTCCATTTCTCCAGAACACACAGGGTTTGATGTTTTCATTGTTATACACAAGAGCATAATTTTTTTCCCTTGTACCCTCTGGCTGTTGCACCACTGTTACAAGATTCCTCCTAGGAACAGCAAGGCTGAGACATTCCTCTTTATTATGTGCGCTCTCTTGCTCTCTTTTCCCCCTCCTCCCCTAGTTCCCCGTGCCTCTTTGGTTCCAATTAACCTCGCTTCTCTAATTAGCATCCCGATCTGGTGCATTGAGACAAAGAAGGGAACCAGAAAGCCACGACAGAACCTCTGATGACACCAAAAGAGCACCGTGGCTCTGAGAAGCTGGCCTCTCCCAAGCTGGAGTTCGTTGAGTGACTCTTAATGAGAAGAAGAATCAGGAGAGTCAGTGTAATGGAGGGGTCATACTAGGTATCATTGCTTGGGAGGAATACCTTGTTTTGGACTAAGGCTGGTACCGAGGGCATTCCCCCTCAGCTTCTATTTAGGGTGGCCCTGAACAGCTCACCATCTTCCATCTACTTGTATACCCATGCCCCCTGTGAGGTAGGAAATACTGTTAGACCCATTTTACCCATAGTTTCTCTGTGCCTCAGTTCCCCATGGGACATTCCCTAGCTCACAGAGGAAGTCTGTAGTGGAGTAAGGAAGTGACTCCTAGTTTCCTCCCTGTCTTCTGGGGGTGAGAGTGGACTCAAGTAGAGCTGTGGAAAGTAAAGTTGTTATTTTGAGGCATCACGCCTGAGAATTTTCACTGCGTAGATGTGTGCTTTGTGACCAGTGCGCTGCATGGTGTGAGTGACACTCGGGTGGTGTTACAATGTATTTGCCTCTGGTGGAATGCCTATGTAATGGGCAGTGCCAATCAAATGAGTTCCCGGGGCAAGCTGTGGTAGCAGATAGCAGCGGAGAGAAGGGGAACGGGTCGTGCACGTCTCAGAATGAAGAAATGGGGGAAAGCCAGCAATGGTGGTGTAGCTACGGTGGGTGAGTAAGAGAGCAACGGTTTCAGTTTCCTTTTGCTAAGCCAGTGTCCGTGGTGGAGTGAAATGTGATATGGCCTGGGGGAAGGACCCAGTCCTGCGTCTAGGGGGCAGAAATGACAAAACTTCCATTGACTTCCATAGTTGTGTGCTCCAGCTCATTAATTAGAATCCTCTTCAGGTCACAGGCCTAGTCCTGCTCCCATTGGTGTCAATAGGAGCACTGCCCTAGAGATCAGTGGGGGGGCAACGCAGGCCCTTGTATTTTCACAGTATGCTAATGAATACTTTTTGCAGCCCGTCTAATCTTCACCTTTCCCCATTGTGATATCCCAGCTGAACTTGCTTCACTGTGGGGTGCAACCTGGGGATTCTATTTCACTTCTAGATACACGTATTATTTCATTTCAGTCCAAAGACAACAGGCCAATTACTGAAGTCCTTTCTCAGCCATTATTCAGGCAAAACACCCATTAGAGCCAACAGAAGTTACTGGGTTTTTCCACTCCTCCCACCCCCAGTAATATCTGGATCAAACTATCAGGACTTGGCTGGATATATTCAAGTCACTATGGCTAATTTTGCAGAGCTCTCTTGGGTTAATAGGGAAAATTAGTCTGTTGGTTCTACAGGAGGATAAAATAGTGAATGGGGAATCTAGTAGCTGAGGTGGTCATCTGTGTCAAGGTGTGCTTGGAGCTGCGGAGAGGGGGATGGTCTGACTCTGGCACTGGCTTCCTGACTCTCTGCTCTTTTGCAGTTCTAGTCCTGATGTAGGGGGACTGGGGCACATGACTTACAAGGAGAGGCTGCGGGAACTGGGGTTATTTAGTCTGCAGAAGAGAAGAGTGAGGGGGGATTTGATAGCAACCATCAACTACCTGAAGGGCAGTTCCAAAGAGGATGGAGCTCGACTGTTTTCAGTGGTGGCAGATGACAGAACAAGGAGTAATGGTCTCAAGTTACAGTGTGGGAGGTCTAGGTTGGATATTAGGAAACACTATTTCACTAGGAGGGTGGTGAAGCACTGGAATGGGTTACCTTGGGAGGTGGTGGAATCTCCCTCCTTAGAGGCCTTTAAGGTCAGGCTTGACAAAGCCCTGGCTGGGATGATTTAGTTGGGATTGGTCCTGCTTTGAGCAAGGGTTTGGACTAGATGATTCTGAGGTCTCTTCCAACCCTAATCTTCTATGATTCTATGTAGCTTAGAGTAGTGGCTTTCAACCTGTGGTTTGCGGACCCCTGGGGGTCTGCAGACTGTGTCTAAGAGGTCTGAGAAGGTGTCATTACCATAAAACAGTGGTTTTCAACATGTGGTCCATGGAACCCTGAGGGTCCACAGACTATGTCTAAGATTTCCAAAGAGATCTGCACCTCCACTGGAAATTTTTAGGGGTCCACAAATAAATAAAAAGGTTGAAAACCAGTAGCTTAGAGCGACCCTTGGCTGCTGTAACCTGTATCAGCTGTCAGTCTTTCAGATGAGAATCACAAAAGCACATGGATGCTATGGCCATGCCTAGGGCCCACCCTCTGCACTGGAGACAAGGACTGCAGTGGTGCAGAACCCACCTTTATACCCACTATGAGTTTCCTTCGTGCCAGAGGAATTTCCATCCAGACAGTAATTTTCATCCCTGGCTGGTATCAGTCCCTTTGCACTGCCTGAATGATGAAGTGGCTGGATCAGGGAAGAGCATCTGGCCCAGTAAGGACATATTAATGTACATTATGAAATATTCTCCTCAACATGCTCCCATATGGTCTAACCCAACAAGGAAATGCTTCTGTTTTCTCCCTCTGTCTCTGTTCGTGTTGCTAGATCGGATCTCAAATCTTTAATTCTATTCAGATGTTTTTTTCCTCTGAGAAGACAAGACATGAAATTGTTCTGCCAATAATATGAAAGGATGTAGCCAATAGGTAAAGTACCTGGAGATTTATCACATTACTGAAGAAGTTAATAATTACAGCAATATTAATTTCATTGCTCAGCCATTACTCCTCACAACCCAAAAATAAACAGATCTTTCCACCTGCAAATAAGCACCTCATTTTAATCTGTCAGGAATACAGTTTTGTTGCTTTTGGTATATTCTTTTAAATGCCGAAACAACAACAAAAATAAAAATACCCCCCTTTAATTGTATAGATTTCAGACCTAAATCTTTGATCATATTATTAGCTGCTGGGGTTTGTTTCTTCCTCACTTTTCTTCTGTCATTCTCTCTTCACTCCCCGTAGCTTGCCTTCTTTTTTCCTGCTAGGATGCTCTCCGCATAGACAGCTCTGTGTTAGCCCCTGGATTTCAAACCCTGGAAGGGTTTTATTAATAGCAGCAGTAAAGTTGCCTCACCATGGTGGCTCTAGCCACAATTGATTAGAAAACTCTGCTGGGAAACCTGCAAGGGACACCTTGGGGTCTAATGTACTTGCATCTAATTGGCAAATCTGTTCGGGCCCCCGTGTTAATATAAAACTGTTTTGTTAGTTGTAAAGTAGGTATAAAGTACTGCTAATAATGGCTTCAAAACTGAGCTCAGATGGGCCTCGGTGGTCACTGAAAAATAGAAATTCAATGCTGTCTTAAAGCTTCCATGCTTTTAATGAGTAAAATTGTATTAATGTTTCCATAAGTAGGTTCCCAAAATATCTCTGTTTCCATAAGGGAAAGTATGACATTTTTGAATGAATTGAATGCATTTAGGGTTGGGGAAAGGGGCTCCTTTGAAAGCAATGGAGATAAGCCAGAGTTTATTGAATGTTTGAGCCAGAGTTTATTGAAGTCAGCAAAAAGACTCAAGTTGATTTGACTGGGACCCTACAGAAGAGCTACAGCACAGGCAGTAACACTGAGTTTCACCAGCGCTGTTCAGCCAATGTGCCCTAAACTTTTCTGCAGAAACGCTTGGTGCTGAGATCTGCAAAAGGTTACGCTAAAAAAAAAATAATGCAAAAATGTATATCACGTCTGTCAGGCCATTTTGCACCATTCAAACTTGACTTGCCCGAGAATTGTTTTGTTTTTTTTTCACATTGGAAAAATGCCCAAATTCCAAATTTTCAGTGTAGACTTGTGAATTTTGAATGCCAAAACCATCTTCTTGTCAGGATTGGGGTAATTGGTGGGGGGGGGGTTGAAAAAATGGTTTCATTTTCACTGGGAAAATTGGTCCTATTTGTGAAAGCAACGTGGCAAAATATTCCACAAAATGGACCCATTTTGAATCTTTGTAAAAAAAAAAATGCGAAAAACCTTGCACTTCAAATCATTGTTTCCTCTTGTGGACATTTCACACTCCTCTACTTAAGTAAATAAGAGAGATATCAGCCTCCTTTGGCTGAAACTCTCAGTTGTGGGAATAGTTCTTGTATGAAGGACACTGGTCCTCTGTGAACTGGGAATTCAACATACAGCATAGCCATGCTGTGATATGTTGGCATGTGCATTGGAAGTAACTTCTTGCTTTGGTTGAAATGATGGAACATCTAGATTTAAGAGAACAAACCAAGACAGAAAGAGAGAGGCAAGGTGGAGAAGAATTAAGCAAGAAACAATAGGAAGGGTAATGGACCATTATCTATTTTTTGTAATGTTTCTGTTATTTTTGGGTGTGTCTGTCTGTAGTGGATACCGTCTATTGGCTTCTGTGACGGGGTGTACAAAACCCAAACTGGGAAGGGGAAGCGGTTAAGGAAGAGCTCTGGGCCCAGGTGGCAATGCCTGCACAGGCTGGAGGAAGAGCTTTGAAAGGGGAACAGAGTAGCTCAGCAGCTGGAAGACAGTATTGGTGAGCTGACCTGTGCTCAGAGCTCCTGGGAAGAACATCCACAGGAGCATTTGCTGCCTGAGGCCTGGCTATAGTGACCTGACCAAGCCAACAAAGAAGGGACCCGTGATTCTCTGAAGGTAGAGAGTTTATCTTGGTTTTTAACTCTTTACTTTACCCTGTGGAAGAGAGGAGACTGGTAGGAAGAGATCCAGGGAGGTGGCCTCATTGTACTCCAGGGTGCAGGACTTAGCTGCCTACCATTGGGCCATGGATTGGAGCCAGGTGGAAAGAGTGGGCCTGGATTCTCCTACCTCCCCTTAAAGAGAGACAACAACAGAATCCTATCCCACATGCAGGGAACCTAGTTGGGGGTGACACCAAAGATACAGGGCTCCAGATCACTAAACCCCCTGACCCAACAGGTAAGTCCTGTGCCCCTCACTTGATCCCAAAGACTTCCGCGTTATGGGACTCTCTATATATACCCAGAAAGGGGAGCCTGGCCAGAGAGCTTGTGTCAGTGAATGGACAGACCACTGCAGGGCAGAGTGGTACTCTGAAAGGGGAATGCCCAGGAGGAAGACAACCTGCCTCACCCCACCCAACCACCAGGCAGCATTGGCAGAGAGTGTTCCCCTTCCCAGCCTCATTTCCCCCAAGAAAGCCATGTAAATTCATTCCGTTGTATCACCATGAAAGCATAAGAAGACAGTTTGAATTTCTTTTTCAATGGCAGAAATCAGCACTGTTGCTTTTGTTTATGTGGTGCATGTAGATCTTCTCACATCTGACAGGTGCGCCTCTCCAGGGACCTTTTTGTTAGCATGGAATTCTCTCTCCCAACCATAGCGAAGCAAAATACGATGACCTGATTAGCATGAGGACTGCTGATTCGCCAGGTGGGAAATGAGAGAAGATTGCCTATTTGCTAATGTCAGGCATCAGTTCAAGGTAACTGTTGACCCTTGGTCAGGTCTCAAGGAATGAAGTTAAGTGGTACTTTGGTCATTCTGCCTTGACAGAGGAGACAAAAAATGATTACAAACCATACTTAGTAAAACAAAACACCCTCCCACCCAGAGACAATTGGTAGTGAGGCTCTCCAGTGTTTGAAAAATATCTTCATCCATCTTTTTGACTTTCTGCTTAAAACACTAACCTAATCCTAACCTAATCCCTTTCAATTTTTGAGGAGAATTGCAGAGTGAAGAAAAACAAAAGCATGCAACCGAAAGCTTTATGCTAACAGCTGGGTAAAAAAAATGTATAAATTACACTGCCAACAGTCTCTACTGATGTCAAGTCACTCTTTCCCCAATAAAATCACGTGAAAGGTGTTTCATTTATAGGAGAAATTAATTGCTGTCTGTATGATTGAGCTGTGTGAAAAATCCATTGTGTGTGTCCCATGTCTTTTTTTTCCTCCAGTTGGGTACAATACCACTTGTTTATGATGAACAAAAATTCCCTGGGTTTAGAGATATGGATCACTTGATGATTACCTGTTCTGTTCATTCCCTCTGAAGCACCAGGCATTGGCCACTGTCAGAAGACAGGATAATGGGCTAGATGGACCATTGGTCTGACCCAGTATGGCTGTTCTTATGTTTATATGTTCTTATTGGCAATAAAAATGTTGCATTGAACCTATCAAATCTTGCATGATGTTTGCGCTTATTTTAATGATTTGGTATGTCTGGATATTCATTTAAGCCTCCAATCCAGGAAAGTTCTTCACCATGTGCTTGAGTCGCATTGACGTCAATGCATGTATTGAATTGGTTTCCTGAATTGGGGCCATAATGCATCATTGGTGCCCAGAGTGGGTGAGCACCTAAGGGCTAGATCCAAAGCCCATTGAAATCAATTGGGATTTTTCGATTCATGTCAGTGGATTTGGATCCAAGCCCCCTGAGTCTTCATTCACCCAAAAAATGTTGGTAGATCTTTTAAAGCTGTAGAGAACCTTATTGCTATGAATTAATATGATGGAAAATAATTCTCTAAGGAGAGAGTTTGTTGCCCAGGTAGATTTTCTTTTTCAACTCAAGAGGTTTTTTTGGTTCTGCAAACAAATGTTTCATTCTCTGGCCAGTTCACATTCCAGAAACCCACCAAACCAGCTGGCACTGTTGGCAGTTTCCGCAAAGGGATAGAGAGTTTGAATGGACCAGGGAGAATGTATGGTCTGGGCCACCCCTTCCCAAAGAAACACCTGCAGAAAGGGGGTAGGGAAGGCAAGCTCTGTGAGGTTCCCTTTGTGGCGTTTCTCCTGGGCGGAGGCAAGGGCATCCTGAGGTTTGGACTAAGCTGTCTCAAACCCCAGCATTTGTTCATATGGAGGATTTGTGCCTTTTCACCCTATAATTCATTGCTAGGGCAACTTTGCAGGGCCTCCATGGGGTCCTCCCTTAAACACAGGGTATGCTCACTTCACAGAGGGGGACTCTACTGCCTCATGTTCTGACCCTGTTGTGGAAGTAGGAACGTAAACCAGGCCCTGTTTGATTGACTATGTTCTTTCACTAAACTTGCTGGGGAGTGAAGCCTCTGTTTCCAGGTGGACGATAGAAACTGATTGTCTATTAAGAGCTCCATTGGTGGGAACGCTACTCCCCTGCCTTCTGACAATGGACTTCAGTAACTGACAGGCAATTAGCAGGAGCAGCTGTTCATACCAACAGGCCTATGTCCAGTTTTTCCCTCCTCACCTGTTACACTCCTTGGTAACCAAGAAGGATGACACGCCAGAGTGCAGGCCACTTTGTGTCTTGTTCTTGGTCTCTTCCCCCATCATTCAACATTGTTCCCAGTCCCCAGGATCCTTTGATCTGTACCTGGCTGTGTTTAAGGCCGAGTCCCGAGCAACTAAAGTTAATGGGAGTTTTACTCCTGGCTTCAGAGGCACCAGGACTGGCCCTTATATTAAACTCCATGCTATGGCATCTGAACATGTGTTGGGCTGTTCCTCTGCATCTGGTAATTAAAAGCCTCAGCGTGCAATGTAAGCAGTGTGATCTTTTAATCCTTAGAGTGTGAGCAGCAACTCAGTGGCTGTCTACGTGTGGGAGTGTGTTGGGGGGGGAGAATGCAGAATGGGGGTGGGCTTGAAATACCCCATTGGGGTCATTCTGGATTTCTTTATTCTAGATCAACATGCTTTGGAAATATTAGAAATAACATATTGGCTGTTTCACTGAATGTTAAGACTATTTCAAAAACACAAAGAGGAAAAGCTAACATTTAAATGATGATTGTATCTACATTAGAAAGATGAAATCCCAGGCACTTCTCTTTATTTATCCTGGCTTGTTGCCTTGTAGAACTGAAGTCAGTAGGTAACTCAGTCTATTAGATTGTAAAATGACTATTTTACTGTAGTGCCTAGAGGTTCGGACTGAGATCAGGTCCCCATTAGGCTCGGTGCTGTGCCAGCACATGTTAAGAGACAGTCCTTGCCCTGGAGAGCTGGCAGTGTAAATGGATAAGACAGACAAAGGGAGGGAGGCGAAACAGAAGCACCAAGAGGCGAAGTGGCTTGCCCAAGTCACACGACAGGTCAGCAGTCGCACCATGTGTCCTGAGCCCCAGTCCCGTGATCTGTCCATTGCCTCTGGAAGTCACTGTCCATTGGCATGATTTAAGCTCTCTGATCCCAGAGTGGCTAGTGCAGTATAAACTAGTTAGGATTTAGGCTTACGCTTTGTATAGAAGGTGCTACCCTGGTCCTGCCAGTTGCTCCATGTGCAGCCCCCTTGGTAGCCCCGGAAAATCGAATCTACACAACTAATGAAGAGACTATATTGGAAACTCTGTATAGAAATGTAGACAAGAGTCTAAAACCATCATTAAATCAGGGGCAAAAGCTGGAGATGAGCCAGAGATCGGCGCACCTGTCTGCTTCTCTCACTACACGGCACCTTTGCAGCTGCACAATATTGTTTTTCCCAGTAATTCCTAGTAAACCTGATAACAGAGTAAATGAAATTATGCACATGCTACAGTTACTCCTCTGGCCCCTCTGCACAGACAATGTGATTCAGTGTCATGATTAGATGTGCGCTCACTAGAAATAATAAAGGAGCTGTGTTTGCTTTATCTCTTCATCCCACCTTTGCTGGAAACCAACAAACAGCCGCTACGTTGGGGGCGGGGGGAGACAGTGAATGTGGAGGTGGAAAAACCTGCCTTCCGGAATGAGAGCTGAGCACATTTATTTTAAAGAAAATAATCTTCCATGTTTGGTATTCGGTTAGCCCTGGTCTACACTGGGGGGTCGGGGTGGGGATCGATCTAAGTTATGCAACTTCAGCTCCGTAAATAATGTAGCTGAAGTCGACGTACTTAGATCGATTTACCGTGGTGTCTTCACCACAGTGAGTCGACTGCGGCCGCTCCCCCGTCAACTCCGCCCGCACCTCTCGCGGCGGTGGAGTACAGAAGTCGAAGGAAGAGTGCTCGGGGGTCGATTTATCAAGTCTAGACTAGACGCAATAAATCGATCCCCACTGGATCGATTGCTGCCCACCAAACCGGAGGGTAGTGAAGACATACCCTTAGAGTGCCTTTAACCCCTTGCTTGCCAGGCCCAAAACAAGTCAGGTCAGTATCATCAAACTATATTTTCCAGCGTTGTCAGAGCTAGGTTGGTCTTGGGATATTAGAGAGACCAGGTGGGTGTTGGACCAACTTTTGTTGGTGAGAGAGACAAGCTTTTGAGCTTACGTGGAGCTCTGTTCTTCAGGACTTGAACCAAGCTTTCCTACATCCCAGGGCAGTGCTTGAATCCCAAGACCATTCTTCTAACCCGTAGTTTTGTTTCAGTACCAACGTAGGGGATCTCAGTCCAACCCTAGAGGGCTTGGTGTCCATCTGGCTGAATTATCAGCCTGTTTGGCACCATGTGGCCCTGTCTCAGCAGCTAGTGAATGGCTATGCTACCTGCAATAGAAGGAGATTCTTCTGCAGATCAAGTGGTCGGGGGCAAGCTTTTGGATCAGGCAGTTCTAAGCTCTGTGCCCAATATCGCTCTGAAGTCCTGAGTGGCCATAGTTTGCCACAGAGTTAACGACAACAGGGAACTTTCTAGGCAGCTGTGGATTTCGTTACACTGTGTGGGAAATCACAATGTTTTACCCAAAGGCTTCTATTGAGGGTGGACAAGTATATATTTTTTTTCCTGTCCACTGTATGAAAAATAGAGTGATTTATGCTTTCAGTTTGGTGAGAAACACCGATGGGCCCAATTCCTCCCTCCTGTATCTTCACTGAGACTAGGGACTGGTTTGACCTAACAGAGTTAAGCCTTGTTTGGCATGGTAGGTGTGTATGCTCCACTTTGAACTAACTACTCATTGCATATGGCCAGAGGCTGTTCCATCTTGAAAGTAGGGAAGTTTTGAGCATAGGGCCATACTCTGCCCTTGCTTCAGTGATGCATCGACTCCTCTTGTTGCCCTGTGCCTAGACTAACAGTGTTGCTCCCCATCCTTCTTTACTTAAGGGCAGGAAGTTTTGGCCTTTCTGACTGCCTAGAATATTGGCATTGGGTGTGACCAACAGACAAAGCTTCAAGTATTCACGAATGGGCTCTGGACCCAGAGAGTTAAATGATTAAAGTGAGTCATGGAGAAATACACTAATAAAAAACAAAATCAAAATAGAAATATTATCTCAGAAACTAGCTCTGAATCCCTTCTTTCTTTCTTACCCTGGACCATTGGATGATAATCCTCATTTCTAGTCATCACAGGCCTTTTTCCATCTGACTCACAGGCTACTTAATATATTACTACCTCACTTATATCATTCTCAGTGAGGCTGCATGGTTGTAGTTGAAGGCCTAATATGATGATGATTAGCCAAGGTTTTCAAAAGTGACTAGCTGTCTTGAATGCTAAAATGTATAGATGCCTAGCGAGAGATACCTTCAAAGGGCCAGATTTTCAAAAGGTGGTTGCTAAGCACTTTCTGAAAAACAGGCTCCTTAAAGGTGCATCAAGTTGGGCCTTCAAACATTGAGTCTCTTGTCACATTTGCAAATCTTCATCATAGCACTAGAGTGTACCATCTAAGCCACCATTCTAGGGATCAGAACTGGGCCATATGCAAGCAGAGCACCATTCACTTCAATAGAGTTCCACATGGATTGATTACATAGAGTATCTTGTAATCAACCAGCCGCATGGGTGGAATTACAAGATCATAGTCTAAATTAACATGACATATGACAAAGGATGTGGACAAAGACAGGGATAAGTGAGGTGGCAGGAGGCTGAAGGCTACAGCAACAGCAACAAGATTCTGTGGCTGCCAGTGCACACATTTTGAAACCAGATTCATTGTTTTATTTTTCTTCCTTCTTTCCTCCTCTTTGTTTTCCTTCTGTCTTTATTCTCACACTCAGAATGTTGCCTAGTTTAAAGGGCAGGAACATTTTATTTGATCTACTGAACAAAAAAAAAAATCCAGCAATAAGTGCAGTATGTATTCAGCAAGCAAGATAAGGGCTACAGTGGGAAGGTTGCATATATTGTTTGATTTCAGAAATCTTCCCCTTGAAAAGCCCAGAATCAAACTTTTTATTATTATTGGACAATCAGCTGGTGAAAAGTGGAAATATCACTTGGAGGAAAAATTGGAGAGACTGCAAATAAAGCATATTCAGGGTAAGGACAACAGTCTTACACATTCATAGTAATCTGGAAGTGTCCCATGTGGCATTACAAACATTACCAAAGGGTTTATAAACTTGGATGCTGCGAGCTATTCTATATACACAAGCTGCATGCCCACAGAGCCATTGAAGTCAGCACGGTTCCCCGCAGGTGCAAAGGCCAACTGCATGGGATGGCCTGCAGCGTCAGAAGTTTTGGGTGAAATATTGGACCCATTGGAGTTAATGGGAGCTTTGCCACTGATTCTGGTGGGTCTGGGATTTCACCCTTAGGGTACGTCTACACAGGGATAAAAGCCCCGCCGTATGGCCATGGCTGGCCTGGGTCAGCTGACTTGGGCTTGCAGGGCTCCGGTTGCAGTGCAAAAAATTGTTGTGTAGACATTTGGGCTCAGGCTGGAGCCTGCACTATTGGGCCCTCCACCCTCATGGGGTCCCAGTGCTCCAGCTCCAGTCTGAGCACAAACACCTATGTAACCCACATTCCTCCTGGATGTGGTGCTCTGTCCCTTCTAGTGGCACTGAGACCACTTAGAGATTAATGAGTCTGCTACAGCCTTAGCTAAGAGCTCTGTTGCTTTTAGCTCATGCAGTAGAGGCTCATGCACTAAGCTCCAGAGGCCCCAGGTTCAATCCCGCCCGCTGACAATGGGGGTATGTTGATGTTTCACCTACACAGCAATTTTTCAATCCCGGAACCCAAGTCAGCTGACCTGGGTTAGCCGTGGGTGGTTTATTCCAGTGTAGACATACCCTTAGAGTATAACCCTGGAGTGGAACATGGCAGCTGTGTTAACAGCACCAGCAACATGACACAACAGTGTAGGCCAGAACAGTGTGACCCCAGCTGGAGCTGGAAGAGAGGGAACGTTAAGGGACGCAGAAAATAATTACCCTTCAAGGGGACAGACTTGCAGATAAAGGTTCTCTGCATCCAAAGTGCCTCTCCACCGTCCGGACAATAAATGAGCCTTTCTGCAGGCATCACTCATCTCCTGCACATCCCCAGCCTTAACAGGGAAAAGATCTGCTGATCCAGACTGAGTGGAAGATGCCCTTCATTGTTCCTGTAGCACAGCTGCCAGGATATCACTACCTTCAACAGAGCCATCCATCCAACCCTTACTGGTAAATTGGAGTGCACATCACATGTTCTCTCAGTCTAATGATGATATAAGGGAATAGTATCTGTTGGTTGCCTTTGTAGCAGCTGCAGGCAGCCTGAGCTATTCCGCAGAAGAGAGAAAAAAGTTTCAGAAGCTCACTAGCTATTGTCAATCACAGATGAACTGTCTCCTCTATTGGCTTAAAAAAAAATCCACAGAGCCAAATTCCGATCTTAGTTATACTAGTGTTAATCAGGTGCAAATCCATTCAGTTTGATGGAGTTACCTTTTTTGCATTGCTGTAACTGAGATCAGAATCTGACCCCATTTCTCTGGAGATCCCCTTTCTCCTTCAGTTTTTACCCATGAATGCAGCAAGAGAAGTGGCATTGCATTGCTACAAAAAAAAAAAAAGTAGCATTACAGATTCTGCTCCTATCAAAGTCAATGGGAGTTTTGCTGTTGGCTCCAATGGAGCAGGATTCTAGTCTTGCTCTCAGAAAATCAGCCTTTAAAGCAGAAAAAGTGACAAAAGGTGTGTGCTGATTTCTTGTCTCATCAATGCATGCCATCTAGAGAAAAAATAATATCTGAAGTATGGAAATGAATGACATTTTCAAATGCAGTTCTTTAAATAGACATTTTGTTCTGATTTCAAAAGAACATTGTTATGCGTTAAGGAAACCACAATTCATTAGTAAAAATGTCTTTACTAAGGTGCAAGAACTCGTGTAAGATAAACAATGCACAGCCATTGTACAGAGTCCCCGGTTAATATCATATTAACAATTGATTGAGTCTCTGTTTTATTTTATTGTTGTCCTATTAATTATTGCCTATTTCATCTGAAGCATCTTTCTAACTATTGTTCCTAAATAGATAATTTCTGATGTTGACGTCATTGGCCATCTTGTTAGGGACAATCAAATAACAACAAATCAAAATAGTTATTTTTGTAATAATTAATGAGTGTTTTATTGAGCTTTATTGGCCATAAAATAAATATGCAGGACCAAATTCTGCTCAAAGGTGCACCAGTGAAAATCAGGTGCAACTCGACTTAAGTGACTCCTGATTTAGGTCCCAATCCCACCTACCCTTATTAATATGAATAGCCCTATTAACTTCAGTGGAACTGTCCATGTGTCCATGTAGAACTGGGGTTTGACACTTGTCTAACTGAAGGCAGAACCACTCTCCTTAACATAATATCCAAATATTTAACCTAATCTGGCACACGGAGCTCAATAAAGTCAGTGGAGCTATACCCGTTTACACCAGCTGAGGATCTGCACCATAATATCTCAATAAAACCAAGACACCACAAAATAAATTTAAAAACATACGAAATAACGTGTTTAATACTTGCTACTTAAATAACATGCCATACGTTTTTAATTCAATTTATACAAGATACTGTATACATTTATACTTTTTAAGGACAATGCAGAGAATTGATTTCACTGTCGTCAAAGCCAAAAACTGTCTCAGGCATAACTTCCATCGTTGTTATCATCATGTAAGATTTAGTTAGTTAGTTATAGAGTTTTGTCTAAACAAGCATTGCTGAATTAGACCAGTATCCTATAATGGGTATTAGTTTCAATTTAGATGAACATCTGTACAAATAGCTGACCTGTTCTGAATTAGGTCCCAGGAGATTAGAGAGAGAAGGTGGATGAGGTAATATCTTTTATTGGCCCAACTTCTATCAGTGAAAGAGACAAGCTTTCAAGCTTACACAGAGCTCTTCTTCAGGTCCTTCACCAACAGAAGTAGGGCTAATAAAAGATACTACCTCCGTCACCTTGTCTGTTTAAAAATATCACTCCGATGCACCAGACTCGATGCAAAAATGTTTTAAAAATTGTTTCAAAATGATTCACAGGGCAGCAATGACACTCCAAGGAAATTAGGAGAAAAATGTAAATCTTATTTTTTGCAATTTTGTGTGGAAATGAAATTGGCTTTTCTGCAGACATTTCGTCTCAATCTCCCTCTTTCCTTTGTAGTCCATTTTAATTTACTGCCTTGCTTTTCTTTGTCCCCACCCTTCAGAAAATAATCCAGAGGATGTTCCATCGCTGAAGGGAAATCTTTTGGGGGTGACACTATGCTAATGCCAAATAAATAACACAATCAAACCCAAACTCGTTAGTGGGTAGGTCACCCAGCCAACCCTTTTAAGACTCTTCCCGATGCTAAAGGGAAAAAAAATATGAATCAACAGGCAGGACAGGGGGACCTTGTTGTTGCTGAATGACACATCCTGGGAGTGAATTGTCCTCATTAGCATAGTGTCACCCATTTGTTTTCCTTTGTTGAAGGAAAGGACTTCAGATGACCTTCTTGAAAGTTAGTTTAGAAGTCCTCTTTGCTAGTCTTGAGAAGCTGGTTTACCTCTCTGTTTCTGTAGCTCAACTGCATGTTTTTTTTTAAAGGGCAACAGTAAATGCTCCTTGAAAAGCAACCTCCTGATGTTTATTGGCTTCTTATTCTATCCTGTTTAGATTCTTATATCAGTCCCGAGCTATGATATTCTAGTCAGGTTCCTATACAGTGTGCTTCACTGCTGAATCTGAGCAGCCATCTGTCACATTTTTCCCCTCCTATTTTTCTCCCTCAGGTGTGTTGCCTCTTGTTATTCCTCATAAAAATGAAACAGGACTTGTTTGAATAGAAGGTGAAGTGGTATTTTACTTTAAGGACAGTATAGTATTGCACATCTCAAATTCTCACAGAACATGTCCACAGCCAGGGTTGGACATCTCATGAGGATAGACTTTTGTTATGGTTTCCCATTGTCTCCTGGAAATGCCTTACAAAATACCCTGTCTTAATGGGGTTTGGGCTCCAGTTCTAATGGAAAACAGGAAGCTCAGACTCGTGTGTGCAGTTAAAACAACAAACAACAAGGGAAGAAAGTTTAATTGACTTCAAGATTCAAAGTTGAGGGTTGGTTGGAGATTTTGAGGCAAAGGTCTTAGGTTGGTCCTCATCTAAACTCAACATGTGTGTTCTCACTGATGGCAATAGTTCTAAAGTTAAAAGTACATAAAGCAAGAGTAGGACTGTTTAATCTAATTTTATCGATCTGTGTGTCCAGGAGATAGGAGGACAACGTGTGTGTCTAGTAATATTACAATTGTAGTTGAGGAAGGGAAGATATATTTTTCTCTCTCTCAAGTGTTTAGGAGAAGAAATAGATTAATGGGGTGGAAGATATTGAGGTCATTATAATATGGGTTGTTCATCTTAGGTTTTTTATGCATGAGGAGGCCAGTACATTTACTATAAAAAAAACAACAACTTCATTCTAAACACTGTAAAATATCCAGAGTTTGAGAGAGGTGCTAATAGAATGAAATAACTAATAAATAAAAATCAATAACCAGAGTGCTAGTGTAACCCACATACCTCCTGGGTGTGGTGTTCTGTCCCCTCTAGTGACACTGTCATAAACAGATAGTTAAGGGTTAATGTCTCTTTTACCTGTAAAGGGTTAAGAAGCTCAGTAAACCTGGCTGACACCTGACCAGAGGACCAATGGGGGACAAGATACTTTCAAATCTTGGGGGAGGGAAGTCTTTGTTTTGTACTCTTTGTTTTGGGGGTTGTTCGTTCTCGGGACTGAGAGGGATCAGACGTCAATCCAGGCTCTCCAACTCTTTCTGAATCAGTCTCTCATGTTTCAAATTTCTAAGTAACTAACCAGGAAAGGCGTGTTAGTCTTATTTTTGTTTTCTCAACCTGTAAATGTTTCTTTTTGCTGGAAGGACTTTTACCTGTTTGCTGTAACTTTGAATCTGAGGCTAGAGGGGGTTTTCTCTGGGCTATATAAATTTAAGTACCCTGTAAAGCATTTTCCATCCTGATTTTACAGAGATGATTTTTACCTTTCTTTTTCTTTAATTAAAAGCTTTCTTTTTAAGAACCTGATTGATTTTTCTTTGTTTTAAGATCCAGGGAATTGGGTCTGGACTCACCAGGAGTTGGTGGGGGAAAGGAGGGGGGATGGTTAATTTCCCCTTGTGATAAGATCTAAGGGGTTTGGATCTGTGTTCCCCAGGGAAGGTTTTGGGGGGACAGAAAGTGTGCCAGACACTGACTTCTGGCTGGTGGCAGCTTTACCAGATCTAAGCTAGTCAATTAAGCTTAGAAGTGTCCATGCAGGTCCCCACATTTGTACTCTAAAGTTCAAAGTGGGGAAGGAAACCTTGACAGACACCGAGATCACTTACAGGTTAATGAGTCTGCTACAGCCTTAGCCAAGAGCTGTGTGGCTTTTAGCTCATGCAGTAGAGGCTCATGCACTAAGCTCCAGAGGCCCCAGGATCCATCCTGCACGCCGATGACTGGCGTCTGTCGACGTTACACTAGTATTTGGAGGGTGCATAAAGGTGGAATTTGTTAGGGTCGTCTTAAACATTATAACTAGGAATGATGGGTGGAACTATGCTAAGGGATATTTAACTAGCAGGGAGAAAGTATCCTATCATAAAAATTCTTAGGCTATAGCTAGAGTGGTGGAAGTCCCCTTGCTTTGAACTATAAGTACCTACAGAAGCAGAAGATATTTGGTATTAGGGGCTCTTTAATCTAGCTGACAAATGCATAACAAGATCAATGGCTGGAAGTTGAAGTTAGAAAAAAATTAAACTGGAGAGCACATGAAACTTTCAGCCTTAATGGTAACTAACTTTTGAAACAGCTTACCAAGGCATGTGATAAATTCTCCATTGCTTGCAGTCTTTAAATTTGATATCTTTCTAAAAGATACGCTCTAGATCAACCTCAATTTCTTGGGCTCAATACTGGTCACTTAGGAAGTAGGAAAGAATACGTTTCTCTACTGCAGGAATTACTGGGTGACATTTTATGGCCTTTGGTATAGAAGGAGTGTAGCCTAGATGATCGTAGGGTCCCTTCTGGTCTTGAAATCTGGAAGTTGATGACTAGACAAAGCACTGGGGGATAACGCTGTGATGGAATCTTTCAGTACTGACCAAATGGGATGAACTAGATGATCTAATAGACCTTCTTAATCACTAATGTCTACTTGGTTATGGTCATCAAGGCTATCCCGCTATGGTCACAGAGTAACCTTTCCAGTGGACATGCTTTGCAATGAAGCACAGCTCCCAAAGCAAAAGGAAGCGTGGTGTTCACTCTGTTTTGAAATACACCTTAGCATTGCTCTGCACCCAGATATCTAACCTTAACACCAAGTGTTTGCAATTAGATGGCCGTATTGCAGAAGCTCAGCGGTTCCTTGAATCTGCAGCAGGAAATGGCTATGCTGTGATGGAATGGATTATCCTCCGTAGGAGAGCTCCCAGACTCGGTGACATGCTAACTTCATTCTCTGTTTTACAGCTGGCATACAGAAAAACCATGCCTGATTTCAACAGAGAGATGGCTGTTTGACTCTCGGTGCAGCCTGCATTGTGGCAAAGTGTTTGTCCTTATTCCCTTCCTTTCCTCTTATAATGATGCATCTCGCTGGGTAGGTTCGTTAATTTGGGTAGGGAGCTTGCCTGCCTGGGTGTTTGTAATGAGCCTTGGCTTAATGAGGCCAGCAGATTTGCCTCATCTGTAAAGAAAGAATGGAAGTGTTTAGTATGTGATAAATACATGCAGCTTTGTGGACAGAAAGGAGGAGTGAGGGAAAAGCAGCCATTTTGTAATCCATGGCAAGGGGTAGCATCCAGCAGGCATATTAGCATCACTGCACTCCCATGACCAGCCCTTTATTATCTGTGTTATGGTAATGCCTGGAGAGGCAGGATGGACCAATGGTTAGGACACTGTCCCGGGACTTATAATTCCCTACTCCAGGACAGACTTCCTGTATGGCCTTGGGCCAGTCACTCACTGTGCCTTAGTTTTCTGTCTATAAAATGTGCCTCAGTTTCCCATCTGTGCTATAAGGATAATAACAATACCCTGCCTCACAGGATGATAAATATTTTAAAGATGGTGAGGCGCTCAGATACAACGGGGATGGGGCCTATGTAAACACTTCTGATTACCATATCACAGCTGAGTTTAAGACAAAGCCAGGAGTAGAATCCAATTGCTCCAGTGCCATTTCCTTTTGACTAGAACCTTCTGCTTCCCTCACTGCTCTGCTGGGGCAATGCTTATTTGCAGAAGGATTAGGAGGCCAACTCTATTCTGGAACTCACTTGGAGATCCTTTATCGCTCAGGCATGGGCCTAGTCCCGCAAGGTGTTGAGTGCTTTCCTCTCTCACGGTCTTCACTGGGATTTCAGTGTGCTCAGCACCTCACAGGATCCAGCTCATATCTGGGCCTCTGCCTACACATTCCTTAAAGGGGGATACTACTTGCCACCCACCCCCCAGACTTAATGAAGTGAGAGAATTCAAGCGCCTCTCATGAAAGACACTGCACAGAGTAAGTGCCATTCTGTACCTCTCAAGAGGTGGAAGATATTCTGTACCTCTCAAGAGGTGGAAGGTAATCCACTGAAGACCACGTTAAACTCCGATTGATTTCAGTGGGAGGAGGGAGGCCCAGAGGGAAAATGCCAAGGGGCCTAGTCAATGTTGGGTTCATGTAAGCTTTGATCCTTCACCAGAATTAAAGATTCCTCTATTCCTTAGTCATTTAGGCCTTCCAGCAGAGAAATGGAAGGAGAAGGGGAAAAAAAAAAACCCATGGAACATGTAAGGTAAAATTAATTAAGTATGCTGCTGGCGGTGTGCTGCTACCCTCAGTGGAAAGCTCACTGCTTAGAGCCATAGAACGATCAGGCAATGAAAAGTAAAATAAAATAAAATAAGCTTTAGATTTACGATTCCCCCTCTCATGTGTTCTCACCCTGGTTCATATGGATTAGGACTTAAGTTCAAACATTCCCTGTGGAAACTGGGGCTTGCTGACTCAGAGCAAACAGCATTAGAAATACAGGTTAAGCAAACTCAGAACTATTCAGGTTCAATTCAAGTTTCAGCCAGAGTTTGGTTGGAGTGTGTGTGGGTGCAATTTTTGACTCTGCTGCAGCAGCATTAATAGGCTAAATGGAAGTCCAGGGTGCCCTGCGGTGGACAATTTTTTCTAGCCCTTGCACTTGGAGAGGGGACATCTTAGTCCTGAGGTTTGCAACTTTCTTATAACTCTTTCCCCAGCCCCACCCACCCCAAACAACGGGACCCTTACCTCTGGCATGATTCTTGCTACCCTTTAAATTATGATATATTTGAGGACAATTTAGGAACCTGGAAAATGCCCCCACCCCGACAAGTGAACTGCCTGGAAAAATAAGGGAGAAATAGAGGGAGTCGATGAGTGTTTTGACCCCTGCAGAATTCAGCCCATTCATTATAATTAGTAATACTAATACTTCGCACTTTCATAAAACTACTCAGGTGAGCTATTCAAAGCCACAAATGGCAAGTTCCCCTTGAATGTTAATGTGAGTGGGACATCGGGCTGCCATTTGAATCTCTGGTCTCCATCATTAACAACAATTTATTTATCATGGTTGTGCCTAGACATCAGGATGGGGACTCCACCCTATTAGTCAGAATACAACACACAGGGAAAGACAGTCCCTGCCCTGAAGATCTTACAGTCTAAATAGGCAGACGGAGGGAATCAAGCTTTTACTTGTTCCGAGTCACAGATGAATGGTAGAGGAAACTAGAACCCAGGGTGCGTAACTTCTAGGCCAGCATTCTGCTCACTATACTATGGTACCTCTTCACCAATCATGCAAGCGGCTGGCCAGCCTGGTATCTATTATATTGAATGAAGGTGCCATCTAGGTACATTAGCTCATCTGTAGGCAATATACAAGTTCCAGGGTGGGCATTTCAGAGCTGCCTGTGAGTTTCAGGTGCACAGTTATATTGATCGTAGCCCTAATCTTAGAAGAGAGGACTCAGTGAAAAGCAGGGCGGATCTTTTGTTCAGGTTAGCGTTTTGCTTCAGTGCCTTCTCGAGATGGGCCTGAACCAATGCACCAGATCCAAGAGCCTGTGAACACCAAGGAAGTTGGGACCTAGAATTGAACTCCACATCTGGCTCCTGTCTCTGCAATGAGCTGAACCCATCCCTGCTCTCCAACCAAAGTTTGGGAAGGCCTCTTCCCAGATCTCTATCCAATCGTGGGCCTATCTCTGGCAACTTTCATATTCCAGAGGGTAATGCAGTAGCTCTCATGTTTCATAAAACCCTACTTTATTTTAGATTGAACTGTCCATTCAACCGTACTGTAAATGGCCGGGTATTCAACGGAACGCTATTCAGCTCTGGAAACCACACAGGGTGGCTTTGGTAGAACCAAGACATGAAGAAGCGGTTTCCTCACCCACACAACCTGCATGCATTGGGGTCATTAAACAGGAGTTTCTTTCCATGGTTTTGCTCCTCTGTAGAGAGTCATCTGATTTCTGCTTTGGGAAATGCATTACAGATGCTGAGAGAGAACTCACTTGCAGGTTGCTTTGCACAGTGTATCAGGATTTTACTCTATCAAAGAGATTTATTTCTGTGTCTTTGGACCTGCTCTAATCCATGGACCTGGTTCTCATCTAACTTCTATATTGGTGTAACTCCATTGACCTGACAAGAACTACTCCAGGTTCGTACCACTGTAAGCAAGATTAGAATCAGGACCTCTGAACTGACAGCTGTCTCCCATCTGTCCGTCTTTGGAGCCAAATGGGATCAGATCCTGATCTCAGTAATACCAGGGTCAGTCTGGAGTAACTCCATTAATGACAGGCTGTTGAATCTGCATATTGAGAGAGAGTGAATTCCAGTTGTGTGAAAGTGAGGGGACTCACTAGAAGGTGTGGAGGGTCAATCACGTGTCCAGGGTGAGGAATGGTCCTTCAGAGGTTCAGCTAGCCTGTTCTTAGGGTTCAGCAGCTCAGTTTCTTCAAGTGGCTGGTTTGCAAGGAGTTACAGAAACTAGGCCGAAATGATTGATTGTGTGTGGATGGGTATAAATCCACCACATCCACTGGAGCAGGTCCTGAAAGGGAAATTACCTTATGCTGCCCTTGCACTAGATCCCTAAATACTTCCCCCATCCCAGTATAACACAACTGTAAAAACTCCTGTGCATCCAAGACCTTCCCTGGCTATGCAAGTTGATTTGCCCCTAAATAATATTTGTTTATATGAGTCTTTGCACCCACTGACTGAGTGCATGGAATCCCTGCCCCAAAGAGCTTCACTGCTAAGACAATGGTCAGGATGCCTGGGGTTCTGTTCCTGGTAATGCCTCCAGACTGTTCCATGACCTTAAGCAAGTTTCTTAATATCTCTGTGCCTCAGATTCCCCATCTGTAAAATGGGGATAATGTTACTTCTTTTCCTGTGTAATCTGCTTCGAGAACTATGGATGTAAAACACTGTATAAGACCAGAGTAGTAGTAGTAAAACCTGAATGGTTTTGAAGCAATACACCCAAGAACCATATAGACAAATCCATAGTGGAAAGTGTGGAAGTAGGCAAAAATTTTCAGGTGACTTTTTTTGTGGAGGGGCAAAAAATGCAGATTCAATGACACCAACACATTTTGCAGCTTTGTGTTGTTTTTGCTGGATTGTTTCAGTTGGGAAAAAAAAACTAAAAAAAAAATCCAGAAAAATCTAAACATGTTGTGACATTTTTCCAGTGAAGTGTTTCGATTTTTCAGTTCAACGTTTCCTTGATATTTACTTTTAAAGAATCCAAAACATTAAAAAATGGTGAAAACCAAACCAAAACATTTCTATATTGTCAAAACAGAATATTTTGTTCCACCTCAAACTGTTTTTTCCTTCTTTTCAATTTGCTGAAAAATTGAAAATTGTTGTTTGACCCCAAACAATTTTTGTGTGTTTGCTAGTGATCTGACACATCTATTATTTGCACAGCTCCAGGTATGTCTGGATTGTAGCTGAGTTGGAAAGGGGAGTATTAATGAGTCATTTGAAGGATGCGAGAAAGGGACTTAGTCCCAAATTGAAGTTACACCATCGTGAGCATAAGAGTTGTCTTGAATTGAATGACAGAATTGTGGGTGTGTTTATTTGAAGAAGTAAATGTAGAACATCTGTTAGACTAGTGTATTTAATCCTTCTGGGAGTGGCTTTGAAAATGTACCTCTAGGTGTCTGAGTTTTTTCAGGTTGCCAGCTAAAGATGAAAAGAAATGCAAACACACCTACACAATTACACATGCCTATCAGGCTGCGTTATCACAGGCTTCTAGTGGCATGCACAGATCGTAAGATTTTTCTCATGGCTTATGTCACCAGCAATCTCCAGTAAAAATCTGGCATTTTATCGTACATTTGGTTCTTGTTATGCCGTAGCTAATTAGACAGCAGATCCAAGTATCGAACACGTATTCTTTCACTAGCTATCTGAAATTAAAGCTAATCATAAAGACATTACAGCGCATATAGAGATTTCCTTTATTACAGCATTAATGTGACCTTATGTAGTGCACCCCATCTGATTAGCATGCAATACCTTGGAGCAAATCAGTTAACACTCATGCATCTACTAATGTGTCAAAGCAATACCATGCGTCCCCTAAATGATGCACAATAAATATTCCATTCCACCTTTTCCAGCATCCGGCTTCCTTGGTAGGATGCATCCATAAATCGACGTGGGCACCCTGCTGATGCAATGCTGTGATGCCATAGCACAAATCAGAAGTTCCTTGCCTGATTAAGACCTAGGGGGTCAGATCCTCAGCTAGTGTAAACTGACATGGTTCCAGTAGCTTCCAGGGCCAGATCCTCAGCTGGAGTTATTCAGCTTTAATGGATCTCTGGGTTTTTACCCGAGCTGAGAAGCTGACATTTTCCATATAATGAATGTGTGTGTGTGTGTGTGTAATATAAATAGGTTATGATTATTAAAGTCACATTAAAGCTACAATAAAGGAAATATCTACTTTTTTTTTTTGGAAAGTGCCTGTCAATTTAGGAACTCGGTTTTCAGTGGGGCGTGTGCTGATAAATCCATTGGGTGCATTCTGATGATCTTTAATTTATGTATGTCCATATATGTGTGTATAGGGGGGTGACTTCCTTGCCCCAAATACCTTTCCAATCAAATAGCCTGATTCTGATTTCTGTCACACCAGTGTAAATCCAGCAATACCCTTCTGAAGCCAAGTTAAGCATGTCATAAGAACATAAGACTGGTCATACTGGATCAGAACAAAGGTCCATCAAACCCAGTATCCTGTCTTCTGACAGTGGCCAATTCCAGGTGCCCCAGAAGGAATGAACAGAACGGAATCATCGAGTGATCCATCCCCTGTCGCCATTCCCAGCTTCTGGCAAAGTGTCCTTAAGTGCTTTGCTCAATCAGGGCCGAAGAAAGGATGTGCATGCTAGAGCCATCTCTTTACTCTTCCCAATATCCATTGTCAGGGCAGGACCATAAATTCAAGGTAGAAATCCCAGCTGTGTGCTGTGTTAGGATCCACCGTTTGCTCTGAAGTTTTTCAGGAGATTTCATTGTGACATTGATAGCCGTTTTATGGCTTGGTAAATTTGAGGTTTGCTAGTGACACGGTGGCTGGGATCTCACCCACTAGATTTAGACTGCCCTTCCTTCCTCCTCCTGGAGTAGAACAGTTATAGTATAATTCTGTACCTCAATTATTTATTATTATCTATTTTTCATTATCCCCTTATTTATAATTTAATTCTCTAACCCTGTGATGCAATTCGGAACCTCCATTATTAATTTCGTGAAACACTGGAGATAGATTTGCAGGCAGGGAGAAGCATTATATAAAATAAAGTATTTTTTTATTGTTATGAGAGAAAAGAAAACCAGTGACACCTGGCTTTTTATTAAGAAATTCAGGGATTTTCAGACATGCTGCATACCCAAAACCACTGAACAATCTGAAAAAAAGGGCTAAATTTGTAAATGTCCTTTATCTTTCTATGAATTTGTACATACTTCAGTATTTTAGCAACTCCTAATCATCATTGGATTTTATCCTCACAACCCCCCTGTGTGATAGGGCATTATTAGCCTCACTTTACAGATGGGGAAACTGAGGCACTAGATAGCTTGAATGACTTTTCCTCGGTTACATTGGAAGTCTCCATTTGAGCCTAGGATTGAGCTCAGGTCTTCTGAGTCCTAAACTAGTGCACTGTCCACCAGACCAATCTCCTTGCAGCTTGTCTATTTGACAGCAGCTGCCATTGTTCTGGATTTTCCAGGTTCTGAGTGCTTTTGCCAATCTGGTCTCTTGATTTCAGTCCAAAATAAGAGCTAAGCACTTTGAAAGACTGTTCCTCTATTCTCAAGATGTGCCAATGCTCCCAAACCCTAAGGGCATTCAGTTACAGTTGTGAGTTTGGAATATCCTCTTTCTATATGGACCAGACCAAAACCCCTGAGACTAAGTGAATTTCACAGCTGGATGCTGTGGGCCTGACTTTTCTCACCCTGGAGCAAATCAGAAGTAAGCCTCCTGAAGCCGATGGAGTTAGACAGTGAAAACAAAATCACCACCAGGACTTGATTCTCTTATGGGCTAAATGAACAAAAACAACAAAACAGGTCTGAACACTGCATCCTTTGAGATTTGGGTATGTTGGTGCCTCTTGCTTGATCATTCCAGATCCTCCTATAAAATAGCTACAGTGGGTAGCCAGGCTTTTCTCCACAGGTCCTAGCTGCGTATTTTAAGTGGCTTAATGCACTAGGGTTTGTTTTGTTTTTATATCTGGCTACTAACTCTGGAGGGGTTGGTTGTGCGCTCCTGCCAGCTTTTTGAGAACAGAGGGGTCCAGCGGCAGGCAATGCCCCCCGAATTAGCAGTAACCGCTGCTCTATTCTGATCCTGTGGAGAAATATAAAAGGGAGTGGGGGAATGGGAACTGACTACCTGTTTTGGTTTATGAAATGGCTCAATTGTGTCTGAGGTTACGTCTTCACTGCAGAGTTAACTGTTGTCCTCGACCCTCATTTCCATCCACACAACCCTCTCAGCTGACTTTTGTGAATCTTTAAATCCAGGCTATCTGGCTCAGCATGGGGCGTGGGCTAGAGCCAGGGTGCCACGTTCACTTGGGCTGGAAACCCACCCACTTTGCAGTGAAGATGCAGGCTAAATCGCTCAGGTGCTGATGATTCTCTAGTGCCATCCCACAATTTTCCCAGGACAGATGAGGTTTCCTCCAGTTAATTGGGAAAGAATCATAGAGCAGCTCAGGTGAATGCAGCACAAAGAACCCTGGGATGTGCCCCCCATGACTCCTAGCGACACACACGGGGGAGCAAGCGCAGCACCAGTGTGGACCCAGTAACTCAGGTAAGGCTTTGCTCAGGTCTGGCTGCTGATCACCTGGGCCAGCTCTGCAGTGAAGATGTGGACTCAGAATAGCACTCTAACTTAGCACTCTGCAAAGCACTTTGCAGCCGTGACAGTTTCCCATGATCCCCACTGCGTATAGACGGGAGTCCGTGTGGACAGCTTGGCCTCTGTGCATGCTGCCCCCTCACAAAGGCAGTCAGAACCAGTATTCGAACTCAGAGAGCTCCTGGCTCCCAGCCCTACCGTCTGACCGCTAGAGAACCCTTCTCTCAGAGTCATGGTAACAGACTTATTGCAGCTGTTCGCTTTATGTCAGAGAGAGCGTCTTATAAAGGGAGAGCTCATCTTGCCATGAGAGCATGGTGCTCCCTTTGCTGCTTGACTGTCCTCACGTCCAGAGCTGACGCAGATGTCGGGGTTATTCCATTCTGGGAAGTCATCTGTCCGTCTTCATCGAGGGCAGCTGTGTGGCATTCAAACAAAAACATTAGTCTCCTCCGCGGTGCTAAGTTGGGAAGATCTCTGCCAGCCAGCCTGTTGTCCGGGAGAATGACAGTAAATGCTATAGCGGCCTGCTTGAGGGGGGGAAGGGGGCAGAGATAGAAGGGTGAGGATGGAGAGCAGTATATTGAAGGTGGGGGGTGAAAGAAGCAGATCTGTTTGTCTGATGAAGAGACAGATCTGAGCTCCTCTTGACTTCCCTGCATTTTTGTCTTCTAACCGTGTCTTTCATCCAGCAAGCACAGGGTTAGGGCTGTCATGCTCTCTTTGAGTTGCAGATCCATCTAGAAATGTTTAGTATGTGGCACAGACTTACGGAAGGCAGCAGATGAGCTGATGCCGGCACATACTTCTCCTCAAGTCATGATATAAAACACACACACAGCATTCCTTGGGCTCATCAACCCCCTCTGTATATTACAACGTACAGCGGAGAGTGTGTGTTGTGTGTTTACTTCATTGTGCGGGGAAAATAGAGAACAGAAAACACTTTTTTTATAGAAGGTTGTAAACTGAAATGTATTCAAGAGACTAGTGTATTTCCCAAGAGCTATTTCAGGTGCTTTCTCTCTCCTTTTAGTCAGGCACAAATATTTTAATTGTGGTCCCTTTTACTTTTTAAATTTGAAGTAAGACGATTTGGTGGCAGACCCAGATCTGGCTGCTCAGTTCACGTGATCGTTCCCCTCTATTTGGCACTGGTGAGGCCTTATCTGGGGTATTGTGTCCAGTTTTGGGGCCCCCACTACAAGAAGGATATGGAAAAATTGGAAAGAGTCCAGCGGAGGGCAACAAAAATGATTAGGGGGCTGGAGCACATGACTTATGAGGAGAGGCTGAGGGAACTGGGATTATTTAGTCTGCAGAAGAGAAGGGTGAGGGGGGATTTGATAGCTGCTTTCAACTACCTGAAAGGGGGTTCCAAAGAGGATGGATCTAGACTGTTCTCAGTGGTGGCAGACGACAGAACAAGGAACAATGGTCTCAAGTTGCAATGGGAGAGGTCTAGGTTGGATATTAGGAAACACTATTTCACTAGGAGGGTGGTGAAGCACTGGAATGGGTTACCTAAGGAGGTGGTGGAACCTCCATCCATAGAGGTTTTTAAGGTCAGGCTTGACAAAGCCCTGGCTGGGATGATTTAGTTGGGGATTGGTCCTTCTTTGAGCAGGGGGTTGGACTAGATACCTCCTGAGGTCCCTTCCAACCCTGATAGTCTATTCTATCTCTGCTTACATGAGACCCGATAGAAAGGGTCTCAGAGAGATCAATAGAATTTAGCAGCGTAGTTCATGGAATTGGTAAGCTCACTCTGCGAAGCACTATTATAAAAGTGCTATTGGTTATGGCTGAGATTTTCAAAGCCTGTGACATCTCAGCCCATTGGTCATATTTCCAATATGAAATTTAGAGGTGTCTTTACACTCAACATTGCAATGTGCACACTGCAATGCTGGGACATAATGAGGGGTTTGGGTTCTGATTTATTTGTATATGAATCCTCAGCAGGAGGCGGCAGCGTGGTCTAGTGGTTATATCAAGGGACTGGCACTCAAGACCTGGATTCTAGTCGCAGTTGTGTCACTGGATTGGTAGGTGTCTCTGGGCAATTTACTCCTCATGCCGCCGCTGACCTGTTCTGCGAAATGAAGATAATGTACCAACGTTCACTTTTGTGAAGCACTTAAAGATCTACAGAAGGGCAAAGACTTGTAGAAAGGTGAAGTCTTATTAAAGTCATGGGGGGAAATGAGAAAGAATGGCTTTTTATAATGCCATCACTAAGATCCCCCAAGAGATGGGACTGCTGTGATAAGCACTAACCAAGCTGTTTCACTGGCCGGGTTGGTGCAGCAGGCCCGGGTACCAGCTGAACCAAACCCAAGTGTGAGTGTATTAAGCTAATAGGCAGCTCCTCTCTGAGCTCCCCTGTCCTGTACCGCTTCCCTGGCTCATACAGTAGACACAGAGAGCGAAATAGACTAGCCTCGTGCTTGGGATTTTATGATGGAGCGTAAATCAGGTCTGCCTGTACTTGACCAAGGTTGAAACCCACAGTGCTGCATGGTAATTAGATTTTTAAAAGATTTTTTTCCTCTGGTTTATTTATATAGCAGTAATTACCTCCAGCACACAGTCGGAGTGACTGCTTGTCTTTCACAACCACACTTTTACCCTTTCATTTGACTGTCCTGGGCTTCTGTGGTTAATACAGAGATTCGTTCATTATACCCTGGCCCTCATCCCTGCCGGTCCTTGCATCGTCGCACAGCAGGATTGGGGCACGCCAGCTTCAGCGTGAGTGGAGGTTATAAGCCAGGCTGAGCCCTGGGAGTTAGCCCTCTGCACTCTCCCCCCCCTTCTGTGCCCACTCCCTTAGTCTGAGCGCAGGGTATAGCGACAGGGCCGGCTGGGGGCTGTTTGTGAGGCGCTCAGCTCCCTGCTCCCCTCTTTCACCCTGTTCCTGTCACCAGGCAGGAGTAATTAGGCAGTGGCACCGCAGCACAGAAGAGCCAGGTTCCCCACCCAACACTCCACACCAGAGAGGTGTGAGAGGGAGGGATAGCTCAGTGGTTTGAGCATTGGCCTGCTAAACCCAGGGTTGTGGGTTCAATCCTGGAGGAGGCCATTTAGGGATCTGGGGCAAAAATCTGTCAGGGACAGTATTTGGTCCTCCGGTGAAGGCAGGGGACTGGACTCAATGACCTTTCAAGGTCCCTTCCAGTTCTATGAGATAGGTACACCTCTGACCCAATATAACATAATTTGGATGTAAAGCAGTGCACCAGCGGGGCAGCTGCACAGTCCGGTAGATCAAAACAAGTTCAATATAACAATTTCCCCCAAAATGCAGGAAGATTTTTTGGCTCCTGAGGACAGCGTTATATCGAGGTAGAGGTGTATATCTCCATATATTTATATTTATTTACTGCTAAAGGTTGAGAGGCTTCAGCTAACATTTTCATCTTGCTCCCGCTTGTCTTGGGACACCTTTCTTGTAAAGATCCCCTTGTGCTGAAATGGTTTGGGGTTACTCCAGTCTTACTCTAGTGAGGCCTAAGCATCTTCCCTGTGCCCGCCTTCAACTCTGGCAGTAGCTCCTTAGCTCTGTCTCTCTCTGAGATATTTATCTGGCTCCCATCACTATAGCATCTGAGCACCTCACAACACCCCTGGGATGTAGAGCAGGACTATTATTCCCATTGTACAGATGGGAAACTGAGGCACGGAGCGACTAAGTGACTTGCCCCAGGTCACACGGGAAGTCGGAAGCCAGCTGCACTGCATTCCAGGCTGGCACCCTCACCACCACTGGGCCATCTTTCCTTTGAGGGTCAGAGAAACAATCAGCGGCTTCCACACTCTAGCAGAAACATCATCTTGATCTCAGGGGGCAACTGGAACTAGAAGCCGCTGCCGCCCCTTTAAGTATTCCAGGTTCTGGGTGCCTCTCAGTTCAGGTACTCAGCACGGAGCAAGATTTACCCTCTTACCCCTCAGGTTTGGAATTACTCTGGGGCTTGCCAAGGGATGAGATATACAGTTAAAGGGACAGGCTCAGAGGTGAAATGGAGCAGCATCCGTGGCAGGGAGCAGGGGAACAGAAAGGCAGCAGGCTCCATGTGCAGCAGGCACCGTGTCATGTCCGTGCAGCCAGATGAATAAATAGGTGTCTCCTTGCAGCGAGACTGAGATGAACAAGAGGCATTAAACCTTCCCTGGCCGCCCCAAAAGCAAACACCATTGGCGAGTCAATAAATGGTGGAGTTCATAAAGTGGCATTTACCTTCCCGGCGCCGGCTGCAATAAATTCCGATCAGGCGCTCGCTGACTGTCTCGGCTCAGCGGGGCTTTGGTTTCCTTTCGAGCCCCCTGGGTCCTGCTCATCCCTCTCCCACAGGGCCGCTTCGTGGGACAGTCCAGCTGAGGCCCAGCCAGTGTCAGCTTGTCAGTGCATGCTGGGATGCGTTCTCGTAGAGGGGGGAGCCACACGCTAGGTCCATCTCCACCTGCTGCTGGCCGCTGCATCGAATGTGCAGATCGGGCACACCTCTGAGTCCCTGCTCTCGCCCGCTGCAGGTACATCTGTTAGCATGTTTTTCAGACTAGCGTCTAAAGCAGAGGTCCCCAAACTTTGGGCCACGCCCCCTAGGGGGCCACTGAGCAAAGTTCGGGGAGGTGCAGCTGGGGCCGGGCCAGCCCCCGTGCGGGGCACCACCCAGCTCCGTTCCCAACCCCAGGTGCCAGCCCCGTGCTTGGGGCTCCACTCCTGTCACCCCACAGCCTAGCCTCCCCTCCCTCCCCCGCATCCTCCCCACCCCGAAGCTGCAGTCCTGCTCCTGGACCTGGTTCCGGTAGGTGGGGAGGGCAAGGTAAAAATTTTGGGGACCACTGGTTTCAGGTAACAAGGTGCTGACATTAGTAAGAGACAGTCCCTGCCATGAAGATATTGCAATGGTCTGACAGGGAAAAGATGGAAGAAAACATGCTTTAGCTTTATTTTGCAGATGGGAAACTGAGGCACTGAGATGAAGTGATTTGTCTGAGGTCACACAGGTAGCTTGTGGCAAAGCTGGACAGTGCTCCTGAGTCCCATGCCGGTGTTTTATCTACCAGACCATCCTTCCCTGCATTCGTCTCCTGTATTCAGACTTTCCCCTTGCTCTGTGCTATCCCATTTTTCAAATGTATTAATGTTATTTAAAAGCTGCTGGTGTGGTTAACTCATTTGCCTCCTCCAGCGCTGCCAGGATAAGATTTCTCTCTTTCCATTGTGTTTGTAACCTTCAAACACTCATAGGGGACTCTCCATCTCCACTAAGCAATGTTAACCCAAACAGCTTGTGCTTAATTCTTCTCCTGTCGCTCTCTCCAGCTACCTTACGTTTTATTTCCCTTCTCTGAATTCCCTCCACTGTGCAGAACATCATCTGGTACCCAGGTGTCCAGCATGCTCCTTAGTAAGCATGTGTGCATAGCACCCATTAGCATCAATGGGGAGTTACTGATGCATGCGGAGAGGCTAATGTGTATGTGTAATGCAGCCTCCTACTGGATAGAATCAGAGGTGCTCAGGTGTGTCTCCTAGGCCCTGTAATGTAATAGGGCATGGAGGTTGTTTTTGAAGCAAGAGTCAAGTTCCAACCCCACTGTTGCTGTGAACAAAATGAGCCCCAGAACACATCACGGATTGGTTTTGATACTGCCGTTCTGGCAGTGAATTCTGGGCTGCATGCAGTTTGCAGGAGGCAAAGGTGGGGAGAAGGGTATTTTTTTTAATTAAGGTGTTTATTAATGTTCACTGTTTAATCTAAAACATCACAAATGAAAAAAATATATATAAACTTAAAATGGCCATGTACAACTTACAGCAGAGCATCTACGTACACACACCGAATGCATTTACAACAACCACAGATGGAGATTTTATGTTTCCTTCCCAACTCCAGTATAAAGAGATTTCCATGCCATGTTCATTCCTTTTTGTCTTAGAGCCATGCACATCTTTTAGTGGTACACAAACCAGGGTCAATCGCTTTCTCCTACCAAGCCGTATCCTAAACATCAGAAGCAAACCTCTTCAGGCTGGTTCTCTTTCTGAGAGAGGAAGGAAGCATTTTATTTCTCCATTTTCCTAGCCTGCTTCCTTCTTCCAAAGTTTGAGATACCAAAATACCACGAGAAAAGGCAGTCACTGGAATAAGGTAATACTGGGCATCTCTTGAGAGAGGTATCAGAGGGGTAGCCGTGTTAGTCTGAATCTGTAAAAGCAGCAGAGTCCTGTGGCACCTTATAAACTAACAGACGTATTGGAGCGTGAGCTTTCATGGGTGAATACCCACTTTGTCGGATGCATGTCATGCCATGCCATGTCTCAAGTAGACCCTAGCTCCCTTCACATCCCTGCGAGCCATGATTGTCCCTAATTCTCTCCCCTCTCACCCTGCCACTCCGCCAGTCACCGACCTGTCCCAATTAGCCAGAGGAGGCGAATCTCTTGTGACAAATGAACAGCCGAGTCGCACCTCCACACCCGTCCTGGCAAGTCTGCGTCTGGCATGATAGGGTCTCATAGGACACGCCGAGTTGGAGTGATGGCAAAATGTACAGATCCTCCCCCACTCACGCTCACTCAGACACAGTTCCTTATTAGGTCATCGAGTCCATCTTGCTGCCAGTGCTGCGTTTCCCTACAGTATGTCGTTTTCTCAGGCTTTGTCCAGTTTCTCATCCACTCGACCCAAATGCACCTTGCCAGCAGCATCTTTGTTCTTCAGCCTCAGTTCCTTTTTTCCCCAGCTCGCGCGCGCTCGTATCTTTTTTTTCTTTTTCATCCATTTTTTTCTTCCCCTCCCCAGGAATTTTAATATGACAAAGCCCTGGATGGGATGATTTAGTTGGGAATTGGTCCTGCTTTGAGCAGGGGGTTGGACTAGATGACCTCCTGAGGCCCCTTCCAACCCTGATATTTTATGATTCTATAGCCTGTGCTCATATACAGCTTTCATCCTGAATGGGGCTGGATCCAAAGCACCCTGCCCCCACACCTCCCACCCACTCAGCTGCCTAGACAGTAATGTGGTGCATCATGCCTTGTCTTGAAATGTCCTGCAACAAGACAGAATTACTGCTCTGCATCACTATCACTATGTAGCACAAGGCAAAGCTGACCCTTCACCTCCTGGGCTGGGGCAGATCGGCCCCTCTCCATAACACACCCACTGCCCCCTCTCTGGAAGCGTAAGATGAGCCTTCCCTGAGGTTGATAGAAAACCCTGCTTCATGGATTAAGACCCAAAGGTCCTAAGTGAATTAAAATGCTGGGTCTGAGCTCATTCACTCGTGGTGAGAGATTCCAGAGGACAAAAGCCTCTCTAGGTTTTTTTTCATACAGTTCAGCACAATTCGGGGCTTCTGCTCTGAACAAAAGAGACATGTGGCTGAAGGGAAATGATAGGTTTTCTTCCCTCTGCTTTAAGTGTGGAGGAGAGGACACTGCTGGGATGGGAGAGGAGTCTCTGTTGCACCTGGACTGTGTCTACAGAGGGGGCCCAACCTTTCCAGTGCCCTCCTGTCACTTGCATTTAAAACAGATGATTCTCACATTGTTCCTAAACTGGCAATGCTAATCTGAGGTGGCTCTCAAAGCTTGAGACTCCCATGAGGGATAGAAATGTTTATCCAGCCCAGTCTCAACGTTCTGGTCTCCCCTGCCTCCTAGCTAGTGTCAGCCAAGTTGGCAAGATCTCAGCCTATCAAATACTCTAAGCAAGCTGCAGCTTTGCCATCTTCATGAGATTTAGGGTCAGGCTTCAGCGATGGAGGTTATGTAGGGGTTTTTTGGGTTTGTTTTTGTCCTTTTAGGCTTGTGTAAGCCACATTTTCCACGAAGAGCTTCTCCTTCCTCATGGAGCTGCGTTATTTGATGATCGGATAGCGTCTCTCTGGTCTATGGAGGAGTTAATCGTATGGCTAAAGATTGTGTGTGGTGGGACTATTTCAGTTTCTAAAGCATGGAGTGACACTCTTGAGAACAACTTCCAAGAACTGCCCTCCCCCTTCCAAAAAGCGTCCCAAAGAGCAAGTGAGCTGGAGATACTGACAGAACAATGACATGTTCATAGGACAAACCGTAGAGAAATATCTGGGGATACCCTGAAGAGGAAGTTATGATGGAGTTGCATACACTAGCAGTGGGCTGGACTCGATGACCCAGAAGGTCCCTTCGAGTCCTCTCTTATGTTCCTAAGAAAGCTGGTCTAGTGGTTAAGTCCCTGGACTGAGACGCAGGAGATCAGTTGCTAGCTGTGCCACAGCCTCCCTGAGTGACCTTGGGAAAATCATGTGATCTTTCAGTGCTACCATTCTCCATGTGTAAAACAGGGCCGTTAAGACCCCCTTTTTCCCATCTGTTGCTCTTCTTCTCTACTGAGATTGCAGGCTCTTGGGAGCAATGCCTGTGTGTGCGTGTGTGTGTGTACAGAACTCTGTGTGTGCGGGTGTGTACAGAACCTAACACGATGGGTTGGTTGAGGTCTCTAGGCACTACCTAATCCCAGCCATAAATAACTTGCTGCACTCGTGCGCTGAGCCCAGCCAGTAGCATCTTTATAATCGCCGTCTTTTCCCCCTCACTGACTTTCCTGGAAAGGACAATGTCAAGATAAAACATCAAATATTTACTCCCGTGGGCGTGCACACAAATCTGTCCTGTGTTACATCTAACCCCTCCGATTATTAATTTGGACATGATTTCAATCATCTAATTGACCTCTCGCCATTGACGCTGTTTACGTTTGTTCTAGGCCTGCTCTCAGCTTGGGCAGTGAGAGTTGGGGGTGGGAGAGGAGGCACTTCTGATCATCATCCGTTCGCCCTTTGGGCCTCTTCTACTGTTGTATTTTGTGTCTCCAGCCTTAGAGGACTGCAGATTTTTTTTAAGATGGATTAATGATTTAGGGCCCGACCTTTTAAATGTTACTGACTGAGGGGCTTGCTTCCATGAGTCATTCTATGGAAACCATCCAGCAGTAAGCACTATATTTGGTGGAAAGTGTTTGTAGCATTGGGCTCTTAAAGCCTCATTGGAATCTCAATGAGGTCAATAAGAAGGCTCCTAATGACTTCAATGGGCTTTGAATACTTTCTGTGGAAGAGCCGTATTCTGATCTCCATTCCAGAATAACTCCTTACTTGAATGGAGTCACTCCAGGTGTTTGCCAGTGCAGCTGAGATCAGAATCTGGCCCTAAATGTCAGAGGGCTTGGCTACACTTGCAGGTGTGCAGCGCTGGGAGTTACAGCTGTCTTGTACAGCTGTGTATGGAAAGCGCTGGAGTGTGGCCACACTGACAGCTACCAGCGCTGCAGTGTGGCCACATTTGCAGCATTTGCAGCGGTGTTGGGAGTGGTGCATTATGGGCAGCTATCCCAGCATTCAAGTGGCTGCAACGTGCTTTTCAAAAGAGGGGCGTGGGATGGAGTGTGACAGGGAGCGTGGGGGAGAGAGAGAGAGTGGATTTTTGGAGCCAACACTGTGTCAGCTCCCTGCCTTGCAAATTCTGACTATTACCCCGACCCCTCATTCACTCTTAAATGCAAATAGCCTGCAGACCAGATAAGCAGCTGCTCCGACGGACTCCCTTTCCCCCCTCTGTCCCACCCCACCGTGCTGTTTCTCTCCTCAAGCAAACACTAGCTGTGGACATTCATCCCCCTGCCTGCCTCATTCACAGCAAACAGGAGCTGTGTTTGTTTTTTAGATAAGCAGCTCCGGGAGCCCCGAGTTCACAACAAAACAAAGAGAGTTCTTTAGTTAAAAGCATTATGGGAAAATTCCGGAGGTCAGTTACAGCGTAGTAAGATTAATCACTGTTTACACTGGCACCCCAGCGCTGCAGTCGTTATTCCCCAGGCCGAGGTGGAGTACAGCCAGCGCTGTAGCCAGGGAGATACAGCGCTGTATGTGCCTTGCAAGTGTGGACCGTGAGTGAGTTGCAGCGCTGTAAAGCCACCACCAGCGCTGCAACTCTTCAGTGTAGCCAAGCCCAGAGTTGCAATACTTTACCTACACCTCCTGCAAATGCCCCCATGAATCCCATGGAGGTCAGTGCAGTCTCTCATTGGCAGTTCCACACAATTTGCTCTATAGAGTCTTCAGAAGAAACCCAAAATAATCCAATGTCCTTTCTACTCTGCATGGAACCCAAGCATTTTGCCTGCAAGAAGTGTGTCCTGATGTCCCTTCATCACGATTTCCTTTGCTGCAGCCTCCTCTAGCATGGTGTGCACCTGTTGTCTGCCTGCCACTCCAGAAATAACTGCAGTACATGTCTGCTGTTTGCATGTGCACCTGTGAGATGCATGGTGCTATGGAAACCAAAGATGAAGATAGTATTGCTAAATTGCAAACCAAAAATAAATGTTCTTTTCCTGATCTCGTCAGAACAACTCTGTCTTTGCAAAACCAGAGAAGCTTAAGATCCTGATTTTCAAAAGTAACTAATGATTTTGGGTGCCCAACTTGAACCACTTGAAAGTGCAGAGCACCCATGGTCTGAAAATCAGGCTCTATTAAGGCATCTCAGATCGAGTACCCAAAACCAATAGTCACTTTGAGAACCTTGGCCTGGGTCTGAAGCCTAAACTTGCATTCTCTTTCGAAGCAAACCCTAGTGCCAGTGACACTACCTCATGGGGCTTTAAAGAAACAGAGGGGTGGAGCATCCCCAGCTGGAGTTTTCCTCTGCTGACATTGCCCAGGGCCCACAGCAATTCACTCCTGGGCGCTGGATCGTGAAAGCTAGATTTTCTCCAGGCAAAGCCAATAATCTCCCATGGTTACCGCAGCTCAGAGAGGTGGATTGCTTAGGAGCAGAATTTGTACTTTATAACCTCCAAACATGCGTGGGAGGCAGTTACACTGCCAGATGGAGAGCTTTGGGCGGGTTATGCCCTCCTGGAGTTCCAGGAAGTACATGCACCAAAAGGTCCTTAGGATGGTGCAGCATGCTCATATCTCTGCAGCTGGACAGTGCTGCTGACTGGCTCAAAGGAGGGGCAGGACCATGGTCTCATCCTCTTTGAGGTGGCTTGTATGTCTGCCACCATCTTGGCCAACTCAAGGGATTGAATCAGGGACTGCGAGCTAAAAGCATGTGCTGCTACAGCTGGAGCTGTAGGGCCCAATTCTGCAGCTGGGGGCTGTAACACACCCCTGTCCCCTGTGGATTGGGGGGAGAAGGCAGTGGGGTGCATTTGTTCTCCTGGAGGTGCTAGGAGAGATTGTGATTATGCCTAGTCCTTGCTGGGAGGTAGATTCCTCCTTGCAGTCTCCCATCTGCCACATGTAGGGACAATGCACAATCTAGTCCTTAACCACAATATATTTCACTTACAGTCGTCGTGATTGAAACGGTGACACCTTCACCCTCTGCCTAAGGAATGTTGATATTCATGCTATTCTCTGTACTTTACTCAGAGAACATGACTGTGATTTTAACAGCTTGTAAACAGTTAATGGAAAGATTTTAATGAGTGACCAGCATACTCCTTTTAACTGGAGAGCTCAGTATTGTTCCTGGAACAATGTGGGCGGCATAATCCCCATTTTACAAAATTTGTCCAAGACGCCATTTAATGAATCAGTGGCAGAAGTGAGGTTAGAACCCAGGCCTCCAGATTCCTAGCCCTGTGATCTAACCACTAGACAGGAAAATACACAATGGTTCAGTGCATGAGGAGCTCCAGTGCAAGCAGCAGAAGATTTGGGACCAGTAAACCTACCTTCAGTTCCTATCTTTGCCACTGATCCACTGTGTGACCTCAAGCAAATCGCTTAACCTCTCCATGCCTCAATGTCTCCATCTGTAAAATGGACATAATCACGCTTTTAACCCATTTTTGTAGTGTGCTTTGAGATTTACTCACAGGCGAGCTAAGTCTCTCCATTTGTGAGGACAGGGTGGGACAAGTAAAATAGTGTTTATTGTCCCGATTCTTTTTATATAACCCACGTCTGATCCAATTTGACTTGTGATATCCCAAACAACCTTCTGGATGCAGAGCCACTGTGTTTCGGTGGCCCGGAGTTCATGGTTTCCAAAGGGCTGGGCATTGGGGAAATATCTTTTCGAAAATTAATCTTTGCTGAACTGCTTAATAAAATGGAGAGCTACCCTCTCCCCCACCATTAGTATTTGGAGTGAAGGGAACAAGAGTATAATACAGGGCTAGCAGAAAGCAGAGAGTTAAAAATGCAGTCAGCAAATGGTGAGAAGAGCTCACCGAAGAGTTAAGTGACAGAGCCTTATTCACTCATATGAATTAATAATTGATTCAGTAACAAATCACTAATGTTGCAGTAGTCATGGTGAATAAGATAATAAATGTGTCCTGTCCAGGGAATGCAATGTTGTTAGAATTCAGCTGAAATTATTCATAAATGTGCTACTTTTCCTCATCTCCAACTACTGCTAGTTTAGCTTTTCTGTTTAATCTTCCTAAGCTGTCACATTAGATGGTGGAGCCAGTCACATTCATATACAGAGGAATATTAAGGGGAACTGCAGAGACATTATGTCAAATTTCCATAGATAATAGACACAAATTGGGAAACAAAGTGCCTCCATCCCTTCTCCCACTTCCCTTCTGGCTTAAGTAAAACACACACACACACACACACACACACTCTCTCTCTCTCTTAAAAAAACCTGCAGATACCCAGAAGAATGTCTCATCCCTTTTGGTACCCCTGTCCACACACAAGACTTGATGGAAAGGATATTAAACTCAATGCGGCGGTGTTTCCATTGACTTCAGTAGACTTTGGATCAGATCTATAGGCCAGAATCAATGGGAGTCTTTCTAGTGTCTTCAATGGTTGTTGGATCAAGCCTGTAGAGTGGTATTGACCCATGTATAAATCCTATGCACCGCTGTTATCCCTGAGGTTCACCAAGGGGAACATGGATGCTAGATGGGAGGCCTGGTGCAGTATCTATGAGGAAAAGCAGCGGCAGAAGTCTGGAGAACATGTAGGTTGTATAGGCAGGGAATTATTGAACAGCCAGTAATTAAACACTAGAGAGGGCCAGAGGAAGATGGTGGATTGTTGGAAAGGATAGAAGAGTATTGAAAGCCTGGGATACCAGGGAAATACTGGGCACTAAAATGTCATTAATCTATCAGAGAAAAGCATCACAAGAACTAGTGGCTTTAATAGTAAAGGTGATTAGCCTTTGGAACAACCTACCAAAGTGAGTGGTGGAGTCTCCATCTCTTTGTGTCTTCAGACCAATCCTGGATGTGCTTCTGGGAGATGTACTTTATTGGTGAAATTCTATGGCCTGGGTTCTGCAGGAGATCAGATTGGATGATCTAATGATCCCTTTTGGCCTTAAAATCTCGGATGAAGGTGACTGAGGAACAATAGTGGATGAAAGCAGAATGGAAAAGGGCTGGTGAACCTAGGGAAGCAGTCAGAATCGCCATAGGGATTAAACCGAGTCAGTGGGGAAGCCAAGAAAGAATCAAGGGCAGGTGAAAAATGATGGGTTAGAAACCAAGAGGGCAGGTGGGCTACCTGAGGGAAAGGTAGAATGAAAGGAAGCTGCCTCAGCCTGGACTTCTAAGGAAGAAGGATACTGAGCTGGGGAAGCAACATCCCTCCTCTGTCTAGGGTTGGATTGAGAAGGTTGAAGGGGCTGGGGGCTTTCTCACCCTGAGCCAGACAGCAGCTTAATTCCAGAGGTGTGGGCCCACACACACACTTCCAGTATTCAGTAGAGGACTCGTTACAAACAGGGGATGTCACACTGAGGGAGGGGGCATGCGTTTATACCAAGATTGAGGGCTTTTGCAGCCCTCCCCAACTCTCTAGTCTTAGAAATAGTCATACTTTCCACTGTTCTAGTGATTTCCTCCAAGGATCTCAAAGCCCTTTACAAACATGATGCATGGGTGTTCCCATGATGTTCATAGAGACTCACCTCACCCACCCACTGAAATGCAGCCTTCTCTGGGGTGGAACACTGCAGCTACTTAACAGCCTGCAGTCCAATATTTAAGCCTAGGAAGTGGAGAAGAACGCTGCAGCCAATTGAAACTGCAGGGAGAGTTTAGCCAAGAAGTACATAATTTCCTGAGCTGGAATTTGGCCCAGATAGCATTGTCACGCCTTCATTCTTAAGAAAGGAGCCATGGGGTCTGCAGTGGTCACAAAGGATTGGGACTTTGGCTTTCTCTCCTATCCTGAAGGTCCTGGTGTCTGGAATGTAACACCTAAGCCCGGTGTTGTGAAGAAGAACAGCTCCTTTGTAATCATAGTAGAGAAGCCTGCCATCCCTGCCTCCATCTGAATAATCCACTCAACTTGCTGGGGGGAGCAAGGGGATGGCATGTTTCTCTGATGGGCAATGATGTCAGGTTGCTTCCACATGGGAAGGCACATGCAGCAGGGCTGCCTTAATCTGCTCCTCCTAAAGGCTCTGTGTTTACTCACACTCCACTGCCTACTTCCCCTCTGTGTAAATAAAACACACCTCCCTTGGACAGTTCAGGACCAGGAGGTTGGGGAAAAGAAAAATGCAGCATGTTAAAGAGACCATGCTCCTTCCCTTTGCTCCCCCACTTTTATTATTTGGCAATGGTCATTCTCTACTGATGAGGATGCAAGGTCCCTTTAAGTGAATCCTGAGCCCTTATTCCTATAAGGAAGGGAACAGATACAGTGGAAGTTAAATGGGAGGAAAGTGCATGGATGGAGCCTTAGGCTGGTCATCTGGCACTGTCCACTCCTCCTGGGTCTCCACCACCCTGCTCCCACTTTCTCCCCATATGCACACACTCCTCTTTTATTCTCAGTAAGTTATTAAAAACATGGCCATCACTGGCTCCCAGGGTCAATATGTTGTTTTTAAATTTAAACATGAATTTCCATTTCATTGAGCCTTCAGGCCTAATGAGATGTGCTTTGACAGGAGCAGCTAGCTGGAAAAGGCATGATTGAGGAGCAAGCCAATAATATTAACGCACAGCAGAGTGTGCACACAGAACGCCGGAGCCACGAGCCTTTATTCGCTCCTATCCGGGGCTCCGGCAGGCAAGGGTTTGTGCTGCAGGCCCTGCAGTGAAATGTCAAATGCATTTAACCATCTGTGAGCTCTGCTAGGCCTCGCCCAGTGTGGAGTGTCTACAAGAAATGCCTCTGGATCGGGATGGGGAAAGAAGGCAGGGAGGATTCTGGGAATGGTTCTGCCCAGCTTACAGCGGTGTTCTGAGGCTGGACACATTACTGGTTTGGAAGTGATCCGATCCTATGGCTGTGGGGCTATAAAAATATCTAGATCAGTGGTTCTTAACCTGTGGTCCATGGCCCCCTGGGGGTCTGCAGGCCACCTCTGCGAAAAACTTGGACTGAAAACAGACTCAGACTCAGAATTCAACTACATTTACAAACAATAGGTTTTCAATGGGGTCTGCACCTCCATTCAAAAATGTTTAGGGGTCCACTGATCTAGATGATAATAGTACCCAGCTCATATGTCGCACTTCGCCTGCTAGGTGAGGGATCTGTGCCCCAGTCCCGTAGGGAACTCCAAAGCAGCTGTAAGAACAGCAGAGCTCTGAAAGGGATTTTGAAAAGTATGAGAGGTCACAAGCGACTCAGGCGAGTTCAACCTGAAATGTTGTACATGTTAGAGAGTGTCATGGGGATGCAGACTGGGCCTGGCTAAACCGGGGGCTTGAAGTCCCTTCTGGAAGGATCCATCCTCTCCTTAGGTCTAAGGTGTTACGAAGCGGCCCATGTTTCTGAGGATACATCTAGACTACCCGCCGTATCGGTGGGTAGCGATCGATTTCTCGAGGATCGATATATCGTGTCTCATCTAGACGCGATATATCGATCCCCGAAAGTGCTCCCGTGGACTCCGGAACTCCACCAGTGTGAACGGTGGTAGCGGAGTCGACAGGGGGAGCCGCGGACGTCGATCCCGCACCGTGAGGACGAGAGATAAGTCGATCTAAGATACTTCAACTTCAGCTACGCTATTCACGTAGACCAGCCCTGAGTCTTTGCAGCTGAAAGGCACTGCCATGATACTGACAGAGGGATTTCAGGAGGGGCGCAGATGATTGCTTGCAAATTGAGAGGTCTGTCCACATTAGGGCCGGTCGGATGTTTTCTGTTAAAACTGCTTGCTGATGGAAAATTGAGGTTCCAACAACATGAACGTGTTTGAAGAAAGTGCTTGTTTATTAAATACCAATTTATTATCAAAACTCAAAAAAAAAAAAAAAAAAGGGGGTGAGAACCAAACATTTTCAATTTGTGTGCAAAAAAGTTTTGGATTTTAAAACAATAGTCAAAAAGTTCCAGGGGAAAATGTCAGAGAAAACTATTTCCTTTTCACGTTTTTTGAGGGAGAGGAAATTACAACCATCTCTAATCCAAACCTCCTGAGGCTGCAAGCCCTGTAGAAAATGACTCTCTTGTGCCATTTGTGGTCTTTCTTGCTCCTGGTTGGGCCAGGACTATAATACGAGAATAGCCTTCCTCACAGTATTTCAGTGCTTTTGCTCCAGGCTGGAATCCTGAAGGGCAAATTCAGCATCAGAAAAAAATAATAAATACATCAGCCTAATAGTAAAATTGAAAACTACATCAGAATGATAGTGACTAACAAAGAGTGCTGAACATTCAGAACTTTTGAAACGGGCTAGTTATGGAGCTAGGCAACGCTTTGGGGGAATCCTTGGGAATTTTTTTTTCTGGAACTGTTTGCTCTGGGTCTCGACCCAGCAAGCACTCAATCGCATGAATAACATCGCCCATGTGAGTAACCTCTTTGAGCTCAATGAGTGAAGCATGTGCAGAAGTGCTTGCGGGAGCCAGCCATTCTTCTGAGCTGGTGTTTGGGACCACGGCTGGTAACATATTGTACTGATGAAGCTGCACATCATATCACGAGGCTGGACTCTATGACCTTCCAGTCATGTGTTGCTAGGTATTGTGAGCCAGGGGGTTCTATGCTAGTGCTGCTTAATTTTCAGAGTAAAGACCATACACTGGATGCTCACGGTAGAGCCATCCCTGTTCTGTTATATCCCATTCAGGTTCCTCTGTCACACCCGTAAGGGAGCCCTACAGACTTTGTTGTGCACCCCTGGACTTTAAAATGTGACACGGAGCTTTCAGATTCCAAGCAACCACCCCGCTGTGCTTTTTCCACACCTTCCCGCCGAGGTTCTCCAGAGCACTTTTATAGCTAGGAAGTAATTAAGCCTGACAGCTCCTCTGTGGAGGCCACGTATTCAGCATTGCTGACTCTCGCGATTTGTTCACAAGTCTAGTGATATTTGATGTTTTCCTTAAAGCTCCAACCCCTGGAATTTTGTGATTTATTTAAAACAAACAAAAAAAGTGTCTAGGCTTCACGATTGCAAAGCTGACTGAAAATGTGAACCTGCCAGGCTCAAAAGCCGGAAGGCAACTAAAAGGAACTTAAGACAATATTAAAAGTTTGGCTGAAAAATCATGAATCTTGTCATTTTTGGGGGGTGGCTCACGCAAGATGTGTAAATGCTTGGGGTTGAGAGGGCTAGGGATTTTAATTCTCATTTTACACATAGAAAACCAGAGAGGCCTAGATGTTAAAGACTTTACCCAAGTTCATGCCAACCATCAGTGGTAGAGCCAGGAATTGGAACTCAGGTGTCCAAGCTTCCAGTTCCTTGTTTTCGCTGCTAGACGAACCGCCCTCCCAGTGGAAGAGACGTGAGCCAGGCATCCTGGTGGAGATGCAGTGGTTTGCTGCTTTCACAGGTAGAACATTTTCCATAAGCTCAGTTTCATGAGTCAGCGTTTCTGAGGGCAGTAACTTACAGTAATATACAGCGAGCGAACGCTGAGTTTGCTCGGGTAAATTTGGTTCTAAAGTGAGTGATGTGCTTTGTGGCAATCAGGCACAGTTGTGATTTGAACACTTTAAAACCTGTGAAATATGTTCTCCGTCGGTTGGGGCTGGCTCGATTGTTTTCCCCCGTAGCTTTAGCTGTCTTTAAAGACAGGATCCTTTATGAGGCGTTCTCTACTGTCACTACAGAAGAGCAAATAGCGAATGTGGTGGTGGTGGGCGAATACAAATCTCCCAGTTTTATTGATTTTGGGGAATTGCAAAGGGAAGCTTGGAGACCTGTGTGTAGAGGGTGTGGGTAAATCGGATTGAAGTACAGCCTGGCCATGCAGTTTTTTTCCAGCGTGCTTTTCTGTTCAGCAGAATCTTGGAGAAGACTCAAACTTTTTCATGTTCCCTGCGAATTGGAGGCTTAGATCTCTGACCTTTTAAAAATCCATTTAGAATCTCATCTTTCAGAGATTTAAACAAAAGATTTTGACCTCGAGGGCTCTCCTTTTACACTTGATGAGAAAGAGAGGCTAGGAAAGAGGGTACGGCAGAAAGAAAGGAGACAGAAATTGAACGGCTGAAATCAGGCGGTAATTTTCCAGGCAGGAGGAGAGAGAGGAAAGAAGGAGCCTGAAGGGCTATGTGCATTGTGTCTTTAAATGAGTAGTGAGAAGTCGGGCTGGGAAAGATGCTAGGAAGAAGCTCTGCTGGGAAGCAAAGGGAGAGGCAGAGTAGCTTTAGAGATAACGCTGTTATCCTCATTCAAATAAAGCTGCCTGTTCAGTGGTAGAGGAGAGGGATTCTTCCCGTTTTTCCTTCCCATTGGTCCCCCAGCCAGCTGCTTCCATGCATTTTGAACACATTAAATAGAAATGCTACCGTAATAGCCCAATGCGTCTTAGAGAGGCGAGTCCTGGAAGGTGCTGGTTGCCACCATCTCCCACAAAGTGCCATGCCATTCTGCACCGCTCTGCTTCAGGCTCCATAGCAAAGTGAGTTCCTGTCTACAATGTTAGAGTTGGCTGAAAACGAGTATTTTGACACCCCGCTCAAGACACCTTTTTTAACCAGATGGAATTTACTGCAATATAATATCTAATTTTGTCTAAATGTTTTGGGATTTCAGCAAAAACCCCGGACCTCAAACTTTTTTGGGGGGAAGGGGGGGCATGGATGGCTGACAACCCCAAAATCTTGGGAAAATCAAAAAATGGTGGTGGGGGGGAAATGTTTTCTTTGAAATTATTGATGAGAAATCAGTACATTTCCCAACTGGCTCTGAGTGGAGTTTCACCACAACAAGGAGAGGGGATAATAGCAATCCCCTCAGCCCAGGAATGCTGACAGGCCCTCTCTTCTGGTGGGAGGAAGCAAAAACAGCTGTAATTAATGGAAGGAACATCTGTCAAGCCAGATTGCCAGTGAGAAACAACCATTGCAAGCTGGAGAGCTCAGGATTCTCTACTGCCCCTCTTCCTCTGCTCAACTAGACATTAAGCGATGTGCTCAAGGCCAGACAGGAAGCCAGTGGCTTACCAGATTGGAAGTCAGAGGTTCTTGCCTCTCAGCCTCTTGTTCAGGTCTTGTTACCTCATGTGACCAACATTTTTCCAACGTCAGTAAACACTTGGGTTGATTCACATCTGGGGAGGAGGTTTGGTGAGGGAGGAAGATCCTTCTGAATGTAAAAGCACTTTCTCCACCCTTAATCTGAGCTCTTCTTTGAGCTGAGTTTTAGGTCAATCATTGGCTCACTGTAAATAATAATGGAGTACGTAACCTGCACTATATCTCAGAAAAATATCAACTCCCAGAATCGAGCAGCTTACAGTTCAAAGACCCTAGTCCTGATGTGAACAGATGCTGTCTGGGATGCATCAGAGGAGGTAGGCTCTGCAGTGTTTTTGGAGGAAGTAAGGGTGAGGATTTGGCATATAAGCGGGAAGGTGTTCTGAGCGACACAATAAAAGGCATGAGGTTTGGCGGCAAAAGGCATAATCAAAAGGGGAGCCCGGGCTGACAGACAGAACTAGGGTGAGTTGGAGGAGGTGGAGAGCGGTGTAGGCTGGGGGAAGCTTATGGTGAGCTTTGCAAGTGGAGAGCAGAACGTTGAGTGCAGTGGGGAAGCTATATGTGATCACAAACCATCCCCTCTTTGCAGAGGTTAAAAACAACATTACAGCGCACTTCTAAGCCTTGCTAAGCTTCCCTCTTCGCCCCTTCCCTTCCTCGTGGTCTGGTTTGAAAAGCTGTGTAGCCCCGTGCAGTTTAGGCTCCAAATAATAGCTTAAGTGTGCGGCGAAAGGAGCAGATTTCACACGTAAGAAAAGCAGGACAACATTCCATCTGGGAGGCAGAGATGGGCGTCCCTGAAGGATCTGCGGAGGTGTGTTTAAAACAAAAATAACAAGGGAGGTTAAAGGAAAGCAGCAGTGATTAGATATAAGGGGCCAGATCCTCACTGGTGTAGTCCAGCATAGCGCCATTGAAGTCACTGGAGTGATGCTGAGTTATATACATCTGAAGATCTATCCCAACGGTTTATATGACCTTCACCTGGTGAAATTGAGGCCAAATGCAGTCTGAATAGCCAGCAGAACCACCTGCCAGCTAGATATTCTGTTAGAAAGCTTTGCATTTCTATAATACTGTCCAGCTGAAGATCTCAAAGCACTTTATAAACATTAAGCCTGCAACTTTTTAAGGGAGACAAGCACCAACTCAATGGGAATTGGCAGTCTAACTCCTTTAGGCTCCCTTAAAAATGTCAACTTTAATGTACTAAGCCTCAAAACACCCAGTAAGTATTATTCTCCCCTCCATACTGAGCTACAGAAGGACGATGGGACTTGTTGGAAGATCATGGAGGGAGTCTGTGGCAGAGCAGAGCTTTTGTCTTTGGGCACCTGATTGTGTCCTTTAACCGCTAGGTTCTCTCTCTCTCTCTCTCTCTCTCTCTCTGCTGCTGCTGTGTGGGGTAGTCTCCTAAAAGAAGTGATGGAAACCACAGTCTGGGGGATGCACAAATAGATTGTACAAGATAATGGAGGGATTTGGAGGTGGGGGATACCCTGGGGATTGGTGGAAACAGACTAGAGGACCAAATTCATCTTTTCTGTGACTCTCGTCCGTGATAGAATCCCTAGGGATTACGCAAGTAGACGTGTGGATCCCAGGGTGGTTGGGTGGCCGATGAATACAGTTGTCACCGTCCCCATAACCATCTGTGACCCTGGAGTTTGTGAGCGTGTCAGCTGCCATTTGGGACATAGGAGAGGCACTGTGATTTAGTGGATAGAGCACTGGACAGTGACTCAGGAGACCCAGGTTCTGCTCCCAGTTCTGCTACTGACCTGGGGTGATCTTTGGAAAATCATGTAACCATTCTGTGCCTCAGTTTCCCCAATCTGTAGAGTGGTGATCATGATCCTGACCACTTTTGTTTCAAGCGCTATGAGATCTGCCTTGGATGCACGAGAGAGGCAGCCAGGTTTTGAAATGATCGTTTTATGTGTTCAGAAGACTCCTTTAACCCGTGCTCCTGCGTCGGTGTGACTGCAGCTAGTTTCTTCTGTAGGAGACAGGCAGTTGTGTTGGAAGGAGAAAGTCCTGCCATTTCTTCCTCCATCCGCTCTCCCAAGCCCCCAGCCCTGAATCGATCCTATTATATCAAAGGATGCGTGAGGCATAGGCACAGTGCTACCCCCAGATGAGACAGGAGGCTGGCGGAGAGCAGGGACTTTCCTCCACCTGGCCCCAGCCTCACTCACCAACACAGCTCCTTCTGCACGTGGCTTGTTCTCCGGCTAGCCCTCCCAGCAGGCCCGTGGACTGCGAGGTATCGTCACGGCAATGCCCTTCACACAGCATAGGCTGAAAGCGGGCCAATAGGCTAGGACCCCCATGTTCAGAAAGGGAGCTTGTCGTGAACACGAAAGGGAGCTTGTCGTGAACACGAAATGAAAGCAGACACCCGCTTCATTTTCATTTCAGAGGGTTTTTTCCTCTCCCACCCACCCCGCTCTTTTCTTTTGGCTGAATAAAAGGTTTGGAGCAATCTGTTAGTGCCAGTTGCTAGCACCCACAACGCAGACTGTCTGCTCAGATCCCGGAGTGGTACAGTCACTGTTCTTTATCACCTGCCTCCTGGTTTATTCCAGGAAGGGGTCTTCTGCTGCTGCTACGTTTTGGGGTGGTGTTCGTTTTCCAGGCCGGGGCAGGGGAGGAATCTCAGCCAAGCTGTTGGCTCAAGATTTGGAAGAAGAAAGGGCAGGAAAACTCCTATCCCTCTCTTTTTCCCCCATCTCCATCCTGTGTTTATTCTTGTCTGTCCCTCTGTGCCTGTTTGTCTGTCTTCTCGCTGTAAAGGTCAGCCCACCATCCTGGGTGATGAGAGAGGAGTTAGGGATCTATGGTGAATGGATACTCACCACACTCTGATCCTCATATGTTTGTCTGTCAAGGGATGCAGGTTCCCAGAGGCTGCTCCTAATGATGTAAATCTACTGGAAATGAGCCCTTTAGCAAGGGCTGTTTGATTCTCCTGGTCCTGGTTAGTCCACTGGGATGCCATCCCTGCAAATGTAAGGCCCTCTGGGTAGCAAAGACGTGGTTGCACAACAGGCAGTGTAATGTAACATGCTTGTAAAATATGTCGTGTCTCCCTCTAGTGGTTGGTCCACATAGAGGATAACAGCCTACTACCGCTACCCTCTAGTGGGTTAGACCTGTGGCTCAATTGGCAGAGGTCTGGGCTTTGGTGCTGAAGGGACTTCACCACTAGTTGTTGTGGTATTCTGTCTTTTATCAACTAAGAGCCAGTGTCTAGAAGTTGACATGAGCACATGAATGGCAAGGGATGGAGTTCTGCATGGTAGAGAGCAGTAGCGTTCAATCCTGTGAAGGCGAATACCGTAAACTTGTTTAGCTCTGGCTTCTGACACAGGAACTTCCCCCGTTTTGTGGGATTTTTCTTGCTGAATGTGCCTGCCACCTGCTCCAGCCCTGTAGGGGGAGGGGATAGCGGCAGAGGGAAAACAGATGATATTCCTTATTTTCTCCTGCAGGTCCCAAACAGTATGTAACTGAGCCTCACAACCCACCTCTGAAGGAAACAAGTATCATGATGTGGTTGCTTTGGATATGGAAACTATAGCAGAGAGAGGTGAAATGGTTTGCCCCAAGTCACGCAGTGACAGAGTCAGGAAAGGATCCCAGGAATCCCTCATGCTGTTCCCCAGCTCAAACCACTAGACAACTTGCTCTCCTCACCACTCTGTGTAACTTTGAGAGGAGGGGTCCTTCTCTGCCCCAAAATGTAGGAATGTCCGACATGCTTTCAGTTTTACTCTGTAAAACAAATTTCCAAAGCCGGGGCTGGCTGGTAGCTCCTCTTTTGACTCCTTGGGATTTACTGTTCTTCCCCTTCATATTTAATTGTGTCTGTGAAGAACCAACATATCATATGGAGGGCAAATAAAATCCAGAAAGACCTGTTGCAGGATGGGCTCATAAACCAAACATCACTGCTGGAAAAAGCAGAGGAAGAAAAAGGCTTGTGTTTTTGTTCTTTCTTGTGCAATTAAAGAAAAAAGCTTTCAAACAGCTGTAAATCCAACTCTAGCACACTTTGTAGGGATGAGAAATAACTACACTGCTGATTGCACCTGTGTGACGGTGCAGCCCGTGGGAGGCAGCTGAGGTCACTCAATCAGGGTGAACTGCAAACCAAACGGGGCAGATAAACCCCAAACGCTGGTGGTTATTCCAATACTTAGATTTACCAACCAGCACAAAACAGCTTCTTCAGTACCTCACTGGTCACTTAGAAGTCCAAACCACTCAGTTCCCTTAAAGTACCCAGCCTTAGGCCTCCATCCAGACACACCTGTCAGCTATGATGACGATTTCTGAGAATCTTACTTCATCATATAAAAGAAAAGGCTCTTCCAATCCCAAAGGATCAGCCACATACCCAGGTCCAATTATAACTTAGATCTTACCCAAAATACATGCTTATAGCCAATTCTTATTAACTAAGCTAAAATTTATTAAAAAAGAAAAGAGAGTGAGTGTTGGTTAAAAGATCAATATACAGACAGACTTGAATTCAATTCTTGAGGTTCAGATACATAGTAGAGATGAGCTTGTAGTTGCCAAAAGTCCTTTTAGAAATAGTTCATAGGTTATAGTCCAATGTCCATATTCAGGGTGGCTCCAGTCAATGACTGGGGATCTCAATCCTTATGGCTTAAGGTTTCCCCCTCTTGAAACCCAAAGCAGATCTGAGATGAAGTAGGATCGTGTCCCAGGCTTCTTATACATTTCCAGCAGCCTTTCGGCCTGAGAAAACAATAGGCTTAACTAACTCCTTCTCCCAAATCTCCTGGCAATTAGCACAGAGTAATTTATCCATTAAACAGTTCAGATACAGGTTACCACAACCTTCAAAGAGACACATAGACAATAACACTATTTCACTCAAGTATTATTATAAATGTTAATATTCCTTTTTTGATCTTTGAATTAAAACTATAGCAATAGACAAGACTTGTTTGCTTACATCACATGACCTGAGCAAACATCTCCCCTTCTACCTCTAACAATGCAGACTTGCATTTTAAAGCTCTGTTCATTTACATATCTTTCTAACCAGTCCTTAAGGTTCACCCATGGGTCAGGTCAGTCGGTGAGGTGAGTTAATAAACTCTTTCTGGCCCTGTCACCTTTTAATGAGATATTATACTCATAACGTCACAACCTGTTGTTTGGACAGCCTGGGAGAAGCCAGCATCCGAATTGCCAAGAAAAGCTTTGCACTTCTGTCACGCCTGCATACCAGGATCTCGGCACTTTACGCATGGTAGTGAACGCAGTCCGGAACACCCCAGGAGGCAGGGTAGTTCAGTAACCTAGGACTCATTTGTCACTACCCTGCTGCGAGCCCCAGCCTACAGAACTAGTAGGTCTCGAATACACATCCCCTGGCTACAGAAAGAGAGCCTGACAGCTAGACTTGGTTGGGAAATGATTTACCTCTTTCCTCCATGAAAAAATGTTGACAAAACTGCACTTTGTTTTTCATTTTCATCCACTTATTTTGAGTTTGTGTTGAAAACCTAAATGGTTTCAATTGCTGAAAACTGAAAAAAGTTTGTTTGCTCTTATGAAAACCTGAAAGATTTTGATTAAAATGGTTTGATAACAAATTTCCAGGTAGTCAAAAAGCCATTTTCCATTGAAAAAAATGTTTTGATGGGAAATTTTCAACCAGCTCAACTGAAACCTACTTGGAGAATCTTCAGTCAATGTCAGCAGTATGAAGTCTGTGACACACAGCTGATCAATTCTAATTCTGTGTTCAGATCTTGCACTGCTTTGCCGGGAAGATGTCAGCAAATTGAAGAGTTCACATAAGAGCAACAAATATGATGTAGGGCTGGAGAGGACTGATTTATGAGGAGAGATTAAAAGAACAAAATATGTATAGCTTGGCCAAAATATGGTTAAAGAGGAGAGGATATTTATATACACATATTCTACAAGAGCATAAATTCCAAGGAAGGAAATGAGCCACTCATACTGGTACAAGGGGAGATTTACAAGGACTTGTTGTAGGTAATTAAACAAAGGAAAATTTCAGTTGAACCTCAAGAGAACTTTGCTAAGGGGTAAGATAATGAAAATAAATAATTACCCCATAACATGTTCAAAGTGCTGTAATAAACAGAAGCTAACTAATCTTCACACACAACATTTCTGGGTAGTTAGGGCAATGTTCTTGTTAATTTTACCATCTGCAAAAGGGAATAAAGTCACAGACAGCCTGATTTTTCTCTTGCTTATGTTGGTTTCAGTAGGGTATCTCCTGAATTATAAGCAAAAGGAGAATCGGGCCCGTTAAGGGGCTTGTCCAACGTTAACTACCATGGGACGCTTTCTGCTCCCTTTGACCCTTGTCTTCACTAGAAAATCAAGTTTGACTTGATTTTTATCACCCGAGTTCACCGAAGTGATGATGCCTGGTCAGTGCAGAGAAGGACGAGTTGTCTTCTGCATCGTGTCAGCTAGTCATGGGTGAACCTTATTGGGAACACCGTTTCACCATGAGTAGTTCACCTAATGACTGGTCCATTTCTGCACAGACTGGTCAGTTGAGAAGAACATTCGGTCACCTGACTCAGTTGTGACCAATCAAACTCTGTGACATTTCCGAGGGAAGGTAAGCCCATTGCCGCTAAAGGGGCCGATTTTCTCCTTCTTTGCAGCTTGTGCTCAGTCACCTGCTCTGCAAGGTAAGGATGAGATACTGCCATTCAACTTTGCAAGGCATGAGCGATGTTACCAGGCATGTGGTGAATCATTTTCCTCAGCAGTTTTACAGTAAGCCAGGAGCAAATCTGGGTTTAGAGACCCTGATTTGTAGCACAGTGACCAATTCAATGCACCACTCTGCCTCCCACTCCATTGGGCTGTCGGCTTGTCTTTAAGGGAAGAGGCAGAAGTCTTGTTGCTTGGGACACCTAATTCCCTAGTAGCCTCGACAGAACCCTAGCAAACAGCTTGTAAGGAACAATCCCATATCAACCTAGTGGGACTGGACAAGGTGAGCCAATACTAGGTGTTTTCCATCTCTGGATACGTCTACACTGAAGCTCGAGAGTTAATTTCCAGTTTGTGTTGGATGGACGTGCGCTAGCTTTGCTCAAATTGGCACACTAAAAATAGCAGTGGAACTGTGGATGACAGCACAGGGTAGCCTCCCTTGCCCCACCAGTATACACCTAGCATCTTGGACAGAATTGCATTCATGTGGGTAGCCTAAGCTTCTGCCCATGTCACTGTGGTTACCCTGCTAGCATGCATACCTGTGCTGGAAATTATACCTTCCAGTTTCACTGCAGACATAGCCGCTAACATCTATGAACCTCATCCAATTCCGAATCAAGTCAAGAGGAGTCTTTTAGTTGACTTGATCAGGCCAGGAACCTCTGCGATCCTTCTCGCTGTGTCTGGAAAGCGTTTCACACCAGTCAAGAGGAAATCAGTCTCTTTTATGCCATGCATGGTGTCTTGGACAAAAAGTATCATCAGACGTGTAAATGAAAATTTCATAAGCGGTTTATAAAAAAAAAGGGGGGGGGAAATCCCTTCAAATCAATGCAAAAATATTCCACCGTGGAGTAATTTTGATTATTAAAAAAAAAAAAGGAGGTTGCCTGAAATAAGCAAAATTTCAGGCTAATGGGAATCTCATTCATTATTAATCCACTTCTTATCTGAAATGTACAAAAAAATGGAATCTAATATGGCGTATGTATGTTGTTGTCTTAGTGAAGAGACAGGGGGCAAAGGCCTGCAATTTCACTTAATATATTAAATCCAACTGTAGGCTTTGAGCCAGATTAATAACTCTAGCGAGCTAGAAAATCCCAATATATATTTTTTCTAGCTCCATGCATGATGTGGCTTGATTCATAAGCAGCCCCACTGCTGGGCTTTATTAAATACAAATAAAATATCTCTTCTATTGCAAAAGCCCACAAGGTGACAGAAAGAGGGGAGGGGAGAGGGTCTGTCTTTGCTAGCTAGGATATATTTTCTTTGGTTTCTTTCTCCCACCCTTCTCCTCCAAAAATATGTATATATACTCAGACATAATAATGTGTGTGCAATTTTTTCCTGATGACCGAGGAGTACTCGTGAAAAGGGATCTGGGATCTTCTTACCCTCAAGTGGTCATGTCTCAATTTTATAGCTCGATCAAAAGAAAACACCTTCAGTAGCACAATGATCCATAGCACCAGACTGGGTAGTTGGTTGGTTGCTGATGCCAGTGGGCTACAGAATGTCATGAGATTGGCTTAAAAATCCCAGGATTAAAAATAAGAACACTAAACTTTAGATCCCTTTTCCTTCAGGGTTCTGTGCCTTCAAAGGTACACTCAGCTCATGTTTTCAGGCATTTGTCCGGTTTTTCGGCCTTCCAGGATTAGGGCTTTTTGAAAAGCCCCAAATATTGTGAAACCATGATAAGGATCCCCAGAGTGGGCAGCACTGGTGGTGTTTACAAATTATGGAAGGCAGTCCTGTTTAGGGCGTCACTTAAACAGATGCTTTATGTAAAGTTAAGTGTGTGCTTAAGTGCTTTGCTGAACTAGGGCCTCCATGGGCACCATACGCAGAAAGTTATTGGACTCAGTACAGGAGTAACTGGATGAAATTCTATGGGCTGTGACATACAGGAAGCGAGACTAGGTGATTTAATGGTTGCTTCAGGCCTTCAAGTGTCTAAATCTATGCAGATATACCATGTTGGGGTCTGAGCTCCTGAACAGAGCTAGGTCTGTGGTGAGTACTTGGATGGGGAACCACCAAAGAGAAGTAGAAATGCCCAACTTCTGCAAGAAGGTGGTGTCATATTCCAGGCTGCTCAGCCCTTAATTATATTACAGTAGCATTTAGCGGCCCGGCTTCAGCCAGGTGCGGGAACCTACTGTGCTAGGGACTGTACAAACACATAGTAAGAGATGTTTCCTGCTCCAAAGAGCTTATAATCAAACAGACAAGACCGACGAAGGGAGGTGTTATCACCATTCTGCAGCTGGAGAAGTGAGGTGTGCAAAAACCAAAGTCCCACAAGAAATTAAGTGAGCCCTGCCATTTACAGCGTGTCTCGGGGATGGTGCTAAGTCAAAGTAAGGCTCTTGCCATGTTCTGATCTTTGTGTTCAAAGCCAGTGGCTCGATTAAAAAAAACCAAACAAAAGGATCAATTTCATTTCATCTACATCTCCTAAGAAAATTGAGTTTGAATTCTACTGGGAAAAGGTAGAGTAACCTCGCAGAGGTAGTACACCCAGTGGCTTTTATCTTGGGTGACTGAAAAGATGTATAGAGTACTTTTATTATATGAAAAAAAGAAAGCAAGCTAGGACTGCAGATTATCAGATATTAGACAGAAAAAAAAATAGGAGAGTAGTGAGGTTTTGTTGTTGTTGGCTTTTTTTAAATTGTGTGTGGAAGTTATTTAAAAAACACATTAGTTGCTTGATGGATTTTTCCACTCACTCTTGGAGTGGGTCCAGGGATTCCAATCCGGAGTGCACTGAGCTGATGGAAATTATGTGTGAAAGGACTGAGGAAATGGATGTGATGCAGGAGGAAGGAATGTTTTCAGTTTGTGCCCGCCAGACGCATTTTCATGTTTCAGGCTGGGGGTTGCCCGTCGAGATGATCTATATCGTCGCTGCGTCTGTCTCATCCTCCTGGCAACAAGTGAGAGTATAAGGAGTGTCAGGTGTCTGTGGAGATGAACAGGGAAATGGGGCCAGGCTTACAGCAGGGTCTAAAATGGACGTGGAATGCAGGGTAGTTAGTTATTTGTATTATGAGAGCGCTGAGAGGCCCAGATCAGGGATCGAGCCCAATTGCGCTAGCTGCTGTACGCACATAACAAATTGATGATCCCTGCCTCCAAAGGGCCTATGTCCAAGCATGTGATGGGAGGCAACAGGTGGATACAATGAATGAAGGGAGCACATTGTCAGCCTATTACAATTGGGTTGGTAAGGAGCAGTGTTAACACACCAGCTGCCTAGTGATTGTTGCATGGTTTGTAGATGTCATGACTAAGGTGAGTTTCAAGGAGGGAATTTAGGGAAGATGCTATACCAACCTGCTACAGCCTCTGTCACATGCTCAGTAAGCTCAGGTGTTGGAATATTAGAAACACCTGCAAGATATATAGGGGGTCGAAACATCATCTTTGGCAAGATATTTGTCTGGACTAGACTTCAGGGAGTTCTCCCAAACCTACCTCAGTCCAATAATCATCATCATCATCATCATCATAAGGAAAGGTTCAGTGATTTTAAGGCCACAAGGGATCATGGATCTTCTCCAGAGAGGGGAGAATTTCATGCAGAGATTCCTGCATTGAGCCCCAATACTATGTGGTTGAGCAAGAGCAGATCTCTTCTCAATTTAAAAAGTGATGGAGAATCTGAGCTGGTGTCTTTAGTTTGTAGGGTTTATGTACGTCTGTGTGTCATATAACATATACAGTGTGTTTTTCATTAAGTCTGCTAAGAAGGACACTTTGAAAAGCTCAGGCTTTCTAAACGTGGTCATGTATACTGCAGAGGCAGCAACTGAAAGCTAATTTGAAAAATTCATGCTGGACAGTGGGACAAGATATGCCCTTTAAATGATGGTCAGTGACCTGTGAAGAATTTCCTGAGTGCAGGGGGACTCAGTGGAATTGTTTTATGCCTAGGAGTGTGTGGCTCAGCAATTCCTTTTGGAGTGGTAGTAAGGGGTATATTGCTTTCCTTTGATTCCTACTGTAAGGGATGGTTCTAGACCCAAAAATATAGTTTTGTAAAAAATCTAAGTTCAATAGAAACATTCCTTTGACTTATAAGAAAAATCCTGTTTGACTTGGCACATTCCCTGGCACTGTTTGTAACTCAACCATTGGAACTTCCTTCTTTGGGTCCCTCCGTATGGGACACCTCTTCCAAAGGCCTGCAAATGCCAGAAGTTAACCGATTGAGGAAGGGATGGTCTTGTGGTTATGGCACTAGCATTCATGAGAACTAGGTTCAATTTTTGGCTTTGCCATGGACTCCCTCTGGGGCCTTCAGCAACTGACATCCCTGAGTTCATCAGTACCCCTTCTGAAAACAAACGGGAGCAACATTTGCTTTCTCCCACCTTTTGTCTATCTTGTCTGTTCAGATTGTAATATCTGGTGTAGACTGTCTCTAGGAGTGTGTGTGCAGTGCCTAGCACAATGAAGCACTGAACTTCTTTGGGTGCTACTGTAATATAAATAATACATTGAAAAGCACAAGAGCAAACATAACCCAAAGAGGGGGAAAGCACAGAAGTAATGGTATTAACAAAACATGAGGTCTTCTTCCCCATTAATCCACGCATGGCTTTTCCTCGCATCAGATTCCCCTTTCTTAATTTGTACCTTGTCTATTTGGATGGCAAGTTCTCTGCTCACAGGACACCATTGCAGGTGTTTATTCATAAATAAACAACAACAATGATTGTGCTAGGGGTCTAGCACTTTGAAGTTAAATTGATGAAAAGCAAAAGTGAAATTGATCAGTCTGTTTTCCTGGTGCAAGGGGGAAGAACTGAAAGTTGGGGGGTATTGACAATATGGAGGAGCAGCATAATATCAGACAAGGAGATCTGGATGATCTTGAAAGCTGGAGTAATAGAAATGAGATTAAATTTAATAGTGCAAATTGCAAGGTCAGGCATTTAGGGACTAACAACAAGAATTTTTGCTATAAGCTGGGACGTATCAGTTGGAAATAACAGAGGAGGAGAAAGACCTGTGTTTACTGGCTGATCACAGGCTGACTAGGAGCTGCCAATGTGATGCGGCTGTGAAAAAGGCTAATGCAATCCTAGGATGCATCAGGTGAGGATGCATCCAGTAGAGAGAGGACGTGTCATTGCTCTTGTACAAGGCACTTGTGGGACCTCACCTGGAATATTGTATGCAATTCTGGTCTCCCATGTTCAAGAAAGATGAATACAAACTGGAACAGGTGAGGAGAAGGGCTATTAGGATATCAGTGAAAGGGAGAATTTACCTTATGAAAGGAAAATCAAGGAGTTTGCTTGGTTAACCTAATAAAACGAAAGCTGAGGAGAGCTAGGATTGCCCTCTATAAATATATCAGAAGGATAAACACCAGGGAGAGAGAGAAGTTATTTAAGTTAAGGGCCAATGTCGGCACAAGAACAAATGGATATAAACTGGCCATCAACAAGTTTAGGCTGGAAATTAGTTGAAGGTTTATAACCGTCATAGAGGTGAAGTTCTGGAACAGCCTTCCTAGGGGAGTAGTGTGGGCAAAAAACCTAACTTGTTTCAAGACTAAGCTTGATAAGTTTGTAATGGGGATGGTATGATGAGGTTGCCTACAATGGCATATGCCCCATCCACAAGTGTTGTTAGCAAATATCTTCAATGGCCGGAAACAGGACACTGCACGAGGAGGGGCTCTGAGTTACTACAGAGAATTCTTTCCCAGGTGTTTGGCTGGTGGGTCTGGCCTACATGCTCAGAGTCTATCTTATCACTATATTTGGGGTTGGGAAGGAATTTTCCCACCGGTCATACACAGAGACCCTGGGCGGGGTTCACCTTTCTCTTCAGCATGGCGTGTGGGTCACTTGCTGGTTTGATTTAGAGTAAACGGTGGATTCTCTGTCACCTGAAGTCTTTAAATCATGATTTGAGGACTTCAGTAACTCAGCCACAAGTTATGGCCTATTATAGGAGTGCGTGAGTGAGGTTCTGTGGCCTCCAATGTGCAGGAGGTTGGACTAGATGATCATCATGGTCTCTTCTGGCCTTAAAGTCTGAGTCTGTGAAGCAAACAGTATTAATGGAAAAGTGAATTATATTTTTAACATTCTTTCAGTTTTAATAATAATAGTTCTTATCTAGCACTTTTCATCCATATATCTTAAAGCACTTTACGAGGAGGTTGGTATTATTATCCCCATTTTACAGATGGGGACATTGAGGCACAAAGAGGGGACGTGACTTGCCCAAGGACACCAAACGGACCAATGGTAGAACAGAGACTAGAACCCCAGCCTCCGGAGTCTACATTTGTGCTCTATCTACTACACCGCACTGCCTCTCTAATAGCCTGTGATGTGTGTAGACACTGTACTTCAGTAATGGGAGGCTTTTACCTGACAACAGCCCTTTTAAATAACAGGTTACAGCTCATGAACTAGTTGTCAGTTCCGTGCTTGTTTTGTTTCTTTGGGTAAACTAAACATGTCCTTGTGCATAATTTCCCCTTTTGGGGGAGGGGGTCTTTCAACCAAATAAAACAGTGGAGCCCACTTTCAGTTCGAGTTGAATGCTGCTTTAAAATCAAAACCCCAGCTCCACATTTGGAAAAAAAAACCGTACCCAGACTGAAACCATTCTGAGTATCTCACTCTTCAGGGCTCTGAGTTGTGTGGAAAGGCACGACTGCCCCTTGAACTCTCGGGACAATTCTCATCCCAATCTCAATCTGAACTCTGGTTGCCAGGCCCAGCTCTGCTTTTTACCATTTGTAAAGCCATCATCTACTTAGAGGAGGAAGGAGGAGCAAGAACCAATGGCTGAAACCAGACAAATTCCAATTAGAAATTAGGCACAAAGGTTTAATGGTGAGAGTGATGAACCAAGGGAAGTGATGGATTCTCCATGTCTTGGTGGCTTCTAATCCGGACCGGATGCCTTTCTGGGCTGTGTTTTAGCCACACACAAGTTATTGGGCTCAATGCAAGGGTAACTGGGTGAAATGCAATAGCCTGTGTTATATGGAAGGACGGGCAGACTAGGTGATCTACTGATCTTTTTCTGGCCCTAAACTCTTTGAATCTATAAATCATATCTTCTTTTAAATCCTGCTTTAAAACTTACCTCTTCCCAAAGGACTTTTCGTTTGTGATAAAAATCGAGATTTTGTCTTTTCATTCTGATTTGGAATGAGAAAAGTTTTTGAAATCTTACCGATTCCCCCAAGATGGAAAAATCATTTCCTGCCCAGCTCTAGTTCCCCTCCCCTTCTCTCAAAATTCCATCCCTTGCCCGTCTGAAGCACCCTTTGTCCTTCCACTCTTCTCCAGACTAAATCCCAGGTTACCCTGTGGAACTCATTACCACATGATATCACCTGTGGCCAAGGACTTAGCAGGATTCAACACAAGCCTTTATATAAATAACAAAACTATACAGAGATAGAATGGTAAATATTAAATATAGAGCAGAAACAAAGACTTTAGGAAAGGATCTAAACTTGCATGCTTCAGGGCATATGTCAACCTGTATCTTTTAGGGGTTAGGAGGAAATTTTCCATGGAAACAGATTATCCCATCACTGCCTACTGCCAAGTTTCTTGTACATTCATCTGAAGCAGTTTGGACTGACCAGAGACAGGATACTGAACTAGATGGACCATGGGTCTGATCCATTTTGGCAATTTCCATGTTCCCAGAGAGGGTATACAATTGTTTTAGGTTAGGTGATGTTGAGGCTATCCTAGTTTTGAAATAAATATCAGCCTTTTAGGCCTTGATATTTACCAGGAGGGGGAAAAAATAATGAACCTCTCATAAATAATTCAGGCTTCTCCATCTGTGAAAATGTTGGGTTTGGCTTGATTTCTCTCATAAACAAAGATAATCATCTGCTCTGGAAAATAAAATCAGTAGAATCTGGGTTGTGGAGGAGGAGGAGGATGTTTCCCCAAGATATGATTTTATTTCACCAGTCCAGAGTTAAAAAGCCCATAAACTCTCCCGTACATCAGTTAAACTCACTACTCTGCATCCCTGTCCTTTAGAAATGAAAGTAGCTTCAGGCTGCTATCCTGAAACACAGGTAAACATGAAGAGACTTGCTCAGACCTGCCAAGCTCTGCCTCATCGGAGCCAAATCCCATCGGCAGCATTTGTCGGATGCTGGTAGCTGATCAAAAAAAAAGGAGGCACCTGGCTTCGAGGTATGAGATGGAGCTTTGAAGCATCACAAAAACAACTCCTCTTCTGGCTTCATATAAGAATTACTGGGTGAATGTTGTATGGCTTCTACTGTCCAGGCGGGCCGAGAAGATAATGGTCCCTTTTGGCCTTAAAACCCATTGATGGAAGGTTTTGCCTGATGTGAAGATTTACATTGGAAGTGAACTGGGGTTTCTTTGAAAGCCTTTTGTGTGTAGATTGCAGGGGAGGGAGAGGGTTAGGGGAGAAAGGAGCTTTCAGGGATGTTATAGCCTTCAAAGCTATCGGGAGGCTGGGATCTAAGCAAAGCTGTTTTTATACACTCACCTGAAATCATGAATGCACCTGGCCCAGCTGCATCATTTCATGATGGCTGGGGCAGGGGGCTGGGCTGGGCTGAGAGTGATGTGAAGTGGATTTGAATCCTGGTTTGGTGTGTGACCTTGGACAAATTACTTGCTATCTCTGGGTCTCAGTTTCTCCATCTATGAAATGGGGACCATGATGCTCAGCTATCTCAAAAGGGCTTTGTGTGACCTTTGTAAAGTTTTCTATAAATGTTAGGCGGCAGCAGCAGAGGTAGGAACAGAATATAGAAATCCTGGGCTACCACTCCCATGTTTATGCTTCTAGACCATGCCTGGTCTAAGAGACATTCCTGTGCCACAGACTTCCAAACTGTGGAAGGTTTGGCAGGCTTTAAAAGCCCTTTGGAAGTTTTAAACAAGCTGCAGCTCTAGTTTAGTAAGTTATAGATCAAGTTAAAAAAGAACCTACCAACTGCTCTGACGGGATGGGTGAAAAACACTTCTGCTGCTAGTAAGTATTTAAAAACAAAGTACCCAATTTCCTTCTCCCTCAGCTTGCTCCTTTGATCACAATGAGATCTACTGAACAAGCCAAATATGATCACATTGGATTAACGTATCCAGGAGATTTCTATGAGGTCAAATATGCTGTTTGTTTGTTTTTGCCAGTCTCCTAAAACTCCAAATATGTTCATGAGATTTTGCTCAAATAGGCCTGTTTGAATATACCTCTGACCATGCAAACTTTTAGCCCAAAAGGAATTTCTTTCTCAAAGTTAGGAGCCCCTGAAAAAGTCGGTTTATAATGGAAACCTCATTATAACCTTAACTATAATCCGCTCCATCGTGCTTACTATAGTATCTAAATCATAGAATCATAGAATTCAAGATCAGAAGGGACCATTATGATCATCTAGTCTGACCTCCTGCAAGATGCAGGCCACATAAGCCGATCCACCCACTCCTTTAGCAAGCGACCCCTGCCCCATGCTTCGGAGGAAGGCGAAAAACCTCCAGGGCCACTGCCAATCTTCCCTGGAGGAAAATTCCTTCCTGACCCCAAATATGGCGGTCAGCTGAACCCCGAGCATGCGGGCAAGACTCTCCAGCCATACCCTCTGGAAAAAGGTTAAGAATATCATATCATTGACCCATTGTACTATTTACCAGTGTGGCACTTAATTGACCTATTGACTAAGCCCGTTATCCTATCATACCATCTCCTCCATAAACTTATCTAGCTTAATCTTAAAGTCATGGAGGTCCTTCGCCCCCACTGTTTCCCTCGGTAGGCTGTTCCAGTATTGCACTCCCCTGATGGTTAGAAACCTTCGTCTAATTTCAAGCCTAAATTTCCTGACTGACAATTTATATCCGTTTGTCCTCGTGTCCACATTAGCACTGAGCTGAAATAATTCCTCTCCTTCCCTGGTATTTATCCCTCTGATATATTTAAAGAGTGCAATCATATCTCCTCTTATCCTTCTTTTGGTTAAGGAAAACAAACCGAGCTCCTCAAGTCTCCTTTCATACGACAGGCCTTCCATTCCTCGGATCATTCTAGTGGCCCTTCTTTGTACCCGTTCCAGTTTGAATTCATCCTTCTTAAACATGGGAGACCAAAACTGCACACAATACTCCAAATGAGGTCTCACCAACGCCTTATATGACGGGACTAGCACCTCCTTATCCCTACTAGAAATACCTCGCCTAATGCTTCCCAAGACCGCATTAGCTTTTTTAACGGCCACATCACATTGCCTACTCATAGTCATCCTACGATCAACCAGGACTCCTAGGTCCTTCTCCTCCTCCGTTACTTCCAACTGGTGCGTCCCCGGCTTATAACTAAAATTCTTGTTAGTCATCCCTAAATGCATAACCTTACACTTCTCACTATTGAATTTCATCCTGTTACTAATACTCCAGTTTACAAGGTCATCCAAATCTCCCTGGAGGATATCCCGATCCTTTTCCGAATTGGCAATACCTCCCAACTTGGTGTCATCCGCAAACTTTATCAGCCCACTCCTACTCTTGGTTCCCAGGTCAGCAATAAATAGATTGAATAAAATTGGACCCAAAACCGAACCTTGAGGAACTCCACTGGTAACCCCCCTCCAACCTGACAGTTCCCCCTTCAATACTACCCTCTGCAGTCTCCCCTTTAACCAGCTCCTTATCCACCTCTGGATTTTCATTTCGATCCCCATCTTTTCCAATTTAACCAGTAATTCTTCATGCGGTACCGTATCAAACGCCTTACTGAAATCCAGATATATTAGATCCACCGCATTTCCCTTGTCTAAAAAATCTGTTACTTTCTCAAAGAAGGAGATCAGGTTGGTTTGGCACGATCTACCTTTCGTAAATCCATGCTGTAATCTATCCCAGTTGCCATCGGCCTCATGCTCCGGAACCACTCTCTCTTTTAAGATTTTTTCCATGATTTTGCATACTACAGATGTTAAACTAACAGGCCTGTAGTTACCCGGGTCACTTTTTTTCCCCTTCTTGAATATAGGAACTACATTAGCTAATCTCCAGTCAAACGGTACAATCCCCGAATTTAGAGATTTATTAAAATTTATCGCTAACGGGCTAGCAATATCACTCGCCAATTCCCTTAATATTCTAGGATGAAGATTATCCGGGGCCCCCGATTTACTTCCGTTAAGCTGTTCAAGTTTGGCTTCTACCTTAGATACCGTAATGTCTACCCCCATCTCTTCATTCCCATCGGTCCCTCTACCACTATTCCTTAGCCCTTCATTAGCCTCATTAAAGACCGAGGCAAAATCATATGTAGCTACAGTATATAACTGGCTCTGTCCTGTCTAACTACTCACCCACCCAGCTCTTTCTCTCTTTCACATTTGTTCTTTCACTAGTTGCGATTAAATGCTGGGGCAATTAGTTGATGACAAGGAAGATCCCATTACGAATTCTTGAAAATTAAGCAAAATTCAAGACTTGCTGACTCGGTGCACTTTTGCTGGATTCAAGTCCAAGAGATGGCTGCATTATCATCTGAAACATATTGGGATTCTGACAAGTTTCAGATGACCTGCTTGTGGAAATCTCCTCAGAAAGTTGTGCTGAGTTGATATTGTTTCCTTAGAGAAAGTAACCAAGTTACTTGTTTCTGAGAGGTTTCAGAGTAGCAGCCGTGTTAGTCTGTATCCGCAAAAAAACCAGGAGTATTTGTGGCAAAGTACTCCTGTTTTTTTTGTTTCTGAGACTGTTTCAATCTCTCCTTTGAAGAAACCGTTTCAGCATAAAATGGACAAGGAATGATTGTTCAGTGCTGTTCCGCTGGTGGCTAGTTCCTGGAAATCTATTCCTGGGGTCATAGTATGCTAGAGAAATGTGGTTTGATTGCTTTCCACTGGGACAGTCAAAGGAATGAGATGTGTATAGCATCATGCCACCCCAAAGAGCAAAGTAATGAGTATTCCAACTAGTCCAATGTGTGGTGTTAACCTGGTCCTGGAGATGCACCAACTGATGAGGCTCCGAGAGCAATGGAAAGAGGAGGTAGTGTTGGGCGGGGTCAGGGAGGGAAGATCTGGTTTTCAGGTTTTGACAGGTCTGCCTGGTCTTCAGGTTAGTCTCCGCACCCCTCTTCTGGTCTGTGGAGTTGCCATGCAAGCTTATGGAGCTGGGGTATCATAAGAGGAAAGCATTTGTATCACGTGGGTTGTTAGAGAAACAAGCCTGATTGATTTCCCCCAGGGGGATCAGTGAGTTCAGAAGCTTTCAAGCCCGCATTTGAAGGATTTCCACCCCCATATTCCCTGCAATCTGAACAGCATTTCACAGAGCGCTGCGCAGAATTTGCAGAAGACAGAGCTGGGGGAGAACTTATTTGGGTCATCCCATTTGGGCAGGCCAGGATTGTTCACTACACCATATTCTACATAGGGTGACCAGACAGCAAATGTGAAAAATTGGGACAGGTGGTGGGGGGTAATAGAAGCTCATAAAAGACAAAAAAACAAAAATCGGGACTGTCCCTATAAAATCGGGACATCTGGTCACCCTAATTCTACAGCAGGAGGAATGGTGTATTGTACCAAGCAATACCCACCTCTCCTCTCACGTACCAAAGGCTGACATTGCAGGGAAGGAGAATAGAAAAAGAAAATATCCTCCTGGGGAGAAAACATGCTCCTCCTTGCAGTTCTTCCTATCTCCGATTTTAGTTGATCTTTAGGAGAGTTGATGCACTGCAAGGCAGTTGGGGAATGGTCTATCCAGCCGAGAACTGCCTGTAAAACAACCCTTTCACAGGGATCAGCCTATTTTTAGGTCGTTGGCGTCTGAGTTCTGGAGAGCAGGGGTATGTGTGTGTGAGAGAGAGATGGTTATGAAAGCCTTGGCTCCGACCTCCTCAATTTCAGCAGGTTATTGTCTTAAATAGAACATCCAGCTTGCAATTCCCTGTTTGATCCTTTGAAACTCTGGCTCAGCCACCTGATATATAATTTTCATTCCCCCCTTCATGTGCCCCCCCCCCCCAACACTCTAACACATTATAGCAGGAACTAATTTTGTCTGGACTATTATTAGATCATGAGATCAGGGCAACATAGAGGTCGTAAAATGTTTCATTCTCTCTGAATGGCTATCGTGCCCCTATCAGGTACCATAACGTTAGGTTTGCTTATTGTGCAGATTGCTTGAGTTGCAAATTGCACATTATCCAGCTTAAACACCTGGCATTTACATTCATTATAACCCCAACGCCCCCCCCCCTTTATGGCCTCCCTCGAGGGCCTTCCAATTGGTCAGGAGCGCAAATGAATGTTTTATGATTATGATGACTAATGTGAGGGGCTCTGGAGAAAGAGAGGCCGAGAGAGGACTTCATGGAACACTTGGACATGACATCCCTGTATGCCAGAGAAGTGGATGTTTCAGTCGTGACTTTGATTATTTAGCATTCATCATTAAACCAAATAAGGAAGGCTTTAATTATAGAACAAGGGGGCATGCCCCAGTTGAAGGAAGGAGTGGTTTTGTGGACTGCAGGTTGGGAATTATGGGATGCATCCCCCGCTCTGTCACTGATTCACTGAATGACCTCAGGCAAGTCCATCACTCCATGACTCAGTTTTCCCATCTGTAATGCGATACCAGCCTGCCTTAAACAGAGAGACAAGGTGGGGGAGGTAATATAGTTTATTGGACCAACTTCTGTTGGGGAGAGAAACAAGCTTTCGAGCTAAAGCAGGATGAATTTATTATGGGGAGGGAGAGCTTAGAGGTTATCCCACTGGTAACCTTAGAAATACACCGATTTTTAGCTACACTTTATTTGGTCTTTCAAAAGAGATAAGGCCAGATTTTTAAAGGTATTTAAGCACATAACTCCCATTGATTTCAGTGAGAGCTAGTCACCTGACTAAAGACTAAGGGCCAGGTTTTAAATGTATTTAGGTTCTTAACTTCCTTTGAAATAATGGGAGGTAGGCACCTAAATCACTTTTAAAGCCTGGCCCTTAAGTCTGTTTGGGGGAGGCTTGGCCTGGAGATAAACCAGACGATGAACCTTGGGTGTGCAGCGGGGTCTGGAGTTCAGATTTTGTTATTAATGTTACAGTAACACCTCAAGGCCCTGCCTGAGAGCTGGGCCCGTTGTGCTAGGAGCTGTCCGACCCCAGAGTGAAAGGTAGTCCCTGCCCCAGAGGGTTACAATGTAAACGGACCAACAGAGAATGGATAAGAGGGGGAATAGAGGCACAGCCGGGTCACGTGGAATGCAGATCCTACCCCTGAAAACAGAGCAAGCCTTGAATGTTCCTGATCATTCAGACCTGACTACTGCAATGTGGGGCCCATCTTTATTCAGAGCCCAGTAAGCTCTGGTCACTGAAATCCGTGGCTGTACCTAGAGCCCACTGAAGTGAATGGTACAATTCCCATTGGCTTGGTTGGGAAGGAGGGGGACCCATAGTTGCTGCTCCTGAGGTAGACTGAAAGGGCCAGAGCCTCAGCTGGTGTAAATCAGCATAGTCCCACTGAATTGAATAGAAGAGGACCTATTTATACCAGCTGGGGATCTGACCCAATGAGCTGAACCACATTTTTGAACGGTATCTGTGCATGTGGTGGGGTGAGGGGTGCGTTAGTTTGATCGGTGTATGTGTCAGGCTGTATTGTTTTGATGTATGGAGTTGGGTAGTGTGTTATCTAGGAGGGGGTAGGGGTGGTGTTAGTGTGTTATTTTTGGGTAGATGTTGAAGTGAGGGATGTATTATTCTAGTGTGTATGTGTGATGGGATGGGGGGTATGATTGTGGAGGGGGGTGTATAGGGGTGAGGGTGTGATTTTGAAGTGTGTGGTTGTGTGTTGGGGTGGGGGGTGAGCTTGTGTAGAGTGTGCACGATTTTGGGGTGTGTACATGCATGTATGTGTTGGGATAGGGGTTTGCTATTTTGGTGTGCATGTATTTAAGAAAAAAAAGTGAATTCTCTTCCTTAACTGGACAGAAGCCAGAGTGGCAGAGCAGGCTCTCTCTGCTGGGAATACCACCCAATAAAAAGCTTTCATTAATGCGCATTACTCCCAAAAGACCCATTCCTCACACACTGACAGAGAGCGGAGGACACAGCTAGGAACCAGGAAGCTGCAAGCTAAACATTAACAGTCATATATGCCCTAGATCTTGAGTCCTTTGGCATCTGGTGTGTTTTACTGTCTCCTTCCTTGTATTTGAATTACCTTGTCTTCTCTCCATGGCAGCCTGTCCAGCTCTAGCTTCAGAGAAGGAGCATCACAGGAATTTAGCTACTTGGCTTCGCTACCATGCCCTTCAGCCAAAACCTCTCACCGTTTCCACCAACCTAATTCCAGCATGCCTAAGAGTTATTTTATGATGGGGGAGCTGGGCTTAGGACAAGTTTGACGTTCTTTTGATTCCTTAACAGGAACAGGGAGAGCAAGGGTATGGTTTTGCCAGTGGTTTCATTCAGGCCAGGACTCCATTTCTGGCATTGAGCTCAGATGCCGCCTCCTCCAGTCCCATGACTAGAGGAAGAGATTGAGAAGAGGGTCTTCCTATTAGGCCTGAACTCAGGATTGGCAGACCAAATAGGTGCCCCTAAGCAGCCTCTAACTTTGCTTGGGTTTTTTTTCAACCATTCCAGGTATCGCTAATGCTGTGTTTTCCCTTGGGATGCACATGGAGATCATAAGAACAGCCATGCTGCGTCAGACCAATGGCCCATCTAGCCCAGTATCCTGTCTTCCAACAGTGGCCAATGCTAGGTGCCCCAGAGGGAATGAATAGAACAGGTACTCATCAAATGATCCATCCCCTGTCTCCCATTCCCACCTTCTGGCAGACAGAGGCTTGGGACATCATCCTTGCCCATCTTGGCTAATAGCCATTGACGGACCTATCCTCCATGAACTTATATAGTTCTTTTTTAACCTTGTTATTGTCTTGGCCTTCACAACATCCTCTGGCAAGGAGTTCCACAGGTTGACTGTGTGTTGTGTGAAAAAATACTTAATTTTGTTTGTTTTAAAACCTCCTGCCTATCATTCCAGGATACCCTGAGAAGATAAAGATACACAAATGAGATGCTGCCTCTCCAGAGATTGTTTCCTGGCTTAAATAATTTTAATTAGTAAATACATAAATGAGACTGAAAATTGTCCAAAAGAGAGAGGCTGAGGCACTGAGATATTTTTAACTCCTGCTTGCCTTATTTTTTGTTTTGTTTCATTCTCTCTAAACATTTTGCTTGTCCTGGGTGGTTTTCCTTTGTCTCATTCTGGACTAATGAGATGCTCCAGTGGTAGATGACTGAGGCAAGGGTGAGGACAGGTTGGCTGATGGCTATGGAAGCAGGAAGGGGAGAAGGTATACACCATTTTTGCTGAAAAAAGTCTATTTAGGAAATAATCAGGTGGTTAGGAAAGAAAATTAAGCTTTTGAATACAGTCTTCTGATGTGCACATCGTATCTATCTATCTATCTATCTATCTATCTATCTATCTATCTATCTATCCTGCAATACTACTCTATTTATTATGTATCATTTGTATTACATTCATGCCTAGAGGCCAGGGTCCCAGGGTGCTAGGCTCCATACAAACATGTAAGAAAAGGTTGGTCCCTTCCTCAAAGAATTTACAATCTAAGTGTAAGACTATAGACAAGAGGTGGATACAACACAAGGAAACAATGTAAGGATGATGGTTGGCATACACAATGCACAGTCAACCTCTGGAACTTGTTGCCTGGGGATGTTGTGAAGGCCAAATGTATAACTGGGTTCAAAAACTAATTGGATTACTTCATGGAGGATAGGTCCATCAATGTCTATTAGTCAGGATGATCAGGAATACCACCCATGCTCTGGGTGTCCCTAAACCTCTAACTGCTGGGACTAGATTGCCCTGTTCTGTTCATTCTGTCTGAAGCATCTGGCATTGGCCACTGTCAAAAGACAGGATATGGGCTAGATGGACCTTTGATCTGACCCAATATGACCATTCTTATGTTATGTCAAAACAGTGACCATAGAAAGTCAGCTCCCTAACCATAGTCAAGTCCATTTTGTAGGCATCACAGCAGAAGAAAAGTTTTAAAGAAGACAATGGGTTGGCTTTGAAGATCGCCTGCCCAGTACGGACTATAGAATTTATAAAGACGAGGTGGGTGAGGTAATATCTTTTATTGGATCACCTTCTGTTGGTGAGAGAGACAAGCTTTTGAGCCACACAGAACTCTCCTTCAGGTCTGGGAAAGGTACTGCCAGCATCACAGCAACATGCGCGGTGGAACAGATCGTTTAGTATAAGTAGTTAGCACATATTGTAAGGGACCATTGCATTTTGCTGTGACCCTGGAAGTACTTTTCCCAGACTTGAAGCAGAGCTCTGTGCGTCTCAAAAGCTTGTCTCTCACATCAACGGAAGCTGGTCCAATAAAAGATATTACCTCATCCGCCTTGTGTCTCTCATATCCTGGGACTGACACAGCTACAACTACACTGCATACATAGAATTTATGTCAGTTATGATACCCTGGATTGAGTCATCTGCTGGGACTGAACCCAAGACCTTTATGTCTAAAAACATAAATATCAGTTGCTTGAGCTAAGGAATTAAGTTCATTAGCTGCAGGCAACAATAGACTCACCAACCTCTTTTTGTGGGCTAGCCAGCAGACGCAGTGGAAGCCCTACACTGAGTTAACGTGGGCCGCCTGTGTATTGCAGATGGTTGAAATTATTCACATTTTGATTTTTCAGCAAGAAAGAAAAATAAAATTTTGACTAAAAAACAAATACCATCTTAGGGCTGGTCCACACTAAGAAGCGGGGTCGAACTAGGGTACGCAAATTCAGCTACATGAATAGCGTAGCTGAATTCGAAGTACCCTAGTTCGACCTACTCACCCGTCCAGATGGGAACTGGTTGGCTCCTCTGCGACTCCTCCGCCCGCCGCTTGCAGTGTGGAGTGGTGGAGTACCGATCGCGCGCGGAGTTCGAAAAACTATTGCCCAGAGATTACGCGCGTAGTTCAACTCCGAGAAGTCGAACTCACCGCGTTGACCCGGCTGGTAAGTGTAGACTAGCCCTTAGACTCCTAAAGGCCTAACAGGATGGATTTATAGGCAATGCGCGGTGGCTGGAAGTTTATCTGTCAGTCCTATAGACTATGGGAGAGATTAAACCCCTAGATTTTAAAATGTACAGGATTTATTAGAAAAGAATATCCATTTCAGGGGTGCTTTGAACCATCCTAAAGAATCCTACAGTTGATTATAATTGTTCGTTCAATCCTGTACATGAGTGTGTGTGTATATATATCATCTGTGTCTATACATCCATATTGTGCGTGTTTGTATAAAATAAAGTGTGTGTATGACAAAGAGACCTAGATTTTGGTAGATCTACTGGTTTGAACATTATTACCCATTCTGGAGGAATTCCAGAGGAACATAGGAATTGTTAGTTTACTTTTCTGCCTCCATTACCGGATGCCACAGAAGAACTACTAAAATCCACATAAATAACAGTTATGGAATAACCTGTCAAGTTTTTTTCCTAAGCATTGCCATTCATTACTGACGTATACCTTGAAGCATGGGGGTTATTTCCCTAGCAATTTTTATTCTACTTAGCGTAACTCTGTATGTTTTCATTATGCATATGAATGTCTTCTCCTTTTTGGAATTGTGCTGATGTCGTGGCTTTGATGGTACCTTGTGGCAATCAGTTGCACAGGTTAATATATGCACAAAATATGCAATTTTTTTGGCAATTTTAAATGTGTTCTTTAAATTTATAGGGACTATATCTCAAGCTGGTAATAGCTTTTAAAAATGAGGGAAACTTTTCAGATATTTCCACTGTACATGTGTGCATATGTGTTTGGCCATATATTCCCTAGATATATTTAATCCTGCTCAGTGCAGGGGAGTGGATTAGATGATCTCTTGAGGTCCCTTCCAAGCCCACACTGCTAAAATTCTATGACATGTATGTTTATACATAATATGCACCGTCTAGCACTAAAAGTCTTAACAAGATACTGTAGCTGGAAGCTGAAGCTCAACAAATTCAGACTAGAAATAAGGTGAAAATTAGTCATTAACCATTGGAGCAACTTGCCTTGATACCTAGTGGATTCTCCATCACTTGAAGTCTTTAAATGAAAACTGGATGTTTTTCTAAGAGAGATGCTCTATGGGCTTAATGCAGAAACTGCTGGGTGAGGTTCTCTGGCCTGTGTTAAGTAGGAGGTCAGACTAGATGATCATAATGGTCCTTTCTGGCCCTAAAAACTGTGAATCTATGTTCCTGTCAGCCACATACAGGGCTGGAAGGATTTTTTGTTGTTGTTGTTGTTAATGTTGACAGATCATAGAATCATAGAATCATAGAATCTCAGGGTTGGAAGGGACCTCAGGAGGTCATCTAGTCCAACCCCCTGCTCAAAGCAGGACCAAACCCAACTAAATCATCCCAGCCAGGGCTTTGTCAAGCCTGACCTTAAAAACCTCTAAGGAAGGAGATTCCACTACCTCCCTAGGTAACCCATTCCAGTTCTTCACCACCCTACTAGTGAAAATTGAGACCATTACTCCTTGTTCTGTCATCTTCTACCACTGAGAACAGTCTAGATCCATCCTTGGAACCCCTTCAGGTAGTTGAAAGCAGCCAGCCCCTAATCATTTTGCTGGACTCTCCAATTAATCCACATCCTCTGGACACAGTACTCCAAATGAGGCCTCACCAGTGCTGAGTAGAGGGGAATGATCACATCCCTTGATCTGCTGGAAATGCCCCTACTTATACAACCCAAAATGCCATTAGCCTTCTTGGCAATGGCATTTTGATGTTTTGATGTTACTGGCCTAGTGGATTGGGGGGAGGCTGTAGATGTGCCATATCATGATTTTAGCAAGGCTGTTGACAAAGTCTCACATGACAGTCTTGTAAGAAAATTAGGGAAATGTATTCTAGGTGACATTAGTATCAATTGGATGCAAAACTGGTTGAAAGACTGTACTCAAAATAGTTTTCAATGGTTTGCTATCAAACTGGGAGGAGATATCTAGTGGGTCCTGTGGGTATCAGTCCTGGGTCCAGTAGTAGTCAACGGATTTATGGATGACTTGGATAACGGAGTGGAGGTTATGCTTATAAAATTTGTGGATGACACCAAGCTGGGAAGGGTTGCTAGCACTTTGGAGGACAGGATTAGAATTCAAAACAACTTTGACAAATTGGAGAATTGGTGCAAAATCAAACAAGATGAAACTTAGTAAAGACAAGCACAAAGTACTACACTTAAGAAAAAAATCAACTGCACAACTACAAAATGGGGAATAACTGGCTAGCCAGGGGGATATAGGGGATCACAAATTGCATGAGATTCAGCAATAGGATGCAGTTGTAAAAAAGGCTAATATCATTTTGTCCAAAGAGATGGACACATTGGAGAGAGTCCAGAGGAGAGCAACAAAAATGATTAAAAGTTTTGAAAACCTGATCTCTGAAGAAAGGTTTGGGGAAAAAAACCCAAAACCTGGACATGTTGGGGATTGGTCCTGCTTTGAGCAGGGGGTTGGACTAGGTGACCTCCTGAGGTCCCTTCCAACCCTGATATTCTATGATTCTATGTTTAATCTTGAGAAAAAAAAGACAGAGGGGGGGCCCTGATAGTCTTTAAATGTGTTAAGGGCTGTTATAAAGAAGTCTGGTGATTGTTCCCCATGTGTGCTGAAGGTAGGACAAGGAATAATGGGCTTAATCTGCAGCAAGCGAGATTTAGGTTAGATATTAGGAAAAACTTCCTAATTCTAAGGATCATTAAGCACTGGAATAAGCTTCCAATGGAGGTTGCATAATCCCTGTCATTAGACGTTTTTGAAGAACAGGTTAGATAAACATCTCTCATGGATGGTCTGTGTATACTTGGTACTTCCTCAGTGCAGGGGACTGGAGTAGATGACCTCTTGAGGTTCCTTCCTGCCCTATGTTTCTATGATTCTATCTTTATTTCTAGTTCTAAATTGCTGTGGGGTTTGTATCCCAATTGTTAGTGGCTCAGTTGTTGTTGTTGTTGTTTTTTAATAGTGCAGAGTATTTTAATTTTTTTTTAAATGGGGTCTTGAATCACGATTTAATGATTACAGCAGTTGCAATTCAGGATTGAGTCCCCTTGTGAAGTGTAATAGGGATGTACCCAATAATATTTTATTAAAATTTAAGTGTGTCCATTAGAAAATCCTATAGAATCGAAAAGCAAAACCAGATCCTTTCTGTAGGTTTTTTGAAACCACCTTATAGAATTGTATAAAATAGATTCTGATCTCGACTGAGTTTTGTTAGATAGTTCTAAAGAATTATAGAGAGATTATTTTGTCCTATAAAATAATATAGGATTTTCCCACAAGGGTAAGAAATGAGCCAGATCCTCAACTGGTGATGATTTTTATAATAGAGCTACTCCAATATACACTGGCTGAGGATCTGGCCCATAATATCTCATCATAATTGATACTAGCAATTTCCTATTAATTTCCTGCTAGATTTGTCAGCCCCAGGGCACCCTTCTTAGCTACAAGTTGGGTGCTTCTCTGAACCCAGCTCTCTTTTGAGGCTAGCTCCCCGTTAGCCATAATCCTTTTCCCCCAGCACCCGTCTGCGCTCCCATATAGTGACCGAAAACATCTAAGCTTGTGTGAAACAGCAGCAGCACTGCAATGCTGCCGCTCATAAAACTTCTTTCAAACCTGGCAAATGAAGCACTTAATTTCCCTGTCCCGAGTCACATCCTTAAATTGATGTTGACGGATTTGCTCCTGGCTGGTGTGTGTAAAAGCCCAAAGAGGTCCCCAGAACCGCTCGAATTAGCTCTTTCCTTTGACATTTTAGCATATGGGCCTGATCCCCAGCTGGTATAAATCAGCCATGTGCCAGTGAAGTCAGTGGAGTGGTGCCAGTTTACACCGGCTAAGGAACAAGGTTTTTTGGGGGGTCGCGGGAAATGATGGGACTCAGCCATTCTATGAACGTGCATCCTAATTCTTTTCTCCCTCTACCTTCTGATTTCCTCCTACCACCCCAAAAGCCTGTCTGTGGTCTCCACTGCCCCCCACTCCTTCCCCAACCCAGTCAGAGTGTGCGTCTGCAAAAGTTCCGCAATAATTAGTGCCGACCTCTGGCTGCTCACTTCTCGCTCCGAATCCTGGTTGTCAGCTCCACCTGTCAGAGGGCTGCGAGGAAATGAAGCATTTGGAGGCACGGAGACGTGGGAAGGAGGAGGAGAGATGTCCCCGCGCTACAAAGCACATTGCTATTAAAGTGTCAGTTTTTTGGTTTACTGTTGCAGTTTGTGTGAAGAGTTTATGGATCAGCAGATAACAGTAATTATCACACAGACTTTTCAGCTAAAGTCTAATCTAACCTTTTATAGTTTTGTACCACTAGGCCTTTTTTTATTTTATTTATTTTTTTTGTAAGGCTAATCTGGTTACTGTCCTCCCTCCCTCCGGCCACTAAATCATCAAAGCAGACATCAGACATCTTCTTGCAAAAAAAGATGCATAGATTAATTGAGAGAGGGGGCGGGCAATGAGGTTTTACTAATCAGGGGAATTTATTGTGGTGAAACCCAGGGATACATTAGCAGTGCTAGAAAGAAAAAGGGAGCTTGGATGAGCTGAGAGGCCATCAGCAGACCAGAAGCATGGGACCTGTGCAGAAGAATATATAGAACCGTGTTTAGCTTTTGCATACACCAGTCCTGATTAACCACAACTTTGTTAAAGTCAGTGGAGTTCCTCTGGATTTGAGGGCAGAATTGGAGGCTGTCTCTAGAGTACTCTTTGAACCACAGTGGAAAATTAGGGGAAAAAATTAGTTCCCATCATCGTTAGAAGTGTCTGGGAAAAAATGGATTTCTTTTTAAAGAAAGAAAAGAAAAAAAATATGCCTTTTGGACCAAAATGAAAATGTTTATGCAACATTGTTATTTTGGTCAAAATATAGTTTTTCTATGAAACTAATAGATTTTTTAAAACATGTCCTTTCGATTTAGTGGGGAAACATCGTCATCATTTATTTCTGTTACCGTAGAATTTAGTCTGTGTGCTACGTGCTGTGCAAACAGAAAAAAAAAAGATGATCCCTGCCCCAAAGTGTTTACAATCATTCTCATTTGATATTTTTAATCAGAGGGTGGGGAAAGAAGATGCACAGAATTTGAACATTTTATTTTAGATATGCTAAATATATTTTTTTTACAGATGGGAAACTGAGGCAGAGACCTACTGAATGATTTGCTCATGGGCTTACAAGTAGTCTCTGGTAAACCAGGGAATTGAACTTGGGGATTCTGTGTTTCAGACAATCATCCTGGCCTTAGAACCATCTTTCCTCTCAACCCTTATGCTATTGGATGATTTTTTCCCTATAGCTTATTTTCTAGTGCTTTATCCAGGCCTCCCTTAAATGACTAACGTGTTGGGGCTTTTGGCACTTCCCCAAGAGAGATTTTTAGCTAAATCAGCTTCATCATTAGGTACTCTAGGGCCTAACACCTAGGTACCTCTGAACCGGCTTCAAAAGATTTGTCAGTCCTGATGAGAATTTTGCAATCTCAAGATGCTTGGAGGCGCTTTGAATCCCTTGTGTGATGCGGGAAACCCCCACATTTATGCTGTCAAATTGCAAAGAGTGGCCACTACCTCTGTACACTAAAGAGGGGATCCTGCTATAGTCCATTGTGTTGGGGTGGCTTAGGGTACATGGGCTTTTTGGTTTCCAAGGGAATATTAAAATTTGGTAGAAGGCTTCAGGATGTGATGGAAAGACAGGTCTGAGAAAAAGATGGGTTCCCTGGAATTAGAGCAAAATAGCCCCCTCAACTGTCCCATCCCGTCCCTCCCCCCCCCCACACACATACCAAATTTAGTCTGAACCCAAACTGACCCTTGTTTGGAGCGCAAGCAGCATGTTTTCATTATTATTTCATTTCCCTTCTCACTTTGCCTCTGTGCTTCCTGGTTCCTGAAGCAGATGTGCTAAAATACTGTGACAAATGTTCTTCTGGTGGTTTTTGGCCTCACTAGAAGCAGGCAGTGCTGATAAGTTCCAAGAAGCCTTTTTTTTTTTCATGAGAAATCCATCCTAACTTAGCAAATCCAAAAGGTTTGATGACTATAAGCACACAGCATTCCCACAGTGCACCCATGTGCTGAATGTTGTCTAAACAGAACCTCTTCCTGGGGTTTTCCATGGTTTTTAAATTAAAAACAAAAAAAAGATAAAGAATAATAAGAAAAAGAAACTACAGCTTGAGCTGCTTCCTAAGGCTGGTTGTTTCAAGTGTTTCTCCCTGTTGGACCACTGGTATCCCTGTCCTGAGTTCCTTCTTCCTTCAGAGAGACATTTAACTCCTTGTTTGTATCTAAGAGGTCCCAGCTGGTCTCTCTGATAGGGTGAGTTGGCAGCGTCCTATAACCTGACCCAGTTGGGATAATTCCAAACTTTGGGAGGTTTGTCTTTCGTGATATATCTACGCACACATGCCATGGTCCTGAATAAGAGCTTTGTGGGAATTGGCATTGTGTCTTTCCTGAATAGTTGGTGGATAATATTTAGCTCCTGCATTCACATTGAATTTTAATGTCCTTCTGCTATGTAATCAATACACGTGTTGCATCTGGTGACCTTGGGCCATGGTCAATTTGGGTAGGAGGAGAGTGGGGGAAACCAGTTTGGAACTGATCAGTTATTATCTCTTGATAGAGAAAAACTGAGTTAATGAATTATGCCAAAAGAATTGAGAGACTGAGGGAGTCTCGTGTGACAGCAAGGGAGACTTTCTTAGCTAATACTTTCCATCTGCACCAGTCAGAAATAAATCTCTTTGCCATCCCCATCCCCCCGTCCCCAAATACTGGGACTGAGGTTGCTTAGAGGAGAAACTAAAGCCAAACTAAAGTGTTATTAAGACATCTGTGTGTCTAATGAAAAGTTACTAGGCAGGAGAGAGGCACAAATCATTATGAATCAATTTAACCCTGGCCAAAACTGTGCAGCGTAATTCATACTGGAGTTTGAGTTAAACAGTGGCATTTTAAATATAGTGGTGTGTCAGGGCTGTCTCCTGACGGGGCTGGCCTATAAGGCATTACAATATTTCATCTGCCAGTCCAAAATGCACTTAGAGCAGAGGAGCCACACAGTGTCTGGCTCCATATATTCATATTTACCATCGATGACTGGTGGTGGTGGTGATATTTTTTACTCCTCCTGAAACTTTGTTTCTGTTAATGACAGAGGGAACGTCTCACGGGGCTTGTGTCACTGGTGTATGAGGAGTTAGAATCCCAGTAGGGTTAGATGAGTCTTTCAGCCTTCTAAGTTAGGCATTCCATGTGGTTTACTCTATGGGTGCTTTTAGCCATGGCCTCAAATCCCAAAGAGGCAGGATGGTTAGGGTACTAGTGTAGAACTGGAGTGACCTGAGTTTAAGTCCCTGCTCTGCCACAGACTTCCTGTGTGACCTTGGCCAAGTCAGCCTCTCTGTGCCTCGGTTCCCCATCTGTACAATGGGGATAATAGCACCGCCTTACCTCACAGGGGGGTTGTGAGGATAACTGCATTAAAAGTGTGAGTTGCTCAGATAATGGGGACAGATAAGTATCTCAGACAGCTTCTTTCTATTACCCAAGGGTACCGTAGATTCCCTCCCCTCAGCAATTTGCATAATGGTCCTGATTTGCCTTGGTGTCCTTAGCCAAATTTCCACTGCCCTAGAGGTGACTGCACTCCAGTGGGTATTTTGTATCTGTGCAGCCTTGGAGACTTAAAATACCACCTGTCCCGCATGTAGGAAGAGTTCTATTTTTTGCAGGAACTCAGTGTCATTCAACGGATTTTTCCTGGCAGGGCAGAAAACACACAAATGAACATGGCTGCTGGGACTGCAGTGTATGTGGCATGCTGGGATGGAAAGCACAGTGGGTACAATTCATCTTTGTGCATAAAGCCAACATGAGGGCTGTGCACCACCTATCTCCCACTCCAAACCTGTTTTAAGGGAAATTTCAGTAGTGCATAGGCAGGCGTTTGGCTGGCTCTCTGCACAGGCATGAAATTCACCCTATATGAATGTAAGGTGCTTCATGTGTGAATGCAAAATTTTATTTGACTCAAGGCATGCTGCCTGTGCTGTATCTGGAGCTAGTCCTTCAGAAACTTGTGGTTCAGCAAAAGCCCTAATGTTCTATCTGAAGGGACACAGAACCCAGCTCCGCCTAACCTAAAACCACAAGCCAACATCAGCAGTGGCAAAAGGGAAAAGCCACAACCCACTTCATCCTGGCGTTTGAGGTCTGGACCAACCGGCCCAGGATTTAATACAGTCAGACTGGTATTTGGGCAGTCCCGGTCAATGGAAAAAGCCAAGTTGCTATTTTTGTTTTGGTCTGAATCAGAGAAATAGTAATGTTTCCAACCTCCCATTAACCTGGAGGATTTTTCTTATTACCTCAGCTTCGGAAATATTTGTATACTGGAAAATATGCCATTTCTCCCAGACAGCACTTTGTGGTTCTAAAATTATTTCTCTGCCTCAAACTTTGAGATCGTGTTTTCATATTAAGCCCTTACACCTCCTTTCTTTGGCCCTCATTTGTCTTCAGTGTTAAGGTCAGACCTTCTCAGTTACCCGAAAATATTATTTTGTTTAAATTGCTTCCCTAAAACTACTTCCATCTTCTTTTCTCCTGAAACTGGAAGGAAATTGCTTTAGCATTTTAGCAAGGACATGTGATTGCTTGCATTGCAAAGGCCAGCGCATTGTCTTCTCTACTGAACTCCAGTCTACCTATCCAGTGAGGACCTTGCTGCTGCCAGTCTGTTTATTGCTGAATTGGACAACGTAACCAAATTCAGCAGCTAGTTTGACTATGAGAAAAAGCCAATGAGCGAAAAATAGGCCTTTTGAGTTTGGTTGTAAATTGATTCTAAGTCTTGCTGTGGAAATTGCAGCTGGGTCTTTGACATGTAGGGTAAAATTCACTCCTCTGGAGGGATTCCAGGACATGGCCTATGCACCACTTAAGGCCTTTAGAGACTGCTATGATGTCCAGCTCCTTTAAATGGTTGAGCACTCTGTCCTCAGTGCAGATCCTCAGTTCCATTTGTTCCTGTTTGTTGCCAGAACAATGCCACCACAGCAAGCAAACAGCTGTGTTTAAATCAGTTCCCCCTGTGTCTGGCTCTTTCACTTTTGCGTGGAAATATAGCAGCCTTGCCTTGGGCTTCTCTGCGCAGAGGTGAATTGCTCACAGAGTGAATACAAACTGTTAAATGTTTTAGCTCTAGTAATACTTTGCACTTACACTGCACCTTTCATGCATGGATTTGAAAGCCCTTTGCGAGCATTGAAGCTGCACAGCTGTCCTTGTGGGTAAGCAGTATCATTTACAGCTAGGCAAGACTAAGCTACAGAGAGGTTAAGGTGTCAACCCTGGGTGCTTAAAGACAGATTCATAAAATCATATTTAGACACCAAAATAAGTGGCCTCATATTTGAGATTTCAGACCTCCCAAAACCCAGGAGATTCATTTAGCTCCCTGACTTTCCAAACATTCAAGGTTGAATATTTTAGCCTCAAGTAACTTGACAAAGGTCACACTACATGTCATTAGCAGAACCAGGAACAGAACCTAGGAGTCCTGAAACCCGGTCCGGATACCCACTCCCCTGCACTAAGCACATTCTCTCTCCTCCATTAATAAACCTGTGCATGACTGTTGACAGTATTGGCATGTTAAAAGGCACAGACGTTTGCAGTTATTACTGAATTTGACCAACAGCAAAAGTTCACGGTGAACCCCCAGAATTAATAAGGTCATTTTTCCATATTTGTTTCTCTCAACATTTTATATTGAGCGATTGGAGGTGGTGGTTGTTTTTTCCACTGTAGATGTGAAAGCAGTTTTGTGGTCATAGCAAAGAACTGCCATTGGCCATTTTTGCCAGGGGGAAGCTGCAGAGAGATGAAACATTTTTCAACCGTAATGTGGCCTCTAGATTCCAAACCAGGGCTGAAGAGTGCTGGCAGGGTGCAGTGTGATGGGGAAGCTTGAGGTGGAACTGCCCATGTTATTCCAGCTCAGCAGATAAATGGTGGATAACTAGAGGACTTTCAGACCCCACGTCTGTCAAGCTGGTGTTTCATGGAGACTCAATTCACTTAACTAACTAAAAAAAGGGAAACACCTGCTTAATTCCTCACCCATATATATTTTGTAACAACAGCACCCACCAGCGAGAGGTTTTCCATCTCTCCACACCCATTGATTAGTGTGGATTGTCAAGACATCCTGACGGTCTTCACTGTGTTGCTTCAAGAACCATCAGAGGTGACGTTATATTGATTAATTCAGTAAAGCTTCTCTTGCAAAGAGGTGCATCCCCTTTCAAATTACCCCAGTTCCTTCATGCACATTTCCATGGAAGGGACGGTGTCGGTTAGATGTTCTTGTCTGTCTGGGACTCTGTCCTGTTCCAGCAGAATCATATTTCTGAAAGGCAGGCACTCACATGTAACTGTTCTCTCTCTGAGGTAGAGAGAACAATGCTCTGCTTACGGAGCCCTCGAGAATGGAACAAAGAAAGTACGAGAGGGAGAGAAGTATTTATCTTAGGGTTCTGGAACATAGTCCTGGAATGAAAAGGACTTCTTAGCTCAACTAGTCCATCTTCTGACATGTGCAGGACTATTGCCTGCAATATACAGTTCTGTCAAGTGCTTTGTATGGAGTATTCTTCAAATGACCTCTTCAGTACTTACCACTGGCAAGCACAGGGGTCTCTGGAGCACAGGTCTTGATTCTGCCATTGTCTGTTTGAGGACTTGAGCAAGTCATTGGAGCTAGAGAGGACGCTTGGTTTTATGGTTCACACACTGCATTTTAGGACTCAGTAGATCTAGGGCTCTTCCACTGACATCCTGTGACCTTGGGCAAATCATTTAATCACTTTCTGCCTCAGTTTCTCCCATCTGTAAAGTGAGGATACTATCACTCCTACTTGTCTTGCACTCAATAGTCTTGTCTTTTTGGACTATAAGACCTTTGACTTCATTGGAGCTATGCTGATTTACACCAGCTGAGACTTGGCCCTGAAAGCCTATCTGACTGTACTACAAGCCTGGTGCCCAGTCCTATGAGGTGGGTTGTGCCCTCAAGTCTCATTGAAGTTATTGGGAAGTTGAGGGTGATCAGAATCTTCTGAGGAACTGGCCCCTTGTGAGGTTGGCCCATCTCTGCTGAGGCTAGCTAGTTGTTTTGCCAAAGCCCCACACTGTGCCTGGCTCCTGTCTAACGAGACGGCAGAGTGTGATGCTTATGAGATGAATTGAAAGAAGAGGAAGAGCAAAGGAATCTGCAGGAGGGAAATTTCACAGCAGCTTAAAAAATACATTTGAAATGTAATGAAATGTCTCTTTGGACTCCAAAAAAAGGCTGCTGCATTGTCTTGTTCACAGTTTGAGAGCATTGCTGAATATAGCTGTGGGAAGCTCTCTCCATCTTCTCTAGCACAGGTGTGACTATCAGAACCTTCTGAACTTCTGAGTGGAGCTTTGATCCTCTCCAGCTTTGCCCCAATCCTGAGTTGTAAACAAAGAAAGGCAGTGGAGAGGAGATTACCTGGCAGATCTCTGGTGACATGATGGATGCCCATTGCCGAGGCAGGGTTAATTGCCATGATGACAGCGCTTCCCAAGCGTTCTTCCTTTCTCCGTTAGCCCCCTTGCTGCATGTGTTGTGTTGATCTAATTTGTTCAACTGAGTGGCTAAACAAATAACTGCAAACCCACTGCTTATTCAGACGTGCGGCAAAGGGGGCAGCTCACGGAAATTATATTTCCTTGAATGTCTGATGATGAACAGGTTGTGGAAGAAAGGACTGGGCAGGGAGCAAGAGAGGTGAGGTAAAAGAAAGGGAACTTTATCAATGGTACCTGACTATTACTGTGTCCTCTGGCAATAACCCAGGTCATGGTGAATTCTGTTATTCACAGAGTCGTGCTATGCAATGACATAGGAATTCAACTACAACTGATCCTCTGTTAATGTCCCCAAAGTGCACAGGAGCCACTGGCTGAAGGAGAAGAGTGAATTTCTACCCCATGGATGGGAGTTTGTATTTACTTCTTACAGGCAGCTCGTGCAACCGGATCTGCGCGGGCAAACCCCTGAGCCCACGCTCAGCCTTAGTGTAGTCAGATGCAGGGTTTGGCCCTTGATTTTTATCTTGTGGCGTAGTAATTCCACCCATATTAGGTATTAAGCACTCAGTGAATCCCATCTCACAGTTTTCATTGCTTGACTTCCACCTCAGTTTGCATAAGCCACTAAATATCCCTCAGGTAGGAAGGCCCAGGTGTCACTACCAAGTTGGGCTGGGCTTGAATTTGGGAGATTCCAGTGAAAGGCTCTGTTGCCCCTCGTTGTTGTTGTTAAGTATTTGTGGTAACTCCTATGACGTGCTAGGTATTTTCCAGGCAGAATAGGAACTCCCCAAAGCACCTGCAGTCTCAATCCAGACAATGGGAGTTTGGACAGATGGGATACGACTTATGAGTAGTCAAGGTGGTGTTTGGTCAGGCCTTGGCAACATAAGGTCCTGTAGTCTCCCCTCCCCCCTGCCCACCCCTTTAATGTGTTTGTTATTCTTCAGGATAAAGTCAGTGGGGTTCCCTGTAGGGAGCATGGGAGAGGTTGGTTTTCAGGAAGGACTTAAATGCTGAGAGGGTAGGGAAGGGCATGCATTCCATGTGGGCCTGTGTGGAGGAAGGCATGGAGACATTTACAGGGCATTGAAGTTGGCATCTTCCATGATACTCCACCAGGTCCCTGGCATTTCCACACACCCACGTGTCAGGTGGCCAGCCTCTTTCCATTCAAATTCTGCCTCAGCACCCATTTCCGCCTTGAGCGCTAAGCACCATCGCCCAGCCGAATGAGTCTCCTGGTGCATTTGCGGGTCTTTTGTGCATTTACGTGTCTTATTGCAGGAGTCAGCATGGCTAGGGTATTTTACAAAGGGTCAGAGTTCTGTTCCCACATCTGCCACTGACCTGCTGTGTGACCCCGGACCCACTTCTCCTCTCACCCTTGGTCTGTTTAGTCTGTAAACTCTTTGTGGCAGGGACTGTCTCCTACTATGTGTTTGTACAATTGGGCCCTGATGTTTACTGAGATTTCAAAGTACTACTGTAATGCAAACTAATATTTGGGTAGTGTATTTAGGGCCTGATCCTGCAAGGTGCTGAGCATTCTCATCTCCCATAGAGCACTGAATGGGGTCATCACTAGAGCGGGGCAGAAAATATTTTTTCCTGTCCCATAAGAGGGTTTGAGACTTTGAACATTTTCCTGTGCCAAACTGGACCAATGGCTGAAATCGCAATTTTTTTAGCAAACTGATGATAAAAAAAAAAAAAAAAATCTTGGAGCAGGTCAGTTTAAATATTTCATTTTGATTTTGACCTTATTAGGTTTTTTTAAAGCTTTTAGTTTATATTAACTTAAATTTCACAATGGAAAGTCTCTTCAAACCAAATAAACAAGGGTTTTTTTATTTCAAAAATGTCAAAATAGGATATTTGCCCAATTTTGAAACTTTTTTTCAAAACATTTTTGAATCGAGAGGTTTGTCAAAGCCAACACTTTCAATTTTGGTTTTGACGAATTGGTTTGCCTTTTTTAATGTTTATTTATTATTATTTTTGGACAAAACACGTTTTGTTGGAAAATCCCCAATTAGCTCTATTCATCATCTCTCAGGACCAGGCACCTTGACTGGTGAGTTCTTTGGAGCAGGCACTCTTTGTCCTCAGGGACCTGAACTCCAATACACGATGTTGCCAATAACCAAGTAATGATATGATGGATGAAATTCACCCCCACCCTGAGGGCCAACAGGCTCCACTTAAACACTCCAAATAGTACTGGCATACATAGACGCTAAGGGTGTATCTACACTGCAATGAGAGGTGTGCTCTGGAGACACACACCAAGCTAGCTTTGATGTACATTGGAACCTCTGAGTCACGAACACCAAAGCTAAGAACTGACCAGTCAACCACACGCCTCAGAAGAACACAATCAGGCAGCAGCAGAGATGAAAAAAACACAAACAAATACACTACAGCCCTTTGTTAAATGTAAACAACTGAAAAATAAAGGTAAAAATTTTAAAAAAAAAGATAAAGTAAGGTAACTTTTGCTGTGTTAGTTTCATTTAAATTAAGAGGGTAAAAGCAGCATTTTTCTTCTGGATAGTAAAGTTTCAAAGCTATATTAAGTCAATGTTCAGTTGGAAACTTTTGAAAGAACAACCATAATGTTTTGTTCAGAGTTATGAATGTTTCAGAATCACGAACAACCTCCATTCCCGAGGGGTTCATAACTCTCAGGTTCTAGTGTAATAAGCAAATAATAATCAGTGAAATCGCAGTGGCGTGGGCTTGCCACTAGCGTACAAACCGAGGATCCCGGCAGGCTTTTACAGTTGTGTTGCCCTGACTTCACTGCTATTGTTATTGGCGTTAGCTAGATCAAAACTGGCTTGGATAATTCTATGCACGTTCCAGGCACACTTCTGATTGCAATGCAGATACGCCCTAATCTTGTGCTGGCCAGCTGAACGGCCATTGATTTCACCCTTAGGTGATTTCATTTTGTAATGGAAACTTCTGTAGAAAACGTTCTCGCTCCAGGAAACAATTTTGTAACCCACCTCTGCGTTGCCACCCCGAGCCGGAGAAATGACTGATCTGAGTGCGAAGGAAATCCTCAGAAGCCAGGAACCACAATCTGCTGAAGTGTATAAAAATATGGGCATCAAATTGTGTCCACACCTGGAATCAGTGGAGTTAGACCCAGTTTACCCAAGAACAGAATCAGCCCGGGTGTCATTCGCCGTGTAACTTGATTGCCACTTTTTTTCTGTTAGATTTGCAATCTAGTTTCACAAGCTGTCTGCTTGGCTCTAGTGGGTATGGAGGGATATATCTCAGGTGATAGTTCAGTAGGCTGAGAAGCTGCCTTCGTTTTCTCTGAACTCCATCCACTTCTTTGTTCCATAGCACGTTTTCCCTTCACCCTTTCCATCCGACTCATCTTCAGACATTCCTGGCACTCTGAGCGAAAGATCCTCTCTGTAGGGCAAAAAATCCTTTAAAAATTTCCCCGTCTCTTCCCCCCCTTCCTCTCTACTCGCTGTGGGATACTGCCTTCTCCTGCTTAATACAGACAGACCTGTGACTAGCGACCAAAACATCAACACACTGAGCTCAGAGCCGCAGGCTGTTTTTCTTACTGTTGCTAGAGAACACAGCCCCCACTAGCTCTGCCCTGAAGCTCTTCTACCCGGGAACTGAATTCTGGTTCCTTCTTCCTTCTCCTCCCTTTCCTTCTTATTTTATAATTATATTTATTTGAAATTGAATTTTAAAGGTTCAGTCCCTAAAGGCAGCGAGATGTAATTTCTGGTGGATATTAAAACTGTATAAAACCGCTCATATATCCCCCATGAAAAACAGCTGGTACTCAGAGGGAGACTGACTCTTACCTTCTTGCCAGCTATGCCAAAAAAAAATCTATTCTATTTTTCTTTACAAAATAAAATAGGAATTATATAATGCACAAGTGACCGTTACTAGTGGGCTATAAACTGGAGGTCGGGCCAGAACCTTATCTGGTGTTATTTATCATAGCTCCCTTGATTTCAGTGACACTCAGACCAGTTTACACCAATTGAGGATCTGGCCTGGAACGTCTCGAGTTCTTGCTGCTGTTTGTACTGCCGTGAGATCCCGAAGACGATCAGGGCCCCTTTGTGCTAGTGTTACAATCTAAGGTCCAGATTCAGATCCCTTTACTCTCCTTGAGTGTCTTAGCTCTCAAATAGAGCCACTGAAATCAATGGGGTAGGAGGGCTAGTTAGTGGAGGAAGGCTGGCCTAGCAGATAGGTGCTTGGACTCGGATTCGGAAGATCTAAATTCAATTCCAGGCTCAACCACAAGACTCCCTGTGTGACCTTAGTCAAATCACTTGATCTACTGGGTGCCTCCGTTGTCTACCTATAAAGCAGAGATAATAATACTCCCTTTCTTTGATGCCATCCCTATTTCAGGCCAAACTTTGCCATGCCTACATACTTAGGTTACTTTCATTGCTGTCGTACCTGGGTGCGGCACTGCTATTGAAGGGCTTTATCCTCACAGCCTCAAGAGGAGGCACATCAAGTTTAAGAGACTTCCCCAAGGTCTCACAGGGAGTCAGTGGCAAAGCCAGAATTGAGCACAGAACTTCTGGGTTCTTACTAAGTGCCTGGAGCCACCTGACTCTTTTGATATATCCAGGACAGTGTTCTCCGAATACATAGCTACAGAAACTGATTGCCACAAAGCAACAAAAAACTCCCTCTAGACTCTCCACCTCTTTTCGTTCTCCTCAGGAAATCTAGCCCCGACTGACGGAACTAAACGTGAACCTGGTCCTGTCTGTGTATGAGGACGTGAGAGCTACAGGGAGGGGGAAATTCCTAGGAATGGGATGTGCTGGGCTCTGAGCCTGATCAGTAATTTGTTGGCTGCTATTTGGAAATATCCTGTGAGGGGAAATCGTCCTTTATTCTTTTTAATCGTGCCAGCAAATCTGCTGATCCAGAGAACAGACAGTGCACCAAGGAATTTTATCTCAAGCTCCCGGTGCGGAGAAGGAAATATTCAAGACTCTTTCTCCACCCCCACTCCCACCCTCACCCTCCCACTCTGGGCTGATTTGTTCCAGGAGGTGTTCCCCGAGTCATTCATTTTCCTCTCCCCACAGCCCCTCTCCACCTGACAGATCACCCCTGCATTCTGCCATGTGTCCTTAGAATCATAGAATCAGAATATCAGGGTTGGAAGGGACCTCAGGAGGTATCTAGTCCAACCCCCTGCTCAAAGCAGGGCCAATCCCCAACTAAATCATCCCAGCCAGGGCTTTGTCAAGCCTGACCATAAAAACCTCTAAGGAAGGAGATTCCACCACCTCCCCAGGTGACCCATTCCAGTGCTTCACCATCCTTCTAGTGAAAAAAGTTTTTCCTAATATCCAACCTAAACCTGCCCCACTGCAACTTGAAACCATTGCTCCTTGTCCTTCCGCGTGCCTGAGCCCTTCACTCTTGCATGGCGCTGTTGTGACATTAATTATTCCATCCAGCTCTGCCATGGGGTCAGCAGGATCAGCCCTGTTGAAGAGATGGGGAAACTGAAAGACAGAGAGGGAAGAAGCCGCATAGTCCAGTGGGTCAGGGACTCAGGAGATCTAGGTTCTATTCCCTACACTCCCACCAATTTCATGTGGGACCTTGGGCGAGTCCCTTACCCTTTGTCTGCCTCGTCTCATTAGGCTGTAATCTCCTCGGGGCTGGACTGTCCTTTGGGAGCTATTGTCACAGCACAAGCCTCAATCTCAGGTGTGGCCTGTGTGTAATGCTGCCTAGTCGGTGACTCGCACAGCAAGGACGTGGGAGTTCCTGCCTCCCAGTCCTGTGCTCATACCAATTGGCAACACGTCCCTGTCTGGACTGGGAGTGCCGGGGCCTGGGGGTGAGCTGAGGCTGAGTGTTCAAGCTCCGCTTCCTGGCCCGATTGTCCAGCTGTGGCTGCCGTATCATGGATCCCAAGTTGCCTCTCTTTCATTCCATCATTTGCCTATACAGGTGACTCTGTTTTTTCTCCGTTTGACGTAACCGTGGTAGCCTGAATCCACTTCATGCAGCGCTCAGGTGATACGTCGCCCCTAACCCGGCATGGCTTAACCAGCAGCCTGTGATGTCCTACAGTTTAGAGGTCCTGATTTCCACCCCACATCCACCCTTTGTCTTCAGGACTGGAGAGGGAGATAAGTAGTATGATTCCTCTGCTCTCACCTCCACAGCTGAGCAGTGAGAACAGCCGAGGAAGCAACCACAAGTTCCCAGCGGGATAGAATACCTGGCCGAATTCTTATCTGAGCCTTACTTTGTCCTTAGACCTCACTCTCAGCTCCTCTTTTTCTCTGTTCCCTGGACCCACAAACACGAAATGTTCCCAGAGTAAGGAGGGGTGTGTGGGGGGAGGAGGGGGGTTGTCAGCACCTCATCCCACGCCACCCCCAAAATCAGCATGCTTCTTTCTTCCCTTTGATTTGTTAACCAAGTTAAGCAGTAAATTAAAGCCGATCTTGCATTTCCAGGAGATCTTGTCGGGATGCAGAGCTTAGAGGGATATAAAGAAGCTCAAGTTGGCTGAACCCTGCAGCCCCCTGATAGATAATGTTTGATTACCTTTATTTCACCAGAGCTGGTCTGTTTATCTTGTAGTTCATGGGGGTTTCGTGGGCTCCCTCTGGTGGCTAATAAACCACATGAGTTAGAGGAGAGGAAAAACTAAACGAAACCATTTGAAGGCTCTGTGTGGTAGGGGTATGTGCATAGGGTCTGGTGTCTGTGTTGCACATGTTTGTGTTAATTTGTGTCTGTTTCTCTTTTGATTAGTCCTGGATGCTTTTAGGTTGAAATAATGGGAGGACCTGCTCTGCTCAAGGTGTTTCGGTATCATGATTTTATACCACTCCCAAGGCGTGAAAGAAACAAGCAAACTGAACAACACACACATACAGCGTCATGCCCAGATATTTGCCTCATTCCCACTCTTTGTGGATCCCGACTGTGCAATCGGGTTGTGGGGGAGTTAGAAGAACACTTACGTATTGCTCACCTTCATAGTGCTGGGGAACGGACACACTCTACGTTTTAAGGTTCAAATCCACGTTCTGAGTAGCTGAGGTGATGGCAGTGGGATTCCTCTCGCTGGTGTGTATTGGCAAATACATTCTTGTCATTTCATTGCGTTTCTAAACAACCCTGCCCAAACCTGCTCCAATCAGAACATGTGGCTTGTGTGGGTTGCATTTCCCTGGGGAGGTTCTACTTTGATTTTTGGTTTTTTTTTTAAGATAAAAGTTTTGCTGGGTTAGTTTTTCTTGAAACTTGGTCTATGTGTTTTTTTGTTTGTTTGTTTGTTTTCCTCAAAACTTGACCGTGGGTGGCCTAATGGTCTGGTCTTGCTTTACAGTGCCAAAGGTTCAAATCCCAAAGCAGCCCTGGTGGCACATATGAAAAATCATGGGACTGTTAGCCTTTGGTATACAGAAGTCGAAACTAGATGATTTAATGGTACCTTATGTCCTTAAAAATCTATTAATTTGACTCAAATCCACTGAGAGCTCCCTGTTTCAGGAGGGATTAAAGGAAACCTGCATATTGATGGAGAAATGTCCAGTCTTTTTCACTTTGCACCTGCAGCAGTAGAGACCTGAGTTCCTGGGCCTCTGAGTGTGTGTTTTGTGCCTGAATTCAGTTACAATTGGCCAGCAATAGAGAGGGCAAATTGGATCTATCAAAAGAGAGGCTGCCCTGAGGAAAACTGACCCCCTAATGTCAAATTCAGGCAGACGTATGTCTGTGCGTGCCAATGAAACAGCACAAACCAATGCAGCAGTTGCAGGAGCATGCAGAGGAACTGGGATACCATAATGTGGTTCTCTTGCAAATCCATCGTGATCCCTGTCTGCAGCATCACAACAAGAATGATGGAGGGATGTGGCGAGTGGATCTGGGGGTGTGGTCTGCATATTAATATACACATGCAAATAATGTACCCTCAGCAGACAGCAACAGTCCCAGCCAAGCCATTGTCTAGTGCACTTTAATATGTTTATACTGAGAGGAGAAGACACTATCCAAAGGGGGTATCTTTCTGGCTATTCATAGCCTGAATACCAGCACATGTAATATTGCTTTTGTAGCAGTTTCATGTGCTCATTTGGAGGAGATGAGAATTCCTTCTGTTAGACAAAATAGCCAGTTTCATCCCAGGAAGCCTGATCCTATCAATGGGTGTTACTCTTCATGTCCTTTGATGTGTGAAGGACAGAAGGATCACGCCCACACATATGTGCATTGATAGTCTTTATTTATGTTATTTTCTTGCATGCTGAAGTTTGCTAGGTGCATCCCAGAAGACCTGGGAAGACACAGCCATGGCTCAAAAGAAGTTACAATCTAACGGGCCCAAATCTGCCGCTGTTACACTTGAGTATTGGTTACAGGTGGTCCCATCGGAACAGATCCCTCAGCTGGCATAAATCAGCTGCATTGAAACTGATTGCACTCTGCTGATTTGCACTAGCTGAGGATCTGGCCAATTTCATTGGAGTCTACTCATTGATTGCCCAATCCAGTGCCTCTGAAGTTAGTGGGAGTCTTTCCATTGACTTCAATGGGATGTGAGTTAAGTGCTAGGTCAGGTACAACTCATCAAGCATCAGGGTTGGAAGCATCTAGCTCAAAGTCAGGTCCCACCCATGTGACTGTGGGTCGTGGGATCATGCCCTCAGTTAATAAGGATGATCTTGCATTCCCCTCTACGGTCGCAGTAAGTCGTGCCAAAAGGTGTCTTCGATGGGAGAGAAACAAGTCAAGGACATAATCAAATGCGGGGCAGGGGAGGGGAATGAGGCGTCAGTCTGTGATCTTGAGACAGAGAAATGCATTTCTGTTTAAGCCAGAGCACACAATTAAAGTGTCAGAGTCAGCTGGAATGCTGCTAGCAGCGGCTCCTGGTATCTGGCCACTTTGTGGATTGCTAATAGTCTACGCAGTGTGCTGTTTACCAACTACAGTGAGACCTCACTCACCAAAGAGGAGGAGGGGGACAGGAGCAGGGGAGCAAACTCAGTGCCCTGGACCTAACAGCTGCATAACAATTGTCAAAATATACGGAAATGCCGAAATTGCACATGCAGATGCAATCCCTGGGAGCCAGTGTGTGGAGCACCCCCGTGCCATACAGAACAGCTCCCCTCTCCACCCCGCTGCCTGCTCCACCACAGACCTCAGCTGGTGAATTTTAAAAAATCCGCTGTGTTCGGAGAGGAAGACGTGAGGGGATTTTTCTTCCTTTCTTTTGCCTTGCCTTTCCTTTGAATGCAGCGAAAAGGCCGGCTCCATAGTCAGAGTAGAGACCTTACAACATAACGTGTGTCTGTGAATATATTCCTTCGTGTTCTTTTCTGTGCGCTAGATCCAAGACATCCCGGCTGTAGAGGAACAGGGAGAGGGTGCAAGCAGGAATAAGGAACTCCCCTCCCTCATTCAGATTGCAAAAATTCTGGGCAAAATCCCAGTTGCCGTGGTCGGGGGCACTGGGCTCCTACTGAGACAGTCCCCTGGGACATGGGAAGGGATGCAGAGAAACGTATGGCTTAGTTCAACCGTAAACTGTTGGGCTTGATGCAGGAATCACCGTGTCTGTGCCAGGCAGATGATCAGAGTAGCTGATTGTAAGTGGTCCCTTCTGGTCTTAAAAATCAAGGAAGTAGAGAACACCGGGATGCCTAGATGTTAGAGCTTGGGAATGCTCTTGCCAAACGGCGAGGGCACGATTTGGTTTCTCTGCAGAAGGCTGCTATGAACATTCTGTTCCAGATGCTGATCACATGGTTTGCACCCCTCCAAGTGTCACTTTCAGTTTGGGGGTTCAAATGAACCTCCCCCCACCCAAATTCAGCTAAATAGTCAGATTTTCACCTGGTTTAATCATGCAACCATCAGTCAGGGCAGCTTCACTGGAAACATTCCCACCTCTTTCAGCAGGGCCTGGTGTTTGCAGTCTGCAACAAAATCCCCAAACCGGGTGCATCTGGCATCGGCTCAGGTTTCATTGGGAACATGTCATCTACCTCTGCACCTGGCGCCAGATTAAAAAAGATATTTAGGCACCTAAAGATGAATGTCAATGGGAGTTAGGTGCCTAACTCATTTAGGCATGTTTTAAAATCCCACTATGCCCTTATCTGCATCTTTAGTTACCTTTCTAAATCAGGCCTTTAGTATCCATCCCACCCACCTTCAGCTGAGACAGGATTTTCCCCCGCAGTCTGTTTTCCAGCCTAGGAATAAATGTCTCAAATAATGGAGTTAACACATTAAAGGACATGCTGTCTGGCTCAAACCAATGGTCCATGAGGGTCTGATCTCTTGCCTTTGCATCAAACAATACTTGATGTTCAGGAAGACCTTAAATAAATCCCATAATGCACCTTGGCAGGGAGAGAGAAAACAGGAAGTCTTTCTTGACCTCTCTGCGGTGGGGGAAGAAGGAAGGAAGGAACATTCAATAGAGCTGTTTGCAAAATGTTCAGCGAACCTCTTTTTAGACGGTCCAAAATGCTGTTTTGTTGGGAAGGATTCTCTGTTCCAGGATGTGGGGGTGGAAGGCAGGAGTGTTCACCCTGGAATAGCCAACAGCCTGCTAGTTAGGGGACAGACCTAGGAGACCGAACACCCAGGTTTGAGCGTCAGGTCTGACACTAACGGAGCAGACACTTGAACTGGTGTCTTCCACGTTCCAGGTCTGTGCCCTAAGCACCACATGACTGGCTCTGCCACAGTGGGGAACATCTCATGTGTTTTTTTTCTGAACACTTTTGAATGGTCTCATTTTCATTCCAATGAGGAATGAAACCAAATTTCCAAACCTCCTCATTTATTTTTTTTTGGGCCAGCCCTGCACAACTCTCTCCTAATACATGCATGCAAATGCAAGCACGTTCACCCACTGCAGAATCCTTCTCATACATGTACGCCCATGTGTCGACATGTCTGCACTTACATGCTGTCCATTCCTCTAACAGTTTCTCCCCACCACACACACACACACACACTCTACCGAAATCCGCCTCTGAAACAGTCAGCGTAAGGTGACTTTTTCTTGCCATCTGGGTGTTCAGTGGCACAGATCCCTGGTCTGCCTACGTACGCATGTTCCCCCCTCTCCCCCAAAGCTGGCAGCTAAAACAAAGGCAAAGCTTCAAAAGCACAGTGTCAGCTGCCTGTGTCAGTGTGGGTTGAAAGTACAGATCACAGCGAGCTCATCTCCCAGTAGGAGAAGGGGACTTGCATTTCAATAAATTTACATACTACAGAAGAGTGCAGAATAGATGGCTTTGGGGAACTCTCTGCATAGTTGGTTGAGCCCTTGACTCTCACAGGAATGGTTTGATGCCACCTGCTCTAACACTGTCATGCTCTCCACGTCTTCTTAATTCAAAACCCGCGTCTCTAGTTCGCTTCATTGTGTGGTTAAGTTTTCTCCTAGATTGAATGAAAGGTGCCGGATTAACAGATCTCACGAATCGAGAATTTAATTTCTCACAGAACAGGTATAGCACAGGCAGTAGCAGTGGTAACTTCACCTGTGTTGCCACTAACATGCCTTGGTCTTGATGTAGAGGGAATCCAGCTAGGAAGTGTGATGCTAATCCAGCCTCCATGCCCTTTTGATCCTTGTCTTTTCTCCTGCTCGGAGCCTGTGGAAATGTTCCCAACTGATACAAAAATTCCTGGGGGTTACTGAAATCAATATTTTTGGTGTCAATTTTGATGAAAAATTGTCTGATTTTTCAATGGGAACATTTGAGACAAAACATTTTTGTTCGAAGTTAAGATTTCCACATTTTGAACGTTGACATTGTGAAAAGGAACATTTTCTTTTGATCAAAAAAGGTGGGTTGCAATTTTCCTTTCGACATTTCAAATTGAAATTTTTCAGAACTTTTCATTCCATGAAAATGTTCAATATTGCAAATGTTTGCCCCATTTGAGAATGGAAACAGATGTAGAAATATCAGAATGGCCTGCAGGACAGAAATTCCAGTTTCCAGATGGCTCTACTCCAGATTAAGTGATGTGTTGTCTAGAAACTTAAAAAAGCTTGTCATTGATACAAATCCCAGCAGTAGTGAAATAAAACGGGTGCCATCCAGTTGATTGTTTGCTATAACTTATGGATAGATCTGTATGATTCCCAGCTGGTGGTTTTCTGCATCACAGTTTTAATGGCATTCTGAGATGAGGCCAAGGATTGGTGGAGGCACAGGATCGGAATGACTGTCTCATAACCAGTGGTAACTTCTCCATGATGCTGCTAAGGCAGTTTGGTGGGATGGAGAGGTATCCTTTCCTGTGGACAAAGACAGGACTTTATTCCCTAGAACAGTCCATGTGGTGCTTTACGATAGGAGTAAAAGGATGCTCCAGTGTTTAGGGCACTAGCTTAGGTTATAGAAGACCTGGCTCCAAATCCCTGTGCCACCACAGACATTCTGTGTGGCTTTGGGCATGTCAATTAGCCTCTCTGTGCCTCAATTCTCCATCTATAAAATGGGGATCAAAGCACTTACAATGGGGGGATTGTCCAGGTATAATACTTTAAGAGTGAGAGGTTCACAGGTAGTACAGCGATGGTGGCCACATAAGCACCAAAGATAGATAAAATGGAGATGGTGAAGGATCAGCTGAAATACACCAGCAAGCAAAAATCGTGACCCGCTACTTGGGAATTTTTCCTCCGTGCTGCAGGGTGCTGAGAAATACAGCTCGCACGCAGTCCATGAAAGGCCAAAGGCTTGAGCAAAAGGCTCCAAACAGGGTCATTTTAGCACTTCCTGACAGAGGCACGTTCATTTAATGCAGAGAGGGAACAGCAGAGCAGCGGTGACATTAAGAAAGAAACATTGTAATCTATTACAAGGCTGGGCCTCCATTGATCAGTATGGCAAAGTCAATAATAGCTTCTGATTCGAGCATATTAGGCGGACTGTCAGATTCATGTTTATTGGAAGTTTTTACAGATAAGTGAAGCATGTGACTCGAAGGAAAGGGACTGTGGAGTTGAAAATCCCGGGTGGAGGGGTGATTTCTTCCTACAGTCACATCTGGAGTGCTACACTTTGGAGAGCTTTTCCAGGAGGAAAGGACCCTTTTGTATAGATATTGAAATGCAGATAAATTGTGTCTCTTGCTAGAACAACATCTATGAGGCTCAGAGTCATGAAGGATGCAAGGGTGAGCAAGGATGGTTTTGTGCAGTTTGTTGCCAATTCTTGTGATTTTATCAGACGTTGTACAATATTAGGAGTGTTTTCTTAAATCCCCACCTCCTGGAGCCAATGGATTTCATGAGAATCTGAGTTTTCTCCTTAGAAAAGGTACATTTCTAGCCCTTGTGTTTGTGGCCAGCAATCATACAAACTTCACTCAAGCGCACCTGAAAGGTTCAGAAACCAGCAGGCAAAGAAAAAGTACCCATTCATTCTTTTTTTAAAAAATCATGATTTTTTGAGGTCTAATTCATGATTTTGAACTCTTGGCGTTGAGGAGGCCACTTAGGGATCTGGGGCAAAAATTGGTCCTGCCAGTGAAGGCAGGGGGCTGGACTCAATGACCTTTTGAGGTCCCTTCCAGTTCTAGGAGATTGGTATATCTCCAATTATTATTATTAAACCGTACTGGAGTCGGGATATTGGGTTGAGCAGAGAGGCTTCTGGAAGGATAACTCCATTGATACTTGAGGGGCAGATGGATATTACAGTGATGGAGAGACACAGAACTGCCTAGATCAAAATACAGTATGTGGCTGGTGCTATACTACCAACGTCTTTCCTACCAAGCATATCCCCAAGTAGTTCCTGGAGTTTAGTAACTCAGGGTGCACAGTGAATAAATAGAGATAGAGGAAATGATGGTACATACAAAGTAGGGGAAAAAAGAGATGTTTCCAGATGGGATAGAAAGTCATTGTGGTGGAGAGAAAAAAAACAGGGATGTGAAGAGATGCAGAAGAGACGGGTCTTTAAGGATCAGTGGCAAGTTTGTGCTGGAAGCAGGAGGAGAAGGAAGACCAATGTCGGAGGAATACTGAGTGATAAGAGAGAGCTGAGATGATGGACTGGGAAGTGTCCCTAGAAGGTTTTAAAAATTGTGGAGGGTGATTCTGAACTGGCTCCTGCGTGACGGGAGCATCAGTGGAGCTGCTGTAGCACTGGAGTGATGGGGCCATGCTTCATTCTACTAAAGTGCAGCTACAGAGGGATGTACAAGAAAAAGTGACTCAGGTCCTTATCTGATCCTCCTTTGAGATGTGTTTTGTTCCCTTTTAGATATTCGGTGAATCTGATACATTCTAAATGTCTTTGGATTTTTCTGGGCTTTTCTCCATCTGCCCACTGACGCTTTGCCCTGACGTTCCCCTTGCATCAACCCTTTGTTGCCTGCGGTTGGATTTGTGTGACATTGCTAGGGCCAAACTTGTGGGGCATGATGTCAGAGGATGACTCAAAAGGAGGGATGCAAAGAAAATTATTAGTGAAATGATATTTCCAATGGGATTTATGTGTAATGTAGAGTCACGGAGCTTTAAAACGTCACTTCTCTGGCATGGTATTTCCTTCCCTGCAGTGAAGATTCCATTCGATTTCAGCATTTGGATGCTACATTAATAGGAACGTAGATAGACTGAATAGACTGTAAAAACAAGGTGCACCCTTCCTATAGGAAGCAGTTATGTTGAGATTCCAGGACCGTACAGAAAATAATATTTTCTAGGTCTTCCATTCCTCAATTCATCGAGGTTGCCTGTCCCAGTCCAGTCCGGTTGACTGGAAGCTGAGAACCATCTGGTGGCATCTCGGTAGCTTTTGTGAAACAAACCAAGTGATATTAGTCCAATAATGTCCGCATCACAATAAACAGCCCCACACCTGGCCCCTAATTGAAAATCTAAGCTGAGAAGGCCCAGGCCGGACTGAGCCTGCAACGACTATTATCCTCTCACCACTAACAGTGGGTTCCTGCATGACAGGGTTCAGATGTAACCCACTGATCTGTACGTATGGCACATCCCCCTCTGTGCCTGATTCACACAGGCTATGAATCTGCAGTAGGGCTCAGTTGCTGATCCTGGTTCTCTACCTCAAGCTGAAGAGGCAGATGGTTTTAGTTCTGGAGCTCTCTGGTTCAGGCTTCATTGTTGGCCAGGACTGTGGTCATCCCATTGGCAAGGCGGCATGGAGAAGCTTTTGCTGCATGTGTTCCGTTTGTTACTGAGGCTGCCATCCTAGCACCATTCTCCAGCAATAAATGAGCTAACAAACCTTTTTTAACACAGAGAAGTGTCTAAGTTTCTGGCCTGCTAAATGCGTGGGCTGAAGAATGGAGAGAACAAATTCAGAACCTTGCAATATATGACAGTCGCCCCAAAACATTTACACCCCAATATTAGAGATTATCTTCCACCCAAACTCCAGGCCTGATCCTGAATTATGATCTGAATATCATGACCCAGATACGCTAGTGTAAACCTGTGTAGCTCCCCTGTAGCCAATGGAGCAATGCCTTCACACCAGCTGAGAATCTGGCCCCTTGTTTCTTTCATGAGCCAAACCAAACTTCCCCAAACTTGAGGGTTCAAATTTGGCTCTGAATCCAAAAATCTTCCTGTATTCTGGAGGGGATGTTTCAGCTGTATGTAGATATTCAGTCCAGATTCAAATCTGAGCTGTGAAATAGGATCTGGATCGGGGTTGTTTGGGTTGAATGCACCTCTACCTAATATTTGAAGAAGAAAGTAAGTTTAAATGTTCCAAATAGTTCCTGTGATATTGTTCTTGTTTGATTTTGTAACTCGTGCGTAGCCCTTTCTCTCTCTGTCGTTCACATCCTCCTGCACACACAATCAATGGCATTTTCAGGAACATTTTGGTTGTCTTTAGCATCTGAGCATCTCATAACAAGGTCTCAGACTGTGGGAAGGAGGGTGAAAGAGCGAGAGTTTGGCCAGGGTAACTAACTCTCTCTATAATGAGCCCCTTGCAAATTCTCCTTGCATACTTACAGACACCCCCGCAGTTACTTAAATGGGTCTTATTGGTCACCGGGTCTGGAGGTCACCCAACAGAATGGGTTTGTTAAAAATAGGAATGAGGGTTCAAGACATGGGGTCAAGAGAGATTAATTGAAAAATCTTCTGCAGGCCCGACATCATCTGTGGAATCTGCAGTGCCCAGACACTTCCAGCTGCTCCTGGGTTCCTTGCGAATGTAAATGAATGGCTCTCTTTGTGACAGCTTGGTGGTTTCTGGTCTGGGTTTTCTTTTCCTTTGTCCTTTTTTTTTTCTACAGCAGAATGGAGGGTGGTGGAGTGACAAGTGTTGAGTGTGTGGGTGTGTGTCCATCCTACTACCCATTTTGCAGGTGGCCGTGCATTCAAAGCAGGGTCGCATGGTATCAAAGCACAACACAACCACTTACAGCGATGCAAAGTTGTAGCTGCTGATAGGTGCTGAGCTGGCTTTCTACAAGCCATGATGAATATAATTGCTGGGAATTCACCTTGGGCACGGCTGTGCAAGCAAACAGCCAGCCTCATCTTGGGAGGTTCTCCTCCATATGAGCAATCCGAGTTCCAATGGCCCCTGAAGAATCTAACTGGGGCTAGTTATCTGGTGGTGCCTAGAGGCAAACGAGATCAAGGCCCCATTGTGCTAGGTGCTGTACAAATGCATAGTATTTGTCTCTGTCCCAGTGTTCTTATGGTTTAAATAAGCAAGAAAGACAAAGGGGGTCTTATCATCTCTGTTGGACACATTTAACGGACCGATGAAGTGACTTGCCCAAGATCACACAGCCGGTCTGTGGCAGAGCTGGGAACTGAACTGAGACCTCTTGAGTGCTAGTCTAGTGCCTTAATGACCATCCAGCCTTCTTCATGGCACAGACGCTGGGCCATGCCACTTGGGGAGTATTGAGCTGGGTGTATATGATTTGGCTCCGGGCTCATCTCTGCTATTGGGGTGAAAATGTGGGCAAACGTATATATACACTGGGGTCCCATATGCAAGAGTATGAATTTATTCTCTCCCCTTTCTTCAGCATGTGCGTTTGGCAGGACAGGAACTTCCATATCAACAGTGTCATTAATTCAAAGCCTCTATCAGTCCAGGGCACGGAGCTAAGCCCCAACGTTTAGCCGCCTGCTCCATCCCCAATCTCCGGGGCTGCTGCAGCAGATCATTTATTTATTAAAAAAATTATTAGGCGTTGAGGACCTAAAATTGTTGCTGCCTGCACAGCTCTAAAAATAATATAAATCGGTACCCGGGGACCACTTTGATTTCGGCTGCATGAGGAAGTTTAGCAACAAAAGAGAAAGGAGAGGCCGTGTCGGCGCATAGATCTCCATAACTAGGATGCTGTGTCTGCAGCCTCCCGGAAAGTTTAGAAACCTATTTGAAAGTTTAGTTCTCATTGTACCACTCTGGCTGTTTCCTTGGTGTAAGCATCTCTGCCTTACTACAGCTCCTACCCAGCAATCTCTCTTTGGCTACTTAGTGTCGTGTCGTCACAAGGACTATGCCAAAGGGGCGGTAAGGTGGTAATGATTGGTGAGTGGTTCCATCTTGCTCCGCTGGAAGAGCAGTGATACTATGGAAGCCGCTGTGGTCTGAGTACTGGGGGCCGGGAGTTTGAATTCTGACCTGAACTCTGGAACTCACCCCTCTTATCTTGGGATTTTAGCCCAGTGAAAGCAGCCGGTCTGTGTGCACCACCACCAGCAGGGCAGTATATCAGCTGGGAAGGATGTGATGTGGCCATCAGAGCAGTTGCACCAGACAGTGGTCTAAGGGTTTGGTGGAGAGGCTAAGAGAGGGGAGTGGTTTGGAGAAAAGCAGGTGTGGTTGGGATCTAGCGAGTTAGGAAGAGCCCAGATGCATCTGGACTTGACCCTTCAAGTGTTGGGAAATTTGCCTGTGACCATTGAAGCCCACTCAGCAATGTGATAGGTTGAAAATTTGGGGGGGTTTACGGACACCTTTTCTGGGGTATAAATACATGTTTGGAATTATTTGGTGCCTGCTCTTTCTGCTCACAGGCTGGTTTCCTCCGTTCTGTCTGTAGAATGCGTCCGGGACATCTTCATCTTCAATCTAAATTCCTTGAGTCCAGGGATGAGCCTAACCCTCTGTGGCTTTGCGTTCGGCATTTACTATAATGGCCAAGACTTCAACCAAGAGTCTCATGGTCCTTGGACAGCTGCTGTAACAGCTGAATCAAGAGACTATGATGGTAACGCTTAACTCTTATATACCATCTAGCCAGTTGCCAGTGAACTTTACAAAGGAGGTTAAGTAGCGTCATCTTCATATTAGAGTTGGGGAAATTGAAGCCCAGAGCGGTGACGTGATTTTCCCAGGATCGCACAGCCGGATAGTACCAGAGCTAGAGACAAAATCAAGGCCCTCCCGACTCCCAGTTATGTGTCCTATCTACAAGCCAACGCTTTTCTGCACTGACCTAGAGAGCAAGCCTCTGGCTCAGCTGCTCCGGGAGGTGCCAAGAGTTGTCTAAGCAGGAAGTCACTCTTCTTGCATATCTTATCATGCCTCCTTGAGCATCCCCCTTTGTCCTTTTCCATTCAAATGGAGATACTGTAAATCTGTTTAAGTAACATGATAATGACCGACAGAATGGTTATGATGTCACTAAAATGAGCTATATATAACCAACCTAGTGTATTAGCGGGAGCAGACGAGACAAGGAGATGGGTGAGGAGAAGGGGGGTGGAGTGCTTTGAGTTAAATACAGATGTTTATTAACTACCAACTCTGAGGCAGTACTTAAGGGAAAACAGCTCAAGGGGCCACTGGCTCCGTTGCAGCAATACCCCCCCCCTTTTTTTTTTTTTGCTGATGTATAAGAAGTTTAATTTTAATATTGAAGGGTTTTTTTTTTCAGTCTAGGCACAAGGGGCCTAAGCTGTCTGATCGGTTTCACTGACATAGCACAATGGAGATGCTGCTCAGAGATATTAAAGCCTGGTATTATCAGCTCAGTGGTGTAATATTATTTTCATCTCATCCTCAATAGATTGTCCCTGCAGTGACATGCTGCCAAAGTTAAATGAATGAACGGACCCAGAGAGACTCCCTGAACGCCGGGCTAGGGGAATGAAATAAATAAAGGAGAGAGAGAGAGCACCAATGTCAAACGCTAACAGGCACACAGGACGCGGGAGGTTGTTGGCTCTCTCCTCTTGGCCCTTCACAGGTGCCACAGTAAGTCAATAGGAGGTGGGTTTGTGGCTTTGGCCAGGCCAGAGCTAAATTGCCCCAGAACTGGCAGGATAGTGCTGTTAGCTGGGTGAACTAGCGAGTAAACAACATGGCACTAATAGGCCACCCACTGCTGTAAATTATCACTTCAGTGTGTCCTTACGTGGTTGCCAGGAGAATGGCCCTCAGAAAAGAATCCTGTGGAGCTGTAACATAATGACGCAAGCGAAGGAAGTAGAAGATGGACTTGTTAAGGCACTGGACTGGAACTCAGAAGACTTGGCTTCAGCTCCTGGCTCTGCCATAGGAATCCCACGTGACCTTGGGGGGGAGACAAAGGGTATGTCTACACTGCAAATGGAGGTGAGACTGCAGCATGTGTGGACGTACCCGAGCTAGCTTTGATCTAGCCAGCTTCAATAACTACAACAGTGATGCTACAATAACATGGATAGTGCACACCTGGGACCCTGGGTATATGCTCAAGTAGCTAGTCCGTGCTGCCATGGTTTCACTGCTATTATAAGTGGAGTGAGCTAGATCAAAGCTAGCTCAGGTAAGTCTACACATGCTGTAGTCACACCTCTGCTTGTTTCATAGATGTATTCTTAATCTCCCTGTTCCTCAGTTCGTCACCTGCAAAATGGGGCTAATACTATTTACCTCCCTTGCAGGGTAGTTGTGGTGAGACTAAATTTATTAATGTTTATGAGGCACACAGATGACACTCTGGCGGGGCCCATATGGATCTATAAACAGACAGATATCGTTACTCTGTCCAACTTCAGTGGGAGTTTTTTGCTGTGTAGGTACTGAGTTAAACACTGAGGAAGGACCTCTAGGTTTGCCCCTATAGCAAAAGTACTGGAAATTGCAATGTTTTGGTCCATTGCTGCTATATACTACTTTGACCTTTTTAAAAGACCAACTCTATAGGCAACTGATTTTGCTGAGCCTGTAGGTGGTCCCTTAAGACAAGCTTTACTTACATACTTGATTACTCATTGTGATGAATCTAACCCAGGGACACTCATTTCAAAGTGCTTCCAGATTCTTCTCATCGGCCCCTTTCTCAAACACTGAGCACCTCCTGCAGCCCATTAGAGAGGGCTGTCCCCATTTCAGATTTCATCAGTCCCAGCTGAACTAAGCAAACTAGCCTCTTTTTCCTTTCAGTTGCATAGTCCAAGCTGTGTGCCTGCTGCTCTCAGTTGGAGGAATCATCTGCCTGAAGATTCCAGCCTCATTGCTACAGCCAGAACCTGGCAGGCATAACTCATTAAAGATGCAGCTAACAAAACCCAGACCCAGAGAGGTGCTTGTTTGGTGTTTCATCCATTGCAAACAGGTCTTGCACCTCATCAGCCAGGCAGGAAAACCAGCAGAGAAAGGGCCCACTTACCTAATTAAGTCTTCATGAGCCACACTACAGGCTGCAAACAACAATCTGCTGTTCTGACAGTCCATCCCAAACAAAAAGCAAAACAAAGAAAAACCCTTGAACTCTTCCTTCCTGCACTCTGGCTTCTTTAGAAACAATTCAAATTCATATTATTCATTGGTATCTCAGCTGTAGAACCAATACATAGCTCAGACTGTGCCCACGGTCCCATGAGAAACGGGTCTCTATTTCGCTTTCATGTGGCAATGACTGATATCATGCGATAGCTACCACCGTGCTCCAGACAGAGCAGTGACATCAGCAGACCCATCCTCTTTGCTGCCTTGTGAGTGATGCTCTTGGAGGGCCTGTTGGGTAAATTCTCTTTGCTTCTGGGAGTGGGCATTGATTAAGTTCCCTCTTGAGCTCAGGGTATTTGAGGCAGGATGGAGGCCAGTCTTTCAAATGCACGAGTCTCTCCAAAAACTCTCCAAAGATGACCTATAAGCCGGTACTCGTAGATGTTAGTATATTTTTGGGTCAACTAATATCTGCCCTGTCCTTGCCAGTGCACCCCCCAAATGCTTTTTGGAGTTAGATAATGTCGTTACTGTGCTAAATAATACATAACAGCACAGGGAGACAGAGCTCAAGGTACATGGGACGGGAGGAGGGGCAGATGTTTTTAGATGAGATTTGAAAAGTGAGGCAGAATCAATGTGGTACGGAAATAGTAAGAGGCTGTTTCAGGGGGGAGGGGCTGCAGATAGAAAAGGTCTAATCCCAAGACTGGCCAGAGTCTATTAAAGGACACACTGGAGCCTAGTTCCGTAAAGGGGCAGTCTTTTCATTATGTGCATACAGTCCCTAGCACAATGGGACTCTGATCCCTGATGGAGGCCTCGAGGTGCTACCATAACACAACTAAATAATAATGAGCAGAAATCCATGAAGTTGGTTGAGTCCAGGGGTGATCCTAAATAGAAGGAGGGTAATGCTGATCTTTAGCAACCCACCAGGCAGCCAAGGTATGAGCTACACCCAGGAGAAGTTATAGAGACAAGGGGGGTGAGGCAACTTCTTTTATTGGACTGACGTCTGTTGAGGAGAGAGTCAAGCTTATACAGAGCTCTTCTTTAAATCCGTGTACGATCAAAAGCTTGTCCTCTAACCAGCAGAAGTTGGTCCAATAAAAGATATCACCTTATGCCTCTTGTCTCTCTGCTATCCTAGGCTACAACAACACTGCATACAGAAGACCGTAGTAAGGGAATAGTGCTCATTAGGTCTGCAAAGCAATTTGATCAACCCAGTGTTCAAATGGGACACTTGACACAAGCCTGTATTACAGGCTTTAGATATCTATAGATATAGACAGCCAGCAGCTATTTGGTAAGATTAGCAATTCAAAGGCCCAGACAGATCTCATGGAAAGCATGAGGAACATGGAATCTTTTTCTGATAAATTCATACTTCTGCCCCCTCCAAATTACCCTGACATCACTTTATCACTTGTTCAAAAGAAGGGATAGCTTGAAGAGGCTGACCCGCCTTGTGATGTGTGTATGCTAGTAATCTGGATGGCATATTTTTGCCATCTCCTACACTCTCTCGTTCCTGCCCCATCCCCTCCAAAGAGGAGAAAAAGTGAGAAGGCCTTATAGAATTTAAAAGAGCAATGCTAATTTTTAGGTAGGATTTTTATTGTTTAGTTTTGTGTGGTTTGGTTTGGTTTTTGGTTTTTTTAACCAACCCGTAGAATTTGATAGAAAATTATTCTTCTGATATAAAATTCCATAGGAGAGATTAAAAATAAACTGTCTAGACGGGTTCTCCTTCTCTATTAAAGTTGTTAGTAATTTAAATGTAATTTGTATAGAACCCTATTGTTCTCATCACAGTTAAACTCTGTAGGACTCTTCCACATGGAAACCAGACAAATCCAGCATTTTAAACCCTGGAGCATATGGAGAGGTTCTTGCCAATGAGAACTATTTTTGTTTCACTGATTCTTGTCCTAAAATAATAGCATCTGTGTGATTCAGTTTGGTTTCCATTGGCTACGGCAGAATTAATGCAGGCCTTGGAAGAGGTAAGGGAGAAGTAGGGAGGTAAACGGGGATGTAATAGAATCATTGGCTGGTCCCAATCTCCAAAAGTGCCCACCCCACAATGTTTTGGCGGCAGCCGGCTTCTTTCAAACCACTCTAGAAGATTTTGTCAGGGATCTCTCGTCCATTGGATTCTTAATGGAGTAATAATGCTTAGCTTTTTGTAGCACTTGTTCAAAGCTCTCTGCAGGGATTAACTGATCCTCATGAGTCAGAACACCCCAAGAATGTAGTTTAGTAACTACTATTATCCCCATTTCGCAGATGAGGAAACTGCGACAGGAAAGCAAAATGACTTGTGCAAGGCCTCACAGCAAGTGAGTGGCAGGGCTGGGGATAGGACACTCAGCCTGTTAATAGCCAATCCAACGCACAGTCCTCCAGGCAGGGGTTCTCAACCTGGGATTTATGAGACCAACAGGTGTCAATAGGTTGCGACTCCACCACTGTCTCCATATTGCTAAATGGGAGAGGGATCCTGGCAGGATGGGAGGGACTGTCTTGATGTGTGAATGGTTGAGGCCGGCTGCTCCAGACCTTGCTGTCCATAAATAGCCCAGAGGCAGACACGCCTAAGGGGATGGTGGGATTCAGAGGAGGTGCAAAGCACACAGTGTAGGAGGAGAATTGTGATGTGCAGAAAGACGCTTGTTGAGAGGGCGGGTGGGTGGTATCGATGGTGGTTAGAACAGATGCTGCTGTTTTGTTGATCATCTGGTAGGGTTGATCTGGACCTCTCTGCCCTCGTTGTCTTCATTCTCATTCAGACCAGGAAGCAGCCACCCCCCTTTCACCGAAGACATTTCCTGAGCTTGCTAATCCTCCATGAAAGCAAGTGGGGTCACTCTCCACCTTTTTTCCTCATCTCGACAAGGCTTGTCCCCTAGAGAGCCAAGAAGAAAGGCACTTTCTTGTTGTCATCTGTGCAATTATCGGCTTTGAACAAGATGGCAATTTGTTGTTGTTGTTGATTTCCTTTGTTATGCAAATATGCCAGCTCATTCTCCGAGCGCTTTTTTTTCCCCCTCACGCAGCATAAAAAGGAATATTACACATTTAATTTCATGTTATCGTTTGTTTCCCTCTGAGATTTCCTCCAGCCATTTTTCGGTCTCCTTCAGGCCAGTGGGAGCTGAGCAACGGTATTTTGAATTCTGACTTTGTCACTTCTATTTACTTTTTATCATAAAGGGGTATTGTCAATAGGTCTTATGTGGCTCCTATAAAACCCATTTAGGAATTTAAACCACCACTAAAGCACAGAATTTATGCTCCTTTTATGATTTACGAGTCTAGTTTCTTAAACTCTACTTTTAATAGTCTAGGCATTTATATTCAAGGCAATCAGCTAACATTCTGCAGGAGCCTTAAAGTTACCAGTGCAAAAGTAAAGAGAATAAAAAGAGTATAATTGAGAGACATGGGCCTAAGCCACAACCTTCAGAATAGGGACTTCTCCAGAGTTTTGTGGTACTGTGGTCTCTCGCTTGGTTTATTGTCCACATCTCAAATGGTCCCAGGTCCCAAGGCACCCAGGAATCTTAACCCTTCTCTTTCCTTGTGAGTCCACAAAACTGAGCTGGAAATGGATTGAGAACAGGCTTTCTTATGATTTCTGCTCTTTTCAGCTTCCAGCCAAGTGTTAAATGCAGTAGGACCAGTCTTCGTACTGGCATAATAAACAAATAAAAGAAAAAGAAGAAAGGAAATCAAGGGGAAAAAATAAATCACTTAGGCACTATGATAACCTAGAAAAACATAAAACAGACATTTTTCTGAACCTCAGGACAGGTTTTGAGTGTGATGGAGCAGCATTCTCATTTTATCTGACCCATAACCTAGGTCCTAGTGGGTACAGACTCATACATTTATTGTGGTGGAAGGGGATCCAAAGGAGCTCAGCTTAATTCAGTTCCCTCTTTTATTATAGATCGAGGCCAGATTCCGCTTTCCGTTACACCAGCATAAATCTGATGTTGTTTCATTGGGTCAGTAGAGTTATTCTGGATGTAAACTGACACAACAGCAGAATCTGGTCCACTGCATAAAAATCATGCACCCAAAGGGTTACATATTCCTCAACATTGCTCCCATGGCCAAACTCCTATGGTCTAACATTGGCAATACACAGAGGCAACCTGGCAGATCACGCGGGACAAATGGGACCCAAAGACTTAAATCATAGCACATACATTCCTGCCTGAGCACAGCTGCAGGGCGTTTAGCTCTATCGTGGTCCTCATACAGGCCTCATCCCAGGACTATAGATGAAAGCACAGGGTAGGTTAAGTATCAGAGGGGTAGCCGTGTTAGTCTGGTTCTGTAGAAGCAGCAAAGAATCCTGTGGCACCTTATAGACTAACAGATGTTTTGCAGCATGAGCTTTCGTGGGTGAATACCCACTTCTTCGGATGCAAGCAGTGGAAATTTCCAGGGGCAGGTAACTTGCCCGGCATCAGACATAAAACTGGTGGCAGAGCTGGGAATTAAATGTAGGCCTGGTCCAGTGCCCTATCTGCTAGACCATCCTTCTGACCTGTAATTTGCCATGTTGGCAACATTAGCCTGCTCAAGCTGCCCGTTCATAATCAAGTGAAAGGTCACTGCAACGTGCTTCATTGCACAACAACTCCGGGGCTTGTGATAAGTTGCCCATGCAGCTGTCATGTGAGTAGAGTCTAGGTGCCCTTGTGCTATTTACTGTTCATTGTGCCATTCACCGTGTCTGTTGTTCTTAGCAGTGAGCAATACAATCTGTAGGGAAATGAATATATTGTTTTGTTTAGATCCTTTAATCCCTTTGTTTGCACTGTGTGTCCTTTTAACTGTGTGTTGCTGGGTTTATTTGACCGTCTGCTCTGGACAAAAGTTACCGTAATGTGAAGGTTTACCGGGGTCTGTGCCTACGGATCTGTTAAACCTGTGAATTCTAAAATGAGGAAGGCTTTGATGCCTCCTCAGTGCTAGGAGGTAGGGATGGGCCCAGGCCAGAACTTAGCATCTTGGGAAGTTCAGAGCTGGCTCCAAATATTGCAGCTGCCCCCATCTCCGTGTAAGCGCCTGATTCAAAACTCCAGTTATGACCAAACCCAAGGGGAAGTTTGGATCTAAACTGGGCACTGTGGGTTTGTCTCTAGTTGGGCATAGAGTGATTCTTAGTGTTTCAGGGAAGTGACATGAAAATCAGATCCACCTGAGACCTGCAGTTGTGGTCACCTTCTACCATCACAAGCTCAGGCTTTTTGTGTTTTCCACCCCGTCACATATGCCCCCAGGAGATTTCACAATCTGACCTTCAGCTGGCCAGGATAAACAAGCAACGTCGCCAGAAGACCGTGCCCAGCTTGTCCCTAGTGTGAATCCATTGATCTCAGTGTCTCCACTCGATTAACGTCATTGCGCTTACACCGGGTACGGCTTTGGGTCAGTGTGTGCAAAGTGGGACCAGGAATTCTAACCATTCCTGTCTGTGCCTTTAAAGGAGTCAAGCCATTCTCTAGATCTCAGGTCCCCTAGTATGGGGACTGTGCTGGTTCTTTCTAGTACTTTTAATGAATAAACAGAGGTGTAAGTCCAGGATTTGCCTTCACTTCCAGCTCTGTGCACAGTACACACATGGCCAGTGCTGCTTACCAAAAATAGGTCACAAATGCCAGTGCATGTACAACAATGAGGCTGTTGTTTGCCATATCCAGGGCTCCCCTGGTGAATCCCTAATTCAGATCTTGCACCGCCAACCACAAGCACTACAGAGAAATGCCTTCACCAGGGACTAGCCATTGCCTTCCCTCCAGAGTCAGTATCATTTAGGTTCTGAGGCCTTCACCAGCTAGTTTTCCAAGAGTGGTGCAGATCATCCTTGTCTCTTGGAAGCTCCGATGAGAAGCAGCAACTGCAGCTTACAGGGGAGGGGCAGCTTTCCTCTTACAACGTTCAGAATTATAAACCAAGCCGCATTTGTAATGCCACTGACTCACCTGGGGTAGACAGGGATCAAAAGCAAATGAGCAGCTAATATCCATGTGGTATTTCCTGAGCAGGAAGCCATTTAGATCACATTAGTTTCTGACATATTGAAAGTAATAAAAAAAAAAAAAAGTTGAATTTTCTTAGCTCTGTGAGACACACAAGTGCATGGTGAGCCAGAGATTTGCGTTGCGAGGAGGAGAGCACAAGTGAGGTCTCAGTCTGAAACTAGGTGACATCAGTGCAAGATATGTACTTGAGGGTGCTGGCTGTTACTTTAGGTAGCTCCCTTCTGCTGACCTCTACCTCCACAGGGTGGACAATTGAAATTCCTCCTGAGAGGCAACATCATGAGTGGAAGACGACACCCTCTGGTCTCATGGCTTTACAGAACTCATTAGAGGTTTCTGGAGCCCTTTCTGCCTGAGACACCTCTCAGCTGGGGCAATTAAACACTGCCGCACTCACACAATTGTGATAGCAAATCCATTGGAAACCATGTCTGAATCCTCGTGAATTGATTCTCTCATTGCAACTTCTTGAACTGTAGTCCGGAGAGGCAGGGAGAAAGAGAGACATATTGTTTTCCATTTACCTGTGGGATAAATGGCCAAGACCTCTGAGAGCTATGGTCCTTTGGTTAAGACATTGGACTGGACCTCAGGAGACCTCTTCAATTCCTGGCTCTCCCATGGGCTGCCTAAGTGGCCTTGGACACATCGCTCGGTTTCTCTGTACCTGGGTTCCCCATCTATAAAACTGAGATAACACTTTCTTTCTTCTAGCTTTATTTCTATTTATATTGGAAGCCTTTCAGAGGAGGAGCTCTCTCTTGCTATGTGTGCTTTGGGCCCCTGAACTTGGCTGGGGAATTATGCAAATGCGTAATAATAGTAACTGGTCAGCATGCAGCACCCCCTAGTGCTTTGATTGTTAAGTTGTTGGGGTGAAGCTTGATGAGCTTGTGCCTCTGATGTTTACATTGTTAGAAAGTGATGTGCCACAGCACAATAATATTGCATTGTAACGTGGCAAGACAATATCATGTGACTGCGGTGGGCGGGTTTGGTCCTGCGTGACAAGCCTTTTTAGGCGAAAACATTACTTCTAGTTTGTAATTAAACTCTCATAAGGATTGTGGAGACATGGCACCCGAGTCTGCCCCCAGTTGCTTTGAACCAGTTAAAAATCCCAGTAGATCTTAACCGCGAAAACCGAGTGAACCAGATACATCTTTGACTTCCTGAGGTCCCTTCCAACCCTGATATTCTGTGATTCTGTGATCTTCACTCTGCAAAATGGCATTCAGCAAAGAGCTATCCTGACATGGAGCATCACTGAAGAAGACCTTTCCTAGTCTCATTGCTCTACAGAGCTCCTCAGAGTTTTCTGGAGCCCTTGCTGGCTTAAGGCATGTGCTGCCATCCACGGTGTGATTGCAGCATGCATAGACGTTGCAGAACTAGCTTTGGTCTAGCTAGCTCAGATAACAGCAGTGAAGCTGCAGCAGCATGGACTAGCTAATTGAGGGTTCTGGGCAGGCTTGGTCAGCCTGTGCTGCTGTGGTTTCACTGCTATTGTCATTGGAGCTAGCTAGATCAAAGTTAGCTCGAGTATGTCTACACATAGTCTATGACTCTATCAGGGTTGGACGGGACCTCAGGAGGTCATCTAGTCCCACCCCCTGCTCAAAGCAGGACCAATCCCCAGCTAAATCACATCTCTCACTGCAGTGTCAACATACACTTAGAAACATCTAAGCTGGGACAAAGAGACACTAACACGGTCCAATCCCTGTGGTGGCTAATTCATTGTAAACCAGAGCTGAGCCTTCCTTCATTGACTTTCTCCATGCAACTTCTTCCTGGCCATAAGCTGAGTGAGGTGCAAAGGTGCAACAGCAAAGTTAGGACTTAGTAGTTCCGGTTCCTTGGCCCTGGCCAAGCATTGCATTTTGCTGACTCAAACACTGCTATTTTCAGGGTTTTATGAACAGACTCAAATTCACTTGTAATGAACCATGTGCTAATGCCCTAGTCTATTTCCCCCCTTCTCTTCACATTAATTTCCGAAAAAGCATGTCTGATTTTGTAATGAGCTACACAACTGTCTCTCAATTAAACCAAATTTTACTGCTCCTCAGTTGAGGTTGAGTGGCGTGATGGCTTGATTTTAATGAAGGACCAGCACACTATAAAATCTACAATAAATTCTTCACCAGTTTCATAAAACCCTGGTTCCCAAACTGCTATCTGTGAAGGAGTTGCTGCCACAGAGCTCTTAAGGGTGTTAACGAAGCTGCATAGGCCTGTTGAAACAAAACCAGTCTTGAGGTTGTAGAGATTTGGGATTTCCAAGCAGGGGCAGCTCTAGGGATTTTGCCGCCCCAAGCACGGCAGGCAGGCTGCCTTCGGTGGCTTGCCTGCAGAACAGTCCGCTGGTCCCACGGCTTCGGCAGACCCTCCGCAGGCAAGCCGCCGAAGGCAGCCTGCCTGCCGCCCTCGTGGCAACCGGCAGAGCTCCCCCCGCAGCTTGCTGCCGCAAGCACGCGCTTGGCCTGCTGGGGCCTGGAGCCGCCCCTGTTTCCAAGCCAAGCATGAGGGTCACCTTTTAATCACAACACATGTCTAACCTCTGCCATTGTTCTCGGGGCTTATCTTTTGTCTGAGGCTGTATCTTCCTCATTTTATACAATCGTGTGCCCGGGTGAATGCCTATGAATATGCAAGTAGCTGGCTGGTGTAGAAAGGAGATTGGTTTAACTACATGACAGGTCTGCCATAAATATGGAAGTGGAGGTCTCAAGAATCCTGCAGTAGGAGCTACTTTGTTTAAGGAGATGTCTGAATGCAAAAATCAAAACTGTATTTCTAACTTTTTTTGAGTCTCATCCACCTATATTAACATTGCTTCAGAGCATTCTACTGTCCACATCCGTCCAGTCATTCTCTGTGTCTTACCCAAACAGATCATTCCCTCTCCTAAATCTCTCTCTGTAGTGATCTCTCCGTAGGTACAAGGGGCCTCTCCTCATTTTATTCCCAACTGCGCTGTGTTCCTTTCTGGTTCCATTAGGGGATCCCAATATCTCATCACTTCATAGGGCCAGTTATAATCATCTCGTCTGACCTCCTCTATAACACAGGCCAGAGAATTTCACCCAGTGACTCCTTCATTTGTCCTCACTGCATCCAGTCCCCATGGAGCCCTCTGTAAAGTTGGCTGAGCATTTAGGCATTGCGACAGTGGCACCAAGTGATGACAATTAAAGGCTCCTTTCTGTCCTCCTCTTTCCAGAAAAATCTCTCCTGCTTCCATTATACCTGAACTGGGTAACAAAAGTCACCCTCCTCCGTGAGTCACAAAACCCTCTGAACTTTCCTGGGTAGGATCAAAACGTGTTGGGGTGTTTGATCCTCTCCCAGCACATCATGGATATTTTGTATCTTTGGGACCTTCATGCCTATTGGCCATGAGTGTTTCAGAGACTCCCCCAGCAGCTTATGTATGTTCCATCTCTGTTAATACTAGGCAAGCCCAAACTTTTCTCCTTCCTTCCCCTTCTCTTATTCTCTCTCTCCTAATATGAAGCAACCATTGCTATGCTTTAAATCAAAGAAACTGACAGCAGGCGCCATGCATGCTGTCGTAAAATGCCATAAATCATGGTGAGGAGCCATCCCGGGTCAAGCCAAGATGTTCTGAATTGTGAAATCGTCCCGAAGCACTGCTGACCATTACTCATCCATCACGTGGTGGCAGCGGCAGGGTGAATGTCACATGGCTGAATGTCACATGGCTGTCATGGCTCCGAATCTTAAATTCACTGGAAAAAAAAAATCCTCCAGGAACCCTGGGAGAGTAGAAAAGCCTTGTGCTGGAGATGTAAATGCAAGCAAACACAGGCTGGAAACCAAGGCTTGGAGCAAAGCATGAGACTTTGGAAGTAGTAGGAACCCAGAAACCAGTGGGATCAAGTGGACCCGGGGCTTACTGAGTTAGCCTCTGAGCTGGGAAGGAGTCACAACCTCCTTCTCTCTAGGTGAAACACAGGGGGCTAGTGAAACCCCCAAACTGGGGGGCCATGGGATGGTAAAAGTACAATCTGAGAAGACTGTAGCTACCTGCTGCCCCGTGAAGTGAACCCCCACTGGGTTGCCAGGGCTGTTAGCTGGTGCAGTGAGGTGGGGACCACGTTCCTTTCTACAACCACCCTCAGTGAATTCCTGACAGTGCTGCATGATATGAGAGCTAATGGCGTCTGTTCTTAGCTCACCATGGTTTTTCCAATGCATTTGAGGTCATTCAGGTTGTCCTGACCCTTCAGCCTTGGGGTTCTCTCCAGACTGGGACAGGGACTAGGTCCTTCTGAGTTTAGGTATCTTATTTAAGGAACTCCTTCTCTGTAACACCCTCTGTGGCCATCTAGGCACTGTTTAAGGCCTTTTTATTCATGCCAGAGCCTCTTTGGTCACTTGGCCTCCCTGAAATCACTGGTTCTTCCTTTTAGAAAGAATTTCTTCTGCCCAAGTTTTGTTGGAGCAGCTGGTCTTTTGCTTTAATTATTTTAATGTCGTGTGGCGTGTTTGTTGCTTAGAGTTGGCCCCTTTAGAGAATGATGTATACAGTGCAGGGAGAGAGTCTGCAGAGAAATTATTCATTGCACAAGTGGATACGAGATTCCAAGCACTCACCCAAGGGAGCTGGCAATGTGACAATTTTCACTTCCTTTATGGCCATAAAGAAGGCATCAGCCTCTCTGTACAGTAAAGGCTAGAGGAACTGTGACTTTCTGACGCCCTTCTTCTCTTGACTAGTCAAATAACCAGTGGAAGATGATCTTCAAAACAGAAGAAGCAAAGTGGTTTATAAGCAAAACACATAATTTAAGGGGAAAATGAAAAAGTTGTAAAATCTTCCTAAGCTCTTCTTTGCCTCTCGCCTGGAAAGGTACAGAGGGAGAGAGAAGCACTAGTGGCTGAATCTTAAATAATGCAGAGGATTGGGGTGAACAAAGTATCTCAGAGCTTCTTAATTGCTTGGATTTGCACAGCTGGCCTGGAGATCTCACCAGGGTTTCTGGTGAGATTTCCCGTATTTCAAACTTCTAGCCAGGTTGTATCAATATTGTTGCACTTCTCATTCAGGATGGAGCCAGGGGGTGCGAAGATGGCTGTGAAAACAAAACATAATGTGGTGCCGCAGATTTGACTGGGAAACCAAACTCCTTCAGATATAAACACACAAGTTTTGGGCTCCCTGTGAGTTTGAAGGGAAGGTTCTGGCTGGTGGTTCTTCAATCTGAACTGTTTTTCATCATCCTTGGGTATTTCTGTTCACTGCCGATGCCTGTTGATCTTTCTCCCTTCTCATTTGGGGCCAGTTCTTCAGCTGCGCCGGTATCATGTGCTGTACAGCTGAGGAAGCAATAGAGGGAGGACAAAGGTATTTTTAGGTCACCTTTACACCTCTCCCCTGTCCTGGAGCATTAAAAAGCTTGTTCAGCCTCTGGGGTAACCTAAAGCCAGCCCTAACAGCATGTGGGTATTGCTGGAGCCCCTCAGAACACCGGTCATAACCCCTTTCCTCTGATCTCATCCCTGATGAACTCCCTACACAGCGAGCCACAAGGAAGGCCCATTACTCTGGTTTTACACCACCCAGGGATTCATTTACACCAGGGAGTCGTCAAGTAGCTGGTTCCACTGCCTTTCCAGCTGCTTTGCATCAACAAAACAATGCAGTGCATCGAGAGAGGGGCCAAGTGACCTTTAAGGGACCCTGATCTGCAGTGGCTTTGGGTGTAACTCCCACAGGAGCTCGGCTCCGGAATCAAGCTACGCACAGTTAGAGGGGTACAAGAATGAGCCTTTTGAAGGAGGGGACTTTGACACTGGGATAAGCCTGAAATAAAGTGTATGTTTATATTAGAGATTGTCCTAAAGCAAAACCCTGAGCCGGAGCACTCCCTGAGGTTTGTAAACGTTCCTCCCAAGATCCAAATTTTGCAGCTAAAGTCCATCACTACAAGCAAATCTTTTTGGCCATTAAATGCACTAGTCTCAGTGAGAGCATTTATGCTAAGCATGTGAAAGTTGGGCAAACTTATATTTAAATCTGTTAGGCCAGGGTCTGGCCTCAGTTACCCAGGGTTAACGTAGACTAAACTTCTCTGAAACCAATGGGATTGCACCAGATTAATGCCAATGTAACTTTGATGAGCATCTGGCCCAGCAAATTGCGTTTTGCTTAGGCTGGAAGTCCCTCTTACACCAACACAGCAATAACTTCTCAAGGAGAAGCCCTGGTTAACTCAGCATTTCTAGAGAAGGCTTGCAACTCTTCAAAGGAAATTCTGATCGGAAACTCAAGCTATGTCTACACTAGAGATCTTACAGAGGCACCCCCGTACTGATGCAACTGTGCTTCTGTATGATCTCTCGTGTAGCCACTTTATGCCGACAGAGAGCTCTCCCACTGACATAATCAAGCCACCCCTAATGAGCGGCAGGAGAAGCTCTCCTGCCGATCTAACACTGTACTACCACTTGTGCTGGCGAAACTTATGTCACTTGGGGGGGGGGCTGTGTTTTTTCACACCCCTGAGCGACATAAGTTTTGCTGCCATAAGTGGTAGCATAGACATGGCTTCAGGTTTAGAATGAGGAGTCCTTGTGGGACCTTAGAGACTAACACATGTATTTGGGCATAAGCTTTTGTGGGCTATAACCCACTTCACCAGATTTATGGAGTGGAAAATACAGTAAGCAGGTATAAATATGCAGCACATGAAAAGATGGGAGTTGCCTTATCAAGTGGGAGGTCAGTGCTAATGAGGCCAATTCAATCAGGGTGGATGTGGCCCATTCCCAACAGTTGACAAGAAGGTGTGAGTATCAACAGGGGGGAAATTACTTTTTGTAGTGCCCCAACCACTCCCAGTCTTTATTCAGGACTAATTTGATGGTGTGAAGTTTGCAAATTAATTTGAATTCTGCAGTTTCTCGTTGAAGTCTGTTTTTGAAGTTTTTTTGTTGAAGAAAGACCACTTTTAAGTCTGTTATTGAGTGTCCAGGGAGATCGAAGTGCTCTCCTACTGGTTTTTGAATGTTACAATTCGTGATGTCAGATTTGTGTCAATTTATTCTTTTGCGTAGAGACTGTCTGGTTTGGCCAATGTACATGGCAGAGGGGCATTGCTGGCACATGATGGCATATATCACATCGGTAGATGTGCAGGTGAACAAGCGCCTGATGGTGTGGCTGATGTGGTTAGGTCCTATGATGGTGTCTCTTGAATAGATATGCAGGCAGAGTTGGCACCGGGGTTTGTTGCAAGGATTGGTTCCTGGGTTAGGGTTTCTGTGGTGTGGTATGCAGTTGCTGGTGAGTATTTGCTTCAGATTGGGGGACTGTCCATAAGCGAGGACTGAGTTAGAGTCCCTATTGCCCTGCAGCTTGGGTAACTATTTACCCGTATGCAGAGCAGGGTCTTTAAAAGGCCTCCTCTCCGCTTTGGCAGTGTTTGACACTCATCTTGCAGTGGGGCAAATGAAGAGAGGAAAGGCAGTGGAGTATCATGCCCTGAGCTCGTTAAGGGGCAAATCCTGAGGTCTTTATTCAGTCAGTACCCAGGCAAAATTCCTATTTACCTTGTTGGCTGACTCATTGACTTCAGTAGACATTTGCCTGAATACGGTCTGAGTTCAGGAAATGGCCCTAGAATAACGCCCCCACTCCCCCCGAAAAAAAAATTACAAACAAAACCCCTCAACCCTTAAAACAATCTCCTTTATGAGGAAGAAAGTCCCAAGGTAGCCAGAAGCACCCCTTTCCATCCTCATAATGCCTGAATGTTTTCTGACAGCTGACAAACTAAAAAAGACGGGGCTGTCAAAAGCAAAGAATGGGTCTCCTCCTTTTGGCTGGTGTCCCTCTGCTCTATTCAATTAGGATTGATCAAGTTGTGTCAAAGGTCCCTCCTGTGTTTCAGTGGTCACCAGGAGCTTTCATGATGACTAATGACAGGCAAGCCTTTAAAAGAAAGGGGAAAAATACCAAGGGCTATATAGGGTTTTGTTTTTTTTTCTTTTTCCCCTTATGTTCCCACCAGGTGCGTTAACTTTATAACTCACCAAATGAAATTCATTCATCAGTATCACTTCAACTCTCTTTTCCTCCCAACCTCCATCGCTCAATCTAGGAGCAAAATAGTTGCAAGCAGCAAAACCTTCCCTTTTTCTGCAGACAGTCTGGAGATAGTAGCACCTAGGTGCAGATATAGGTGGGGAAGGGGAAATGAGCAGGATTGGCCCAGAGCAACAGAAGACACTCTTGGGGTCTCGCCTAGATTTGACGTCTGATGGACTGGCTCAATACCCCCTTCTGGTTCCAGAAAAGATATGGGCAACTCATCACCTGGCCTCTCTTCTGGCAAGTCATGGCCTCATCCAGACAAGTCTTGAAGAGAAGCTTCATGTCCAGCCTAATTGTATAATGATAAAGTGCTGGGTATCCCTCTCCCTTCAAGGCATAAGCCATCTGCTAACTATTGGGAGTTAGAAAGAAACTTTCCCTGGGGGTAGATTATCCCCCCCTGCATAGTTTCTTACATCTTCCTCTGATGCAGCTGGTATTGGCCACTGGAAAGGATACAGGATTCAGTGAATCACTGGCCTGATTCATTATGGCAATTCCTATGTTTCTATGTGTCTGCTCAATCCTGAGGTCAGGCCTGCTCTGTGATGGGCAAAACTTAAAGGGTTCCTGAACCCTAAAAGTTCGATTGAATCAGCAGCCAAAAGCTCGGATCTGGACTACCCCCGAAGTATGCCTGGATGTTGGGGCATCCATGGGATGGGTTCAGGAATCTCTCTAGAACAGCCTGTTCTCTGAGAACTTTGTCACCTGATTTTGTCTGGTCTGGGTGGGATGAAAAGCAGAACTTGAAACTTTTGAGGTTCGAGATCTGTCAAAATGTGCATTCTGAACTGTTGTGTGGTGGGGACTGGGGAATTCTAATGCTTAGCTCTTAATGCTTTTCAGTAGTAGATCTCAAAGTGCTTTACAAATAGGGTCAGTATTATTATCTCTGTTTTATGGATGGGGAAACTGAGTCATGGAGCCATGAAGTGATTCCCCAGTGCTACCCCCAGCAGGCCAAGAACAGTCCTGGGACTAGAACCCAGATTTCCTGAGTCCCAGTCTAAGACTCTATCCACTAGGAATCACTGTCTCCTGCTGGAATTGCTAGACTGGAGCAAACCCAAAGGCCCATTTAATCCAGTATCCTGTCTCTGACAGCGGCCAGTGCCAGATGCTTCCGAGGAAGGTGTAAGAATCCTGCAGCAGGCAGATTTGGAGGTTCTTTATTGTATTCATCTCATCATCCTAGAAGCAGGACAAGAATTTCCACACTTTCAAACAGGAATTAGTTACGTGCAGAGCTCAGGTGTCTATCTAGTTCTAAACACATTTTCTGGACTTACAGTGTCCCTTGAAAATTAGTCATTTCCTTTAGGAGAGGAGGGTTTAGAGCAGCTTGAAAAGATTCTGTAAATCCCTAATATTTAAAAAGAGAGAGAGAAGCTCTGGAGGTTTGTTTGTTTGGGGGGTGAGGGAGGGTAGAGAGAGGTTGGTTTATTTTTTTGCAAGACCTCAAAATACCACCACGTTCTCCCAACCCTAATTCTTATTCTGACTGGGTCTCTCCTGCATGTATCTTTTGAATACTTGGCAATTTCTGCCTGACCAGGATGCCCAGTTTAAGAATGAACTGTCAGCTCCGGCACTCAAGAGAACGTCAATCACTGTGTGCTAGAGATGAACCTTAACGAAAACCACAGATCTGAGCACCCCCCTGAACTTTGAAGAGTTCAAAATCTGGAACCAATATTTGTGTCTTGAGCCCTCTCCCTGCTATAAATGAGAAAATAAGCTAGTGAGGCCCTTGATGCAGTTTATTTTTAAGCTGTATGAGGATCGGAACCTGAGCTTATGTGAAACTCAGCTGTTTCATTTCACAGGGGGTGACACCACCTGGCTTTAGCTGTCAGTTTCAGGCTCAAACAAGCCAACAAAACTCCAAAGCAATACTTAGTTGAAACCAGCAAGTTACACCTGAGTTCACATAGCTCTGTTCATAAACAGGAAGCAGATTTCCAAAGACACAAAGTTAGATTCCCCAGTGGAATCAATGGAAATTGGGCACCTAATTCTCATTTGTGTCTTTGAAAATCTCCCCTTCGATGCAAAAGTCCCTGAGTGGTGGGACCTTATGACTGCAATGCATGCGATAACGACATGAGGGGAAAACACATGGTAGCATGGAGCAGAGTGAAGATTGTAAAGCTACAGCATCCGGTTATGAAACACCAACACATTGCATTTATTCAGAGCCTGAACACTGAAGGATCTCAAAGCACTTTAAACCCACTGGTGCATTAATCCTCACACAGGCCTTGATGCTATGATTTATTATGCACGTTTTACACATCAATAAACTGAGGCATAGAGCGGCTACGCGAGTTAGTCAAAGTCACACAGTGAACCAGGAATAGATCCAAGCGATTTTGATTCCCAGTCAGCAGCCACTGTCTCTATGGTGACAGGCGCTACATAATTACTTAGATAGATACTTGGCTGTTCCTAAAAACCCCAACCAAGATGAGGACCCCCTGATGCTAAGTGTTATATCTACACATAGTAAGGGACAGACCTTATAATCTACATAGACCGTATAGACAAAGGAGGGGAGAACATACCAGGTCCTAAAAGGCTCTTCAATCTAGCAAAAACAACGAGGAGTCCTTGTGGCACCTTAGAGACTAAAACCCACTTCATCAGATGCATGGAGCGAAAAATACAGTAAGCAGCATATATATTACAGCACATGAAAAGATGGGAGTTGCCTTACCAAGTGGGAGGGTCGGTGCTAACCAGGCCAATTCAATCAAGGTGGAAGTGGCCTATTCTCAACAGTTGACAAGAAGGGGTGAATATCAACAGAGGGAAAAATTACTTTTTGTAAAAACACACATAGCTAGAACCAATGCTGGAAGCCGAAGCCAGACAAATTTAAATCAGAAATAAGGCACAGATTTTGAGCAGTGATGATGATGAACTATTGGAACAAATTACCAAGGGGTGTGGTGGATTCCCCAGCTCTGGATGTGTTACGATCCTGGCTAGATGTCTTTCAGGAATAAACACAAGTTGTTGGGCACAGTATAGGGGTAACTGGGTGATATTCTATGGCTTTGTGATATGCAGGAGGTCAGACTTGAAGATGTAATGGTCCCAGAATGTATGAATCCGTGAATGAATGAAGTGACTTGATGGGATAGAGCCTTGTTCTTCTGCCTCTCAGTTCAACGTCCTAGACACTAGACCAACCCACACATCATCCCTTCTCATTTGTAATTTAAGATGATCTATTTTGTACTAAGAATATGTTTAGGGCCATGTTCCTGTGAGACTTTTATATGGGAATCTGGAGAGATTAATGTCCATCTGTGGTGTGTACTGTCAAGCAACTCTGGAGCTTAGCTTTCCAGAAAAAGCTCCATTGCTTTTATGGCAGATAAGACTTTCACTGGGCAAAACCTTTTCTGTTTCTAAGTGCCTGGGATTTGCACTTTGAAAACCGTCAAATGTCACTGAAATGTACATCAGAAAACCGTGCAGATCTGTTAAGATTTCTAATCTTTGTTGGAGGAAATCAACTTTTCAGCACCTACAGAGAAACTAATTCCTGTCTCCTCTCCACTGTACAGTCTGATTTTGTGAAAGGAAACGCTCCAAGTCGTTGCTATTTAATGGCAAATTGATTTGGAGTAACAGTAGCACTAGTTCTGAAGTCATTAAGCGAGGCTCCATCATTCCATCTTGCACAGACGAACTGTAAATAAATGGATGGAGCTGTCACTGCTGATGGGGGGGGACACATGGTTGTCAATGAGACCCCTGCCCATTTCCTTCCCACCTTTCCTTTTGAAACTAATAGTCGTTGCTTTTCATCCAATCGGTTGCTTTTAATCCAATAGTTGGAGGTTTGGAGGTGTAAGTTTTAGTGGATCAAAAAGCCAGCAGAGACAGGGAGAAAGAAGAATAGCACAATACCATATCAACCTTTTAATATGTATTGCCGTAGCGGGTGGAGGAGAGTTCAAACATGGTGAGACTTTTAGCAGCCCCTGGCGTGAGAGACTCGGCCTGAAAGAAAGAAAACAGAGAAGCGTTGTTTGGGCACATGATGCCCATTGTGGTCCGGATTGTCTCAGCACCAGTGGTATTGATCTCTAGGTTCAGGTAGGCTTCAAATGACCATGTCTTCCCCCATCATGATATCCCATTCATTGAAAGCAGCTGGAGATTGTTCTCTCTCTTCCTGAATCGTGGTACTGCTACCACTGTAGGTCACCAAATACACACTCCGACTAAGGGATTACAGGCAACCTTCCTGATAGATTTGTGCCTATGTTTAGATGACTCCCTGCTGCTGGCATGGGGGAGGAGGGAAGGTGGTGTGGTCATTTTGCTAGCTGCAGAGATGGTGTGAATTGGATACAGAATCTGCTGATACCAAGTATCAGAGGGGTAACCGTGTTAGTCTGTATCCAAGACTAATAGATTTATTTGGGCATAAGGTTTCGTGAGTGGAAAAACCCACTTCTTCACATGCATCTGAAGAAGTGAGGTTTTTTACCCACGAAAGCTTATGCCCAAATAAATCTGTTAGGGCTGGTCTACACTGGGGGTGTGGGAATCGATCTAAGATACGCAACTTCAGCTACACTATTCGCGTAGCTGAAGTCGAAGTATCTTAGTTCAACTTACCTGGCCGTCCTCAGGGCGGCAAGTCAACTTCCGTGGCTCCCCTGTCAACTCCGCTTACTCCTCCTGCCGAGGTGGAGTATGGACGTCGATTCGGGGATCGATTTATCGCGTCTAGACAAGACACAATAAATTGATCCCTGATAGATCGATTACTACCCACCAATCTGGTGGGTAGTATAGACGTGGCCTTAGTCTTTAAGGTGCCACCGGACTTCTCATTGTTTTTGAGTATCTGCTGGGTCACCCAGTCAATCCAGAGCATGCTGCTGGTGGTTGCTGTTTGTTTGTGATGTGCTAACACTGTGCTTGGTGCTGTACAATGCACATAATAAGGTAACTCTTACCCTGGGGAGCTGATAGTCTATCAGACAAATACTAGGACTCATTGAGAGACCCAGAGGAAAGTGCTGGCCTAAGTGGATCTTTATTATCCAAAGTGAAACAAATTGGTGCGTCTTGGTCTACATCTGCTGGTTATATAGACAAAAGGCTGATTGCTTTACTTGGCTGCCCAGGAGGGAGTCTGAGGAGCAGGGTCCCCAAGGACAGTGTGGACCCCACCTACTAACCCCACTGAAGGAGGGAATGGTTCCTTGTTTGTTGCATTAACTCACAAGCAGCCTAGAATTTTGCAATCTTTTCTGTTTTTGTCCCTTGCAAATTTCTTATAGTCTCTTGCATGAGAAAACTGCACAGGATTTCACGGATGCCATATACGCCTACTTTCTGTACGGCTCTTGCTTATCGCCTGACTTGGGCTACTTCAATGTATTTATCCCAGTAGATTCTTTTCTTTTTTTTAAACACCCCCTTTATACATTCTTTATTACAGCATGATCCCGTTAGAGTTGCAAATTCCTCCATTCCCTTCTTAGTCAATTCAGCTCTTGTCAAGGGGATGAACTACTTTCTTCTTCAAGAAGATCAGATTATGATGGATGAAATATAGGGGATAATTAAATTAGCAGCGTAATGGCAGTGTAAACCTCAATTAGAAAAATATTTCCATTGTAGTAAAGTTGGCCATAAATTTTAGAAATCATCCGTTTTTGTGGCCTTATAATTCTCAGCCTGTGGAATGCCTATCACTCAATGTTCATGCTTGTGGTTTTGTGGGTGAAAGAATGTTTCCATTGCTAGGAGAACTAATAGGAAAAAATACTCCTCACCTAACCAAGAGATTTGATATTACAGTCAACTAAAGTGAAAGGATACAGACTTTATTCTGCCCTCATTCACACTTATCTGATCCTATTAAAGTCAATATGGTTGTTTTGGTGTAATTGAGGGTGGAGCATTATCCTATATACAGTACCTATCTTTCCTACAGCCCATCTGCATAATCTCCATTAGATTAAACCAGGTCTATGCACATCACAAAAACAGAGAATAAAGCAGAGATGGGCAATTTTTGAAAGATTCAGCCTGCATAAGCATTCACCTTCTTCAGATCCCTGCTCTGAAAACCACGTAACAGGCTTTTCCATGAGGATTCCAGTATTTTCTGTCTTCGGCTGGGCTGGAACTAAGTACATGAGTGAACTTTTCTGGTGGTGGGCTGAGGTTTCCACTGCCAACTTCAGCTAAAATCAGGAAGTCAAGACATGTATGGAAAAAATTGCAAAGAAACTTGACCTCTGGAAAATGAGTAGATGAAGGCTTGAGTCTGCTCTTACCACATCTAAGTAATGTAATGCTCCCCAAGAATAATACCCCTTAACTTTCAGTGGATATGATAGGCTTTGTACAGGACCTTAGAAACATGCACTGAGGCATTGAGAAAACGCACCAACTTTGGGGGAAACATTTGCACTACTCAGCCATGAATGGTTATAGGAATCCCTGGTGTTCACTGAGAATTCAGTAGGCTGGCTTCTGTGGTCACAAAGGGTCTGTCTACACTGCAATATAAGCCCAGGGTTCGAACTCAGGATCAAGTCCAACTCCCCTTCTGTCTACACACAAATTCACTAACCCAGGCTCGGACTCAGGGTCCCAGGACCTCTCAGGGGTGGGGGGTCCAAGCCTGAGTCAAGCCAGGACCCAGGGTTTAAGCCCTATTGCTTTGCAGTGTAGACCTGGCCCCACTAGCCTCAAGCTCTGGGAGTCTGCCAAAAGTATCCCACAATCACGTGGCCCAACTTTCTTTGCCTTCTGGACAGTGATGTTTGGGGGACAGTCAACTTTTCCCACACTGCAGCACAAACAAAGGGTTAGAGCAGCGACATTTTGGGAGGGCATGAGGACGTCTAGGATATGTATGGTTGGATGTGGGCTGCATCATCCAGAGTAGAAACGGAAGCCCCTGGTTGGGACCCAGGATTCAACAATTCCTAACCTGGGGTTACAAATGAGTGTAAATGCTCAAGCCCTAGGTTAACAAACCAGGGTCTGCTCACTCAAGTTCTGCAATGCTGGGCTTACATTGCAGTGTGGACATCCCCAAAGTGGGCTTTTTCAGATTACCCTGTCTTCCTTTTGCGAGCACCAAGGTTCCCTTTCCATCTCCGGCAGCAAGAGCTCAGACCTGAACTCTTGTGCAACAGCGAAGGGCACCAACCCACGGTCATTGAGCTGTGACGGCAAACTTCTAAAAAACTGTCCCATGAAGAGCTGCATTCCTCTTGGCTAGGAACAATCAAGCCACAGGTCATTGAAATCTCAGTACATGGAATACCAGCTCTGGAGGGTTTAGGATTTTTTTGCTTTCAAATCCATGGAGGACAAGCCATGCAATAATGATGCTTTGCACCTGTTGGCCATCTGGGGTCACAAAGTGCTTCGTAAATGTGCTGACGCTGCTGTGGAATGAAGTATTATCATCAATATTTTGCAGAAGGGGAACTTAAGCAAAGGGAGGGTGCATGACTCAAGTAGGTCCCACAGCCTGGGGTCAGCAGCAGATCCAAGGGTCCTGAGCCCCAGTCCTGTGCTTTAGCCATTAGACACCACTCCTTCGTTATGTATCATGGGACGTTCTACAGTGGGAAGAAGCAGGTGAATGGGAGCCTCTGCCCTTTCTCACATGAGCTCAGTGGTGAGATACCTGTTAATTTCATAGGGGGAGATCTCAGAAAAGATTCTGAGTCAATGGCCGAAAAAGACCATCTAGTCTGACCTCCTGCAAAACACAGGCCAGAGAACTTCCCCGAAAGGACTCCCTGACCCTTTGTGCCATCCCTGCAGCCTGTGTGATCATACACTGTATGGCCTGGCATTGCTGGGGATAAGTGTCGCACGTTCCTCTTATTAGTGTTTGTTATCATAACTGCTCATCGTATTGCCCATTATGCTAATGAATTAGAACAACAGCCCTAAATGTTTGTTGTTATATAAATGCTCATTAGTCTCCGAGAGGGGCTCAGTGCAACATGAAGGTTGAGGATCTCAATTGCAGGAATGTTACCAATTAAGCCCTATATGAACGTGCAATTAGATCGGATGGCATGCTTGATTTACATTGCTTTATGGCTAAGCAGGAGAAGCAGCGTTGCACTGGCGAAGAGCGACCTGCTCTCCGCTCACCCCATCCACCATAGCCAGTGCTACCGTGACCGGGTGGGCAGATGGAAAACAGGCAACGTTAGCAAGGCTGTGGTTCAGCTGCTTGAATTCTCCAGCCGCTGAGACTGAAGCAGCGCTACGGTGAGTACACGGTGTGGGGTATTTGAGCTGCTGCTCCGAACTCCTGCTCCTGAGTCTTCCACTATGGAGCAGCCCTGGCCCCTCTTCTCTGTGTCCATCTGTCCACCTCTCTCTCTTTGGCTCTGTGTGATGCCTCTCCTCAGGGCTGCAGGCCTGGCAGGTCCACCCCCACATGCCTTGACCCACCACGACAGCTGGAAAATGAGACCCGCCCAGCGATGGTTCAGTTTACAGCCAAATCTGCATCCTCCTCCTTGTTTGTTCACTTGAGGGAATCTCATTCCCTCTTCCCCTGTAACAGGGGCCTCTCAGGAGGAGCTCTCCCCTTCGGCAGGATTTCAGGGACACCGAGGCAAACGGGCATTCTACAGCCATGAACACACCCCAGTGGTTCACTCTACTCCCATCCGCCTTTTGGTCCTCATTTCCACATAGTGCAATGAGGGCCCGAGTAGGCTGGGGCCTTTAGGCTCTGTCAGAATATAAACAACAACAGAGAGACTATTGGATCAGAGAATGTGTTGCTGTATTTTAGACGCTCGGCTCTAAGCACTACCACTTACAGAGTTGTACTACAGTACGGGCAGCTACAACTGATAGAGGTTTCCATTACAAGGTATTGTTAGATTTTTGGATAGGAGATTCAAATTCCTTCCCCTATCTTTAAACTAACAGGATGATCTATGTTACACTCTTGTTCTGGACTTTCTTCTCAGATTACCATTGTACTGCCCCCACCGGGATTTCTTTTTCCAATGCAAAAGTTTTGACATCTCTGCTGAAATAACAAAAGCTCAGAAAGCTAGATGGAGAGGAGTATAGTGGCTCCTGGAGAAACAAAGGCATAAAATAGCTTGGAGATGAGTTAAAGGCTTTAAAAGATCTGTCTGAGTGAAATGCACAGTATGACGGTCTCCAATGAAAGGGAGTAGTGGGGGTAGTCAGACATCAGAAGCAGCCTCTTTTGTTTTGAAGAAAATATTCTTAAGAAAAGCTGTCTGGGAAGGACGGGGGGAGAAACTCAGCAGGAAGAGTAAAAAGGGAAGAGTTGTAGAGAGGGAAAGAGAGAGAGAGACCTATGCAAGCACGTGTGTGTTTGAGAGTCTCGTCCAATGTGGTGCATGGTTGGTTGCATCCCAAAGGGTAGGTCTATACTTACCCGCCGGGTCGACACGTAGAGTTCGACTTCTCGGAGTTCGAACTATCGCGTCTAATCTAGACGCGATAGTTCGAACTCCGAACGCGCTCCCGTCGACTCCGGAACTCCACCACCGCGAACGGCGGGGGCGGAGTCGACGGGGGAGCCACGGATTTCGATCCCGCGGCGTCTGGACAGGTAGGCAGTTCGAACTAAGGTAGTTCGACTTCAGCTACGCTATTCGCGTAGCTGAAGTCGTGTACCTTAGTTCGACACCCCTCCCCCAGTGTAGACCAGGCCTAAGTGTGGGACAGAGAAAGAGGGACACACACAGCTTGTGGTCAGGCAACAGTGCAAAGTTTACCTGTATATGGTGCCAATAACATGTTTGCTGCACCGATGGTTTGTCAAGAGACAGACCCCTACCTACCTACCTACCTACCTACCTACCAATCTTTCTTTCTTTCTTGTCAATGAAAGATGCAGAATCTTCAGTCCTAGAGGCTGATATCCCCTCTCCATCAAACAAGCATAGCATGGACAACAAGGACAAGTGCAGAGTCCTGCACTTAGGACGGAAGAATCCCATGCACTGCTACAGACTAGGGACCGAATGGCTGGGCAGCAGTTCTGCAGAAAAGGACCTAGGGGTTACGGTGGACGAAAAGCTGAATATGAGTCAACAGTGTGCCCTTGTTGCCAAAAAGGCTAATGGCATTTTGGGTTGTATAAGTAGGGGCATTTCCAGCAGATCGAGGGATGTGATCATTCCCCTCTACTCAGCACTGGTGAAGCCTCATTTGGAGTACTGTGTCCAGTTTTGGGCCCCACACTACAAGAAGGATGTGGATAAATTGGAGAGAGTCCAGCGGAGGGCAACAAAAATGATTAGGGGGCTGGAGCACATGACTTATGAGGAAAGGCTGAGGGAACTGGGATTGTTTAGCCTGCAGAAGAGAAGAATGAGGGGGGATTTGATAGCTGCTTTCAACTACCTGAAAGGGGGTTCCAAAGAGGATGGATCTAGACTGTTCTCAGTGGTAGAAGATGACAGAACAAGGAGTAATGGTCTCAAGTTGCAGAGGGGGAGGTTTAGGTTGGATATTAGGAAAAACTTTTTCACTAGTAGGGTGGTGAAGCACTGGAATGGGTTACCTAGGGAGGTTGTGGAATCTCCTTCCTTAGAGGTTTTTAAGGTCAGGCTTGACAAAGCCCTGGCTGGGATGATTTAGTTGGGTTTGATCCTGCTTTGAGCAGGGGGTTGGACTAGATGACCTCCTGAGGTCCCTTCCAACCCTGAGATTCTATGATTCTATGGACAGTAACCATGCCAAGCTTCCCATGCTGCCCTGGGCATTGTCTCAATCCTGTCTTGGTGGGGCCACGTGTAACACGGACAGTATATCAATCTGCTTCTCCACGCCAATTCACCCCATCTCTGCTGTGACTCCCAACAGGTTGCCAGTTACTTAGAACTGTTGTGGGTGGTTGGGGCGTGCAGTCCGCTCTCCGCTAGGAACTGCACTGAGACCCACCATCTCATTCTGGATAGGCCACCTGAACAGCCGTCAGGTCCCTTGCCGTATTTACCGATCTAGGCTGCAGTTGAACCAGTGACGGACAGGTGAAAGGTTCAACAGGAAGTCTGAAGTATCTCAAGTTGAACACCCGTTGTCCCTGGCCCACTTGCTGTGTTTCATGTGGTTCTTTTCTCCTAGATTTTATAGAGTTAAGGCCACCATTAGGTCATCTACTCTGACATCTTGTGTAACACAGGCCATTAAATTTCACCCAGTCACCCCTGTGGGGAGCCCAGTAACTTGGGTTAGGCCCAAGCATTTCAATCCTCAAGAGACTACGCTCTTGTGTGCCACAGGCAGAGAACAGGAGAAACAGGGGTGCAAGAAGAAAAGAGTGGACATGCCACCTTCTTCCTCAGCACAAACGCTATACATGGATGATGGGGGAGGATTGGGTGGTTATTAGTGAGGATGCCTCTTCTTTTTTTTTTTTTTTTCCTGTGGATTAATTAAAAAAGAACTCTCCCTTTCGGTGCTGTGGCTACTGGGTAGTCTGTGCTGCTAGCCCTGCATGCCTTGCTGTCTCTTGATGGAATGAGAGGAGGAGGAGAGGATTCTAACGCAGGCTGTTGAGACGGGAATTGGTTCTGCAGCACTATGGGAGAACCCTGGCCATTCTGATTTTTCATATTTGTCCGAGAATGCCGTTCCACCGCGTCTCGGCTTTAACCTTCAGTTTAAAAGACAGGGGTGTGGGGGGAGAATAAAGATGTTTAATGGCTAATTTTGCTACAGTGATCTTCATAAGCATAAACTCTGTGGAGGTCATTTACTGTTAGGCAGGTTTTAAATCAAAGTTCTGTCGCCTGCACTTCTGCATGCGGATGAGGGAGGAGGAAAGCGTAACCAAACGGCGCCCTCTAGTGCATACTGTGGGAATCACAACAAGCTCTGCAAAAGAGTCAGGAAAATTGTCATGTCCAAGACCACTAGGATCTTGGAATAAGTACGCTGTGGCCAATATTTCGAAAGTGGTCTGATTTCAATACTGGCTGCTCACCAGGAGACACCTTGGGCCAGGTTTTTTTTCCCCTAAAGTGCTGAGTCTTGTTGTCTTGATTTGGCGTTGTGCATCTCCCAGCACTTTGGAAAAGCCCAGGCCTGAGGTGTCAAGGGTTCAGAATCAATGACTGGGCTGTAGGCATCTCCATCCTTTTCGGTGACCCTGGTGCAGAGACAGCCAAAATGCTGCTGCTGCTGCCATTCCGGGATGAGAGAGTCCAATAGAGACATGTCCGTCATCACTCCTGACTTGGCTGAAACTTGTTGGTATTTGAAAAGTTTGGTTAACTTCAGGGAGGGGAAGGGGGAAAGTTATTTTTCATTTTCACATGTACCTTCAGGTCTGATTTCTTCGTGATACTGGTGCAAGAAGGGGAGAGAATTAGTAGAAAACACCAGAGGTCGGCTTGCTGTATTTCCAGCTGTTCTGCAAATATCGCAAGACATGGGATTGCTATGATTTCATGTCTTGTAGGAGGTTTGCATCATTTGGGCTACAGAGGGACCCAAACTGGAACTTTGAGTCCAAACCTATTGGGACCATGCAGCATTCAGATTTGGATCCTCTGAATCCACTTATACCATTCTAGTTCTTGGTCCGATCTCAAACTGGAAAGCTCCAATTTCTTCTGGTTCTGAATCAGATGCATGAGACCCCCAGTATGTCATGAGAATAGCTTGCTAGAGTTTGGTGCTGTCTAATCCAAATCCTTCCTCTCATTCAACCTTGAAACCAGTTCCTGAATCCCACCTTGACCTTAATTCAGATCCAAATCCTACCTCCTTGCCACATTTTTATTAAGGTCGCACCTCCAGGACTTCGGGTGCAGATGTTAGCTGGGCCAAACTGCAAGATACTCTCTCTCCTGTAATCGCAATTGAAGTGATTGGCTAATGCATCAGGGGCAGAGGAGGAGAACAGTCAAAAAGCGGGTTAAGTGATTTTGTTTAATTCAGCCTAAAGACAGCGTAATAGCAGACAAGCTCATCATCATAAAGAGTTCTTATTAAATTGAAAGTGTACAGCGTAATTAACTCTGCTCTTGGCGTTTGTACGTTTCCCTTTGCCTTCACTAGGTTTCCTGAGCTTGCCCACCATTTGGTACTTAAGATGTTAAATGATGATTTAGACGATTTAGTTAAAAGGTGACGTTAAAAAAAATCTCCTCTTGCACACTCATGCTCTCACACACAGTCTGTTGCACAATCTTTAAGTGAAACTCACATCAACCATAAAGCTGGGCATCTTTTGAGGTTCTTGGTTCACAAGCTATTAGCCAAAGGATATGACTCAGACCACATCACTGGAGGACAAGGACATTATATTGGCAGCATCACTAGTGCTGCTCCTTTAAATCCTCCCGTCTGTACATTACACTTTCAGCTAATCTCTTCTCTGTTTGTTTTTCGAACATGGTCCTTTCATGTCCTACTCAGCACTCCATCTGACCAACCTACTCTTCCCCTCCCCCTCTTCCAAAGAAACCAGCGCATTCCGATCGAACCAGATTGACAGCTGTGTGACAGATGGATGGACAGAAAGCTGGATCGGACCAAACTCGTTCACACTTTAGAAATTGACAATGTGACCAAAGTAGCAGAACGGGGAGAGAGAGATTGGCAAATGGAATAAATGGTCCCTGGAAAGTTTGCGATTAATCTTTGCACTGTCAAGTAATGGCCTGATAATGCAGGAATTTAATGGGAATGATTTCTACTAGTTCACAGGCATCCATTAGTGTGGAGTAAGGCAGGAGACAGTAATGGGCATTGTTCCTTTCTTTGCAAATTGGGAGCGTGTTGTTTAAGGTGCACCAACTTCCTCCTTATTCTTTCCTCCCACATGACAGGTTCACACCTCCCAGCTCGAACTGATCATAAGGGATACCACTCATTAGAGACTCAAGTTCCCTTCTCCCAAAGCACTACCACATAAACCTGCTTTTGGGCCCATTAAAAAATTCTCCTGTCCAGCACTATCTATACAAAAAAATAGGAACTTAGTGTTATCCACTGGAGTTCACCCTAAAAGAAAGGATGACTTTTAAAGGGTCAGCAGCACTCTCTTCTGCTGTCCCATTGCTGGTAATGGGTGTGAAACGTTTGGGGGTTTGATTTGCATCCTTCCCTGAACTCTCCAAAATCCATTGGTTCTAGTATAGTTGAGCTGAAAAACTCATGCGAGCAGATTGTCTCATGAAATACTTCCTGCCTCCAGACCCTGAATTTCTTAACAAAAGGAGAGTTTATAAAACCCATCAAGAAAACCTGATCTTGTGATGTATCTAGCCTGACCAAATGAGTCCTGAGATACATTTGACCTTTGGGGAAATTTATTCAGAACCTCCCAAACGTATAAGATTCTCCCCTGGCTACTCAAAGTGCAGTTAATTGCTATGTAGACCATGATGCATGTGATCCGGTGTTGCCTCCCCCTCAGTTAAAAGTGCCATGAAAGAAGGAGAGGGAGAAGCATTCTCGATGATAGTCTCAGGTAGCAGCATCTAAATGGCAGAACTGGTGGAATTAGTAGGCGTTTTAAAACCAGTGTTTGTCATATCTGTGGAGTCTTGTCTAGTATTTAGAGGAGAGGACAGGGACCAGGGCTTACACTTTCCAAAGTGGCTAATGATTAAGGGTGCCCGACTTGAATTGCCTGATTTTCAGAAAGTGCTGAGCACCCACGTTCTGAAAACAACCCTTGATATGTCTCAGGCTTGGCATCCAAAATCACTGGTCACTTTAAGGCTCAAGATTCTCTGCTACTGACCTTTGCCAAGTCATGTAAATACTCTGTGTGTCAGTTTTCCCAGCCATAACATGGGGATAATGCGACAACAGGGTAATTGTGAAGGTTACGTTATGTTCAACAAGGGTTTTGGAGACCTTTGGGTGAAAGGAGCTACAGCAAATGCAAAGGCCAGGCATCGGAAAGAACTAGAGTTGGTTGAAAATAAGAATTTCCATCCTGTGGGAAGTTCCAATATTTTGATAATCGTCCTGAATCGGTACAAAAAGCCTAAATACCATTTCCCCCCCCAGAATGCAAGTTGGGAGTTGTAGTTCAAGTGCCTCCTACTTCCAGATTAATGTTGAACTGATCAAAAATGAAACATTTCCTTTCAGTTTCCCCAACAGAAAATTGAAAATTTTCAGCCAAATTGAAATTTTCCCATTGAAAATTTTGATTTTGCAAAAACCACATTTTCCATGGGGAGGGGGGGGAACATGACGGAAAACTCCTGACCCATTCGAGAGACACTCTTTACTCGTTGGCAAATGGACTCTCCCCTCTAATCTCTTTAGGAATCTCTGTCACGCACATTCGTTCGGAGAGACAGCCCTATTAGAATTGTCCATTCCCTGAGATTTATCCATTCCCTGTGTGAAAAGGAGGACAGAATTTGGAGGGTGGATTTTGTGCATTGCCACAGCTGAGAACCAGGACTCTTGAGGTCTGCAGAAAAGAGATCCACACAAAGTCCTCCCGCGGCTAACCTGGTGTTAGGAGCCATGCTGGGCTTGTCTCAGATCGAAGGCCCTGATTTGCATACCTTGTATTCAAGGGTTTTGCATAAAGAGCCGAAAGTGTCAGGTCGCTCAGTGGTTAGTTTCCAGTGCTGGAGCAAGTCATTGTGCTTTTTGCTCTGTATGTCCCGTCTCTTGCTGAGGGGCTGATTGCAAAGCATGCTGGGATGGAGAGGAAGAGGAGGAAGGAGATGGTTAGTGCAAAATCAGGAGTGAAGCGATGAGCAGAAGTGATGCATTGGCGGAGCGCTGCGTGTTGTAATACCAGCCTGGTACAGACTGAAGCACCCCAGGACTAAATGACGCTAAATGATTGAGTCACCTTCATGTCAGCAGGAAGGGGGGCTGACTGGGGAGGGTGGAGGGGCTGGGAGAGGGTAGCCCAGTGCTCAGTCACATCAGTGCAGCTGCCGTGCTGGGGGAGGGAGGAAGGAAGCTCATTATGACTGATAAATAGAGGGCTCCCGTCGTCAGCAATGTCATTGCGTTCACCTTTTTCACGGTCCCCTCTTTCCAGCTGTGTAATTAATTAATGGATTGGAAGTGCTTCGTTTTCAGTGATCTACAGGTTGACCTTGCACCTTCCTCGGCTTGTCTGCGATTGTTATCAAGAGGCCCAGCTTGAAGTGTCTTGTCCCGCTTTCCACCTCGGCACCCTGCCCCGGAGATGGAGAGAATGGGCTGGATTCTTCATTGCCCTGTGACTTGTGCAGCCCTGTTGCAGAGTGGCTGTAAGCTACCAGTCCGATTGACTTTGCACTGATGTCTGTATCGACCCAAGGTGCAGGGGGGTGGATAAGCTGGCCCTGTATGGGCAGAGAACAACATGAGGATGACTCTCAGATTGCTTACTTGGCTGGATGAAGCTTACTTCCAAGCTACTTTCTCCATTGCCGCAGTATAGTTTTCCCTGCAACTCATGCACACACCCACATAATCACTGGAGTGAAAGGGTGATCCAGAGGTGGAAGAATTGCCTTGTGGGTTAGGCACTGGCCTGGGACTCAGGGACCTGGGTTTACTCCCACCTCTACTACAGACTTACTCTGTGATCCTGGCCTCAGTTTCCCCACCTGTAAAATGGGGGGAAACAATATTTCTCTGCCTCCCAGAATAAACTCGTTGATGACGGATACTGTTGGGATGGGGCTACATAAATACTTAGAGAAAATTGTAGCTATTTAACAGAATTCCAGGTAGTCCTGGAGAGTGCAAACCCCCAGCCAGGAGGTAGAGCCCTGTACAGGATTGTTCTTCAATCCCACTCCCACCTGCTCCTGCTAATATGGCAGTGGGTCCAATGGGACCCACAGGATCCCAGTCCCATGCAGGGCTCTGCCAGGAGTGGCTTAATGGCATCAGGCAGCTTTGCAAAATTCTCATCCACTCACCACCCTTTGTAATCAGTAAATAAAATATCATTTTTTTTTTTACAATCGACATAGGTAAAGGGCTGGGGACACAAACGTGGTGGCCTGGCTGGGAAATCTCCATGACAATTTTGAAGCCAGGCTTAGAACATTGAGAAAAACAAGATAGAAACTGTTCTTTTGCCTCTGGTTCGCTGGTCTGAATCTGACACAAGTCAGTAGAGACCAGAACTGCACGTTGGCTGCTGAGCTTTTTTGAAAATCTGACCTGACCATAAGTGTCACAATGGGAGCTGCTGGGTGCTGGGAGCTTTTGACAAACCAGCCACAATCTAGATGCCCAAATGGAAGCGGAGCAATTTTGGAAAATCTGTCCCCCAGGTTGGGGGTGGTGAGCACATGAAAACCTGACCTTTGTTGTCTCCAGTCTTGTCTGTGAGGCTGCTAGAACAAGCTCTACATACAAAAATTCCCAGCACCAACTACCCCAAGGCTGCCAGATGCCTGAATAAAATGACATAAACAAACTACAGCCCAGGCCTGCAACCAACCCTTCCTTGCACAAGGGATCCAGGAATAGGAAGCCAGATTTTCAATCCAGGGCTCATCTCTAACGATTGGGGTTAACTTTTCAAAAGGCTTCAGTTGTCATTTAGCCCCTGAAATAAAGGCCAGATTTTCAAGAAGGGGAGCAGCTGTCCCTGGGAAATGGCCGGGTTCTCTAAAGACCGCAGACTGTGTTCTCTGTGGCCTAACCGGAACCTAAGATCTATGGAGAATCCAGCCCCTCAGGCGATTCTGACCATAGCAAGAACCAATCAGCCTAGAAAAGGGAAGCAACCGAAACGCCAAAGCCCGTTTCAGAGAGTGATTTCCTTCTGGTTCTGTCTTAGCGGCTTGCAATTACGGAGCTCAGGTATCTTGAGGGAAAGCATTTGACAGACACAATCTCTCCCTCCCCCTCTTTCCATTCAGTCTCCTTGCGCGGTTCTTCACAGCCCCGTTAGATACGTTCTTATTCCTCCGCTCCAAATCCACATCAGCATTTCAGATCAAACTTTGGGCCACCGTCGTGGCAGCCTTTAAAGGGATGTGGCACGCTGTTCCTTCATCTCCTCTCCTCCTCTGGAGAGCAAAGGCAAACCAGAAGAAGGATATTAATGTGCAAATTAGCGCAACCTGACTGGCTCCAGATTGCTACTTAGAATTTGCATATTAATAAATGTTTTTTGTGACAGCATTTAGCAAATCAAGAAAGGCAGAGATTTAAAAAAAAAGACAACAAGATTTTTAAGCTTTTCCCTTATATTTCCCTCTGTTCCCACTCCCACCTGCCCAAATCTATCCATATCTGCTTATACCATATCCATATGTGCTTAAGCTGCATATGTATAGGTCAATGAATGTAAATCTGCCCAGCGCTTGACAGATGTGAGCATTTGCAGAACAGCCCTGCATGAAGACGGACAAAGAGCTCTGTGCTGGCAGGAGTTCAGCAGATTTGATTTTGTGTGAGTGCATTTGAGTGAGGGGTGTGTGTGTGGAGGGAGGGGGTGTATAGGAACCGGACATTTTCCCCCCCTCTTTCAAATCTTTTCCAATAGGCGCCTTTATCCTGTTCAACTGAATAAACTGGGACTCTTGGAACTGTGATCTTGACAGACGTGAGCCTTTTCCGAGCTGCGCTGGAAAACGGGAGATAGTGTAAACCTCCAGGGCATTTGGGCTTAGCAGAGCCAGTGAAAAGGGTTATTTCCCAGTGTGCTGGATAATGCATTCCTCTGAATTCCTTACTTCTCCTTTTCTGTCTTTCTCTTTTCCTCCTTTTTCTTCAGATGCATAGAGTGTCAAATGCAGATGGCCTTCCAGGCTCTTCGCCATCCCGGGAAAGTTGTGATCAAAACCTTTCCCAGCTGATGGACTTTCTAACTGCCTCACGGGCACGTGGTCAGAAAATGAAAAAGTCAGATACATAAACAGGGCAACTCATACATAACCGCCGCACTAAGGATATATTCCCCTTCTCGGTTAATTACTTGTCACATCTGTCTTGGGGGAGAGCAGGCTGGCTGATCGCCAGACGCTTTTATTTCAGGAATCTCTGCCGTGCATGTTCGTTCAGAAGGACTCAGCCCTAGGAGATTTGTCTTCCCGATTAACTTTCATGTATCTGTGATTTAAAAACAACAGCAGCTAAGAAACAACTTGGAATTCTCTCCCGTTCCCCTAATGCAAACCACTAGAGCCCTCACTGCCTCCTGCACATTGCAGGTGCTTTTATCTGGAGATTCAGGTGTTTACCTGGTCTCAGAGATGCCAGGTACCCACAGCTCCAGCGGAAGCCGATGGGAGCAGTGAGTGCTCTCTGCACCGTTGCAAATCCAGCTGCGGATGTCTCCACTAAGAAACTGAATACAAATGACAAGCCCCTTTTGGAATTTGTTCCCCCATCCCACTTGTCTCAGGTTGGTGCGATCAGTCAGGATTTGTATCACCATTTAGCACCAGAGGATATCACTGAGCAGCATTCTCAGGTCCTCACGCTCTCTGATTCTCCTCAGCGCCTCGCTGGTGGCACTGGCGTGTAGAAGGGGAGGAGATTGGCTGAGATACGTTATTCAATGAGCCACAATAGGATGGAACCGTTTTTAACCCCAGGTCACTGTTTGGAATCAAGAACAAGCTGGACCTAAACTGCAGAGTTTGGGTCGGGATCCCAACTGCTCCAAATCTCCGGGGGGTGTTAATGTGGAAATTGTGGTTCAACTTATTACACCAATAGGAGGCATCCATGGGCTGAGCCACTACGAAGGTCAGGGGGACTTGCGGCCTACATTTTGATGCAAACCCATCTCTAAGTGCTGATCAAAAGTTGTTCGGTGTCCCACGTGGAATAAATGTGGTGCTCTCAGTCCATTTCCCAGGGAACTGGGGGAGGGATAGCTCAGTGGTTTGAGCATTGGCCTGCTAAACCCAGGGTTGTGAGTTCAGGCAGGGGCTGGACTCGATGACCTTTCAAGGTTCCTTCCAGTTCTAGGAGATTGGTATATCTCCAATTATTACCTTTAAAAACTTTCCCAGTGTCACAGCCAGCGTTGTAACAATGGGCACTAATCGAGGATGTGGTTGGCAGCGCCAGGCATCACTGAGACTCTGTTACATGGACCATTCACTCCGAAATGCCCATTCCACCGTAAAATTGGTCCATCAAGCCACGGCTGAGACGGGCACAGCCCATGGGCAGCTCTTGCTGCCGGTGTACAAATCCTGTGAATAAATGGCTGCCATTGGTCTCCAGGGCTGTCAGTCTGGCTTCATCTTTCACCACCACCCTAAAATCATTGTTTAAAAAGTGCTATGCAGGGGAGCGGGAAAGCCACAACCCCCCATGATTTCTCAACCAAAAAAATCTCTCTGCATATGAAACGCTGCAGTGGGGGCTCAAGACCAGCTTCCACCTATTGTGGGGATTTAATTAGGGGTTGGGCACTGACCCATTCACTAACTTGGAGCCAGATCATGCCCCATAGATCCATATGATGGGTGGAACCATGTCCCCTGGCCCTAGAAACCTTATGGTGGATCTACATGTGTGTAAGAAGTGGGCAAGCAGTGAAACTGGCAAGGACACAAGCATTCTCTCTCTCCAAGGTCATAGAATCATAGAATCTCAGGGTTGGAAGGGACCTCAGGAGGTCATCTAGTCCAACCCCCTGGTCCTCATGTGGCCTGTCTTATCGGTGGCGTATTGAAAACTGCATTAAAATATGAAGCTATCGCTTAATCTGTCAGGGGTTCCCTGGTGCGGCATTTAGGCTAGGGAACTCTGCAGTGAAGCCTGAGATCTGTGTCTTTCAGCAGGCAGTCTGCAAAGAGGCAGCCTCGAGTAAGGTGGGATGAGTTGTGTTTCTCTGTGTTAGGGCACAGCCTGCTTGGTGTGGCTCTTAGGGACTGGGCCGTGGATGGTCTGACCTAGAGGTCAGAGCTGGAGCCAGCAGCTGGGACATGGAGCCGAGGGTCAGAACCAGAGTCAGAGGCTGGATGCCAGGGCCAAGGGTCAGGACTGAAGTTGGAGGCAGGGGTCAGGAACCAGGACCAGGCAGGGGAGCAGGGCTCAGGAGTCAGGCAAACAGGCCGGGTCTGATGTAACAGCCAGCAGCTCACCCACTTTTATGGACAACTTCCTGTGTCTCTTTCTGGCTTAAATTGCGCAGCCGGACCAATCAATGGGGCCGGGCGCTGCTCCGGCGTGGGGCTGGGGTTTCATAACCCACTCAGCTCACTCCATACTAGACAGCAGCTGGAACAGAACGGTAGCCTGCAGACACAGGTTAAAGACCTGTGGATCCTCACCGTGTCCCTTCTTTGGGGGTTTTGCATGTTAGGACTGTGAATTAGTTCCATTGCAACCTCCCAGTAAGAGTATTTTCACCTGACTTCCCTGTGCGTATGCCGTGATCGTAATACTCACCATCTGCCGTGTGTTGATCCTCCCAACTCCCCTGGCATAGGGGTCTATTATCCCCATTTGACAGATGACACACAGAGAGACTAACTGAGCTGCCCAAGATCGCGCAAGGAATTGAACTGAGGTCTTCCGGGTCTTCAGCTACTTAGACCCTCCTTCCTCCAAGCAACCTATAGGAAATCTGTAATAACACTGAATAGAGAGTGAGGCTACGTTTACACTACAGCTTATGATGTCCTAACCTATGTCACTCAAGGGTATGAATAAACCACGCCCCAAGCGACATACATTATGCCAGCATAAGCACTTGTGTGCACAATGCTACATCAGTGGGAGAACTTCTCGGCTTCTGTCACTCGCGGGGGTGGGTTTTTTATGCTGACAGGAGAGCTCTCTGCCATCAGCATGCAGCATCTTCACCACACACGCTGCAGCGTTGTACCTGTAGACATGGCCTGGGAGTGTAAACAGCAACCACGGGGATGGTGCTACTTTCCAGGAGGTTCCTAGAAGAGAGAACCTCATTTTCTTGCGGACACTGAGGGCAGGAGGGACAGAGAGGAGTTAGCTGGCCCTTGGGTAAGCATTAGTGCAGCGTGTCTTTTCTCTTCCTCCACTAACAAAACAGAGATTTAAAAGAAGCACAGCGGAAGCACAGACACCACTGGGGCCATACATCAGTGAGTTTGCTGGCAAGAGCGAAGCCGCCGTGTCTCTGCAATGTTTGTGTCAGGATTATCTGACTCCCAGTCAAGCTGCAAACAAGCCTGATGTCTTCTGTCAATAGCAGCGCGTGAGCTGAGAATCACAATTTCTTCTGAAAGGAAGTTTGGGAGCTTGTCCAGTAAAAGAAGGGATGGGGAGGCTGAATTCATAGACTCATTGAAGTTGGGGAATGGGACAGCCTAAACTATGATCCAATCCTAGTGCCTATCCCTGGGGCCAATGCAAGATTGTCCCCTAACATCCATTTTCTAGTGCTCTGTTCAGTCTAATTTTTAATGTCCCAACTGAAGGAGCATCCATGATGTTCCTTGGGAGGCTATTTACAACCGGATTCATCTCACTGTCTATATTTTACCTTTCTTAATTTCATCCCATTACTTCCAGTTATGGTCCCACATTAGCCTAATTGATTCTATAGCCGCTCAGTTCTGAGCATCTCCTTGAGAGACAGCTTTTGATGTCAGTATGTGCGATGACACTGCTTCCATCCTAGGATCTGAGGCATTTCCCCCTGCTTGAGAGGCAGATCTGTAGCATTGTCCCCAAGTAGAGCAGTCGAATTGCTGCTGCCCACTTCTCATCTTCTTCCCCATTGTTGGAGTATCCCCAGATGGTGTTGAAGTCACCTATAATGACAGCCTAGGGAGGTTGTGGAATCTCCATCATTGGAGATTTTTTAAGAGCAGGTTAGACAAACACCTGTCAGGGATGGTCTAGATCATAGAATCATAGTATATCAGGGTTGGAAGGGACCTCAGGAGGTCATCTAGTCCAACCCCGTGCTCAAAGCAGGACCAATCCACAACTAAATCAAGATAATACTTAGTCCTGCCGTGAGTGCAGGGGACTGGACTAGATGATCCCTCGAGGCTCCTTCCAGTTCTGCGATTCTATAATAAGGCAGTTTTTCCTGGCAGGGAAAAGTTGGTTGGCCGTGCAAACTGTTCACCCAGTGGTTTGTAAACAGAAACTACTACTATTTGAGTTCAACCATTCTAAGTTCCATTGCACCAGGGTGTTTCACAGCAGTGTTTTTCACCAGTCTTTTGTCACATACAAGTGTCATGCAGCCATAGATATTACTTTTAATGTCTGCAACAATATGCACGTGCTAGAGATGTTTGGTGCTGTTCTCTCTGCATGTGTCCATTGAAAGCACATGATGTCTGCTTTCATGCCAGATAGACTGTCCATCTTCTTTGCAGAAAATCCCTCCACAATGAAACTAACGATTTTTAGTGCCATCTTTGGCTGAGCCCCTTAAAGGGGCTCTTTATGTCAACATCTATGTCTGTCTTCTGTTGCGGTCTTGGTGTGTATTGTCAGATTTGTCCTGTCCCATGGCTAGGTACAATGGCAGATTAACAAGGGTCACACCAGGAATGAATCTGACACAACCCTGATGAACAACTTCAAGGACAAATGTTCCTTCCAATGTGCATGGTGGAACAAAGGGTATAAACCCAACCTAGTCTCTGTCACCTCTGAAAATGCAGGCAGCTTCAGAAGGGAGGTCATGGCAGTAATCCCAAGATCACAGCATTGACCACTATCGGAAGACAGGATATTGGGCTTGACAGACCTTTGTTCTGACTCAGTATGGCCGTTCTTATGTTCTTATAGACAGTATAAAGGACCAGAAGCGAATAGGGTGCAACCCAGTCTTGCATTGGGCTTACTTTTTGAAGCTGACATTGCCTGGCAAACTCATGCCTCGTTCGCCCCCTGCACATATCCCTCAGCTGGAGGGGAGATGGAGTAGGCTACCATGGACCGTGGTTATGTTTGCAGTGCATCCCATTGGGGAACGTTCTGCCTGGATATGCTGAAAGCAGGATTCAAGCAACTAAAGTCCCTCACAGCAAGAGCTTGTGGTTTCTATCTCTGCGCGGCAGGGCCTGAGCTCTCTTATTTGTTATGTCATGTCTTCTGAGTTGTCCTGCCTGCAGAAGGTTCTTGATGAGAGAAGAGAAGCTCTCTGTATTCATTAATTCATTTTTTTCTTTTGCTGTGATTTAATGCATGATTACAGTGGGGGCAAATGAGGAAACCAGCAAGGACGATCTATCGCTACAGCAACAGTACAAACCCGCAGTCACCATCTTCCCAACTTCCCTCCTCCCACCCCCACCCAGTGTGCATCTCTCTCTTGCCTCTCTCTAGTGTTCGTCAATAAATATTCAATTAATGTTTTCATATGATAAAGATCTATGGGTGCCAGATAAGCACATCCTAGCAGGATGAATGGTGCTGCTCAGTCTTGCGGCTAATTCTATGCAGATGCAGAAAGTCTGCTGGAAGTGACTTTACAAAATGGAGTGTTCGGGGATCCCTGTTTTATTTTTTAATGCAGATGAGACTTTAAAAGCCTCTATTTTCGACAATTAATTTTATGTACTATTCTTCTCAATTATTTATGTTCCCTGGATGATAAATGTGCAGGAGGGGTGGGGGGGGAAAGCAGGTCTTTTCCTCTTTATTTATTAATTTTAGACCCGACTCATGTGGTAAGCGGATTAAAGCCCTCTATCAAGTGGCAGGAGATTGGTTTATTACCAACATGGTTCAGTGGATAGAGAGCAAGATGGGCAGATTGAGTTCTAGTCCTAGCTTTGTCACTGATTTCTTGTGTGTCCTTTGGCAAACCACTTAATTCCTTGCATCTCGCTTTCCCTGCCTGCAGGATGAGAATGCTTATTTGCCTTAGAGAAATGCAGATGAAAAATTCACATGGGCCCAAGTTCTCTGCCTCCAGCTCACCTGTCTTGAGTTAAGTGTGGTTTCACCCACTTGTATCAGCCCACGTAGAAGCAGCATTCACCATTCTCACAGACTGTGCAGCCAGCCAGCTGACCGATCGGCTAGAAAAAAAGCAATTTATTTTTAAGTGTGTGCATGGGGGTGGAGAGTGTTAAATTTCATGCCGCTTTGGTGTTGCCCTGAAATGCACCCCATGAGAAGAACCAACTTTCCCAGTAACTCTGAGCCAGCCTAAATCAGTGAGTACTTGACACCAAAGCTGGGTGAATATTTTTTGGCTGAAAACTTTTAAAATTTTTTGCAAAACATGCAAATTCAGTTCAGCTGCAACATTTTGCAAATTTGTGTCAAATTTACCAAATTGCTTCAACTGGAAAAAGCCCCAAAAATTCTGAAAAAAAAATAATTTTAAGATTTGAAAAAAAACCTTTTTGTTTCAAATTTTCATTCCATTTTATTTCAAGAAATATATTTTTTTAAGAAACAGTCTCATATCAAAACAGAAACATGAAGTGTTTCATTCAATTCAGAGCAATTTTTTTTCAACTTCCCGGGGGTCTGAGAATTTAAAAAAAAAATCATTTTGGGTTGATCCAAAATAATTTTCAAAAGATTTTTTGGGACTGCCAGTGGACCAAAAAAACAGTTATTCGTATAACTCTCCTTGAAACCACTTGAGGAAGTCTGACCCCCTGGGATTTCCATCCCACTGCTGAGACTTTTGGAGATGAAACTGGGATGGGTCCTTGGGGCCTTTGAGAAATTGATTCTAAAGATGGATTGTAACTTCCTTGGTCTGCCATAAACATTTGACTGTAAAAGTCACAAGAACAGGCTTGTTTGGCTGGAAATATCAAAAGAACAGCCACCACGGTTAAGATATGTCGGCGTTGCCGATCCCTGCTGGGAAAAGGAAGGTCGGAGGGATGTACAAGTGAAAAAATAATGAAAGGATGGGAAGGGAGGCAAAATATCAGCTTGGGTTTGAAGTTTGATGGGTTCTTATAGCTTCGTAAGGCTAGTAAGGACTGTTGGGATCATCTGATCTGACTTTATGCATAATACAGGCCATCACATTTTATCCCAGCATTCCTGCCTCAAGCCAATAACTTGAGGTTGAAGGAGAGCATCTTGTTTTCTCCCAGCTGGTTTGCTGAGCCCTACTTTGCTTTCTTAGGAATCCTGTGGCCAGAAGGAATGTGTGAACCTGCTGAGTACAGCAACAAGCTGTAGTGTGGACACACAGAATCTTTTCTATAAATGGCAAAAGGTTTCTTTCAGCCCCTAATTTGCAGTGTCAGAGTAACCCATTATCAAGACGATTAAATTTAAAGAGACTGCAGTAAATGCTAGCGTACAGAAGACATCAAGAATCATTAAAATGTAATTGGAAGCAAAGCTTAATGAGGTAAAAGGAAAAAAATACCCAGCATCCTTTTAGGTTCCTTTCCTCCCTTCCCCTACTCACTTTGTCTGAGCTAGCAGCTACTGTATTAAACAATAATCATACTCATAATTTGTAAGACCATTTGATTAGCTGTTCTTTGCAACGGCTGGAAAGCCTACCAAGACTCGGGGAAGTTTTGATGTGAGGGGTCAACAACACCCACAGACTGTAAAGGCCAAGTGTGAATTCCCTGCCTTAATCCAGTCTCAGAGTTTACCATTGGAGGTGACCAGGTCTCCCTTTGTTCATCCAGAGTTGACACATGGAACAAGATGAAAACAGCTTCCTTCAGCAGCTTTGCGCTGGTGGCGAGACTGTGCCAGGCTTGGAAGAGTAAATTCCTCTGTTCCCCTCTGCTGAGAAACTCAAACACAACGAGGGCAAAAACCACAAAGCAGAGAGGCCCGTAGGCTGGCAGAATCCGCTTGTACCTCAGGGCCAAGGAAGTAATAGCCGGGTCTCTGTTAGAAATGTGGTTGGTAAATGTAATGTTTACAGAATAGGTAATGGCTCAATAAGCAGGTGGGCTGGCTTCCCAGATCCTTGAGGGATGTTCACTGCAGAGCATCTGCAGCTTGGTTGATACCACTGTGATGTGAACTGCTGGCGCTCCTTGGAGAGGGAGCTGTTCTGTTCATTTCTCTGGTGGGGAGTTTGACGAGACCAAGCTTGGATTCAACTTCTGTTTTGCCTGAGTCACTAGACCGTGTTGGGGGAGGGTCGGGGAAAGGTACATACCATTAAGTCTGAGCACTCCATGCTCTCAGCCACATACTGCTATGCAGAGCTGCATCTTTCAGGTGTGCAGAGTTGTTCTCATTAAAGACCCAGGCAGAGCTAGGCAAAAATTAATTACCAAACCCTGTCAAAGGCTCTGGTCTTGCTGGAGACTCCATGCTCAGCCCAGATGCACTCAGGATGGCCAATCTGTACCAGCCTTGAGCAAAAGTGGGACAGATTCCTGGTGTTGTTTCAAAACTAAGGTTACAGATTGGGTCTCAATCTGTATCTTCCCAATGAGCAGACCAAACCCAGGCTCAAAACATGCCTTGAATTTTGACTTCAAAATCAAGATCTGAATCCAAATGATCCCAAACTTCAGAATGTTCAGATTCATCCTATTGCATAGTCTTGAGATGCAAATGCAGAGCGGAACCTACTAAGATAAGGTTCAGATCCATCCCCAGTGAAAACCATGCAAAGCTCATGGCTTTGCCACAAAATGAAGTCAAATATGGCAGTTTTGAGTGAGACTGGTTTTAGTGTGTGGTCTGGTAGCTAGGGCATTAGTCTGGAGCTGAAGAGAGCTGGGTTCTAATCTTGTCTTGGACTGTGACCTTTGGTGATCATTCTGGGTAAAATTTTCAAAAGCACCTAAGTGACTTAGGAGCCCAAATCCTATTCTCAGAAATGATTCAGGCACTTTGCAGCCCAAGTCTTATGGGAAGTCAATGGGGCTTAGGCTCTGAAACATCTAAGGGTATGTCTACACTGCAAAAAAACCCAGAGCAGTGAGTCTCAGAGCCAGGGTCTACAGATGGGCTGGTGGTGTGGGGCTGAAAATAGCAGTGTGGGAGGGGCTCAGAGCCCAAACGGGAACATCTACTCTGCTATTTTCATCCGTGTAGCACAAGCCCAAGTCTGTAGAACCAGGCTCTGAGACTCGCTGTTGCAGACCTTTGTTTGCAGTCTTGATGTACTCCCTGTCCTTTTTAAAAATTGGACTTAGGCAATTTATCCTTCACCTCTCTGTGGCTCGTTTTCCCCTGCCACTCTCTGGCTGTCTTGTCTATTTAGGTTTTAAGCTCCCCGGCGCAGGCACTGTTTCTTACTATGGGTTTGTCCAGTGCCTAACACAACGGGGCCCTGATCTCAGTCGAGACGCTCTATGCATTCCCATAATACAAATAATAATAGAAAAGGGATCTGGACAAATCATTTTCCAAAGAACTGCTGTTCTCATGTATAAAGCAGATGTGCCTGACATGGAGGAATTCTGGGATACCTACTGATCATAGAATATCAGGGTTGGAAGGGACCTCAGAAGGTCATCTAGTCCCACCCCCTGCTCAAAGCAGGACCAATCCCCAGACAGACTTTTGCCCCAAATGGCCCCTCAAGGATTGAGCTCACAACCCTGGGTTTAGCAGGTCAATGCTCAAACCACTGAGCTATCCCTCCCCCTTTTTAAAGAACCACAAGTTCCTCTGTAGTTGACAGGATTCAAATCTGTGCAGGGGGCCCCAATTGATCTCTAGTCCAGCACCGTAACCACTTGGCTACAACTACTCCCCAATAGTTCCCTTTGTTTCCTTTTTCCATGTTTTTTTTTAATGCAAGTGGAATCTGAGTTTCATTCGATATGGGGAATGATTAGTGGAGTACAATCTGCAACAGCTGGCCACGTAGAAGCCTCTAGTAGGCCGCAATGAGACCAAAACAGGTCAATTTCACAAGCTTAAAAAGAATCACTGCTGTCCTTAGCAGAGGCCAAGGATTTGAACAGGCTTGGAGGCTGAAATCTTCTCTCACCTTTAGAGTGGATCCCATTGGCAAGGGGGCGAGTTCTCCTGTTCTGTGGATAGACACAAAATTCCAGACTCCACAGGTGCTAAACCAGCCCCCTCTCCATATTCCCGTTAAAGAAAGGAAATAACGATCAAGTTTAAAGGGCCGTGGTATTTAGAATTTAGTATCCAATTTTCCAGATGCACCAAGAAGAAATGACTCCCTTCTAGGTATAGGAAATCTAGACTGCAATTTTAGTTAGAGAAGTGACTAAGAATAACCCTTTCCGATCTCTACCTGTCTGAGTCACATCTGAGCACTTTACTGACCCAAGAAAGTTTTTACGGCTGTCAGCTCCGCAGCGCCAACATAGCAACAGGAGAGTGAGGTGGGTTCTTTTTAGCTTGCTCCTTTAGCGGCAGCCTTGTCAGCTGCCCTGTCATTGCAGGATCTTTCTTATTAGTGTGATGGAGAAGCCAGAAGAGAGAGAGACTCCCCCCCACCCCCAGATTCCAGGTTGAACTTGTGATGCCAACCCTTGATTCATCAATAACCGAGCTGCTTTGATAAGAACTATGTTGAGTGCAAACACCATTTCTCACTAACAGAAGTCATGGGGCTAACGTTCTGTGCCAGCATTTTGAAGATTTAGGGTTTATCATCTCTTTCGATATAGTTTCATGGGGGTAACTGAAGACAGAATCAGACTATTACTGTATGGATTTGAGATCTTTAATGTCTCTGTTAGCTTCTGTACTGTGAGGCTTTTGTTTCTTCTGAATGTTTTGATTATTTATCCTCAATCATCTCCAGCTTTACTGGGAAATTCTCCCTCTGATGGGTACTCTGCTGAAATCAGTGGAATTGTACAGTATTAGAGCTGGTCAGATGTTGTTTCTTGTTTTTCTCGCAGAAAAAAAGTTCAGACTTTTTCTTTTAAAAAAATACTTCTTTTTTTTTGGTAGAGGGTTGTATAGAAACATTTCGAGGTTTTCTGTTCTTTTGACAAAAAATGAACAATATTGAGGAAAGTGTGATCATTTAATTGAAACCGCAATTTTCAATCAGGAGGAAAAATGTGGATGAAAAGTTTTTGACCAAACCCTACACAGAAGCCGGCATAGAGTTAAGCCCTGTAGATCTATACATTGGAACCCCATGAGGGCAAAGTATCAGGGGGTAGCCATGTTAGCCTGTAGCCACAAAACCAACGAGGAGTCCGGCGGCACCTTAAAGACTAACAGATTTATTTGGGCATAAGCTTTTGTGGGCAAAGTCATTTTCTCCTTAGTACCTAGGATCAGGATTTCATTGCAACTGGACAATGCTTTGAAATGACTTTCTACGAGCAGCAATTCCCTACAAGCAGCTTCCATTGCCTGTAAACCGTATTTATGTTTAAAAGCCGCCAGAGAAGCACTGACTCTGATGAAGGTACAGTCTCGGCCCTCAGAAGCTGGCAATCTAAACAGAAGTTGTATTGTCCCATCTGGAGCACCGGGCAGACCTTATGGAAGAATTTAGGGGAGAAGTGTGTCAGGGGCGGGGGGAGGCAAGGCTAGCAGTTAGGCATCAAAAAAGAAGGACAATAAAAACTCTGTAGACACATTATCATAGAAATAGGTTGCCCTGCAGCTGCTCCACTCTAGGTATATTAACAGCTCTGGGATTCCAAGAAACTACTGGACAAGAATAAACTTATAGTTGGCAGAATGACCGCAATGGACTTTTTCATTAACGACGGTCTCGCAAAGAAAGGGCTTGCTCAGGCGGAACAATTAAAAAGCACGGGGCTGCAATCAAAGGCGATTGAGATTCCCATTCTCTCTTTCTTAGCGGGCTCTTTCTCCCTTGCTGCCTCTTTTCCCACTCTCTTGTGCTGGTGGTGGTGGTGTTTTAATGCGAGGGCTTCCCGGGGGCCGGCGTTAAATCTTCCTCTGAATTAGCATCCCCATTCCCCAGGGAGGGCAGCGGCGGTGATGACTAAGGGAAAGGGTGATAAATGTTAACAGAAACACTTTTGCAGAGTGCTGATGTTGTGTTTTTAAAACGCGCACCTGCACAAAAGATGCAGAGCGAGGGAAATCGCTCCATCTTTATTGGAGACAAACGCACACGGAGACACGGACATTACAGGGATGACCCAGTGTAGCTTCGCCGGGGAGTTGCATGGAAAGCCACGGGGAAAGGAACTGAATGAGTTAGAGAGGAAGATCGGTCTGTGGTTAAGACACTCGAATGGCTTCAATTTCCAGCTCTGCCACATGTCTCCTGTGTGACCTTGGGCAAGTCACTTAGGCCCAAATATTTAAAAGTATTTAGGTGCCTACTTCCTATTGAAATCAATGGGAGTCAGGCACCTAAATATCTTTAAAAATCTGGGCCTCTGTCTCTCTGTGTCTCAGTTCTCCATCCCTGCTGGGGATAAACATTTGGGAGGCAGGGATTCTCTTTTCCTGCTCCCGTGTACAGCACCAGCACAATGGTCCCTTGATCTCTACTGTAATAAAAATGATAAATACTAGCAATATAGCCAAATGTGGGTTTGTCTACAGGTTGCATTGGTCTGCACAAGCTGAGGTGTAAATTTTAATGCACAGCCACATGGGATGCACCAAGGGGTGTGTCTACACTGCACACTAAGCGCGGGTCTGTGCAGGATCAGGGCTTGTGGGCTTGGTGTTCCCATGGCTGTGTTTGAGCATCCACACTGCAACGGAAACAGGTTTACAGTCACTGGACCGGGTCTCACAGCCGTCTTAGCAGATCCAGTTTGTGATACTCAGCCCTTCTGACTTGGGGATGCAGCTTGACCTGTATTCATGCTGCAAAATGATGGAGCTTGGGCCTGAGTCACAGTGGGACGAGGCTCTGATCCACCCCTGCTAGCAGAGTCCTAGGACCCAGCTGCTGAGTGCTTGCTGACCTGAGTCAGACTGACTCGTGTGTGGATGGAACCGGGGCTTGGGCTCAAGCCTGAGTCAGACCCTGAGCTTAGTGTTCATTGTGGGCCCTGCTGGTGTGCATGAATGTGGCACTATTTGAAATGGGACTACAGTAATGGGCGCTAGGGAACTTCCAGTGCACGCCTGCAGTTGGTGTCCACCCCTGCTGGTGTGGAATATGGTGCCAGGCAGAGACGCGCCTAGTTTGGATGCTAGGCCAATGCTGGAGTGTGAAGCCGGATCGGAGCTGAAATTATGTGCAAGTGGATCTTGTCATCCGGCAGACATCCTGAATGGTGGAAATCTCATGAGATCAGCTCTTCCCAGGAGCTTTCCAGAATGTTGGGCTGAAATCTCCTGAAAATCCAGCTGTGTTCTCATGCACAGCCAAAGCAGAGCTGGGCTAGGGGCTCCTTCCATTTCTGGATGAAACTTGACATGAAAAACAGTGTCTGGGGACAGGTCAGTGTCTGAGGACTCAGATCCCGCCGTCCCTCCTCTCCACCTCCCCTGAAATCCAAAGGGGGTGGAGTCGGGAGTTCGGCGTTTGGCTTGTCTCTAGTGATAATGCAGAATATGTAAAAGGTTGCCCTGAAACTGACACATCATTTCCCTTTGCTCCGCCTCTTCCTGGGTCTGGCTTTTAATGGTCGTCCACGACAAGGCCTTTCTCTGGCATTGTTTCTTGGGTGTCTTTATTCATTTATTAAATCTTGACGATGAGATCTTACGTTCTTTCATCCGTCGGGGATCCCAAAGTGCTGTACAAGGTATAGGCTACACGGTCCCCTCCAGGTGCTGCCTGGCTTCGTGGGGCGGGCCTGAGGAGATGCACAAGGAAGTGGGGCAGCTGTAGCTGACTCAGCTAGAATTCCTTTGGGGGGCTCCCCAGGGAGTGTGATGATAGCTCTGCCACCCTTTAAATGGGTACCGCATGCAGGGCCGGCTCCAGACCCCAGCGCGCCAAGCACATGCTTGGGGCGGCATGCCGCGGGGGGCGCTCTGCCTGTCGCCGGGAGGGCGGCAGGCGGCTCCGGTGGACCTCCCGCAGGCGTGCCTGTGGATGCTCCACCGGAGCCGCGGGACCAGCAGACCCTCCGCAGGCACGTCTGCAGGAGGTCCACCGGAGCCGCGGGACCGGCGACCGCCAGAGCGCCCCCCGCGGTGTGCCGCCGTGCTTGGGGCGGCGAAATAGCTAGAGCCACCCCTGACCGCATGTGCTCCCCCACTGTATCTGACCTCTGTTTTGCTGCCTCGCTTGGAGTGGGGCAGAGGCACTGGCCCCTGGTCCAAAAGGAAAGTACTGTTAACCCTCCCCTCCTCTTTACAACGGGCTGTGGTTTTATGATGACGACAATGGTACAATGAGAGGAAAGACAACAGCGTGTTGTATTAATAGAGGCGGGCTCAAGTGCCAAATTGGGCTCTGGCTCTAGATGTCTGGCTCTTGATTTAGTTGGGGATTGGTCCTGCTTTGAGCAGTGGGTGGGACTAGATGACCTCCTGAGGTCCCTTCCAACCCTGATAGTCTATGATTCTGTGTTCTCAAGTCCAGGGCTGTTTGTTATCTGATGTGTTGGCTCTGCCCAAAAGGCAGGACCCATTTGCAAATTTGGGATGCAAGTTCAGATCTGAAACCCCCTCCCCCTCCCCCTCCTCCTCCCCCCCACCCCCACAATAGTTTTGACGTGTGCAGCTCACGGAGCTTGCTTCACGCCCCTCGGTGGTTGCATGTACATAGATCCCACCCTCTGAAGATCTCAAAATGCTTTGCAAGGGTGAGGCAGTATTCATCGTCTTCCAGGTATTGAGAGGTAAACCTCCTGCTGTAGGCTTTCATAGCACGAGAAGCCAGGTCACCTGACCCCTGGCTGCCACCAACAGACCAAGCTGCTGCCGACGTGCTGGCACAGCCTTATAACACACAACTCCGAAGAAGTTGCAACCCTCTGCAAACTGCAGTGCACTGAGCCAGCAAAGCCACGGACTTCATCCAGAGAGGAAGGGAGGGGCCGAGGCAGAGAGACGGAGTCAGATGCAATGTTTAATTAGGATGCTAATTTCATGACATCATGCCTCTTGGCCTTTATTCCATTAATGAAGCTGAAAGTAGGCCACAAACTACAGGGATTTACTCTTCCCTGTTGGGACCGTGTTATATTTGTCTGTCTGCTTGCATGGAAAATGCAGCATCATTCCCAGTTGTTAAGTTATTCCATAAACATTCACCATCCACTCTCCTCTTCCTGTAGCCTCATTTATACTGCATGCTTAATGCCCTGTATAATTTGGCTTTCTTTGCATACTGATGTGAGGATAGAGAGAGATTTTTAAAGAGAGATGGGCAAAGTGAGTTCATGCACAGCCACCCCTGAGTATGTCTCTATGGGTTAAACTCACGGTGTAAGGCCTGGATCCCAGGTTACTGCGAGCTCCTTAAATAGAAGCATTGAATCAGGATAACGGGGAATTAATGTTAGCTTGATAGATTATATCTGCACTGTGAGATGAGTACTGAGATTCTTTTAACTCAGACCTTACTTGGACCAAACTTCCATGAAAATAAATGGGAACTTTTTCTGGGTAAGGACTGATTAATAATAGCGCTTATATAACAAATTTCATCCGTCGCTCTCAATGTGTTTTACAAAGGAGGTAGCATTGTCCTCGTTTGGCAGATGGGGAAACTGAGGCAGAGAGGGATGAAGGGACTTGCCCAAGGTCACCTAATAGATCAGTGTGAGATGAATAAACAGAGGCCTCCTCCAGTGCTCTAACCACTAGGCAGCAGTGCTTCTGCACTGCATTGCTGTCTCCTCACAATGAGGCTGAGCTGAATACCCCTGGATGGGTCATCTGCAGCTAGCATTGAGCCTGGAAAGTCCTGGGTCTAAAAGCATGAATCTCTAATGCTTGAGCTAAAATGTCCCAGCTGTGTGAACTCAAAGCCGCTGGCGGACTCAGAAATGTGGTCCAGCCATTAAACCAGGACCTAGAGCCACACTGTGTAAGCGTGTAGGACAGCTAGTCATTTAAAGCAGAGCTCAGGGCTCTTGTGGTGTCTTCATAGATGTTAAGGTCAGGGGCATCACTATGATGATCTAGTCTGATCTCCTCCATAACACAAACCAGAGAATTTCACCCAGCCATGGAAGGGATTGTTGTTCATTAACACTAGAACTGAGCAAATGTTATTTTGGTGACTTTTCTTTTGGCTTCTTTTAATAGGCTTTTAAGTTCATTCTGTCTCCCATGTTAATAACCCTTTTATGTTCCCGTTCCATGAACCTTTATGCCCTTGGGGATTACTGGCAGGAATATTCACAGAAAGCAAATTGCAAAGCCACGTGCCTGACCATTTGTGGAAACTGACTTGGAGATTCTCATGCAAAAATGTGTGCCACTCACCCAACCCGAGCGCAGAAACAATACCATGTGACTTAATGTGACCAGTCACAATGTAGTTTGAATTTCAAATATTTGCCATCCGTCCATAGGGTGAAGAATTTGAAAATTGGTCAACTAGATGTTGACGTTCTTCCACACCTGCACACTCAGAGACTGCAGCTAGTGTATGCAAAACGTGGTCAGGGCCGGCTCTACTGGTTTTCCCGCCCCAAGCAGCGCGCCGAATTGCCGCTGCGGAGGGCGGGGGCAGTCCGTGTGCCGTTAGGGTGGCTCGTGTGTTTCCGCGGTGGCGGCAATTCAGCGGCAGCTTCTATCTTCAGCCAGCTGAACAGGACAGGTGAACATAGAAGCTGACGCCGAATTGCACCGCCACGGAAACGTGCGAGCCGCCCTAACGGCACATGGACTGTCCCCGCCGTCCGCTGCGGCAATTCGGCGCGCTGCTTGGGGGCAAAAACACAGGGACTGCTGCCCCTTGCAGATTGCCACCCCAACCACCTGCTTGGGATGCTGGTGCCTGGAGCCGGCCCTGAATGTGGTGATACTTCTCACCTAGCGTATGCTATACTTGTGCTCCAGAGATTCTACATACTTCCAGCAGGCTTCTCAATGCAATTCAAGGCATTGGTTTAGATCTCTAGATCCCTTTATGGTTTGGGGTTTGTGTATCTTAGAGCTGGCCCCCTTCTCTACAGACCTCGCTCTGATAGTTGGGCTCAGCTGGGACGTTTGGGCTAGCAGCCCCGAGGTCGGTATGCAGGAGTCAGGGGTAAAGGCTTTGACTCAGGAAATCACCGTGCCCCTTAGGCCAACAGAGGCCGTGTATGCAGGGGCGGCTCCAGGCCCCAGCATGCCAAGTGCGTGCTTGGGACGGCATGCCGCGGGGGGCGCTGTGCTGGTCGCCGGGAGGTCGGCAAGCAGGCTGCCTTCGGCGGCATGCCTGCGGAGGGTCCGCTGGTCCCACGGCTCCGGTGGACCTCCCACTGGTGGAGACGCGGGACCAGTGGACGCCTGTGGGAGGTCCACCAGAGCCGCGGGACCGGGCGACCGGCATGGGGCGGCGAAATGTCTAGAGCCGCCCCTGCGTGTATGCAAATGTAGGTGCTGCTGAAGAAGGTATCTGTTTGGTCACACTTTTACCGGGGAGGTTGTACGAGGGATGGCGGGAAGCTTTCATTGGTTTGGTGGGGAAGGGGGAGTTGTTTTGTTTGCAAGAGCTAATGCAGTTTTAACTGATGGCTGGAACGACCAGCAAAGTGTCTGCAGGTCGAAACTAAAATCCCAAACCTCTTGTGTTGGGCTAGTTTGGGGGAAGCAGCACAGGGTTTTCTCCTGCCCCCTTTCACCCGTGTTCTCGCAGGGCCCGTCTAGCTCTCTGTGTGCTCCTGAGAGCCCGGAGTAATGTTTATGTGGCTTGTCTACTCTAATAACTCCTCCGGTCGGAGAGGCACCCAGCCCCGTCCTTGTCAGCACTCGCCCCTGCTTAGAGGCGTGGGAACTAGGGGCATGGGGGGGTGCTGCAGTAACCCCAGGTTTTGCACAGGGTCCCGGCCCCGCACCCAGGGGCTCTGCTGCCGGCCCTGCACCCGGTGTCCTGGCTGCCAGCCTTGGCCTCAGGCTCCCACCCGCCCCCAGCTCTGGCCACAGCCTCGGACACCTCGCCCCTGCCCACGTCCCCCCCTCCTGGAGCCACAAGCCTGCTCCTGGCCCCAGCTCTAGGGAGTGGAGGGGGCACGGACTGGGGGGGGACGTGCAGCTCAGCACCCCCACTCTGAAAACTGTTCCAGCGCCACTGTCCCTGCTCCCTTTCTCTGCATGGGGCACCCCATCTCCCTCTCACATCCAGGCAGGAATGGCCTTCTGCCCCACAGCCGTTCACTGGGCTGAGCCGTCACGCGGGCGCCTCTGTCTAGCAGCGGGGGTCAACAAGCCAGCCCTTGTGTGTTGTTTTATAAATACGTCCTCCAGTCACTGGGTCAGCAGCATAAAGACGGGAGCCTGACAAGTGCTTAGCAGACGCCCTGACATCCGGAATCGGGTCTCTGCGAGAGGCTCCTCTCAGCCACGGCAGCACATACTGTTCTAATGGGGCTGTGCCAAGTGACTTCTGGGTCAGTGCTGATCTTTGGAAATAAGTCTCAGTGGGGGATTGATGACAGAGCTCCTCTGACCTGAGGGAAATCGGCAGGAGGAAAGCTCCAGAGGGGAGACGGTGGTGGGGAGGGGAGACGCTGGCAGACATGAATATCAAACCCTCTTGAGCCACAGAGTGTCGAGAAGTTCAGGAGCCTTTAAACTCTCCTCACGGGCTGTTTTCCAGGGAAGGAAAACAGCTTTAATCTGCGAGAAGAATCCCAATTTGTGTTTGAAAGCATATGTTTGCGTTGGGAATCAAGCAGCCGGCTCTGCGGTGCTTAACTAGTAGGTCAATGGGGCGGCCTGGGAATTCAGCTCTGCCGTCAGTGCGGAGAGTTTATCTGCACAGACTTATGCTGTCATGGCAGTCACCAGGAGTGGCATTTGCGCCGGGGAAGGAGCTGGGAATGCGGGTGCTCTTAAGAAAGCCTACAAAGCCCCTTTCCGAAGGCAGACGGGCTCTCAGGAAGCATTAGGGGCCTGACTGACCATCACTTTGTGCTCTCGTGCTGGTGCAAATTCAAATGCTTCCATAAGGATTTGGTGGCATTTTAGATCTGCTTTGCACTGGCAGAATCAGCTACACTAAGGGCTGGACAACAATGAATGAAACCCTACACCTCTGCCACTGCTGAAGGCAGGATCCATAGACTGGTGACCCTATCGTCTATTTTGTTACGGCGGAGCCTATGGTTTTGATGCGGGCCTGATCCTGTAATGTGCTGAATACCCTTAGCTCGCACTGACTTCAGCGGGAGCGTAGGGATGGGATGGGATCCTGTGTGTTATGGTGACCGTTTACCAGTAACCAATTACTTGCTTTGCATCTCACTGATTTTTACTCTGATTAAGAAAAAGCAAGAAATCAAGAAAGAACCAATGTAAGGCCTTGTCCACATGAGAAAGTAGCACTGCTTTAAACCTAAGCTATGAACTCAAACTGGTTCAGTTAAATTGATGCAATTGTGCCATGTAGATGAGACCAAGTCCCAAGGAGAAAAATCATAGTGTGTTTGTTACTCAGTCATTACCAGACATCTAGAACTGATGCTCAGAAATCCACTCCACACCCTGCTCTGAAACATCGTACATTTAAAGGTGCAGTACACAGGAAACAGAATCAGAACATGCCCCTGCACTTACATTGAGTAGGTCACACCTCCTGCCGCTACCACTTTCTGACTACTATTGGTAGAGCAATTGGTTATTTGTTCTTTATCTCATCTCTCTACACAAAACAAAGCCGAAGGGGATTACTGTTTGCCATATGCAGATGGGGAAAGGGCATCCAGCCCTTTGGACATTTCAGATCCAATCCACCTCTGACACCCCATTCTTTCCTTTTCCCTCATGTAAAGGGATGCTGTGGAAACTCCAGTAGAGTGATGTCTCCTGGATGGAGGGAGACTTTAGATCTGCTCACCTTCTTCTCAGATTTTCTTAATATATGGAGATATACCTATCTCACAGAACTGGAAGGGACGTTGAGTCCAGCCCCCTGCCTTCACTAGCAGGACCAAGTACTGATTTTGCCCCAGATCCCTAAGTGGCCCCCTCAACGACTGAACTCTCAATCCTGGATTTAGCAGGCCAATGCTCAAACCACTGAGCGATCCCTCCTCCCCTCATAGCACTGGAAGAGGGGGGAACCTAAAAGAGGGAGAGGGGAGTTGACCATCTGAGAGCGGGTTGGATGTTCTCTGGTGGAGTGCGTAATTTGTATGATGGGACCTCCCTGAGGAGATCAGGTCAGGTGCGTGTATTCATTTCAGCCAGGATTCTAGCTCAGCTGGCTGGAGGCTGGAGAGTTCGAGTTAATCTGCTAAATCTCCCGAGGTTGGTTTTAAAGAGCCTAGGCCAAGTCCCACAATCCCATGGGGAGCAGCTAGGTGACAGCAAGGGGCAGAGGTGTTAGTATATATATATTTGGTGAGTCATTTGGAGTTTTGTGTGCAGTTTTTTTGGTCTCCCATGTTTAAGAAGGATGAATTCAAAAAAAACGGCGGTAGAAAGAAGACTAGAATGAGGAATGGAAAAATGAAAGGATGTCTGAGGAATGGAGTTTGTGAGACTTCAGTTTGTTTTCCTTAACCAAAAGAAGGATAAGAGGAGAATATATTTGAGGGATAAATAATAGGGAAGGATAAATAATAGGAAGGAGAGGAGGCTAATCAGGACACTAATGTATGTGGAGGACAAACGGATATCAATAAATTGTCAGGAAATGAAATTTAGGCTTTAAATTAGACGAAGTTTTCTACCAGAGGAGTGCAATTCACAGGAAACAGTGGAACAGGGGAACGAGAGGGAGGGAGACCTGACTTTAATAAGATAAGCTTAAGAAGGATGTGGATGATAGGATATGATGTTTAACAATAAGTCAATAGGTCAATAACGTGCCACAATGGTAATTGGTAGTAAAAAGGGTAGTATGGTACAAAGTACAAAAGGGGAAAGTGATGGGGTGGTCTGGCTCTGGAGAGTCTTCTGCGTTCAGATGCTCTGTATTTGGGGTTGGGATTTTGGGGTTTTTTCTCCAGGGTAGGCAGTGGTACCCCCTGAGGTTTTTTTTTTTCAAGCATGGGGGGGGGGGGGCGCTTGCTGGTGATTATCTGCTACTTATCTGCTTAAATCATGATTTGGAGCATTCAACAGCAGAGTCAAGGGAGAGAATTAGTTCAGGAGTGGGTGGATCGGCTTATGTGGCCTGCATCTTGCAGGAGGTCAGACTAGATGATCATAATGGTCCCTTCTGATCTTGAATTCTATGATTCTATGAATTCCAAACCTCTAAAGTCCAGTCATGTTTCCTACTGAGCTTATTAATGGATGTTGGGAGTTGTTTGTGTTCAGCATTATGAAGAATAGAGTGAGACATAATCTGTTCCTCCTTCTTACTGCATCCAGTAATGGGGGAACAAGGGAAGACTTGATGAAATTAATGGCTGGTAAAAGTAGAACAGGGGTAGGCAACCTTTCTGAAGTGCTGTGCCGAGTCTTCATTTATTCACTCTGATTTAAGGTTTCGCGTGCCAGTAATACATTTTAACGTTTTTAGAAGGTCTCTTTCTATAAGTCTATAATATATAACTGAACGATTGTTGTATGTAAAGTAAATAAGGTTTTTAAAATGTTTAAGAAGCTTCATTTAAAATGAAATTAAAATGCAGAGCCCCCCGGACCGGTGGCCAGGACCCGGGCAGTGTGAATGCCACTGAAAATCAGCTCGCGTGCCGCCTTTGGCATGCGTGCCATAGGTTGCCTACCCCTGAGGTAGAATGAATGAAAAGATACACTACGCCATGTGCCAGTGCCCTGTGGGATTCACAGCCACAGGAGGTCATTGAGGGAAAAACTGTGGCTGGATTATTAAAACAGGTTAGATAATTTTAGTACCATCAATAACATGTACAGTTATATAAAATGAGATGATGAGGCTAATCAAATTTCATGCTTCAGGGCACAAGCTGATTGCCTTCAGGGGTCAGGAAGACCATTCTTTTCCTCATGCACAGCACTGTACACTTGGCTAAATGCTGTGTGTAGGGTTTTTTCACCTTTCTCTGAAGCATCAGAGCACTGACAACTGGTGGGGCAGGCTTCCAGATCTTGAGGGAGCAGGGGTCTAATGAGGCAGAAGAGAAAGAAGCAGAACTCAAGCCTTCTGATTAGAGCTGGGTGAGAAATGGGTTTCCGATCCCCCCAGAATTGTGAAGATTTCAAAACCTTTTCCTATTCCAACTCAGGATGAAATGCTCAAAAGCTTTCACAAACCAAAAATCTGAAATAAATATGGAATGGGTCGCTCCAAACCTTTCATTCTGAAATATTTCTTTTTTGATTTTGACCACTTATTGATACACCTCTACCCCGATATAACGCCACCCGATATAACACGAATTCGGATATAATGCGGTAAAGCAGTGCTCTGGGGGGACGGGGCTGTGCGCTCTGGCAGATCAAATCAAGTTTGATATAACGCAGTTTCACCTATAACGCGGTAAGATTTTTTGGCTCCCGAGGACAGCGTTATATCGAGGTAGAGGTGTATATATTTTACTAAATATTGACTTTCATTTAAAAAAGAATAGCCCTTTGGAACCGATAGAAATTTTCATTTAAAAAATGTTGAAATGGGATGTTTTGACCATTTTAAAACTTGTTGTCCCCATAATTATTTCCAAACTGGAAATCAGGTGAAACTGTCCCTATCTTGAGAAGTTTCATTTTTGACAAACTGGCATTTTCGGACCTGAAAAGTTGTGTCGAGAGATTCCCAACCAGCTCAGTTTCTGCTGCTTATTACTGCTCCTCATTCTGAAGAGCAACCTTTCTTGAGCCTAATGATGAGTACTGGTCTGCTGCCTCTGCTTTAAAAGCAGAAATGGGCTGGAGAAGAGAAAAATCGGGATAACTTTTTAAGTGAGTTTGGATTTATTACTTTGATCCAGACTATTTCTGCTTGTAGGCTACAGAAGGAGCATCCTTAATTGTGCCACTGCCAGGGATGACACACCCATCTCTCTCTCCCCCTCAGATGGTCTTTCCTCATCCCCTACCTGTTAAGTGTCAGGAGTCAGGGGCTGCAGCGGAGTTGGTGTCCAGACACCCTAACAAGTGCAGCTGGTGTATAGTCACTTGCCTGATTGGAGGGAAGAGGCAGCAGACCAGCTCTGAAGCCCCATAGCAGCAGTTGCTCAAATGCTCAAAGCATTTGCCCATGGCTCCAATTGCTCCTGTGCTTTGCTTGTTCCCAGCCTTGCTCCTGCATTGGCCTCACTCCAGGTAACCTGGCTCTGATCCTCCACTCCAATTCCTGGCTTGTGACTCCATATCTGGCCCTTGGCTCTGGTATCTGGCCTCTGATCCTGGGTTCCGATCCGTGATGATTGACTCCCGCTCTAACCACTGGGATGACCAGCCACATCCTGGTCTCTGACACTGGGACCTGATAATTTCCCCCTGTCCTATGGTAGCCTATCATCCACACCGCTAACACCTCCATTTGAATTTGCCCTCGTTTCCCGTTCTCCCCCCAGAAGCATGCATGGTACGACGACGAGACAGACATGTTCCTCCCCTCTCTCGCCTCTGGAATCTGTATCAAACTCAGACAAATTGGGAAGCTCCGTGGAGACCTGTGCTTGATGTCGCAGAACAACCTGTGGTGTGCGCTTTGAAAGGCACAAACTGGGAGTGACCTCTTCACCGGCGGAGCCTTTTACTGAACCTCTCTTTATTAATGTAGACAGATGCAGAACGCCCCTTCCAATACTCTTTCTACCCGAATGCACGGGAAATCCCCAGTGATTTTTGTGACCCCGCTGGGGGCCACAGAGATTTCTGTCTTGCAATTAGCTGCTATAATACTTTGGAAAAAAATATTGTGGAGGTGGGTTTTTGGGGGGGTAAGGTTCCCTTCCTTAATTAATCCCTGCTTCCTTCCCCTTCCTTGGACTCCTCCGCACTCCCTCGCCACCATTTGCATGGCCCCATGCCCGCTTGTCTGGCAGTGCAGCACTGCGTCGAGTGCCCACATTGTAAATTCAGGCAGCGGTGTGGGACACTGCGTACTGAGAAAAGGGGTTGGAGGTGTCACCTCTCAGTGTATCACTTCTTCAGTCAGACAGTTCCATGGGGTGCATCTTTATTCTTTTTATCCAGCTCCCAGGCAAAGCTAGGATTGTCCCCCCAGTCTAAGAGCCGATGGGCCGACCCGCCACACTGAAGTTCTTAGTGCGTGCGTGTTCCTAAGACGTATGTTTGCCCAACGTGGCTCGATGAGTCATTCCCGCTTGGGGCTGGGAAAGGGCGAGAGGGACCCTTCTGCTGTCTGGTTAGATACATGTATGGCCCCCGACCTCAGGATAGTGGTACCCAAGCACCTCACAGACATCCCTGAATAGCTCCTCCCTGTGCCCCTATGATCATCCCCATTTTAAAGACGAACTGAGGCAATGTGACTTGCCCAAAATTGTAGGAAATGTGTGACAGGCCCAGGAACCCCAAACCATAGCTTAAGCACAAAGGCTCCAATAGACCAGGGAATATCCTTCATTTAATAATACCTAGCTCTTGTCCATTAATGCTTTGTCCATTAATGCAATTTCCAAAGCTCTCTCACCAACAGAAGTTGGTTCAATAAAAGCAATTATGGTATGTCATCCACCTTGTAGCTTTTTATCTGTACATCTCAAAGTGCTTCACAAAGGTGGACAGTATCATTATCCCTTTTTACAGCTGGGGAAACTGAGGCACAAAGAGGGGACGTGACTTGCCCAAGGGTGCCCAGCAGCCAAGCTGGGAATAGGCCCATAGTCTCCTGAATCCCAGTCTAGAGCTCAAACCACTAGGCCACACTATCTCCACTTATTACATTGGCTGCTTTGTCCATTAATGCAATTTCCCAAGTCATCCAATCAGGGTTTTGTCAACTCCAGCAGGCAGGGGCAAAGATAAACACCAAGAGACTTGGCTGGCACCCCTGAATGTATTGGGGTTCACTCTGAGGGCAACCATGCCTTGAAACTATTTTCAGAAGGATCATCTCTGGAGAAGCAGTGATCCTGAGGCATGAGCTCAGGAAACTAGTTTCAGACCATGCCGTAGTGTCATTCCTCGAAGCACCACACTCAGGCCAGACTGAGGTGGCTGTTTGGAGAAATGATCAAACAAATAGTTGGTGCACGCTCCGCCCACTAGCCAAGAGCTCATTCTAAAGGAGTAGACCGCATCACAATAGACAGACACTTTATAAGCCTTGTGTAGACTGAGGACTTGCCCCAATCAGTCATCGGTGTAACTGCATCATTGCAACCCTAGGTAGAAAGGCAGCACCGCTCTTTGCATTGGTGGTGCTCACTCCCATTTTCAGCTCCACCAGTTCAAATTGCAGCGTAGCCTGTCTACACCAGGGATTTGCAGCTATGGTGGTGGTTGTAGGGCTGGTATCCACATCTAGACATGTACCAGCAAGGGCTCTTTTCTTTTCTTGGAAAACTATCAAGATGTTCTCTGGAAGATTAATACCTTCTTCTGCTCCCGTCCTCCCCTCTTTACATTTTTATCGCTCTGGATGGCCCAGCCTTTCCCTCTTAACGCTGTGCTCGATGGTGATATAAAACCCAGACGGAAGCGCAGAAGGCAGCAGCCAGGTTAGAATTTAGGTTATGTCCTCTGAGTTCTTTCTCGAAATACTGCAGGCTTACTTTGTTGTTGGAGCATCTCCCAAATTTATTATAATGCCTTCTATTAAACAACAAGTTATTTATGTATTTATGATTTGTATTTTATGCATATATAAAGAGAGAGCGATTTCTTTGTCTCAGAATCAACCATGCTCGTATGCCTGAGTTGGTGTGTGTGTGTGTGTGTGTGTGTGTGTGTGTTTACCGTCCCTCTTTATGAGCAATTATCAGTAGACTGAGTTTTCTCTCTTTTTTCAGAGGGTGGCCTCACGAAAGATGGGTAGGGTGAAAATGGGTGCAATGCAGTAAACCTGGAATCGATGCAAGGAACCCAGAAGGTTTGCTATACCCTTGCCTCATTAAGAACTCCATATCTGCTCACTGACTAACCTTGCAAATCAGTTCATGCTCAGTAAAGGAAATTGATTACTTTCCATTGCAATTAACATCTGGTCCTGGGTCAGATCATTAGGATAATTTGTTATAGAAAAAAAAACCAAGGGAGCTAGCTACAGGGTAATAAAGTTTCTTCTGGACCCAATTAAAGATGCACTCTGTGGCTTGTTCTGCGGGACTTTAGCCGTCTCTTGGGGATTCTTCAGGGTAAAAGAGAAACATAAGGTGTGGTGGGTGTGGTGTAGATGCTATGTGAGTAATGTACCCCTGATGGCAGGAAGTGATCATTCTCAGCTCGGTATTCCTGGTTGCTTTCTGGATTTCTGGTGTGATGTATGGAATCTGTTTGGTGAGGAACAAGGAGATGAAGGGATGGTGGTGACAGGGTGAACCTTAGTGGGGAGACAGGCCGATATTTTGTTTGGATCCATTCCCAGAAGAAGATTCACGTTGCATTTCGCATTCTGATTGTCTCCGAAACTTGAAGCGAAACTCAGCCAAATCAACAGAGTTTAGCCGGGTTCGAAATGGAATGATGAATCCGTCCCTTTAAACAAGCTGGGCCCGAGTCTCAGATTTGTAGCATGACCAGCCAAAACAACTAAACACAGCCAAGCCTCTGCACATTGTCTTTGCAAACAGGTTTGTATGGTGTCAGGGAAAGCCTCTTTAGGAACTCTGCTGTAGGTGGAAATAGAGACCATAGTGTTTGTGTGCTTAACCACAAATCATATTGCTACAAATCCATGGCTGCCTAGCGCTTCATGAGTATGGGTATCCTGCATTCTGTGGCCGCGTAGAATTTCATGGTGACAGCAAGGAAAGAAATTGGATCTTCCTGCTCCACAAAGACAGGCCCCTGCTTCACAAACATAGGCCCCTAGCATTTGAGCTCAAGGAGAATCACCTTTAGCAGTAGAGGGTCTATGAAACACAGTTGGACAGTTCTGATTCCTTTCAGTTGCGGGCAGCCTCACACATCCACACTTCCCAGTCTATTATAATATGTTTCCAGTTAGGAAATACCATGTTCAACTATAATTAGGTCTCTGACATACACCATGCTTAAACTAAGGATGAGCAAACAGGCACAAGTAAAATAAGAGCTGTTTCTCTCCAAACTTTTGTCCAAATCGCGAACAAAACTTTGTTGGCTGTTTTGGGAAAAAAGCAGTTAACTCCACCTTCCCCTGCCCCAACTATGACTATATTTCATTTTCATGCAAAAACAACGAGGAGTCCAGTGGCACCGCAAAGACTAACTGATTTATTTGGGCATAAGCTTTCGCGGGTAAAAACGCCACTTCTTCAGATGCATGGAGTGAAAATTAGTGATACAAGCATAAATATATACTGGCACATGAAGAGAAGGGAATTACCTTACAAGGGGAGAACCAGTATTGACAAGGCCAATTCAGTCAGGATGGATTTGGTCTGCTCCCAATAATTGATGAGGAGGTGTCAATACCAAGAGAGGGAAAATTGCTTTTGTAGTGAGCCAGCCATTCCCAGTCCTTATTCAAGCCATCAGTATTAGAAATGCTGGGATAATGTGAGGTCCCCATCATACTCCCAGCCTGATTGGAATCAGGAAGCTCTGCACAACTCTTCAGATATTTAACCCAATTTTGTAGACTTAATAGTTTGGATAAACTTTGCATAATCATCCAAGTTTCTGGGTGATCACTCAAACCTAAAGCCAGGACCTTTTGAGGTTTACTCATTGTGCACTCTAATCTCTTTGCTTTGGCAACAAGAGGGGCCCTACCGGGAGTTTGCAGAGGACTTTGGGCTAGCTCTATGCATAGGCGTAAATTTCACCCTCAAAGAATTTGATTTATATGGCTGCAAATCCATAAACCCACTGGTTCCAGTATTCTTTTGTTCCATGTAGTCACGTCAGTGGAGGTTGGAAACAGCGCATACATTTTCTAGCGATGGAGAAACGTCAGGTAGTTCTGGATAAGTTTGATTCTTATGAAAGTTGCACCTACCTCGGAGCTGGAAACCTCCTCACAGCAGGGAAGTTTGGACCTGGATCCAAACTTCACAGCTGGCCGCTATTTTTATCACAGATCTGAAATCTGGAGGGCGCTGGAAGCAGATTTCAAGATCCAACTTTGGATCTGAATTGTGCAGTTTGACCACTGCTTTGTTCGGAATGAACGTGAAGCTATACACTGTGCTGAAATCAGGCCATGCCTCCCAGGGCAAGGCCCTGCTTGTTCAATGTTAAGGGTCCACAGTATTTCTCATGAAGGTTGCCTACATTCAGTGGAATATTATATGCAGTAGCAGCCGCTGTGTCCTAAGCACTTTCCAAACAAGGCGTTGGGTTCATTCTTCTGAGGAGCTCTCCATATAGGGACAGACAAGCAGACAGGCTAAAGGAAAGGGAAAACAACAGGCATCATATGTCAAAGTCAGCAGAAGGCACTGTAAGCACAATGGCAGAAGTGTTGAGAGGGATTTAAATGCCGCTAGGGTAGGGGACTGGGGAATGAGAAAAAGGTGACTGTATCATGCAGCGGACAGGGTGCAACATTTAAGAAGGCATAGAAGTAGCGTGGTGGTCCATGAGGCCTCCAGAATAAATAAAAGTAGCCCTCTAGTAAATGCCTGCACTCGTTGTGGTCCTAATTAATAGGATCTCAGCCGTTCTTCTGACTCTTGGGGTGCTCTGAGAGAGTCCTTTTCCTTGCTGTTTTCTGATGCTATTTCCTTTTAAAGAAAGGTCCATTTAATATTTTTTTTAAGTAGTTGGAATTAATTCTTGTCAAGGCCAACAGCTGTTTTGTAAGATTGCTTCTAAATTGGTAATTAATTAACCTATTACCGAAGCAGGAGGGGAGCCCTGTTTGTCGAGAAGTTAGAGCTGATATGTAATATGTGGGGGGGGGTTATATCAGGACCTTGGCTCCACTCTTCGATCACTTTGGATGTTACCTAACTATGCATTATATTTGAACATGAATCACAGCTCCTTGGTCTTTATATTTCCTAAGCCAGAGCTTGACACAGGGAACTATGGGTAGATCTCATTTATTATTGCTTAATTAAAGGCTCCATGCACAAAGAGATGCCTCTCACTTCACTTTAGCTAGCCAGCATGATCATAATTGTACTGATGTCGGGGCCAGCTTTCTAAGTAGCTAATGGAAGACACTGTGAGGAAGATCTCAGCTATTCTGCTGGGAATTCTGCACAACAAAAGTCACATTCATAATTTTAATTAAGAAATGGGATTTTTTTCCATTGGGCTGCACGGGAGGGTTTGTTTGTTTTCCTGGTAAAGTGCCAGTCCCGAGCATTACAAGGTTGCAACAGGAAGATGCAGGGACAGACCGTCCACTAGGATTTGATGAAGGGGGTATGGTGGCCTAGTGGAGTGAAAACAGGACAGCTAAGTTCTGACTGAGGAATCTTTACAACTGGTGATGATACAAGAGGCAGGTAACATACAACGTGTCCTGGGGGCATTTGCTGGGGTTAGCAGTTAGGAAAAACATTCTTCTAGACTTGAACAAATTTGACCTGGAGTTGTCGAGAGAGTGAGCGAGTAAAATATCAAAACCCCACGATGGCATTTTAGACTGAGTGGCTTTCCTGACCGCAAGTGCATCTTAAGGAAGCGTCCTGCATTTCCGGGATGTGGTCAATTCTGCCTGATGCAGAGCTGCACTGCGCAATAGCTGGCTGAAACACGCCTCTTCTGCTTTTGTTTGTTGGCTTCCACTGAGCAGTTTGCGCAGAGCGAAGAGCAGCTCGCATTGTCGAACCCGTGCTAGGCTAGCTGTACTCCAGCTGGCTTGCTGAAGACAGAAGTGAGGTGTTGGCAGTGCAGGCACTACCTGACCCACCCTGGATACAGACTCACTCGTGAAACAGACACTGAACAAGCACTGCGGTATCCTGGCTTGGATTTTTAGCAAGCTAGCTAGACTACAGCTAGTGTGGGTCCGTCTCCATGAGCTGCCATTCCCACCCCTGGCTGCAGTGTGGAGAGACAGAACAGGAGTGCACAGGAACGTTGCCACTATTTCAAAGAAGTTAGAAATTGCCGATGTGCAAATAACGAGAGGCCGATTATCCCCAAGGAAAAAGGGAGTGGGGTTTGATGAATAGTAAACAAAAGTTGCTTCCTACCTGGGAATACTGCTGAATGCTCCGGTTCCCTTTAGACACAATTATTGTAGCTAGATGCTCCGAACAAGATCGGGGCCACATTGTGCTTGGCGCTGTACAAAGTGTAGCGGGAACATCTACACTGCAGTAGTATCGCCAGGGCAGGGCAACCTGAGTACATATGTAGGATTGCGGCCACACTTCTATTCTTAGCAGGTCTACCCAACGTAGGATTACGCCTTCCAGCTGCAGGGTAGACCTACCCTGCATGAGAAAGGCCCTGCCACAAGAGCTCACTGTTTAACTAGACAAAGGGTGGGATGGGAACAAAAACGTGATACTTACAAACGTGTAAAAAAGTCCAGCAGGGCAGACAGGAAGGTAGGATTTGGTCTTCGAATTCAATTTATGTTGCTACATGAGTTTCCCCCATCTCCAGATCCTTGGATGGCGGATATTGTTCTCATTTATACTGGTGTAAACCCATTGTCTGTGGTAGGGCAGCGAAGGCCAGTGATGCATCCTCCCGAAAGGCCAAAGTTGTTCTGAGCTCATTCTGGAGGGGTGCAGGAGATATGAGTCACTGCTAAGACTAGAGTGAGAGTCTGTCTGACTTCTGAAACGAAAAGCTCTTCTGTTGCTGCGGGAGAGATGAGGTTGCTCTCCAGCTTCTCCGGCCGGCCGCTGAACCTGTAGATTATATTAAATTAACCCCTTCCTTATAGCAGGTAACCATTTCACCCAACCCAGAACCTCTGCTTCAGTTTTAAATCCCGGCACTGAAATTTAGGAGTCCTATTTCTCTATTTTCAAAGTGATGACATACAAGGTAGAGCCTAAATAATTAAACTTAACCTCAGAGAGCTTAGGACTCTTTTCACAGTGACTGGAAGGTAAATGAAGAGGAGAATGTCTTCAAACCAGGAAGTGGCCTATAAACTTGTATTTCAAAATGGGAGTTTGGTTTGAATATGAAAGAGCTTAAGAAAAAATGGAAAGAAGAAGAGATGCAAATTGACTTAAATTTAATTACACCTGTGAAATTATATAGTTCTAAACTTGTGTGTAACCAAACTCTGTCTACACTATGGGGTTGTCCCGGCACAGCTACATTGGAGTTACCAGATAGTGTAGATGTAGCCTATAGTGATGGAAGCAGTTTATGTACTGCTGTAGGAGCACCACCTCCCCGAGTGACAGTGGCTAGATTGATGGAAGTATTTTCTGTTGCCCTAGCTGTATCTGCACCATGGGATAGATCAGCATAGCTAGAGTGCTCAAGAAGTATGGATTTTTCACATCCCTGAGAGTGCCATAATTATGTTGCCATCACTTTAAGTGTAGGCTGTAGACTTCACTAGACCTGCTAAATCGACCCCCGGTGGCTCGATCGCCGCAGTGTCGATCCATGGTAAGTGGAGACAAGCCCTCAGGTGAAGTGACAATTTCCACTCAGTCCCAGCATGTGAATGGGACTGACTCTGGCTTTACATGTGTGTAACTCAGATATCTCCACATAGTCCAGAAGAGCTACAGATTTGCGCTAATGCGACAGATCAAAATGGTGTGTATGTTCCTTTAAGCCGGGCTCAGTTAGAAATGACATCATCCACTGTGCCACATTTAAAGGGACACTGGCATGTTTCGCAAGCCCAACATGTGACTCAGTTTTGTTCTTTGTCAAATCCATCCAACTCATTCTTTCTGTGGATGTTTTTCGGTTCAAAGCAAATAACTGGTTTTTGTTGGGAAGTAAATAAACCACCAAACACTGGAAGCCCGTCACATACGAGCAACCCTAAATTAACAAAACAGAGCATGCAGCCCACTGCCCCTTTGTAGCCCTCGCTGGTAAAGTGCTCTATGCATCTCAGGGCTTGTGAACAACCCTACAAAAACAAAACCGTGCTTGCCACTTAGCACTCATAAGCAGCCAGTGCTAATAAACCAGAGCATGTCGTGTAGTGCCTGTGAGCAACCCTGCAATAACAAACCAGTGGGTAAAGCCCAGGACGCAAGAGCAACCCTGCAATAATAAATCACTTGGTGTTACCCGCATAAACGACTGCACTAAGAAAACCAGGGCATGCCTTCTGGTCCCCGTCACCAGCTCTACAGTCAGGAACCAGCGTGCACTCTGATTCCCCAGAAAACTAGGACTAGAAGGGAGATCCTGGATCATTGAGTCCAGCCCACTGCTACTGCTGGCAACCTCATCATATAATCCCATTGCTAAAGCTGTTAAGCTCCATCTTAACCCTACAATAACAAACTGGAGCGTGCAATCCAGTGCACCCTACAATAACAAACCTGCTTGTGCACAGTTGAAAGGGGGGGACATCTCACTGAGGGAACTGGTTTTCATTTCAAGAGGGCAATTATAAGCTGTCACTTAGAAAATTCTGAAGTTTTTTAGCATTAACCAAAGCCACACAGTGTAAGTCAGGACTTCAGTAGGCAGCTTCCCAGTGCTGACTGCCCAGGGAGCATATTGACCCGCTATCCTGATTCCGTTTTAATCAGAGTATTAAGCTTTAAGTGAGTCTGGCATACTTAAGCTACACCTACATTGGCCAACATTCTGTCTGTTTCATTTTCTGAAACTCGGGATAACTAACTTTATGATAGTGATGCTGAGTAGCCATTAATTCTCATTTCTTTCAGCTATTCCTCAACTCCAGCTTATGAGTTCTTCAATAAAAATCTCCCAAAGTTACCTTGGCGACTCATACGTTTGCCAAGCTGACAGATTTATGACAGTTACATATATAAATATTTATATGCTGCGGCAATGCAATTTTTAAGAGCAGATATACACACTCACACGGAGCCTCTTCAACTGAGGCTCTTGCACGCCTTTTAACGTATTCAAACACAAGTCCATGTCCGTGCACACGCGTGTGCGCTCACACACACTCTTGCGCTTTAACATACACATGCAGACTGTTAAACACACATTACACATATATTACACATTCACATGCACCAGACCCACAGAGAGAGACACCCAAGCCATAACTCACATACATGCAACTTTAAGACGCACATCTAGACTCTCAAATGAACCAGCACAAACATCACCTCCCACAAACATACGCACGCAGTCAGGCCAGAACACAGACACGCTCTGAAGCAAGCATGTACACACCTTTATAATCCCAGTAACACATGCTGCCTTCCACAAAGACCGTCCAATAATCTAGCACAGGGGTCAGTAACCTTTCAGAAGTGGTGTGCCGAGTCTTCATTTATTCACGCTAATTTAAGGTTTCGCGTGCCAGTATTACATTTTAACATTTGTAGAAGATCTCTTTCTATAAGTCTATAATATATAACTAAACTATTGTTGTATGTAAAGTAAATAAGGTTTTTAAAATGTTTAAAAAGCTTCATTTAAAATTGAATGAAAATGCAGAGCCCCCCCCCGACTGGTGGCCAGGACCCGGGCAGTGTGAGTGCCACTGAAAATCAGCTCGCGTGCCGCCTTCGGCACTTGTGCCATAGGTTGCCTACCCCTGATCTAGCACATACAAGCAGACCTTTATGTCTACAATGAACACACACACACTCAGTCAGACAAGCCATTGCTTACATACGCACATTCTCATGCAATCTCTCAAGCAAGCTAGAATCACTCCCACACTCACGCAAGGCAGGATTGAGTCATACCTCATACAGTCAGATACAGATTTTTATTAATCACATACAGGCAAACTTACAAACGCACATGGACAGATTCTCACACAAGACGAGATAGTTTCTCTGCCCTCGCCCTTCCTCTCCCCACCACACACACACACACACAGCCCTACTTCCTCTCTTTCGATTTTACTTTTCCCCTTTTGTAGCATCGGCCCAGACTGATGACCAGTGCAAATACTTGGCCTATAAATTCTGCTGATGAGTTCAGCTGTTTTGTTGTCTGGCAGAATAGATGGCAATGATACAAAGTCCAAAGGGAAGGAGAAGTGGGGGCAGGGGGTCATTTATATGTTAACGACAGGAGCAATTTATTGGAGGCGCATGGATCTTTTATTTTCCCGAGGCCCAGGACGTGCTTTCTCAGCAGTCATTAACCCAAACCACGCTTGTAAGGCACACATACCGCTAGCTCTCTTTCCTCTGGTTTTGTTTGAAAGTCTAAAAATAAAATCATTCTTTTGGCCTTAAAAATAGAACTGAGATGAAATCTTCTCCTCCACCCCCCTCCTGCTAGCGGATGCCTTCGCCTTCCGTGTTGATGGGGAGTCTCGGTGTCTGTTTAGATTTTGTGTGTGTGCGTTAATAAAACATCACAAGGAAGTTGTGGGAAAGAGACCAAAAACCTCAGCTGTGACAACAAAGTGCTTTTCCGTTCCACACTTGCCACTTGAATTCACTGCGGATCTTCCTGATCTTGACGCGCGCTGGCTTGAACAGCATACATGGAGGAAAGACAGCAGCAAAGAGGTCATGTGAGCACGTAGGGTGTATTTTTTCTCCAGTGAAAGGACCGATGTGATGTAGGAATCCCATCCTACCTGTTGCCAAGCCAAATTCTTGCCACTAGGATGACCAGATATCCTGATTTTACAGGGACAGTCCTGATATTTGGGGCTTTTTCTTATATAGAGGCCTCTAACCCCCCACCCCCATCCCGATTTTTCACACTTGCTATCTGGTCACCCTAGTTGCCACATCCCTAAATGATGCCTGATCATCCAGGAAGCTGCATGCAACTGGAGTGTTGAGGTGAGAGTCAGGAAGTTCTGAGTTCTAATCCGAGTTTTGCCACAGACTCAAGAGGTGGCCAGGGTAAGTTACTTATGGCGAAGTCTCCCCAAGTGGCTTCTGATTTTAGGTGCCTCCGTTTGGAAGTGCTTTGACCTGACACACCAAGTGTTGGATTTTGGGAGGTGATGAGCATCCCGAACTCCAAACAAAAGTCAGTGCAGATTGCGGCTTCTGAAAATTCAGATCCAGCATGGATTGAGTGGGGTAGCCACAGCCCCAGGCTCTCTTGAAAATGTTGGCTTTAACTTTTCAGGCTGTTTTCCCATCTATACAAGGGGAATACACCCCACACCTCCTTCCCAGAGGCTGTGTGAGGAGTTCGTTAATGTGTGTGCAGCCCTGTGAACATGGAAAGTCCAAAGTGGTGTTATTTATTTACTGTTGTTACGAGTCATGATGTCTGGGGAATCCCTCGAGAACATCAGAACCAGTCCAGTTCTCTGGCTGGTCTTTGAACCTGAGTCAAACCTTCTTTAAGACTGACAATATCTGGATATTTTTGCAACCTTTCATTCTCACCTGCCTATGCATTTCTGGGCTATTAAAGGATCGGGAAGTGTTGTATAATCTGAGCTCTTGTATAATCTGTATTTCTACCCTACTTGGAAGCGGGAGGTACCATGGAATTCTTACGAGAGTTTCATGCCACTATTGCAAACTCAGCAGATTGAACAAGTGCCGGATCTAAACCTTTAAAGAGTTTGATGTTCAACCCTCACTGATTTTTGGTTGCTTAGGTTCGGGTTCAGAGCCCTTTGAAGTCAATAGAAAGGCTTCTGTTGACTTTAGTGAGCATTGGACCACGCCTTATTGTGTACAACCCTCCAGCTATCTGATCTGTCTATCTAATTACAGCTAGTTGTAACACTACATCTCTTTCCTTATTTCCCTCTCCCTTTTCCATTAGAGATGACCCGATAGATCACTCATCTTTTCTATTATTGCAATATTATGTAGCATATTTTTACTCTAAATGATCACAAGAACCTTCAATCGTTTTAATTTTTTTTCTCTCTGTTAAGAAGAAAGGGGTCTCATAAAGAGACAGAAAATTTAGCCTGTCTGGCATCTGAATTATCAAAGTCTATTCAGGTTTAGGTTTTTGTTTCAGATCATTATGGATCTGGAGGCTAACTTTACCAAAGTTCTGGGCACGGGCTGGATCTAGGGATCTGATTTAGGCCCATCTCGAAGAGAGGAATCTGGTGGACCCAGAGTCTTTCTAGTGGCTGCAAGCCTGAGAGTAAAGCTGGGTTTGGCATTATATTAAGTGTGCCATTCTCTTCGGAGCGTCCACATTTGAAGTCAATTTCTAGGTATTAAAAATGAGGATGCGCCATAAATGTCCGTCTGTGCTTCTTGAGTGTGAAGTTAAAGAAGGGGAGGGATAGCTCAGTGGTTTGAGCATTGGCCTGCTACACCCAGGGTTGTGAGTTCAATCCTTGAGGAGGCCACTCAGGGAGCTGGAGCAAAAATTGGTCCTGCTAGTAAAGGCAGGGGGCTGGACTCAATGACCTTTCAAGGTCCCTTCCAGTTCTAGGAGATTGGTATATCTCCAATTATTACCTAAGTAAAATAAATTTGCTGAGTAAGCTTTCTTGCGCCTCTTTTCCTTTCTTCAAAATAGTGGGTCTTCAAATACACTGACAACCACGTTCAAAGAATCTGTGTGTGTGTGTGTGTGTGTGTAGCCATTTTGAAGTAGGAACAGAAGTGAGTAGAATCCTTTAGGAATTTACTGCAACTCAGTAATGGATTTTGCTTGTTTTCAGGCCTAGTTTTAAAATGTCTTGTAAAAAAAATATCCCCAATGCATACTGTGTAGGAATTAATGTGGAGCTGGAGGAAAATTACTCTGCCTCTTATGCATTAAAAATTCCCAGTGACAGGAGGCTCAAAACATTGCAAAAATGTGTTCTCTCTCTCTCTAATATTTTAGCAGCTCAGTGTAATTCTTGATTATTGTGGCTTTTGATATATTGGAAAGGGGACCTTGAGTATGGGATAAGTGCTCCTCGTATGGCTGTAAGATATGCAGCCCAGAACACACAATGTTATATAAGTATAACAGAGTCTGCTGCTTAGAAACCTCAGGCCAAAGCAGACCTAGCACTGGGCTGGGTTAAGCCAGATTCAAGCCCTATAGCAGGTGGGCACAATTCCCTGGTGTAGGCTCACTGGTACCAATATGTAGGGTTGCCAGCTTTCTAATCGCAAAAAAACGGACACGCCTGCTTGCCCCTTCCCTGAGGTCCCACCCCCGCTCACTCCATCCCCCCGCCCTCCATTGCTCACTCTTCCCCACCCTCATTTTCAATGGGCTGGGGTAGGGGCTTGGGGTGTGGGCTCCAGCTGGGGGTGAGGGCTCTGGGGTGGGGCCGGAGATGGGGGCTTTGGGTACAGCAGTGGGCTCCGGGCTGGAGCAGAGGGTTCGGAGTGCGGGATGGGGCTCAGGGATGGGACAGGGGGTTGGGTGTGGGATCAGGTGCAGGGTGCGGGCTCTGGGAGGGAGTTAGAGTGTGGGAGGGGGCTCCAACCTGGGGCAGAAGGTTGGGGGCAGGAGGGGTGTGGGCTCTGATTGGGGGTGCAGGCTCTGGGGAGGGGCTGGGGATGAAGGGTTTGGGGTGGAGGAGGGGCTCAGGGATGGGGCAGGGGTTGGGGGCAGCAGGGGTGGGGCTCTGGCTGAGGGTGCAGTCTCTGGGGTGGGGCTGGGGATGAAGGGTTTGGGGTGGAGGAGGGGGCTCAGGGATGGGGCAGGGGGTTGGGGCATGGGAAGGGGTGCAGAGTGCAGGGTCCGGGAGGGAATTTGGGTGCAGGAGGGGGCTCAGGGCTGGGGCAGGGGGTTGGGGGCTCTGGCTGGGGGTGCAGGCTCTGGGATGGGGCTGGGGATGAATGGTTTGGGGTGGAGGAGGGGGCTCAGGGCTGGGGCAGGGGGTTGGGGTGCAGGGGGTGTATGGGCTCTGGGAGGGAGTTAGGGTGCAGGAGGATTTTTGACCTGGGGCAGTGGGTTGGGGTGCAGGAGGGGATGAGAGCTCTGGCTGGTCACCTCAGTGCTCTGTGCCTCGGTTTCCCCATCTGTAAAATGGGCATAATGATCCTTGTCTTCCTTGTAAAGTACTTTGCAATCTACTGATAACTTCCTTTCTTTGTCCCATCCCAGGCTTGTGGAACACTGGACACTTACACTAACCTTTAAATTTCCACACACTCTGTGGGGGGAAGCAGAATAGAATTTCCCCCCTTCCTTGCTTGTGCTCGCTCCGAGTTCTTCATGCAGCAGTAAGACACCTACTGGCAATGCAGCGGTTGTGTTAGGAAAACACAGCGGCAGCTTTATGATGCAGCAGGAAATTATGTTCAGGGTGGGACTATGACTAAGAGAAATGTGATTAAGTTAAGCAAAGAAAAAAATTAGGCTGACTACCAAGAGAAATTTCTTCCTCATATTGAGAACAGTTACTCTGTGAATGTCAATGGCCATTCGGAAGGCAGTGGTGGAACCGCATTACTTGTGGTATTTAAAACAAGAGGGAGAAAATATGCTTTCAGTGCTGTGTCCTGTACCTTCAAATATACCACAATTGTGCACTGATATGAACTGGATATTGGAATTGGAACGGGCCAGATTTACAAAGCAGTTTGCCGCAGGAGTGCTAGTGCAAAATACAGTGTGATTGCACTAATTTGCATACCCAGTTACTATAGTTGGGGCTAGGAACTGGTTGCACAAATAGCTGATTGGTATTTACCCTGCAGAGTTACCTGCTTTGTTAACTGCATGTGCAAATTAGGTGTGCAACAGTGCTCCTGTTTCGTGTAATTGTGCCTATAAATTGCCTGGAAATCTGTCCCCAAAGATCTCTCCCATCTCTAGAGTAGATCATTCCATTTGCTGAGTAATAGATCACCTAGCGTTGGACAATAAAACCAGCTTGGTTTTGAGAGGAAATATCAATTAAATGGGTAAATAAAGTGCTGCTAAGGATGGGGGTTTTTTGTTTGTTTGTTTTTCACCTAAATCTGTGTAACCACCAGAGCGGAAAACCTGGAATTTGTTTAGGGTCTTTCTCAGGCTGTGAATGATAATTAGTTCCTTCAGTCACACTCTTTCTTGCTGTTCAAAAGAAAATTTCCCTTATAGTTTTTAGTATAATGTATTAGTAGTATTAGGAAAATAGACACCTGAGTCAAATTCGGCTCTCCCTTCAAACAGTGAAATTCCCATTGAATTCCATAGGATAAAGGTTTAGCTGTGGCCAGAATCTGCCTTTATGTGAATGCCTGAGCAGAAAAAGGATGGTCGACGGGATCCCCAAACTAGCTTCGTATCTGAGGGAAATAGCATAGTCCAATGATTACATTCCAGGCTGAGGATTCAGAAGGTCAGTGTTTCCAGTCCCAGCTCTGCCCATGATTTGCGTGACAAAAATAGATAGGTCTCACTTTACAAAGTGCTTTACAAAGGAGGTAGCATTATCCCCATTTCACAGATGGGGAAACTGAGGCACTGCAAAGTGAAGGGACTTGCCTGAGGTCACCCAGCAGGCCAGTGTCAGAGCCGGGAATAGTATGTGGATCTCCTGAGGCCAGTGCTCATTCTGCTATGCCACTCTGCCTCCCTTAGGAAAGTTACTTCCCCTCTTTGCACCTCTGTTTCCCCACCTGTAAAATGTGTCTAATGATTTTTCCTTTGTAAAGTGCATTGAGACCTATGGATCAAAAGGCCTATATATATACTATCACAATCACATTTGTTTATCCTTTGTGTTCGCACAGCACCTCACCCAACAAGTGCTCTGATTTGAGTGCTAGAGCGATACAAAGAATGATGCTGTCTTCTTCCAGCAGAATCTTGAGAGAAGGGGACTGTGCCTAAAACAAGAGTGGGGGTGGGGGTGGGGGGAGGAGAGAAAATCTTTTAAAGGTGGCAACACATCAAAGGTTTGATTCTAGTTTACAAACGCACACCCTGCCTGCCAGATGCAATCAGCTCCATCCACTTCCCTTCCAGCCCATGGAAAACTGTCTGTACAAACGATCTCTAATGTCCTTACCGGAACTTTACAGCTTTACGGGAGAGAAAGAGAGAGCATTTCTTGCTTTCTGAGGGCTCAGATCCATCTCAGAATCTGCGGGTGTGGGCTGGGTGGGTGGACCTGTTGGTATTGAAATACCTGATGCATTAGTGTGTCACCTTAGCTCCCCTTTGCTCTCCTTCGGGGGAGATTCCAGCAGCGAGGAGCAGCTGGATGGGACGGGCGTTCTCTCCCATTCAGCTCCCCCCTGGCTTCAGAAGGGAGTTGATTCTCATTTGGATGCCTGAATGGACACCCAGTGAGTGTCTTGTAATTGCACCACTTAGATCTTCTCTGGCAAGCCCAGACACGAAGCTTTCAACCCAGTTCCTTGGGGGCCAGCCTGGGAGGAGCTAATACGGTCTATTTTTGGACCCGTAATCCACGTACTGGACTTTCAGATCAGGTGTCGGCGGCTTTGAGAGAGTCCTGAGAAAACTCCATGGAAACATTTTGTAAGGGAGATTCCAGACAGCTTGGTATGGTGGGCCTGATTCTGGCCTTGTTACACCATTGACCTTCATCAGCCCGGTTCTTGGTTCCTCCATTCCTGTGCTTGGGACAGGGACGAGGGGGAGGGCAGGATTTCAGCCACCTTTGTGTTCCCTGAGTTCGGAGTCTGGGTATTTTACAGACACCTCGGGTCTGCTCTAACTTGTGCTCTGCTTCCTACGCCCCCCAGGGCAGCAGAGAAATAGCTGTAGAGCAGAACAGTCTGGTCAGGCCCCCAGTGCCCCCTGCTGTACCCCTACCCTGGGGGATGGGGGCAGGGCTGATGTAAATCCCGGACACTGGGGAGCTATTCCTGGGCGGATGTTTCCACTCAGTTTAAGGCCCCTTTGTGCTCTCGAAGTGGCATTAAAAGGCCTGAGTGTCACTAATAATTGAGCCCAGTCGATTCACTTCAGTGTACCTGAGATCAGAATCTGCCTACGTATCTACAGAATGGGACCTGATTTGGTAGAGAGCCATTCGAATGCGCCATACTTTGTACAGGGCCTTGCACTAATACAGCACCCGCAAATAATTAACCGAGTTCAAACGTCTGCAGAGTCAAGTGTCAATTTCCTTCTGCTGCTGCTGTTAAACCTGGTGGGCGGAACAGAGGACCCAGCCCCAGGAACACTTGCTCCCGCCCCACTGCCTACTTGTCTATTGTTTGAGAGGTGTGTGCAAGAGTGAAAAGAGCATATTGGTCAGGGGAGGTTTTAGAAGACAGTCTCTGAGAACAAGGGAGGGGGGAGATCTGCTGCGGAGGAGAAGGCTCTCTCACCATCGGTGCCGGCGGAGAGCTGGACTTAGACTCATAGACTTTAAGGTCAGAAGGGACCATTATGATCATCTAGTCTGACCTCCTTCACAATGCAGGCCACAGAATCTCACCCATCCACTTCTATAACAAACCCCTAGCCTATGTCTGAGTTATTGAAGTCCCCAAATTGCGGTTTGAAGACCTCAAGCTGCAGAGAATCCTCCAGCAAGTGGCCCGTGCCCCATGCTGCAGAGGAAGGCGAAAAACCTCCAGGGCCTCTGCCAATCTACCCTGGAGGAAAATTCCTTCCCGACCCCAAATATGGCAATCAGTTAAACCCTGAGCATGTGGGCAAGACTCACCAGCCAGCACCCAGGAAAGAATTCTCCGTAGTAACTCAGATCCCATCCCATCTAACATCCCATCACAGACCACTGGGCACACTTACCAGACCACTGGGCATACTTACTTGGTGCTAGAGGAGAAGGAGGAGCGATGGTAGAAATAAGCAGCAGCAGGCTGGTGGCAAATGTGGAATGCAAAACAGCCCCATCCTGAGATCTGAAGAGGGGAGTCAGTGGGGGTGGCTGATGGGGACGAGCCTTGTACTTTTCAGAGGACGTAGACAAAGGCAGGGCAGCCAGTTTTTAGGCAAGGGGAAGGACTAGACCAGGAGCAGAGCTGGGCCTGAACTTCCCCTCTTCTTCCCACTCCCAGCCTGGGAGGAGCACATCATTTCAGCACCCGCCTGGCTCCTGGCTACAAAAGAGGCATCAACTCCACAGTCTCTTTAAGTATCGCGTAAGGGTGGTAGGGCACTGCAATGGGACTCAGGAGAGCGCCACTCAGTTCAGAGCTCTGCCACTGGCCTGCTATGTCACCTTCGGCAAGTCACTTCCCGCCTTATGCCTCGGTTTTCTTGTCTGTTAAAGGGGGTGATGGCATTGAGCGCCGTCATAAAGTTTTGTGATCTAGATTGAAAAGTGCCGTGATAGTGTAACCCACGTACCTACTGGGTGTGGTGTCCTGTCCCCTCTAGTGGCACTGAGACCACTTAAAGAGAGAGAGAAAATGAGTCTGCTCTACAGCCTTATCTAACAGCCAGTTGGCTTTTAGCTCATGCAGTAGAGACTCGTGCACTAAGCTCCAGAGGCCCCAGGTTCAATCCCGCCCACCAATGGCTGGGGTCTGTCGGCATTACAACAGCATTAACTCCTGCCTTCCAGGTGCACATCTTTGGGCCCAACCCTGAGAAATGAACCCTGGGTGAAGAAGAGAAAGGAAGCAGCAACCCAACCAAACCTAGGCTGCCTCCTAAGGTGCTTGACCGCCCAGGAACAGCTAGTAAAGTGTGGAAAGCATCATTATGATTATAATTAGCAGTTGCCGGGGGAACGTGGAACAATGAGATTAGATCTTGGCAGGAAAGTGACAGCTTTTCAATTCCCCTTTAAGGAACTTTAGACGCTTTGCCCTGCATTCCGCTCGGAAGAAAGCGCTAGTGTTAACTTCCATAGTCTGTCTTGGTCTCACTTACTCCTGCATTAGTATGTGCTGCAGTAATAACCGTAATCATTCTCAAAGGCCAAGTCATCAGACGACAGTTTTCCAGAGAGAGAGAGACCGGAGAAAGGAAGTGCCTTGATCTCCTGCTTAAGATAATGCCATACCTGGCAAACACATCCCTTGATCACATCAAAGGGGTTCATTCGGGTAAAATTACAAAGGCATGAAAATGAGCAGGGACCCCTTTGAAGTCAAGACAATTGGCGTCATCTTGCTGGTCATTTCTTATGGAAGTGACTCCATCTTTATTAATAATAAAATGGAGCACTTGGATGGTTCCTTTCATCATGAAAGTGGCACTTAAACAGTAACTGATGCATTCAGCACCCCTATGAGGTCAGTCAGTAGCATTATCCCTACTTTAAAGATGGGGAAACTGAGGAAGGGAAGTTATGTAACTTGCCCCAGGCCACAGAGCAAGTCAGTATCGGAGATGTAATTAGAAATATCGGTGCAGATCCTCCCCTGGTGTAAATTGTCATTGTTCCACAACAGAGATGTGCCCCTAGGTGTTCTTGGCTTCCAGTCCTGTGTTTTAACCACTAGGCAAATGTGCTTTTTAGTCTCCTACGTATTCCTTCCTGGAGGAGGGGAGGATGATTGTAATGTGGTCTGTAACAGAGCAGGTTGGAATATTTTTGTCAAAACAGTTTTGTACCAGAAAATGCCATTTCGATGAAGCCAAAATTTTCCATGAAAGCATATTGATTTCCACAGCATTTGGGTTAGGGGGCAAAAAAATGAAAAATGGTTTTAAAAAATGGTGAAACTTCCCATGTCGGCATTTTCGGAACGAAACATTTTGATTTTTCATTTTGAAATGTATTTTATGTTAAAAATCAAAAAGCTCAAAAAAAAACCATTGTTGATTAACCCCAAACAATTTTTTTCCCCAAAGTTTTGTTTTTATGACAAATTTCAAAGTTTTGGCTTTTTGTCCCGGTTCAGGTTAGGCTTTACAAAGGAGTCCCAAACTCAGGAGGGTTGTCAAGGGTATGATGCCAAATTTAAAAAAAACATGCTCAGAGCACTCAGAATACAAAGTTCTGTATGACTCTCCCCAGGAGTTCCCTGCTTTAAACTCCTTCCGAGACAAGAACCCAGTTATCCTTCCTCCCAGTCCTTTCCTGCTCTCGCCACTAGACCCCACTCCTTTCTAAAGCTACGAGTAGAACCCAGGCGTCCTGACTACCAGCCCAACCTGCTCTAAGCACTAGAGAACACTTCCTTCCAGAATTAGCAATTCACTCTAGGAAGCCCTGATTCCCGGTTTCCCTGCCTAAGCGTGAAACTAAACTGCCTTCCTTCATCCTGACTCCCACTCCCCCCCACACACACACTCTAAATCTGACCCCACACATTCTAGTTTTCCCCTCTTAGTGCCAGGTATAATTATATCCCTGATAGAAGGCTACTGAACAAGGTTACCAGTCCATAGGCTGGGTTCTAGCAAAAATGTGCCACCCACCAATGAAGTGGGTTTGAATTGTCATGAGCACCGACTGGAACGTAGGTGGACAATCACACAGGACAATTAAGTTAAGTCCAACAGAAAACAGCGCACATGCTGATGTAGTATATATTGGAAGATAGATGAACTTTACCATTTCATCTGAGCATTGTATGCTACAGTAAATATCAGAGGTAATGATATTGACTTTAAGGTTTTACAGCTCCAAATGTCACTTCTGCTCTATCTAGAACTCCTTTTGATTTGATTTACATTTCCCCCTCCATCCCCGCCTCTTACGCTGAGAGCTGCAGAAAGAGGCTGCTGGAAAGCGGGTCTCTCTCTCTTGTTGGTTTTCATGTCACTGATCCCTGGCCCAGGCTTCAGAACTAACTCGCTGGCCCTTTGTCTCCTGCTTTCATTCTGATTGTAAATAACCCTGCTCCAGGCTTGGGGTGGGTCAAAGGGATCAAGTAGCAGCAGCCTGCAAAGGGAGGTCAGTTGCTAAAAGTTGCTGTGCAGAAAGATCAAAAAAGCGCTAGCAACAATTTCAGCCAACCGACACCAGCCCAAGGAATTGGAAAGGCTCATAAGCATAACATTTATACCGTTCTCCCAAGCCCTTGCCAAGTAATCTGCATGGTGCCCTGATGGCATAGGCAGCATGGTATCTGTTTGGCTATAGGTGGGTCAGAACTGAACCCACTGACTTCAATGTTCCTGTGTTATGAAGTTGGCTCCTTCCTCTATAATGGGCTGAACTGAAACCCTGGATTTGAACAATCCCAGATCTTTAGAAAGTTTGGGCTAGGTCTATCATTTAGACTGGCGCTGAATAGGAATAGGAAATGGTTTTGCCATCCCGGGAGAGTTTTGGAGATTTTGACATTTTCCCCCATCCCAGAATGGGATAGAAAGTTAATATTGAAAATGTTCACTGGCCGATAATCCAGTACTTGAATAAGTAAATAATAAACAAAGGGGAAAGGATGAGGCCAGCCAAAACATTTTGCTCTGATTCGGACCATTTGGAATTGTTTGAATGTTTTCTTTAGTATAACTTAACAAAGTTTTCAAAACAAAAAGTCATTGCGAATCAAAAAGCAGAACTGTTTTTTGTTTTGAATGTGTCAAAACGAGACATTGACAATTTTGAAACCGTTTCTTCACAAAAGGTTGCAAAACAGGAGGGTTGAAAAAACCAGTTTCATGCCAACCGTTTTGGTTTGGACAAATCAACATTTTCCAGATAAAAATAAACATCAGTAAAATCCCAGCCAGATCTAGCTCAGACCTATCTCTACATCCAGGAAGGCTGCAGACCTGGCCCTTTAAAATGTGTCATAGTCCCTATGAAAGGAGGTGTCTTTTTTCCTTTCTTTATTGTAAGTGTTGCTGAATGAAAGTCACTCTCCAGAGCAGAAGGAATTTGAAAGGGCCTGTTCTGTAAGGCAGAGAATTTAATTTACTAGCTCACGATCAAACAAAGAATCAATGACAGAGCCAGGTGTAGAAGTCTGGAGACTCCAGCTCTCAAGCCATTAAAGGGGAGGGTTCAAAGAGGGAAGATATGAGGACTCATTTAGCTCAGAATCACGAAGTTGAGAACAAAATTAATCAATGAAACAAAGGAGGTCTTTTAAAAGTATATTAAGAACAAAAATAATCCTGACAATGGTATTGGTCCATTGGTAGATAAAAATGGAATATTATTAATAATAATAATAGAAAAAGCAGAAGTGTTTGATAAATATTTCTGTTCTGTATTTGGGGGGAAAAAACAGATGATGGAGTCTCATAACACTTTTTCCATTTCACTAGTATCTCAGGAAGCTGTAAAACAGCAGCTACTAAAGTTCAGCATTTTTAAATTAGTAGGTCTAGATACCTTGCATCCAAGAGTTTTAAAAGAGCTGGCTAAGGAGATAGCTGAACTGCTAATGTCAATTTTCAAGGAGTCTTGGACCACTAGGGAAGTTCTAGAAGATTGGAAGAAAGTTAATGCTGTGCCACTATTTAAAAAGGGTAAATGGGATGAACTGAGTAATTATAGTCCTGTCAGGCTGACATCAATCTCAGCAAGATAATGGAGCGGCTGATAGTGTACTTGAATAATAAGAATTAAAGTAGGGTAATATAATTAATGCCAATCAACATGGGTTTATGGTAAATAGATGCTGTCAAACTAATTTGCTATATTTTTTATGAGATTACAAGCTTTGTTGTTAAAGGTAATAATGTTGATATAATACACTTAGAGTTCTGTAAGATGTTTGACTTGGTGCTGCATGACATTTTGATTTAAAAAACTATAATGATATAAAATTAACGTGGCATGCAGTAAGTGGATCGAAAGCTGGCTAACTGATAGATCTCAAAATGTAATTGCAAATGGGGAATCATCATTGATCCGGTGTGTTTCAGTGGGGTACCCCAAGGATCTGTTCTTGGCCCTACACTAATTAACATTTTTACCAATGACGTTGAAGACAACATAAAATCACCCCTGAAAAAATCTGCATATGATGCACAGACTGGGGGAGTGGTAAATAACAAAGAGGATGGGCCAATGATTCAGAGCGATCCAGATAACATGGCAAACTGGGGACAAGCAAGCAACATGCATTTTAATATGGCTAAATATAAATGTATACATCTAGGAGCAAAGAATACAGGCCATACTTTCAGGGCAGGGTACTATATCCTGGGAAGCAGTGACTCTGAAAAAGATTTGGGAGTCATGATGGAAAGTTAGGGGAATATGAGTTCCCTGTAGGAGTAGGGAGGTTATCTTACCTCTGTATATTCAGCACTGGATATTGGAGACCACTGCTGGAATACTGGGTCCAGTTCTGGTGCCCAGAATTCAAGCAGGATGTTGAGAAATGGGAGGGGAATCAGAGAAGAGACACAAGAATGATAAAAGGATTAGAAAACCTGCCTTATCATGAGAGACTCAAAGAGCACAGGTTTCAGAGTAGCAGCCGTGTTAGTCTGTATCCGCACAATCTATTTAGCCTAACAAAGAGAATGTTAAGGGGTGACTTGATCACTGTCTATAAGTGCCTACCTAGAGAACAAATATTTAATAATGGACTCTAGTCTAGCAGGGAAGGTCTAGCAGCATGATCCCATGGCTGGAAGTTGAAGCTAGATCAATTCAGATGCAAATAAGCCATACATTTTTAATGGTGAGATTAATTAACCATTGGAACAATTTAGCAAGGGACATGGTGGATTCTTCATTACTGACCATTTTAAAATCAAGATTGGATGTTCTACACACACACACTCTTTATAAGGACTAAGGTACTTAAACACACATGGAACTTTAAGAATGTGAATAATCTCATTGACTTCAATGGGAGTGTCCATGTTCTTTGAGGACCCATGTGTACAAGTACTTTGCTGAATCAGGATCTCAATAAAAGGTCTTTGTTTGGCTGAGAGATGACTAAGGGGCTGAGAATTAAATACACCATGTGAGGAGTATGGGCATCAATGATGGAGGGGACTTCTTTAATGCAGGGCTGCCCAGAGGATTCAGGGGGCCTGGGGCAAAGCAATTTTGGGGGCCATTTCCATAAAAAAAAGTTGCAATACTATAGAATACTATATTCTCATGGGGGCCCCTGCAGGGCCTGGGGCAAATTGCCCCACTTGCTTTCCCCCCACCCCTCCCCCGGGCAGCCCTGCTTTAACGTGATCTATGGGGACATGTCTAAGAGGAATGGGATACAATTAAACAAAGGAAATATTAAGATGAAGATCAGCAATAAAGAGCTACTTGTTACTGAAGTATATAAGACCATGGAACAATCTCCCAATTGTGGAAGAGCCACAGCTTGGTCTATTCACAAGTATATTAGACAAAACAGTAAAAAAATATACAGGGAGGAAAGTTCAGGCATTGGTGAGAAAAATGACTGGATAACATGCAAAAATAGATCATTTTTGTTTCTTATTTCTGATCCTGTCAACTACTGTCATATAAATCTAACTTCTATCAAAGTCAAATAATGGAATATAAAGAGAGACAAAATCCCTAAACTTCTAGTGGTCAATAGAATTATGAGCCATCAACAGGATGGTCTTAACCACGATCCGATAAGTGGATGAAGGAATGCAGGAAATGAGATTTGAGTAAAGAATTTGATGTGCGGTGTCTCAAAATCTTTCCCTCAAAAGGACATTTAAATTGACTTAGATACTGTCACTTCCATTGAAGGACCAGAAACAAAGGTAATGATCAACCACTGAGTATCCAACTGAGAGGAAGTGTCTACAGAAAGACTGCAGTGATCTTATCTGTCTTCATGTCTTCATCCATGATGTGGAAGAGGGAGTAAACAGACTGGTTATGACATTTGTACTTGATACTATTGATAGTTGATACTACTAGAAAACACTATTTCACTAGTAGGGTGGTGAAGCACTGGAATGGGTTACCTTGGGAGGTGGTGGAATCTCCTTCCTTAGAGGTTTTAAGGTCAGGCTTGACAAAGCCCTGGCTGGGATGATTTAGTTGGGGATTGGTCCTGCTTTGAGCAGGGGGTTGGACTAGGTAACCTCCTGAGGTCCCTTCCAACCCTGATATTCTATGATTCTATACTAAATTAAGCAGAGTTCTGAACACTTGCTAAGACAGGATCTAGCACACAGGAACCTAGAAAGATTATTATAATGGCAGAGCATTTCTTTAAGGGCAGGTTATTTCATAACTGTCCATTCCTTGCATCTTCTGGTACTGGACACATCTGGTGTCAGCAGAATGCAGCAGATTAGAAGGGCCACTGTTCTAATCCAGTATGGTAATTCCTATGTTGCTATTATAATGGAGGAGAGGAGGCACTAAGAGATTTGATCATTTGCCAAAAGTGCCACAGTGAGCCCATGACAGAGTTGGGAATTAAAGGCCTGATTCTCATTTCCACTGAAATTCCTTTACCACAGTGTAAAGGGGCCTTAATGTGGGTGTCAGTCACACTACATTTTAAGGCCCCTCTCCACTATTAGGATGGTGTAAATGTACCAAAGTTTAAATGAGAATCTGGCCCATTATCTCAGAGTCCTGACCACCAGTCCCTTGCTTTACCCAGGAGACAACACTTCTGTTACTAGGGTCCCTTGAACAGTAATTAACATACTTGGCAAGGAAAGGCATAAAGAATAAGAGACGTTTAATTGAGATTTTGTTTTTCATTCAGATGTATTGTGGAGCTTCCCTATACGCAAGTCTCACTTTCAGCCTGGATCTCCACAGATTGTCGCCTACTGTAATTTATCATTACACCCCTGAACCTGCTGCCCTATTGATAACCCAGCGCCGCCTCACGCAGAGTTTGTGGGAGTTACACGGGCCTATTGTAGCCTCAAGTCTGGGGTAATTATTTCCGATCAGAACACGGATGCCTCCCAGAGCTGACGTTTAACAGCATATGCTAAAGTTGTGCTTTAAAGGTGATGTAAGTAATACACACAGAATATCCTGTAGATGCTGGAACTGGGAGAAGACCAAGATGTAACCTTCAATCTAATTGCTTGGTGTGTGGATTGTCTGATTATTTCGGTGTGGGGGGAAGGAGGAACAGAGCAGTTCCCTACCTCACCACCCGACCCTGAGAACCAAGCAGCTTAAACCTATTCAAAATCAAAGTTACTCTAAAAAGGAAGGATGGTCTTGTGGTTAAGGCATTGGGTTCTGACTCGGGAGACCTGGGTTTAATTCCTTTGCGTGCTACAAGCACCCAATGTGTCCTCCTTGTACCTCAGTTCCCCATCGGTAAAACAACAACCACCCCTGTCTCCCAGCCTTTGTCTGTGAATTCTCTGGGGGTGGAGACTCTCCCTTACTATATGTCTGCACGGTGCCAAGCACAATGGGTGCTGATTGTTCGCGGGGCCTTTGTTTGCCACCATATAAATATAGTTTCCTTAGGAACAGCTTAGGTTCTATTTAAAGACTAAACAAATGCCACATGTTCCTCCTCTGGATTCGGACTCTGTTTCAAACATAGAGCGACCTGGCAGACTGCAGCCTCCGCTGGTCTATGCTGCCCCAAAGGGACGGGGATGGGGGAATGCGTTTTAATTTACTCAGACCTGCCCTCCTTTGTTGTGTTGTGCTGCAGCACTAGCCATTTCCCGGCTTCGGTGGTCCATGCCGGATTCAGCCAGAGGGGGAGGCCAGGTCACTGCAAAGACCTGGCCTGTCGGGACACTGTGTTTAATTACACACCCATTTACTGCCACGCGTCAGGAGGCAGGGAGCTTGTCCCATGGAAAGGTCGCGCTTTGTGTGGTGACTTTACCCACATTGCGCAAGGAGGAACGGAAGCGAATAATATAATGAATATACGGCCAGACCCCGGCATGCACAGTGCATTCGTGTGCTTGGTTCATCTGAACTGTAACTCCTTCCCTGGCCTTTCCAGAGAGACGGGGCAGAAATGAATGCTCTTCCATGTCAATGGAAGGGCCATTGTATTTTGCTTCTCTGGTGAATGGTATAGTTTCAATTCATGTTGTTGCACAGCAGGGGACTCAAAAAAATGCATAAACCACAAAAGGCAATGGATGGATGCTTATCCAGTGGTTACCCAAACTCAACCGAGCATCTTTCGTCAGGTTGGAATTCTAATGGCCAATATTTCTTGCTTATGGATTGATTGGAAATCTTTCTGTCTTTGGGTTTTCTATGGGTGTCCATCCCCACAATACCTGAACAAGTCCCACGTTAAAAGGCCTTTTGTAGAGCAGGCTAAAAAACTTTCAACAAACCCCTCCCCCCGCTTTGGAAAATTCCATTTCACGGAAACCAAAACATTTAGTGGAAACATGTCCGTTGCAACAACATTTCCTTTGGGAAGTTTTCTCAGGTCTAATGTGGAATTGGCTAGACAGACCAACAGACCCACCCACCACAGTACAGCCTGGTGGTGAGGGCATTACCCTGGGATGGAGTAGACCCAGGTTCGGCTCATTCCACATCAGAGTGGAAATAAATTCCAAAACCTTGAAATCTTTCACAAAATGGAGATGTTGTTTTCCAGCCAGCCCCAGTCTTTGGATCTTCTGCAGCAATAAGAAGCTGTGCTTGGGGTGGTTTTTTGTTTGTTTGTTTTTGGTTTCTATTGGGAGGGGACAACTGTTCTTGCTATTATTATTTATTAGTATTGCAGTAGTACCTAGAGGCCACAATCAAGACCGTGGCCCCATTATGTCCATTGTGTGCCAGTCACTGTGTTATGTTAACCAAATGTCATCAAACCTAAAAGTTTAGATTTGTTTCCAGTCTGAAGGTTTGGGGCTATTTTTCCCATTCCCAATTAATCACAGAATTTGGTGCCATTCGTTGGAAGGTTGGCCTTATGGGTTACTCTTCTGTAATCAACTCGGTCTGTTCTGGTAGGTTAAAACAAAGTTACTATGTTGCATACCCGCTCTGTATCAATTTCGCGCTATCACACCTGCTGTGACACTGTAAGGAAATCCAGCTGTCTGCCACAGATAGATCAAATGACCATTCGGGACCAGCAGAGAGAGAGAGAGAGTGTGTGTGTGTGTGTGTGTGAGAGAGAGAGAGAGAGAAAATTGAGAAAGAGGCTTAGGCTGAATCGCAGGAAGAATTCCCGATCATTGGAGTCAATTTGACTCTGAAACCATCTCCCAAGGAAAGTATCAAAGCTCTATCGCTTGACTCACTGTAGAACTATAGAGGACCCCAAGCTGGAAAATACACAGTAGCGAACATTGTGTACTAGGAAAGGGCTGGACTAGCTAACTTAGCAGGTATCTGCTGTCTCTTATTTCTGTGATTCTTTATGACTTGATTTACTTGACCTTACAAGGTCTGTGGGATGCTTAGTACCTTCACTGAATCAGTGGCAGTTATATGGATGTTCAGCATCACACAGTCTTAAATGACATCATTTTATATTGCCCTGCAGAGTGCTGCTAATGTACGGTTTGATCATTAAAATGGCATGTGTCTGTTCTGTGGTGGTGGAGAAGTGTGAATGGAACACCCGCCTCTGTTGAAGATGCTGGTTTATGATCAAATTATTAGTTGTAGCATGTCGAGGCTCTGGTTCTGGGTCAAGGGCCATTGTGCCGGGGCTGTAGTTTCTTTCCCCAGAAGCTAACAATCTCAGACTCCAGTCCTGCAAACACTATGGTACGTACAGGGGACTTATCACCAGAGTACCTGAGCACCTCACAATCTTTAAATATATTTATCCTCACCACGCCCCTATGCAGGGCTGTGCTATTATTCCTTTTTACATGGGGAACCGAGGCACGGAGAGACTACGTGGCTTGTATAAGGTCACATGGGAAGTCTCTGATGGAGCTGGGAATTGGACCCCAGTTCCCCAAGTCCTACATTAGTGCTTTGACCATGAGAACACCCTTCCTTTGTTACTAATCTGCTCAACTGTACTGCCAGGAGTGGTCCCAGTGATGTCCCACTGGGGCCTAACTAATAAATCCTTTTCTATTTATCTTACATGGTCATCTTTTGGAGGTAGGGACTTTGTTTTCCTGCATATTTGTACAGCACCTAGCGCAATGGAGCCTCTACCCTGCCCGGGGCTTCTGGGAGTCACCAGAATATAAATTATGCAGCTCAAGGCCATCTCTAGTTACCTGGGTTATCCCTGTGGATATAGACACTGATTCATAACAAATCTAGGTTTAACTTCTACCTTTCTTATAGGCGTATGTCTATCCTTAATCTGTTCTGCACTACAGGGGAGTTTGACACAGCACACAGAACAGTGGACCTGTTAGAATCTAAAATCCTGGCTTAGTCTGGATTCTGCTCCCCTTATTTCCATTTTCTCCTGCCTTCCCCCACCTCCAGGGTTAGCATGTTCTAAAGCCAGTGTTAAAGTAGAGTATGTCTAAATGCGGACGTCTGTGTGGCTTCAATGACGTGCTCTGAACTGAGGGTTCACTGACACTTTGATTGTCTGTCAAAGTGCTTTCAGGGGAGAGGTTAGGATCGGGAACCTTCTTGAACTAGTGTTTGGTAGTGCTTGGCGATCTCAGATGAAAGACCGTAACGATCAATGTAGAGTTCTTATAACTATGATTAGCCTTTTTAAAATGTCATCTTCTCTTATTATGAAGGGTAACAATTCATTAAAATTAAACGGTAACATAGGTCTATTTTATTCTCTCTCTCTCTCTCTCACACACACACATATACACACACACACACACACACACTCACTTACCATGGGGTAGATTGTAATTCTACAATCTGCTCTGAGTAAGGGACAGAGCATAACTGCACTGATCTAGGAGCAGATCAGAAGCACAGTTCTTTCTTACCTCTCCCATAACTCTGTGGAGAGAGTAAATTACTTCGCTCCTTAATATTTGTCCGGTTGGCCACTTTGGCTTCTTTCCATCCCTCTTCACCCCTTCCTTATCCAGATACTTGCAATAACGATTATCAGGTGAGCAGCCCCTGCTCTCCCTTCCATGCTTCAAATCACAATCTCCACAAGAGAGTAAAGGGCAGCCTTCCTGACTGCGTAAGGACTGGGACTTCCTAGTCCCTTGTGCGTATGTGTGTATATATGAACACACACACATATATATGTTAATGACAATTTCATTCTGTGCACTGCTAGCTGATGCATAGAGATCTATCTTCTCTTTGGTTCATGAGTTTGGAATAAAGGCATTGAGAGATCACAGGTTCCTTATCCCGTTTCTAAGACAGACTCTGAAGGTTAAAAAGAAATGTATCAAAGGAGCTGAAAGAAACACACACACAAAATGTTCCTCCAGCACTAAAAGTCAAAGCTGAATTCGATATTCAGAACTTTTTTTTTTAACTGAAACCTCCAATAATTGCCTCACGTTTGTGGGAATGTAAATTACTCTTTTTTGGTCTCTATATGGGTAGCAAGGAGATGAATAGGAGTCTAAATTGGTTTTGCTTCCTGTTCCCTGTAGTGGATGCAGGATTAGTCCACTGTGCCTCTTTGCCCTTCCATTTCCTTGAAGACATGGGAAACCTTCATTTTGCCAGTAGTTACTTACTCATTAAAATGAATCTAACAAGCCAGATTGTAGCAGGCATTTGAAAACCTGCTATCTGTCAAGAATTTTAAATTTAAAATTAACATTGAGTCCTCCTTTAAGACAAAAACCTTGACCTTAAGTTGCGTAGTGATTGGCAAGCGCTCCCCATCCCCTGACTCGATTAACATTTAAATGCCATTTTGTGTGAATATGAGTGGTGCCTTTGGAACAAACAAATTACTAATGTCTTCCTGCAGGAATGGAGCATCAGAAGTGCCTTATTAATTTGATGCCTAATTGAAAATCCTTCCCTTATTCCTGGGAGGTCAAAGGGGGCTGTGGGGTGTGCGTGGGTGGGTGGAGAGATTGGGAAGTGGTAACTCATGGCCCTTACAGGTGATATCACAATTAAGACAAGCTTCCTTTATTTTATTTCAGGGTCAATGATACAGGAGTGAGTGGGAGGGAAAGGTATTGTTAAAGGGATGAGTGTGCCTAGGAAAGAAAAATGTTTAGGATTTGCACTTCTAGAGAACCTTCTATGAAGCAAAACTTGAGTAGTAATCTGCAAACGTTAATTAAGCCTCATGGCATGATGTACAGTAGATTCACAGAATCCAGATGGGTAAACTGAGGCATTAAGTAAATTTCCTGTTCACGCACCAGATCAGCGCCAGAGTCAGGAACAGAACCCAGGAGTCCTCAGCCATCAGGGACCATGCAGAAAGCATCATGGTCGCCAAGGAGAGCAATGTATTTGTATCTGAATTTGGAAACAGTTAAGATTCAGATCAAAATTTGGATCCAAACTTCCCCCCTCGGCCCAGTCTTTCATTACGAACCCTCCACTCAAATGTGGCTATTTCACCAGGCCCCAGCCCAGCACGTGATAGATAGTGCCTGATCAAACAAAGCACTTGATCATGTGCATAATTCTAAGCCCGTGAGTAATCCTGCTGATTTCATTTGAGCTATTACTGCTGAAAGTTCTGCATGTGCTTAAATGCTTTGCCATATCAGGGCCTTTATATAAATAAAGAAAGAAATCCAGTTCATTTAGTGGAAATAATAATCCCCAAATCTCCATGATCATCACGAACCCGAACCCCAAATAGTGAAAAGATAGCATTAATTAGTAATGGCTGAACCTTCAAAATGTCTGTATGTTCAAGCTTGATACATTTCTGATGAGTTTATAGGAGGGGGTTGCTTGTGAAAGCAGGAAAGCTAGACTCAGTGGCTGAGGGCGTCCCTCCCAGTCCTCCGTTCTTACGTTTGGGTCCGAGACGTGTCCACAATAATGTTATGAGTTTAGCGTGAAAGCTTTTATCCTTGCCCCAAAGAGTTCACGATCTAAACTGACAAGACAGACAAAGTGGTTAAGCCTCCAATTCTGCAAACGCTTATGCATGTGCTTCAACGAAGTATCGTTGGAGTCCATGCAAAAGCCAAACATATGCATAGAGTTTGCAAGATCAGGACGAAAGCGTTTCCCAGGGTTAAACAGAAGTGTAACAGAACCCAGATTTTCTAAATCCTCATCCTCATCCTTTTCCAAAGCCGTCCCCCCCGCCCCCCAAACAATGATGCTAATGCACTTGTATCTTCTTTCCTAATGTGTTTCTTTTACATCCCCACCATTTGGGGGAATAGTATTCAGTGTATCGTGCAGTTTTGAGCCCGTGGAGACCCTTGAACTTCAAGGATGTTTGAAATCCCGAACCAGATCTGAGTTTTACAGGCAAACCCATCTCTAATATTTCCCTGCTTTGCGTCCCAGGGAGAGATCTTGGCAGGGGAGAGGATAAAAGAGAATGCTTTGCCAACCAAGGCATTTCTCAGCCAGCACTAATTGTGCAAATGGGGAGGAATTTGTAAGTTGCAAAGGTGCTGCTCAGAGAACAGCAGAATTTTCTGCTATATCTGATAAATAAATATGAATATGCAAATTACAAATGGGCTTCTTTCCTCCCCCCTGGATAATGCCCACTGTCTCCTTCAAATTATGTCAATTTGACATTGCACATTTTACACAGCGGAATCCTTATACACTGGACCCAGGACTTGTGTTCAGAGCAGGGTTGTTTTTTGTTTTTTTTACTGTCTCGTTAATTCTGTGTATGGTTGTTGCTCAGTCACTTTACAAAGTTACAATATTCAGTTTCTGAGCAAAGGTTGATGAGATGTATTATGTTTTCAGCTACTCCATTGTCTCGCCTCTTCCAAGTGGGTTTCCCAATAGCTATTTCTCTCCCTCCCCTTCCTGCTGGGAGTGGACAGTGGGCATTCCCCTCTCTTAGAAACACTGTCTGGCAGAGCACGCTTACGTTCTGTGTTGCACTTGCTCTGCCTTAGGATTCCTCTTCTTCAGACCTTTACGTTACAGCCTGAGGAAAGGCTGCTTCTGACCCAGACGCAAGCACACAGCTTGCAGGGAACTCTGTGCTTGCAAGAGTTCCAGCTCAGTGGGACTAAAAGGTTCGGGTCTCTTGGGTGGCTCTGCAGACTTTGGTCTCTCTAAGGCAGCGTTTCTCAAACTTTAGCAACCCGAGGACCCCCATTTTATTTTATTTTTTCACGGACCCTCCAGCCCCCTGCTCAGCCCCAGCCCCCGCTCCACTTCTTCCCCGGCTTTTTCTGCCCCTTTGCCCGAGCGTGCCCCAGCTGTTCTGCGGTGTGCAGGAGGCCCTGGGAGGGAGGGAGGGGGAAGAGTTGATCAGTGGGGCTGGCAGCCCTGGACATGACTTGCGGACCCCCTGGAGTACCCTTGTGGGCCCCCATTTGAGAAACCCTGATCTAAGGTATTTGTATGGTCTCCCTCACTGTACTATATGAGCTCTTGACCGTCTAGAAATGTATTTATCCTCACACACCCCTGTGGGGGAGGGCAGTGTACTCTCTCCATTTGCAGCTGGGGAACCGAGGCACAGATGTTTAAAGGCATTTAGGTCCTAACTGCCACGGGTTGCATGGAATTAGGTGCCTATATACCTTTAAACACACTTCCGTGATCACACAGGCCAGCTATGGGAACCAAGCCCAGGTATCCCGGGTTAGTCCCTTAACCACTTTTCCTCAGCACTTTTAGGTGTTCAGCTGAATCGAATCCAGGGTTCAAGCCTGTCCCTGGCTGCCCATCACAAAGGCAATAGTGCCTTTCAGTCTATTTATGTTGGAGTCATGTGTGTGACATCTGTGTGTTATCGACGCCGACCTGGAACACATGATGGGGGAAGATGGTGTAAGGGTTTAATCTGCATACGTTTGGTATGTGCACCTTCATCACAACGTGCTGAATGAAGTATTCATTTCTGAATATACTGGCAGTTAGCCCACCAGCAATTATATTACTCTCTTGTGATCTCAGCCTTGTTTTTTCCATCTAGAGGACATGGATCAGTGGGCAGAGTGCAGGTGACGTGGTCAAAGGCACATGATAGATGCAATTTATCACACCATTCTGCTGTTTATCATGTGGGGCTGCAATTTATCACGTCACCACCATAAATCTATACACAAACATCCACACACTCGGGGTAATAAGGTCAGAAACCTGAAAAGCATGTTCGTTTTTTGTTCGGGTGTTTGAGTTGGATATACACATATATACACATATACTTCCTGCCAAGTAATGTTGACTTAACCTTTTAAGCAAAATCCAAACATAAGGAGATTCCTTTATTTCTAAGCCGGATGATCTCGAATAATGATCATTTTGTGGGAGGCAGGGGGCTTGCAATAAGTAAAAGTCCGATACCATAGCTAAATCGGTATCCATGCATGGGAGAACTCCATGATCTCAACATCACTGAAGACAGAGCTGGAAAGGACAATCTAGCTCATGAGCCTGCCAATGCAAGAGCATCCTCTGATGTACATTTTCCGTTGTTCTGTATGATCTAATATTCAAAGCAATGAAGTTTTCCCATTTCCTTTGGTAGGTACTAGCTAATGTATTTTTCTTCTTAGAAAAATTCTCCCTGATATTAAGCCTACAATTTACTTTGCTTATTTCCATATAGATATAACATGATCAGCATGTGGACATTTTGTACAAGAGCTGAGGGCAAATTCTACTCTACATAAAATTATCCTCCTGTATCATTCTTACCTAATAGTAATGGGTCCTTTAGCACATCCATAACTTCCATCAGCTTTCTACCTTTCATGGAGGTTTAGGTTGGATATTAGGAAAAACTTTTTCACTAGGGGGGTGGTGAAGCACTGGAATGGGTTACTTAGGGAGGTGGTGGACTCTCCATCCTTAGAGGTTTTTAAGGTCAGGCTTGACAAAGCCCTGGCTGGGATGATTTAATTGGGGATATGTCCTGCTTTGAGTAGGGGGTTGGACTAAATGACCTCCTGAGGTCCCTTCCAATGCTGATATTCTATGATTCTATGAATCTGCCATAGCTAAAAGTGGGGAGGAGGGTAGACCATATCCCACTAATGTGAATGTGGAGTTACACTGTTGACTTGGTTGGAGTTACTTCAGATTCACACCAAGGGAATGGGACCATATTGGCCCCATGCTGTGACACAGGAGATCATACAGGAAAATATAATGCTAACTAGAAAAGTGTACATATTTTCCATATATTTTTTAAACTTTTTATGTGTGTGTGTTGGATTGGAGTTTTTTTAAGGGTAATTTTTTAGGGTTTTTGACAAAAAGTAAACATTTGTCAGTAAAATTATTCAGCATTTAGTTTTTGAAAATAAATATATTGAAATGTTTTGTTTTTCAAAACAAACAGAATGTTGGGTTTCAGTTTTTACCAAATAAAGGGAATTTTGAATGAAACAAAAATAAAATCCATGAAATGTTCATTTAGGGGGGAAAAAAAGGCTGTTTTTTATCGAAAGCCAGTTTTGATGGAAAATTTTCAAACAGCTCTAGGAAAAATGAGGGGCCTTACAAGATTCTGTAGGATTCCTTCAAAACAGCATTGCTGGAACCTCTGGTTCATGCTTCTGCATTTTTGAGGTTTCTAATTCATGAAAACAGAACAAGAACCTCTGGTTGTCCAGGGACAGAGGAAACATTTTGGGGCACGTCACATAACGGAGAGCAAAGGTTTGTGGGTGCTCATGTTGGGATCCAGGGAAAGCGTGGGGTCAGTGAGGGATTTCAAAATGTTTGCTTTTATTTAATCACACACCCAGCATCCTTCACGGTGCTTCAAAAAGCTTTCCATACAAACCAAATAAAATGCATGATAAAATATGGACTCACAACAAAAATTCAAATAACCATCCCGGTACAAGCCCATAAATAAAGATCTAGCTAGTGAGACACCTGCAAAATACATTTTCAAAAGGCTTTTAAACTGATTAAGGGAGCCTACTTCATGTATATTGAAATTGTACTGGTACATTTTCCTACACAGAGCAGCCAGCCGGCCAAGGAAGAGTAAGTAAATGGTAGTCCAGACTATTAGTTTGCAAGAACTATAAAACAAGATCTTGTAACAGGTTGCTCCAAGAAATAAGTCATTGTTAAATCTTAGAGGGAAGGTTTGGGGAGGGGGGTTGCTTGTTTATCTTTTTTTTAATAAAACAAAGCGTTACAAGCCTCAGCAATAGACCATCCATCTATACCGTGAAAAAGCAACATTGTCATTTCAAACTTCTGCTGTGTGCTTCACTTCAGCAGCCTAGCTTATGTAATAGAGCTGGGAAGAATCTGGTGTCTTCTACAAGCCAGGCAGAAAAAATATGGGACGACTTTCACAAGAAACATTCCGGAGGGAAATCCCTGGTCTGTATCTCCGTTCACATGTAAATTTGCAGTTTGAATTACCCCTAAATCTCAGGCAGTCTAGTTTGGGATCTGGATAGCTGAAATCCCAAATCTGAGCATTTGGGGTTTTCTTTGTGATCTAAGCCATGTCCTTCCCCATTATTGTAATATTGAGGGGCTAGATGGTAGTTCTGCACTCCATCCTGAGTCAGGAGGAACATGAGGGTGGGCTGCCCCAGGAGCAGACCGTGCTTTAGAGAATCAGGCTACGTCTACACTACCCGCCGTATCGGCGGGTAGCGATCGATTTTTCAGGGATCGATATATCGCGTCTCATCTAGACGCGATATATCGATCCCCGAACGCGCTTCTATCGATTCCGGAACTCCACCGCCCCGAACGGCGGTGGCGTCGTCGATATGGAGAGCCCCGGACATCGATCCCGCGCCGTGAGGACGGGTAAGTTATCGATATAAGATACTTCGACTTCAGCTACGTTATTCACATAGCTGAAGTTGCGTATCTTATATCGATTTTTCTCATTTTTACATTCTTTCTCCTTTTGTGGGAAGCAATTTACTCTCCTCCTTGTGCACTTGGCCTGCCACTCAAGCTGCCAGATGAGGGAGCAGAGCCAGTGTTTTACAACGCTCTGTCCTGCCCCAGTCTGGGAATTTGGGGAAAGGAGCCCTGCACTCCCTGTTCAGCAGGTGGAGTTATAATCTGAGCACACCTGAGCAGGGGGCTAAGGGGAGCTGTATTCCTTTATGCAGCCAAGTAAAGCCTTCGACAGTGTAGGTCCACGCGACCCAGTAGTGATGAGACCTTTAGATCTGACACTCGAATCCAGGGTTTAGCTTTGGGCTCTACCACACGGGCCTGCAGATCTTCTTTTGAAAAAAATGCACCCCAGTTTGAGTTATGGATTTAGATAATACAAGGAGCAAAACGTGATTTTTGCTATTTATTTAGGGCGAGGTTGCGTGCAGCCCAGCCCTGAATGAAGGGCAGTGGGTAGCTTGGAGAGGCACAGCTCCTGCCATGGCTACCTGGTTGTTCAAAAGGCGTATATACATGGAGGGTTGTCTACACTGCAACTGAACACCCGCACCTGGCCTGTGTCAGCTGATGCAGACTCTCAAGGCTCAGTCTGCGGGGCTATAAAACTGCAGTGTAGACACCCAAGCTCGGGCTGGAGCCAGGGCTCTGGGACCCTGCAAGGGGGGAGTGTCTCCGAGCTGAGGCTCCAACCGGAGCCTGAATGTCTGCACTTAGCCTGCAGCCGGAGCATGAATCAGCTGATCCGGGCCAGCCACAGCTGTGCTGCAGGTCCTTTATCCCTGTGTAGACATACCCTTGGGGGGCGGGAGGAATCTGTTTGTTGGGTTTATGTTCCCCTGCGGGATGAGAAATTTCCCAAGTCGCTGCATCATTTGGTCAAGAGAGACAGATATCATTCCCGTTCTTTTTTCTCTGCACCCTGCTCTCCCATTAGCCAATCCAATTATAGAAAATCAAATAACTTGCTAGAGCCGGCCAAATTCAATTACACAGGTACTTCTGGGCAGATTTTGGCAGTGACTAGTTTGCTGGCTTTACCCAGGCTTTTGTCCTTAATAGAATGCTCTCGCTTATTCGGTAGATCTTGTTAAAACAAAACCACACATAGGTAAGTAGAGAAGAACTGTGGTTCAGAGACCTGTTGGATGTAAAGTATTCAACTCCCTCCTAATGCCTTCATGCCAGTATGGAGAGGTACTAAACGCCCCCTCTCTCCCCACACACACTTTTATGACTGCCTAGGAAATACAACCTCCAAAAGCTGGGACTTAGCATGCTAACATTATAAGAAGAGCCTAATGGAAAACAGGTTTTTTTCCCCCATGGAAAACAATGACTTTTGGGTGAAATATCAAAAAGAGAAGTATTACAATTGAAAACTGAAAGATTCTTATTCGGAAATGCCTCTGTGGTGCCTCATGGGTGTTGTAGTCCAGGTGCTGCATGCTCTGTGCTCAGACTAGTTACTTATGATGCATCATAGCTTCCTGGTGAAGGGCAGTGGTGTATCATGGGAGTTGAAGTCCATCTGGGGAACACAGCCCATAGAGGACTATGGGAACATGATGCAACCAAACTACAATTCCCAGGGGGTGCCTCGGTGGCATACCTGAATTACCATATTTCTATTTTTGGTTGACAGACATTCCAAGTCAAAATTTCCCATGGAAAAATGCTTTTTCGGGAAAACAACATCAAAATCCAGTGATGTATTATACCCATTTTACAGAAGGGCAAACCAAGGCCTAGAGAGGTTAAATGTCTTGCCCACGGCCACATGTTGACTCAGTGCCAGAGTTGGGAATGCCATATGATAGTTCTGATTCTTCATCTCTTGCACCAGTCACTAAATACCCCATTGCATGGATCTGATGCAGTGCAAACAGCAAATGAAGAAACAGAAATCATGAAGCCTCTCTATCTATCTTATCTATCTATCCCCAGACACCCCCTCTGTCTGTCTGTCACACCTAAACTAGGGGGGGAAGGGATAGCTCAGTGGTTTGAGCATTGACCTGCTAAACCCAGGGTTGTGAGTTCAATCCTTGAAGAACCCAATTTGGGGCAAAAATCTGTCTGGGGATTGGTCCTGCTTTAAGAAGCAGGTTGGACTAGATGATCTCCTGAGGTCCCTTCCAACCCTGATTATAAAAAAGAACCAACATAATCTGAACCTCCCTGCAGTTATCATAGAATATCAGGGTTGGAAGGAACTTCAGGAGGTATCTAGTCCAACCCCCTGCTCAAAGCAGGACCAATTCCCAACTAAATCATCCCAGCCAGGGCTTTGTCAAGCCTGACCTTAAAAACCTCTAAGGAAGGAGATTCCTCCACCTCCCCAGGTAACCCATTCCAGTGCTTCACCACCCTCCTAGTGAAATAGTGTTTCCTGATATCCAACCTAGACCTCCCCCACTGCAACTTGAGACCATTGCTCCTTGTTCTGTCATCTGGTACCGCTGAGAACAGTTGTGGAAGTTTTACCAGCGTTCTGTGCTCCCTTAGGCCTGAGGTTGTATTCGTGACCTGGTACAACTTATCCAGTAAAAGGGGAAAGCAATTTGCATTGGAAATGAGCCGGAACTGGAATCTTTCTTTCTCCACATGGATAATGCCTGTTCCTCATCCTCCTAATAAACCCCTACACCATTCAAACAAGACATAAAACTGATGTCCCAGCCACTCGTCATTAAAGAAGCTTTGGTTACATAATACATCTAAGAAGCAGGGAGTTAGCCTCCATGCCCTGGGCAATAACTAGAACTATTTGTGAAAATTGGTGCGGGGATCCAGTTTTTCCTTGAAATATATGGCAAGAGATGAGGAGTTTCCAGTCTGTTTTGGTCATTACATTCTGCCTACTAAAAATGTGACACCTCCCTTTACCTTACTTTCAATTGCTTATGGCATTTGTCTTCACTTTTCCTAAATGTTTGTGCCGTGTTGCTGTTGATCAGTTCCCATGTTCTGCCCCAGGTGTGAATACACTTTGATCCTAATGTAGCCTTATCTAGACCAAGAACTGAGCAGAATCCAGGGGTGGGGTGAGGGAAAGAATAGGTTAGACCTTTATTGGGTTACAAGAACATCCAGAGTTACAGTAATAAGAATTAAAAAAAAAATCAGCTCTTTGCAAGGGGTATAAGCTTTCCTGCTTCAGCACATAGAGCTGGGGTTTAAGAAGATGATGCCCTATGAGTATGTTATCTCAGATCTTCCAACTTGAAGGGTGTCTTGCAAATTCCAGAGAATGAGCTGGTAGGTTACTGGACTAGACAAACTGCTGGTCTAATCCAATATCCATCTATCTATCTAATGCATTTTTCAAATGCTTCTCGCATCTGGTAGTCATATGCATAAAGTCCTGGAAAAAGTGCCAATCCCATTTTAAAGGATCCTTCCATCCTTTGGAATCGTCTCGAATGAAAAGCGCTATATTACTATGACATTGTCATATCCACTGTGCTGCCCTGCACAGCTCTGCTCATTCAAAAGCTCAACTGCCCTGCCAGGGCTAAGGCTGGCAGAGAATTATTAATTTCAGCATTTTTCTTGTATTTTGGGAGAGCGTCCTCACTCAGGGAAAGTTTGTCTGAGGAAGCTGCAAGGTGGGAATGAGCGGCAGCTTGTATTTCAGTGTTAGAAAGTCAAGATGAGCCATCTGTGAACAAAGGAGACTCTAGACAAGCTGCTTGAGGACACTGCAGACAGCGGTTGAGCGATCATTCCTTGGACACAAGATATAGAGGCTAGCCCGTGACTCGTGCAGCCGAATATAAATCACGCCACTTTTTTTCCCTCCCACCAGTCAAACAGTCAGTGTTTTAAAGAAGACTTTGTCATATTTAATAGTGCTGTCAACCTTGCAGTTTTGCTGGCCTGTTAATAAGAAGTCCCAAAATGACATGTTTAACCACTCTCCTCCTGGAGCTGAGCTAAGCAATACAAATCCGAAGCGCTACCATAGGCAGGACAGAGGCTGAAATTAATGCCGATGGAATGTTGAAACAATGGGCTAAAATCATCCCCGGGCTAAGGCCAGTGTCTCACGCGATGCTGTTGGAGAACCATAAAAGTACCTAGGCTGACTGCAGTGGAGTTCCAAGGGGCCCATCGTGTGCTGAAATTGATTATGAAGCACACCCTGGGCCAAGGCAATGCCTTATGGCTCACATCACCGTAGTAGGGGAGTGGGCAGAGTTGACATTAACGATTCTTCCAAGGGCAGGGTGGGGGGAGCTTTTGGGAGGCACAGCTTGATTTTTTTTTCTCCAGCTTACTCTGTGACCTGAAATCGGGTTTCCTGCTTTCCCTTAGAGCCCTAACCATCCCAGTGCCACTATCTATATCCTAAGCAGTGCCACATTCTTTTCACAACCCTCAGGTTAGGTGAATTAGCCATGAGCTCCATCGATGCATGAAGTGGGGAAGAGGGGATGTAGATACAAGCCCATAGAGTAAAGGAGCCCCTGAGCTCAGTACTGTAATACAAGAATTTAATCATTACAATTTAAAACCTTCTATTTACTGTGTCTGCTTATTACAGAAACATTTACTAGACTCAAACCTGGTAGTTGGCAGCAGGGTCCAGTGATCATAGCAGTAGTAATAGTCAACCTTTCTGGGAGTGCCCCAAAAGCTTCAACTGGGATTGGTGTCCCATTGTGCTTGGTACTGTACGGTCATCAAAAAAATCTCCTGCTCTGAAGAGTTTACAATTTAAAGACACCCACAAAGGGAGGGTAGGCAAGAGGGTACGACACACAAGCAAATGAATATGGTGATGGAGTAGCTCAGCTTTGGAAGGTACGGATGTTATAATTGGGTTTTGTTTGTTGATTTTATTGGAGGCAGAGGTAGGGACTAGGATGAAGAAGGGAAGAGTAACAATTACAGCTTGTCACCTGCTTAACTAGGATTGGCAGGCTGGGTTCTGTTGACACCATGGCAGAGTCATCGAGTTTAAAGCCAGGAGGGACTCCCAGATCATCCAGTCTGACTGTGTGTATCACAGGCCGCCAGCACCCACACCCGAAACCCAACAACCAAAAAGAGATGAGAATATTACTGCCCACTTGACGCTAGACTATTAGGTGCCACAGGTAGAGAAGAGGAGGGGTCGAGATGTACCAATGCCTGAGGCCCAGGGGACAGAGGGTGGGGGGAGGGAATTGGCTCCCTTGATAGACAGTCTATGTTGTTGCGATCCATTGGCCCATTTAAGCACAGGAATAGATCAGTGATGAGCAAAGTTGATATGGTAGCTCAGGCCATCTCTCATAAAGGAAAGGGAGGAAATCTGTCTGTCTGTCTGTCCATCAGTCATACACGGTCATCACAGATACAGCATATTTCCCTGCTGTAGCAGCTCATCAAAACAGATGATTTGCATAACTGGAATCCTCCTCCCATCTTGCGGGGAATGGCCATAGTAGCAACAGATGACTGGACTTTATATATATATATATTAAGAAGCAGCAGCAAAGAATTGGAGATATTTGCAGTCGTGTGTGTGTGTGAGAGAGAGAGAGAGATTTCTCTCAGCACACTAGACCATCCTGCAGAAAAATCAGAAGCAAACTCACAACCGGTTGGAGTGAGGGTGGGTTTTTGTTTGTTTGCTTGGTTGTCGTGTGTGTGTGTGTGTGTGTGTGTGTGTGTGTGTTGTGGTTTTGCTTTATTTAAAACTGCTCACACTCCTGCAGCAGCGTTTCCTTCTTCAAACTCTCTCTTCTGCTTCAGCCTTTTGATCCAGGTCATTTCATCTCATGTGAAGAAGTGGGGTTGTCAAGACTATTTGGAAATCAGCCCGTTTGGGGGATGACGGATCCCTACCTGATTGATTTGTGGGGTTCCCCCCACCTATGCTGGTTTTATTTTTTATTCATGGAGGCGCTGAATTTGTTAATTATTCATGCAAAGTGGCACCATTTGCACCACTGAAGTTTGGCTCGTCTGTCATATAAAAAGACGCACGTGGCTCAAATAGATGTGATGCACCTTGCAACTGAAACTTGCCATCTGAGTCCGAAATAGACCTTTCCACCCCATGGTCTGAAGAAGAAAGAATTGGTTTCCCCACTCTGTAAAGTGACAGCAGCCCAAAATATCAATAGTAAGTGTTCATGTGACTCAACGAGTGCCTGATCCAACATACATTGAATGCAATAGGAGTCTTTTTGTTGATTTTAATGGGCATTTCATCAAACCCCTAAGTACGCAGGATTTGTCATATTGGTTTAGACCATTTATCATCTGCCCCAACATCTTCCTTTCAGTAGTGGCAAATAACAACAGAAGATGAAATATCTCATAATGCAGCCAAGTATTTTCATAATGCTATGTGACAATGTGGTGGGGTGGAATTTCTGCCTGACCCACACAAGCAATTACATTTCTGCCCAGAAGCATGAGATTTTGATTACTTTTATCACAGCCCACAGAGTGGTTTTTGCTGCAAAATATCTGCTGAGTTATGTTGTGAAACATTTAACTTAATATGCACGAGGCACAATGTGTCTGCATTAGCGTCACAACTGAAACCTTAACCTTTGCATTTCCTGGCATGTTGTAGCTTCGGATTTGCAACATTAACATTGCATTAACGTAGGGCTCCGCATTTAATATGGATATGCAGTCGTTTGTAAATCAGTTTGCAAAGCACTTTGGGATCCTTCTGGCTGAAAGGCACTATATGAATGTCAGTCATTATTACTATCATTATTATCATTATAAGTTCATGAGGAGACAAACAGCTACATTAGAATAACATCGGGAGTAAAATTTCAAAGCAGTGAACAGGGATTTAGCTGTGCACAGGGGTACATGAATGCCCGGTAAATGGAGGTAAACACGGGTTAACCAGCATGCACCACTTTGGAAACAAATGCTTCAGGGTCTGATCCAGACCTATTTAAAAAACCAGAGATCAAGTTCAGAACTAAGACTTCAGTCCTTAACATGCACCCCCTGAGCAATGTGCTACAGCCGCTCTTATATGCATGAGAGTCGCCCATTGGCCAAACAGGATGAGTTAAGCATGGACCGACACCCTCAAGTTCTGACCTTCCTTGTATGTAGCTACCTTTTCGCCTTAACGATCACAATTTAATGACGCACTCTTTCTCTCATTTAGCAATGCTAAAAGCAAAGAGATTTTCTAAAATCAGGCGCAGGCACACACATTGAAAAACACAATTATAAAGTAATTGACTGAAAAAGTAAGTTGTCGTTAGCTAGTTTCATGACTGAAATAGAAATTATTGTAAACGGCAAAGATTACCTACCTGTAGAAACTTGGATCGAGAGCGCCGGTTTTATAACATTTCACACAGCATACTCTCAATAGGCATATATTTAGTCACTTGTGCACGCTCATGTAGGAAAATAAATATAAAAATGGTGCTTGAATACATATGCATGGCTTACAGTATGTGTGCCCAGATACTTTTATACAAGCTACTTGGCTAAACGATGTTTTTAGTTAGTCATAATCTAGCAGTCTGCACATAGGACCTGATAGTGGGAATTCCTGCATTCTAATCCCAGTTCTTCTGTGTCCTCTCTGGCCCAGAGCAAGTCACAAAGGCCAATGCTTTCAGGAGTGATCTCACATTTTGGGTGCCGAGTTTAATACACCGTGGGCCTGATTTTCAGAGTGGCTGAGCATCTGCAACTCCAAGTGAAGTGTAATGGGAACACTGCATGCTCAGCACCTCTGAAAAATCAGGTCCAAAGCATCTCAAATTGAACATTAAAAATTGACGATCAGGACCAAAGTAGACAACCTATAATCAAAGGACCAAATGGGGTGGATCAAAGCAACAAGGTCACGTTTGAAAATGTGGGCCTAATTAACCTATCTGTGTCTTGGTTTTCCCATCTGTAAAATGGGTTAATAACAGTCCCTGGTTTGCAGAGAAATTAGTTAATATATACATCATTGTTTTAAATAAAGAAAAGCACTGTAGAAATGCAAAGTAATTATTGAGGATGCTTTGACAGATTCATGTTGATAGACAACTGTATATGGAAATCCAGCTGCAAATCCTAAATGCACCAATTGAGCAATAACATACTTCTGTAGTAAGCTTTCTGGATTAAGAGACCAAAAGGGATTTGGATTTGGAATAGAACAAGCCCCTCCAAGTTCCCTGTCGGCCATGTATTCCCATTATAATCCTGCTATCTTTACTGTATTTTCATGTTGAGCTTGAAAAACAACATTCATTTTCCTGTCTGTCTGAGGATCCCTCAGCTGCATTGTGCTTGATTATAATTCAGACATTAATTGAGGAACAGGGGGATGAGTCGCTGTTTCTTGCAGTGGCATTTCTACTGGGGACTTTCTGACAAGGAGATGACAATGGAATGCTCACACTCACGTTGTCCCAGCTTTCTCATGGGGTGTCCTCCTTAAACAATCCCATGATGCATTAGGTTTTCTCATCACTTACTGTGTTTCACTCAGCCAACAGCCCCATTCCCAAGTAAATTATGACAGGTCGGCAGGTGGGATGTCTCCGATGTGTTCTCCTTTCCATGCTCCCGCTTATTCATGGGAGGTCTTCCCCAAATCCATTAGTAAGCCCTCGCTTAATTAGATCTCTCTAGACCCACTTCTGCTATGATGACCATAAACCAACCCAGTCAATTAATATTGGCTTCCAAGGTAGATGAGGTTAGTTGGTGCTTACTTTTTTATTAAATAAAACTTGTATATTTGATTGCATTCTGCTCCCTTCACCCATCATGTCACTTGTCTTTTTAGACTGTAAAATCTTTGGGACTGTGATTACATTTATGTTTGTACTGCCCCTAGCACAATGGGACCCTACTCCCCCCCGCTTCTCCAAGCCTGTTTTTCTTCTTGTATGCAGACATCACCGCGTAATGTCCCCGGCCCGTAACCATAGGATAGCCTCTGTAGTGATCCCTCACTCTCACAGATCTTGGGAGACAGGCCAGTCCTCGCTTATAGACAGCCTCCCAACCTGAAGCAAATACTCACCAGCAACCTCACACCATACAACATAAACACTAACCCAGGAACCTATCCTTGCAACAAAGCCCGATGCCAGCTCTGTCCACATATCCATTCAAGTGACACCATCATAGGACCTAATCACATCAGCCACGCCATCAGGGGCTCGTACACCTGCACATCTACCAACGTGATATATGCCATCATGTGCCAGCAATGCCCCTCTGCCATGTACATTGGCCAAACCGGACAGCCTCTACGCAAAAGAATAAATGGACACAAATCTGTCATCAGGAATCATAACATTCAAAAACCTGTGGGAGAACACTTCAGCCTCTCTAACCACTCAGTGACAGACTTGAAGGTGGCAGTTTTGCAACAAAAAAACTTCAAAAACAAACTCCAAAGAGAAACTGCTGAACTCGAATTAATATGCAAATTAGATACAATTAACACTGGCCTAAACAGAGACTGGGAATGGTTGGGTCATTACACTAATTGAATCTATTTCCCTATGTTAAGTTCTCCTCACACCTTCTATGGGCCATCTTAATTATCACTTCAAAAAGTTTTTTTTCCTCCTGCTGATGATAGCTCATCTCAATTGATTAGACTTTTCCTGTTGGTATGCATACTTCCACCTTTTCATGTTCTCTGTATTCGAGTTCTCGCTTTTTTTTTTTTGTTTGCAAAAAGCAAAAACAAAATTAATTTACTTACTTAAAGTGAGAGAGAGAGAGAGAGAGGGAGTGGGTTACCCTGTCTTGTCCGGACGGATCTCTCTCAATTAGTAAACAATTCATAACAAATCTTTATACCTCTAGCAGACAATGGTGTAAGTAATCTTGGATTGAAGATAAACATTTGCATTTGTTTATACATAAGCCTATTCGCTATCTTATTTGTCTGCAATACTAGAACAGAAAACAAGACTGCAATTCACAAGGTCGTAATGACTCTTCACACAATTCTCTTTGTACCACATACCTTACAGCATGCAGGGTCACGTTAACTTCTAACATACATTAAGATCCCTTCAAACCTATATTAATTAATTCTTGGCCTCCACAGTATGTATAAATATCTCCTGTCTGTATGTTCCATTCTATGCATCCGAAGAAGTAAGCTGTAGCTCACGAAAGCTCATGCTAAAATAAATTTGTTAGTCTTTAAAGTGCCACAAGTACTCCTGTTCCTCTGTAGTAAGGAAGGCTAGGCATTGTAAACCATCCTCCAGATGGCAAGTTAAGCACTCTTCCATTACATAACTTATCGTCTGAAATGCTGCTTCTGCTGTTTTCCCTTATCTTCCAGATTCAGTTCTAGAGCATCACTTTTAGAAAGACACCCAGTCTTGATTCAAAGACTTCAAGTCATAGAAGTTCCTTCTTCCTGTGTTTTTTTTTGTGTGCCTTATTTCTAGTCTGAGTTTGTCTAGTTTGAGCCATGGGGTCCTGTTCTGCCTTTGCTTCCTATACTAAAGAACCCTCTGCTATCATAATTCTTCTCTCCATTGAGGTTATACACTGTGATCAAGACATCTCTTAACTTTCTCTTTGACAAGCTTCCTAAGTCTTTCTCTGTGAGACAGGCCTCAAATCATTCTTGTAGCTCTCTTCTGAACGTTCCAATTTTTCAACATCCTTTCTGAAGTATGGACACCAGCACTCAGACAAACCCTTCTGTGATGAGATGTCTACCCCACATAGGATTGGAAGGAGGTTAAGATGGCCTGGCAGGCTGCACCTGGGGGAGGAGCCAGGGAGCAGAGAACTAACTGGAAGCATGTACAGCTCTGCAGGAACAAGCAGGGTGTGTATGAAGCAAGGTAGCTGGCAATAGACTGGGGCTGTTTGGAAAGGCTTCAGGAATGCAGGCAGCAGTTACTCCCTTGGAAAAGGGAGGAGGGTTTGAGAGCTGGTGCACCCAGAGAGAGAAGGAGAACCAGGTGTGGTAGGAAGCAGTCCAGGGAAGCAGCAGTGAGGGAAAGCCCAGAATTGCTGAGTTGAGGGTCCCTGGACTGGATCCTGGAATAGAGGGCAGGCCCGTGTTCCACGGGCAGCCACTCAAGGAGTGGTATCATGGGGCAGTGAGAGGGAAGACTGCCTAGGACTGCTAGGGAGGAAGGGACTTTGCGACCTGGAAGTGGGGAGACCAATGAGTGACCCAGTCGGAGGGCTGAGTCAGAAAGAGGGCGCTGTGGTTCCTGGAGCCAGAGGGGGACCGCAGACCAGAGAGAGAGAATGATGGCATGCAAGGCGTGGACATGGGGGCAGTGAACTCAAGAGCTAATCCCCAGAGTGACCAGGAGGAGACGCCAGACCCGTGATGAGTGGTGCACCCTGTGACACCCACATTTCTATGATTCTATGAACGGGACATCCCTGTTCCTCTAACAATCTCACTAATGCTGTATATATAGGTATAGGCATATATACCACCTCTTCACTACGCGACATTCCCCTGCTTATACGTCCCAGGGCAGCGTTGGCCCTCTGAGCCATAACGTTGCACTGGGAGCTCATGTTCGGTCAGTTATCCACTATGGCCCTGATGTCCTTTTCCGAGTCCTTGTTCCCCCCCCCCCCCCCCGTAAGTGTGATCTGAAGTCTTTGTGCATTTTGTTGTTTTTGGGTTTTGATTTCCTGGTCTCTGAGTCTCATTCTCCTCACTTCATTCACGTGTGCAGCTGGGATGGAAAAGCCTTATAGAAGAGGAGGTATTTCAAAGAGAAAGAGGGTGGAGGCAGATTAAAGATATTCCAGGCCCAGTTGCCTATGGGGGAGAAAGCATGTATTTTGGGCCGGGGGAAAGAAGGAGTGAAAAAGAAAAAAATCTATGAGCAGTTGGCAGGAGCTAAATCAACTGGGGCCTTGAAGCCAAGGACAATGCCGTATTTTGTAGCTATAAAACTAGTGGCAGTCCCAGGTTTAGTTTTTTGCTTTAACAGCAACATTAATACTGGCAGAGATCAATGCTTAGATTAGGGATGTCCAAGTCAATGTGCTTTTAAGCAAATTATTTCCACCGGCACTGTCCCTCCCATAATCTGTACCATGAACCGCTGGTGGTGTCTGCAGCTCCATCAGATGATGCCTCCTCCAGGGTTCTGTCTCTTTAATTTAGTCATCTTAACATAAACCGCACTTCGACAGGAAGCAAGAATACCAGGTCAACAGAACCATCCAATGATGTCTCATGCATCCCGGGGACTGCCAGAAGGAAGAGGTTTCTTTTATTGTACTGTTTATGAGAAATATTTGCACGTCTTCTTTTTTTTTAAACTCCTCTGTCACTTTGATTTGATCTGCTGTTTTCTTTGTCATCATGATGATACTGCTGCCCAGGAGAACCATACATAAATAAATAAGCCCCACCATAAACACCCCGCCACTGCTACCGGTGTATCATGTTATGCAGCCAAATCAATCAGCCAGTGACTGTTGTTAGCGGCTCCATGATACGAGGAGACACTGCTTCAGACGATGATCTTGCTGCTTAGAGGGGCCTCGGATCTTACAGCCCTCAGGATCCACTTTGCAAAAGTGCCTCCAGTTGGAATGTGGTGAGAATCACGCTGAATCAGACTCGTCTCAAAGCGGCCCAAAAAATTGTCATGGAAATGTCCATAATGGACCTGATCCAAAGCATGCTGAAGTCAATGGAAGGGTTCCCACTGACTTCGGATCTAGCCCATAGTGAAGATTATTATAATATCACCTACTATATCTAGACATATCTTCATTTGCCTATTTTATATTGCTACATATTCCAGACAGAGATCCTCCTTGATTTTGATCCCTATTAGAAATCAGAAGTCCTTCTCATTGGCTTCTATTGGTTATTAAGCTTTGGACTCACCTGATTGATGGATTGGCTGACTGACATCCCAGAAACATCTTGTGGAGGTTTGAGCAGATGTGATGAAGAGTGATAGTTCTTCTCTGGACAGATGTGGTGAGACCAGAGCTAGAATGCGGTGTGTAACTATGGGGACATTTGGTATCGGAAAAATGTTAATAAGAGCTGGTGGAAAAAATTAGGCAAAACTTTTTTTTTTCTCAAATGAAAAATTCCATCTCTTCAAAATAAAAACATTTCCAAGAAGCGTATCGATTCTGATGAAGATTTCATTTGGAAGTTTCCTCAGGTCCTGGATAAAATTTCTGGTCAAAGCCAGGAAGCAGTCAGAGACATGTAGAAGAGCTTAGCAGTTAGGCTGTTCACATGGCATGTACAAGACCCAGGTTCAATTCCCTTTGTGGTTCAGATCAGGGACTTGAATCTTTGTCTCCAACATCCCTGCAGAAAACCCTAAACACTTGGTTATTGTAGGGTGTCTCTCTCAGTTTTGGAAGGGTTTTCATTGTGCATCAAATCAGAAGCAAATTTAGAAACCTCGGTCTTTTCATGGAACGGGATTGTTGTTTTCGACCAACCCCGGTATTGACAAACTGGACAGAATTCACAGAAGAGTAAGAAAAAAGACTTGATTTAAAGAGAGCAAAACAAAAAACAAGCTTGCCTTTAATGTATGCTGGTGCTGAAAACACCAGGAACCAGAGAATATGATGGGGGTGACCAAAGGGACCATTTAGAAATGGCTCTATTTGGTGCTTAAGTACAGCAGCAATGAGTGTTATGTGGAACCTTAAGACAAATGGGATGTAGGGACTTCCTAATGGTGAGATTTATTTCCTTGTGGAATAGTCTCCCAAAGGAAAATGATGGAAACTCAGTCCCTTGGGTCATTTATTAGTGTGCATTTGGCATGAGGATGAACAGTGTGTCCTAGTAGGGCTTCTCTATCTCTGATGTTGATGAATTCTAGGATCTCCAGGGAACAAGTGCAAACTCTTTTTTTCCAACACCTTTCCCTGTAGAGACATGACACAGAGGAGCAGAATGCTCCCCTGCAAACCCTTTGTTCTGCTGGGCCATCAGCAATGCTAGCCTTTTTACAAAAGCCAGACGGGGGAGCGGGGGAGAGAAAGTCTTTGGGCTTTGGTTTAATTCAGAGCACCTGCTGTCTTCCTGGGTGCCAGAATTGTATAGCCTTGTTGGGAGCCAAGATGTAATAGCCTTGTGTGTGATAAATAGCAGCACTAAACGTGCTACAGCAAAGCTTTTCTGTACTATAATAATTGTAGGTGCTGACTTGGTGCAATATATCTTCGCCAGCATGTAGTGATAGCATAAATAGCTGTTTTTAACTATGGGATCAGGACAAGCTAATGCAGTGATTGAGGGAACGTATCCTGCTAAGTGTAGTCTGATTTTGACGTGCCTCCTTTCCATCCTAGCTGTGCTGTGGGCATGACTGATGAATTCCTACTCCATCAATGTCAGAATGTTGCAACGGGTAATGTGGGGGCAGATTCTTAATTGTCATAGTTCTGCTGAAATCGAAAGGGTTAGGACAATTTACCCAAGTTGAGGATCTGCCACAACTTCATCAGGCAAGTCACCAAAGAAAGGGGAGAAGACAAGCCTGGGAAATCAAATGGTTCGGAGGTTTGTTGACCGGCTACAAAGACACAATTGTCTAGGTCATCAGTTCTGACTCATTGCCATCTGGTGGCTGTTCAATGGCCCCTAGCAATGGTGATCACAGTCCGGTTCCTATGAGATGTCAATACCACCTCAAAACTCCAGCATAATTGGCCTTGTTAATAGTCTTTGCAGAGAAGCTGCGGCTGAAGGGGCCACAGAATCTAAGGTAATCTTAACAACTCTTTCCCTCTAGAGATGTTCCCTTGGACGGGTATGACAGAGTTTGTGCTGTCACTGCCTTTCCTCTCCATTTGAATACATTTGTTCTGAACAGACTGAAAAGGTGGCCTGGTAAACGTGGTATTTTGGTACATTGTGGTACCACCCCGATACTTCAGCTGAGGAGTGGTAGAGTAATTCCAGGCGGGAAATCAGTGAATTTAGGAGCACGGTTAAGGGCAGAAGCTTCCTTCCCAACACTATTTTAGGGATTAAGGGGAAAATACTCCTCTTCCAAAACTGTTGAGTTTAAAATGGAGTCAGCTTCATATATGAGAGCATGGTTATTAATTATTTATTTGACGGTTGCACCTGTAGGCCCCAGCTGAAATCAAGGCCCTCTCCTGCTAGGCACCGTAGAAACACATTAACAGGCCCTGCCCTCAGAGAACTTACAATCAAAATAGACAAAGGGTAGGATGCAAAGCAGAGGCACAAGAACCCACTTCCCTTGACTCTAATGTTGATGGCCTATTCGCTGAACCGCACGGCCTATTTAGAAAGGAGCCTATTTGTATTTCTGTGTCTCTCTCTCCCTTTGGCTCAGTTGGCTTTCTGCATACCTTATCCATTTCCTAACCAGCAGAGGAAGACATGGATGCAGCCAGGGGCGGCGCTATGTATTTTGCCGCCCCAAGCACAGCAGTCAGGCGGCTTTTGGTGGCATCCCTGCGGGAGGTCCGCCGGTCCCACGCCTTTGGCACACCCGCTGCCGAATTGCCGCCGAAGCCACAGGACCGGCGGACCACCCGCAGGCATGCCGCCGAAGGCAGCCTGACTGCCGCCCTCACAGCGACCGGCAGGCCACCCCCCGTGGCTTCCTGCCCCTGGCTGCAGCTTGCAATCTAAGCACTGTAGTTCTTTTGCAAAAGACTCTTTGCGCTTGAGGTGTTTGATGACAATCCTGCCATAAAGACCCCGTATCTGCATATTAGCCATATCCGACAATGGGTCGATGGCGTGTGCCATCAAGACTTGATGTATTTCGCTTCAAGGGTTTAATTAACATGACGAAACACACACACACACAATGCTGACACCAAGAAAAAAGCCAGAAGAACTGAGCCTGCATTAGGTCAGATTAGGGTGAGCACCAGAGGACCTGGTTCTGTCATCAGGAAAATATTCAAACGCAAGTAGAGAGGGGGGATTATATTCCACTAGGAAATATAGTCCTGGAATTTTAAATGTCTCCCTGTTCTATGCTGGATTCTTGCTCTTTTGGTGGGTTCCATTGAGGACTATTGGGGGGGAAAAATCCCACTCACCTAGAGCTGCAGGAATATGGAGCCTGGAGAGATGTGTGTTTATGTGAGAGGCCCAAGTCCCTTCCTCTTTGTGACATCATTTTCCTTTTGTGAACTGAACCAGGGCTCGGCAGGTCCGAGGGCTGCCCTTGGCATGAAGGGGATTGTGAAAGGCATCAGTGAAACACACACAGCATAGAACTGACCTGATCTGGAGGATGCAAGAAAATCAGGAGTGTGGGAGAAAAAAAAGGCAGATCTCACAAGTTCAACTTAATTGTGCTGCACCCTAGAAGTTCTGCAAATCCTAAAGTGTCTCTTTTGCCTTTGCCCAAATACAATCATCCCAAGGGTAAAATATGTGCTACCCCTTTCTGTAAACTGTCCTACAGAAACCTTTCCAGGCAAAGGCCCTGATTCAGCATAGCACTTAAGTGCATGTTGCCTCAATGGGACTTAAGCATCTGCTTAAGTGCTTTGCTGTGTAGGGACTGGATAATTATTTATTATTATTTATGCTTAATGCTTTGCTGAACTGGGGCCAAAAGCCACAGCTAAAATTGGCCTTTGCACCATTCCCACCCTCTTTGCTCCCCTCTTTGAGGAGAGAACATCGAGGACTAACTGGGAAGTTTTAAATAATATAAACTTTTTTTTCCTAAAACAAAAAAAGTAAATTAATTGCAAATCATTCTATTGTCTGAGCAATAGGATATGGTTGCACAGTGCACAACCCAAAAAGGTGAGGAAATCTATACATTCCAGGTGCAAGATTAGCTCAGTCATACTGCACAGCCCGTCTAGTATACGCTACGCACATTGCAACATAAACAGTGATATTTTAAACTGCATGTTTAAGCCCAAATCCTGTTGAAGTTTAGTATGCAAGGAATCATACTGACTGCAGTGAAATTACTCACATTGGGAAAGTGGGCAGGATGAGGCCCTTAATTGTATAAACAGGATTAGAAAATCTGACCATACGATATTTTTGAAAATGGTCAACACCCAGCATCTTGCATTGTCAAAATCCAGCCACTTGCGTTAGGCGTGTTCATGGGTGCAGCAGGTTTCAAATATGGCTTTACCGGTGCCTCAAGCCTGAGTTAATGTCACTGTCGAACTTTATTTTTCCATTGTTTGTTTTTGTTATGCTGTGCAACAAGACTGGATTTTCTTTCTAAATGACACGCTATGGCTCAAACACAAGTTAAAGACTTGATGTAGAAATTAGTGGGTCAGATTCTCTAGCCTATTCTACACAGAAGGTCAGACTAGAGAATCTAATAGTCCTTTCTGGTTTGAAATCTATTAATCTATTGACACTCCATTAAAATAGTTTACATTTACAACATACATACATATATGAGTTTATGTATATTGCTATATATGTACGTGTGTGCATGTCTGAAATATATATTTGTATAGCTATTTTTATGGGTGCGTATATATTATATATAGGTGTGTATATTAGTGCTGGGAAAACAATTTCCAAAAAACAGATATTTTTTTTTTGGCTGAAAAATGCATTTTCCAGGGCTCTGGAACTATTTGAATTTGACAAATAGTTTCATTTGAAAAAAAAATCCAAAAAAGTTGAAATATTTCAAGTTTTAATTTCAAAACAGCATTTCTTTTTCAAATTTGGCCAAACTAAACAAACAAAAACAAAAATCCAACACACAAAAATGGTTAATAAAAAAATCAAATAAAAAAAACCTCAGAAAACCTCAAAGATAAATTTGTTTTGAGTTGACCTGAAATGTTTTGGAAGATTAGAAATGAAACTTTCTCAATTTATTCGCTTTGATGAACAAGTAAAAAAAAATTGTTTAAAATCAAACCATATTTTACCCGGATTTTTTGGTTCAGCCTGAATAAATAAATCCATTGAATAAAAAAATCCATTATTTGCTCAGCTGTAGCATATGTATGTGTCTATGCACATGCACACACACACGCACAAATGCATGTTGTGTGTGTTTGATTGTATATAATATAATTTACAAATGCCCCTTCTAAATTGAGAAATATAGTGGAGCAGCACTGTATAAGCAGATTGCATTGAGAGCAAGTGACCAAAATATGCTGCAAACAAACTGCCACATGCTTAAAATATTTCTAGAGCATGAACAAATCTCTGAGTAAATGGGCTTTATTTACACAGTGTCTCCACTTCATATACATGAGTTCAGTGGCTCTCGGCATGGGTCTGGTTTTCTCTTTCCAAGGCTAGCTAACTGCAGGTGTTCAGAAATCACAGATTTCTGTTTATTCACAAGCTCGAAAGAAAATGTTGGAAAACAGAAGCTGTTTCTGGCTGTGGATGGTCTCTCTGGTTGTTTGTGTTTTTGAATATCTCCCCACCTCCCTTTTTGTTGGCAGTGAAATCTTGAAACACACAGGCAAAAAAAAATGCTGGAAATCAGCAATTGGGCCCTTTCTCTCTGAATTTCACATGCTGATGCAGTTCTGTGTTAGCCAAAAATAGCATCAACAACAACAACAAAAGAAGAAGAAGAGAAAAATGTTTAATGCAAATCACTTGCCAGTGATTTTTTCCCCCCAACGCAATAGCATTTACTCGATACTGTAGTGCAGCTGGCTGTTGATCCCCCGTGGAGAACTCTGACTAAGGTACCATTTAGAAACAATTTGGCTGATCCATCATATAGATTTCTGGCAATCTTGTGCCTTGTTTCTTCTTTACTAAGAAATTGTGATGGATGCACCTCAGATTCAGAGATTCACCACTAGAAAGCATCTACTGGGGCTTATCTGAGGCTTAGACCCCTTTAGCCTTTGGGTGCCCATCCCAAACTAGACACCCTGCAGTGGCCAAAGTGCCAACATCCAAAGCTTAGACATTCTGCAGAAAAGCTTGGCTCCACTGAAGTAAATGGCAAAAAATCCCATACTTCAGTGGACCAGCATTTCACCCCCTGTATTTGGTTCTATCCATCCACTGGATGGTTATGCTAAGCTTAGCCAGCCTGTGAAAATATCCATCTACCTATCATGTTCTCTCAGTGTCAGATTCAATCCAGTGCTGTGCCCAACTGTCCCGCTCTCCAATCCACCATTGACTGCTCAGTTGTCCACTATTGAAAGTATCTCATTTCTCATATATCTTAAATGTCTATGATTCTATTGTAAGTCGCTTTCCCCACTCTCATCACTCACATATTTATCTTCTGCACCTGAGAACTTTGAGGACGGATTGTGAGGTGCACTCGCTTCTGTGCTAAACCCAGGCACTTCCTCCTTGATTTTTTTCTGGTGCTTAATTAGGCTAGTGCACACTGAAGTCTGCAGCTCACAACTCCAAGAAGCAGCCTTAGAGTGTGAGGCAGATGTGGTTGCCCAAAACTTATTTAGAAAAGATGCGGACAGGGAGTCTGATGTCACCAAAGAGGATCACAATGAGTGACAGGAAAGTCAGGATGGATGGGGCAGAAGCAATCAGATTTCAGTGGATGCTTAAATGCTTTCCTGAATTAGGATCTTTATTCGCACTAGAGATGGGCCTGGACCAGCATCCCTGAGCCAAATGCCCTTGGTCTTTGGGAAAGTTCAGCTCCATACCCGTGGCTTTGTGGGATCAGATGCATGTCTGCCTTGCATATCATGTTACAAGACATGGATCTTTGTAAGTGCTTTACAAGGGAAGGACTCAGTGGTGGCAGATGACATAACAAGGAGTAATGGTCTCAAGTTGCAGTGGGGGAGGTCTAGGTTGGATATCAGGAAACACTATTTCACTAGGAGGGTGGTGAAGCACTGGAATGGGTTACCTAGGGAGGTGGTGGAATCTCCATCCTTAGAGGTTTTTAAGGTCCAGTTTGACAAAGCCCTGGCTGGGATGATTTGGTCGGGGTTGGTCCTGCTTTGAGCAGGGGGTTGGCCTAGCTGACCTCCTGAAGTCTCTTCCAACCCTAAACTTCTATGATTCTATGACTCATTAACCCCATATGCAGATGTGAAAATGGAGGCACGGAGAGGTGAAGTGGCTTCCATACTGTGCTGTTAATATTGCAAATCTGATGTACCAGTTGCAAAGCAAGGGACACAACGCAGCTGAATGCTCTAATCACTCCACCACTCTGCCTCCCAGGTAGCCTTCTATGTGGACTGTGTCCCCAAATGCTTTAAGGAGATCAATAAAATGAGACAGCAGATTACAAATTAAATTCCAGCCTGCAAGAATGGTTCCTTGTCAGAATGGGCTTCATACTCTTCTACTGGGTGACAGGTGCTCTTTATTTGGGCAAAGTCTCGCCTGTTCTCTAGCGTACCTTATTACTATGAAACGTATGCCTAGAGGGCCTTGTTATTAGGAAGCTAACCTGTCACTTGGCAGCCAAAGACGTTTCTCTGGTGACGTGTTTTACCACAGTAGCAAAGAAGGTTGCAGTGCAGTGCAGCTGTCTCAAGGTGAAGATCCAGACAAGGAAGATGTAGGGAAGTAAATCAGTATTGCCATTGATATGGGGAGGCAGCAAGCTGTACATTACCTTTATATCGCTCTCCTTATTATACACCCCAGTAGCTCTCCCAATTAGTCCCAAGGTCACCCCGCAGTACAGACATCCTGTCTGACCTTAGACAAGTGACCTAATGTCTCTGCACTTCAGGTCCCCCCTCTGCAAATGGGACCTTTTAATTTTCAGAAACATCCCTGTTTCCTTTATCTATTTACACCTTCCACTTCAGGCTGAGATCTCATCTTGCCTCTTAGCGGCTGGTCTTTGCTTGGATAGGAGACCTCCAAGGAAGATTCAGACGCTGTACGAAGTGTTGTTGGTGATTCAGTCGGAAGCGCTCTTCTAACTGAGCCGGTTTTCCATCTCAATACAAGAGGAGAGAGCTGAGTGGCTAAAGATTGTGTTTTAGATAAGACATGAAACCTGGTGATGTTGACTCAAGTGGTCATAAAATATCCTATGACACTTTGTGCAACAGTAAGTATATCAACCCAGGGTCCTGGCAATAGCCTAACTCAGATCATTGCATTCTGCTTACCTAAAGATCCCTTTACAGAGGTCGTATAGTTAATTATATGTTTCTTGTGCAAGCAAAGTAGATGGTCTTATGGTGAATAGGAATCAGGAGACTGGTTCTAGTCCTGGCCAAACCACAGATTTAATGTGTGACGTTGAACAAATTTCTTTCTTGTGTTAATTTTCCCCTGCAAAGAGGCCCAGCAACACTTTCCTCCCTCACAGGGGTGTTATGAGGTTAAATTCATTAGTGTGCATTAAATACATTAAAATTCAATTGATGGGAAGTATCACAGGAAGTGACAGAATGGTTTTCATCATCCTAAAAAGCAGTGTGTTGCTGACAGACAACATCAGCTGTTTTCCACCCGAGAAGTAGCTGCATTTCATTGGTTGGTTCATAATCCTATATCTGCACTCTATAAAATACTTTGGACTAATTCAAAAAGAAGCCAGACTGGACAAAGCTCTGGAGAGTATACTGTAGGGAATGATCCTGCATTGGACAGTTTGGATGACCTGTGCTGGCAGATAACTCTAGCTCTGTTTCTCTGAAGCTGTGAAAAGGATGTATGTAAAAAAGTATGTGATTGTCATTCTCTCTCTGTCTGTTACAGTGAGCGGAAAGAGGTGCCCAGAAAAGTTCATGGATCTGATCCAAAGTCAATTGGGAGTCTTTCCGCTGCAAGTCATAGAATCATAGAATATCAGGGTTGGAAGAGACCTCAGGAGGTATCTAGTCCAACCCCCTGCTCAAAGCAGGACCAACCCCAACTAACTTCAATGGACTTTGGATCAGGCCTCATTGATGCAACGTTTATCTCTGAGATTTGTTCTTCTCCTCTTTCTCATCCTAATTCATGACTGTACAAGATTTACTATTTTTTTTTATTATTGTTGTTTTCTGTTAACTTATTGGTCAGCGATAACCCACATGATAAATTCCAAACATAAACCACGCCAAACTCCACAAACACAATGGATCACCGCTTGGGACAAATGAAAAACAGAGAGCTGTTACTTAGCGGTGGCGAGTGTCTCCCTAGCAATCCAAAGCTCTGGCCCGATGGCCTTTGGCTTTACAATATCTATGGTAAAAAATAGATCCTTTGAAAAGCACGGGGCAGGGGGTATGAGGGAATTGCATTTACTCAGGGTCGTAAATGATGTTTAGTGCCACAATGTAACCGTAATGAAAATATTCCGAGTATAATTGAAGTTTACTAGGCACCTAGAAAATATCCTGCTTTTTCCTGTCACAAAGCACTAGGAGATGAGCAGCAGCCAGTTAGATTCCTGGGCTGCCTGCACATTTCTAATGCATCATCATTTTTGCATAGTCCCTTTGATACTCTCAGTTGTAGATGTGAGTGATTCTGTCCACGCTGCAGTTGTGAGGTGCAGGGCTGCACAAGTATGCACTCAGGGGCCTGGGAGAGTGGGGCTGGCCAATGCAGCCTCCAGTGCTGCTGTAGCTTCACTGCTCTTGTTACTTGAGCTACATCAAAGCTAGCTTGAGTACATCTGCCCGTGCTGTCTGCAGTCACACATCTCCAATCCAAGCTATACCATCTAAGTGCCTGACTCCTCCAAAGTTGCAAGCAGCTGGCTGCAGAAGGGTTAACTGCTGGCCTCCGTGACCTGTCCCACTGGCCACCAGCGGAAACAGCACAAGCATCCACAATGAGGGAAAAGCAGAGCGATCCAAAGTGCTTTAGGGCGGGGGGGACATGGAGAAGGAGGAGCCACCTCTGGAAAGGGCAAAGTAAAGCAGAACCAATTCAGCGAGGCTTGTTTGATGCTATTCTTTGCCAACCTTTCCTTAATTATTTTGCTGTTCTACAATGGCAAGTGAGTTATGGCTTTTTCTAGAACTTTTGTGTCCTTTCTCTGCTGCGGGGGTGTGTCTGTGTTTTAAAGAAGAATGAATTGAGACCAACCAGTGCTGCCTTGCCCAAAGCAGAATTTATGATGGCTTGCTGGTAGAGATAGAAATGGGAGGGCACGGGGAGGGTAGCAGGGCGGGAGGGGGCCAAAGATAGCATGCTTTGGTGTCCAGACTGTTTCAGCTATATCATAAACGGAGGGATTTACTACATGTTCTTTGTGTCAGGCTGTCCCATGGGTTGCATCCTTCCCACCTGTCAGGATCATATATTCCCTACGTGTTTTATTTTATTCCAGCGCAATCTGTCACCTGCTCCAAAATACATGCATGCTTGTGGGCTGCATTCTTCGAGGGCTTGGGTATGGTTAAACAATATGCTTCCCCCGTCCTTATTCTGAGGAGGTAGTTTGTGTTCTGTTATGAAGAAGGATAGTCTAGTGGTTAGGGTGCTGATGTGAGATTTATGAGATTTGGATTCAATTCCCTACTCCACTACCGACTTCCAGTGTGACCCTGGGCAAATCACTTAGCCTCTGTGTACTGCAGCTCCTCATCCGTACAAAGGGATACAAACATTTCCTTTATCTCCCAGGGAATGTTTGAGGATAAATGCATTGAAATGCACTATAAGGTGCTCAGATTCAACAATAACGGGGCCTTAGGTACATAAGAAGGACCATACTGGGTCAGACCAATGGTCCATCCAGCCCAGTATCCTGTGTTTCGACAGTGGCCAATGCCAGGTGCTTCAGAGGGAATGAACAGGACAGGTTATCATCAAGTGATCCATGCCCCATCACCCATTCCCAGCTTCTGGCAAATAGAGGCTAGGAAGACTTCAGAGCATGGTTTTGCATCCCTGCCCATCCTGGCTAATAGCCATTGGCTCCTCCATGAACTTATCTAGTTCTTTTTTGAATCTTGTTATAGTCTTGGCCTTCACAACGTCCTCTGGCAAAGAGTTCCACAGGTTGATGTTGTGTGAAGAAATACTTCCTTTTATTTGTTTTAAACCTGCTGCCTGTCTTTTTATACTCAGAAAGAGAAGTCCCCTCAAATGCCACCCTCCAGAGAGAGACAGTTAATTTTACAGCTTGGGTAGTGACCACTGGCTTCCCTCGAAATCCATTCACTGACCTAATCACACCCAATATTTTACACCCATAAACATATTCACACTCTGTGCTCAGTAGGGCAAAGTTTCTTTGGAAATAATGTTCTCCTCCTGCCCTCTTTAGCTACTACTTTCTTGCTACCCATTGTAGGAGCCACATGGCCTCTGGGATGCTGCTTTCTAGATATGACTCTGAAAATCAAGAATTGACTCAGTAAGCATCAGTATCCACTGATCGGTCAGTAAACATCAAAGACAATCAATGAACTAAAATCTCAGTTCATAGAGGTGTTTTGACTCTCAGTAGATACTGCCCTCTCTATGTGAAGAGTAAGAAGCCCCTGTGCTCCTGGATTTTTATCTGGTTTCCAGGTATTATTATTGTTTTGTGTTCCTGTAGACCCCACACCAAGATCAGGGCCCATTGTATGTACATGTAAGAGATTATTGTTTAAATCGATAGGACAGAGGCAAGGGAAACAAATGAATTGATTTACCCAAAGTCACGCAGCAGATGAGTGGCAGGACTGTGTGTATAACCCACACCTTCTAAATTCCAGCCTGGTAGCCTAGCTCCCAGATCACACTGGCTCCCAGATAGTTACTAACTCCTGCTTCCTGGAAAGGAAAATAACAGAGGACAAAATATGACCGAAAAGGAGGGCTGAGCTGTCCTTTGTAGGGTGGGTAGGGTATGTTCATCAGATCCCAGGGAACACTGACTTTAGTTTTGTTTAGCATCACATTTTATTTCTATGAAAAAAATAAATAAGCAGGTGATGAATTTCGCTTTCCCATAGAATAAAAATGCCAGCACTTGTTGAGCTGCATCTTCATTGCTGCCTTGAGGGTATTTGATTTCATGAATCTGATTAAATTATTTGGCTCTGAGTATTTCTTTAATATTGTGTTATAAAATATATTTCTAGTGGCTTCAGTGGTGAAAGCGCTTGCTGTACTTTCTTTAAAGCTTGCCTCTTGGGGCTGGGGGAAGAGCCCTTATTAAAGAGTTCAGTGTTAAAAGCCTATTGCTGCCAGAGAATTACTCTGAAACAACGGAAACACACACATATACTTTTCATAATGATTATAGAGACCTGCATACCAGTGCCTTTCAGGGTTAGAAAGGGTCATCAGTAGCGTTGATCGGGAATTTCACGGTGAAATATTTTTCAATTGGAAAATGGCGATTTATTGAAACCAAAACTTTTTGCAGGAACATACCTGGTTCGATGCAACTTTCATTGGGAAAGGCTTCCCAGGTCCAGTATGGATTTTCTGGTGAAGGCCTCAGAAAGAGAATAGTATTCACCCCAAAACAGACAATAGCCTTATGGGTTAGGCACGCGTTTAGGTTGTGGGTAATGCAGGTTCAAGTCCCTGCTCTGTCTGATTCAGGCTAGCAAGCTGAGACTCAGTTGCCCCATTAAGAACTGCTCTACTTGATAAGCCCATTGAGTCCAGCAGCCTGTCTCTGACAGTGGTCAGTACCAGAGCTTCAGGGGGAGAGTCCAGGGTAGCTAGAGTGATCCACCCCTGTATTCTCCTTCTGTCAATCAGAGGTTTATGGTCACCCTGAGCATGAAGTTGCATCCCTGACCACCTTGGCTAACACCACTGATGGATCTATGCACCATGAACCTGCCTAGTTCTTTTTTGAACCCAGTTATACCTTCAGCAATCACAACATCCCATGATAATGAGTTCCACAGGTGAATTGTGCATTGTGTGGAAAAAGTTCTTCTTGTGCGTTAAACCTATTACCCATCAATTTCATTTAGTGACTCCCTGGTTTTTGTGTTGTGGGAAAAAGTAAATAAAACTTCTTTATTCACGTTTTCCTTATAGACCTTTATCATATTCTCCCCCCGTCATCTGTTGTTGTTTTTTAAGTTGAATAACGCTCATCTTTTTTGTCTCTCCTTATATGGGAGCCATTCCATATCCTTGATCATCTTTGTTGCCCTTCTCTGAACCTGTTCCAATTCCGCTCTATCCTTATAGAGAAGGGGCGACCAGAACTGGACACCATATTCAAGGCGTTGGTGCACCATCAGTTTAAATAGTGGCATTAGTGGTTTTTCTTCTCTTATTTTCTATTCCTTTCCCAATAGTTCTTAGCATTCTGTTAGCCTTGTTGACCACTGCTGCATATTGAGATGAAATTTGCAGAGAACTGGCCATGGTGACTCCAACATCTGTTTCTTATGTGGTAACACAGAGATGGGCAAAGTACAGCCCATGGGACCCTCCTGCCCAGCCCCTGAGCTCCTGGCCCAGAAGACTCGCCCCCTCCCCCGCAGCCTGAGTTCGTCATGCCACCGGCACAATGCTCTGGGTGGTGGGGCAGCGAGCTCCTGGGGCAGCGCAGCTGCACCCGGTGCTCTGTGCTGCGCGGTGGCGTGGCTGGCTCCAGCCGGGCAGCACGGCTGTAGTGTCGCCAGCCACCAGGGCTCCAGGAAGCGCGATAAAGGGGAGCAGGGAGGGTTGGACAGAGGGCAGGGGAGTTTGCGGGGTGGTCAGGGTCAGGGGGTGTGGATAGGGGGCAGTCAGAGGGCAGGGAACAGGGGGATTGAATGGGGGCAGGGGTCCCGGGGAGGCAGTCAGGAAGGAGCGGGGGGGTTGGATGGGGTGGCAGGGGGCAGTCAGGGGTGGGGTTCTGGGGCGGTCAGAGGGCAGGAACAGGGGATTGAATGGGGGCAGGGGTCCCGGGAAGGCATTCAGGAAGGAGGGGGGGGTTGGATGGGGTGGCAGGGGGCAGTCAGGAGTGGGGGTTCTGGGGGCAGTCAGAGGGCAGGGAACAGGGGGATTGAATGGGGGCAGGGGTCCCGGGAGGCAGTCAGGAAGGAGGGGGTTGGATGGGGTGGCAGGAGGCAGTCAGGGGTGGGGTTCTGGGGCGGTCAGAGGGCAGGGAACAGGGGGATTGAATGGGGGCAGGGGTCCCGGGGAGGCAGTCAGGAAGGAGGGGGGGAGGGTTGGATGGGGTGGAGGGTCCGGGGGCAGTGAGGGGACAGAGAGCAGGGGCGGGTGGATGGGGCAGGAGTCCCGGAGGGGGCCATCAGGGGGCAAGAAGCAGGTGGGGTCGGGTAGAGGGCGAGGTCCGGACCACGCCTGGCTGTTTGGGGAGGCACAGCCTCCTCTAACCAGCCCTCCATACAATTTCGGAAACCTGATGCGGCCCTCAGGCCAAAAAGTTTGCCCGCCCCTGTGGTAACAGCTAATTTAGAACCCATCATTATATTTGTGGAGTTGGGATTATTTTTTCCAAAGTGCTTTACCTTGCACTTATCGGTGTTGAATTTCATTTGCCTTTTTTTTTTTGTCCAGTTCATCCAGTTTTGTGACTCTTTGCAGGCAGCTTTTTACTTAACTGTCTTGAATAATTTCATATCATCTGCAAACTTTGTCACTTCACTATTCACTCTCTTTTCCAGATCCTTAATGAATATGTTGAACAGCACAGGTCCCAGTGCAGATCCTTGGGGGACCCTGTTGTTTACCTCTCTCCATTGTGAAAACTGACCATTTCCTTTGGTTCCTTCTTTTAATCAGTTACTGAGCCACAAGAGAACCTTCCCTCTTTATCATTGTTTACTTTCTTTAAGAGCCTGTGGTGAGGGACCTTGTCAAAGGTCCCACATGAGTGTTCTAACCACTGGTCTAATCTGGATGGATGAGTCTCTCTCATCATCTCCTTCCCTCCCCTTCCCACCATGAAAAGCTTCAAAAGGTCTCTGTTTTATCCTGATGCAGAATGAGAAAATATTTGAAATCCCAAATTTTTTTCACAGGATGGGAAAACCATTTCCTGCCCAGCTTTCTCACCATCGGCGATTTCATCAATAACAAACCCCTACCTGCGAAGGTTTAGCATATGATCTGATCTGATCATAGCCAATCTCAGAGTGGGTCTGATTTAAATCCATCTTCTCCAATATCCCGTAGTGACAAATACCTAGAATTTGGTCTCAGTTGAAACTTTATTATGCATATTATGGTAGGACCTAGAGGCCTGAGCTGAGCTCAGGGCCTCGTTGTGCTAAACAGTGTGTAGACACATAGGAGGAGAGAACCCTTGCCCCATGGGCCCAACAGTCTTAATAACAAGACAGAGAAAGGATGAGAAGGGAAGCAGAAGCACAGAGAAATAAAGTGATTTGCCAAAGGTCACGTGACAGACGAATGGCAAAACTGAACATAAAACCCAAGTCCCTTGGGTCATATGACTTCTCATTTAGGGCTCTCTATTTTTAATACGAAATCAACACTCGTAGCCCTCTGTATTTATGTGGCTCCTTCCAGTACTTATGAAGCTGTCCTGGAAGACTTGAGGGTAGGATATTCAGAATTGCCTAAGTGACTTAGGAACACAGATCTCATCAAAAGGCCCCAAGACTTGTGCTTCTAGGTCACTCAGGCACTTTTGCAACTTCCACCACAAATCCCTAGTGATGGCCACCGAACAGGTGACGCATGAGCAGAGACTGTTCTGGCAACAGGCTAGATCAAGGTACAGCATTGTCCTTCCATGACCCGAAGCCCACCAGAGTCAATGAAAAGGCTCCAGCGGGCTTTAGATCCGCCCCGGTGCCTCTTTCTGAAAAGCCAGGCCACACCCTCTAGAGCGACACCCACGCTGTTAGCGAGGGGTGTGATTCCCTTGCTTGTGTACACATCGTGGTAGGTGATGAGAACTAGCACGAGTTTAAATAGCAGTGGAGCTGCAGCGAGGCCAAGTACCAACCCGCCTGAACCCTAGGGGTGCGTAGCTGTGCCCCCACTCTTGCAGCCTGTGTTATTGTGGCTGTGCTGCTATTTATGCGTGTGCTAGCTCCCACTACAAGCAGGGAATCACACCCCCTACCTCGTGGTGTAGACATAGCCTCTAAAAGGTCCGCCTAGGGTGACCAGATGTCCCGATTTTATAGGGACAGCCCCAATTTTTGGGTCTTTTTCTTATATAGGATCCTATTACCCCCCACCCCTTATCCCGATTTTTCACATTTGCTGTCTGGTCACCCTAGGTCCGCCCATAATACTTCTGTCTTTGGGGGAAAGAGAAAAAGGCAGCTGTCTCTCTAACACATTTCATCCTTGGTCAGGAAGTGGTCCTCCTTCTGTCTGGGCACGTGTTGAAGCTCTTTCTTGCTTGTCAAGTCTTGCAGGTAACTCAAACTGTATCACTTCTCCAAGAGTGATACATAATGGGTATAAAGGTATACAATAATCGTTAGGAGCGACTCAGCCGTCTGCTGCCGGTTTGCAAGATAAATGACGTTAATCAACAGGATGCCTTCAGAACTTTTGGTGAATCATTTGTTATGCTAATTGGGCCACTTAAAGTAAACTGTCAATGAGCAGAAATCTTTGACAGTTTGGAGGAGATGATGGGCTAATTATTCAGCATATGCCAGCACCTCTCCCCTTTCCCAATTTTGATAATATAATATTAATGAGAGGAGATAATGGTAATCGCCTGACCAGACCCCAAAATATAGGGAAAGGTAGCAAAAGATAGAACCAGTTGTGGAGCTGAAGTTTCTCACTGTGACAGGTGCAACACCCCAATTGAGAAGGTCGATCACACAGAGATCTTGCAAGAATTTTGTTGTATCCCTTAGGTTACTGGGACCTTTTTAATTAATACAAGAAAATCCAATATCTGCTCTTGGTTATATATGCAAATTGAGAGCAACTCTAGTGACTTCAGTCAAGGTACTCTGAATTCATACTAGTAAAACTGAAATCAGAATTTGGCTCTGAGCTTTGGTATTAACATACAGATCAAATCGGTCGATTGGATACACCCTCTGCCTGAAACGAACTACAACTTCTAAAGTTCCTAGATTGCATGAGGGGCTCATTGAAAAACCTGGGCAGGATTATGGAAGGGACTATGTTTTGGTCTGAAGCATAGAATGGATCTTTCTAGGATATGACATCTCTCCCTGCCTGTTTATTTAAGAAGCACATGATTAGTTATATTACTTAACAGTGGTGCCACTTGTGCTCTTGAAACCATGCCAGTGATGAAGAGACCATCTGCTCTTGGGAGTGTCCAGTGCAGCAGACTATAAGGGTTTTTAGTCTTATGACACGCCATGAAATTACTGCTATTTATTTACAGTTACACCTTGTACGTAGTAGGCCTTACCAACGGAGCCCTGTGGAATTGACCAACTTATACTCCGCCAGGATTTGCGTGCAGAATTTGTCATATTTGGAGGTGTTCCCTATCTTGTTTCCAGGTTGGGCTATTTGCCTTAGATAAAACAAAAACATTCACTCCGCGCATGAACTGAATTGAACCCTGAACTTTGATTGGGTTTGCAAAAGTGAGTAGAACTTTTTTTTTTAATTCAAGTTTTTAAATTTCAAGCACCTTTCTCCATCCCATTTTTTTCAGTCAGGACACGAATTAGAAATCCTAAAATAATGAGACAGAGACTGTTCTTCACTTCCTGTCGTAAACTGTTCTGTGCAAGGTTAGGAACCAATCTTGCTCCCATTCATTTCAATTAGAGCAGTTTAACTTCACTCTGAAGCAGTTGCATTTTGGTGGGGAATGAGAACTGATTCCAATATTATAGCAAGTGTCAGTAGCAATCACTATTGCAGAGGTTGAATTCTAGCGTCCATCATACAATCTCCCTTTTACGCTTACCCAAAACTTTCTCAATTTTCCTTTTTACTGAATATTTCCATTCTTGGTGTCCTCCAGGAGGATTGAGCAAATTCTGGTCTGCCACATTTGAACTATGCAAGTCCTGGGAAGAAAACAAGACACTCTTCTCCAATGTTACATATTTGCAAAACAATCTGAAGAGTTTCTAAGGTGCCACAAGGACTTGTCATTGTTTTTGCTGGTACAGACTAACACGGCTACCACTCTGAAACCTGTTGCTTTTAGGTTATACACTGCAGTCCCCGGGTGTGATTTCAGTTTGCGTGGACATACCTGAGCTAGTTTTCATCTCGTTAGCTCGGGTACTGATAGCCATGAAGCTGCAGCAGCTTGCGCTTCGGTGTGGGCGAATATCCAGAATAATTCCCCAGAGTTCCTTGTGGGCTTCTTCAGCCTGTTCTGAAGCCCATGCTGCTGCTTCAACTTTGCTGCTACTGGTCCCTGAGTGTGATGGAGCACAGGACTCGCTGCCATGGTGCCTCCTGCTGGCTGTTCTGGAATTAGCTCAAGTCCTCCTGCAGGGCGCCCTCCTCCGGTGGTGTCTCGTGCACCGTTACTCCCGCTTTGCTGTCTCCACCACTCTGGGACCGGCATCAAAGCCCGGACCGCGATGTTCTCTTTTGAGCACAGCCAGAGGGCTGTGCCCCGCACTGCTGTCTCCCCCGCTTTTGGAGGAACCAATAGTCTTTAGTCCAGCCACTCATCTCAATGGACTGCTGCAGTGACCAGTCTAGTCCCTTGCTCCAGGGCAAACTGCAGTCTGTGTTGGCCACTTCTCTCAGAGCAAGTGCGGGTAGCCCTAGCATTTTATCTGCCTTTCCTCCAGGGCCTCGGTCTGGCAGCGATCAGCCAGAAGCTCCTTCTGCTCTGCTACCCCACTCCATACTGCTCTAGCTCTGGTGCTTCTAGGCAGCTAGTCCTTCTCCTTAGCAGGCCAGGAAGAGACTGCCCTCTGCTCTGTTGAGCAGCCCTTTATATATGGCCCCTGCTGTCCCTGATTGGCCACTGCAACAAGCCACCTCCCGATTGGCTCGCTTAGTAAGCTGTCCTCTAATTGGAGGGTTCTGCGCAGGCTCCCTCTGGCCTGCTTTAACCCTTCCTCTTCCTGGTGTGGGGCAACCACCTCACTACACTGAGCTAGCTAGATGAAAGCAGGAGCTGCCATTGCTCCCCGTGGTTGCAGTTTAGACATATCTTTAGAAGAGACACTTGTGGAACTGGTTTCAGTTTGAGCTCTGTGAAACTTTTGTAGCAAAACCAGGGTTCAGATTTTGTCACAAACTTGCAAATCGGGCCAGCATCGCCAGAAGTTCCATGGAGGCTTCCTTTGCCGCTGGACTTGAAAGAGCCTGTGGCATGAACTTTGATGGAACGTGGGCTGATGTGATTTTGGGTCAACACCAGGCATAACTCAGCACTGGGGGTGGGATGGAGAAAATCCACGTGCAATGAAAACAGAAATAAGGGTTTGCATCAATGCTTGTGAGCCTGTTAGTCCCTCCCCAGATTAGCCCAGGTCTAGTTTCTGCTGCGCCCTGCTCATTGTCAGAAAACTAACCTGTTATTCAATTGCATAAGAAAGCCTTTGTCCTAGGTCCCAACCAGCTGGTTTAGAGACAGCCGGATCTTCCTGCTGCGGCCAGTCTGGGAAGCTCAACGTGTTTGGCCAATAAACATGCAGAAACTGTAAACTACAATCAGATAAAGAGAGAGCGTGATTTGAAAACGTTGATTGAACAAAATACCACCTTGTACACCGGCTGTCAATTAGAAAGGGGACTGGGCAGGGGAGCTGAATATTGAGGAGGCCGTTGGATTTTCAAGCACAGGCAGCTGCAGAATGTAGTAATGTTGCCAGAATCTCCAGACCAGCAAGTAGCCCATGAGCTCTGCCTTGAATAAAATCACCTTGTGTACCCACACTCCAAGAAGGATGTGGAAAAATTGGAGAGAGTCCAGCGGAGGGCAACAAAAATGATTAGGGGGCTGGAGCACATGACTTATGAGGAGAGGCTGAGAGAACTGGGATTGGTTAGTCTGTAGAAGAGAAGAATGAGGGGGGATTTGATAGCTGCTTTCAACTACCTGAAAGGGGGTTCGGTTCCAAAGAGGATGGATCTAGACTGTTCTCAGTGGTGGCAGATGACAGAACAAGGAGCAATGGTTTCAAGTTGCAGTGGGGGAGGTTTAGGTTGGACATTAGGAAAAACTTTTTCACTAGGAGGGTGGTGAAGCACTGGATTGAGTTACCTAGGGAGGTGGTGGAATCTCCTTCCTTAGAGGTTTTTAAGGTCAGGCTTGGCAAAGCCCTGGCTGGGATGATTCAGTTGGGGATTGGTCCTGCTTTGAGCAGGGGATTGGACTAGATGACCTCCTGAGGTCCCTTCCAACCCTGATATTCTATGATTCTATGAACTCTTTAAATTGGTTAAAAAAACTGAGTGGGCTTGGGGGAAGGACAATACGAAAAGGGATGATTTCAGACCCAAGGCTAATCCTCTTTGCTGTGTAACTCACTTGCCGATGTCAATCTGTTATAGTCCATCATGGTAGAGGCTGCTTCTTTAGTTCAAGCTCTACAGCTTCGTGCAATTAGCTGTGGAGGTCCTCAGCTGAGTCTCTGATGGCAGTCAAAATGGCATCCATCACATAAGTGGAGGCTTGGCTGGGTTTCAAATTGATATAGACCTCAGGTGCTTAGGGTAAGCTTCCTTTGTCCAGCGGAAGCATGGAAGCCACTGGTCAGTGAGCGTTACAGATACCCCTTTGATCAATAGAGGATGTGAGTCTGTGTAGATTTAGCTCTGGAGATACCCAGTTCAATCTCTGATGTATAGGCCAAAATGGTAGCCATCACAAGAGTAATGTCAAAGTGTCCTGGCATACTCAGGTCCTCTGTGAAATGGATGGTAGCTTAACAGCATCATTCAGTGCTGTTTCCTTAGGTGGATCTGACTTGGGAACCTGTATTTGATCTGGTACAAAGAGAGATCCTAATCCAAACTTTTTTGAACTACTGCAAAAAAGTTGTTTCACGACTGAGGCGGAACCAGTTCTTACTATAACTGACCTGTTTGATGCGTCCATACTCAAAACTGCCGGTCACAACTTTTATTTTGTAAGCAAACTTCCCATATTCAGGGTCTTTGGTTGATTCATGTTTGCCGGAGGGGAAATGAAAATGTACAAGGTAGGGTTTTCTTGATGTTTTCACGTGGCGCAAAGATTTTAGAGTCAAACACTGGAGACAAAAGAGGTTGGAATGTCTGTGTGTTGTGGGATATCGGTCTAGGGATATTTTCCCAGTACACGTCTTTACCTGGATTCCCTTTAATCTCCAGACTGATGACATATCAATTAGAGATGGTGCCTTTAACTTTGAATGAGTTTGGAATCCAAATCCAGATTTCACCACTAACCCTTACCTCTGTAACAGCCCAAATCAACACCCTCCCAAGCTTTGTGGGGGGAGAAGGAGAGGGGACTTGAAATCCAGAGCCCAGTTTTGCAGCCCTGCCTTGTCTTTGTTTCCTGTGCTGGTTGCAAGCTACTGGGCTCCCTTCCAAACAGACTGTTTGCATTCGGGGTAGTTTCTCTCGATCCAGATTAAAATTCCAGACAGTTTGCTTCATTCCTATAGACCATAACCCCGAACGGGGCTTAGTAAACCTTTTACACAGAATGTAGATTCCTGAGATCTGAGTAACAAATTGGAACCAGATTTATTTATGAGGTGCTCACATGCACACGCAAAGATACATGTGAGCACTCATACACCCACATATATACACACTCATAGCCCCGCAAACATGCCCCCATGAATTCGCGCACACTGACCTGTTCACTCGACCTCCACCTATGCAATGCACATATCAAGTAAACAATTACACACACACACACACCTGTCATAAGGCAACTGAAATGCCAGCTGCCTTTGAAGTTTCCCAAAGAGCAGGCAAACGAGTCAACAGTGCTGGCCAAGATCACATCATTAATCATCTATTAGCCGAGCTTGTGTGCTCCTGTCACCTGTCACTTCGTAATGCATGCAAATCACTCCAAGAGTAACATTTCCAGCCTGACATTTCCAGGGCCAAAACTGGGATCAATCCGGTCTTTGTGTTAGAGACGAAAAGGAAGCAAAGGAACAAGCACAGAGAATGCTGGCGAGCGGCTGAGAAAATAAAGGAGGAAATAGTAAAATGACCGGTAAAAGTCCATGAGGGTTGCATAGAGAATGTTAGGGATGCTTCTTTGTTTTTAAGTCCTCCTATAACATTTGTTAAGAATTAGATCCCTGCTGTAGAAAAATATATTCCTGTTACGTTTTTTTTTAAATGGTGTGAGTGTGTTTCTGTTAAATTGTATTTTATTATTTATTATTTGTATTGCCATAGTGGCCCTGCTTTGAGCAGGGGGTTGGACTAGATGACCTCCTGAGGTCTCTTCTGACCCTAGTATGCTGATTCTATGATTCTAAAAGCTTCAGACCTGGACCAGGACCGCATTTAGTTAGGTGCTGCACAAACACAGAACAAAAAGAACGAGGAGTACTTGTGTTAGTCTCTAAGGTGCCACACGGACTCCTCGTTCTTTTTGCTGATACAGACTAACACGGCCACCACTCTGAAAGCAGGACAAAAAGACTACCCCTGCCCAGAGACTTACCAGTATAAGACAAGAGACTAGAGATGGATAGGCAGACAGACAGATGGAGAAGTACGAGGAGACAGTAGTGGTCAGCAGCAAAGCTCCAGCAGCCCAACTGGACCATTCCATATATTCTGTTGGATTTTACAGGGATGTCTATTGCACCCAAACAAATTCTATAGAAGCCGAATGATTTTTCCTCTCACCTTAGATTCTATAGGACTTTTCCAGTAGACAAAGAAATTATAAGAAAACCAACCCCATGTACTGCTTGGTATTTCCCAGTCTGCAATGGAAACGATCCCTTTAAGGAAAACAAAGGCAGGAAGATTAGAAGAGGGTCACATCTCTCCGTCCATCCATCGGTTTACATCCATCACTGTATTATCTGAACATCCCCCATGGACGTAAGGATTGCATGGCAGGGTTCTAGTGGAATTTATACATCTTATGCTCACTTTCCTTCCCAGTTGTAGAGCGGCTCTGCATGGGGTGTGTTGGGATAGGAAGTATCATTTATGTTTTCTTCCACCCCATCTCTTTTTTCTTCTTCCTGCTTTTTCTCTCCTCCCACTTCCTGCCCACTATTCCCTTCCCTTCCTTTGGACCCCAATTCATCAACGCTTTATGCCCATGTTTACGTCCATCTCTAGTAAAGTGGTTAAGTCCATACGTAAATCCAATTGAAGTCAGTGGAATTTAGGCACGTGCCGGAAGTTGAACAGGTGATTGCTGAAGGGGTAATTTGGTTCTGCTGGAAAGGTTCCTCAACAGGGAGAGGGATTATGCCCATGCAACCCTACGGGGTGGAAGGGGGGTCACTGTCTGTAAATGAAGGTAGGATTTTACCCCAGTTACACTGGAAGAGAGAGAATATTGAGGAATCAGGGGCTGCTGCAGACAATCAGCACAAGATTTCGATTCCTGGCAGTCCTTTCAATGGAAGGAGAGGGTAGAAATAGCCTTTCAGATTCTCTTCCCCACCCCCCTCGCTTATAATGCAGAGATGAATCAGCTTTATTCCTTAATTCCTTTGCTGTTCGGGTGTCTGAAATGGGTTAGGTCTGGATAGGGATTAACCCTGACAGATCCCATCTCTGGATTTCAAATTAAGGCTGGGATAGAAGTGGGGGAAGGGAGTCATTCCACCAGTCAATCCACAGGCTATTTATTTTTCAGAAGAATTTGATTATTATTTATTTATATAAACAAACTCTAGATCATGGAGGCAATTAACCCTGCTTCCAATTTGGGAGCCCTCATGATATTATCTATCTGGGAGAGCTTAGCAGCTGCATTCAAGCTACATGGAGAGGCAGATAATGTCTGCTTTAAATCTCAAGTTTTTCCCCCTTCAAGGGGTCTGAACTTAGTCTTTGCCGAGTAGTAAATCCTACCTTGGAGTGTAGAGTTTGCAAAGGAAAAAATGTGTCCTTGTAACCCGGGTCCTGTTCTGAGATGTGGGTCATGAGCATCTAGAATTTAAAAAACCATTAAGACATCCTGGATGAAAATTAAATCTTGTACCGGACCAGAAAGAGAGAGAGAGACGAAAAGAAGACCTGGAGAAAAGACCAGGAAAAGAAAAAGGAGAGAGAGCAGAGACAGAGAGGGGAAGAAGAATGATAAGAGAAAATGGGAGGACGCTAAAAGGAGAAAGAAAGGGAGGAATGAAGATGAGAAAGAGAAGGAAGGAAGGATGCCTGGATGTGCTTATTTTTCTAGAACAGGCCATTTCTAACAGAAAGATGAGAGAGACTTTTTGTGGTGTTGTCCTTACGTGAGTTCCACCACCAGCCAGCATCTCATTTTCTGACAGGTAAATAAGACTAGCTAATTGGTCCCTGGTTTAAGAATGGGATAGCGAGCAGAGCCTGTGCCTTATGAATTGGGATCTTGTCCAATTTCTGGTCCTAGCAGATGTGATCTCTTCAGGGTTCCACTGTAATGATAAATTGAAACATCTGAATGTTGCGTTCCCAAGTCCCAGCGCCTGGTTTTGTGAGTGGAGAAAGAGGATCTGATCAAGTTTCCTTCCGAAATGACAAATTGTGATTTCCAAAAACATGATTTAGTCCATTTGCAAGCCTAACAGGCGCAGAAGCCTGGGGAGGGGAGGGCGAAAGGGGGTTGTACCAAGGTCACCAGCTCCTGAAGGACTCAACTCTGGAAGTCGTGCTCTCCTCCCTGCATAACATCTGAGCGCACCTCGAGTCAGAAACACTTTAAATCAAGGTGACACTTACAAACACTTTATTAATAATTAATACGTGATTAATGAAAATTGCTTTTTAGCAGATAAGTTGCTCTAAGACACATTAGAGCATGTTTTAGGGTGACGTGGATAAATATTTGCATGCACTCTACTTTATAAATGCTTAGTAATGGACTCTCAACTTTCAGGTGCCTCAGCGTCTTTTATCCCCACGCAGGTGAGCGAGGCATCTTATCATCATTTATTTTCAGAATCCATTTCTATTAGCCACATCTTCATTATTATTAAGAAAATATTTGCACGTGTTGCCCTTAATCCCGGGTCTTGGCTGAGTACTGGAAAGGAAGAGAGGAAAACGAGGAAAGAGATCTGTGCCTGCTTACCTCTTTTTATCTTAGAATCGGGGGGGACCAGATTCTCAGCTGTTGTAAATGATCAGATCTCCATGGATTACACTGATTTACACCAGCTGAGATTCTGGCCTGGGCAGCTTGGCCCCTCTGTGAGTTTTGTCTCATGGGGCAGGGAGGACGATCTATAATAGAAACTTTTGATGGCTACCCTAGTGAACAGCTCACAATCACTGGATCCTTACCACCCCTGTGGGAGGAAGGGTAGTGCTTGTATCCACATTGCAGAGAGCAGAAACTGAGGCACAGAGAGATTTAGGGTATATATAAGCTGGATGCTTCATTTCTGATGGCCCTAACATGCTAAAAAGAGCAATGTAGCTGCAGCAGGATATCCGAGCCACCCGAAGTATGATCCTATCTGAAACCCTAGGTACATACTCAGGGCAGCAAGCCTGTCCCAGCCCGGATGCACTACTATTTTTAGCACACTAGTTGGATCAGAGCTAGTGTGAATATTTCTACTCAAGCTGGAAATTACACCTCCAGCTGCAGTGAAGACGTGCCCTCAAATGACTTGTCTGTGATCAGCGTAGGAATCTGAACCTGGGTTTTCTAAGTCACAGGCCAGCACCCTGACCACTGAACTAGCCCATTTTGTGGCTGAGGGGTGCACTGAATTTCTCTGGGGGGGGGGGGGTGAGGGAGGAGATGCCAACTATAGTTTGTACCAGGAACAAACGGCCATCGGATCAGCATGGTGCAGGGATAGCAAGGGCATGGGGGGTGGTATAGGAAATACATTATTGTAGGATTCCCCAAGGTTGGCTAACGATCCCATGGCTGGTTAACTTCAGTTTAGGGCCACAATTGGATGAGAGCACAATGCAAAATCTCAGCATTGCAGGAGAGGACCATGAGCTGAGGTTTTCAAATCAGACTAGGGTATTTAGACACACATTCACCATTAAACCAAATGGAAGATGTATGTCTAAATCCCCTGGCTTGACCGGACCATCTCAATGTATTCATAACTATTTTATTTGACACTGGGAGGGGCAAGCGACATAAACTCCATCCACTTACCCAGGAAAGCTTAAGAGAAAAAAAGAAAAGACTAATCATTTTGTAGACACCTGCCCGTGTGTCTGAATGTTGTGCAGAGCTCTGTGAAAAGGGAACTGTGTGCGTCATGGAAATTCTGTGACTCTTGGATTGAACTTGCTTTGACTGTCTTGATGCCCATTTTGCATTCACTTTCCATGGCTATTGCAGTGAACGTGCTAGCCGTCAGGAGCAGTCACAGAAATAGTGAACGATTATGGAATATACACAGATCGGTGAATTTTTGAATTCCTAATCACGAGCATTCACACTGGAAACACGACTTCAGAGCTTGCGCTCATTCAGTCAGGGAACAGAAACAATTGATCTATGTAGATATTTGCATGGCTCTCCTCCTCATGCTATGTGAGTGTCTCACCATCATGATTAAATATATCCTCTCAACACCCACCTCTCCCCCCGGGAAGGAGGGAAATATTTCCATTGCAAAGAGGCAGGACTAAGCTTACGGCAAGATTAGATGCCTTGACCAAGGTCACACATGGATTACGTGGCTGAGCTGGAAATCAAACCTGGGTCTGATCCCCAATCCATCTTTCCAACCAAATACTACTAGAATAGCATAAATCTTGGGTTCGATCAACACTAGCCAATGCAACTTGAAGTTGGGACATGGGATCCTCTGAAGGCCAGAAATCATTCCCATATATTGCTCAGTGCATAATTTCAAATAATAATACATTTGGGAGAATTAGAAGCTGCTCAAGGATGATTCATGAATAACATATGGATATATTTAAAAGCAGCAGAATATTCCAATAAATGATTCTCTGGATGATTTGTTCAGTTTGAATACCTGCCAGCCTTCTGAACCAGCATCATGGAAGGCAGTGTGTCTTAGTGGATAGAGCACTGGACTGGGTCTCAGGAGAACTCGGTTCTATTGTCTGCCACTGGCTTGCTGGATGACCTTGGGCAAGTCACTTACCTCAATGCCACCCCCTCCCCTCCGGTGCACAAAATCACAATAATGACACTGATCACCTTTGCAAGTGGTTTGAGATCTACTGAGGAAAAGTGCTATGTAAAACTAGGTGGTGGCAATTTTTGGGTGTGGGCCCTCGCCCAAAATGTAAAACGGCATAAATGAAGCTCAAATTACAAGGGTCAACAATAAAATTCAAAAGTGAAGAAAGTCAGTTGAAAGTCAGTAGCAAGACTTATATATTATTGCTATTGTTTTGTTGCACTTATTGTGATGAAGTTAATGTGAATACTTAATCTTTTCCCTGTTCTGATGTGTGGGTGCAAAAAGTTGTGGGAAGATGCCAGGTGGCAAGAGTTGTGGTGAGCCTGGAAGAGGAGAGAGAGAAGAGAGAGTCAGAAGAGAGAGGGAGGAGCTGGCTGGGGCTGGGTGGTGGGAATGGGCCAGACCCCAGAGATAGGGCTGACCCCCTGGGTTCTGTTAGACCTTCTAGGGGTCTTCTGTTTTCTGTACCAACAAGCTCTGTTTAAACTGTGTAGACTTCACTCATAGACTCATAGACTTTTAAGGACAGAAGGACCATTATGATCATCTAGTCTGACCTCCTGCACAACCCACCCCACACTGTAACAAACCTCCAACCCTAACAAACCTAAACCTCCAACCTTTAGTTTCTAGTCCTCAAATCGTCAAGAAAAGACCTCAAGGTGAGAAGAGAATCCTCCAAGGTGCAGAGAAGCCCCCCACCAGTGCAGCTGAGGCAACAAACCTCCAGGACCTCTGCCAATCTGCCCTGCCAGAAAATTCCCCCCACCCTGAAAATATGAGGATGTGTTAAGCCAGCACCACCAAGAGCCCCAAGGGCCAAGACTCACCATCTCTCCCCTCTCATTTGGCTCCATTACCTCTATTCCCCATATTTTACGCATTGGCCATTGTCTTGTCTGTCTGTCTCTGTGTCTGCGGGAGCTGGAGATCTAGCTCTGTTGGTTGCCCCAGGGGGGCAGCAGGACCAACCTGGCCCGCCTGTGCATGATGTGGAAGGATGTGCTGATGGATCTGAGAAGGTGACCCAGGAAAGCTGAAGCAGCTCTGTCTGGAGACAGGATGGTGGAGAGAGTGAGAGGAGAGACAGAGCTCTTTGAGAGTTTGTATGGAGTTGTTCCTCAGCATCACCTCATCCATTCCCACCTTCTCCACTTTCCACACACCCACACCTCCTCAGGCTCCTGTCTCCTCTTTCCTCTCTGCCCAGAGGCCAGGCCTTTCTGTTTTTTCCCACCTTCAGTTTGGCACACCTTTGCAAACCACTTGAAAATGAGAAATGAAGAAATGAAAAAAAAGGAAATGGAATGAGGTTTTTGAAAAATTGAGGAAGGCTGGGCAGGTGGTGGGGCTGGGGGTGGAGAGGGGAGAGGGGGGGCAAAGCGCTGCAACTCTCTGCTGCATGGAGCCAGACACGCGCTGGAGTGAGTGAGGGCAGCAGTTTGGGGGGAGGAGTAGGGGGGGGGGAAGGGGGGGCAGTCAGGGGACAGGGGGGGGGGGGGGGGGGGGGGGAGGAGGGGGGGGCAGGGGACAGGGGGCAAATTGGATAGGCATGGGAGTCAGGAGGGAGAGGAGGGGAGGAGGGGGGGGGGGGGGGGGGGGGGGGAGTTGGGTGGAGGGGGGGGGGGGGGGGGAAGGGGACAAGAGGAGGGAGAGAGGGGGGGGGGGCTGGGGGGGGGGGGGGGGGCGGGGGTGTGGGCTGCGGGGGGGGGGGTGGGTGGGGGTGGGGGGGGTGGGGTGGGGGGGGGGGGGGGGGGGGGGGGGGGGGGGGGGGGGGGGGGGGCCACGGGGCCAGGGGGGGGATTCAAAGGGCTCTGGGGGGCGGCTCTGGGCTGGAGGCTGATCCCTAAGCTCCCAGCCGCCGCCGAGAGTCGGGGCCTGCGTCTGCCGGCGGGGTGGGGGCGCGTGGGCTGGGAAGGGGGAAAAATAAAGGGAAAAATGAAATTTTAGCACTGGAATTGCTACTTTACAGCAGCAGCCATTTTTTTTTTTTTTTTGAAAAAGGAAGACATTATATTTGCAAGCAAATTTAGAAAGAAAAAAGAAGGAACAAAAGAATAATAAAAGGCCTCAACTTTTCCTCATTATGGAGGACAGTCTTTATAATATGCATCAGATATCCTCCAATCACACAAGCTGAAAATTGTTCCACTTTACTGCCCAATCACTGTTTTGTGCAATTCAAAGAACCTGCTGAACCCACCACAGGAACCGCGAAGGGCACTGTGGTGGGAGCTGGGGAGGTGTGGGGGGGGTGGTGGGGGGGCAGGGGGGAGCAGGGGGGTGGAGGGGCAGGGAGGGTGGAGGGGGGAGGAGGGGAAGGGGGGCGTGTGGGTGGGGGGGGTGGGGGTGTGGGGGGGGAGCCCAGGACAGGGGCAGGGAGGGGGGGGGGAGAGCCCAGGGCTGGGAAGGACCTAACAAAACCCCCAGCTGGCCCCCCTGCCCACCCCTGTCTCCATGTGTCCTGTGTGTGTCTGTCTCTCTCTGCTCCCCCTGTCTGTCTGTCTGTCCTGGTGCTGTGCTGTCTCCATCATCCCTCCATCCATCTGTCCCTGGCTGTCTGTCTGTCCAGTCTGTGTGGCTGTCGTGTGTGTGTCATCATCTGTCATCCCTGGCTGTGTGTGTCTGTCTGTCAACCCTGTGTGGTGTGTGTGTGTGTGGTGTGTCGCCCCCCCCTGCCCTGTGTGTGTCTGTGTGCTGCCCCTGCTGCCCACCGGCTGTCTTCGGCTGACGACAGAGACAGCTGCTGCTCTGCTGCTGCTGCTGAGCTGCGAGCTGTGTGGCCCTCCTCCTCCCACCTCCCTGCTGGCAGGGGGCGGGCAGCTCCGGCCCGCCCGGCAGCTGGCATTGGCTGGGCAGGGGTCCCCAGGGGCCAAGCCCAGCCCACCCGCCCCGGGGAGCACAGGGCCTGGGGCCCAAACATTGGTGGAGCTGGGCCCACCCTCGGGATTATTGGTGGGGCCTGGGCTCCACGGGCCCATAGAACTCGCCGCCTATGGGTGGTGGTGTCATCCCCTGTGCATAGTGGGTGTAAAATGCTACACCAAAAAATACACCGCACAAACAAACAGTCACACAAATCCAGACATACCCCCATGCTGCCTGTGCAGTGTATGTGGCAGGTGTATGATTCTGGGGTTTGCTTTTGTGTATGAATTGTGGAGAGCAAGTGCTGTTCAGGTGACAGCAGTCAGCTTTCGAGTTCTCTTACTGCTCAGTCATGCCACCACTACAAACACTGTGTGATCCTCTTCCAGTAGAGTGGGCATCACATGTTCCCTCTCTGAGTGACTTCTGCAAGGGGCTGGGTCGGGTTGATCTCTGCTGCTTTGTCCAACACCACCTGAACACCGGCCACTGAACAATTCTCTTTGAGATGCGCTGGGGCAGGGATGTAATGTCAAAGGAAACAGAGCCCCGGGTGATTACAAATAGATTATGAAATACAGGATCCCCTTGCCTCTTTGGTATTTAGCTATTTCTAAATAAACAAGTCATCTTTAATGCTGTGTCTTTTCTTAAAAATGATCTCTGCTGACCAACCTACTTATATGGCCACTCTGCCCTTATATCAAAGTCATCCCCAGTATTTAAAGGTAAAAATGACAGTAACAATCTCTCTACTTCTCAGACTGTAAGAAGAGAAGTCTGGTGAGCTTCTAGGTTTTGTCATGGTGGGATGTGTGTGTGTGTGTGTTGGGGGGGGAGTGATACTTGTGTTAGTGAGAGGATGGCCCAGTGGTTATGATGCTAGTCTGGGACTCTAGACATCTGGATTCAATTCCAAACTCTTCTACAGACGTTCTGTGTGACCATGTGTCTGTTTCCCCCTCTGGAATGTGGGGAATAATAGAACTGTTTCATCTCCTAGGTGAAGATTGGGGGTGCTCAGATGCTAGGATAGGGGGAGACACATAAGTGCTTTAGATAGAGTGGCCATGTCTTTGTGGAGTGACAGGGGGCGGTTCTCTAGCTCTTTCTCTGTGAAGGATTTATTGAGGGAAAGCTACGCCCAGACGTCAGTTTTGCATTTAGTCATAAGCATGCTGAGAGGAGCAGAGAAAAGGACACCGAAAAGGCTACGTGGTTTCATAACAGGGTAGCGTCTAAGATGCCACAAAGAGCCCAGTGTGTCCAAAAAGGACAAGTATGGACACCTGAGCACGCTTTACTGCCCACGGAAAACAAATAGAAATGCACGCCACACACACACACACACACACACACTATGTTTAGGGACATGGGCATGCATTTTCCAGTGCTAGAGGGGTGTAGAGTGTGAAAAATTGGCTATGCTGTTGTGAATAAGTCTTTCTCTCCCCTCTCGACCTCTCTTTCCTTGTCAGTTCTTTTGTATGGCAGTGGGAAATGCCATTTCCTTGCAGGATCACGCTCTCTCTTTCTCTCTGTCTATCCCCATACACCCCCTCTATCTATCTATCTATCGATGTGGGGCAGAGCTCAGTGAGCCATCTTAGATGAGACTATGCGAGAGCCACTCTGATGTAGGGACAAGGGAAGGCACTGTGGGGCCTAGAGGGAGGCGCTGTGGTGTGGAGCCAGAGGGAGGCGCTGTGGTACGGGTCAGCAGGGCACTGTGGTACCATGGGAAGCCGGGCTTAGTCTGAAATGTTCTCTAGTGATATTCCGCTTATTGCAGGCTTTTCTACTGCCCCATCATAGACTGTTCATAATGGCTGCTCCTGTTATAATTAAACTCTTCTTTTAATGAGATACTAAATCCAGCCTACAAGGAAGGCTCAATGAGGATTTTTATCTGTGCCAGGAGACATTTGCACCCTCATCTTCCCCTGTCTCCCGCCCCCTCCTGAAGCCTTGGTGTGGGGTGTCTTTCACTAGCCTTCAGTGTCTTCACAGGGAGACTTAATCTGCATCTCCTATGATTAGTTAGATGTATTTTTAGCCTAGTGGAATCAGGGAAGGATGAATGAGGATGGGAAGGGGGTCATTTCTATGGCTGGCGAGGATGTGCTATCCTGATAATCGCCAAAAAGGAGCTGATGGCCAGATCTGTGAGTGGACATAACCCTTTTGTGGACTTCCCCATGAGGATCTTCAAGTGCTTTTCAGACAACAGGGCCTCCCCCTGTTATGGCTTTGGAAAGCCAGTATTCTGCTGCAGGCCATGCCAGCGGGCAGCTCCCATGGAGGGACCTATGACAGATGGAGTCCCTCCGGGGATGCTGGAGGAGCGTGCACAGGATGGCGATCAGCAGGAGGTGCTCCCCCTTGTCCCAGCCTCATCCCTGCTCCACTCGCACTGCAGGCATGAATAATCCCCAGACGCTGGCAAACAAGGGACTGCATCCCCAGCTGGTGTAAATCAGCATAGCTTCGTTGGGGTGCTGCTATTTGACACCAGCTGAGGATTTGGCCCAGAGAGTGAGTTCTAATCCCATCTGTGTCGGTGACTCACCTTAGCTAGAGCCTCGGATCCCCATGTGTGAAACCTGCCTCACCCGACAGCTGTGGGGATTCTCAAGGGTCTGGGCAGCACTTCGAAGAGGCAGGGCACTGTATATTAGTGTGAATAATTCTTCTTACATGACAAGCCCTGCCAGGGAAATTAACTAAGGGTAACAGTTTTAAAAATCCCATTTTCAAAAGTGACCTGGGCACTTAGGAGTCTAAGTCTCACTGAAAGTCAGTGAAACCCAGGTTCAGAAAAATCTGCTTTCAAATAGGTTACCACGGAAACCATTCTTTTAGTATTAGGGAACATTTTCCAAAAGCATCTTAGTGACTCAGGAGACAGAAATTCTACTCCAGTAGACTATGGGGTAATCACCCAAGGGAAAAGATAGCAGTTCTGTTGTTTCAAACTAGGCAGTAGACGTTATACAGATGGAAACAAGCCTAGGCAGGCTTAAGGGGGAGAAATGTGTGATGAAATGGTGGGGTTTTGTCCTGAGTCTTTAGCACCTTCCAACAATGGGCTCAGACCTGGAGCTTGTACTGAGTGCAACATCAAGAGGTCAGGGGGATTGTCTGGGTGTAACTAGGAGAAGAATTAGATCTCTGGTCTCAGGTGGGAAATCAGTGGGAGTTTTGCCTGAGCAAGGAGTTGCTCAGGACAACTTTATAAATGTTAATGTATTAAGACTTCACAACTTCTCCCAGCTCTGGGAGGTGATCGTTATTATTCTCGCTTTACAGGATGAGAAACTGAGGCTCAGAGAAACTAAGGCCCAAAATGTCAACCTTGGATGTTTAAAATTATCCCCGTAAATCCAAAATGAATCTCTCAATAAGGCCTACTTTTGATGGTTTCTGAACATCTCCCATTGCTTTTGAAATGTTGGCCTGTGCAATTGCGCAGGTATATGGCGGAGTACTTAATCAAAAGTACTTAATCATTTTGGATGCCTCCGTTTTTGGAGGCCCAGACTGAGGCAATTTAGAGAGGACCCAAATTTCAGAGAACGGGTGCTCCGCCCTTTTCTGAAAATCAAGACCCTTTTGGGTACCTCGTGTTGGGCACCCACAAGCAAGTCCTTTTTGAAAATGTAGGCCTAGCATTGCTGACTCCCACAACTCAGGCCTGTCCATTGCACCACAATCCCTCATGACGATGCCCACTCTGGGTCTATGATTAAGCCCACATGTCACCTCCAGCCCCCAAGAATGATCTTCATTTAACCATCATAATTTTGTGGCACAGTTTTACCACCTCAGTAATGAAATTCAGGCACCCCGTGCTCCCCAAATGTTTTCATCAGTGGACACGCTTGTCTGTCATTTACACCCCTCTCCCAAAACTGCCTCCTCGCATGGCTGTGTGTGTTCTCTGTCAAGTTCAAGCTGAATTTCAAGCTCCAAGGCCTGGCTCCAATGTTTCGGTTCTTCAGCTATGTGCTACATCTGGAGTGTTTGCACAAGCAGTGCATCATGGAGAGGGAAAGGGGAGGGGGGTTGTCAGCAAAAGGCCCCATGCTAATCTTCTCCTTCAAGATGGGGCCCTTTCGGAAACCTGTTTTAATATTCATGGTCTTTAGGTAAATAGTCTCTGAGTTAGGCTGTCAGTTTCTGCAAATGTGCCTGTCTCGCTGAGCTACTGCACATTTATCAGTGAGTAAACAGTGACAGGAGTAGGGGGATTAGGGAATTAAATTAGTGTGTAACCACTCTCCTTCTCAAGTTTTTGGCATTGCCTTGTGTGTATTTTGTTCCAAGAAGTTTAGAAAAATATCGCTCTCTCGCTCACTCACACACACGCGCGCACACGCTTGAAATCTCTGGTCTCCTTTTCTCTCCTTTCTAAGGATGTGATCTCATCCAAATGAGATCATTACAATCAGAATCAAGGAAGCAATAGATAAGGCCTGGGAGAAACTTGCAGATGCCAACCCAGGTCTTCTGTCTCCCTCCTGATCCTTTGAAGATTCTCCAGCTGGGTTTCCCAACTAATCTACACTTTTCCAGTGGGCTGAGCTATCACTTCCCTTCTGTGCCAGTTTTTTCTTTTCCTTCCCCTTCCACTTCCCATGGGGCATAGATTCTGCCATCTGCCTGGCAATGATCAGGTTGCAAGCCTGGCAGTGCCAGTTCCTTACTGTATTTGTTACCATACCCTGACACACATCCACAACACTCCATGGTCCCCTCGGTTCTTATTCAAAAGAAGGTGACACTTTAGGCAACTTTTGGAGCTAAACCCATGATAATTGTAAATCACCCCAATTAGATCTGGATGTGGCTAGGTTCCATCTTTCATCATTCAACACCACGGACAGTCTGTGTGCGCCAGCTGTAGCTTTTTGGTTGTTCAGCACCATGGACAGAGCATGCCTCACTTGTCCTGCAGTAGGATTTCACATGCAGAGAGCATAAAATGGGGCAAGTGGAAAGAACATTACCGTAACTCTATCTTAGCTTAGTATTTCTCAGCCTGTGCTAAGCCAATCCACTGGCTTGTATGCTACTACAGATGGATTAGCAGCACCTTTCTGTCTCTCCAGCCTACAGGGTTTGACTTGTATGTGCTGCTGCTGTTTTCCAGTGCTCTATCCCCTCAGCCTCATTACCATCACCGGGTCCTGCAGAACTGTGCAGACCACTCCCACCAACCTCTGTAACTCTCTCTGGGTTCTCAGTGTCTCACGCTCCAACCTTAGGGGATGAACCTCCTGAGGGTACTGCTCAAAACTAGGTCTAAAGTCCAAGTCAACAGGAGTAGGTCCAGTAATAGTCACTACATAGGGTAGTGTTTGCAAAGTCTGGACTCCACTTGTTTTCAGGAGCTGGAGTATTTTAAGGTCTCCTAGTGGGCATGGGTAGCAGATCAGACTATTCAATTATCCCTCCCCTGGTTGGTTGCAGGCATGGAGGCAGCAGAGGTCTCCATGTGTCCCCTGAACTTCCTTGCAGGGATGACATGGTGGGAACTCTGCCCACTGCACCATCCTGCCCAGAAGACATAGGAACCAGGGCAACTCTTAAGGATAATGGTGTGGGAGGATCCCATAACAAGTTGTGGGGAATGGGTATCTGGGGGGTATCAGGAGTAGGGGGTATTTATGAACTCCAAGCTGGATAATGTGCTGTGAAACCCACCGAAACCAAGTGTTGGCCAGTGCTGTTCAGCTCTGATTTCCAGATGCTTGTGGGAAAAGAAGAATACCATACAATCAAAAATGCCACTTTATGCCCCCACAAACTCCCATTACATTGTATTCACATTTTAGGAGCGAATGCATTAGGGATTTCCATAGAAGGTGAAAAATGAAGCAACCACCCTGGAGCAACTGCTAGGGCTGAACAAATCGCCGTGCAAAAGCTAAAGCTGCTGCTGCCGATGTGGTGTAAAGTCCTCTTAGCCATGCACTGTGCTCCCTGCCTAGCCTGCCTTCCTCCCCATGGCACATCTCAACTCAGCAAACGCACATAGATGCCACCCAGCTGGGAAAGGAGCCAGAGCACATGCTCCCATGAAAAGGCCGACAGGTTCAGTGGCCCCTGTTCCCAGGGATGTGTTCAAAAGGAAAGTCCAAAACAGCTCATACAAACCCAGTCCCTTTTCCTTCTTCCCTGTCGTCCCTTTTCCTTCTTCCCTGTCCTCCCCTCCCATGTTGGGTGGAATAATCAGGCTTCCCGAGACGTTTCTGTTCCCTGTTTAGTTTGTGTTTTATGGCACATTCTTTATTGTCGCCAGAGCTGTGTGCGTCTCTGTAACTGTCCTGTAGACTGGTAGCATTTCCCATGCAGGTGGGATTATTTTATTTGGTTGTTTGGCCGGGGAGGGTGTGAGGATCTTTTCACAGAAGCTCAACGGCGAGCCCCACTTTGCAGCCCCGCAGAGCAGTAAAGGGGCGTAAGGAGACTGCCTGGGGCGCTGGGGGAAATCAAGTGCCAATGGTGCTACTGCTGTTGCCATGCAGAGGGTTTGGGAGTAGGAGATTCTGTTTTCACACACACAGGCTTTCCCTGTGTAGAGACACATTCAGCAGGAGGGCAGAGTTTGTCCTGGCCTCCCTCTGGACACATGTTCCCTGGGGAAGGATGTTTGGATTCCAGAACCTGCAGATCCCCTGAGCTAAGACCGTGTGAGGGGAGCCATGCTGCCCATGCCTGCCACGGGCTCCCTGCCCTTAGGCAGTTTCTTAGTGCAGTGGAGTGAGGAGAGGTAACATACATTAATGATCACATGGTCAGAGTTAAACCGTGTCCCTGAAGGGCTTGGAGGAGCATGATGCTGCTGGCAACAGCCATCTCCAGCAGCGGGGCATCTTTTGCTGGGCCAGGGTAGAACAGGGGACCATGTATCCCCAGCTCTCCTCTCCATCCTGCCACTGTGATCTGCCGGTCTTCTCTCAGAAGGTGTCAATGGCTCTTTGAAGGTTAATTACAGCTGGGCTGGAGACCAGACACTAACAACCGAACCAAACCACCCACGTGCAGTGCTGTGACCCGAACAATAATGCGGGATGACGCTGGAGCTCAGGGATTGCTCTTAATGGGATGTACTGGAGAGAAAACAGACCACTGGCCTAATCAGCGCTATGATGAAGGGCTTTCTTTGCTTCCAGCAATGTAATATTGTAGCCTAACGCACGCAGGATGAATCAGCCACCTCCTGTATGTTTGGAGCCAGGTGTGTGTGAGGAGCAGAAGCACCCGTTTCAAACTAAACTGCAGTGGGTTTTGTGGTTGGAGCTGGGTGAGGAGAGCCCGGTGCCTCTCCTGGAAATGGCACTTCTGTGGTTTATGTCAGGAGGAGCAATGCTGCATAATGCATTATGGGCCCGGCTGCTTCTTATTTAGAGATCATGAGCTAATGAAGGCCCAATAGAGATATTGATGCGGCTGCTAAAATTTCAGCTATGGATTGCAACTTACTAAACAGAGCAGAGGCGCTAGGGAGAAAGGGACGGTTTAACTCCTTCCTGCCACCCCAGCCACACATCCACAGAGCCAAAAATGAGCTAAGCAGAGGGTTCACTGCCTGGGACATTGCAAAGACACTAAAAGAATGCCCTGGGTTCTGGATTTCTAATTTCATTGTAAGTGTCCTATATTGGTCTTGATGAAATCAAACCTTTTACCACATAGACAGGCCTTGATCCTACAACTGAATCTCCTGTAACTAGACCATTGAAGGAGGTGAAGACTATGAGCTTGCGTCACTGCACGAGTGAGTTGCTGCACTGCAGCTAACCTAGGAGTAGAGCGGGGCAACTTTTTTTCCTGCAAATAGTACATTTGCCAAAACTGGCGTTTTCCAGGGCCCTGAAACGATTCACAAATTTGGGTTGAATTCAGTGGCTAGTTTCAGCCAGGAAAAAGCCTGAAAACAAACATTTTGGAAATGTGCACACGGTTTTATTGAGAAAATGTTGTTCTCAGGTGGATACTTTGTGTTGGAAATGTCATTGTGAAGGGATTTTTGAACCATTTTGTCCAACCCAAGCGAAAATGTTCCCGTTTTGCCTTTCATCGAGGAAAAAAAACAGAAAAAAGAAAGAAAGAAGTTTGGGTTCCAAATGATCGCCTGCCCTTGGATTTTTTAGTTCAGTCATTGAACCAAAAAAAGCATTTGTTCTCTCAGCTCTGTGAGGCAGCGAGAGTGGATTTGGGGTACATCTACACCACAAATGAAGGCTACTTCTACACATGGAGCTAGGGGTCCGATTCCCCGATCACATGGACACACACACCCCCAGCTCTGATTGAGCTAGCTCATAGCATAGTGATGTTGCCATGGTAGCACAGGCAGAGACCAGTGGTGGTACAGGTTAGCCACCTTGAGTACAACCCTGTCTGGGTGGTGTGGGTACGTGCCCAGGGCGGCCAGCCCATGCCCCTCCTCAATGCTGCCTGTTACTGCAGCTGCACGATTGTTCCTAGCATAATGGCCCGATGAGAGCTAGCATGGACTCCTCACACCCCCAGCTCCAAACGTAGATGTAGCTTTAGGTATAACAATAGCATGGACAGGCATATTCACGCTACCTATAATCTAGCTAGTGTGGGTAATGGCAGTGAAGACGCGGTGGCACAGGACTCAGCCTAGGCTAGCCACCCAAGTGCAAGCCCGACAGGGACCCTGGGTTCGTACTCAGGTTGCTGGCCCGTGCCAGGATCCATTCTGCTGTGTCTTCACTGCTATTGTTACCCACGCTAGGTAGATTAAAGCTAGCATGCCTGCAACGCAAGCACCCCTTCACACGCAAGGCAGTTATACCTGAGAGTACGTCCAGACTACCCGCCGGATCGGTGGGTACCGATCGATCTATCGGGGATCGATATATCGCGTCTCATCTAGATGTGATATATTGATCCCCAAACACACTCCCGTTGACTCCGGAACTCCACCAGGGCTAGCGGCGGAAGCGGAGTCGACAGGGGAGCCACGGCCGTCGATCCCGCACCGTGAGGACGGGAGGTGAGTCGAAATAAGATATGTCGACTTCAGCCACGCTATTCCCGTAGCTGAAATTGTGTGTCTTACATCGACCCCCACCCCCAGTATAGACCAGGCCTGAGTGTGACCACGCTGTGACACAACCCTGGAGCCACACAGAGTGGCTGGGTTAGCAGACTGATTGGATTAGCAGTTGATGAGTTGGAACTCAAATTGCTGCATTCCCATTGTTCAAACACAGCCACCCCCTACAGCCCGAGACACATGAGCCAGTCAGCGCGAGCTTAAAGCACCACGTAACTTGAGCTGGAGAGTTGTGTGTGTGGATGGGTGTCGGGTTAGGGGCAACACCCAAGTTATAGCTCAAGCTAATGATGCAGTGAAAGTAAACCCTTCATGTGGGGGCAGGGGGGCTTAGTAAGCACAAATCAGGGTTTTGCATACATTGCCCAGAGTTCTAGGGTTTCGGGAACCTTTTCTGTTTTTTTCTCAAAAACCAGATGGAGTTTGCCAACCTTTCTTTCCTGCAATTTAGCTCATTCTGAGGTTGCTGAAATTGAAAAATATGTTTCCCCAGCTAAAGAGGGAACTCTGTGTGCTGTATGTGGATTGGCAGAAACCCCTACCTCTTCATATAATTTATAGACACCAAGCGCTGGTAATTGGTAGGCTAGATAAGATTTGGATGGATGGATAGGTAAGTACTGTGGGGTTTTTTTCATTAGGATTTTTCTCTCTCCTCTCTGGCACCTTTCACAGTCTCTGTTTTTCACCCTGTTGTTTTTGTCTCTCTTCTCTGTTCCTTTGTTCACTGCCTCTCTGAATCGGAACATGAACTCGATAACATGAGAGTTGAAATTTTTGAGTCCGTGATGTTCTGGTGACTCTGAAATTAGGCAGAAGAATTTCCCCCGCCAGCTCAGCTCATGAATAGGTCTTGCAGATTTCATCGGATAACAAGCCATAAAGCTTTCTTCCCCCGGAATCGTCCTGACTCAGAATTTGTAGGAGACGGGGCTGCTTTCGCCTGTGTTGTTCCTGTTACAGCATCGTCACTACAGAGATAAAACACAGAGTTACAATGCAAGGAGCATGTTCTTTTACTGCAAGGCATAGTCTGACAAGTGGCCGTATAATGACAATCGGCACCTAGACACCTGGAGCTTAAGGTGCCTTGATACCATGGTGATCACAGGGAGCACTAACAACAGGCAGAAGGCTGGAGCGGGCTGGAACCCTTCTGACTGTGCTAATTCCTGTGACTGTGCTTGGAAAAAAAACATGCTCTCACCCTACTTCTCAGCTGGGATGGAACAGGCAGGGGCTGGAGTGAGGGGCTCCCCTGGATATGGGATGGAGAGTGACTTGGGGCACAGCCCGGAGTAATGGATGAGGGGTAAATAGCACTATCCCAGGAGCAGTCCCAGTTCTTTCTCTGCTTCCTCCTTGGTCCAAGGAATGGCGGGGGGAGGTGGTAATTCGCTCCTGGTTTATTCCTGTGGCAGATGATGATGCACTCCCCTGCCCTCCTCTGATGGCTCAGCAACCAAGGTCAGTGAGTTCAGGGTTGGAGCTGAGCCAAGACACCACCCACCTGCTGTGGAGAGGGAGTCAGTGGGCACCCATCACACACTCACTCCATCATGCCTGAGCCCAAGATCCAGGTAGCCCATGCAGAGGTGTAGTGACAGGTTCTTCCTCCCATGCCTGGACGCCTATCCCAACTCATAGGCTAACTCTAAGTCTGCCATCCTCTTACAAAGCATGGGCCCTGTCCTGCAACCCTCCCTTAGTCATCTGCACTCCACCTAGCCCAACCGGCTTCAGCAGCACACCTGGAGTGAGTGAGGATTACTCATGCAAGCAAGGACTGCGGGGGAAGAGATCAGCACCCCAAACACCGACTAGCAGCCCAGGAGGAATTGCCCCTAATTAACCTGGCATGGCACTTGAAGCAGCACAGTACATTTTGCAACTTCTTTTTTTTTATTCATATTCATTTGAAAATTCCAAATTTCCTTCTCTAATCATGGGCTATTAGTGTGAGGATTGGATCGCATCAGGGGTTGGGGGTAGGGGCGACAAGAAAAGGCCGGGGTTGAACATAAACAAAGTGGGTCCTGTTTCTGAAGCACTATTTGCCCAGATTAATACAATTTATGAAATAACAACCCCTGCAGTGCCTTTGTCCCAGCAAACATTTGCTTTGTGGATTAAGCCTCGTTTCATTTTATTTTTCCATTTCATTTCTTTCCCCGACCCGTCTTCGAGCCCCATGGGCTGCAGACGGACATGGGGAACCTCCGCCATCCCTCCTCACTGAAGTGGAACGGTGAGAATTGCATTTCTTTCATTCTCCTCCTGCTGTCCTGAAGGGAGGGGGTGGACCACAGGGTCTTCCTCGCTGAGCAGAGCAGTCATTCTAACACCCCATCTCATTCCACTGCCTGCGATAAATTGTGTTCAGGGTGAGGAGAATTTGAAGTTATAGCCCCCAAAGTCTCTCTCTCCCCCTTCCCCTCCATTCTCTTTTAAGTATTATTTTTAATATCACTAGGACACAATATGGGAATTTCATCCCAGGTATCAGCTTCAGGAGCTAGCTGAAACTATAAGAATATCCATAGTCAACCATCTCCTTAGGGAATCAATGCCTTAAGAACATAAGAATGGCCATACTGAGTCAGACCAAAGGTCCATCCAGCCCAGTATCCTGTCTACCGACAGTGGCCAATGCCAGGTGCCCCAGAGGAAGTGCTTGCCTTTTTTTTTTGTTTCTGTTTCCTTTCCTTTCCTACAATATTTTTTAGTGTTACAAGAGAGGTTCTGGTTTTATTCTGGACTTCTGGTCTTGTACAAGAAATCTATCTGTCCTTTAGTCTAATATAATCTAATCTCCCTACCCACCTACCCTTCTCTCTCGCTCTCTCTCTTATATCCATTTGGGTGCCTAGGCTCTGAATATATCATTTAAGTGCAGTCACTATCACTGTCCAAGAACAGGATATTTTCTCCATCTTCCTACCCCCCTCTCTACACGACTTCTTTAAGGAAGGGGATAATCTTGCTGACCGTTCCTTAGCCGCCTTTATCTTGCAAAGAGCTGGGCCTTTTCTTGTGCTCTGAAAGAGTGGGGGTGGGGGGTAGGGGACACAAACTCGATCTGGTCTCCTGTGGTAGGGAATTTACATCCCAGGACTGTGGTAGGATCTTCCCCCACCCTCCCTGCATTTAAATCTCTGGATTCCAGAAGGGATAGTCCTTTCTAGTGGCACGGCTTTATTTGTCGCTTGGGGTAGGCACGGGGCTGATTATGTTTCATTCAAATAAGCATCACTTAGTGGAACTGTCCTCACAAGTGCATTCCACTGTCGAGCAGTCCCTGTACTGCTGAATCCGAGACAGGCTGTCACAGGCAGCAAGCCGTGGATTTCACTCCCGCCGTTAGGATGTAGATCAGAACAAGTAAACCCTGATCTGTGCGTCGTGCTATAAAGGCCGTCAGGGCGCTGACAATGTGGCAGTTAAGCAGTGTGGCAATTAGGAGGGCTTAATTTCTGCCCCATTAATTCCCATCTCCCCGCAGTGACGAAGTTTACATAATAGCGCCAGGCTGTGAAGGGTTTATTTTTTCAATCTGCATTGTTTCTAACAACGTAACCAGGTAAATGCCTTGATGGAGTCGACCACATAGCCAAGGTAGCATTACTAATTTGATTATGTCGCTGTGACATTATTAACCCACTCAACCATCCTTTGGATGCTTGGCTGCACCCTGAATTATATAGTATGTTTCCTTCCTCACACCTATCTCAGGATTTTCCATCTGTCTAATCTGTCCTCCTCTAGTACTACAGTATTCCACAACAATCGCCTGCAATACTCTGCCTTCCGACCAGCTGGCTAAGTGTCTTTCCATCTCTCTCTCTCTAGTCAAGTCACACACCTCACAATGGTACGATTTGTGTTCTTTGCTTTTTGGATCGCTCAAGGGAAGTGTTAGAAGCTTCTTGCCCAACACCCACTAAGGTCTACCAAGCAATCATTTCACTGTGACTATGCCACCCTACCTTTGCTGATTTGCTCTGTCTGTCGCTCATCGTTACATTATTATTACTTCTTATTATTTAGGGATGGTACTGTAGGTGCGGTACTGTATGTGGGGATGGTACTGTAGGTGCGGTCGGTACTGTATGTGGGGATGGTACTGTAGGTGCGGTACTGTATGTGGGGATGGTACTGTAGGTGCGGTACTGTATTTGGGGATGGCACTGTAGGTGCGGCACTGTATTTGGGGATGGTACTGTAGGTGTGGTACTCTATTTAGGGATGGTACTGTTGTTTTTCCTAGTACCTAGGAGCCCCATGGACCTAGGCCCCATTGCGATGGGTACGGTAGAAACACAAAACAGAAAGATGGACCCTGCCTCAAGGAGCTTGCAATCAAAATGTAAGACAAGAGACAACAGGCGCTGGAATAATGTGTATAGTGGGGGCGCTCAGAGCCATTAAACCAAACTGTAAACCCTGTCTATGATGGAAACCACTTCAAGCCAGGGGGTGTGGCAGCACCCCCGGCCCCCCTAATTCCAGAACCTATGACAACATATCGAGACACACAGAGGGGTACAAGGAATCAGTGACACAACAGTCAGTGGTCTCAGCGGCCTAATCATAGTCACGTTTATTGCAATGATTTTAAGTGTTCTTGGAGAAGGGCAGCTTTTTACTTGAAGGTGTGTACAGCTCCTAGCACAGTGGGGTGCTGATCCTTTATTGGGCCCTGTAAGTGCTACCACAATACAAAGAATACATAATAATATTAAAATGATACAGCACTGGAAACTATCTGATAGGGAGCAATCTTGGGGGCATGGATGAAGTGACTTAATAGGTCTTTTCCATTTCAAAAACCTATGATTCTCTAATTCCATTATACTAAGCTAATAATAATAATAATAAATTAATAAAGATGGCTTCTTCCACACACACCTTGCAATGACCAACACAAAATAAGTAGCACATTAGCAGTTTTTCATGTCTTTGTTCAGTAGCAACCCACAAGGAGCGGCTCAGATGATTAGAAAGAGAAAAGATGCGTACGTTTAAGAGAGAGATGGTGATCCGCAGCCTTTATTTCAAAGCAATCGGATTCTAAAGTGCACTTGGTCTGTGTTTTGTCTCATTTGCAGGAAGCCGAGGAATCAGTCTTGATTCATTCCCTGCACTAGTTTGTAACAATGTGAGGTGTTAAATAAAGAGGCCTGATTATACTATTTACCAAAATGCACCAGCATATGTCACATTTCAGTAGTGGCCCAGTGATGTTGGTGAGTGCAGCCGGCTCTTCAGAGCTTCAGGGAAAGTCAAGTAGGGGGTTGATTTTTCCTTATTTTTTTCCCCTTTAGGCCATTAGTTGCCATAACAACCGAATGCATTTTGTTGTTGTTTTTCCTCACTGTCGCAGTGTCCCATGATTTTGCAAATAGAGTGCTTAAAAAAACCGTAGCCTGCCCCACAATCACTGCAACATGTGCACAAGCATACACACCACGGACACTTGGAAAAAACACACACACACGTTGACACACACATGCCCCCCACCATGTCACAGACACAGGCACACGGCTTACCACACAAAAGATTGAAACACCGATGCACCCCACCCCATCACAGGCCCAGATACCACCCCACCACAGACACACACAGAGTACACACATCTGCCCTGACACACACGGCCAACCACAACACAGGAACACTTACATATTTGTGAGTCACCACACGAGAGACAAAATAATACATTGTACACGTTCCTAAACCACAGTACACGACACACAGCTTTCCACTGACAGTTTGGTTACTAGATCCCTTCCCCACCCTCACACAGACACACTTACACACAGTACTTGTTGCACACACCTGTATTATACACATGAACTATACACCCCTGCCATTTACACTAACACACCACATACACACACAACTTACCACATGCAGGGCTTAACTATCCCATGCATGTGTATACATTACACACCTGATCCACTCATCAGGTGGCAGCTGCATGACACCCACACACATATAATAAGCTTATATGCAACATACACAAAGAAGGAAAGAAGAAGAGGGATGGATTTAAAGAAAACAAAGCTCAAGATGAAACAGTGTGTTCCCTCTTCAGTGTCCTGATGGGCTCTGAAATCTTGGAAATGTTAAATAACAGTTAACAGGTGAGACCATCAACCGATGTACTGAAATCTGCTCCAAAGCACCTGTCCCCTTTGCTAGGGAGCACAAATCAGCTTCTAGGGTTCTCTCCTTTATTCTTGGGGGGTGAAAAAAAAATTACAGCACAGGCTCTGAGTTTAATTGCTCTATAATGCCATCTTGTGGCTTCTAGACTCATGCATCTAATCTTTCCCTCTTTGTCACATTACTCTCCAAATGAGGCAATTATCATGCAATCTGCACAGGAAAGAAATCAGAGAAGGAGCAGAGCGAGGGGGATATCGGAGGAGGGGTGGAGTTTCTCCTTAGCTGCCATTGCTAAGCTCTGGATAGGTGCTGGCAATGACATGCATCTACTGGGCTTCACCAGCCACAAAGCAGAGCTTACCAGAGCTGGGCAGGAAACAGCTTTCCCATCCCCTGAACAGTTTTGAAAATTTGAAAAAAGAAATTCCCATCCCAAATTGGGATGAAAAGTCCAAATCTTGAGAATTTTCACAAACTGAAAATCTCCCCCCCTCCCCAAAAAAAATTGGGTTCATTATTGAAAAGTTTTGTTTTGTTTCAGAATGAAATATTTCTATTTTGGTTTTTGTTTACTTATAATTAGCTTAAATTTCAAAAGTCATTCCGAACCAGTAAACTGTATTTTTTTCACTTTCAAAATATCAAAACACCTACCTGTTTTGACAATTTTGAACCCTTTTTTCTTTCCCTACACTTTTTTGAGTCCAAAAACGTGTCAAAATCAGCCTTTTTCCACGATGTTTCAGTTTTGATGGCTTGGCATCTTCTGATGAAGAAAACAGTTTTGTTGGAAAAATTCCTGTCCAGTTCTAGTACCAGCCTCATCAGACCCTCCAAAAGAAATTGTGGGGTCATCAGGAATCCAACCCCAGACACATGAGTTTGTGGTTGTATTTTATGAAAGATCAGGCCTTGGAATATTATCTGCTTTCTGGCAGTGGATTAGCTCTCATGTCAGATGAAAAAGCAGAGCAATTGTTTTCTACGGGCTTGTCTATGAGAGAGTGATTTCATGGCACACCACGGTGTGAATCTACAGCACACCAGCTTCCAGTGCAGAAACATCCCATGTGGACACTGCTACAGCGCAGCGAAAGTGCCGTTTCGCATACTACTACTTCTTGAAAATGCACTATGCTAAGCTGAGCTGGAGCAGTGTCCACACGGAATGTCAGTGCACGCCAAGCTGGTGCACTCTAGATTCACACCCTGGCTGTGTAGACATGGCCTCAGGAATTGAAGAGGTAGCAACCTGATTCTGGTTTCACTCGCACTGCTATAGATCAGGAGCAGCTCAGTTGAAGCCAGTGTGATGTCACCTGTGTAACCCAGGTGGCAGTGAGAGGTGAACCAGGCTCAGAATCTCCTGGCCCTTTGTTGTAGGTAGAGCCGTGCGAATAATGGATTGTGGTTGTTTGTATTTCACATAGGTTCAGACTCAGATCCCCAGGATCCACACCTGCCCCTCTCCTTTCTGCAGAGGGTCAGCTCCAAAACTAGAAGCCCCCCCACTCTACCCATTTCCCATTTGGAAGTGACTGAGATCTCACAAGAAAAGCTTTTCTCATGAGATGTCAGCTGAGTCTCATGAGCACAGCTGACCTGCTGAGATGTCTCCTATCTGAGCTGGTGGGACTCTTGAAAGACACCGTTCAGGGCCAAAACCTTGTGAGAACAGTTTGGGAAGAATCCTCGGTCCTCATTCATCCTCAGCGCTGAACCCCAGCTAACCTAAGTCTATATCTCTAATTAATAATAATACATTAAATCATTAAATAAAAATGATGCAACTAGGAAGTATAAATAAACAAACAGGACCCAGTCATGCAGTCCTTACTCAGGCAGGACTCCCATCCAAATCACTGGGGTACACTCAGCTCTCCATTACACCAGCAGATGCTCAAAGATACTCTAATAACTTCAGTGGAGTGGCTCTGGGTTTAACCACTGGAGCTGTGAGCAGAGTCTATCCTTCAGGAAGGGCTGCAGGAATGGGCCCAGAGGTGATCAGCCAGAAGCATAGGACCGACCCAAAGCCAGTTGAAGTCCATTGACCTCAGCTGGCTCTGGACCATGTCGTTGTTCCACATATCAGCAAACGCTGTTGAATGAAAGAAATGCAACTGATTGCACTGGGAAGCACACAGGGAGGTTCCAGGTGTCGCCCCGACCCTGATGCAAGTGGATGCAATGTAGCCCAGGTCCACGCTTAAAGAAACACACCTTTTTGTCGTTGTTCAACAGAAAGCAATGAAATATTTTGGAGGCATCAAATGTGTCTCGAATGAGGAACATAGCTCATTTGTCCACTTTGCATCGTAATCAAACATACCCAGCCACTGACCATTTTTTAGAGCAGTTTTGTTTTCTCCATGGGTAGAAACCTGGCATGAGCAGCAAATTACCTGTGAATTACCTGCCCAGTGGCCAAGAAGCCTATTTACCACCTGTACCTAAATTCGTTGCGGGGAATTCGGCACCTCTCCAGTGAGAACAAACATCAAGGACAAAATCATTTATAGGGGATTGCTAGTCATAGCTGTCCTGCTCTCTTGTTTGCAGTGGGAGATTATACGGCGGGGAAACCAAACACAGGCTGCGAAGCAATAGGGCATGTTAGCAGCAGCGGCAACAGAAGAAAGTTTTTAGTGCGTCTTGTGTCGAGCTTGGTGTGGCATTTATTGGCAGCCTGTTCAGTCCCTTGAATGAAATGCAGAAGAACCCAAAACACTCTTAAAAAGAAGAAAAAGAACCTTGACGCTAGGGACAAAGGCAGAGGGGTAGGACAAAAAATGATGCAGGTAAGGGATGACTCAACTAGACAGGACCAGTCAGAGACCTAAACCTCTTCGTGTCAGTAAGGAAATGCTGGGATGGGCAGAGCTCTGCCCTTTACTGCCCCGTTGTCATTAGCCAGCCACACAGCCATGCACTTAAACACACTCAGAATGCGGGCGTGCCTAGACGCGTGCACGCCCCCAAGGGATTCAAAACCCAGCATCGCCAGCCAGTTCAGATCCTGGTTGACAACCCAAACCTTTGTTTTACCATGGGCCGAATCCAACCCCCCTGAACTGAGATTGAGTGCAATGAATTGGTGGGTGTGCCTGCCTATGGGCACTTGATGCCTCCGGCTGGATGGTTTCAGAATGGCTACATTGTGTCATAGCCCCTCTATTGACTATGGAGATCCTCCTTCTCCTAAAAAGTTAGGGACTTGTGCTTCTAAAGCAGAGGTGTCTGAGCTGTATCCCTGCTGCCCCTGGGATGTTTCATGTGTATGAAAGAGCAGCAGCCACGAAGTCCGGCATGGCCACATATTTCTTATGATACAATATTTCTTAATTTTTTGTACTGTGTCTTTCCCCATCTAGTCTATTTTATACTACAATAGGATGCCCTCCAAAGTCACTTAATGACACAGCTCTGCTTCACATAAAATCCTCTAGGAAACCCTGTATCCCAAAGTACAGCCCACAGATAAAATTGATGCTAGTGTGGAATCCAAAAGAAATAAGTGCGGGGGAAGGGGGAAAAGGGAGGTTTCCCAAGGGGGGCTGAAATGAGCTGGAGACCATCGTTCTCCCTTTGCCTTGCCTTTCTGTGGTCATTTGCCCCCGTGCAAAGCAGGTCTAAACGGCAGGCTTTGTAGGCGCTTACATCCACTCTGCCCATGGGGGAGTAACCTAATGCGATGGTGTCAAGTATCAGAGGGGTAGCCGTGTTAGTCTGGTTCTGTAGAAGCAGCAAAGAATCCTGTGGCACCTTATAGACTAACAGATGTTTTGTAGCATGAGCTTTCGTGGGTGAACACCCACTTCTTCAGATGCAAGCAGTGTTTGCATCCGAAGAAGTGGGTGTTCACCCACGAAAGCTCATGCTACAAAACATCTGTTAGTCTATAAGGTGCCACAGGATTCTTTGCTGCTTCTAATGCGATGGAAACACTGATCGGGGGAGCTGAGAAGCTGGAGGGGTCGAAGTCTGCAGCCACAGAGCTGGCACTAGCTGCAAAGGAGGGGAAAAAAATTGGAGATATACTAATCTCCTAGAACTGGAAGGGCCCTCAAAAGGTCATTGAGTCCAGCCCCCTGCCTTCACTAGCAGGACTAAGTACTGATTTTTGCCCCAGATCCCTAAGTGGCCCCCTCAAGGATTGAACTCACAACTCTGGGTTGAGCGGGCCAATGCTCAAACCACTGAGCTATCCCTCCCCCAAGAGGATGTGGAAGGATGGAGAGGAAGGCGATGCTGAGGGAGTGGGGAGGAAAATGGAGAAGGTAGGGACAAGATGCAGACGATGGTCCAGGGAGGGTTTGCAAACAAGCCAGGGGTTTTTTCACTGGATCCAGCAAAGAACAGGGAGCACAGCAGCTACCGCTAGGGGAAGGCAGGGTTACAAGAAGCAGGCGTGGGAATAGGAGAAGGCAGCTGAGATGAAGAGGAGAAGCAGGAAGGGTTGGTAATTGTCAGGAGCGGTCTAAGGAGACAGCGAGCTGGTTACAGGCAACAGAGGAGAGGTGGGATTGATTGAGCTGTGTTCAAAAGGGGGCAATCAATGCAAGAGAAAGAAGTGCATCTGTCCAAGTCTCACCATCTGCCGTCATCACGCCTGCCACAGTGGCATGGGGAGAATGAGTTAAACAGGCCGAATATGGAGAAAGGAGGAGACTATATCGATTCAGTCCCCTGGAGTGGCTGTCCTGTGGCCTCTCCTCCTCCTTCCCACCCTGTCCCGGGTCCAGAATTCACTGAGTATGGCACAGGAATGCTCTCACTCCATCGCCCAAGATGACATGCTAGGGGGTTAAGTATCAGGGGTAGCCGTGTTAGTCTGTATCCACAAAAACAAGGAGTCTGGTGGCACCTTAAAGACTAACAGATTTATTTGGGCATAAGCTTTCTTCAGATGCATGGAGTGAAAGTTACAGATGCAGGCATTGTACAGTGACACATGAAGAGAAGGGAGTACCTCACTTGTGAGTACCTGACTTGTGTACTCTCTTCATGTGTCATTATATAATGCCTGTATCTGTAACTTTCACTCCACGCATCTGAAGAAGTGAGGGATTTTACCCACGAAAGCTTATGCCCAAATAAATATTAGTCTTTAAGGTGCCACCGGACTCCTTGTTGTTTTTATGCTGGGGGTTGTGCTGCTGAGGAGAGGGGAATCCATGACTCAGACACATGCAACTGTAGAGCTGCATGTGTTCATGCGTGTATGGTACATGTGCTTGTCCTCAGATAGCTCCAAGCCTCCTTAGAGACATACACTGCTGGCTGGATCCAGCAAACAAATACTCTGCTGTGCTCTGCTACCCCTCCCTCTCTCTTTATTCTTTCACTTGCTGCTTTTCTCGGATTTTGGTCTCTTCTTTTGCTTTCTCTTTCCTCTCTCTTCCCTTAATCCATCCTTTCTTCTGGTCTTTTTTCTTTTGTTCTGCTTTGTGTCCTCCCCCCGCTGAGTTTGTTTGTTCATTTTTCTTTTCTTTCATTCATTCATTCTTCTCTCTTCTCCTGTATTTGTTTAGAGCAAATTTTCAAATCTATAAACCCATTACAGCAAAGAGCCGGTGCGCCGAGCCTGCAGATGTGGCCGGTCTCAGAGTCCAATAACAGCACTTATTTGGAAATAAACATTATCAGTAATGTGGAAATGGGTTGGCTTGAGGGTAAAATTTATCATCATTACCCTAATATCATCTCAAGCCTCAGCTGGAGCAGCAGCTAAAGAAGACACCAAGGCTTAATTCAGTCAGTGCGGGGAAAGAGACAGAGGATGGGAAGTATGATTTATGACAGAAATCAATGCAATCATAATACTTTATGCTTGTAAAATTGGGCTGTTCCAACAGCGTTCGTGGATCGCGTAGGTGACTTTCCACCAAAAAATTGTGGCAAGATATGGGGGGGGGGCCCTGCAGTGAGATTGGGCCCCAATTTGGGAGGTGGATGGGGGCACATTTTGGTTGCTGTGGCCTGTCTACCCTCAGGTCCCTGCAGGGTGACATCATGCATGTCTTGAAGTCTGAGTCTACAGGACAATTTGGGAATGTTCTCCTGCCCGCTGCTGAACGATGGTGGAACAGTAAGAGAGGGAAGGAAGAGAGAGGATAGGAAAGCCAAAATTGGTTGCAGTGAGAAGAGCAAGTTCCTGCAGGGAGCAGTATTCCCAGTGGAAAGGTGAAAGAAACAATGGAAGTGGTTCTCTTCTAATTGACTCAGGTTTAAATCTTGAGTATCGCACTGAAGTCAGTGGAGTTATACCAGTTAAGATTCGAATTCGCCCATCATTCTAATTTAGTGATGGGCAAACATCAGAAGGCTGGGAGGTTTGGGTTCTGGTCCCTGAAAGCTGAGATGTTCTTCTAATGTAACAGGATCTCTGGTCCTGCAAAATCGGGCTGCTTGCACTAGCAAAAGTGCGAAGCCCATGCATGCATGATGCAAGACTCCATGCACAGATTGATCATTTGAGCTTTCATGCAAGAAGCATGACTTTTGACGTTTCTCTTCTATTTTTCATGCATGATCCTTGACGCACACAGATGTGTATCTTGCACTTCTGCTGGTATGGATGGGAATGTCACCACAGTTCTTCCTATAGCTGACGAGGGAGGAGATGCTGGCAAATACCCTTCCATATGGTGCAGTCTCTCTTAGGGGAAATGAAGAAGAATATTTAGTTATTATTTGTATCACACCACAGCATGTGAGGTACTTTAAAGACAGAGCTTGTGATTCAATGAAGGGCAGGAAGGGGAATTAGCTCATTCAAACATAGAAATGGCCAAAAAATTATCACAGAGACTTTTTTTTATTAAAAAAGTCTTTTCAAGCTGAAAATATTTTCACTGGAAATTTTTTGTCTCCTTTGAAATTGTCTGATTGTCCAATGAAAAAATCAAAATCTGAAAACTGAAAACCAGTTTTGAGTTTTGTCTTTTCATAAAAAAACAAACAAAAACATCATAGGATGATTTGGGGAAGGGGTCTTTTCAAATTTCCAGGGGAAAAGGGCATTTTTCAACCAGCTCCATCTAAACGTCAAAATAATTTTTTAAAAAAATTAGTTTGGTCCAGTTGGAGTTTTGGGCAACAGCATGTGAGGGGAATAATGAGTGAGAAGATAATTCACACAGAATCAGGTCACTAAACTCAAACCTCTTAATAAAAATCACCTCCATTTTCTTATAGCCACATGTAGGGTTAGGTTGAAAAGCCACATATTGAGAACTGCTTGATTATGTCAATTGCCTTTTGCTCTTCCATGGCTGGGTAAGGCAGGATACCCATATACATTCTTCCTTTCCACTATAAGACAGGACTGTCTTGCTATATGGATTCATATACAACGTTCAACCAACACCTTAGGATTTGAGCTCCAAGCCCATGTGGATCAATGTGCTCTAATACATTCCTTGAGTCATAGATTTTAAGGTCAGTAGGGACCATTATGATCATCTCGTCTGACCTCCGGCATAAAATGGGCCATACAACCGCACCCAGTAATTTCTGCATCAAATCTATAGGGACCTAAGAAGAAGAGAGCTCCCCAAGCAATTATAAAGTAGATACACAAAGATGTCTCTCACTTTCTCTCCCCCCTCCCTACCAGTCTTCATGGACTGGATTTGAGGTGTGTGTTTTCAGTTGCCCTTGGACAAAAAAGGAGAGAAATATCTTGGGAAAGAGTGATTACGTGGCTGCTGTAGTACAGGGCAGGTAGTTCAGAAGCAAGTGGGGTTATTTTCATGTTGTTCTGCCTGAATCTGAATTCATCTGAATGGCTGTGTCAAAAGCCCCAGTCTGCTTTCATGCTGGATGGCTTTTCAGCAGTACATGATGCAGCCGAGTGATCAGCCTGGGGACTATAGTGTAAAGAACAATCCAGCGCAGGCAGGATGGACCAGATGGAATTGAGCAAGTCTCCTCTTCTCACTCCATCCGTGAATAACTCCACCTGGATTGCATTGTTTCCACCAATGCTTCCAGCTTAGAACTAGCAGAGCAGAAAATATCTGTGAGATGCTTTTGCCCCCGTCCTCATGTTAGGCCGGGGGGGGCCCAAAGGGAGAGGCTCCCCTTGTCTCAGTGGGATCTCAGAACGTTCAGCAACTTGCTGGGTTGGGCCGTCATGATGGGGCTTCCCAAGAAGGGAGGAGCAGTGCTCAAAAATGTACAACGGAGCCTGTGCTAGTCGTGCAAGGGGGGGGCTTATCTCCAAGGTCTTTGTGTTCAGCTAGCAGGAATGCCCCTTGCTGCAATACTCAACTTATAAAGGATCCCTACATTGCGCTAGCTGCAAGGATGGTTAAAGAGGTAAAAGAAAGGGGGAGATGCCACATCATTCCTCTCCACTGTATCCCCCAGGTCCTCACAGGACAGTGATGGATGAGGCTCAGTGATTGTGAAAAACCTGTTTCCCTCTCTGATTTGGCATTTTCACCTGAATTCTGCAGGAGGTGGGTCTTGGTCAGTCATTGGGTCTTTCTCTTTAGGACTCTCTGTGATCTCATGTCAGGGGCTGGGTGGCATTTTCAGTCCTCCAAAGCTTCCTCTCCCCTCGCTCCCCAATACACACAAGACTCTCCCTCCCCCCAAAAATAAAATCCCAGCCACCACCACAAGAGAATACCTGGAAAATTCAAAGCAATTTGGCCCAACTTTGTAGAGGTCTATGATTAATGTAGACCCTGACGATAGATACGTCGCTTCCCCTCCCCTTCCTTTATTCTAACCGTCTTTATTTACTTTGAGTGCTGTGATGAAGCGGGTATTTTGATATATTCATTGTATTTGGAAAAATTAATAAACAATATCAATGGAATAAAAACAAAGCACCCATTTCCCAGAGAGATTTCCTCTGTGCACTTGGATGTTGCTTAGACTTGCCAGATGCATTCACAAACGGCGCCGTCACCGTAAGGAACTCCAGCACCGTGTCACCGTTCTGTCAGTCAGCTTGCATCTAGAAAAGTTTAACAGCGGCTCCGGGCAGGCTGGGGAGAAAGAGGTCTAATGAACAAATCCAGAATGAAAAGTCTCAGACGCTGGGGATGCACACCACACCCATACATCCATGTACCATTTGCCACACCACATGCAACCCAAAACTACCTCACCTAGAAGGCAAACAAGTACATATTCCCCAGACACGTCACCACGTTTAAACACCACACAAATGTACAAACCCCACATACAAACACACATGCCTGCAACCTCAGTCCTCCCGTCATGCACACTTGTGTGTGCACACACACAAGTTACCAAAAGTTCCTTAGCAGGGGGAAAAAAATCCTATTATATAGCCTGACTGATGCTAACTTTTTAAGTACAGTCCATAGCTGCCACTTGAGAGCTCAGGGAATAGGCCTCTGTGGATCTAATAGTTAATCAGCAATGCATGGACAGGGGATGAAAACCTCTGCTGTTAAGGATCAAATCTCAGCAGTAACTTCTTAATTTAGCAAGAGAAATATTCCAGGCAGCTGAATGGCATTTCATTTACTGTCCTGTAACTTTACATTGACTGAACAGCCATTGTGAGTCTTACTTGCTCTATGGTACCTTTGCCATGAGTTGGTTTGATTCAGGTTCAGAAGGAACCACATGTTTGTAATCCACGTGAGGGGTATGAAACATCAGATTCTCTCTGCCGGTGGTCTTGAGAGCTGTCTCTTGTTGTTCAGACAGCTGGTGATTCGTGATATTATTTCTTATGTGTATTACCGTAGCATCCAGGACCTTGTGGTCTAGGCACCGCACAAACAAAGAACAAAAAGACACCGTTCCTTCCCCTTAGAGTTTACCATCTAAGTATAAGATGAGACAACAGATGGATGCAGACAGTCAGATAGTATTGGTCAGTGTGATAGACGGGGGTCTCTGCACACCAGCAGCCCAGTTATTGTCAAGTTGTGGGGTTTTTTGGTAGGCATCATGGCAAAGGAAAGTTTTGAGAAGGGTTTTGAAGATAGATAATGAGGTAGCTTTGCTGATGTTTATGAGGAGCACCTCCCAAGTGGAGGAGCAGCATTCACAAAGTGGCACCAGCAGAAACACTTTCAATATTGCCAGACTGGGAGACTGCATGGCCGGGAAATTGGTACTGGGTTTCTGAGCCTTTCACTTTTAGGTCACCAGTTTTCTTCCAAGAGGACAGACTCTAATTCAACAAAACAATTGGGCATATTGCAGGAATTTACCGTGGAAGGTCTCTGACCTGTGTTGTGCAGACTAGATGATCATAATGGTCCCTTCTGCCTGAAAAGATGTGAATCCAGCCAGGTTGATAAGCCACTGCCATCCAATTGCTCTTTGTTCCTATATGTCAAATTAACCAATGGTTTCAACCTGGTTCCTAGTTATCAAGTGTCCACAGCACAAAACCACCACCACAAGTGGCACCGATTGGTGACTCTTCTTGGCATCTCAGCAAAAAGGTGAAGCCAAAGCAGCCATGAAAGCCAGACTATTGTTCCATAGTTGGAGGTTAATGTTGAGATCTGCCAACAAGGAGAAGTCTGGGGAGACTTGTAGCGTCTGCTGATTAATAGAGGCCTTCAGTCTCCAGTGCTATCAATCCAGCACCTTTCACTAATAAGAAAGTCATTACAACCGTACCCAATAAATCCAGGTTATTAATTGCTGGCTCCTATTCAGCATGTGGCACAAAGATTTTAAAAGTTGTTTTCAAGCAACTGGGGCCTGTCTGATCTACCGCATCTATGCCAACATAGTCCATAGACCAAACATACACAGACAGGAGGATTTGTTCTGCCCTGTGTAGGAACGTTCTGAGCAATGTTAGCTAAACCAGCGGAAACCCTCTCTTGTTGGCGTACATCTGTGATGCCCTCAAGACAAGGTGGCCTCTGATTTGCAATCTCCCAGTGCCACCTTTGTTTTCGCAGGGACCAATTGGGGAGCAGGCCGTGATTGTGACATGGCCAAAGAGCGTGATGAGGGACAACCTTGTATTTTTTTTTCTTTTTCAAATGCTTGAAGCTTAAGATGTTATCTGCAGGCTACGTTGTGTGCCATTTTTAAAGACAGTGCTCTTAATAAACACCGACAGCAAATCAGGACAAGAACAGACGCAAGTTGTTTCAGGCGACTTCCGTCAAGCGAACGGTAATGCAACAGGATTAGTGGCAATCCTCTCCATATTGCAGGGAGCAAGTCGCCCGCAGATGAAGTGCTCCAGGCATTGCAGAGGGTCCTTCATAGTCCAGAGCAGACATGCGGAATGCAACATTATCAACAGCTTTCCTTCTGCCCATCCATCTCCAGCCGAGGGTTCGGTGGCGGTGGTGGCATGCAGTTGATTTTCATTCTGGAGGCATCTAAATGAGCCCAAAGCTGAGTGGTTCCTTCCCCAAGCTGCACCACTCACCTCCTTTATTCTTCCAATGAAACTGGACGCGCCTTTAATGTTGGAAGAACTAATAGTGCACCGGTGGGCAGGCAACGTTTTGAGCCAGTGAGCCATTAACATCATCAGTCCCATCAAGTGCAATCAAGTCAAGGTGCGACGCAGACTTAAAAGGGCAGGAGATACTGTCCCTGTAGACAACACGTTTAATTATATCGGCGCAACCGCTGAAACTGTCAGCTCCGATCATAGCCCCTCTTCCCCGGCGCTGTTATTCTGACAGGCGTGGCTGCTGCTTGCTGCCCATGGTTCATCTCCCCTCCCTGTTAGAGGGAATGGCTGTACGGCTCTGGTCTGGGACAACTATTCCGGGTAACGTCAGCCCTCCTCCCCTGCAGACTTACACTCCAAAATTGGACCAGTTTGGACCGGCAGCGCTGAAATGGCATCCGGGCCTGGCCAGGAGTTCTTTATCCCAGTCTGCCAGAACAAACCCATTTATGGTGTAGGCTGGCTCGGCCCCAGAGCTGGGGATTGCAAAAATGGCTTAAAGGCACCACTGCTCCCCTCCTCCTGAACTGCGCTGGATGCTCCTGGGCCACAGCTAAGGATCCAGTGTTCACAGCCTGACTGGGAAATGCAACATCTTGAGCAAAAGCCTCTCCCTGTGATACTTCCAGTCAGTGTTGTCGACTCCAGTGACTGGGGCACTAACCTGAGAGTCAGGAACCCTGGGTTCTATTCCCAGCTCCGCCACTGGCCTGCCAGGTGACCTTGGGCAAGTCACTTCCCCTCTTTTTCTCCTCATCCCTTATCTATTTGGACTGTAGACTCTTTGGGCCCATGTCCCCAGTATGTTGCAGTATAGGCACGGATGGGGGAGGGAAGGGGATGGCAGCACAGTGCCTAGCATAATGGGTCCTTGATTCCAGTTGAAGTATTTTGATCCTACCGTGATAATCATAATAGCATGGCAGGGGTTTCTCTTCCCTTCAGTCTGCTGTGTGTCTCCACGAGCTTTGGCATTCTTCACCAGCCAGGCACAGTGCCAGCAGGAGCAGTGCAATCTTGACCTACACCCCCTCTGCCTGACAGTCCCAGATCCAGGCACATGAGTCCTGACCCCATCCGTTTTTAGCCAGTGCTCCCCAATTCTGACCTACGTCCTCCCCTGCTATTCCAGTCACAACTCCGCCAAAGTGCTTCAGTCCAGACTTGTAGTAGCCCTCGCTCTATTCCTTCCCCAGACCCTCTCCCGGCTCTGCCAGGAGTCTCTTGGAAGAAGTGCATGGTGCTCCTTCTAATGCTTTTCATCTCTCCAGCTGGTTCTCTCAGCAGAACCCAGCTGATTAAATTCCTCAAAGGAGCTGGTTTTTCATACATGCTGCAGTCTCCTCATAAACTTGGGGCAGTCGGTGTGAGGACAGCTTTTTAAAGCTGTATGGCAGGCCGCTGGCCTGATTATGAGTTTCATGCAGCAGTCGGTCACCTCCCAAGGTCGTCATCTCCTCCCCACTCCAGCCTGAACCCACAGCTCAGAAGGAAAGGAAGCCAGTGTGGAGCCATCTCCCAAAGCAAACAAACCTCCAGCAAGAACAAAAGGATCCACATGAAATCTCCAGCTTTTCTCCCTGGCTTGTTCTCATTTCAGGCCCTGCTTTAGCTTTCCCTGAGTTTCTCTTTGCTCTGTCAATGAAAACGCTGCATTAAACAGGAGTCTGAAATAGGCTTTCTCCTCCATGCTGTTTTTATGAAGTGTATAAAATAACTTAATCAGACACATACCGAGAATCACACACGCACACCTGAGATGAAAGTGCCTCATGTTCATAAAGAAAGATATAGTGCTAGTGGCATTTCACACTGAGGTACCCTGGGACCATCACATGTCTTGATGAGACCAAGAGAGCTCAATAGACTTTCCAAACCTAATTAGTACTTAATGATCTGGAGAGACACGGATGTCCATCACCTCTGCTTCAGCCCCTCCGTTCTTCCTCAAATTCTTAATTAACCTTTAAGGATATGATGTGCTGATGAGTTTCCTAGGATATCTCATTGATTTCTTTCACTCACACCCGCTTGCGCACACACACATAAAAGAGTGTCTTGTAAAACTCACAGCCCTGGTGCATTCCATGCAAAGGCCCTGCTGATCAATGTTTATTAATGAAGCGGTACCTCGAAAATTGTTAATTGATGGCCATGTACAGAACGCTGTCTGGAATTTAACCTTATTCATCATTTAAGTATGTTGGAGGCTAGAGCGTGATGTTAATTAATAGCTCAAGAACAAAGTTGGATTGTTCCGCTGTGGATTTGGGGGAGAAAAATCGTAGGAGCGAAGGCAAAAAAAAAAAAGGGGGGGGTGATTAAATTAAAAAAGAGAACAAAAAAGTAAGAGAAAATAGAGCCCAAGTCAGTGTTGTTTTCAAGACGACTCACTTTGTGCTGATAATGAAATAAAAATGTGCTCGTGAGCTTATGTAATATTTTACTATCGTGTCATATTTAATCAACTCTGAGTTTTAACAAGCCAAGAAGAAGGTGTGGGGGGGGGAGTTGCTAGGAATGGAGTGAAAACAGATTAATAAGTTTTGAAAAGTTAATAGCCAAGTTTTCAGATTAAAAAAAAATCAATGTTGGTAGCTGAATTCACCAGGGGGAAGATGACAAATGGAGAATGCCTTACTTAAAGTTCATTTAATAACAATCTAAATACGTGGCGGCAATGTAGGATGTGAGGTGAACAGCTGCATTTTTCTGGGGTTTCTTGCATTCTCTCTCTATTTCCAGTGGTTGTTTGTTCTAAGAGCTAGATCCTCAGACCTCTCTAGGTCATTTAATCCATTACCATAGTATCACCCAATTTCTAATGTATTTATCCTCAGAAGGGGCCCTATCCCCATTGTACAGACGGAGAACTGAGGCACAGAAAGGCTACATGATGTGGCTCACGGACTGATTTTGTTCTGTGCTTGTACAATGAGGTCCTGGTCCAGGCCTGGGGTTTCCACTGCTGACACTACGATGAGACAAATAAGAAGTAATGGTCTTCATGTCGCCCCAATGCAGCAGCCCGTCCCTATGCAGCAAAGCACTTCTGCAGGTGCTTAAATCCCATTCACTTCAATGGGACCTAAGCACCTGAACTTAAGCGTGTGCTTAAGTGCTTTGTTAAACGGGGATGGAATTAAGCACATGCTGAGGTGGAGCCGTGGGGAACACAGTAGGAAATCAAGCCCTGAGAAAAACCTGTGTGTTCTGCTGAGCAGTTCCTGAGAGGGACTGAATGCCGTCAACGCTCCGTACTGCACTGGCAATTGACTGCATTCGGCACCTCGCAGGATCTGGTTCTTACTTGGACACATGCTGCACAAGGCACAACTCTCCAGGTGTTTGGAGCTGCAGAAGCTTTGTCAGTGAGGAGATCAGCATAGGGAGGCTTTATGAAAGCAGGGGAGAGAAGGCAATTGTACGTGGCACATGGTGGAGGACGGCTGGTCCTGTGGTTAAGGCACTGGACTGGGACTCAGGAGAACTGGATTCACTTTCCATTGCTGCTAGTAACCCACAAGGCAAGTCATTTAAACACTCTGTGCCTCAGTTTCCCTCTTTGCAAAGTAGGCATAATAGTGCTTCCCCACTGGACAGGGAGGGTAAATGCATGACTGCCTGTGATGTGCTCCGCTACTGCAGTGGTGGGAGCCAGATAAGAACCTAGGTAGGAAGGAGTAAGAAATGGGAAGCTTTTCCCAGTAGAGGGTACAGAAGAGAGAAGGGGATAAAGGGAACAGTAAGGAAAGGTAATATGGAGGAGTACAGGGAATGGCAGGGGAGCAAAGGACTGGAAGGACCCCCTGGGCCATCGAGCTATTGCAAGGGGTGTCAGGTGAGATGAGAAAGCAGACATGTGGACAGGGATTGTGCTGTCCAGAGTTCTGACAGGAAGGAAAAGGAGCTTAGAACTGCACCTCTAGTTTGAATTACATTCAGAATTATGATGTCAGCAAATTCTTGCCTGTTAACCTATTGGTGACTGTGCAGTCCATATATAATGCACCCCTGGTTATTTGCAGGTTTGCTGGAGTTATCCAAAGCTTCTAGACAATCTGAATATGCTCAGAGTCCCGCATTCGGTAGCCCAGGCTTTGCATCTGGGGCTTGGTCCCCTGCTATCACACTGGCAGGCTTTTGCATCGGGGAATCCAGTACACGGAATTTAAAAGCCAAACATCTAACTGAAAGCTCCTTTCACTTCCACTGCATGGGACAACTGCAGCTGCAGCATCTGACAGCAGCTAAACAAATTGGAGACAAGCTGTTTCCAGGCAGTGTTCCCTTCCCCTGCCTCCTATTATGGTCCCAACAGAGTAGGACACGGAGCTCAGACTCTGAGCTCCATATTGTTTCTTAACCATTAGCATGCTGGTCTATTTCAGCCAACACAATATTTAGGAAGAGGTGTGTATTGCATGGCTCCTGGGCATTAGGGGTTAATTTGCATTTATTTATTTATTGAATGAGCTTGGTGGCATGAAGGTGATCAATGTTATGGAGGTGATCAATGTTAGGCAGGTTTTCACTCTGGAAAGATTCACATCTGTAAAAAGAAGCATTGGAATATTACAGTCTAGGACTTGGGCTTCTGAATCGCCCAGGGCAATGCAGAGCAATGAGTGAGAGGCTGGTAGCTAAGTGACTACGCCCTGAGTGGCAGCTCATGTCCAGCCATTAAAATCTGTTTGAGTAAAATAACACGTTGACTTTGTCCGGGGGGATTCGCTTGTAGTCTGTTCTGAAAGAGCCGCAGGGTCTGTAGCCGCAAGAGGTGTTAGGAGAGTGCTCTGCAAGAGCGATGTCTGTATATAGGTTGATCATTAATAGATGATGTGCCAGTAGATGGCGCTCAAAAATCTGCAGCATTTCCCATAGGTGTTCTAGCACCAGGGCTGTTGCGCTCTGAGAATGGCTTCCATTGCCCAGCTCTTTATGGGGTGTGCTTAGCAAGCAGCAGCATGGCCTAAAGGATAGAGCACTGGCTGGGGAGTCGGGAGATGTGGGTTCAATTCCTGGCTCTGCCACTGAGCTGCTGTGTGACTCTGAACAAGTCATGTCACCTCTCTGTGCCTCTATTCCCACCACACACACGACTGTATGTTCAGTGGGGCAGGGCCTGTCTCTTGTGGTGTGTGGAGACACCTAGCACAATGGGGACCTGATCTTGGTTATCTTATCCACCACTGTCATGCAAATCATAGTAATGCAGAAGGGATGCCAGTGACAATGCCCCGTGTAGGACGGTTCTTGGTGGGGGCCCAGGCACTGCCCACATCTGGGGATGTGGGATTCTAACCTGCGCTCTCCTAGCCTCAGTGCAAAAGGGCAGCCTGTGAGTGTCTTGAAGTCAATGGGCATGCCTCACAGGAGGGACCACTTAGAGCTAGGTTCTCTCCTATGCCTAGGATAGGTCCAGGGCCTCCTGGGAGAGCAAGTGGGGCAATTTGTCCCGGGCCCTGCAGGTACGCCTTGGCCTGGCGGCTGTCTGGGTCTTCGGCCGGCATTTTGGCGGTGACGGTCCCTTCAGTGCTGCCGAATACACAGAGTGACTGAAGGGCCCCCTGCCGCCGAAATGCCCCGCGAGCCCTGGCCCAGCGGCGGTCCAGGTCTTTGGCAGCATTTCGGCAGCGGGGGGCCCTTCAGTTGCTCCGTGTATTCGGCAGCACTGAAGGGCCCCCCGCCGCCGAAATGGCTCCAAAGACGTAGAGCGACTGAACGGCCCCCCGCTGCCGAAATGCCGCTGAAGACATGGAGCGACTGAACGGCCCCCCGCCGCTGAAATGCCGCCGAAGACCCAGACCACCACCGGGTGAGTACAAGCACTGCAGCTCCCCCGCTTTGCCCCAGGCCCCGTTTCCTCTGGGCAGCCCTGCATAGGTCAATGCAAGAGAGGAGAAAAAGCAGGAAGGAACAGATCCAACGTACTGATGCTTGAAGCAATTTAGCCCACTCTGCCATGCCCCAAAACACCCACTTCTTCCCCTTTGCATTGGGGCCAGGACCAGGACATCTGCATCCGCAGGGAGTCCCCCTCTGATGGGGAAATTCCTTTCTGCTCAGTTGCAACCAAATTCCAGGCCTCTTTCTACTGGAGTGGCTCAAAGAGGCCAGAATCTGATCCGAGAATCTGTCCCTTCAAGGAGCCATTCTCAATCATTCTGCCCGGCCATGTGGCAACCTGTGACTTCCCCTCCTCCCCTTCTTTCCTTTCCCCATTCCTTAGTACCTGTCCCATTCCTGCTACCCTCTCACCCCACCGCCATCCCTAGTAAGCACATTGCTACAGCCAGCACCACCATGTCCATTGGCCATCTACTATATCCCCACCCACAAACCACAGTCTGTCCTTCTGTCCTTCAGGCCCCAGCTCAGCAAACCAACCGTATTCAGCCAGTCAAGCATGTGCTTCAGTGGTTTGCTGAATCAGGGTCATAGGCTGTAAGTTATGTGGGGCAAGGGCTGTCTCCGCACCTGTGGTTTACGTAGAGCCTTGCACGCTAGGGATCAGACTGTGATTAATAATTGTGATACTAACAGAGCGTATGCTGTATCCTTAGAAAGAGCAGCATTAAGGAGCTGGTTAATGATAATGCAGAAGGGGGTCTCTTCTCGATCTTCCTGTGACTAAGCTAAAGGCTGCTGGCTTGTAGGAGCCCAAAATGGATGTTGATTCAATCCCCTGTCCTCGTCTCAGGGCTCTTCTGGAACCAGAGCATTTGTTGAAATGGAATAGAACAGTCATTACAAATGCTAGTCATTAACGGTATGAACTTCGGTAGCCATTCAACAATGTCATTCCCCAAGCACTGACTGTTGGGTTTTAATGACATTGTTCTATTAAAGCTGTTCGAATCCACCACTTGAGAGCCGCCTGGCTGCTGTTGTCAAAAAAATAATAATACTTTGACCTTGATGTCCTCGTCCATCTCTCCGTCCTAGTCCTGTTTGGAGGCAATTGCTGATACAGTAGACGTCCTGTATATAGGCTGCCACTCCTCCTCCTGCTTGCAGCAGTTAGGGGAACAATATAGCCTCACTGGGTTTTGCCATCTCCTGTAAGGGACCACAGATAGGGTTGCCAACCCTCCAGGATTGGCCGGGAGTCTCCAGGAATTAAAAATGAATCTTTAATTTTAAATGATCTGATGTGATTAAATCTCCAGGAATACATCCAACCAAAATTGGCAACCCTACCACCAGATCATCTAGTCTGGCCGTCTGTAGGTCATAGGCCACTAATCACCCCACACCAAGCCCATCAACCAAAATTGGATCAAAATATTGCAGCCCTCAGGAGACTAAACTGTTGTCTGTGACCAGGGGCGGCTCTAGGTATTTTGCCGCCCCAAGCACGGCAGGCAGGCTGCCTTCAGTGGCTTGCCTGCGGGAGGTCCCCAGTCCCGCGGATTTGGCGGCATGCCTGCGGGAGGTCCGCCGAAGCCGGGGGAGCAGCGGACCCTCTGCAGGCATGCCGCCGAAAGCAACCTGCCCGCCGCCCTCACAGCAACCGGCAGAGCACCCTCTGTGGCTTTCCGCCCCAGGCACGCACTTGGCGTGCTGGTGCCTGGAGCCGCCCCTGTCTGTGACTGGCAGAAAACAGGAGGGACTGAGGTTTCACCAATGCCTGAGTCCCCTGCAATGGCAGGGAATTGATTCAGTGAGATAAGGCCAGATGATCCCAGCAGGTGAGCCAGGCTACAGAAGAAGGTGAAAAAACCCAAGTTCTCTGCCCTTCTAACCAAGGAGGACAATTCCTTCCTGCTCCTGACCAAGGTGATGAGTTAGATACTGAGGGCCATGAACCAGACCTGCTGGCCAAGTAGCTGAAAAAGAATTCTCCCTGGCCCATCCGATGGGTTTGTGGGCAAAATCAGTCATACTTGTAGCTACCCACTCCCCATCTACCATTTCATTACCTAGAGCAAATGCATCTACACCACTAGAATAATGAAATGGTCCAAATCTCACTCCCATTGGTATCTGGCTGCCAAGCATGGGACCTATAAGTCTCAGCATTGACCCAGCAGGACCGTGTTCTCTCCTCCACCCTCAGGGGACTTATAACCCCTTCTCCCACTCCCCACTCACTGGTAAGGAAAGAGAAATGGATAGCTCTTAAGGAGGCAAGGGATCCGTTCATCCCAGTCTCCCCTGGTGGTGAGTTCCATACCCACAAACTCTTCAGGGTTTCATCCGGGGTTCTGGGGGCTGCCTCATACTGTTGATTATAGTATTCTAGGGGTGGCTTGGGGCAGAAGGTGATGCTTTAAGCAGATTGGTCCTACCTCTTCAGGAGGGCTTTAGAATTGAGGACCAAGTCCTTAATCAGTGCCTAGGTCCAGTGTGAATGGGAGGTCAGCCTGAGTAAGGAAGGACTTATTCCAATAATATCTATTAATCGGGGCTTGAAACTCAACAGTAGCATAAAGGCAGAGTATTTGGTTTTGTAAAAAAAAAAAAAAGTGTAAGTTATTCCACCTAGAACTGATTTTTTCCATGGAAATTTTTGACAAAAAAGATATTTTTTTTCAAATTTTTCCATGGACTATTTTTACTTTCCAGTGAAAAATCAAAATGGATATTTCAGTTTGGAAATACCACCCTAGTGTCTCATGGGCATTGCAGTTTGGAATATTCATGCTCCCATTGTCCTCCGTTAGCTGGGCTCCTTGAGTGGACTGTGTCTCCGTGATGCATCATGGTCTCCCTTTTTGGGGAAGGCAGACTGTTCATCATGGGAGACTCTGGGCATGATGTAGCCTGGGAGATGTAGTACAGCTCATGAAGGAGAATGGAAATGTGAAGATCCAGAACTGAACCTCCTTTGAGGCACCCAGGTGGAACATATCACTGGAAATATTTCGATTTGGGGGCATTTGATTTTTAACCCAAAAAACCCCACCTGTTTCCCCCCCCTAGAAAGCAGACACTTTTTGCCCCCCACAAAAAAATCATTTAGTCAAAAATTCAGTTTTCTGCCAAAAAACTATTCCAGTGGAAAATGTATGAACCGTCCTAACTCTAGTGCTCATGACTGAAGTTACTGATTAGTAAGAAAATAGGTACAGCTGCAAGGTAACCTTCCCTCAGAGTGTCCCACTGCTCCTCAAGAAGGACTGTCTCATTAGCAACAAGCAAGGCTCTAAGACAGGGGTTCAGTACCCAAACTGAGCCATTGCATGCTGGGGTTTTGCATTTAATCTCCAGCCTCAGCCAGGCTTTCATTCCTGAGCCTCTAGTCCCACCCCCATATATGTCTCTTCTGAAACTTGATCCTCTTTCTCCAGTTCCACCTTTTGTACTACAAGGTATCATCAAACCGCCTCGCAGCTGAGGCTACCAAGAAAGGGACATTTGTTACCAGTGAAGATATTGGGTTTTGTAAAGTGAACACCTACCTCAGCAAACTCTGGACTGAGTCTCACCAACTCAATTCACACACAGACTCACATGAGCACTAGAAGAAGGTAATAATTTTTCACCAATTCCAACCAGCATCCTACCACCCTGTCACTCCTGTTGTTATCCTCTTGGCAAGCCAATCCGTTACAGTTTCAAGACCTGTCTCTAGTGTGTTCCTAACCACTCGTTTGTGTCAGGGGCTGGAAAGCACCCTTGTTCACACATGTCAAAACCAGCAACTTCATCCGTTGAACTGTTGCAGACTTTTCCCCCCTGCCTGCAAATGGAGATGTACTGTGCAAGTGAAAGCCGAAAGCTCCTCCACTGCATGTAAAAGAGTTGGGATAAAATATCCACTGAAGCATATATTTTATGTATTTTCTTTTACTTTAGCTGTCATCCAGAATGTGGTGAGTGATACTGTTAGGATGGACTCATAATGATCTTCCATTTACATAGCACTCTCCATCCAGAAGGACCCCACTCCAAAGTACTTTGTAACTTCAATAGCTGAGCGTTCAAACTCTATATATCACCTGTATCTATCCATCCGTTCGTATCTATCGCGAGCTTTAGAGCACTGTCCTTACTGCTGATGAGCAGCTAACTCTGAGCTGGGACATAGCAGGTGTTTAACAGCACACATCAGTGCTAACTAACAGCATCATAAATCATTTCCCCACTTTGACTGATGTGAGAGCTCTTTGAGGTAGGGATTTGTATTGTTTACTATGCCCATGTACAATACCTAACACAATGGGGCACTGATCTTGGTTGGGACTTTGATATGATCCCGTAATATAAATAAATAATAGCCAGAGGATTGGTTTCCCAGTGGTGATGATAAACAACGGGGAGTCACTTGACATGGGTTCTGAATCCGCCTTTGCCATTGACTAGCTATGTGTCATTGGGTAAGTAACTGGGCTGCCTTTTTCATTTGTTTGTTTGTATTGTAGTAGTTCCTAGACACCCCAGTCAGGGAATCAGGGCCCCATTGTGCTAGGCATTGTATACACACATAACAACGAAATGGTGTGACAGTGTACTCCATAAGGCTTTATGGGGTGGGGGTACTCATAAATGTATGTATGATATAACTGGAATAGGGTTTTGCTGCATATGCCATGTAACATATCTATGTAACGGTTATGTTCATCCTAGTTGTATGTAGGCACCATTTGTGTGCTCAAAGTTATGAACATTGGCTGTATAATTGCTTGATTTCTAAGTAGCCTTAGTTAAAACATTTGGTCACTCCTTGGGAGAAGAATGTGCTCAATCAGGAAGCATTTAATAGACAAAAGAGCTTGGAAGACTCCAATCCACATAAGAAGTCTACCTGAGGACATTCAAGGTAGCATGTGGGTAAAGGCTGCTCCCTGCAAGTCCTGAGTCATGCATGGGCAGGTGACTTGCCCATGTGATTCCAAATCTCCATTTGGTGACTGAATTCTACACAGGGTGAGGAGGGGGGTCTCCACCCACAAGAGAGAGTCTATTTAAATCCCTGGGAGACCCCTCCAAGGTGTCTTCAGCTGGCTAAAGAAGGAGCCTCTCCACCCCCACACCCAGGATACTTAAAGGAAACTGGAACAAAGGACAGTAACTACAGGGTGTGTGTGAGTGATTGCTGGACCCAGGCTAAAAGGAGATTAGCCTGTAAAAGGGAGCATTCTGGAACTGATGAGGATCCTATCTGTATCTAGTTTGATTAGACATAGATTTGCGCATTTTATTTTATTTTGCTTGGTAAGTTACTTTGTTCTGTCTGTTACTTCCTGGAACCACTTAAATCCTACTTTCTGTATTCAATAAAATCACTTTTTACTTATTAGTTAACTCAGAGTATGTATTAATACCTGGGGGAGCAAACAGCTGTGCATATCGCTCTATCAGTGTTATAGAGTGCGAACAATTTATGAGTTTACCCTGTATAAGCTCTATACAGGGTAAAACAGATTTATTTGGGTTTAGACCCCATTGGGAGTTGGGCATCTGGGTGCTAAAGACAAGCATACTTCTGTGAGCTGTTTTCAGGTAAACCTGCAGCTTTGGGGCAGGTAATTCGGACTCTGGGTCTTTGTTGAAGTAGACAAGAATGTCTGGCTCAGCAAGACAGGGTTCTGGAGTCCTGAGCTGGCAGGGGAAACAGGGATAGAAGTAGTCTTGGCACATCGGTTGGCAGCTCCCAAGGGGGTTCCTGTGATGCAACCCGTCACAGATGGTACTTGAGCTGACTAGCTTACCATCTAAGTATGTGACAAGAGACAACAAGTAGATGTTTACAGTGTTGTGGTAGCCATGTTGGTCCCAGGATGTTAGAGAAATAAGGTGGATGAAGTAATATTTTGCATTGGACCAACTTCTGTTGATGGGAGAGACCAGGTTTTGAGCGACACAGAGCTCTTCTTCAGATCTGGGCCTCAAGATCTTTGTGTCGTTCGAAAGCTAGTCCCTCTCACCAACAGAACTTGGTCCAGTGAAAAATATTACCTCATCCACCTTGTTTCTCTAACAGGCAGATATAACAGACAGACAGAAGGAGCACAAGGTGACAAGGGGCTAGATAGTGCCCCACCGGTCTGGCTACCTTAGTGTGAACTAGGGGCTGTCTCACAACTAAGAAAAAAAATCGATATAAGATCAGCTCACTCAGTGAGGTGCGTAAGCTGAAGAAGTAAGTATATATATATAATAACTTACCCTCCTCACGATCGCGCGGGATCCGGCTCTCTCCTCCCACGCCGCCGCCGCCACCGTCGGGGAGGCAGTGGAGTTCGAGCGTAGAAGGGAGCGATGATATGATATCGTCTAGAGATGATAGCGATATATCGATCCCGAAAATATCGCTACTACCCCACCGGCGCGGCGGGTGTAGACGTAGCCAGGAACTCCTTAGTTCATGCTCACAGCATCATAATGGGCAATTACCCCACTATTCACAACCACATAGTTCTAAATGCAGGGCAATCAGACCATTATGAACAGTGTGATAAGCATCAGTCTTCCACCTCTCCTTGGTAAGATAGGGGTATTAGCACTTGATCACCCTTCCTAGCATCTGAAAATCCTTAAATGAAGCATGCTATGCAGGTGAGATTTTAGGCAGGTAACCTGAAGTTGGAATTTACATAGACCAGCTCCTACTCCTTGATAATGAGCTAGAAGATCTTTAATGACCCTGTGTTGTAAGGACTACAGCTGGGTGAATCATCGGTGTTTAAGTTCACTGGCAATTCTGAAAAGTCAAAACGAAATGGTTTCAGGGTGAACTGAAAACACTTTTTTATGATTTTTTTTGGCAAATTGAAAAGAAAAAAAATAGCTTCGGGTCAATCAAAACATTTTTATTTTGAGCATTTTAAAACATGATTTAAAAAAAATATTAAAGGGAATTTTTAAATGAAAAGTCATTTTGAACTGAAAAGTATAAACATTTCATTTCAAAAAGGTCAAAACAAAACATTTTGAGTCCCCCCGTCTCCCTCAACTGACACCAGTTTAGCAAAACTGACATGAATTTGTGAAACGTTTTGGTGCGGTGAATCTACATTTTTTGCTCAACAAAAATGTTTTGGATGAAAAATTTCACCAGCTGTAGCCTGGGCTACGATTTTCCCTCTCATCCATAAGATACAGCAAGTCAGAAATGTCTTGTCTCTGATCCGTAAATGACACACCACTCCAAATCCATCCAACCTGCCCCTTTTGAAAAACAAACAAACAAACAAACCCTAAAATAAAAGATGCATTATTAGTAATAATTACCATATGATTTGCTGTTATTGTGCAGTATGTTTTGGAACAGATGGAAATCCAATCAGCTTATTTATTCCTTCAGCCATTAGATGAAACATTCATTTCAGGGCCGCTCTTTGCCTAGGCTGAATAGGTTGTGATAAAGAAATATTTTCATGGGACTTTGTGTTTGAGATGGTTTGTCACATAACTTTTTTTTCCTCCTCCTCATGAAAGGACATTGCTGGCTGCTAAGCAACAGAGTAGCTGTGTTTTCTATCCAGGGACAACAGTCCTCATCAGACAGGCTTTCAGCTGAGAGTAATTCTATTAATTAGGGCTGCTGCAAACTTCCCCCTTCAGCTTTCCCCTCCCCTTCTTTCTTCTGTTGCAGCTATTACTATTTTTAATTAATGTGCCAAAATGTTGGCTCCTAACTACAGCAGGAAGTGAGAAAGACAAAAGAGTAGCAGTGGGGAAAGGGGAGAGGGTCACCTGCCAAAGAGGTGATTTGTTTGGCTAACTCTTTAAGAGAAAGGCAGATTTGTCTGTCACTTTCCTTCAGGATAGTTGCTCCTAACCTGGGGAGGGAGCCAGGGATGCTTTTCTATGGAGCCATGGCTATGGTGCTAGCAATAGACAGACCCACTGCGAATCTGAGAGCATGGCTACACTTGCAGATGTAGAGTGTGAGTCAATTTAAAACTGATTTTTTTATTTTTTTTTTGTCTTTTGGTGTCAGACTTTTGTTGAAAATCTGAGAATTAAAAACAAACAAAAAAACCCAGAAATTTACCCAAAAAATTATTAGCATTTTTCAAACAGCTCTAGTTCTTAACTCCCATTCATGTGCATTAGATAATGCCTTCTTTTTAAATGGGATCCACTTATTTTATTTTCAGATGAGGGAAATAAGCATAATGAACAGATAATCAAAATATCTTGGTCCAATCTTTTGCCACATATTTAGCGAGAAACCCATTCCCTACCGAGCAGTGTCAGTCAAGTAGTAAAGGCCTATGTTTTTAGGGTGACCAGACAGCAAATGTGAAAAATCGGGACGGGGGTGGGGGTAATAGCCTATATAAGAAAAAGACCCCAAAAATCGGGACTGTCCCTATAAAATCGGGACATCTGGTCACCCTATATGCTTTTCCTAATTAAGCTAACAGGTTCTAACCCTGCTAACAATCTATGATGGGACTCATTATATTTTCATGAGAATTTTTCACCCTCCCTCTTCCAGCTCCATTATTCATCAACTTTCTGATTTTTACTCTCTTGTTTTCATTCCAGATTTTGCCTTATTTCCTCTCTCGGCAATTTTTTTTCTGCAGTCTCTTCTAAGTGTAACAGGAACACAATTGTGTTTGGGTCAAACTTTCAAATCCACGGTGCTCAAGCAGATTTTCAATAAATCTAGATGTGTTCTACACACACACACATACACACACTATTCCCTCAATGCAATATGGATCTCCAGAACTAGCACCATTAACTACCATAAACCAGTTTAATCTCAATCCCTAATCACAAAGCAAACTTCTTTCTGGTGAGTTGGCAGTGGCTGGCCTGTTATCTTAGCGGTGAGGTAAATAAAGATTCATGGGGCCCTTATATATGCCACACACAAGCCTTCCTGTTATTGATGTGTGACTTACAGGGCTGTCTAGCAGTGAAAAAGTCATGGTGATGATAAGCTCACCTCTGCTTCAGTAATTCCTAGCTGGTTCATTAGTGTGCATCCCTGGCTGGAATTCTATTTTTGATTGTGGCTGGTTGAATCATATCACCAACCCCCTAAACAAGAGAGAGGGACAGAGGGGGATGACCATATACAGCCACTTTCTCTTTCTGTCTAGTTGTTTTTCATGGACAAACTCCCCCCTGCTGCCATCTCTGTTTTGATTTTGGGTTAATAAGTGGGCTGATTTTTATCAGATCAAGGCAGATGACAGGGGTTAAAAAACAAAGGAAGAATTATCAGAAGCAGTAAGTTTTGTCATTTAGAAGGAGACTTGACTATGGAGAAGGGGGAGGCAGGTGGGAGGTGTAAGTCAGGAAACCAGATTGGTTGGCCGAGAGCTCCACTTACTGGTACCTGGTTTGCGCTATAGGAAGGAAGGGATGTGTGAAGAGGACAGAACAGAGCAGAGCAACATCCCCAAATACACTTAAAATAAAAAATGAAGCTCAGAAAAGCTTCCTCCTTATTCATAAGCTAATTGTGTGCTGCCATTCGTTACTGAGTGCTAGCAGTGTTCTCTGTGCTCTACAAAATGCAGAGGAAGTTACCTGGCTGCATATATGGAGGATCTGGGGTAATGATGCCATCTCGTGCAGTGGACTTCACACTGTCACTGCTAGCTCTCTAGGCACTGTCTGCCTGCATTGGGGCGGAGGTATTTGAGACGACCCTGAATTCGTAAACATTTACCCCTGTGCTCCACTTCGCACACATGAGTAGTTCACTTCAGTTCAATGTGTGTCAGGGTCTGCAGGGTTGGAGCTTATGGTGTATGTCTGCATTGCAAAAAAAAAATGTGTCTTTAACTGGTGTTAGCTATTATCCCTCATAAGCTAATTTGGCTTCAAATAGCAGTGAAGATGCTGCAACTTGGCTTTTGACTCTGATTTGCAGCTCGAGTTCAACCCCAACCATAGCCTGGATGAGAGTTTTAGCTGGGTGGATGGATAGGACAGGTCATATCTTAGCCATGTTGTGCAGAAAGAAGCTGCAGGACTTAGACACAGCCTGGCTGTGAGGATCTAGCAAGAGGTCCCAGGTTACGGGGAGCTGAGTCGCAGGTAGAATCATGGTATTGTCCACAGTGATTGAGAAAGGAGATGAGGGGGAGGACTTGGGGGCAGGGGGGAAGATTAAGAGCTCTGTTTTATCCACCTTGAGTGTGAGCTGATGGCTAGACACACTTCCTAGTTCTATCCAGAAGCAGAAGTGCTAGAATTCGACAGGGTGTGGGGGGAGCGCTTGTGAATTCTGAAAGCTTACAATTAAAACCAAAAAATTTGCTGTTTTATCCCAGTTTGCAATAGACTCAAAGGTATAAACTTAAAGTTCAACCTGAACTCCTCCAAAGCCAAAATATAGTTGTAAGAGTCATAAAACTTTCATGGCCATAATTCTTCCCCGTCTCTATGCAGTCTGGATGTGATAGGACTAAAGAACTGCCAATCACTAGCATTAAAAAATCGAGTTGGACTCCAAAAATCATAATATTGGTTTAAAACTCATGAGAGTTTACAATATAGTAAATCTGGAGAGTCTTTTTATTTGCCTTTTCATTTTTAAGCCTTTAGGAGCGGGGGCTTATTTTCTAACTTTTATCTGCAACTATGAGGGCTAGAAACCTATTCCTTTTTTTTAACTGAGATTTTCATCACATGACTCCAGGAGCTGATCCTTTAAGAAACACCAAATAATGGGTTAGTGGTGCAGTTCTTCCCAGGACACTTCTAGCCCTTTCTCTCTTTAGGGCAGTGAGACAAGTTAAGGCCAGTTTGTCACCTGGAATTGATTATGGGTTTGGGGTTTTTTTGTTTTGTTTTTTGTTTTTTGTCACTTTGGGCTTGTCTAGAGTACTGAGCCTTTGCCAGTATATCTGTGCCGGCAGAGCACCCTAGTGGAGATGCACTGTAAGCTGCCAGAAGGAGTTCTACTGGCATAGCTTCACCACCTTCCCAAATCACGTTAGCGAAGCCACCAGAAGTACTCTTCCATCTGCATCTTTGTGTCTACACTAGGGGTTTTGCCAACATAGATATGTCGGCTAGGGGGTGTGATTTTTTTTCCGGCAAACTTTGTAGTGTAGGCTAAGCCTTTGTGTCCAAACCTCACCCCCAACCCCCCAGCATGTACTTTGTGGAGCTGCTGTTAATCTTTCATGAGAGATTATATAAAACAGACACTCAATGAACCAGATGACGTTTATTGGGAATATGATGGCAATGTCTTAAAAGGCAATAAACTGAAGAAGCTCTGAACTGTTATTCCCAGCCTATAGTTGTAATAAGTGCTCTGTGCATTGAGGAAAGATACCATGTAGTAATCAGCTTGCACACTAATGCAAGTCTTAAGAAAAGTACATTTAAAACCACAGCTGTTACTATTGTTGTTTTAAAGCAATTTCCTTTTGTAAATCACGTCTGAGTTACACCGACAATGGCCAGAACTAGCCACTGAAACCCTTTGTGTGCCAGAGCTGGGGCATTATGTTTGCAGGCTGTGAATTTTATGTTATACACCTTTGGAATGATTTATTAATCATTAGTATTGCTTCTATTAGGGCAGCCCAAGCTGAAATCAGGCTTCTTTTCTGGTCGAGGCCTTAGAGAGAGATGATCCTGAAGAGTTTACAATTAGAGCTAGTCGGGAATCTTCCATCAAAATATTGTTTCGATGGAAAATGTGGTTTCCACAAAACTGAAATTTTCTGCAGGAAAATTTTTCATTTTTGTCAACCATTTTCGATTTGCCATTGGGAAACTGACACTAAAGAGTTTAGTTTCTGGTCAGGTTACCCCAAATTGAAACATTTCAGTTGGCTGAAACGTTTTGTTTTGAGTTAGTTCAACATTAATCTGTCTCTGCCGCATCTGCTGTATCTACCCCCATCCCTGGACGGTGGTGGGGGTTTTTCTTTTCATTACTTTCTCTCCTGTCATTAGTTTTATTCTGGGATATATGGCTTCCCCCTTCATCTGACGTGGGAAGCCTGTTTTTGGTATCAATCCAGAACTCAAATAACTGAATTGTTATGATGCCTCATGGGGGGTTGTAGTTCTCCCTGTTCTCTCCTATTGGCTGGGCTCCCTGGCTGAACTACATTTCCCATGTTACACCATGGCCTCCCCTCAGGCTGAACTACCATAGCACATCTTTGGAGTCGCAACACTGCAGTGCATCCTGGGAGATAGAATCTAGTCAAGTTGCCTGGTCCATAGAGGAGAAAACATGAACTCAGTTTTCCCTGTCTGTAAAATAGGCCTGTGCCATATGAACAGTTAAGACCCTCACCTGGGCATTATTCATTAACTCTGAGATCCTTAAATACGTGGATGCCGTCTCAGTGCAACATGTCATTATTACAACTGTCCTTAGCAGGACAAAGCACCTTTCTGGGGCAATAAAGAGTGTGAAGTCCTAAAGAGCGCTAAGTAAAGAACTTGCCTGACACTGGCTTTGTCTCTGCTGGGCAGCCGCTGCTGAGAGCCAGCATTTCCCTGTTTGCACAGGTGGAGAACTGAGGAACAGCCAGTTTAAGTGCCTTGCCCACGGTCATACAGGGAGTCTGTAGCAGAGCTGCCTGCTGAATTCTGACCTCCAGAATCCCTATCCAGTGCTTTAATCACAGTGCTATCCTTTCTTCCATGCAGAGTTGCAAGGGCAATACACGTGCCATGCTGATCCAGCCATCCATAGGGCAGTGGCAGAGTTAGAGCCCTGTTGCTGGGCCTCTATTTTTCCTGCTGGGCAGTGGCTTTCCATTGCACAATCCAAGGCACGGTTTACGGCTTTGCTCAGGTGGCTGCTGCTGCTGAGTTATGCAGAATTCCAGTGTGCTTCTGTGTGTTCGGTTCCATTTAATGGCTCTGGGGGACCCCAAACTCGGAGGGTGGATGAGTTAGTGCAGGAAGTTTTTTTTTTCCTGTTACCAAGCAAGCACTGTCTTCCTCCCTCAATGAAACCTTGCAGAGGGAAGTCCTGGGCATTGGGTTCCTAATGATGATACCTTTTGTCTCTTGTGGACTGTCTGTGACTGAATAGCATGTACCTGCCCAAACAAAAGGAGATCAGACACATACTAGCTATACTATCCTCTCCATCCCTATAGGTAATGGCATATGAGCTAGAGGTGTTATTGGGGATGGGGCAGATAGATCCTGCCTTGTTCCATCAGCATCACCAGAGCTCTCTGACTATTTGATTAGACCGTACGCTCTTCAGGACAGGCGGTGTATCAGATTACATGTATGTACAGCACCCAGCACTTTGGGTCCCCAATTCGGGTGTGCAATAGCCATTGTTCCACAAGAGCTAGCAGCCCTGGCCATCCTCAAGCTGCAGTAGCCTCCCAAGCTATGCTGAAGGGGCGAGTGGCAGGGATGTCTAGTGATTAGTGCGGGTAACTGAACCACAGAACACCCGCTTCCGTTTGCCAGCTTTACCTCTCCCCTGCTGTGTGAATTTGAATCATTTAGTCTTGTTGTGCCTCGGTTTCCTTTTCTGTAAAACTGGCCTGTGCTATATAGTTACCACCATCACCTGGGCTTTATTACTTAACTCTGAAATCCGTAAACATTATCATTACCAGATTGTGCAACGTGTCATTATCACAACCATTTCTTAGCAGAACGTAGCACATTCCCAGGGCAATGAAGAGTGGGACACCCTAGTAAGTGCTAAGTATGGTCTTTGCTTGGCACTGGCTTTGTCACTGTTGGGCAGCCACTGCTGAGGGCCGGTGTCACCCTAGTAGAACTCCTGTCCGATGGGCAAGCCTTGTCAATCCATCATTTGTCCCAGTGTATTCTTGGGAGTTTTCCCATTCAGGCTAAATCAGGCCATCTTAATTGCAAGCTTAACACCCTGCATATTATCCATCCCCTTCCAATGTGATTTATCTTGATTAAATGCTAATTTGTAACTCATACTACATACGACAAAGTTACTTACTACCGAGGCACCTTGGTGACAATGCTGTGTTTGGACAGAGGAGGAGGAAGTGATATGCATGCAGATAGTATTTTACCTGTGTGTACGTATCAGACTAATGGGTGAGATTTTCAAACATGTTCAGCATAGGCCTAAGTTTGATCCCACTGAAGTCAATGGGAAATTGCCATTAACTCCAATAAGAGCAGAGGTCCAGATCCCCAAAAGTATTTAAGTGCCTAACTGTCGTAATTAATGGAAGTCAAGTGCCTAAATACTTTGAGGATCGAGGCCTCAGTGAAAATCAAACCCTGTATAAGATATTAGCTATATCGATGGCCTGATTTTCAGAGGCGGTATGGCTGCTCAGCACCTCTGAAAATAGGGCAAGTGTGTGTGTATATACAATGCAATATAATGCCAAGTGTGTGTGTAGTATAATGTATATAATAAAAGCTTTTTATTATATACAGTATTTTGTAAACAAGAACTTGATCCTATAGCACACTTCCCCTCAAGGATCTTAAAGCAGACCTGAGTGGGAAAAGGTTTTTTCAAGCCCATGCGAATTTTTTAGATTTCAATTTTTTTTCTTGTTTTCAATGAGGATGAAACCTCATAGTCTCAAAAAGAAATTGCTAACCAAAAATCTCCAAAACATGCGGATTGGGTCAATTGAAACATTTTGTTTTGATAATTTGACATTTTTTATTCATTGAATTTTATAATAAATTAACTTAAATTTCTAAATGAAAAGTTGTTTCAAACAAACAAAAATGCCTTTTTCCTTTAGCAAATGTCAAAACAGGGGAATTGTGACAATTTCAAAACTTTTTTGAAAAAAAGTTTTGAAATGAGAAATTTGTTGAAACCAACCATTTCCAGAGAACCATTTTGTTTTCAACAAAACAGCATTTTCTGAGGAGAAAACACTTCATCAGAAAATTCCCAACCCACTGTATCTTTAAGCACTTCCAGATATATATTAATGAAGTCTTGCAATCCCTGTGAGGGAGATGAATATTATTTTTATTCCCATTTTACAGAGGGATAGCGAGCAAGTTCTCAGAGTAAGCAAGTAATAAACCCAAGGATGAAACCCAGGAGCCCTGATTCTCAGTACACTGCTCTAACCATTAGCCCATACTTCCGCTCAATGACATACAAGACTGTTGTGTATTACTGGTATGTTCTCCTTTGGACTCTTTTGATAAGCTTCCTAGTTAATGGGAAATGCTCCTTTTTACTTGAGGATCTAATGACAGTGGTGAGGATTGGTTGGGGGTGGGAGGTTCGAGGCGAGTTAATTAATTTCAGGTTTTTTAATCTCTTTTCTTTTGTACAAAACCATAAAACAAAAATTCTGTGTTAGCCACATGTACCTCCAGTAATCGAAAGAGAGGCAAGGATCTGACTAATAGATATTACGTTCCATTATATGGTCTTGAAGTCAATAAACATTAGGTTACCTTCATGCAGTGAAAAAAGACCAGATTTATTAAAAAATCTTATCTGGAGGGTTTGCATTTCAATAGGATGTGAATTTGCATATTTTAACAATAACCTCCCATCATTCTGTCTGATCTGTGCTCAGTTGGCCATACAGATCACTTTATCTTGAATAGATTATCACTGGTTTAATAAACCCTTCATAATATGCAGGTATAACAATGGTACTTCATTGGATAAAGGAGGTATTAAAGTTCTTTTTCTGGAAATAGGGGTGGCCCAGCTAGTGATTAACTTTATACCTTTGTACATTCTTGTGCTGAATACACGATTAAAGGCGAGCGTTCCCATTCCCATTCAAAACCCACTGGCTCTTCAGAACTCCTTTTAACTCCTTATTGCCCACAGTGGCTAAAGAGACCAGACGGAACGCAGGAACTGATCAAGCCAAGTCTGACATGGCAGTAGCCAATAGCTGATGCTGCAGAAGAAGGCAACATCTCTCTCCCCTCTTCTTGATCTCATTCATGTAGTGAATTGTGCAGTGCTACTGCATGGAGAGTGGATTGGAATCCTACCTAGTTCCCCATGAGGGGTAATATCTAATGCTCTTCCCAGCAGAGGGTGGAAAGGTTTTCTTGCAGATGACTCAGTGGGTTTGTTGGTTACTGTTCCTTCAGATATTTAACCACACGGTTATATTTTTTGTTCCTCACTCACTTTTGTTTCTATGAGAGGTTCCATTTTCCAGTGACTGTAGATTATAAGAGATGAGATGAGCTATGCTTCCCCTAATGATAATCCTACTCAGCTACCATAACTTCTTGATCTCTTTCTTCCTTTCTCTGGACAAGCTGTGTTCGTGCTTGCTTTTCCAAAGCTCCCTTCATGAACTGTTCGCTCCTTGAAGACCAGCTGACCGATGTACTGCGTGACATAAGGAATAATTGAATAATAATAAGTGAATAACTGAAAGTTATTGGCATACAATAACCTGGTATTATTGACTATAAATGGTTTGGTTAAACACACACACAGCATCTCAAGTGAATGAACTGAATCTTGAATTCCCATTGTCAAGCATCAGTCAGATGGGGAGATGGGCATTATGCCCAGGTGGGGCGTTTTAGAGTTCATCAAGGCAACATTTGTGTTGATGCCCAGGTAAGGTTTTTTTGGGGAAATAAGCAAACTATTTGGAGTAAGTGGCCTGAACCTTTAGCCGGCAGCCTATGTGAGCTCAAGCCTTCTCTAAACTTTGGAAGAGCTCATCGAGTCATAGATTTGTAAGGCCACAGGGAACCATTGTGATCATCTAATCTGACTTCCTATTTCACACACGCCATAGAACCATGAATTCCTTCATCTGGTCCAATAAGTGGTAGTCGAATTTAGAGTGTCTTTTAGAAAAAGATCCAAACTTGACCCCTTTACCCCTGTTATTTTTCATGTCAGCTCAGCCAGCTCATCACTTCCTGGTTCCACTCACAAGTGGAAATGCTGCCTTCACCTTTCTGGAAGCAGGAAATACCGGTTCCCATGCCAAAAGCCTTTTCTCATCATATAGCCAGTGTAAGGCCCGTATCCCCTGATTGGATCTGCTAACATGGGCATCCATAGATCCAGGTGGAACCCTGGTGACTGATTATTTCAGTGGCGCTCTGCACAGGTGCGTTGGTCGGGGCTAGTAAGCTTGGCTGGTTTAGATAAGCATCCAAATGCGTAGCTCTTCAGCTGAGCCGGACTTCTGAATTCAAGATGAGCCCAACCACAAATCCAGGTGCTATATGCCCCCATCCTTTGGCAGCTGGAACCTTTGGGTCCATCTTTCAACAGATCTGAACTTTGCAGCTTGGGCTCATTGCTATTCATCTATCAGCACTCGACAAATAGCGGTACGGCCTCTCATTCGCTTGTATTTGTTTGCTCTAAATCAGGCACAACGCTAGGTTAGGTATGTCTGGCTTCTTTCTAGCAGCATTCAGCATCTGTTCCAGCTGCTGTGGAGCCCAGTGGAGAGTGTTGACATAGAGTTCAATGGCTGCCTAACCTCAGGGATATCACAGGACTGGTGCTTCTAAAATGTCCGAGCTTCCATTGGTGCTGGGCCATGGATACTGAAGAAGGTAAAGTACCCATGAATATGGCATTTATACAACAGAGATTGGGTGCTGCGCAAGAAGGCTACAGGCCTCTCTCCAATGCACACTGAAGTCAGCAGCTGTCTTTGCACTGACCTCAGTGGATGTTAGAACAGGCCCATAGTTCTTGAGCCACCATCAGTGTCCACATTCATTGCAGAAAGATGATGTGTTATTTCTCTGGTGTTAGGTTTCTTTTCCCCTTCAAGTGCCAGAGAGAAACCCCAGACATAGGGTCAGTTGCAAGGAACTTCTCTGGCTTTTCTGACTATAGTAGGTGATAACCTTTACATGGTAGCTTCCTTTGTTCTGAGGAATTGCAGGGCACTGTGGGCAGTGCAGTGGCTGGTGTGTATATAATACGCTCCTCAGTCCAGTCCATCATATCCAACTACAGCTGTAGGTGACACACATTCCCCAAATGAATCCTCACTTAATCCTTTCTTCCACTCTGTACAATGGACTCTCATACTGGCATTATCTGCGTCTAGATACCTTGGATTTATCGCGCTTCTAATTAATATCAATTCCCCTTTGCACACACCCCATTTAATCAAAACCTTGCTTGTTTAAGCAGTCTGTTTTATTACATTACCAACCTATGGAACCATTAACTCACTTAGAAGAAGCAACTCTGTAGTCTTAAACACCTGAGGTGTAATATTCCAGCAGTATACGTTATGCAGAGTATGTTACATTATAACAACACTCAGTGCTTATATAGCGCTTGACAACTTCAAAATCCTATACAAATGCTGTCGAACTAATCCTTGCAACACCCCTGTGAGGTAAGGATTAGTATCCCCAGTTTACAGCTGGGGAAATTGAGGCAGGGAGGTGACTTTATAGCCCAGATTTAAAAATAAAACAGACCATGGCCAGATTTTTAAATACTTAAAACCCACAGGCAGGGGCAAATTTTCAAAAGATTTCAGGTAAACTAGAACCAGATTTTAAGGAGTGCTCAGAACTGAGCAACTCCCACTCAGCACGCTGAGCTTTTCTTAAAATCTGGCCACATGTTTTGGTCCCTAAATGGGAACTAAACTTATAGAATTCTCATAGAATCAAGCAACTGGTGCCTCATGTTGGGTGCCCATAAATGGCTCTTTTAACAATTCGGGCCTAACCCTTCTACCTCAATTTCTCTCATTGGTAGAATAGTGATAAACATCCTTCCCACAAGGCTTGCAGGGTTTAATTGGTTACTATTTGAAAAGCCCTCTTATAAATGCTAAATATTATTGTTAAAAGTATTTTGGTAACAAAAAATAACTGTCTGGAATGCCATAGTCCATTACCAAGCCTTATGCTGATCTGTCTCCATCAAATTAGTGTAACTTAGCAACACTGAGTTCACTTCTTTTGTTTGTTTCCTGGGCAAATAAGGCACCGCGAACAACTATGGCAGTGACTACATAATATTAAAACAAGGAGAGAGGATATCATAAAATATCACATTTACTTTCATTTGCAGCATCTGGCTTTTAGGCTCCTACCAAATTTTAGCATCAGTGAGTTGATGTCAAGTAGATTGGACCCTACATTTAGGGGGAGTTGATTTAAAAACAAACAAATGTATTTTATCAAACAATATGAGTCAAAATATTTCCATACTATTGGTTTTTTTATCTTCAGTGAAAACAGGTTTTGGGGCAAGTTTAAACATTTTCTTGAGCAGTCAGAGCCCATAAACTCTAGGATCTTGTGAGGTCAGACACAGGAAATGGAAAATGAAACTGGCCAGCCTAGACTCCCTGTCCAAGCTAAGCAAAGTCCAAAGAGGAAACAAACCACATAAAGAGTGAAAAGCTAATTAGATTTTCAGAATTAATTTTACCAACTCCAAGCATGCAAAACTCACAGAAGTGTCTTAAAAATCAGGGGAATTTTAAAATATAAACTTTGAGGGTCTTTTATTTGCCTTGTGGGGTTGAATTTGTGTGTCACAATAAAATCATAAGAGTTGGCAGCACTGAAAATGCTAATAAATATGCCCTGGTCAGGACAGCTTTTAAATACACATCAACCCCTGTTAATTATTCAAGAGCTTGACAAGCATTGTTGGCTAAAAGGAGGTGGTCTCCGAAAATATAATTGTACTCAGTGAGTCTGGTTCTGATCTCTTTCATCCCAATTTTAACCGAGCTACCCCTAAAAAAGGTAATAATTGGAGATATACCAATCTCCTAGAACTGGAAGGGACCTTGAAAGGTCATTGAGTCCAGCCCCCTGCCTTCACTAGCAGGACCAATTTTTTTGCCCCAGATCCCTAAGTGGCCCCCTCAAGGATTGAACTCACAACCCTGGGTTTAGTAGGCCAATGCTCAAACCACTGAGCTATCCCGCCTCCCTAAATAATTTAGGGATTGTGAGGGTTGTGAGTTCAATCCTTGAGGGGGCCACTTAGGGATCTGGGGCAAAAATTGGTCCTGCTAGTGAAGGCAGGGGCTGGACTCGATGACCTTTCAAGGTCCCTTCCAGTTCTAGGAGATTGGTATATCTCCAATTATTACCCCTAATCTACATTGGCATATGTAGAATCAGGCCCAGATTTTCAAAAGCACACAGTGTACTAAGCTGCTTTGAAAATCTCACTGTATGTTTGGGATTCACTGGGATTGAGACAGAGGTCATTTTAAAAGAGTGAGCTCTTGCATAGGGTTTCCTGTAAATGGTGGTTATCCTGCCAGCACCTCTTTCAAACATCACGCTGTGTGTTTTTCATCAAGCCATCTTTGCTGCTGTTTAGAATAAATGTTGCTGTTCTGTGGGCTTCATTCACCCCTATGCTGGTTCAGACTCATTGACTTCAGCTGGAGTTACTTCTGGTTCATGTGAGAGGAGAATCAGACCCTGTGAGTTCAGACATGTACCATTAAAAGGTTAATGGCTGATACTGCCTGAAAGTTTATTGCTGAACTTCTACTGTCTCTGATCTTCGATCAAATGCTATGGCAAAATATACATATATATGCTGCCAATGAGTTTTCTCTTCTTGATGAGATCTCGCCCATTCATTTACCCCAGCATTACTCTGGGGCATCACTGGAGATGAAAATGTTACACAAGCAAGCTAATGGTTTGAGCCAGTGACCTAGTGAAAAGCCAGTGGGAGTTAGGGAGAAGGGAGTAAATAACTCTGAGCTCTCGGCTGTGATGCTAGGGTGTCTGGTGGATTCCGGCCATTAGCCGACGTGGACAGGTGAACCTTTACACCAAATCAATCATCGTATTTATTCTAATTGTGTCGTAATAGTCCCCCAGGAGCTCAGTTCAAATGAGCTTGACATTATTAAAATTTTAATGCCCAGTTTTCATAGCTGAATGAATATTTAAAGGGTATGTCCTGGGTTTAAGTTATGATGATGAAGAAATTAATGGAATGTCTTGTTTAATGCATTGGTACATGTTGATGCAAGGGGGAAAAAAACGTGGTGTTCAGAAAAAAGAAAGAAAGCCAATGTTTGGGTATAATTAGACAGAAGAGGGAAACATCAGGGATGCATTAATCTTGGGGATAAGAGCATGCTGGATGGCTCTCAGCGGAGTTCCTACAGGAAATATTTCTTATTTGGGGGGTGGAGGCGGGGGAATGGGGCGTGGCCTCAAACCAGCAGCAGAGCCAGCCCTGCAAATGACAGATCAGAAAAAAAATCCCCATTAGCCTTGAAATATCGTCCTATCTGTCCATTTGTTTGGCACAACAAAATCTTTAGCCTGCAACAGTAAACCCTTTGCTGTCTGTGGCAGGATCGAAGAGCCTCCTTTGTTCCTCAACCAGGTGTTTGTTTACTCAGATCAGCTTCGAAGGATGGTATAATCTGTCGGGGGTACTCATCACTGTAGTCATTCTGGTATTGTTCATTATCAAAACATAGGACCTGATGTTACACAGTGGTGCAAATGGGGAATAGCTCCTTGCAGATCAATGGGTCTGATCCTCAGTTGATGTAAATCGACATCACTCTATTGACTTTACTGGAACTGTACCAGTCTACCCTAGCTGAAGATTAGGCCTAGCATCGACTGAGATCAGGATAGATGTTCTTTTACACTGGACTTTGCAGAGCTTTTTAAAACCTTCCACCCTTACTCCCTCGCCAACTGAAGAAAGAAGCACTTGGGTTGCTTTGGTAACATTCATTTGACAAAGGCTCTTATAATTATATAAAAGTAGATGCAAACATTACCTGGTGGGTGAGAGTGGGCCATTCTCTGGACACGTGATGGGTTTCAATAAGCCCTTCCATCCTGCAAGAGATGAGGAAATTTGAGTTAGTGCTCAGAGTCCTTCCACTAAAGGGATACCATCAAGAGCGGATAATTTATAAGAATAAGATTTTCTTGTTTTACTGCTCACACCTTCAGTAATCAGAGGCCCGATGCTGTGCTTTGCCAAGGGGTTTGTCTATGTGCAGTTCCACTGGTTTAATTTAAGGTGTGATTTGAAATCGCAGAGTAACAGGCTGTGAGGAGGCTTATTTCAGTTCAAACCAGGCCTATTTCAGTTTAGCTGACGTCAGTTAGGCCTTGTGCACATGAGAAAGTTCCCCAGGTTTAACTAAAGGTGTGGTTTTAAGTGTGGCTTTGTACTGGTACAGCTTGCATCTACTTCTTGTTCTGTGGGTGGGAATTACTGGAATGCAGTGTGCCCAGCCATGCCATCTATGCCAGGAGGTGGCATACATCAGCCAAGGATTCCTTTGTGTCATGGGAATGGTCACCTGCCCACTTGTGGTGCCCCCTCTTCTGGCCTTCAAACAACCACCCACCCTGGCCAAGCTCATTCTCAGAAGCAAGCACCCCGCACACCAGGACACAACAACTCAAAGCAGCACCAGACCCGGCCAGAACCACAGATGCAAAACCTGCAGACATCTCTCCACTGCTATGGTGATCAATTTCCACTGCAACACACCTTTCAAGATCCATGAATCTTACACATGCCTCTCACAAAATGTGATGTGCCTCATCCGGTGCGTTAAATGCCTCAACAGCAACTATGTGGGTGAAACCAGACACTCGTTATGCTCCCGAATGAAAGACAAAAACATCTTCGCACCCATGGGCAACTAGTTTTCACGAAACAATCACTCCATATCTGACCTGACAGTCCTCATCCTCAAAGAAAACGTACACAACACCTGGCGAGCCTGGGAGTTTCAATTCGTAGCTCTGCTAGACACTAAAAACCATGGACTACCATGGACTCAACAGAGATATTGGCTGGATGACTCGTAATAACACTCTGTAACCCACTAACCCTCCTATGTCTTATGACTGCAGAGGTGTTAATTGGCCACTTCATCTTAAATGGTCTCCTAGAACATGTGCCTTTACCCTCATGTTAAACAGTCTGTCCCACCTTGTAATTAGCTCTGACACTCTGCTTACCTTTTCCAGACCTGAAGCAGAGCTCCTTGTAGCTCGAACGCTTGTCTCGTTCACCAACAGAAGTTGGTCCAATAAAAGATATTACCTTCCCCACCGTGGTTCGCTCACTTATGGTCCGTTGGCATTGCAGCCGAGCGTGTGAATGGCAGCTCCCGTAGACGTACCTGTGCTAGCTGTACTCTAGCTAGCTTGCTAAAAATAGAAGTGAGGATGGGGTGACGTGGGCATCAGCACCCAAACCTGTCTGATGCCCCTGGGTATGTACTCACTTGTGCACCACAGTGTCTTCCCCTCTCTTCTGACTATGGCCAACATGAGTACATCTACACAAGCTGCCATTCACCACCATCCCTGCCCCCTTAGGGTGGCCTTACGTCCCCTTTGTTCTGCCAGAGCGGTGCAAAGGGGACTTTGCAGGACCAATGACCTGGCCCATTATCTTCTAGCTGTAAATCGAGCAAAGATGGGTCCAGGTTATGCTTGGCCCTGCAGAGGGGCACGACGCGGCAGAAGTAAGAGAATGCAAACATGCTTAGGGCAATGGCACTACCAGCAATGTTAGCCTCCCAAAAGAGAGTGGGAAGGGACAGGAGGAGTCGCAGGGCATGGCTTGCAATGGAGTTGTCCTGGCATAAAGGAGAGCACATCTTGCAAATGGGACACAGGCATAGAATGCGCTCCAAGAAGGATGTTCTCCAATCGGAGAACAGAATTTTACCTGCTGAGTCTGGCACTGGGTGAAATTGACTAAATAATTTACACTACTCAAATTGCATGGCTGATTGTTAAGCAGTGTGGCCGTGCAAAATACTTACATGTGGGCGAGGGGTGTGCCAGTGGTTCTGCACAGGGTCACAGGTGCAAACTATGGATCTGAATAGAATAGCATAGAACACAATTGCCATTTAACTGCAGTACAGTTGGAATCCTAAAACTAATTGGATTTTGTAATTGACCATTAAGAGCCTGATCCTGCAGTCCCTGACTCTGCCGGAGTAGCTTCATCGGCCTCCAAGGGACTGCTGGCATGAGAGCGCGTTTTCAGGCGTAGCCCGCAAGTCATTTGTGCCAGGTAACTGCACAGTGCTGTGAGGCTGTTTCACAGAATGAGCTGATCCTTGGCTCTTTCAGAGGCGGATTTGCATATAAACTAGCGGCGTGTTCGGTGACCAGCTCTTGCAAAGCAAAGCTGGCGATGTCCCTCTCGCTCTGAAAAATCGGACTTTATTGTTCCAGGCCTGCGGCGATACAGGGCTTAATCCTGCCAGGCACTGAGCGCTCCAGTGAGGTGCTGAAAGCCTTCCAATGCCCATTGGCTTCATTTAGGTGCTGATGCGCTCAATGGTTGAGCCCCGGCAGCTTAACATTCCAAGGAGCAAATCGTAGCATGTTTTGAATTGTAAAGACTTTATATTGGTATGAACCAGATCAGCAAGTGCTTCCAACCCAGCCCAAAACACTTCTCAGCTGAGAAGTTGGGGATTTCAAGCCAAAGGTTTCTGTGCATGAACCCGCACTGAACCTAAAGCCCCTCTAGGTTCATCTATATATACAAGACAGGTGGGAAGATGAATCGATAGTTAGATGGATGGATTATAATGTGTTTTATATGATATATAGAAAATACTCTTGGAGTGCAGGGATGGCCAGTAGCAATCATTCTCGGAGGTAGGCGCCAGAGCAGTGAGTGATTTGTAAAGGTCAAACCCTTCAAGATATTTTTTTTCATATCTCATGCAATCCCATTTCAGATCTTCTCATCTATTTGTGTACACGGCTCTGACACACGTCTCATCTGGGAGGGGGAGAATGGAATTAAGAGTCCATGCTAGACAGATAAGGTTTGGGCTAGAATAATCTCAGAAACATTCTTCATTACCAGCACTTACCCCCTGGATGCTGCCATGGTGTTTTCCATAACTTTTTTATCACGTTGCCTTTCACTGTTGTTTAATTAACTGGGGCAGCTCGAACTGTTTTACTCAAGCGAGTATCCGCACACTCGCCAGTTTGTCATAAGGCTGCTGATGCAGTCAGGCCAATTTCTTCCAGTACCGTTGGAGTTGTTATTTTTTTCACTGAGTTGTAGCTAAAAGATCAGAATGTTGAGGGTCAGATCCCAGCTGGTGGAAATCAATGTAGCTCTGACGATTTTAAGAGAGCAACAGCAATTCACACCTGCTGAAGATCTGATCCTAAATCTGGTTTCGGTAAAAGGATAAAAGGGTTGGCTTGAATCTGCTGGCACTGACAGCAGGTTCACACTACTGTAATTCTAGTCACGTCAGTGGAGTTACTAGTGTAAGTCAGAATCAGGCCCAGTACTTTGCAATCAGATATGAAATATAGTAAAATAGTAAGTTAATTTCCAGTCCTTTCCAACCTTGACATTAATATAGTTTACATTGGTGCCTTTAATCCTGAAAGATCACACAGTAGCTATGGGCCCAAAGCTACAAACACTTAGCAATGTGAGTAACATTGCTCACCTGAGTAGCTTTGTTGATTTTAATGAGACTATCCATGGGAGTAAAGTTACTCACATATACAAGTGCAACGTTGGTCCCTGAATCCCCAAATGCTTTGCAGGCTATGGGCTCGCTCGCTAATCCTTAGAGGTGCTGAGCACGCTGGCCCAGATCCAGCAAAGCACTTAGGCACGTGCTTAACTTTAAGCACATGAGTAGTCCCCTGGGCTTCATTCCTGCTGATCGCTGGAGAGCTGCCATTTGCCCACTAGTGAAATGAAGCCGACTCTGTGGGGTGATGTAGTCATGGTTGAATTGCACCCACCAGCACCATACAACCCTTTGGAACAGGAAGTGAAGGTGAATAATGCAGCTGGTGGAAACGCAGGGTAGTTACCCAAACATTGGAATTGGTCTTTGGCTCTCAGTTAACACCCCAGTTCTTGCAAAATGCCGCGAGACCTTTAATAACCACAAGTGATTTTTATAGTAATGACACCGACCTCTTATATAGCCATTTTCTTCAGTAGATCTCAAAGCGCTTCACAATCATTATTATATTTCTCCTTGCAACACCCCTGCGAGGTAGGGCTGTGCCATTATCCCCATTTTGCAGATGGGGCACTGAGGCACAAAGAGACTAAGTGACTTGCCCGTGGTCACACAGAAAGTCTGTGGCAGAACATGGAATTCAACCTGGGCCTCACTATTAGCAATGAACATACACCCATAAAGCATCTGACAATACATTGTTTCCAAAGGCAAGTGCCTCTTGCCTTATTAACGGCTGGGGCATTGGTTCAGTGCTGTCTAAGAAGGCAGAGGGCTACCTGCTGACCCATCAACTCCACTTCATACAGCACGAGAGTGCGTCTGGAGGTCTCTTGAAAAGCCAGGATCCAGAGCCCACTGGAATCAATGGGAATCTTTCCATCAATTTCAGTGGGCTCAGGATCAGATACCAAGCACTGACCTGGCTTGACCCTACTCTGCTGTGGGGTCCATGCTGTTTGCTGTGCAACTTTCTGCCTCAGTCTGTCTGTCTTGTACCCTCCCGATTCGTCTTTACCATGACATTGTGCGTTCACATAACTCCAAGTCTCCATTCGATGGAGACCTCAAGCTGCAAGTTCTCCTAATTGTTCCCCAGTCAGAAGTGGTTGGAGAGGACAGAGCTAGCTGTATTGAGGTGATCTATTGTGTGTTAACTGAGGCAATGTTGGGGGAATTGAGGCTTTGCTTGTACTTGAGCAGGGAAAGCTGCTAATTTCCACTTTGTGAATCTACTTCAGGGATGGAAATGACTAGTTGTTCACAACTCTCAGAAGGGTAGCTGTGTTCATCTGTAGCCACAAAAACAACAAGGAGTCCAGTGGCACCTTAAAGACTAACAGATTTATTTGGGCATAAGCTTTCGTGGGTAAAAAAAACCCTAGTTCTTCAGATGCACGGAGTGAAAATTACAGATGCAGGCTTGTTACTTGTTCACAGGAAACTATAATAATTATTATAAATTATTATAATCATCATCATTACCTCTTATATAGCACTTTTCAACAGCAGATCTCAAAGGGCTGTTCCATGGAGGTTAGTAGCATTATACCCATTTTACGTTTAGAGACACTGAGGCACAGAGCAGTAAGAAGTGACTTGCCCAGCAGACTAGTTGGAGAACTGGGAGTTTCCTGAGCCCCAGGTTAGTACTCTGCCAACTAGGACACACTGCCTTCCTCTAAGCCTAACGGGATGTAGAGAATGAAGGCTTTTCCTCCTCCTAGGTTTAAAAGTGAAGCTTTGGGCAGAAAAGTGACCAGATAGAAACGGCACCTTCTTACTTGGCCGATCCACTCTCCCTTTGCCTTCAAAGCTCTAACTAGTGTCTATAAATCTTTGATTGATTTTGAAGCTCAAAAGGGACCCCTGAGATCATCTGCTCTGATGTCCTGCACAATTCAGGCCATAGGATTCCACCCAGAGATTTCTGCATTGAGTCCAACAACTTGCCCCTATACTGCTAGTTATCAGGCTGGCTGCAGCCCAGCTCTGGGTGAGGGAGCTGGATTCTATCCTGGCTTGTGCATCATCAACATAATTATTAATCAAATTCCAATAATCTTCTTGTCTTCCCCTTCCTTTCCTGGCGCTTGTCACTCTCGCTCTTTGCGTCCTGTCTCAAATCAGTTTGCCAGCTGCTTGGGGCAGGGTCTGAATTTTTTTCTGTTGTGTCTGTACAGCACCTTGCACAATGGAGCCTCCGTCCCAACTGAGGCCTCTGGACACCATGGCAATAGAAATACGAATGAATGAGGCTGGGGAAGAAGACAGTGGAAGAGACAGAGAGGGAAAGAGAAAATGGAGAGAGATGGAGTCAGTGAGAAATCAGCTGTCTCTCTTTTCCACCTTCCATTCCCAGGCGATCCTTCTACCTGCTCTAAATTAATTTCAAAGCCAGAGGGAGCAGAAAGGGGAGTGGGATGGGGGAAAGAACCTTAAAAAAAAAATCACAATGCAGAGAAGCGTCTGTCCCCTGTCTAATTCCTGCGCTGGCCTGTAGCCGATGGTGCTGTGAAATATACAGCAGCAAGCTCTGACATTTCATTTCTGCAGAGAATTGAAAAAGGGCTTGCTGTAATTCATCGCTTCTTGTAACTCAAACCCTTTCTGACAGGAGTACCTGCACTGTCTTTTAACAGTGGCACCGCTGCTGCTGTAATTGGACATGAAAAATGATGTCGTGTTTGTACGTGCGGGGAAGATTCAGCTGGGGGCTGGGTGGGGCGAGTTGTGGGCTAAAGTGGGATGGCGGTTCTGGCTGGTATTTAAGGTGTCAGTATTAGCAGTGCGGGGGATGGGGATGGCTGGGGGGCATCCGCCTGTGGACCCAGATATGCAGAAGTGTTAGTAGCACCTGCAGTGCAATCTCTCAGGTGGGGCTGAAGCTGCAAGGTGCAAAGGATCATGGGAGACAGAAAGCTTTACTCCGAGTTGTACCATGGGAGGTTATTTGTATGAGCAAGGTAAAAACTCCCAAATCACCCGTCTGCCTGTTTACATGTTTTATTTATTAGAGGGCCCGATGTTCCCCTCCTGTAATGGAGCCAGATCAAATGGGCATGGGAATCGGAAAACAGCAGCACCCACAGAAGTCCCAACTCAGGTGGGGAAACTGAGGCCCGGGGCGCTGACGTGACTTGCCTGAGGACGGGGCAGAGCTGGGAATACGCCTTGGGTCTCCTGCCTGGAGAAAGTGTTAGGAATAAAGCCTGCAATAACGAGGATTGCATGGTGTGAGATATGTCGGCCTGTACTATGCAAGTGTTCAGGTGCAATGTTTCTGGATGAGGAAAGATGGCCCAGTGGTTAGAGCGATCGCTTCAGGCCTGGGTTCAATTCTCTTTCCTCCCACAGACTTCTTGTTCGACCTTAGGCAAGTCACTTAGTGTCTCTGCACCGCAGTCCCCACCTACAACAAAGCCCTGTCATGACAGCCCCGCAGAGTGGGAGCCCAGAGCAGCCAGTGTGGTCAGACTAGGCGATCGCTAGGGTCCCTTCTGGCCTTACACTCGATGCATCTGTGGAAGGGGCATAAAAGCCCTGCCCTCATTCACAGGGATTGGGCGAGGAGAAGTACACTGAAGATTGCGAGACACGCAGATGCTGCTTATTTGGGGCCATATAAGTACCCCAAACAGGTGGATTGTAAGAGGTCCTTTCTCAATGAATCGGATCAAAGGGAGCTATTCTGTCTTTGAAACATGTCGCTGAATGAGTTTGGGATAAATCCATGTGTTTACTAGTCTGTGGTGAGTTCACTCGTGAGATTAAATCATTTCTTTCACTAGTGTCAGCCCAACAAGGATCATCTAGAATAAAGAGCCACAAACATTGCGGTAAACTAACGCATGGGCAAAGGCGAATTGGACTAGTAGTATGAATAGGTCATTCCCATCCCTAATTCTTGTGGTCCAGTGATTCTATAAATGCTGCTGCTCTGTGTTATTAGAACATATGAACGGCCACACTGGGTCAGACCAATGGTCCATCTAGCCCAGGATCCTGTCTTCTGACAGTGGCTGGTGCCAGATGCTTCAGAGGGAATGAACAGAACAGAGCAATTTAGATCCATCCTCTGTCATCTAGCTTCCTCATTTTATGTAGTTCCCTTTTTGAAGTTAAATGCTACTGTGATGGGTTTCTTTGGTATTCTTTCCCCCCCCCCCCGCCCCGAGATGTTACATTTAATTACGTCCTGGTCACTAGTACTGAACAGTTCAGCTGTATCACCTCTTGGACCAGATCCTGTGCTCCACTTAGGACTAAATCAAGAATTGTCCCTCCCCTTATGTGTTCCAGGACTCGCTGCTCCAAGGAACAGTCATTTATGGTGTCTAGACATTGTATCTCTGCATCCCGTCCTCAGGTGACATGTACCCAGTCAATATGAGGCTGTTGAAATCTCCCATTATTGTGTTTTCTGCCTTGGTGGCCTCTCTAATCTCCCCAAGCATTTCACAATCACTGTCACCATCCTGGTGAGGTGGTTGGTAGTATTCCTGCTACTATACACCGATTGTTCAGGCATGAAATTTCCATCCATTGAGGTTCTGTGGTACAATTGGAGTAATCAGTATGCTTCCTTTCACATACAGCGCCACTCCCCAACAAGTGCAACCTACTCTGTCATCCCCCTATAGTTGGTACCCTAGTATTATCGTCCCCATGGATTAGCCTCATTCCACCAAGTTTACATAATGCCTTTTCTATCAGTATCCTCATTTCATGCCAGGCACTCTAGTTCATCCATCTTAGTGTTTAGACTTCTAGTGTTTGTATATAAGCACTTGTACATCTTGTCAATGTTCAGCTGTTTGCCTTTGTGTGTTATACTTAAATGGGACTTTTACATTTGATTGTTCCTCACTAGCTCCTATCAGTTCTTTACCAACTTCTTTCCTTTAGTCAGTAAAGGCAACTGTTAATTGGATTAACAACATTACGGTTTCATTTTCTCCTGTGCTGGAGGTTTCTTTTCCTGCTCAGCACCACGATCCCTCTGCTGTTCACATGGCGAATCCCAGTTGAAATCTCATGTTTGATTAGGAGACAAAATTCCCCTGCCACTGTGCCCACTTCTGGCGCAGATCGGTTAGGAAGCAAGTTGCATCTCAAAGGACTTTTGCCTTGGAGGTGGGCGTTATCAGTAAACACAGTAGCAACTGCCCAGGATGTTCTGGGGCAGATGGAGGGGGGTGAAATGGAACCTGAATCTCATCTGTATCTTTGAAGGGAAATGTGACGGGCTAGTGAGCTGTCCATGGAAAACTCTCTGGGTAACTCATCTGTGCTGTCGGATGGCTTCTGGCAGTCCCGTGGTTACATGAATGCTGTAGTGATGTCCTGCTGGCGCTTTATTCCTACATCCAATTTTACACTGATTATGCCTGGGCATCATTCCATTAACTTCAGTGGAGTTACTCCCCGCTCACGCTAGTATAAGTGGGTGGAAAACCAGACCCATTTGGAACCTGTTGGATTCAGATCTCAGCTGGAGGTTCTCAGCTCATGCCCGTCTCTGTCATAGGCTAAATGGAAATGTCCGATCTGATCATCTACAAACTTTGGAGAATCTCAGATCCAGGCTTCGAGGCACATTGTCTCTCCAGCTGTAACCCGAGTACACTGGGATGTGAGCTTAGAGGGCCACAAGATCTCCCCTGAAAAGCAGCCCACAAGTTCCAGGCCCATGGTCCCCTCTGCACATGGAGTGAAGCCACTTGACCCCCATGGGAGATGCTTCAGGAGGGCCCCCCAGGGTGACCTGGGGGGATGGGAGTCAAAGGACCCAGGCTGCCACCCCTGGATCCCAACCCCTCCCAGTGCTCGGGGGGAGGCAGCTGATTATAAGTTAATAAAGCTAATTTAATATACTCTTCCCCTTCCATTCCATGGGCTCTCCTCCTTTAGAGGGCTCATTGGACAGCTGTTTCTTATACCCCATGTGCTAGCTGTGAGTGGACTCCATGTTTCTAAAACTAAACTGGCTCTCTAGTAAAACAGCTCATGGCAGAGGTGCTGCAGCTGCAGCTAGCATTCCAGCCATGTGCACACAGACTGGCTTCCTGGGGCCCCCTCCAAACTCTTCCCTCCTGCAACCTGTGCTCCTTCCTCTGAGTTCATTGCAGGTTGTTACAACACAGAGAGCCATGGAAGTATATCTCCTGAAGGCACCATGCTTTCCAGGGGTCAACAAAGCCAACCAATAGGTGCAGAGACAAGGGGTCTCCATGAAGATGCCTCTTGCCACCGGCAGACCCCCTCTGAGATCCCTGGATTAGGATCTGCATCCTGGCTTCCTCCCTAGAAAAGCCTGTCTGCATCTCTCTCCCCAGATAGACGCTGCATAGGAAACTCTGAGTGGTGCAGCTCTCTGAATTCCCTTTCCTCTAGGTAGGTTATTCCCCCATTAGGGAAGAGCCCCTCTGCCTGTATCTCCCCTCCTCTTTCCCTAAGCTGCCTCCCTGCTCCCAGACTTTCTCCACGAGAAGAAAGTTTTATGGATGGAGAGAGGAAACTCAATTATTTCCCTCTCAATGTGTCTCCCTATAATTGGTGTCTTTCATGTCAAGATGATCTCAATTTGTATTATGGGCTCCATGCACACAGCACTTTCTCTTTGGTCTATAAAGAAATTGTCAAGTGCATAAATCATAGTGCACATTAAATTACACTAGCCTTTTACTTATTAATTTCCCCAGTTTTTTCCCCTCCACTGGATGCTTCTTCCCTCTCTCTTTCTCTCCTATGCTCACCGCCTCTTCTCTCTCCCTTCCTTCCCCCCTCTCTCCATCCCGTCTGATTGCCCATTTTCAGAAAGTAGTGACCAGTGGGGTCAGTTTCCTTCGCCATTGTCCGGGACTCTGGCTACTTCCCTACACCCCTTGCAGTTGATCACATCAGACCCTTCTCCCAGAGCGATAGGAAGGAGTTTTCACTCCAGCTGTCATGGCTCTCTGAGAGCCCACAGTTGACTTGACAGGTGTCTTTACGTTGATTTCAATGGACTTTGGATCAGCCCCCACTGATGTTCGATCAGGTCTTCCTCCAGTGGCTAGCCGCACCGACCGCAACAACTTACTCCCCTTAAAGCCAGGCTTGTACAGCTGACGTAGTAGAGGCCTGTGATTTGGCGGTTGAAGATCCTGGGCTAAGTCCCAGCTCATGTGTCAGTATATAGACGTGGCCAAGGTTACTCGCAGCTCCAAAACCAGAGAATGGAGAATGACCGAGTAAACCCCCCATGGCCAAATTCTGCTGCTAGTTTTGCTGGTTCAAATCCCCTGACTTCACTGGCCTTGCGTGGGCATAAGAGTGGGCAGATATTGTCCTCTAGGGTCTGGAGGCACTGAGCTGCAAGACAGACCTCTCTTGTGTTGAATGTGAGTGTGATAATAACTGTAGTCTCTTTATGTCTAAGTACATTTCCCCCTCGAGACAACAATGCAGCAGGATCCTCTAGGCCCTCCATCATGTTAACCTACTTGTCAGCCACTTTGATAGCTTTTTAATACTAAATATGTTTGCGGAGCAATTAGAATAAATCTAGACAGTTATGAAATACTTTCCGAAAGCGGGGGAATGGGGCCAACTTTGCTGTTCAACCGAGATTAACCAAAAATAACGGGGGAGGGAATCAACCCTGCTGGACCGCAGAGTAAAAGGAGACCAGGGCGGGTTAGAGGAAAGGGCTATGGAGGTCCTAAATATATAACTACTCAAGTCACTGGTGGGTGGAGTGACAAGAATGGGGAGCGCTAGCCATATAAGATACAAACAAAGGCGCATGCTGTATGTCCCTCTTACAAGGTCAGATGATTTAGCATTAACCTGTTTGATGCTAGCATTCTCTCTCTCTCTCTGTGTGCCACAGTCTGTGCAAGAGAGGAAGGGAGTAGCAGTGGCTGTTCTTTGCAGCAGAGCCTTTAGGAGGAGTTCTCCCTGGGAGCAAAAAGCGACAATAGCAGTCCTGCTACTATCACAGCAGGTTCTTCTCTGGGCCTGCCTGGGGACCTCTGCTGGCCAGGTGCAGGGTGTGCAGGGCTCACCTCCGCCCTCCTTGGGCCTCCACCAGCACTGCACCCCTCAGCCACATGGTTGTTGGCCCCTGGTCGGGAAATAAGGGGGCGAGGGTTCCTTGCTCCATGTCCCCACCCACCCCTATTACTTCCTTCTCTTAACTGTTCTGCATTCTTGTTGCCTGCTCTTAAATAGCTACTGTGTTCTGCACATGCAGAAAACCCTGCTGCTAAAAGGTGCACGCTAAAAACCCAGCGGCACAAGTAGGGGATCTGTGGGCTCCATTGTTAATTGCGCTTCTCTCTTTGTTTTTCCTTGCAGATGAACAGACCAATCCAGGTGAAGCCAGCGGACAGCGAAAGCCGAGGAGGTAGTTGACTACATTGCTCTCAGCCACTGCGCTAAGTTTAATTGTTGTCTCTGGCTTCTCTCAGGCAATGCGCTGATCAATTAGCAGCGTAATCACTGCCAAAGAAATTCCCTCTGCAGCAAAGATTCTCTTTATTAAATCTCCTTTCCTTCGTCTCACTTTCCTCATATTCAATTATTATTTGATTTTAAAAGGCAGGCAGGTGCCAGCGATTGCCTGGGAAACAAATAACTGCCTTGTTAAGAAATGAAGCATCAGGCACTGACTTGTCAAAGTTTAACGGCATTGACAGCACCTTGTCTCTTGCAGACCATGTGCCGCCAGTAGGCCAAACGGCAGTGATGGTTCAGTTGGGTTAGAACTTGGGGGTAGGGCGGGGTGTTTTACTGTGTCTCCAGCCCTTATGTTTCACTGCGGTGACTAAACGTGAATTGAAGCTTCTCTGCCTTTGGAGAAAGCAAACTTGTTCTAGGATATTTCCTGCACCTGTACCCGTATAGCCCGATGAACATACCATATTAACTAGATTCTCATCTCAGCGACACGAGTTACTCTGGCTTTGCACACAACTGAGATCAGAATCTGCACCCCGCACCCCCGTATCCATATGCCTAGAGAGACAGATGTTGAAGCCCCTTATTTAGAGACCACTCAATGGGTCACCCCAAGTGGGCTGCCTCCATTAGGTGGTTTTCAAACAAAATTGTGTTGGAAAGCGTGGAGATGCTTCACTGGGCTTCCCTGAAACAGGACGTTGTCTGTCAGATGTGGTCCCTATACTGGAGGTTTATGTAGGCCAAGGACTCTGTTATCCAGTATAATTTATTTATCAGATTCTATGGTGTGGCTACATCTCTATGTTTCTATCTACATGGTGGTTTCTTCATACTCCAGTGAAATCCTTTCCTATTCCTTTGATTGAACTAAGAGGTTGGTATTGTTGATCACACTACCAATAAGTGTGTCCAGGACAGCTTGCACAGTGCGTGCTCGTGATTATAGAATCAGTATCAGTGTCTGAACAGGCCAGAGTTTTCTGTTAATAATAATCTGGTTCTTCTCTGGGTAAAAACTCTTTGGGCCTTTTTTCATTAATGAGAATTGCATCTTTCTATGGGCAACGGCTGAATTATCCAACAACAGTTGTCTTGAGTGAATGAAGCAAATCACAGTAAAAGAACAGAGGTTGTATTCTTTTTAGTCAAAAGATTGGGAGATCCAGTGGTTTGATCAAATATAACCAGCGGCTGAATTCAATTGGAAGGTATAGATGAAGACTTGGCATTATGAAAGGGTGGAACTGGTGCGTTGACAGAGATTCCATAAGGTTGGTTATTAGGTGTAATTGTGTAGGACGGGGGTCTCTGGAATAGCTCCTCTACTATGTAATCAAATTCAGGGATCAACCTTGCACTATTGAAGTCTGAGGGGCTACTCATATGAACAAAGCAAGATTTGGGAATGGCATGTTCCGATGGTATCGATTAGGAATGATCATGTCATGTTTCCTTCATTCAGCAAAGGCAAATTTAAAAGCCATGGCTCAGATCCTCAGCTAGTGTAGCACAATGGAATTCCATGGTTTTCAACGGAGACATGTCGATTTATGCCCCAGCTGATGATCTGGTTGCCCAGGGCACTTGTTAAATGATGACCCCATAGGTCTGCCTCGCAGACAGCTGGGGCCAGACGCACATACCGGCAGAGCCCAAGATGACAGCATGCATGAAGGGGTGGTCTTTTGTCTGCTTAATTAGACACACCAACAAACAATAATTAGGCCAGCCAGTTTGCTTAGTGCCTCCAAATCACTCCCTTTTATGCAGATCGCTAATAGCAGACACGTGCCTGGCTTTCTAGAATGGGTTTTAAGCCTCTCTTGCCAGCAGCTGCTTTCAGGAAGGTGGGTTTGAACTGCAAAGCGCATCGGTGGCTGTTTAAATCATCTTTCCCCAGCACACCGACACTCGCCTCCCCGCTGTATTTTAGCTAATTATCTCCCCTTTCCCACCCACTATCCTTGTTTATTGCGTCTCTCTGCCAGGATCATAAGACGAGGCCCAAGCGTTTGGCATTAAAATGAAAGCCACGTTGTCCCAATTCCCCACGGAGGAGCTGCTTCTGGGCTAGGGAAGTTGCAGGGCAGCATGACTCAAGGGCAACTATGGGAAAAAAGAACAATTGGCACCCAGGGGAGGCATTGTGTGAAAACTTACCCTCCTCGGGAGCCCACTGGTTAAAGCAGGCCCAGCAAGCAGAATGCTAAAGAGGAGGCCCTGTATCTTAGGAGCACATCAAAAGACATCATTAGGGCTGCAAGATAAAGGTCAACTTCAACAACAAAAAGAACAGGAGTACTTGTGGCACCTTAAAGACTAACAAATTTGTTAGTCTTTAAGGTGCCACAAATACTCCTGTTCTTTTTGCGGATACAGACTAACACGGCTGCTACTCTGAAACCCTTCAACAACAAAGAAACTTAAGTTGTAGCTATTATGCACAGCACGTGTGTCCTATTTGAGGAGGAGGGACTGGCTCTAACCCACAGCTGTATATCAAAAGCCCCTGGCTTTCCCAAAGTCCACCAGATACAGGACGCTCCCTCTTCCCCTGCCTCTGGGGAAGTGTTTGGTGCCCTGTCACAGCATTACAGGGAGAACTAAGTGTTGTTTTACCAGGTAGTTGAAGGCGATCCCTGTGAAATGAGATCTTGTCCTTTGTAGTGATGGACACACAAGTTCAGATCAAATAAGAAGCCCCAGATTTCCCCCAAACCTTCACCCCAAAATTGAAACAAATCTGAACCCAGAATCTGCTCTGAGAGAGGAAGACGTCTGGTTCGTAGCGTACTGCATCCGTTTTGCATTTTTCATTCCAACCTCTGTGCCTCTTTGTTTCGTGTTCCTTTATTTGGCTGTGTTCAAAAAAAACTCCCACTAAAATATTTGGTTTGGAAGATCACAGCACTTTTCAGTACTATTTGTTATTTTCATTAGCCTAAGTGCCCATTGAATTAGAAATACATGAGTTTTTTAAATTCTATTTTTCTGGGGAAAGCAATGGTTTACATTACAGGGGGAAAGTGTTTTGCAAATTTCACTGAGTTTTAAGAAATTCCCGCCATTCAGAATTTAACAGAGAGTGGAATCCTTTCTATAGAATTCTTAATGAGGGGTCAAATAACTAATTGAAAGGTTATCATTTTTATTACATTCTCTATCAGGTTTTATCCAGGGTAAAATCAATAGATCTCTGTAGGAAATTAGTCGGGCTAGACATTATTGTAAAAACTTAGCACAAAACTCTGGTTTCATAGAAGTCAATTGCAAAACTCACCTTTACAGCCGTGATGTCATGATTTCACCCCTATAGTAGAGATTGTAATAGGAGATCATCACCATAGCTTAAGTAATTCTCCAGAGAAAAAGTATAATTACTTGCTAAGTTCTGTCATTGTGAAAACATCCCTATTGAAGTGTTAGCATTTTCTATTCATTTCTATGGGACTTTTCTGTTAAGACAGGAGATTGTGGCTCAAGTGGCAAAGTTAACCAGAGTTTTCCAAATCTCAGGAAAGGTTTTAGGTTTGGTAAGTGATTTGGGGCAAACATTTTGAATCAGTTCTTATTGTATCCTGACCATCCCCCCCCCCATCTCTAGCACTGACTAGACACTTTGGCTGCAGCATTTGCTGTTAACTTGGAATAAACCCAGCCTCTAGATTCCCCTGGCTTGTATTGGGCAAAAGATTTTTAAACACAAAGGATTCTTCTTCCACTCCAGTTGTTCTGTTAGTGAGGTTTAGATGGATTGTTCCCTCCCAGAGCTAACAGAGAAGATCCATATAGGAAGATGTGCTAAGAGATAGATACACAATGGGATACACTGACCCAATGTTAATCTCTGAATGAAAAGACCCTGGGAGTGAAGTCAGGAGATCTCCCGGGCCTTATGTAAGATTCACAGGAAATTGCTAGACTAAACAAAACGAAAAGCATGTTAAATAAAGTCCAAAGGTGGCTGAGAGTTGAAAGGTAGCAATGCCCTGCAGAGAGGGATTAGAGGGTTTTGCAAGAGTCTCCATTTAATTCCATTACAGTGTTTTCTGCACGCAAGGCATCACAGAACAAACACCCCTCTCTCTCTCTCCTAGATGAAAGATGTGATGGCAGCTGCTGTAAAGTTTTGTTTGTCATGAATTTCCAATGACTTGCATGATTTCATTATTTGGGGAGGCAAATGCCCCTCTAATCAGAATGGTTTCCCTGTAAACAGCGGCTGGAAAATAGAGGGCGGGGGGTAGATTCCTTTCCATAAACTAGTTTTGAAGCAGCCTGGTTATGAACTATTTAGTTTTCCTTATACTTGGCTCTGATTCATCCTAGTTCTTGGGTGAGATGTCTTTACAGCTACCCACGTTCGTTCAAGGTAAGCAGTACAGTTTTGAGCATGCAGGTGGAATATTACCGTAACGTTGAAGAATAATTTGCACTTGTCCGTGCAATTTCACCCATGGATCTCAAAGCGCTCGGCAAAACTTATGGACCTGATTGCCCCGTGCTATGGGAAACCCGGTGAAATGGGGGATAAAGGAGAGGAAATCTCAGGGCAAATCTTCTGTTCTGTTGAGGGTGGGTGGTGCCTATGTGCATCTTCCCACTGGACTTCCTTAAAGAGAAGCCACCTTGCAAACTGGGTAGGAGGCTGTGGAAGTGTCAGCACTGTCCCATAATGCCAGTGGACACAGAGGGACAAGCCTTCCAATTCTGGCACTTGGTCTACAGACTCCTTTCCTAGTCTGACCACTCCCTCCTCTCGCACTGATCCCCAGACTCACGCAGAGCCATCTGGGGGAAGAGAGGAAGCTCTGATGCGGGAGCCAGCTACGCCCCCTTCTCATGCATGCATGCTGAGGGAGATCCATGCTGAGCAGATCTCATGACACCCCCATGAGCTCAGTAAGAGTCATCACAGTCCTTTTACACCTAGAGAAACTGAGGCACAGTGTGACTTGCCTATGGTCATCCAGTGAGTTAGGGCCTCCCTGTCTCTTGCTCTAACCACTAGACATGACTTTCATTGAGGACCAATATTACCATCAGCTTTGTACATGTATAAAGAACTGGTAATAGCTCCGGGGCTGGTAATCAGGACTCCTGGGTTCCACGCCTGCTTTTGCCACCCACTTGCTGTCTGACCTTGGACATGTAACATCCCTGGGCCTCAATGTGCCCTGGATCCTCATCACAGGCTATATCAATTTAAACAAAAGCTAATTGACTCTCTTACGCTCACTGCTTTGAAAGATGATTTCCAGCTCTTTGCAAACGACATCTACTTTTTCCCATATATCTCCTCCTCCTGACATTTGCCCCAAACAAGACTTTCTTACAGGAGGAAGCAAAAAAAAAAAAAGAAAAGTCCAAACCCAAACATCTATTAATTGCTGTCAAAGTTCCTCCCCCACTCTGAACTTTAGCATACAGATGTGGGGATCTGCATGGACACTTCTAAGCTTAATTACTAGCTTAGATCTGGTAACACTGCCATCATCCAGAAATTTCAGTGTCTGGATCACTTTCTGTTCCCCCAAAACCTTCCCCTCCCTGGGCAGCCTTGAGAGGCTTTTTCACCAAGTTCCTGGTGAACACCAATCCAACCCCTTGGATCTTAACACAGGGAGAATTTAACCATCCCTCCCTCCTTTCCCCCACCAATTCCTGGTGAGTCCAGATCCAATCCCCTTGGATCTTAACACAAGGGAAAAAAATCAATCAGGTTCTTAAAAAGAAAGCTTTTAATTAAAGAAAGAAAGGTAACAATTATCTCTGTAAAATCAGGATGGAAAATACTTTACAGGGTAATCAGATTCCTATAGCCCAGAGGAACCCCCTCTAGCCTTAGGTTCAAAGTTACAGCAAACAGAGGTAAAATCCTCTCAGCAAAAAGGAACATTTACAAGTTGAGAAAACAAAAATAAGACTAACACACCTTGCCTGGCTATTACTTACAAGTTTGAAACATGAGAGACTGATTCAGAAAGATTTGGAGAGCCTGGATTGATGTCTGGTCCCTCTTAGTCCCGAGAGCGAACAACCCCCAAACAAAGAGCACAAACAAAAGACTTCCCTCCACCAAAATTTGAAAGTATCTTGTCCCCTTATTAGTCCTCTGGTCAGGTGTCAGCCAGGTTTACTGAGCTTCTTAACCCTTTACAGGTAAAAGAGACATTAACCCTTAACTATCTGTTTATGACAATTGCATATTCAATATTAAACAATAGCATGGTGCTGAGTTGCAGTATCACTGCATAATGGGGAGAAAACAAGACAAAGAAAAGGCTATTTAAAAATAATCTAATAAGCTGCTTAAAGAAATCCAGTGGGATGAAGGGAGAAGATAAAATAATGAGTCACAGGGGAAAAGGAGCCTGATACTAGGCTCTGGGTGCAATTGCATAGGCAACAATTTGGTCTCTAGTATAGGGCATGGGCCAAACCCCATTTGCAGGGTGGGGACAGTGGAGACAGCACTAATGGGGATTGTGGCAGTGCAGAGGTGTCACTCTGCAGAGAGTTTAAACCAAGGTCTCGGCCCTCAGTGTTTGGCTGCTGTTGAGTGCTGTGACGGGCCATCGAGTTTTTCAGCCACATTATCCCATAGTGAGAGAGGCTAAGTGACTCCCCCCAGGCTCTGTGGACACTGCAGTTGGGAGGTGTGAGGACATAGCGTGTAGACACACCCAAACTAGTTTGATTTAGTGAGATCAAAGCTAGCTCAATTAACAACAGTAGTGAAACTGCGGCGGCATGTGTCTATGTACCCACAACCCTGAGTGAGCGGGGCTAGCCCATGCTGCCGTGGTTTCACTGCTATTGCTACTAGATCAGAATTAGCTGGAGATATGTCTACATGTGCCGCAATCAGTCCTCCCAGTTGCAATGTAGACATAGCCAAAGGTAGAACCAGGATTAGACCCTAGATTGCTTGATCATGCCACTAAAAATGACTGAACCTTCTGGATCTGAAATTCACTGAATTCAAAGGGAATCTTTCCTTTGATGTCATTGAGCTATGGAGGAGACTCGCTTTGCCTAAGAGAAGTTAGAGATTCTGTGGTATTTTCCCTGTAGAGTTAGGATAACCCAGCATCCCATTTTGCACAGAAATTGTTTCTAGTGGCACGTGGCTTTCCGTGGGACTTTGATTAAGGTCCCTGGGCAACAAACATCTCCCTTCTTGCTGTAGAAACCTAAGAGTAGGTCCTCATGCCTGAGAGGGAGCTATTGCTAAACACACAGGACCGAATTCTCAAAACCGGGATAAACACAAGAGCAAACAGGTACCTGTGTATGCATATTATTCAGCTGGCTCAGGATGCCTCTGGATGATTCTTTTCGGTGCCTCCACAGTCACCTCTCTGCTAGTTAAAACATAAGAACGGCTGTACTGGGTCAGACCAAAGATCCATCTAGCCCAGTATCCTGTCTACCGACAGTGGCCAATGCCAGGTGTCCCAGAGGGAGTGAACCTAACAGGCAATGATCAAGTGATCTCTCTCCTGCCATCCATCTCCACCCTCTGACAAACAGAGGCTAGGGGCACCATTCCTTACCCATCCTGGCTAATAGCCATTAATGGACTTAACCTCCATGAATTTATCTAGTTCTCTTTTAAACGCTGTTATAGTCCCAGCCAGGGCCGGCTCCAGACCCCAGCGCGCCAAGCGCGCGCTTGGGGCAGCGTCCTGCGGGAGGGCGGCAGGCGGCTCCGGTGGACCTCCCGCTGACGTGCCTGCGGAGGGGCCGCTGGTCCCGCGGCTTCGGTGGAGCATCCGCAGGCATGCCTGCGGGAGGTCCACCGGTGCCGTGGGACCGGCGACCACCAGAGCGCGCCCCGCCCTGCTTGGGGTGAAGCAAATCCTAGAGCCGCCCCTGGTCCTAGCCTTCACAACCTCCTCAATGTCACATGCGTGTCTGAGATAGTGGGCCCTGAAAAGCTTTATATGCAGAGCTCTTATATTTTGATGCAGTTTGGATTATTGTAATGGTCAGTGCATTGCATTCCACCCTCACCTATCAAGCTATGTCTTGGGGACACAGCAGTTTTGTTCATATGGGGGCATTCTGTCACCACGGAAATTGATAGATCGATTCCTACCAATGGTAACAGGTTTCAGAGTTGTAGCTGTGTTAGTCTGTATCAGAAAAAACAATGAGGAGTACTTGTGGCACCTTAGAGACCAACAAATTTATTTGGGCATAGGCTTTTGTGGGCTGTATTTTTCACTCCATGCATTTGATGAAGTGGGTTTTAGCCCACAAAAGCTTATGCCCAAATAAATGTGTTAGTCTCTAAGGGCAGGTCCATACTCACCGCGTGGGTCGATGCGGTGAGTTCGACTTCTCCGAGTTCGAACTATCGCGTCTAATCAAGACGCGATAGTTCGAACTCCCCGCGCGCTCCGGTCGCCTCCGGAACTCCACCACCGCGAACGGCGGTGGCGGAGTCAACCTTGGAGCCGCGGAGTTCGACCCCGCCGCGTCTGGATGGGTAAGTCAGTTGAACTAGGGTACTTCGAGTTCAGCTACGCTATTCGCGTAGCTGAACTTGCGTACCCTAGTTCGACCCCCACCCTTAGTGTAGACCAGGCCTAAAGTGCCACAAGAACTCCTCGTTGTTTTTACCAATGGTGACTGAATCAGACCCATAGCACATACATTTCTGTACATTAAAGTTGTGTGTACTAAGGAGTGTATTTTTTAACCAAATGTTAAAGGAATAAAGGAATAAAAACATTTTTCATGAATTTTAAGTAGCTTTATAAGAGGGCACATAGGGTATGTCTACATTGCAATTATACACCCGTGGCTGGCCCATGTCAGCTGAGGGGCTCCGGCTAAGGGACTGTTTAACTGCAGTGTAGACGTTTGAGATCGATCTGCAGCCCAAACTCTGGGACCCTCCCACCTCCCAGGGTCTTAGAGCCTCAGTTCCAGCCCATGCCTGAACATCTAGACTGCAATTAAAAAGCCTCCCTTAACCTGAGCCCTGTGAGCTCGAGTCAGCTGGCACGGGTCAGCAGTGGGTTTTTAATTGCAGTGTAGACATACCCTCAGTCTGCATAAGAGAACTTATGGAGGCAGCATGGTCCAGGGTATTACATGCTCAAGAGACCAGGATCCTATTCCTGGCTCTGCCACTGACTTGCTGAGTGACCTTCAGCAAGTCACGTAACCTCCTACCCTGTGGATTTCTTGTCTACTTTTATTATAATGTTTTGATGGGTAGGGACTGCCTCATACTTCATGGATGCATAGCTCCCAGCACCATGGGGTTGGCGGAAGCATTTAGATGTTACCATAATACAAATAATATTGAAAATAATGGTCATGGGACTAGGATTTAGGGACTGTGAATGTCCAGCTTTTCAGATGTGTGGAGCAATGCGGCCCAGCAATTCATACAGTGACATTTGAGGCCTTTTAAACAATAGGACAATAACAAACTACCGAGGGTGGCGAAAACAAAGGTTCAAGTGAAAAAAAATGTAACCTTATAAAATTCCACCTCTGTAAACACAACTCAACACCACAGTTGAACTTGGGGACACATTACAATCCTGGTAACTTTGTAATGTAAAGGTTGCTTGTCAATGAGTTATTATACGGCATTAATAATGCATTTATAGACATGTTCCACAATTAATTTGCAAAGTATTTATGGCACAGAACAGTTAGAATGCATTAGTATAATCACTCCGAGTGCATTGGCTTTATTGCAAGGGCTTTGCTCATCATTCTAATTGGCTTGTTATTACACAGAGATGTAATAACCCCTCTCTGCATAGTTGTTTATAGCACATCAATAGCAAATGCATTCCCTTTATTGGAAGTGATGTGTGTTTTATTATAATATAGCCAAATAAGTGCAATCCTTGTAGATGAATGAGGTTGCTAATGAATTGGCTCCCTAAACAGTTGAAAAAGCAAACCTGTTATTATATATTTTGCTATCTGAGGTATAATTGTAGTTATGGTTACAGCAGTCTTCCTTTAAAAATGAAAAGGCACAATGGAGGGTGTTGTTTTTTTTTTCTTTTCAGTGCTCAAGAGAGAGGGTTTGTTTGGCTCTTCCTTGTAATTTACAAATACAAGACTAGGGTTGAAATTTTCAAAGCATCTTCATAGGAACTGGGTCATTTAGGCATATATGTATATCTACCATTAATGTATTCTTTTATACCTGCACAAGAGGTGGTGATCCACAGTAAGAGATAGAATCCAGGCTCTCTAATCTCCAAAATACAACTTTGACACTTGAGCTGAAGGCAAATCTCTGTTAGCTTTAGTAGCGTTGGGGCTCATAGCCTTTGTGGTTCACCAGCCACTAGGAGGTGATACAACCACGAACACTACAGCAGACCTGACATTCCACTTAATAAGGGGCAGAAATGCAGATACACACTTCCTGTTATACTTTCTCACATACAGTCTCTTTCATTACCATGGTATAAACCACAACTGTAGAACTAGTAGAAAAATGCTATACATTTTCCATTAACAAAAATGAATTACATGAAAACTTCTGCAGTATTTTTTGATTTGTCAACTAAATGAAAACTGAAACATTCAGTTTTCTGTTTTGAAAACTGAAAAAAATCTGAAAAAAAATTGTTTTTTCATGAATCAGTTTCAGTTTTATTTTTTCATCAAAAAACTGGAAAATGTTTACTTTGAACATCTTCTGCAAGAATTTTTTTTACAGTTTAAGAAAAAAGCCATTTTTCATCCACAAAATATTTTGGTAAATATAATTTTCACCAGCAGCATGAAGCTATCATCTCCAATGGGTGGTCATATTAAAACTTTTGAAAACAAAGTTCAGAAAAGAGAGGGTTTTTTTTAAAAAAACTTTTTAAAAGATGACCAAATGTTGTTTTACTTTTGTATATTATTTATTTTGGGGGTAGCTTTTTAAAGTAAATCTTTAATTTACCTGAGAGTTAATTTCTTTTTTTCTGAGCATGAATATGGAATACGTAGCACTCTCCCCTCTAGACATGAGCTGAATACATTAATTAAAACAGGAACAATTTGGAAACAGTAGCATATTCACTGAAAAAGTCAGCTTTTTGCGCTGAAGGATTTTTAGGTAATGAATGCCCCATATTTGCCCTCAGAGGCTATGTTCATGCCTAACCCATTCACTAATCAATGTGGATAATATTGTTGAACTCTGCAAAGCAAACTTTGTGCACCATCTTGGAGAACAAACCAGTTTGATGGTGGGCTGATTTCTTGTAGATGACACAGCAGAGGGTGTGGTGTGGTTCTATGCATGCAAATCCAAAGGTAACGCAAGCAGTTCCATCATCTGGTTTTTCTCCCAAGAAGATATCTTAGCTCTCAAAATGACAATCCATTTTTGACTTTGGATCCATGTTTTTAAAAAGTACCCACTAAGCGAAGCATTAATTATGGGTTTCTAATTCCTTCAGGAAGCTCTAGTGAAGCACTCATGCTTCTCTCTCACAGTTGATAGCACCAGGCCCCCACAACTGAATTATAGCCCCTGTCATTCATAGCTGCTTGGTTTTGACTCTACATGTAATCCATGTTTCCTCCTTGGCATATATATGGCTTCCCCTAACTCATCAGGGAAACTGACCTTATCTAGGTACAGAACCTTTGTCAGTATAGCTTTGCCAGCAGAGCCCCCTAGTGGCCATGCCGTGTAAGCTGACAGTAGCAGTTCTGTTGCCATAGCTACACCACCTCTTCAGTCGGCCTAGTTGTGTCCACAATAGGGGTTCTGCTGGTATCACTATGTTGGAGAAGGTGTGTGGGTTTTTTCCCAACACAGCAAAATGTTGTAGTGCAGTCTGCGCCTCAGATCCAGTATCTGACTAAGCTAAGTAGCCAGCACTTTGTGCATGCTCTGGAAGCACCAGCCTGTTCCTTGCTAGGTAGGTTTGACAATCATGTGAGTTTAACATGGACATCGTTAAAGAAGGGCCTGAACCCAGATCCCAAGTCTGAAAGTAACACCCTGGCTTAGCACACACGGTTATGTCTCCCTCTAGTGTCTTGCTCCTACAACTCTAAAAGTCTGATGCTCACTGCTAATAAAGTTAAAGTCAAGTACTAAGGAGCATGTGCTTTTCGACCCTGATTCAGTAAGGTACTTAAGCCCGGGCCTGCCTTTAAGCACCTGAGTAGTCTCACTGAAGTCAATGGGACCACTCACATGCTTACAGTTAGGCTCGTGCCTAAGAACTTTGCAGAAGTGGGGCCTTGATGAGGAGGACTTGGGTCCTCTCCATGGTGACAGCTTGTCGTGCCTGGTCACAAGTCTGTTAGATGGAAACCAGGGAGATGTGCATGCTTGAACCTGGATGGTGCTGTGATTTCCATGCTTCTGTCTTCCAGTGCAGCTGAGCTGTGGGAAGGACCCAGAATTGTTTTACTGAGCCTTAAATAAACATAACCTTGTAGAATCTGGCACTTTACAGATATTCAAGCCTTCATTCAAGCTATGTATAGACAGTTCTGAAATTCAGGCCATTGTACCAGGTGCTGAGCTCTTCCTGGAGCCATTTGCTTGGGGGCAAACCCTTCACTTTCCTGGGTAATCCACATTCTTTTTTAAAAGTGCATTTTAATATGGTGCAGACACCAGGAAATATCTGAACAGTACTTGGTGCCCTCTGTTGTTTGCAAAGAGATTTAGAATTGAGCCATTTAAAATAAGACTGTCTCAGTCCTGCAATCTTAAAGCGGGCTAAACTGTCATTGATTTGAGTGAGGGTTTTACTGTGTGATGACTGAAGAGTCTTTCCCCTTCGCTACAAATGACAGATACCTGTTCAGATCCTAGATTACAGGATCAGGGTTTATAACAAATTTTGAGACTCACAAGGTGCCATAGGGCAAAAATACTCCCCCTCCCATGGTCTGCACTGCAGATCTCAGTTGCTCTATAATCTGCAGAGTGTACGTGAACTCATTTTGGGGCAGATTTTTAGAATTTATCCCTCCTAGCTCCTTGATAAATTGGATAGCTTTATGAGCCACATGTGTTACTTTTACCCAAAGACAGTCTGGGCTTTACAGATCCCTAATGCACTGGGAATCATGAAACTGGGTTCTTATTCCTGCTTCTGTCACAGGCCTGCTGGGTGCCTCTGGACAAGGGACTTCTTTCTGTGCCTCAGTATCCCCACCTGTAGAATGAAGGTAATGATACTGATCTGTGTGAAGTGCTTTGAGATCTGCAGATGGTCCACAGCTTTAAAAAGCAGGTAGGGAATAAGTTAGGTTAGCCTTAACTAAGGGGTGATCTTACCCGTTCTTACTGCCAATTAAATTCATTGAGTATCATTAGAGACATTGAGTTCTTGACGCAAAGAATCACATGTTGTTTATAAGAAATGCTCAGCCATGTTACTTACAAAGCACCTTGCATTATCCAAGCTGAAAAAATCATAATAATCATATTTATTTTCACTGTCAATGCTTTTGTTTAGTGTTGTGTAATTTTTGCATCCCATTCAGCTTGAGCAATGAAAGTAAACTGGTCAGTTTCCCTTTAAAGTCAGTTGCAATTTCTATTTTTTTTTTCTGTTCCATTATTTTTAATGTCTTACACCGCGTTGTCACGTTGGAAATGTAAAATCACAGTAAGTCCAGTGGGAGCTGCTGCTGGCATAGCTGAGACTAGAATATAGCCCAGTGGAACTACTCAGATAAGTAAAGTTACTCACGTGCATCAGGACTGAGCCCTTAGTGGGGTTTTTTTTGTAGCGCTGAATGGTTTTTGTAGGAATGCACGACCTGCACAGTTCCTCCTGCCCATGAAAATGTTGTCTAACAGGTAATTAATTCCCCAAATCTTTATTTTATCCATCTCATGAGTCACTGAAGAATGGCCAGATGCATTGATTATAAACCACAAACACTGAAGCTTGCAAGTAGCCATTCAATTAAGTTGAAATTACGCTGCCACAATGTAAGACACATTTGATTTGTTTCTCCTGATGCTCATTATTTTATTTTATTTTAAGTATGGATAACAAGGACAAGGGGTGGGAGACCAGCCCAGGTATCCCAGCCAGATGGAATGAAAATGATGTGATTTAAATAAGGCCTCATTAGAGATGGGTCTAAACCAGGCTACTATCCCCATGCTCTGCATCAGAATTATTGTTCGATATTATTTGTATTGCAGTAATGCCTAGCAGCCCCAGACATGGAGCAGGACCCTGTTGTGCAAGGCTCTGTACAGATACAGAACAAAAAGATGGTCTTTGCCTTAAAGAGTTTACAATCTAAGCCTAAGAAAAGAAACAATAGGTGGAGACGGACAGATGAGGGAACACAAGGAGACAGTGAGTCAGGAACGGTCAGTGGGAGAGGCAGTGGTCTCAACACACCATGTACCTAGCCTTTGTCATGTTTGTGTACGTGTCATGGCAAAGGAGGGTTTTAAGAAGGGCTGTGAAGGAGGATACTGAGGCAGTGTAGTGGATATTTACAGGGAGCTCCACTCAAGTGTGAGGACTGAAGCAGCTTGGGCGAAGGCACAAAATACAAGAACACCTTAGAACTATGGCGAAGTTCAAATCTTGATCCAAATGTGGTTGTTTTCTCCATGTCTGTGATGACCTGAATTTATCCCTTTCCCCTGGAATATTTGGCTTGAGATCTTGAACTAAATCTGGGATCAAGGACCTGTCTCTAGACATTATAGGAAACCAGATTTTTGATTAGGGAGGATCGAGAGATGGTTTGGCTCAGGCAAGAACTGATTGGGAACTTCTACCACCAGCAGGCCGGAACAAATGTGTTTCTTGAAGTTCAAAGCAGTTTGGTTTCCTCCACATTTGTGTTCACGTGACTCTGTGCTTTCTGCTCTTGGCCAGTACTATAAGTGGATGGAATCTCCATCCTTAGAGGTTTTTAAGGCCGGCTTGACAAAGCGTTGGCTGGGATGATTTAGTTGGGATTGGTCCTGCTTTGAGCAGGAGGTTGGACTAGATGACCTCCTGAAGTCTCTTCCAACCCTAATCGTCTATGATTCTAAATGGAAGGGCCAGAACATTGCTATTCTCTGGACTGGAGGAACACAAAATTCCTAATTAATAGCTTTTAAGGCGAGAAGGAATCTGTAGATCAGTGTTTCTCAACTGGTCCCTGAGATCTCCCTGAGACAGTTTAGGAAGGCAGCAAGCTGGTTCCTGGTATCAAAAATGTTAAGAAACACTGTTGTAGATCATCTAGTCAGACTTCCTGCATTACATAGTCAAATTTGCATTTGCATAAAGAAATCTAGTTAGAAATCTACTCTTCTGAGGTTTCCTGCTCAACTAGGAGATCACATAGTTTGAAATAAGTTTGGATAAACTTCAGCTAAAGTTTGGTTGCTTCTCTGAACCATCTCTCGAAAGCTTTTCCTCACACTCATCGCACCTAGCACACATTTTGATTAACCACAAGCCATTTTAGTGATGAAAGCTGAATAACAAGTAGAGCCGGTAGCACTTTTTCCCTCCAAATCTTTATTTTGGTCAAAATTTATCCAGGTTTTCATAAAACAAACAAACAAAAAAAGCCCAGAAAGTGAAAACAGGAATATGTTTTCAGTGAAAATTGTGAGTTTCCAGTGTAAATATTCAGGTTTGGGGTTCAGCCATCATTCAAAATGTTTGGTCTTCAGTTTTCAAAAACTGAACATTTTATCAAAAAGGGTTCTCAAAAACAAACATTATTTTATCAGTTTCAGTTTTTAATCAAATAAGCAAAGGGGAAATTTAGAACCCAACATTTTCCAGAAGTTCCTGTGAAAAATAATTGGTATTTTTCTACCAGCCCTAAAAATAATCCTTTGTCCTTCCCATCTGATGATCTCAAAGGGCTTTACAGACACTGGTGAATTAAATCAACAATATGCTTATATGCTAGGGAAGGGAAGTATTATTCCCATTTTATAGATAGGAAAAGTAAGGCACAAACATATTAAGGGACTTCTCTATGGTTACACAGGACGCCTGTGGGCAGAGCAGAAAATACAACCCAGATCTCGTCTCCCACTCTTGTGCCGTAAACACAGAACCATTCTTTTGTCCCCTCCCTTCCCCTCCATAGAATGGCACTGTTACTATATTAAGAGAACTGACACCTTCTTGACACCACCAGAGCATTTAAAATTGGTGAACAGACAATGTAGGGGCAATTCTATTTGCTAAGCAAACCAGCGGGTCTTTTTGATCTCTAATTTCTATGATTCTTCTGACTCCAGCCATAGAAAGTGATGGAAATGTATGAATAATGGCTGACATGCTCCACCACTATAAATGATCTTGGCTTTGTAGCGCTATAGCGGGTCAACACAGATGAAGAATAGGGCTAGGTAGCAGTAGGGGTATCCGGTGTGGGCGGCTGTGTTAAAGCTAACCTGGACAAAGCACCAGAAAATGTACTGTAGGGGAATAATCCTGGGCTGGGATACGGGGACAGACCGAGGATGATTTTTCCATGTCTAATATCTGTGATTTTTATGAATTTCCATGAATACAGCAACTCCACTGAACCCTGATCTCTATATCTGCATGCATCCGTTTACACAGTTTGTTCTGCGTCCTCAAAAGCTAACGACACAGATGTGCTCACCCTCACTCCACTTGCCAATGATAACATCTGGGCAGTGCTTTTCCTGCCTCCCAGACAGTTCATTTACAAACTCAGCTGAGACAGGTGTGCTGTCTCCATCACTTCCCACTGCAATTTCTGGCCAAGGTTAGCCTGGGCCCACAGAGGCAAAAAGGAACCATGATGAAGAAATCCTGCATCGCATTGAGCTCTACCTGACCATCTAACCAGGAAAGGCTTCATTTCTCAGACATTAGTAACACATTGACCTTTAACAACATCACAAGCCTTCACTCTCTTTAAAGCATTATATTTTTCCTTGGGGAAAAAGCACGTCGCTAAGGGTTGACATCAGCAGTGGCTCATAAGGCTGGCTATGCTATTCAATTGCCCTGACTGATTTAGGATCCATTTATGTCTAGTCTTTTTAAAAAAAAAATCTCAAATCTAAAAAAAAGAAGTGACCAGGCTGGCAGTGACATGTGATTAACAGATTGCACCTTTAGAAAGGAGTGAGCAGAAGGGGATTAGCTTTGCAGCCTATTATTTATTAATTAAAGGCAGACACCTTATTTATATCAATGCTGATGACATTAATCCATGCCCGTGCTTTGGGAGTGCATTATCCATCCGGTCTCCTAGCGTCGTCATGATTTTGATTAAGCTGTTGCATGACTTGGTGCTATTCTTACCTTTCTACCTCACCTTCTCTTCACTATGATTCACAAAGGAGGATGGCCTAGTGTTTTGAGAACTTACCTTGGACTTTACCTCATGCTTCTTGTGTGACTGAGAAAGGGGAAACTTCCCTACCTCACAGGGGTGTTGTCAGGATAAGGACTCTGAGATGCTGTGGAAATGGGAGCCATCTAAGTACCTTAGACAGACAAGAGCTACCAATACTTATCCCTGTCCACTTCTCTACTTTGTATACAGATGAGGTAGCCTCCCTGATTCATGGCAGATGGCTCTATCAGAGATGTACCCAAAATCCATTTCATCCAGGACATGGAAACCCAGCTCAGGATTCATAAGAATAGTAATTTTTGGCTTGCGTGCCAAGAAACACGCTAGGCAGCTCAGAAACCATGTCAAAATGCACTTCCTGGCCTGTGATCTAAATCGAACCCAATGCAACAAGCGTGAGTCACAAGCAATCAAATGGAGAGAGGAGGAGAGGAGGGACCAGAGAAATTGACCCAATTTGGCCAAGAACCCAACCCGTCGGTGTGAATGTGCCTTGTGTTGGGTTTGTTGGTGGTATGAGCTCAGAGAGATCTCAGAGACCCAGAGACACAACAATTGTTGATTGATGCTCATCCACCATCCTTTAGCTTAGAAAAAAAGGAGTAAGTGTGGCAAGTTTATTAGGGGTGAGCATCAATATTTATACACAGAAGTAAACAAAGTGATTAACAGATCATAATGGTCATGCATAATCAATCAAGATTCTACAGGATAAAACAGGAGGATGACTGACTACTTATGGCTACTTATTGGGAGGGGGGAGGTGTCAGGAGTAGTTCGCAGGTCAGAGCTTTTGATTAAAAGTTTCAGACAGAGACATGTAGTCTGAGTTAAGTTTCAGTTCATAAAGAGTTCAGACTCAACATTGGGACGCGTTGGGACATTGGTGAAGGACCGTGTGTCACTAGTGTCTGCAGAATGATGCATGGGGATTACTGCAATAGCAGGAGGCTGGACTTGATGGCCCAGCAGCTCCCTTCCCGTTCTATGTACTTATGAAGCATTTTCTGTACATTCGTACAGCACCGAGTGCAATAGTGCTCTGGTGCTAGTTGGGGACTCTAGGCGCGATTGTAATACACATAATAACAATAAGGGGGAAAAGAAGGGAAAGAGAACAATATTACAGCCAAATCCTTGTTGTCTTATCAAGTGACTCAGAAGGCATGGATGCAGCTTGATGGGTCTGTTAGAAGAGGGACGGGTCTATTGAAAACGGATCCACAAAACTTGGATTTGGTTCTGAGCTGGGACTTTGGACACCCCAAGTTTCAGAGACCTGAGATTTTGGTTCAGCGTGTATAAAACAAGAACCAGCAAACTGGCCATAGAGCATGTGGTACTTATGGGCTGCTATTCGAATGTGACTGCACCTCATTATGTATGTTGGTTAGAAATTCCTGGAATAATGGAGATTTATTATTGTTGTTGTTGTTGCTCCTATCCAGGTCTGATGCTCAGGTATAATAGAAAAAGTGGCTGCTTTTTTCTCCAAAGCCATTTCATCCATCCCCGATTCTATTGTACTATAATTATGTAAAGAACTTGAGATGGGACACAGCTGCCAATTTAGGATCCAGGCCTGGCTGCAAACTTTCCCCAAGTTTGAGGATGTTTAGATCTGGCCTTTTCTTTCAGTCAGTTGTAAAATGGGAAATGGAGGTCATGAGCAATTTCTCAGTATTCAGAGGCTATTCAGATCAAAAAATTTCTTTCTAGCCCTTCTCTAGTCAACACGTTGGTTTCTGAAGATTAAAAGAACGAGTCATTTTCCTTGGCATATTCTTCCCTGGATATGGAATGTTTTGATACTATGGTAACGCTGCAGTACAAATACTGTATTGTGTTGTATTAATGGATTGATACGCCAATGTAGCTACCATTAGCATCAGTATCCCTTGATGAATAGGAAGGGGAATGCAGATGCCAAGGTGTGCACATTTCTGTTTCTTGGATGTTTGTTAGTTAAGGGCTTTTATAAACAATTATGATTGAAAATCCATTGCTGTAGTTTGTAAATAAGAGAGAAATAAAATAGCTCACGGGCTTTGCTGTAATTAACTTTGTTCCCACTGTTTATTAGTGAAAAGACAGGATGCTAAAATGTACTGGCTCTAAACACAACCCACATTGTGATAAGCTGGTCCTTCTAATTCACTGGTGTGGCCTATTAGCCAATTGCATCCTGCAGATTTCTAAGAGTTCCCTTATCTATAGTGTACAGACACAACCCACGGAGAGCCAGATTTTCCTCTGCATCTGAGCCACAGTCATTGCAGAGCAGGCGAGTGTCAACAAGATGGCTATGGGTCCTTGATCCTGGTCTATGCTGGCTCTAGCCCCAGGATGAGTTAGAGCAGCCTTGGGATTGCTCTAACATATGTTAGGTTGGTGATCAGCAGGTTTAACTGAGTTGCCACACAACCTCATCCTGCCTTAATAGTTCCCTTTGCTAGGGAGGGAGGTGTTTGCACAGGAGGCAGCTCTGTTGGCTTTATGTCAACACATAATTCCCAATTGCTGAATGGAATTTTCTGGGGCTAGTTACAGTCAGATCATAACATAAGAACAGCCGCACTGAGTCCATCTAGCCCAGTATCCGGTCTTCCAACAGTGGCCAATGCCAGGTGCCCCAGAGAGAGTGAACCTAACAGGTCATCATCAGGTGATCCATCCCCTGTCACGCCTTCCCAGCTTCAGGGAATGAGAATCTTGCCATGCAGACTACAGACCATGTTTCATGTTGATCCAACCATCATTGTATTAGACATTGTAGCCTGCAGTCTGCATGGGCTGTACATTTGTATCGAAGATGGAAGCTGCTGCCATTTGCCAGTTAAATGCTGCGAAAGGAAGTCATGCCAAGTTGGACAAACTATGGGCACCCTGATAGCTCAGTGGTTTGAGCATTGGCCTGCTAACCCCAGGGTTGTGAGTTCAATCCTGGAGGTGGCCACTTAGAGATCTGGGACAAAAATCAGTACTTGGTCCTGCTAGTGAAGGCAGGGGGCTGGACTCAATGACCTTTCAAGGTCCCTTCCAGTTCTAGGAGATAGGTATATCTCCAATTATTTATTTATAACCACAGTGATGAGTGTACTATACACGCCTAGATGGATTAGATTGGACCCGGGGTTCTCAAACCATGGAACACTTGCTGGTGACCAGCAGAGAGCCCTGTGACCATCTGGTCATGGCTCGTCATCCTTCCATGACAAATAGCTAAACTACATTCAATAGTCTCCTAACGCAGTGGTCCCCAACCTTTTCGTCTGGTGGGCGCCAGACAAAGGACCGTGGCGGCAGTGGAGCATCTCGATGACGCTGGCTAGGCACCGCATTGGGGACCCCTGTAATTACCCAGGGAACATTTTGTGATCACAAATGGCAGGGGGAAGTACTCAGCATGCCCATGAATGGAATGGGTACAGAGATGAACTGAAAACAATCTTGGCACATGAAACCATTGAGAGTCAATGTAGAGCCTCCCAGTGACTTTAATGGGGGCTGGATCTGGCCCCCTACTGAAGATTTGCTTTGGAGAAACACAACGAAAGGACCCTTCAAATATCCATCAGCGTGATACAGATTTGCTTATAGTCACTTTGCCGGGTGTCAAGCCAAATGTTTAAAAAGCCTGAGGCACCGTCTGCAATGTGAAACCACCGAAACAACACAAAGGGATTCAAAATGGTTACAAAGTGAGCAAACGGGAAGATTTATTCTAGGCAGTTTTTCCGGGCACAAAGGCTGTCACGCGTGCCTTAGTAGGGCCAGCTGAGATGTACAGACAATCAGCACGTTTTACCGTTGAATGTATCCATTCGTTTCACCGGGGAACCTGCCGCCTGCTAATTTATTTGGAGCTGAGATGTGAGCTGAGGCAGATGACCCTCTGAAAGCATGGCCAATGCATACGCAAACCAGGAGTCATTTTGGTGACTCAGTGTTAACAAGACTGTCTGAAGAATTAGCCCAGGGCTGCGGAGGGCTGAGTGCAGGCGTTACAAAAGGAATCCACCCTGCCCGTTCCTTTGAGAGAGATGCTACTTGTTTATTTTAAATTTTGAAGTCATGGTGATCTCCACAGCGAGAGACTCCCAGCTTCAAATGTTAAACCGTAGCGGCAAACCCGACCTTCCGATCCCTTGCCGGGCCCCTGGCAAAGGGCAGAAGAGAGGCTGATTTCATACAATGCATCTGGTCTGGTGTACAATATAGAAAACCAGGGTCTTTCTACCATCACAGCGGTGCGCCACTGGTTCAGAAGGGTCACAAATATTTTTTTAAATGGCCTGTAAAAGGAGACTAGCCCAACCCGACCTTTGTGGGGTTTTATTTGGAATGAGCTGCATGCTGAGCATTTTACTGTGCATTTCCAGGGCTGCAGTTAGGATAGAATATAACTGATCAGCTAGCCATGACACTGCCATATGGGAGATGATAATACCTAGCACTTATCCAGCATATGTCATTGGTAGATCTCAAACTGCCTTATAAAGGAGGATCACTATCATTATCCCCCATTTTAGAGATGGGAAAACTGAGGCACAAAGACTTGCCCACAGTCAGTCAGAAGCTAGTAGCAGATCAGGACTAGAACCCAGGTCTTTTGAGTCTCAGGTCATTGCTTTAGCCACTAGGACATGCTGCCTTTGACTTCCAGTGCCGCTCAATTGTAGTCCTTTCTCCCCTGCCCCTGGGCTTGTGGTTCTAATAGGAACATGGCAAAGAGAGCGCACTCAGCCTCTCTTCGTGCATTAGAATATGCCTCATATTGCTCAGTAGCTGCTCCTTTGGACGAACAGGGAACAGCTCTGATGGGCGCAGAAAGGTGTCCCATCTAGCCTGACCTCTTCTGACCTTTAGGACATTGTCACTGTGGCAGAGGAACACTTCTCCGCTGCCTCTGCTAGGGAAAAGACCTCCTTATAATGTTGAACAGGCGCTGGCCCCAATCCTGACCTCCATGCCAACTCTGTGCGACGAGACGCTGTCGCTGCTAGCCAGTCAGTTACATTCTCTCCTAAAGAGGGACTGGGAGTGGCTGGCTCATTACGAAAGCAGCTTTGCCTCTCCTGGCATTGACACCTCCTCATCTATTATTGGGAGTGGACCACATCCACCCTGATCCAATTGGCCCTGTCAACACTGGTTCTTCACTTGTGAGGTAACTCCTTTCTCTTCGTGTGTCAGTATAACAGTGCCTGCATCTGTCATTTTCACTCCATGCATCTGAAGAAGTGGGTTTTTTACCCACAAAACTTATGCCTAAATAAATGTTAGGCTTTAAGGTGCAACCGGACTCCTTGTTGTTTTTTAGGATACAGACTAACACGGCTACCCCCGATACTATTCTCTCCTAAATGCTGCCGTGGAAATGCCTCATAAAACGCTTACAGCTGCCTGGTGGTCACAGAAGTCTCAGCATTAGCTCAGGCCAGCTCAGATCCCACAAACAAACGTTGGGTCGGGATATCGTCCTTTCAAAGCTCCTTTGAAGGCTTGGGTTTTCCTTTTTACCTCCAGCACCAAAATGCCAGCAAGCCTCAGAACAGAGAATACCCCTGCAGCGCAAACACACCCTTGCGCCTTGAAGCCTCAGCCTTGTCCGTTACAATGAAGGGCATGCTTAGGAAAAGCACTTTTCCGCTTCTAGGCCTTTGCTATCAACACCCTGGGCAGTGATGACATCAGCTCAGCAGGGCCAGTTTTTGGAAGGGAGTCCTGTAAATTTAAACCAATGAAAACTGAAAAAAATTCTTAAAAATAAAGCAGTATTAATCTGGTGCTCTGCCATGTCAGATGTCATTGGAGTATTACTTCCACATGGTGCTAGGGGGTGTTGGGCCAGCAGAGGTGCTGACTATCTGGTGCAACATCCCACCTGTGAAGATCCAATGGCACTTTTTGAGTAGAGCTGGTTAATCCTGATGCCAGGGCAGAATCCCACTGTCAGTTTCCTTCTGATTTCTCGTCGTTTTAACTGGATATTGGACTAAAGTCTCAGCTGTTGTAAATAGACTCATCTCCAGTGGCTTTGACAGCGCCTCACCCATCAGGGAATTTGGCCCACTTGTTTTCTTCTTCACTTCCTGTCCAGAACCAAGGGGAAGTGTCGCTGCATACCGTGGGTGAAGAGATGAATCTGTTGGAGGGTGGAAGTGATATCTATAGCGTGCGTAAAGTGCGTTTGGAGCCTGGAGTATGAAAGGTGCTACTAACTATAAGATATTCATCTTTATGTCATGTTATCAGCAGTGCTTTGCAGTGAATAGAAAAAGTTGGCCTCCTTAATTACTATATAAGCCAGTGCTAAGATATCTTCATTCTATTCACATGATCCAGCATCTACCATGAAACTTCATACTCCAACTGGCCTTTTGCCATGGTAGTTCAGAGGCTTGTCATGTGGAACCAGAGCATTTCTGCCATTATTCTAAGACTGTGGGCAGCACGTTCTGAAGTGGCTTTTAAAAATCCAAATACGTGGCAGTATCTCTAGACATAAGAGGAATGGAGTTTCATCTTTAATTCTGAAATCCCTTTGCTGTTCCGCACAGAAGTCAAATCCTGTGCGTGGGTGTGGGTGTGTACAGTGTAGGGTTTCATATATGGGCGAAGCTTTCTGTCAGAGCTCTTTGATAGAGAGCTGATATACCTTGGCTACAAACCTCAGAGAATCAGTGGAGTTAAAAAAAACAAACAAAAAAACCCTATTCTTTCAAGGACGGCATGGAATGACAACTGGAATACGCCCACCAATTGGCACCGATGCTACTGCAGCCAGTATTTCAGAGAGTGGCTTCTAGAAACCAAGGTCAAGTCAGTGTTATTGCTTTTCATGGATATCAGAAAATGTTAGGGTTTTTTTACTCTTTATTTCTTTCGGGTATTTTTTAAAAATACCTGCGGTTACAGTTTGGAATCTCACTATGAGCTGTTCTGAATAAAAAGTCAGTTTTATTCCCCTCGTCATATAAAACCCATATTGTGTGTGTGTGTGTGTGTGTTCTCGACCTCCACACTTCTGTGCTGCTGTTAAAAAATCAATGGCAATTTTTCCAGATTCCTATTTCCAACTTACTGGTTAATCCAGCTTTCTTTCTTTCTTTCTTTCTTTCTTTCTTTCTTTCTTTCTTTCTTTCTTTCTTTCTTTCTTTCTTTCAACTGTCATCTAGACACTATTATATCAAGCAAGTGAAGGAACAGTCAGGTTTTGTTGTTCTCAGTTAAATTAACGTATCTAACCAATAAGTTTTAAAAAGTCATTCTGGATTTACCCTAGGGTAAATGAGAGCAGAATCTAGTATAAAGGCTCCAGCCAGAGAAGTTTACTTATGTAAGACCTCTGGCCTGAAGCTGTAGAGGTCAAGGAGCTTGCTACTGTCATCTGTTCATGAACCAGGAAAAAAAAAAAGACAGAAGTTCCATAGGGGAAGGAGATCTCTGCTATCATCTATAAGTGAAATGGCTAAAGAGAGAGTTCATTTGCATAAGCTTTCTATCCAGAAATCCCCCAGGTGACATTCTGGGGAGTCACCAGAACTCCAAACTGCTGAGGGTAGTGGAACTGAACTAAAAATGGAAGCAGGGAAAAGGGTTTCCTCTGTTGTGTCAAGAAACATAGCCCTAGTGGCAGGGACTCTGCTCAAGGGTCTTATATGCCATCAATCCCTCTCCACTGAAGACCTTGCAAAGAGATGATGATGAAAAAGTGAGTCTAGGATGAGAGATGACACAGAGATCCCTGTCTGGATCGTTCTGCAGCACACAGAGACATGTAGTGATTTAATTATATACTACAAGTGAACATATCATTGCCAGGGTATTGCCAAACGATCTGGTAGAACCTGCTCTAGGAAGAGGTTCCTTTCCCCCAAATAGCCGGGGTTGTGCTAGTGTGTAAAGGGGAGAGTCAGACCCCGAGAGACACATTAGTCAGTGAAATGGCTTCATAGGAGAAGGGATGGAACCCCTAGTGTTCGAGTCATTTAAAAATTGGACGATGCACTGCAAAATATCGTGGATAATTTTGCACTGGCCTAGAAGAGTGAGCATATGGACTAGATGAACTAATGTGTCTTTTCTATCTCTAATTGCTTTCATTCCATGAAAGAAAATGGGATAAGGCCAGTGCAGCAGGAGAGCTGGGAAACCCACTGACGGGGAGGGTTAACACTTGTCATTCTTAATCATACTGTTAGAATCCTCTGACACTTGGGCTATAAAGGATACCGACACAGATAGCTCGTGTGAGTCTATTTCTCCCCGTTGGCACAATCTCTTTATGACTTTTTGTGTTAATTAGCTCTCCTGCTCCACTCAGCAGAGCTAAATCTGTGATGATTGTCATCGAAGGAGCAGAGACTGGCCCCAGTGACTTTGCTGTTCTTCAAAAGACTCTGGCTTTCTAGGCAGCAGCCTTCTAGTTATCCTTGGGCAAACGGAGGCTGCACTGCACACGGGACAGAAGGATTCTCTCTTTGGACTACTTGTGGCACCTTAGAGACTAACAAATTTGTTTAGTCTCTAAGGTGCCACAAGTACTCCTGTTCTTTTTATGGATACAGACTAACACGGCTGCTACTCTGAAACCTGTCTCTTTGGGCCGGAGCTCGAAAGTGCTGAATACAACAGAAACTGATTGAATAAGGGCCTCTGCCTCTGTATGTTGAAGTATGAAAAGTTGGCCCAATATTTATAATAATCCAAATAGGTAAATAAAATGAACACTATAAAAATAGACAGGACAGGGGTCAGTTATTTCCAGTGCTGTTCCAGCTCTTCAGGCCACTAAGCACAAGAGCAATGAGCTTAAACTAGGGCTTTCAAGTGATTAAAAAAATTAATTGCGATTAATTGTGCAGTTAAAAAAATTAATGGCAATTAACCGCACTGTTAAACAATAATAGAATACCATTTATTTAAATATTTTGGATGTTTTCTACATTTTCAAATATATTGATTTAAATTACAACACAGAATTCAAAGTGTACTGTGCTCACTTTATATTTATTTTTATTACAAATATTCACACTGTAAAAAAACAAAAGAAATAGTATTTTTCAATTCACCTAATACAAGTACTGCAGTGTGATCTCTTTATCATGAAAGTTGAACTTACACATGTAGAATTATATTTAAAAATAACTGCATTCAAAAATAAAACAATGTAAAACTTTAGCGCCTACAAGTCTACTCAGTCCTATTTCTCGTTAAGCCGGTCACTCAGACAAACAAGTTTGTTTACATTTGCAGGAGATAATGCTGCCCGCTTCTAATTTACAATGTCCTCTGAAAGCGAGAACAAGCGTTCGCATGACACTGTTGTAGCCGGAGTCGCAAGATATTTACATGTCAGATATGCTAAAGATTCATATGTCCCTTCATGCTTCAACCACCATTCCAGAGGACATGTGTCCATGCTGATGATGGGTTCTGCTCAATAATAGTGCAAACTGACTTATGTTCATTTTCATCATCTGAGTCAGATGCCATCAGCAGAAGGTTGATTTTCTTTTTTGGTGGTTTGGGTTATGTAGTTTCTGCATCGGAGTGTTGCTCTTTTAAGACTTCTGAAAGCGTACTCCATTGGTACCTTCTTTGTGTTTTGTGAAATCTGCAGTGAAAGTGTTCTTAAAATGCACAACATGTGCTGGGTCATCATCCGAGACTTCTATAACATGGAATATATGACAGAATGCAGGTAAAACAGAGCAGGAGACATAAAATTCTCCCTGAAGGAGTTCAGTCACAAATTTAAATAAAGCATTTTTTTTAATGAATGTGATCAGCATGGAAACATATCCTCTGGAATGGTGACTGAAGCATGAAGGATCATACGAATGTTTAGCATATCTGGCACGTAAATACCTTACAATGCTGGCTACAAAAGTCCCATGCGAACGCCCGTTCTTGCTTTCCAGTGACATTGTAATAAGAAGCGTTCAGCATTATTTCCTGTAAATGTAAACAAATTTGTTTGTCTTAGTGATTGGCTGAACAAGAAGTAGGACTGAGTGGACTTGTAGGTCTAAAGTTTTGCATTGTTTTGTTTTTGAGTGCAGTTATGTAACAAAAACGTGTACATTTGTAAGTTGCACTTTCTAAATAAAGAGATTGAACTACAGTACTTGTTTGAGGTGTATTGAAAAATACTATTTCTTTTATCATTTTTACAGTGCAAATATTTGTAATAAAAAATAATATAAAGTGAGCAGCGTACACTTTGTATTCTGTGTTGTAATTGAAATCAATGTATTTGAAAATGTAGAAAAACATCCAAAAATATTTAATAAATTTCAATTGGTAGTCTATTGTTTAACAGTGCGATGAAAACTGAGATTAATCACGATTAATTTTTTAATCACAATTAATTTTTTTTAGTTAATCATGTGAGTTAGCTGTGATTAATCAACAGCCCTAGGTTAAACCATAGCAAAATTCAGGGTAACTATTTAGAAAAAAAATGTTATCGCTGTTAGAAGAATATGTGCAACAAGACAAGCTCCCTTGGAGAAATGTGGAATCACTTTCTCTGACAATACTCTATTTTGGATTGGACAGCTATACATCATGGCTATGTAGACATATAGAAATTAATACCAACATAATAGGATCACGGGTCCTGGCCTTTTAACATATTCCTAAGGAAGATGTTACTTTCCTAAGGAAACCGTGTCATTTTTCATTGAAAAATTTAAAAAATGTCACCCCACACCCATTTTTATCGTCTTTTCTAAACTTGTTATGAAATATACACCTCTACCCCGATATAACGCGACCCGATATAACACGAATTCGGATATAATGCGGAAAAGCAGCGCTCCGGGGGGCAGGGCTGTGCATTCTGATGGAGCAAAGCAAGTTCGATAAAACGCGGTTTCACCTCTAACGCAGTAAGATTTTTTGGCTCCCGAGGACAGCATTATATCAGGGTGGAGGTGTACTTCCCTTTTGTTGAGTAGCTCTGGAAAGCACTTCTGCAAATCTCTGGGTCAAAGGAGTTCACATAGAGTCACAATGGGAGGCTGTGGTGGAACAAGGAAGTGAACCCAGGTCCTCAGTCCAGTCCAGTCCTTACCCAAAAACGCATCCCTGCTCACTAACAAGTCTATTATGAAACCACAGGGCTCAGTTTACCTTGCTTTAACTACGCTTTTAAAAAAGAAAGAAGTCATAATGATATAATGAAGTAACAGCCACAATAAAACTATAAGCAGAGAATAAAAACAACCTACAGCAACTTCTCCCAGTCCCAAACCAACCCTATTACAAGGAAATGGGACACTCAGGCAAAGATTATTAAAAAATAATCCATTGTGTAATAATGACAAACGTTTCACACCTCACGTGGCAGGAGTAATGCATCCCATTGATTCCTCCAAGGCAATTTACAATTAAACACTGATTTGCAAAAAATAAATAAATAAAAGTGGAATTCATTGTGCCCCCTTACATTGGCGAATCAAAGCAATTGGAGCGGAATTGAGAATAATTACCAGATGTGTTGCTTTGTGCTCAAACCGGCGCCGGTTATTTACAACCGCCAATGATGTTCCTTATTTATTCCTCCTACTGGCCTAATGTCTGTTGCTTTTCAGTTTTCTGTTATTTAATCATCACCATCCAAAAAAAAGGAGTCTCCCTTTTTTTTGGAGGGAGAGTGGGGAAAGCAATGTTTTTTAAGCCCAAACGTAGCCCATCGCTCCATAGTGACATGTTATTTTGGGGCACATCTCACAATATCAATATGAGCATTGCCTTCAATTTATTGGCCTTTTACACATGTGCAATCGATTTGACGCTCTTTTAACTCCCCGTACAATGAATATATGTTTTCCCCTTTCCTCTTGTGCATCTCTTCTGTGGCAGATATTTCTGGATGGAAATTGACCTGCTGTCTTAAGCATGAAGAGGGTTTGACACTCCCAGGGGGGACCCAGAACGGTCATAAAGTTGCAGCGCATGTAGCCGTGTACAAACACAAAGAAGAGTTTCCAGGTGAAAGGACCCATGGAGGCTGAGTTTTTTGGTTGGGTTTTTCTTTTCAGTCCCATTTGTAATCAGAGTGCTCTCTGCTTTCACTGGAGAAAAGGACGAAGGGGGGAATATTACCAGAGGAACTGCTTTTAGAAGTGGGATAGACATATTAGGATGTCTAACCCGTCCCCTAGACTAGTATATTATATTGTGTATTTTAGTGTTTAAATGTGCCACCCAGTGGAACTTCCACTACTTTCCTTATTGCATGTGCTGGTAAATCTCACTGTTGAAAAGTTTTTCCTGATATCCATCCTAAGGAACAGAGGAGGAGATATAGTGATTTACATCAGCTGAGGATCTGGCTCTTTAATTTTCTGCCTCTTTCAGTGTCATCCCAATACTCCTAGTTGTGACCTCCTTGGACCACCCTAAACAATTCCTCTCACTTCTTGGTATTGCTCCCTTCAAAGATTTGCCATCAGTTCTTTTTACCATTCTGTGCTGATTACTATACCGAAGGGAAAAGATCCTCATGCCGTAATGTCCTGAGTGAAGATGCCAAGTGGGAAAGAGATGGAAGATCAGGAGTATGGATGAGACGGGGACACGGAACATGAAGCTTTTCGAGATGAAATGTGTGCACCTCTTCTTCCTGGAGACTCAGTCAAAAGCAATGTACCCAACCCCACAAAATGGGCCAGCTCTCCCCCTCCCCCAGCTTGTGTAAATTGGCATATTGACCTCAGTGGCGCCACACCGCATTATACTGGCTAAGCATCTGACCCATCTCTCGGGAATGATGGTATCACGGCAGCCAGCGAATCTGCACGTACGTAGCATTAGGGGAAGAAACCAAAAATTCTGGCCCCTGTGAAGTCAGTGGATGCTTTGCCACTGCCTACAATGGAGCTAGGATCTCACCGAACTCAGGGAGAATCTTGGAGAGAGTTAGGGGTTACAAGCCAACTACTGGAGGGTGACATAGCAACACATGCTTGAGCAGCTCGCACGTACTCCAATACATGACTGCACTGCGGTTGGATTTCTTAAGAGCTGAAGGCCCTCCATGCCTCACTGGATCAGTGCCCTTTGCCAGTCTGTTACACACACGTGCAGGGAGAAATGCTGTGCAGATGATGCCTAACAACTGCAGCACAGCTTTCAGCAAACACACAGCATACAACTCCCGGAATACCTCAGGCCCAACTCACCACCATGTTCCCGCAACAAACTAGGCTGCTCAGCTCCTTCTACCACTTAAATCGCTTGTTTCATTCATTCTGCTCTTTCAGTATTAGGCGTTTCATGACAGTAAACAGGCTGGCTTCCTGGTCACTCAGTAAGAAAGGTATCCTGGGCGGGGCAGAGTTTATTCGGGGCATAGTGGTTATTATCTCCTAAAAGGGAACAGTTCTCAAGTTATCTGCATATCTCTAGGAGTTATTCTCCATTTGTCCCAGACATTAAAAATCCCATGCTTCTTTTCATAAGTGTGTTAACCACACTGTCTTGGCCAAACCCTAATTCCATTCACTGCATGCTCCCACCTCAATTTACCCTTTGTGTTTTCAGTTGGAGAGAGCATTTATTTATTTCAAATCCTCAATCGGTGTGTAGAAGTACGGCAGTGTGTTGTTAAACAGGTGGCCCCGCTCCACTCCAGAGATGGCTGCATTTCCATGGTGGACAAGTGATTCTTAGCTCTCCAGTCCACAGTGCCATGCATTGGAGTTGGAGGACAGAAGTGGTGTTATTTTGCTGGTTAATTATTTGCACATTCGGTCAAGCGACCTTCACTATTTTTAGTTACTCATCAAAACCAAAAACTGAAATGAAATGGACTGGAATGGAAAGGTGGTCTCTGGGTCACTCTCCGGATTCTGTTTCACAAGATGCAATCTTCCTCGATTTCCAAAACCAATTTTCTCCCATCATCTTATAAAAGCAGAGGTCATCCTGTGAAATGTGATATCTCTCCAGCATTTATAAAGGAATGGGGCCTTCCCCAGGAAAAAAGGGTTCATTAAATTATACAGCTGATCAGATTGCTGAAGCCTTGATTGGCTGACAGCCAAAGCCAAGAAATCCATGGGGAAGGGGTGAGCGCCACTACTGAAATAATACTCTGTAACGTCTGGGGCTGAGAGAGGGCATTTCAATCACAATGTGATCTGATGGTAACAGGATTCTGAGATGTGGGGTGTGTGGGTGCGTTATTTTTTCATCAGGGGGAACAGGAGAAAGGAAACATTCAGCACGCTAGCCCTGAATTTCCTTATTTTGCACCCGTTCCAGGCAGTGATGAGCTCCCAAAATCCTAATAACCGGTTCACTACTGGGTCTTCGGCGGCGAGGGGTCTTCACTCGCTCTGGGTTTTTGGTGGCACTTCGGCAGCGGGTCCTTCAGTGCTGCCCGAAGACCCAGAGTGAGTGAAGGACCCGCTGCCAAAGTGCCGACAACGACCCACTAGGGAACCGCCCGGTGAGTACAATCCCCACATGCCTTCCCAACTGCCTGTCCTCCCCCCCACGTCCTGCCCCCAACTGCCCCCCTCAGAACCTGCAACCCAACCCCCCCTGCTCCTTGTCCACTGACTACCCCCTCCTGAGACCCCCCCTGCTCCTTGTCCCTGGCCACCCCCTTCTGAGACCCCCGCACCCCTAACTGCCCCCCAGGACCCCACCCCCTACCCAACTTGCCCCGCTCCCTGACCCCTGACTGCCTCAACCCCATCCACCATCACCACCCCAACAGACCCCCGGGACTCCCATGCCTACCCAACCCGCCCCGTCCCCTGACCGCCCCCCCAGAACCTCTGTCCTCTCCAACCACTCCCTGCCCCTTATCCAACCCCTCCTCCCAGTCCCGTCCTGGCCCCCTTACCATGCTGCTCAGGGCAGCGGGTATGGATGCCGTGCGGCCGGCTGGAGCTCACAGCCCCACCCCCTTACCATGCTACTCAAACCTCTGCAAGAGTGGGGGAAGGCGAGGGAGGGGCCGGGGGAGCCTCCCCATCCAAGAGCTCAGGCGAGTCAGACAGGACAGTCCCGCGGGCCTTTAACAACTGGTTCTAAACCAGCTTCTAAATTTAACAACCGGTTCGCATGAACCGGTGCGAACCGGCTCCAGCTCACCACTGGTTCCGGGGCACCACTTCATCATTAATCATCACTCACAGTATTATTTAATGATATACCTTTGCACTTTCATAACTCCTTCCTACCCCGACATGATCCCAAAGCACTTTGCAAACTACTTCCGAATTGCAGCCTGTTATGAGGTGGAACACAGCAGCTGTGTGAAACATTTGCAAAAGAAAGTAAAGTCCGTTGAGTACTGTTTCAAACCCCAATTGCAGACAAGGTCCACGATCTGGACCAAAAGGCAAGGGCACTGGGCTTTAGGGACAAGCTACGACTTTCCTATGATTTCTAGGGAGAGATTTTAAATTTTGGGTTGGAGCCACGTAAAATGTGGTAGTTTCACTTGGTTTCATGTTCTGCCCCCAGATCAGGCAAAGCTTGGTGACTTTGATGCATACGTTTTGCTTTGGGACTGTGGGTTCATGAAACCCCAAGCTCAGTATGGGGAGCATGTGTGAGTGGGAGTCGAAGATTGAACCATTGCTGCCTAGCCCACTGGGACCCAAACCTGCTGTTTCCCGTAGCTTCAGGGCCAGATTCTGGAAACACTTAAATACGTGGATAACTTGACTAATGCAAACATAACCATTGGCGTCAATGGGGCTACACACATGAGTAAAGTTAAGTACGTGCACACGCATGTGAGGCCTTAGCAGTAATTTGCTCCTGGCACTGAGGGGAGCACCCCAACAGATGCATCAGCACTAGGCTCATTCTCCAAGCCCATGCAGGTCTGGTTTCAAACCTTTCCCTTCTACTCTCGATTGGGTAGGCTTGGCAGAATTTTATGATCTTTTATCATTCGAATGGATAATACTGCTTTATTTTTAAGAGTTTTTTTCAGTTTTCATTGGTTTAAATTTTCAGTTTCAGAAATTATGGGGGGCATCAGACATGGGGGAATCACACAATAATTATTTAACGACCACAGACGTTGAGATCCAAAAAGGCAAAGCTTTATAATTGATAAAACACAAATTGTCAACATCACGTCAAAACATGTATTCTTAAATCAGACTCTCATAAGTTCTCAAGCAGCATTTTTCTTAGTTTGCCTATCTACAATTTTCCATTATCATCCATGGGAATATTTTTTTCATCGGTTTGTATGTGTGCAGTGAAATCGCTGTTTACCGACATTCAGCAATACAAATCTAACCCTTCCAAGCCTATAAACAGGCCATTCCCCTGCGGGGTTGATTTTGCCTATTTGATAAAAAGTGAGAATAAATCCAGGTTTGGGGAATCTGAAACCTCATACCGGTGTAGCTTAGTATCCAAGTGCAGCATCTCGGTGCTTGGAGAAAGAATCTAATGTACTCTGGGTAGCATACACATATATTAAGCATTAAGTAGCTATATAAAGGATTAATATAGCAGTTCTATATCCCAAATGAGCCTATACCCTTATTATAATCCTGTTCACATATGCTGAGTATCCCAAAACACCTGGCAGTAGCTGAAGTAAGCTTCGGTTTAAGTAGATAGGAAAACTGTCGTATCTGGACATAATTGTATCCTCATAGCAACAGAAAAAGAGTTACTCTTGCAATCCTGTTTATTCGAGTACAGGCATAGGACGTGTCTTCATGCCTCTTAGTATCTGGAATTCATGTACCCAGAGTTAAGATAAGGAAAAGAACAAGAAGTTAGGGAACTGGGACAAATTGATGGGTTGGATTTTAGTGCCGTGTAAAGAGATGCGTAACTTGTAATCGTACCAATAATACCGGCTGAAATGTGTAACGGGGAGCACAGCTCCTGCATGAGGTGAATGTAATGGGACTGCTTGTAGGAGACGGGTATTGAATAGAACCCTTTCCCTGCACCGTATTAATGAACGTGACGGACGTTGGTTATTTGGCCTCTTGAGTATATTTCATAACAAACCAAAGTGTGGTCAAGCAATTGATTATACTATTTATCAGCAACTTTCTCATGAGATTCCCTACCCTGAGTGAAAGCAGGAAGTTTCTAGGGCAACCTAGACTCAGAGACTCTCATTCCAGTTCTGCAGATCCCAGAGGTTTGGCTATTTCAGATGAACAGCCTAACGTTTGGCTGCTTATATGAAGCAAACCCCTGGTACTGCATCCATTTTCCCTTCCTCTTGGGCTGTCGTGGCAGTTGGCTTTGGCAAGGAGCTGGCTGAATAATCTCATAGTTCTCATCCTTCTCTGCCTGCCACGACTTTAGGGTAGAATGACTTTATGAAACTAGCCAGTTTGAAATTACTCACACGTTTGGGAGAAGGGGTCTTGAGTCTCACTTTCTTTAATCATCTCCAGAGATACAGCCTCTTGGAAAGGTGGGGGAAAAGCCCCCACTAGCTTACACATGCACTGACATTTTCTGCCCAGTTCACTCTGTGACAGCGGACATGGGCTGAAGGACACTATTTCAACAGCTAAAACAAGGACTTGCTGAAGTGCAATTTATATTCCTTTGTTTTGATTCTGCTAATCCGTTTAAACCAGTGTCTTGAGCTTCCACTTTATAAATGTCCTGGCGAGCGGAGCACAGATAGTGACTCACCTCCATCAGGAATAGCAAGAGCAACCGTGCGCATTTTGTTCTGCGTTGCTTTTTTCCCTTTATGTTTTTCGTGGGACGTTGTAGGCTGTGCTGTGTTTGTTACCCTCAACAGGAAGAGTTCAGAAAGGGCATCTGACCTTACAAAGGGCACTGGGCTTTCCACCCAAAGAACTTAAATTCCTTCACAAAAATTGTGCAGAATCTTCCAAACTTGCACACCTAAATTCCTTCCAAACTTGCACATCCATATCTAGGCACTTCAGTCAATGCTGGGATACCTATAGGTGCTGAGAACCTATAGGACACTTGCTGAGTGGGTGTTGCATCCCTCCCCTAGTGGCTGGTTTACTGAGGATAACAGTCTCTTGCTGCTACCAGCCGGTGGAGTTACCCTTCTAGGTCAAGGAGTAGAAGTCGGCGCTACAGGCCCAAGGTTCAAACCTAATGACGACTTGGTGTGGGAGGTTGTTATTCACCCACAGATCCTGTTGACTTCAGGCTCTCTCTCTCATTAGTTTAAATGGGAGCAGTGGGTGTCAGCGTTTGAGTCAGGCCATTCACTCTGGTGCTTACGTATGTATTTAGGCCCCTAACTTTAAGCAACCAAGTTTGAAAACATTAGCGGAATGAATTAAACTTCATTAACCAATGAATTCATCATTTACAGGTGGGAAACTGAGGCACAGAAAGGCTAACTGGCCTAAGATGGCATTTGCGGCATCCTTACTGGGAATGAGAAGCAGTTGTATCGCCTTATCTCCATGACCTATCCAGGACTCTCCCTAGCTGGGTTACTGGTCATGGCTAATTGTGCCAGACACATCCCTGAGCTAGGTGAGTGGAGAACTCTAAACTCAGTCTCTGAATAGCCGAGCATAAACATGCAGTTCCAGATTGGGTGTGGGTTTGGGAATCTTGTTCCTGCATCCACCCTGTTGAGTAACTCAAGTCACACACCCGTCTCCTGCTCTTCAGGCAGTTGGGAGAATATTGATTGTGGAAAACAAGAGTTAATCTGGAGAGACAGACAAACACATACAAATAAAGTGCATTTGAGTTTAAAAAGAAAAAGTTAGCATCCTCCCATTGAACTATTGACAAGGCTGTCACAAATAGCTCCTTGTCTCACTGTAAATAAACAAGCTTAGTGCTGTTATTTTAGAATAAAAGGCCAGAATAGGTTTTGTATTGACTTTCTAATCCCCACTCCAGAGCTGAAAGAAGAAAATTAAAGATAATAAAGTAAAAGTGCAAACCATAAAAGCGGACACAGCCGGCGCATGGTAAACCGCAAGCCCTGGTCCTCTCTGGTCAGCGCTGGGAGCCAGTAGCATAATGTGGCAAAGGTTAGCATCGGAAATAAGAATTTGAGGCTGCCAGTGAATCCCAGTCTATATTTGGAATGACGACAGCCTCAGGATGATACCACCTCAGTCGGGGATGATTCAAAGCTCAGTGCTCATGTCCTGTCCTCGCCGAGTGCACTTGACAGCTGGATGGTGTTAGTAGCTGTTTAAAGGGATGTTGTTGACTTAGTTTAAGATCCACAGCCCATGGGGTGTACCTCTTGTTGTAGTAAATTGGGCCTTTCCTGCCTTCCCCAAGCGTCCACCTCGGGCAGAGGTGTAGCTAGCAGTGTGAGGTCTGTGCAGTGCCCATGTCTATCTCCATATAATGGCACCAGGTCTGGTCCCAAACTCTCCTTGTTTCTCTTCCCAAAGAGTGCATCCTCTGGCTCTGCTGCAATCAATCTACTTGCTGGCTGGCTCTTGGCCAAAAGACACCCCCTCCTTAAGGTGAATTAGCAAGCCACCCAGCTGTATTTATACGCCTCTCCCAAAAGTTCTTCCTCCAGCATCTTCTAAATGCCTCTCAGGCACTTTCAGGGCCCTTGGTTTCCTTCTAGTGACCTCACTAGAAAGGCCTACTAGTTCCTTCCAAGCTTGTCCCACACTGAGGAAAGGAAGCTGCTAATATCTTGTCCCATTTCCCAGCTTGCTTACCCCTGTGTTACCATGCCCAGGCACTTGGAGCCTTTCAATCCAGACTCAGTTCCATCTCTTTTACTGCACATTGGAGAGACAGGTCCCTCCATTTAAGCAGGATGTGTTCAGCGTAATGTCAGCTCGTGGGGTAAGTAAGTGCTGGCACAGTGGTGAGTACCACAAAGAATAGGTTCCCCCACCCAGGAAAGGCACCTCATATTGAAATCTGCAAATCAGATGCATGGAGAGATTGTGTTTTAGAGCATCTTTAAAAAATAAATAGTGATGAGTAGGGACAGAAAAGAAGGTGGGTGCTTGGTGCACTAGGATCAGGAGAGACTTCCAGGAAACAAAGAGCATCATGGCCATAATTCCAGGCAGGCACCTGAGGACAGAATGTGGCTTAACATCTCTGAAAAGCCACCTCTCACCAGTGCTGTAGTACTTTAATAGTTGGTCAAAATAAGTTGCATTGGTGTATGTGCAAAAAGATGCATAGATTATAAGGCTGGAAGGAACCACTGTGACCATCTAGTCTGACCTCCTGAAGTATACATCTATACTCGATAAAGGTAACTGTTTGACCTGATATTTTCAAAGGCACCTCTGAGACTTAGGCACCCCACTCCTGTTGAAAGTACATGGGATTTGGGCAGCTCATTCCCTTAAACTCCCAGGCTTCATGTATCTATATTGTTGGTAGACCGGACACACGTGCCCTGACTGTGACATTGCCTATGAAGCAATGTAAGCCCATTATCCCTGCAGCACTGGGCTAAAAGTGCTAAATCATATCAACAAAGGATTATCTGAGGACAGTAATAATAATAATAAACCAAAAGGCGGGGGATTGGAACCGTTCACAGCAGGTCATTTTTCCTGGCCTGAAATCACACGCCAGGGTTGATAAGATGGGTACTTGAAAGAGTATTGATTTGACTCTTTTAGTTTACACTTAAGGCTTAATGAGCTTCTTGCTTCTGGCCTGCCTTTTGTACTCAGCCCCCATCATGTGTAGTTACTACCAGTTTGCAAGTCCAAGACATTTTGTCCCAAGTCCCGTGACTACTTGGAATGGTATTTGCTTCCCAGTAGGAGGCAAGGGCGGTTGTTTGGGCTTTTTTTGCCCCTCTCCCTTCTCCAGGTTGGTCTTATTCCCTCCACCAAACGTGGATCTTTGAAATTAAGCTCAGTGAAATTCCTCTAAAAGAGATTTTGTATTGTTTTTATTTGATCAAAAGTAAAATATAAATTAGTCTTGTGGCTTCCATGTTCACATGTAATACACACGCCCATGGAAATATTTGGCATTATTATTTGTGTTCTAGTATCACTAGAGGCTGAAACTGAGGTTGGGGAGCCATTGTGCTAGGTGCTGCATATATGCATAGTGAGAGATAGCTCCTGTTCCTTTGAAAACAAAAGTAGAGAGATGTGAAGTGACTTGCCCAGGAACATAATGTAGATCAGTGGCAGGGTCACAAAAAGAATCCTCAGTCTCCATCTAGTGCACTATTCACTAGATCACACTTCCTCCCTTAAGAACAAAAGAATGGCCAGACTGGGTCAGACCAAAGGTCCATCCAGCCCAGTATCCTGTCTGCCGACAGTGGCCAATGCCAGGTGCCCCAGAGGGAATGAACCTAACAGGTAATGATCAAGTGACCTTAGCACAAATAAATCTAAAAATATATTATTTTAATCAGCCTCATGGACTAGCTTTCTTACCAACCACTTTCTTTCCAACCAGTGGCAAAGCGTGCACCAATACTTGTTCTTCAAGCTTCTATGACTGATACCTGGAGTTTCCTACCCATAACCCAACCCCTTCAATGCATTTTTATTTTGTATAACATCTGTTATATAAACTGAATCCCCCAAATCCTAGGATTAAACTAGAAAAGATGAGATCCAAAAACAGATGGAAATTTGACCACGTTGAGAGCTCAGGTAGGCCCTTCATCTGCATCTGGTTCCACACTGTCCCAGAGTTCAGGATTTGGGCCTCACAGACATATATATATATAGGCTCCTATTACTCCCCACCCCAGTCCCGATTTTCCATACTTGCTGTCTGGTCACCCTAACCACTCCTAATGCACCAACGTTCACTGCACGCATAGGCCAGGCCACCCCTCGCACTGGACCAATACAGCCCCTCAGGCACGAAACATGGTGAATTTACACTGCAGAGCCTTCGCTCTGACAGTCTGGGCTCCTGATGGCACCAGATCCCTGAATGCTTTTGAAGTTTCGCTGTCCCCTCCTCACTCCAACCACTAAATCTCTACCTCCTGCGTTTGTTTAATCAGTCGGATGGGGTGATTAAAAGCCAGGATAAAGGACAAGGTTGTTCTGCCTTAAAAAAAAAAAAAGTTTCTAATAGCCTGAGTTAGAAGGGGTGAGGTTAGTGGAATGTTTCAATTTCTGTGTGAAGTCAAGTGTCTCTTTTGGGTAAGAAGATATCCGCAAATGCTATTTTAAAACAAAATATTACTAATTGAACTGGCCTCCTCTTGTCATCAGTATTTGACGTATGAATTGGAGTAAAATCTTGATCAGACTGTCTGTAAGGAGAAAGCACAAGGAGCTGAGATTTTAAATACCCAATGAGTTTTTTATCAGTGCAAAGCCATCTTCTCTAAAAAGCAGTGATGTGCTTTATCTGCCTCACATCGCCGTCTGTCCTTTCCAGAACAGGTGGTTATCAGGAGGAATTTTATTCCGGACTCCTGTTTTGATAACACTTAAAACTATTAAAAAAGAATCCCAAACGAGGAGAGCTGCTAAGTAAGTGATTAACCACTTACGAAGGGTTAATCTGTGGCTGGCTGGGTTACGGAGGAGCTCCACTGACATAAGCTCTTTAGAAGCAGGCTGTGCTGAGATGCTGTGGCATTTGCACATTCATTGACATCAGACAAACAGTCCATGAGCCCCAGATATTTAAAATCTTTGTGAGCCCTTGTCTGAGAATGGAATGTTCTGGAGCTGCAAAGCATGAAAGCGTTGCTAGTAATAATTCATGTCAACAGCAATATACTGGAGGCTAAAGTCTTGAAACAGGATTTGGCCAGGTGTGTGCGTGGGGGTGGGGGGCAGGAATGTGGAATTTTTGTCGCTATACAATAAACTCCCATTTATCCAAAACCCTAGTATCCGAACCTCTGCATTAGCCAAAGCCTTCCTTGTCCCCCAGCATGAGATAGCTACATGCCCTCTGCAGCATGTGTCTCATGCTGGGAAGTGGGGAGCAAGGATGTCATCTGGATCATGCAGAGGCTAGCATAATAGAGCAGAGACCCCCCAGCCTGGACTGCGAGGAGGAGGCAAGCCCCTGGCTGTGTGGCAGGCCACCCTGCCGCTGTCTGGCTCGTGTAGCAGCACAGGGAGCCCGCTGTCACGGGAGCAAGCAGGACCGGAGTGAGGATGGCTGTGACAGCCAGGCTGCCCAGGGCTCCTCGCCGGCCAGCGCAAGGTGCAGGGAACGCTGCGGCCTTGGCAGGGCAAAGCAGAGTCCTGGCTGAGGGTCTCTGCTCTGCCCCACCAGGACCAGGGTCTCCTCTCTGCACTTTGCGCTGCCGCAGGAATGAGCGAGCGGGGCTGAGCAGAGACGGGGCTGCGAGGCGGAGGAGGCTGAACCCCTGCCATGGAGGAGACCATCCCAGTGCTGAATGGCTCCCGCTCTCCTGATTATCCAAACTCCCGATTATCCGAATAAAATCCTGCTATTCGGATAATGGGGAGTGCACCGTATGTGTATTTACCTGTACGTATATACACACAGACATCTATTACACAAACAGAGATAAATAATCATATGCATACATGTATATGTACATACACACACACACTTGCACACACACAATAAGTGAGTCTGTCTCTCCTTGCAGCAAGAATTGCTCAGTTCCAGACACTCCCTGGTGGCTTTTCAGACCCCAGCTGAATATCTGCAATTTTGTATGCAAAATGGAAACTTGGCGCAGTCCAAGTCTTCAGATCCAGGCAGTGGTGCCGGCCTGCAGCCGCTTCTCTGGTTGGGAGAAGAAAGGCCTGTAGGCATCACGGCAGCATGGAAAGTGGCTACATCGAAATACTTCAGCACATGATTTCTTTCCCCTGACATTGATTCAAATCTCCTCTAAACCTCAGAAGTATTAATACGGTTAGTGGGCTTGTGTGTGTGCCGCATGTGGGTGCCACCAGATTTGATTCCTTCTCACAATTGACTGGTAAATAATTTAGCACCAGTTTTGCTTTGAATGGGATTGGAAAGAACCACACTGAAAACACCTAGTCTGCTTACGGCTTCCAGGAGGGGCCTGCTTTCTCGCTCCCTCTTTCATGGGCTGGGGAAGATTTTAAACAGGGAAGGGAGTGGGTGTGTGTTTGTGCAAACCGCAAGGCCTGGTGGAAGCTGCCCTTTGACGTGCAGCAATTTCATACCCTCTCTGCTCTTCAAAAGGACACTTTTTATAACCTGAGAAAGGATCTTCGTGTGGGGTGGGAAATGACTGGAGGCCAGGAAGCATGGACAGTATACAATCTCCTTCATGGGCCTGAGTGGGAATGGGGCTAGAATAAGAATTTACCCCAAATCAGACCCCCCTCCCCACCATTTCAAATCTATCAGAATAAAATTGTGTATTTATTTATTTCCAGCATTGCAGGTCTCTGCACTTGTTGGGTTCAGCCAGATCCGGAGACAGCAAGAAAAGGCATTTTTTTCTGTGGGGTCGGGACCAGTATGGGATACACAAAGAGGAAGCCAGAACTTCGGCCAACTGGGTGGGATATGGGTCCAAGCTTTAAGATGGGTCTTTGAATGGGACCAGAATTCTGACCCTTTGGAGGTTCATATGCTGCTGGTCATATGGGGTCTGTTGTTAGCTTCTCCAGTGTAGATTTATGCAGCTAGGGTAATATAGGGATGAAATTGATCAAGACGCAGATGGCAAGCACCAGGTCATGTGCACTATGAGTTCCATCGTAAGGTTTAGGAGCTTCATAAACCACATGCTGGCCCTCTGCACAGGGATCAGTTTCACCCACCAAAGAAACGTTAGTGGTCAAACCACCCGACTGAGAATCTGCAGCTCTGGATTCTGTTCCCGGCTTTGCTGAGCTTGGGCTGAGCACTGAGCCATCCTGAGACCATTTCCCCAGCTGTGAAATGGTTCTTGTGAGAGTTAACAACCTCGCGGGAGAAGGGGGTGGGGTTGGCAGGCTCAATTCAGCAGTGTCTGTAACAGCACTTTGGGATCGTCAGAGGGAAGGTGCTATGGGCACAGGGTTGCCAACTCTGTAGTATTTAAAAACCGGACACTCCAGCAGGAGTGCTGGAACCTCCCAACCCCGCCTCTGCCCCGTCTCTTCCCCCGTCACTCTGCCCCCTGTTTGCTCCTTTTCCCTCCTGCCCCTTTCACTTGCTGCTCCCCCCGCCCCAGGACAGGAGGGACTTGCCTGTGGAACCGGGGCTGAGATCTGCAGCTGCCTGACGCAGGTAGGAGGTGGCTCTGGCTCTGTAGGAGCTGGCACGGGTGATGACCTGGTGCCTCCCCGCCCCGAGCAACTGGACTTTTAGTGTCTAGTCAGTAAATCAGGTCCCCTTTTTGACCAGACTTTCCAGTTGAAAACCGGGCACCTAGCCACCTTCTGTGAGCAGACCCCAGGTCAGTCAGGACTGGAGCTCTTTCTCAAGGAGATGCACTTGAATAGATCGAACAGAAGTTATGGGCTTGATACAGAAATTACTCAGTGAAGTTCTGCGATCTGGGTGATTCCAGAGGTCAGACTAGATTATCACAATGGTCCTTTTTGGCCTTAAATCATGAATCAGTGCATGGCACCTGCTGTGCCTGGCCTTTCAAATGCACTGCATGGCTAGACTGTATTATCTTTGCTCTGCTGGGGTGGTGTCATTTCCTATTATTAGAATTCAATTCTATGTTTGTAGTCCTATAAGAGGAAACCAACGTATGCCCTGTGAGGGCCTGGCACCATACAAGATGTATGTCATGGTGTAACGCTTTTAATTTCATTGCTCTCCTTGCCCTTTGCACTCCTGTAGCACCTTTCAAGAGAGGCTGTCCAGGTGTTTTATAGACATGAATGCATTAAAGATTCATGGTCCCCTGTGACACAATGCCCATTTCACGGAAGGGTAAAACAAAGCACAGATCAGGGCAAAAAGTTCACACTTAGGAACCTAAAGATAGGCCCCTACATCAATATTTAGGTATCTAAGTAAGGGTGCTGACACTTAAGGTAGGACAAGAAAGATTTTAAGGCTTGCCTGGGAGCAAGACTTCCACATGCTTTGCAGTTAAGCTAAAGATGTCTAACGAAGAATGGAATTGTAATGTGCAGTGACCCTTAATGTGAGTACCGAGTCCAGGCATGCAGGGCTTGGAGGGAGTAAAACATGCTAATGAACAACATTTGAGAAACCTGTAGAAATGACCTCAAATAGCTTTTCCACACACAATAACATCACCATTTTAAGGTTCACTAACTCAAGACCCTCCAGGGAAGAAGCAAAAGTTGGATGTTCTACTGGGAAACTGGGAATCTACCTTTCCAGTTATGTACTCCCTGATCCCTCTCTTATCCCTGCAGGGTCTCAAGGTGGTATTATGATTGTAGGACCTTAAACCCATCAATGGTCCTGAGCAGAATGTTGTCCATCCTGCATTTCACACCAAAGTTATTTCAATGGAATTAGAGGAATTGCAGAAACACTTCTCTGACGACTGGTTATTTATTTATTTATTAAAAGGCGGCTAGTCAAGGCTGCTAAGGAGGGTCGGAGGTTTGAAAGTGTCCAGGTGAAAGGGGACTATTCAGGCATAGGGTAGGTGAGATGTACGAAGTATATAATTTATCATGTCCGTGTAATTTCTCACACGGCTGGGTTCAAATCTGAATACAGCTCTGTATTCAGGTTCTCAATGCCTGGGTATGTTACAACCTCAAGGTTTGGTTTGGGATTATTTTTTTTCTGGGTTGTGTGTATGGGTTTGAGAGAGAGACAGACTTGGGAACACACACCTGTTCAACTGTCCAGAAATGGGTGCAATTTATGGGCAGGTCTACACTAAAAGTGGTACATCAATGCAGCTGTGCCACTGTAGTGCATCTTGCCACTGTAGTGCATCTGGTGAAGACACTCTGTGCCAACGGGAGAGCACTCTCCCGTCAGCATAATTACTCCACCTCCTCGAGCGGCGGAAGCTGTGTCAGCAAGAGAGTGTCTCCCCCCGACAGAGCAGCAGTGTGGACAGTGCTTAGGTTCCTGTAACTTCTGTCGCTCAGGGGGTGTCTTTTTCATACTCCTGAGTGACGTAAGTTAGATCGACTTAAGCAGTAGTGTAGGACTGCCCTGAAATACTCACAGTAAGTCGAATCTCTTGCCATCTAGGTACTTAGATGCCCCTATCTGTCTCCATAGTAGCCAAGTACCTATAAGAGTTCATGAACTCAACTGGCCAGATTCAAACTTGGTGTAAGTGAGAGACAATGGAGCGGCACTTACATTTGATCCTTTGGATAAAGCACTGGGCTGGGACTCAGAAGCTTTGGGTACTATTCCTGGCTCTGGCATTGGCAGGCTGCATGACCTCAATCAAGTTCTTCACTGCTCTGTGCCTGTGTCTTGTCAATTTAGACTGAATCTGCATTACAGCAGGAACTATCCCTCTCTGTATGTACAGCACCTAACACAAAGAGGCGCCGATCCTGTGCTGTAACTGTAATAATAATGTGTATGATAGCAAGAGGATTAATGAGATGCAAAAGGAAGGATCCCACCATTAAAGTCTCAGGGAGGTTGCTGGATGGGGCTTAACCCCAGTCTCCTGCAAGGCTTACAAATGCACCCAATTACTCATACCTGCATCTGTAGCTAACTGGCTCCTAGCCAAAGGCGATGGAACTAAGCCCTAACAAGCAGACTAAAGAAGTTCAGTTTGGGGAGATACTGCAGAGGAAACAGGTCTCTGTGACTGTGAGAAGCCCAGGGTTAGGGTAAGAGACAGAGCGAAGGGGGGCAGCGCACTACAGGGGCAGCATAGGGGAAGCCCCGAGATAGGGTTTTGCAAGTACAAGGAGAGGACTTGTACTTGTACGGCTTGACAGAGCCTTGGCTGGGATGATTTAGTTGGTATTGGTCCTGCTTTGAGCAGGGAGTTGGACTAGATGACTCCTGAGGTCTCTTCCAACCCTGAGATTCTATGATTCTATGACTTCAGTAGCCCAAAGGGGCAGCCGAATTATGCAGACTCATTTGGATTGTTCATCATACCACAAACTTTGTGACTTGGCTGGAGGGCTGAGCTACAGAAGACCTGGAGCCAGAGGCAGCCACCCAGCAGAAGGCACTGAAGCCGAAGGTACCGGCAACGTTAGGCCTGGCCACAAGGGGACACTCCCGGGTGAGAGTGCCCTGCCATAGTGGCTCTTGAAAGCTTGAAAGAAAACTCAACACACAACTTCAGGCAGCGCCCCAGCTCTGCGGTGCACTGAAATCCCTCCAAAGAAGCCAGCCGGCCTGAACGCTAAAATATCAGCTCACCAACTGGAGTCACCAAAGAGAGCGAATGAAACGAGCGCTCTGCAGAACGAAGAGAAAGGAGAAGAGGGAAGCAAAATTCATGGATGAAGGCCTTATAAATGTCCCTGGCTTGGGAGCAAAGGTTTACCAGCCACATGTAGAAGATTGCACTTGGTGCACCATGGTGCTGATGTTGGAAATTACAGCTCTGGAGCCTTCTCAAACCGGTCCCTGTGTTTGCTTTTTCAATCAGCAAATGTCAGGTTGTCTCTTTCTATCTCTGCATTCGGCTGTGCCAGAGCTTAAATGAGACCTCAGAGAGAGCAGTGCTCCAGACCTTTGAAACTGTTCATCTCTCACGCCCCTACCACTATTAACTATCAATTCCCCCCCCCTCCATTTTTCCCCCAGTAATTCCCACCCACCCTCTTTTTTTTTTTTAATACATCCAGTAAGTCAATCAGTTTCAAATTATTGGTCCCAGAGACAGATGTTTGGTGAGTCATTTAGCTGCACGAAGTTCTTCAGACAGTTTGCTTTTCCACCTCCTGTTCGGTTAAAGGATCTTTTGAGGCTTATTTTTCCTTTTCAAAATGTCTTTAACTGCCGAGCGCTCACTCCCACTGGGCAGACTAATGATGTTGGACACAATATGTGTGAACATCTCTTTAGAGGCTATCTCCCGTCGGCAACATTCTTGCCTATAAAATCATTGTTTATTTAGTCCTTAGGCCCAGGAACCATCTGCAGTCCCCTTGGCTCCTGTTGTTTTTAAAGTCCTATTAAGTTTCTCCCCTTCTCCTCAGAGCATTATTTTATTTCTAAACAGCCACAGACAACTTCCTGTCAACGCAGCTTCTGCTAGGCAAATTAGAGATGACAGTTTCATTCTTTTGACTGTGGCAGGCTTGCCTCCGATGTTATTTAATGTGAAAACAACTGTTATTTATTTTAAAAATAAAATAAAAAGAAGAAGAACTGGGAGGATAGCCCAGGGACCTTACGTTAAGAAGCCCACGCAACGTTAAAGCATGAAGGGTTGGAAGGACCTACTTTATGGCCATGACAGAAGACAATCAATGAATGGTCACTCTGTGTCATTCCCAATCTGTCTTCCTCTGACAGGGGCTGAACATTGGGGTGGGGGGGTTTGCTTTTTTTCCCCGCCCCTTTTTCTGTTGAATATGCATGTACCGAATTCACAGCACCACATCAAGGTGGGAAACAGATTGTGCCATGGTTTATGCCAGCATAAATCTGGAGTGAATCTGTTTATTCCCGTGGAGTTACTCTGAATTGACGTTGGTATAACTGAGGTCAGAATGCAGTCCCGTTCAGGGGCTCCTGCAATGTGAAGCAGCCAGAACGCCAGTTTAACTGGCCTCCATGGAATTCCCTGGCACAACGGGAAGCTCCTGGTAGCCCAGAGATGACATAAAGGCTTGCAACCCTGCAGCTCCACCTGAGAGGAGAATGCCACAGCATCCCTGGGCTGTGGCTATTCTCTGCTGCTGGAACAGCCTCTTGAGACGATGGGAAACTGGGCACGACTTTACCAGGAACCAGAGCAGTCCCTGGCCAGTGCTAACATACAAGGGCCGCAAAGGTAACCTGCCACCACCTTTGCCCTTCCCAGGCCTCCTGACCTGCACCGTGGCCCCAGGCAGGCCTGAGTGAAGGCAGAGATGCCCGGGGACCCCAGTTATTCTCCCCACAGGGCTCTCAGCCAGCACCAAGCACTGGAGCCATGAGGGAGTCAGAGCCCTGCCAGCCTCTGAGACACCTCCCACCACTGTGAAACGGGACCCCCTGGGGATCCGGGTTTGGCAGCTGGGTCTGGATGGGCCCAGTGCAGCGTTCTCCGTGTCTGGCTGGGGGAGGAGGGAAAGGGTGCCGCTTGCTGCAGGTGTTCTCTTCCGCTGCATCCCCCTGGGCTGGGCAGAGGTGGAGGAGCCAGTCCCAGCCTGGAAGCCATGATGTCCATGGGGGAGAGGAGGCTGGGCAGCGCTGCAGAGAGGTTTAGTGCTTTGTCCCACCAGGTTCCAGGACACTTAAGTATGTCTAGACTGCACACCAAGCCCAGGCTCTGACTCTGGTTTGAGCCCAAGCCCCCTACCGTGCACACACAAAACAGTCTGACTCGGGTCAGCAAGCACTCGGGATCTGGGTTTTTAGGGCCCTGCTACGTGGGTCAGAGCCGAGTCCCACCACGACTTTGGTCCAAGCCCTGTCATTTTGTAGTGTGGACACAGCTCAAGCCACAGACCTGAGTCAGAGGGTCGGCTTAGTGCAGTATGGACGCGTTAGCACGGCTGTGAGACCCGGGTTTACAATGCAGTGTCGATGTTCACACATGGGTTTGGAAACACCAAGCCCATGAACCCAGATCCCACAGACCCAGATTTACAATGCAGTGTAGACACATCCGTGGAGGCCTCATCCCCAACTTGGCTGCAGCTCCCAAGCTCTCCCGCTGAGCAAAGGAAACTGGGGAAGATCAACCCTCTGTCTTTTCCCAGGGCCCATGCTTCCCCCACTTTTTTTTTTAATTCTGAGAGATGGTCCCCACTGCCCAGTCTTCTGGAAAGCATTCAGGCCCGGTGTATGCTTGGCGCTCACAAACGACAGTCATTAAAATCCACTGAACGCAATGAGCATCTGGGCTGGAGGTGCTTATCTGAAAGCACGTGCAAGAGAATATTGTCACCGCTCAGGCCGCTCCACTTCCAAGGGGAGACAGGAATGACAGGCAGGCAGAGGCCAAGATTCAGAGACCTGGTTTCTCTTCTTGGCTCTGCCATTGACCTTCGGTGTGACTGTGAGCATTGCCCTTCTGTGTGCACCTCTTTCTCCTCCCACCCTGTGCCTAGCAAAACGGGGTCCTGATCTCAGATGGGGCCTGTAGATGCTGTTGTGTTACTATAACAACCTGTGCATAGTGAAAGAGACCCAGTGTGCTCCCATCAGATACTGACAAGGGGTGTTAAAATATATATTGGAGGCTGAAATATTGTCTGATATCAGCAAAATTGAATTTCACAGAGGGGATACAGAGTGCATTAACAAAACCCGGTAAAGGGGCAGAGGTCATGCCTTGGGAAAGCTTTCTTCTGGGTGCAACAGCATATAGGAAAGAATTTGGTGACCCTCCCAAATCAATATCCAAACTTTTTGCATTTCTGTGTGAGCTTCTTTAGCAGCTCCGAGCACAGGGAAGGACTGTGGGAACAGAAAGGCAATGGGCAGAGAGGAAGGGTGGTTAATTGAGCGGGGTGAATAATTTCAGTTCATTGACAGTTTCAAAAAGTAAAACTAAAGAATTGTTTTGGGTCAGACTGAAAATGAACATTTTGAAATGTTTGGTGAGTCAGAAAGTTGAAAAAAGTTGTTTTGGTTGGAATTATACGTTTCATTTTGACAAAATGCAAACACTTTGGTTTGATTTCAAACATTTCAAAACGGTTTGGGATCTTTTTTTAAATACAAAAATTAAAGGCAACTTTGAAACAAAAAGTCATTTCAAATCAACAACTGAGATATTTTCACTCTTTCAGGGTGTGTTTTCCCCCTGTAATGAGCAATTTGACAAAACAAAACAAATTTGCAAAATGTTTCTCTGTCGTCGATTTTGGCATTTTTCAATAAACAAAGTTTTGGATGAAAAATTTCACCCAGCACTAGTGGTTAAGACTGAGGACTGGGAATCAGAAAATCTGGATTCTAGGCTTGGGTTTTTGACACAAGGCCTGAATAGAATAGAAGAAGCAACCTGTATGATCTTAGGCAAGTCACTTACCCTCTCTGTGCCTCTGTTTCCCCACCTGTAAACTGGCCATAACAACACTTCCCTAACTCACAGAGGTGTTCTGGGGCTTAATTTATTAATGTTTGTTAAGCCTTTTCAGATCTTGGGTGGAAGACAGTTATCAAGTGGAAAGTACATTTTTATGAATTCTAGGAAGAAAAAAACCACTTTGGAATAAGCTTGTGGCAGTTAAACACCCAAGTGGCAGGACATGAGGGTAAGGCTTTGTAACTTTAACTGTACCCTCTTCTTAGTATGCATCACAATGAAGAGTTTAGAGCAGATCCTCAGCTGGTGTAAATCGGTGTAGTCCCACTGAAGTTGAAAAGAAATTATATTGCATTGTACTGTATTATCGGAGCAACAGTACAATTAAAGGACATGGAAGGCGATGCAGATAAATACCAGCTGGGGAGCTGACCCCAGACAGTCTCTTAGATAATACAGTATAACTTCATATAATTGTCTCTACAAACTTTGATGCCTTCTGTACTTACATTATTTTACTGTGGTATTCGTCCAGTTGGTTGTCATTAACTTAGACAGTTTATCTTCTTCCTATGGTTGTATTTTAATAATCTGGGCTGCTACCATGTAGGTTGTGTTTACTGTTTTAACTAGCAGGGCAACTTTACTTAGGGAAATATGTCAGCTCCATTACTTCAAAGTTCATATAGCTGCACATTTAGGTGGCCTATGTACACCTGTAAATTTTCAGTATCATTTTATGTTGCTGTTCTACGTAATCTGTTGTGCGCTGTTCTATTCTGTATAGGGTCTTACAGCATCCTCATTACTGTAGTATCTGAGCACCATCCAGTAGTTTATTAAGTGACATGACTAACTTCAGTCATGTATGATTCATTCTCTCCTCTTTGGGGGAAGAATTGTGTGCGCCGTGGAGCGTTTGGGGAGGGTTTTGTTTTGCACACGCTGCTCTGTGTTTATATTAAAGAAGGCGGGTTGGAGAAGTGTTGGAATGGAAGGTGGTGAGGTTTGTGATGCTCCCTGGTTCCAGCCAGGGGAGTGTTCCACAGACCCAGACGATCCCCAGAGAAAGCCCCAGCTCCTCTTATGAACTTTAGTTGCTACAGAGTTTGACAAGGTGATTCAGAGCCTCTAACTCGACCGGAGGAAAGCACCTGCTCCCATAGATCACAGGAGATCTGCAGGGCAGTCATCTATGCCAAACGCACGCTGGCCAAGGAGTACAGGAGCCAGGCTCCTCTCCTGTGCTTCTTAGCAGACCTGGAGACTCCTGGCCCAGTCGGGCAGCCCAGAAACGGAAGGAGCTTTGGGTGAGATGAAGGGGAGCCACTGGAACTGAAACCAGATTGCTGTGGGAAACTTTAGGCACCAAGATGCTAAGAATGGGCCCATCACATTCAGTATTTTCAGTAGACCAGTTGTAAATCATGTAGGGGCACTGCAATTTTTATTATCAGAGTATCCACAGGCCTCAGCTGATATCAGGGCCTTCTTATGCTAAGGGCTCTACACACGCATACGGAAAGAGAGTTCTTGCCCTGAAGAGCTTACAATTAGAAGGGCAAATAATGGACTTTTTTTTTTTTTGGCTCACTAGCTGTTCTGAAAAAAATCATTAAAAAAATAGCATTTGCTGTCTAAGCCGACAAAAATTAGGAGGGGAAGTAGAGGTGAAGCAAGATACCAACGCAGGTCAGTGGCAAAGGTGAGAAGATAGGACTTTGGACTCCTTAGCCAGCGCCTGTAGCTCGTATACCATACGGCCTCTCCGGCAGTTCTGACAGGCAAGCTGCCTGATGCAGGTGTGTTTTTTTCTTATCTGTTCATGCACTACATAGCCTCAGCCCGTGCTGGACAGGCTGTCGAGAAGAATCTGCCTGTTGGGGCCCAAAAGCGTCATCCTTTGGGGTAATGCTTCGCTTCTGTGTTTCCTTTTTTACAGCCCACATTTGGTAATAGACAAAGCTGTATCCTCTTTGGTTATTGAAAAACCATTGCTGTGCTACTGAGGGGAGGGGTACTGCTTCGCTTACTCATTTTGCATAACCTTGACACGAATAATCCCATTGAAGTTAAGTGTGTTTTTAAGAGGGCTCTACATGTGGACAGGATAGGGGCCTTGCGCATTAGATCAGGATATACAAAGCTGTGTGGCAGAGATAGGGAGAGGAGATACAGTGGGGCAGGAGGGGGCATTTTCATCATGAAATTGCACAGTGAATCAGAGTTGCATCAAAAATAAGATCATTTTTCTTTAGGGTGCCTCCCAGAAGAGTGGGGTACAGTGGATAGGGTGCTAGTCTAGGACATGGGAGACCTGGGTTAAATCCTCTGCTTTCCCATCAGCTCCTTGTGGAACCTTGGTCAACCTCACTGTGCCTCAGTTCCCCATCTGTAAAATGGGGATAATTAGCCTTACCTCACAGGAGCCAGGATAAACCCATTAAAATTGTGAGGTTGTCAGCTACTACGGTAACAGGGGACAAGTATGTATCTAAGAGAGAGCAATGCTACATTTTTTTAAGCAGTGGATGCGGTACTTGCCATTGGGCAGGGCGCCCTGTGGGGACATTGCACTGCAAAGTGGTGTCGTGCTGATGGGATCAGTGAAGTGAGACTGTTCCACCAGGCCGCCGACTGGTTGGCGTGCCCTCGAACAAGCTTCCCTGGATGTGAAAGATGCTTCCATGCACCACAACCAGTTGTTTCTTTTATACAGAGTGCGTGGGGGGAGGAGGGGGAAATTACTTTGAGCCAGCACAATTGAACCGAGACAGTATTTGGATGTGACTGCAATTAAAACAGAAGGTCTTGTAGATGTAGGAAAGAAATTCCAGCTCACGGAGTCCATGGAGAATGCAGCATTTTGTATCCACAGAGGCAGGCGTACATTATAAATACATCTGTAGCTACTGGGATAGGTGTGAAAATGTAATTAACTAAAAACCTGTGGAGTTTAAATGGACTTTTAGTTGTTTCTTTTTTTTTCTTTCTTTTTTTTTTTCTCTAAACATCCCTCTCCCTCCCTATTAAGTTAAGTTTAGACTTGTGGTTCTTCCAACTCCCACTGGCACAGTGTAATTTAGCAAAGGTTGTTCCAGTAGAATTTGAAATTAATAATTTCAAATAGGCAAATCAATGATATTTAAAAGCTCCCTCTTGTGTGTTTGCACAACCTGCACAGGTATAAAAGCTAATCACTTCTTGCCAGGGAAGAACATTTCTCATAGGTTTTAAGTAGAGCTTGGCAGATTTGGGGTGGAGGGGAGCATCAGGTTTCATTTGAAGTAGATGCGTGTGATTTAATAGTTCTCATTAATTTAGGGCCCATGAAAAGTAACGATCTGTTTAACCAGAGAGAGGAATCGGCAACCCTCTCAAGAGGTCTCGTGCTTTTGTGTAACTATGACAACACCCTCGATTAGAGTAGAGGGGCCTGAAAGGAAATGCAGTCAGCGGAGGGTGAAAAGGGGCATGGTCAATAAGAAGGATCGAAAGGAGAGTGCCAGTGGGAGGGCCAGTGCAGTGAAAGGTGCTGGACTGGCTGTTGGGTAGGGTGACAGTCTCTGTTTATCCACCAAGCAGGTAGAATGTGTACAGCAGCACTGTAGGTTTCCTTCACACTGTCCTTGCCCACCATCCCCCACCCATGACCCACCTTGAAGGGCTCAGGGAGCAGTTCAGTCTCGGTGGCCTTTCTCCTGCCAACAGCAGCACCCAGAGATGAGATGGCGGCATGTGGTAGATTGCCAGCCATTGGAAACTGACCGGAGAGCATCCCCTCATTCCCAGCATGCCACTGTACACCCTTCAGATAATAATGGCTTTTGGTTTCTAACCACATGGGTCCCATTCTTGCAAACACATGTCCGGATGGGCAATTTTGTGCATATGAGAAGCCCCATTGAAGTCAATGGGACTGCTGATGTGTATAAAGTTACCAGCTGGCATAGTTACCCCATGGCTGGGCTGGATTGAAAAAACTTACCTAGGGCAACAAGCCTCCATAGACCCTTGCCAATTCCTTTAGCCATCCAGTGGAAACCAATATGCATTGACACAAATAAAAGGCCCAGATCCTTAGCTGGTGTAAATCGACAGACTATCCCTTGACTTCAGGGAAGCTCTGCCAATTTAAACTAGCTGAGGGATTTGGCCCCAAACCCCTGTGTGTGTGGTGTCATCAAATCTTTGTTTCATTTTATTTTTTAAATAAGCAAACTAGGAAATGGCTGTTTGGAATTTCTGCAGAAGACACAATCCTTGCACCTTTCAGTTGGCCCTCATTTGGGGTCTGATCCTGCACCCACTGAAATCTTGACTTCTGTGGGTCCAGGTTTAACCCTCTAGATCTATAATAAATTCCATCCCAAAGAGGCCTTGGTGTTATCTCGCTTTAAAACCACTGTCAAGTACAGTAGACCCGATTTACAGTGACTTTGGCTGAAAGTTACTTCTGTGCTTCGTCGTGTGAATATTTTAGTTCCACTTTTCATCCTCCATCCAGCAGAGCACATTGACGTCAACGTGACTACTCATGTGCTCGAAGCTGTGGTTAAAGTGCTTTGCTGGATTGGCGCCATACGAGAGCCACTGACATTGGTTTTGGGCCTCATTGGAGCCTCTGTTTATAGTATTGATGTTTTCTTTTTTCTGTGGAAAGGAATGACTTTTGCTACAGAAGGGTTCCATTCATCCTAACATCAGGAATATGGGGTAATTAAAAATGTTAGTCCTGCTAGAAAAGTGGGGACTCCTTTACCATTCTCACTTTTTTGCAATATTCTTTTTCTAGCGTCCTTCATTTTGGATCACACATCCCCTCTTTTGGACCTTTGGAACTATAACGGGATTCTTGATCACCAAGACAAAGTATATTCGTAGTCTTTTGTTTTGATGGTTTGTAAGCAGTTCCAGAGGCTGGCTCTGATGTCTGGAACAGAGCATAAGAACTAGAACAGTCACTATGCTCCACAAAGTCCATTCTCCCAATATTGTCCAGGACTAAATGCTTCAAGAAGATGGAAGAAACCTTCAGAGGGTAACTTGCTCAGAGGAGGAGTTTCTTCCTAGCCCCCTTAGTTAGTGGCTGGTTTCTATTGTGTGGCTTGAGGGTTTCTTTCCTAAATCCTGCTGAGCTCTTGGCCTCAATTTCTTGTGGCAATGAGTTCCACAACTTGATTGTGCAGCAGGTAAAAAGGTATTCTGCCAGAAACTACAGGGCACCATTTATTTGCTAGATGAGTATTTTTTCCCCTGTGCTTCTGCATGAAAAGATCCTGTTCAGCCAGCCCTGCCTTATCAGTAGAAGAAAGGACAGCTGTTTGTGCTGCAATACTCTTTCAAAAAAGTTCCAAGAAGGAGGAAGTCTCTGACATTTGTATTCTCCTTGCAGCATCTCTTAATAATTTAATTCCCATTAGAAGTGCCTGTGTTGTAGGGGGAAAAGATTTATAGAGAGATTTCACTCCAGGTTGGGTTTTTGTCTTTCTGTGTTTTCTTGGCATTTATCATGCATGTTTTAATTTGGATCTGAGTCTTTCTACCATCTGGTCATTATTGCAAAGAAATATTAATTTTCTCTGAGTGACATGGGCTTCATTCATCATGGAACTAGCTGATTGCCCCTTGATTTTTTTTCCTTTACTTGAAATGAAGTCTAAAGTTACTTAGCACTGAGTGGAAGGAACATGGTTCAGTGAAGTTTCCGAAGTTAATAGCATCCAGTACTTGAGCTTTGCAAAAATGGTAGCCCTGATCTTTTCACTAGCTCTGGGTGGAGAGATCCCTGTGCCTGCACACAGCTGCTCCTGCAGCACCAGTTGCAGCATTGAGGAGTGAAGCAAACAGAAAGGGCTAGAGATCATCTAATGATCAAATTCACTTTCCAATATTTAGCCACAAAATGCTGCCAAAGGCCAAATGAAACCCAGAGGATCAAGCCAAATGCTGTTCTCACCTGCACCTGCTTAAACCAACAGGGGAACAGAAGTTGGCCCAGAGAGCTGTATGAAAATTCCCGGCAGCTGGTGTTTGTTGCACAAATGAACCATCCTACAAGCCCCCCATCCTTGAATTTAGTGGGAGTTCATCATTCAGGGTCAAGCCAGGACCTTTGGGGTAAATTAGATGGCATTGCTCTCTGACCGTTTTAGCCCAGTCCCCTTCTCTACATAAGAACATAAGAACGGCTGTACCGGGTCAGACCAAAGGTCCATCTAGCCCAGTATCTGTCTACCAACAGTGGCCAATGCCAGGTGCCCCAAAGGGAGTGAACCTAACAGGCAATGATCAAGTGATCTCTCTCCTGCCATCCATCTCCATCCTCTGACGAACAGAGGCTAGGGACACCATTCTTACCCATCCTGGCTAATAGCCATTTATGGACTTAGCCATAATTAATTTATCCAGTCCCCTTTTAAACATTGTTATAGTCCTGGCCTTCACAACCTCCTCAGGTAAGGAGTTCCACAAGTTGACTGTGCGCTGCGTGAAGAAGAACTTCCTTTTATTTGTTTTAAACCTGCTACCTATTAATTTCATTTGGTGACCCCTAGTTCTTGTATTATGGGAATAAGTAAATAACTTTTCCTTATCCACTTTCTCAACATCACTCATGATTTTATATACCTCTATCATATCCCCCCTTAGTCTTCTCTTTTCCAAGCTGAAGAGTCCTAGCCTCTTTAATCTTTCCTCGTATGGGACCCTCTCCAAACCCCTAATCATTTTAGTTGCCCTTTTCTGAACCTTTTCTAGATATTTTCTAGAATATCTTTTTTGAGGTGAGGAGACCACATCTGTACAGTGTATTCAAGATGTGGGCATACCATGGATTTATATAGGGGCAATAATATATTCTCAGTCTTATTCTCTATCCCCTTTTTAATGATTCCTAACATCCTGTTTGCTTTTTTGACCGCCTCTATATAAGAACCTTTGTTTTATGCACGCTGTTACCCAGACGGTGCTAGAGAGTCGAGAATGGGTGTGGGGGTCAGAACTACCCTTAGGACCATGGGATGTGTGCAGCTGCACAGGAATACATCTTTTGTATCCCTCATCATCAAATTGCTTTCAGCTGCTCTCTTCTCCCAAGGTGATTATTCCAAATCCTTGGACAAAGTTGTTTCTGCTTGACAGTTCTATGGACTGATCCATTTGGCAGGGTTATGCCCGTTGTTTGCAGGCAATCCTTGCGACACCAGGGAAAGGGAAAAAAGATTCCGTGGTGTGTCAGTGCAATGAACGTTGGATGCAGATGGAGGGCCAGCTTCAGAAGTCCTTCATAAGATGGTACAAGTTTCACCAGTGGTTCTCAACCAGGGGTACAAAGAGGTTTTCCAGGGGGGTACATCAGCTCATCTAGATATTTGCCTAATTTTACAACAGGCTACATAAAAAGCACGAGCAAAGCCAGTACAAGCTAAAATGTCATACAGACAAAAGCTTGTTTACACTGCTCTGTATGCTATACACTGAAATGTAAGTACAATATTTATTTATTTATAATGCTGTGGTAAAAATGTGTGATTGATTTTGTGAGCAAGTAGTTTTTAATGGAGGTGAATCTTGGGGGTACGCAAGGCAAACCGGATTCCTAAAAGGGGTACAGTAGTCTGGAAAGATTGAGAGCCACTGAGTTAAATCACCAGCCTAGACCCTCTTCCATTCATGCAGAGTCCCTTGACCTCCTTACACCCTCATTGTTGATATATCAGGGAGGCTACTCTCACTTAGACTCTCTTATCTATCAGCAGAGCAGTAGCAGGTAGATCTGGGGGAAGCCAAGTGAAAGCAAAGGGGCAGGGCTTGACCTACAGTACTGTATATATCACCTCTGAATTTGGTTCTTGACCTCAGGCTTCTTAGCTGGGGTTAAAGATGGAGAGAGGTAGACTTTTGCCTTCACCAGCAGGAGTCACTGTGGCCATGGCAATGTGCTTATACAGTCTGGTGCACTCCCGTATTGAGCAAACAGAGAGGATGACATAACAACTCGGTTCATTTCTGAGCTTCAGTTCCAGTGCCGTTTTTGAAGTCAGAAAGCCCATTCTTCTTCCAGCACGGCAAAGGTTTTGGAAGAGATAGAGTAAGAGAGAGAATGCGTGTCTCTTTGCTGAAAGGGAATGCTAAGTACTCTTTGGTGGAGAGTTCAAAATATAGAAGCAGCTTAAGGAATTGATTGTCGATCAGAAATTACCTCCACACCAATCCCTCCTCACAAAACCCTTGAGCTGGAGTTTCCTCTCATTCACAGTGGTTCTACCTCAGTGTAATTGCAAGTCAGTGGAGCCACTCCTGATTTACGCTAATGTAAGGAGGACCAGAACCAGGGCCTTGGGTTTTTTGACATCCAAGCAAAGGGAAGAGCACCAGAATCATCCAGTGCAGCAGCTGACAGAGAGCTGGGGGGGAGGGATAGCTCAGTGGTTTGAGCATTGGCCTGCTAAACCCAGGGTTGTGAGTTCAATCCTTGAGGGGGCCATCTAGGGAACTGGGGTAAAAATCTGTCTGGGGATTGGCCCTGCTTTGAGCAGGGGGTTGGACTAGATGACCTCTTGAGGTCCCTTCCAACCCTGATATTCTGTGAGAGAGAAGAGGCTGGACAGTAAAAGTAGAGGAAGCCTCAGATGTTGACAGTGTGTAAGGAAAGGCTGCCTTTCCTCTTTAATGAGGTTTTTCTGGAATTCATTTCATGACAGTGTCTGCCTGAAGAACATCTGCTCCCTCAAATCCAGCCCTACCACTGGAATAAATTATCAATATCTGGCAGCAGCCCATTATTAATGGCTGGAATTTTATAAGATTCTCCAGTTTAATAATCCCGAAGCTAGCGGCTAGCATTCCTCAAAGGAAGCCATGTATTTGTCCCATCTATTTGTTTATTATTATTATTATTCTTTTCTGTTTTCTCTTCAGATCTGAGTATCATCACATGATTTTGCCATGGCTCCAGAAAAAAAAAAGCCATTAGTATCCTATAAATCAAAAAGAAAAATTACATCCTCAAACTTAAAAGACTCCCCTGAGTGTTTTGCTATTATTACCTGTGCAAGGTTGCACATGTGGTTTCAGAAACATCTTCTTCCATCAGGAATCATCAGGTAGCAAGATTGCTCACTTCCATGCAGGAGACAAGTTTTATTAACTTCCTTTTCAGCATATACCCTCATAGTTAATGATGCAGCACACCTTTGAGGTGTCTTAATGTAGGCCGTTTATCAAAAACTGCAACTGCGTATAAATAGGACTATGTTCTTTCAATATGATAAATCCCAGCCAGTGTTGGGATGTTCTACATCTCTCTCTTACGTATAGTAGCTTCCTCTAATTGCACAGTTTGACTTTCATAGCAAGTTCTGACAAATGCCCTTCCACTATAGGTCCCCTCCCCTATGCATATACGCACACATATGCACAAGAGAAAAGTAAGTGCTAATTATGTCCTTGTTAATTCTCAAGTTCAACACTCCATCACTGTTCAGCAAACCTTGTAAGCATGTTCTAAAGTCCCATTGTATTCAACAGAACTTAAGCGGGTTCTTAAAGTTAAGCACATGCTTTAAATGTTTTCCTGAATTTGGGCCTATGGACTCGATTAAAGTAAGGCAAAACTCCCATCAGTACGTATGGTATAGCATACGCCCCTCAGGGCCTTTATTCCACCTGAGTACCATTTATGTGTAGAGCTGGTCAGGAATTTTTCAATGAAACATTTTTCACCCCAAAAATGCCAGTTGTTCCAAGCCAAAACTGTTTATGCATTAGCAGCAGGTTAGATGAAACACCCTACTTGAAAAATTGTTCTTAAGTAATAGTTTTGAGAGTATCAAAATGTCCCGTGTCAACAGAGTTGAACCAGAAAGCTTCCTATGTTTAAGTCAAAATGAAATTTAGAAATTTTAGTAAATTTACTCTAAAAATAAGTTTAAAAAGAAAGTGGGGAGAGGAGGTCAAAATCAAAATGAAACATTTTGGAATTATCAGAATGAAACATTTTGATTGACCCAAACCAAAATATCATTTATTTTTTTAATTTTCAGCTTGTGAAAATAGGAGACATTGACTTTTTTTTATCTGAGATGGGAAAAAATTCTTATGGGATGGAAAAAGGTTTCCCACCCAGCCCTGCTTATGTATCAAGCCCTTTGTCTTGAATGGGACTGTTCAGCTCAGTAAGTGTATTTCAAGCAGAGATGGGGTGGTTACATTGGGCCCTTAAGACTGGATTGGAGACAGCAGAAAGCCCCTCTGATCAAAGTCGGCTTTGGATCAGGCCCTGAGGAAATGCAAAGTTTCCTTGTTCCCCAGGAAAAAGAAATCATGTCAGGAAATACGGTTGCTAACTAAACCCACTGATTTCCCATTGTCACTCTTGTGATTTGTTAAGCATTGGAAAGATGCTTGGTGCTGTATGAAATACACAATGAAGACAGTCGTTGCAAGGGGCTATCTAAGGCCTTGATCCTTCAGTCAGATCCATGCAGACAGGAAAGTCAGTGGGGGGCCTTCACTGTAAGGAGCCATGGATGCGGAGGCAATTGCAGGACTGGCCCCTTAGAGCTTACCATCTCAGCAAGGTAGATACAGAGTGCACAGGACACATCAACAAATAAATCTGTTAGTCTTTAAGGTGCCACCAGACTTCTCGTTGTTTTAACAGGACACACTGGGAAGCCCAGAGGAGAGGGTTGTGATGGGTTGCCCCCTCCCCCGCCCCGGGGTGCCACTACGGTACCACTGAGCCCATCTCTTCCACCAGCCTGGGCTCCCTTATACTGTCCCACTGAGCCAAATCCTCAAGCCTCCTCCAGCCCACACCTTCTTTGTGTGGCTGGACAGGAATTATGTGCTTAAAGTTGAGCATGCACTTAAGGCTGGGATTTCCAACAAAGCCTAACAGAGATAAGTGCCAATCTCCCATTGGACTTCAACAGGAATGGGATGCTTAATTCTTCTGGGTTTCTTTGAAAAATTCCTGGCTAACTGCTTTGTAGAATCATGGCCAATATAATGAAAGAAAAGCACAAGAATGGGGTCACTAGTTATACCAAGAAAAGTCTTGACTAAATTTAGTTTAAGGCTGCACTGATTTTTAGGATAATACTGTTAAATCCTTGATGAATCTCTTAGGATCTGATCCAAAGTTGAATGAAATCTATGGAAAGGCTTACATGGCTCTGGCTCAAGTCCTTACCAAAGTGAAATGCGTTAAAAATATCATAACCAAAAGATTCCTGAAGTGGTCTGTGAAACAACCAATGAATTCTGAGCTCTGCTGTAGGAATTCAGCCCTTCATTAAAAAAAAAGTACACAGAATGTTCAAGTGATATCAAAACTGAAATTAACAGGAGTTCTGAAAAATTCCCCAAGCTGTACATGGGTAAGATTTTTTTTTTACAGGGGAGAGGATGTTCTCTGTGTGCTATTTATTCCATGCTAAATTTAACACATCTTGAGAATGAAGCAGTTTGTTAGAATACAAGTTTCTCTTTCTTTCTTTCTTTCTTTCTTTCTTTCTTTCTTTCTTTCTTTCACCAACTTAGGAGGCTTTAGTGTAAAAATGGCTCGTAGGAATACCACAGTTTTATTTATGGTAAATTTATAATAAGGATGTTCTTTGTCAATGTCTGAGAGATTTATTTATTGTATCTCACTTTTGAAACTGCTGATATTGATTGTTTCAAGAGATTGCCTTAAAGGAAGAGGGGAAAAAAACCAAACAAACCAAGAATGAAAAGAAATGCCCATGCTGTTATCAATTACTTCATAATGAGATGTGAGTGGAGAATTTTAAACATTATTCCTAGCATTACTGTGGAATAAACAATATATTTACTGGAAATTATACTCCAGTGATGAATGGTATGGTTTCAAATGTAGTCTGCACTAATGGGGAGTCTCTCGAAATGGCTAAAGCACACATTCCAAACCACGTTTTTTTTTAAATGAAAACCGAATTCGCTGTTTATGCCACAGACTGAAATTAATGAATCGCCTTTGCAGGTATGAAACAAGAAAAATCCCAAACCCTCCAAAAATATTTCAAGCATAACATTATTTGCTGTCATTTTGTCCCATCGCCTCCCACTCGATCCCCTTTTCAGTCTTTGGCTTTCGATGCCCCTGATCTTCCTACAATGTGGGTTCTGTGGAAATTATTCTGACATTAGCTTTCCCTTCATTCATTCACCCACCCACACCCCCACACTCTCTCCCCCCTCCAACACACACCCTCATGTAGAATAGGGAATTGAACATTAGTCACAGCAGTTTCTAGCAATGACAGACAGTAATTTACCATTTTATTGTGATTCAGTGCCTTGGACAGAGGCACACATTGCCTGTCATGCTGTGTTCATCACCGACTGTGGGAACAAGCATTGCTGTCAAATAGTAGAGCCCATATAATGAGGACACCTAGGTATAACATAAAAGATTCACAGGCAAAGGACTTCTTTTGTAGGGCTTAAAACCTCTAAAGCAGTATGAGCTTGTTAGAGAATGAAAAACTTTAGAAGTGATGCAGTCAGATATTTTTGTCTTACATCTATTTCGTGTACCAGTAATGGTATCAATAGAACAATATGTAAAGCTTTGTATGGAAAAGACTAAGTGATCTATTTGCATTATCTAGTTGTGTTGCAGAGAAAAGCTAAAATGGTGTTGGGATGACAGGGGAGAGGAAACCCTTCTACCTATCAGCAACGCTGTTGGATCATCTCTAATGAGATTTTGGATTATTTTCATTTGTCTTCATTTCTAGCCAGCATGGCTCTGCAGGGCATTATTTTATGAAGAGAAATCTAGAGGTGGGCCAGCAGGTTATTTCATGCCCTTCATGCCACAAACAGCTGTCATGGGGAAGAAAATTGACACCCGAGTTCAGATTAATCCTCCCATCAAACTTAATTGGAAATAATGGACCTGATCCTCAATTGGTGTAAACTGACATAGAACTATTATCTTCAATGATGCTAAACCAATTTATATCCAGTGAGGATCTAGCCCACTATATATTGTATACACATATTTCAACTTCAGATCTATCTATCTATCTATCTATCTATCTATCTATCTATCTATCTATCTATCTATCATCCCTATAGGTATCTAAGTGTACCACAGTATCTGAGTTCACCCTCTAAAATATTTTCTCTTCAATGTTAGGGTTCTTTTAGGAATGTAGCCTGCATTCAGTAAAGGTCTGAAGACTAAACACAAGGAAAGATTTGAGAGCATACATGAAAAAACTCATCTAATCTGCCAACACTGGCCAAACCTCTCACATTGTTCATGGAATTCAGACAGCAGCGCTGCTATGAAGGAGCTGCGATCTGCTAGCACATTCTGGCTGTTGAGCTGTAAAATGTAGAGACAAAGCTTTACTTGGCTTCAAATTCCTGGTCCATTGCTGGCACACAATCTAGCTTTCAAAGTGTAGTAGGGCTTACCCAGACCATTTGCAACCAGAGACACAGTTCATCCTGTTAGGGCTTATCAGCATGGGATTGCAGACTGGCATGATATAACTCTGTGTGTGTGTGTGTGTGTGTGTGTGTGTGTGTGTGTGTGTGTGTGTGTGTGAATGCATGCATATAGGTCATACTCGTGTGTGTGTGTGTGAGGGAGGAGGATAGACATAAATGACCTAACAGGTCTTTTCCATCTCAAATTTCCATGGTAAAAACACATATATAATAAATGTCTCTAGGCTCTATGAATAAACCATTGCACAGTTTTCACTGACCAAACAAAGTGGAAAGACCCCAGTGTATGCTACATATAACCTTTCCCAAACCTTTTGGTTTCTCGCCAGAAATCAGAGCATTTACACAATATCATGTGGTAAAGAACAGTGCTTTTAGTGCCTGCCATTTCAGCACCATGGACAGCAGAACTGCATTATTAGGTGGCTGAAAGTATTTCTGGATGGAAGTTATACCACATGCTTTTATGCTTCCCGATTTGCACAATAATGTAAGTATGCACAAGATCATCTGTTTATTATATCAACATTTATGCAGTCTTAGACATAGTGATATAGAAATCTGTCTCCCAACACAGTTTGACATCTCATTTGCAGGCAAGGTTATGTTTTCTTTTAAGAGGAGTTGGAAACACAAGCCAGTTAATGGTCCCAATGTAAATTTAAAGAAGTGAATGTTCTAATAAATGTGACTGAAATTTATTTGGAAGCTGAGGAGCTTATTTAGAATCATAGAATATCAGGGTTGGAGGGGACCTCAGGAGGTCATCTAGTCCCACCCCCTGCTCAAAGCAGGACCAATCCCCAGACAGATTTTTCACCCCAGTTTCCTAAATGGCCCCCTCAAGGATTGAGTTCACAACCTTGGGTTTAGGAGGCTAATGCTCAAACCACTGAGCTATCCCTCCTAATATTTGAATATTAGTGAAGCTAAATGGATTGATTGAGTTAGTTTGAGGAAGTGTGAGACACAACTGCAACCCTTCAGCTACTCTTATTACACATTCATTTACCTTACTAGAAACTGTTACTGCCTGATGGTTGGCGTTTAAGATACACAGTTAGCAATATTTTGCTTTATCATTACTTGAACGTATTAAACAGTAATTTTGTTAATTTCTCTCCCTATCTTTTCCACACATAAGAAAGAAAGAAAAAACAATATGTGAAATTGAAAAATGGTGCTCACTGAGGGGTTTAAAGACACTGAAATTTGAAATATATAGTTAAAGGTCAATTTCAACAGTAATTATGTTATAATGGTTAAGCTCTTTGAGAATGCGAAACATAAGATTAATATGTTACCAGATGGAAAGTGGCAGAAGCCTCCATCTTTGTGTGTGTGTGCGCGCACGCCATAGTGTTTGTAAGCGAAACTTCAGAGCACCCATCATTGTATCAGAACAGTTTTCACAAGTCCAGAGGCGATCTGCTATCCTTTACACAGGGATAGAACTTCCACTGATATCAATGGGTGTGTGCATTAAGTATGCTCTAGTGTTGTTAGCCTAGGATAGGGATTTCATGATTGTTGTTATTTTTTTTTAATATGATTACTTTGAATGACAGAACTCTTAGAGGCTTCACTGAAGACCATGTGCTAGGTACTGTAGGGACACAAAGTAAGGCCAATGGGACTACTCATGCTTAAAGTTAAACAAATGCTTACGTGCTTTGCCAGATCAGACCTATGCAGACAAGACAAAGGGAGGAGTATTGTCACCATTTTACAGATGGGAACAGAGGTGTAGTGAGATTAAATTACTTGCTCAAGGTCACATGGGGAGTCTGTGGAAGAGCGGGAAACTGATCGTGAATGTTTTGATTCTCAGTCCGGATCCTTAACCACAAGATCATCCTTTATCTATTGGTTTTATTTCCAGCTCAGCCAAGGTCTCATGGGCCCCTCAAAATGTCATTTAACCTTTCTGTGCCACAGTTTACCCATCCATAAAACTGAAGATAATACTATTGCTCTGCTCCCTCATCTGGGTGTTTTAAGGCTGAATTAATGTTTTCAAAGTGCCTTTTGATCCTTAGATAAAAATCACTGGGTGACTGGCTGCTATAATCTTTCTTCTCGTATGAAGTCCAGCGTGTGACATAAACCCACCGCCCAAATGAGATTATTTAGAAGATGTAGGTGGGGATTTTCAGCAGCACCCAATGATGATAGGCACTATCATCCAGTCAAAGTTCTTAACTCCTTTAGGTTCCTTTGAGAAGCCCAACAGCACCGCACGAGACAGTTCCCATCTTGAGCATTTAGCCTGTGCTATCACTGTAATGGATTCTGTAAGATACCTGGCCACAAGGGCCAATCCAAAGTACAATAATAAACCAAAACATTATGTTTATTTAGAAAATATCATCACTTCCCATACTATCTCACCAATATTGTACCTATACTATTCATTAAATGTCTGCAACTGAAATCATTTATAATAGAGATGCAAGAACTCAATAGACTATTAGTGAAGTCAGCGTGTTTCATTCCAGAAGGATTAGACAAAGACTTATTACCTTATGAAAGTCTTAAACAGTTGCTGGCTTAGAAATTTTTCTTGCCAGGATGGCTGTACAGTGCTAATGAACATGTTATACAGTATAGATTATGAGAAGAAGTACAGTTCTTCTCCACTCTTTTCTGACATATTTCCCATACAAATTAGAATAAAAGCTCTTACTTGTATCCTAATGAAATAATAATACACAACTTCGCAATGATCTCCCCAAACCTCACATTAGACAAATTCTAGCTACTTGTCCCATTGGGTTTTCAGCTGAATTTAGTGCTGATGAAAACTGCTGGATGTATAGCCAATGATCTGGATTCTCAGCTGACATAAATCAGTGTAGCTCCATTGACTTCAATGGACCGTTTCCACTGACAATCCGGCACCATCTCTGTTAATATCCATAGAACAGGTCACTGCAAGCTTTCCCCTGACTCCTCCAACTACATGCCTCAACCGCACACTGGAGGGATCCGCCCATTGGGGTTGGACAAATCATCAGTTCCATGGGCCCTTCACAACTTGGCCTCTCAACTATGATAGCCAACAAGGGCTGAAGCTGTTGCCAATGACCTTAGTAATGTGGACACCATTTTCACTGGTACCCTGGCTAAGACGGCCGGCACATCCCACACAGGCTACCAAATAGACACCAGGTAGTGACAACTTTTGGTCACTGCCAACTTCAGTTTCTTTCTCTCTTTGAAGGCCTTCTGGGAAGCATTCCTGCCTCCTGATTTCTCCTCCTTCCACACCTTTCTCAAGGCCATATATCAGGGCTATTATTCTTTATCCAACAGATTGAAGGGAGCTTCCTTCAGAACCCATCAACTTTGCTGCTAAATTGGCCAGAAGGGTCTCATCAGAACAAGGTCTGCCTTTTAGCTACTGCTACTGCCAGTAGCTAAGGAATCTGCCCTCCATTTTCCCCAGGTCCTGTTATTTTGTTGTGGTGGTTTTAATAAGCATCATAGCAGGGCATTGCCTCTCCACCATCTCCCGTTCAGATTCAAAGGGTCTCCCTGTGTTGTGCATTAAAGGTTTGCAGCCACAGGGTGAGCCCAAAGCTGGGTCATATGTTTTGTTATGACATTCCCACCACTTCAATTTTGTTTACAAGGGGCAAATGGTAAATCATCTTCTTGAGAGTTAATGGAGCATTTCTGCAGCAAGGGAGGGAAAAGAGTGAGAGAGTTTAAAAAGTGTCTTCTTATCTTAGCCAGTTGAAATTCTCCTTCCACTCAGTTACCTGGCATTCTTCATTGTCTTGCCTTTATTCCTCCAGCTCCATTGGTATTTCATTTTATTGGATCATTTGTGCTTTTGCTAGTTCAATTTCGGATCCAGGCTTCTGCTTATTACAATGTTTTGCACTTCTCTATGTGCACCTATGAGCTCTTTACAGACATTAAATAACTAAGCCTCACAGCACCCATGTGGTTTTAGGTCATCTGAGGCACAGGGTGGCCAAGTGGTTGCATGTCAACTCAGTACCAGGCATAGAACCCAGGAGTCCTGACTTTCAGTTCCCTGCGCTAAACCTTTGACTCCACTGAATCACCTGCCAGGTGGAAGAGCACTGAAGTAGAGTGTTTATAATCTAATCTCATTTCATTTAATCTAACACTAGTCATCCGTAGCTTCTCCCAGGTTAATACACTGCTTTAGTGAGCTCCCCAGTAGACTTCATGGAGTCTTCTGCTCTTTATCTTTCCCTGTTTCTAGGAATTGCTGTTTGGTGGACTCAGAGGATGGAAGTGGGTTGCAGAGGTTGTAGATGTCATTCTGACAATGATGGAAAAGGGCTCTTTCATTTCACTTGCAAGGACCCTTTGTCCAGGCGCTGGTTTAATGGGTAACATTTGGGATGCTCTCCGACTGGTGCTGAACAACGGAGCTCAGCACTCTTTTCCTTTGCTGCACTTTGAGGTTATAGACCCAGAGGGGCACCTGTGTCCAGCGGATGATCAGCATTAGTCATTCTCTGCCCATAGGTTCCAGCAGAACCTCTTTTCCCAAAATAAAAAAAAAACGGGTGGAGAATTACTGTGTGTGGACATCACTCCTGTCTAGAGCTGTATGTGAGATAAGATGCTTAATCACGCTGGTTCTCACTCACAATGTTGAACTGCTTTCCAGATCAGCATCAGCAAGCAATTTCCCCCCCATGGACTCTGGGTTTCTTAAACCTTCCTTTGACACTATGAGCAGGGCTAATGTATTGGGATTAGCTGCATATATGCCGTATCCCTATCTATTTTAGGTATTTACATGACCCCCGATACTGTGGTATCTGTGCACCTCACAGCCTCAAATGTGTTTATCCTCAGGAAGTGCTATTCTCTCCATTTTCAGGATGAGGAACAGAGAAACTAAGGATATGTCTACACAGCACTCTAAGCCCAGGCTCTGACTCAGGTTTTAGCTGAAGCCGCACATCTGTCCACACACAAATCAGTCTGCAGCAGGTCAGCAAGGACTCAAGACCTGGGTCCTAGGACCCTGCTAATGGGTTGGGTCACAGCCTGAGCCCTGCTGAGACTTGGGTCCAAGCCCTGTCATTTGGCAGTGTGGACACATGGCAAGCTGCAGACCTGAGGCAGAATCTTTGCATAGCACGATATGGACGTGTTAGCGCAGCTGTAAGACCTGGGTCTAGAAAATGTAAACCCAGGTTTTTGATACAGTGTGAGTTCGATCAAGCATGGGCGTGGTAACCCTGAGCCCAGAAGACCTCGTCCGACTTACCTGGGCTTAGGCTGTGTCTGCACTGCACACTGTATGACTTCTCCAAGGAAGTCTGTGGCAGAGCAAAGGGTTGAAGCCAGATTTCTCAAATCACAGGACCATCCTTCATGGTGATTTCTTGGGATTGCAGGGGGGCAGTGATTAATGCATCTCAGACCATCCCAGATTTGTTTCTATATTATCCATTTGCCTCCAATTTCTGTCCTTTCCCCTTCAGCTCCTCACCTAATTAATAAGTGTATCATCCTCTCCGATGGCCGCTAAGTGTGTTCAAACTGTCAGTGGGTTTTTTTAATTTTTTTTTGGCATGGTTAAAGGTCTACTCTTCCAAACAATAAAAGATAAATAAAATCAACCCAGACAAGGTTATTTCACATCCCTCATTTCCAACACACTTTTTTAAAGCCCTAAGATGCTTGATCATGTTTTTCTCTCTTCCTTCTCTCACCGTTAACAAAAATAAAATACATTGTCGAATCAAGATAAAGCCATCAAAGAACTAACTAAACATGATTAGAAAGGACCTCTCCTTAATGGGAAAAAAATCATGATTTAGACCTGGCTGCTTTCCAGATATCCCTGTGCAATCAACCAAAGAAACACATTTTAGAAAACAGAATTGTAAAAGTAACTTTGAAAAATTGGTTGCCATAGAAACAGATCTGTAAATACTTAACTGCAAACATTAAGTGACACAGTGATATTCCAGAACCCAGAATGCCTTAAAAGGATGTTAAATTTTACCCGGCTCTTTAAATAATCAACTCGGCTGTGCTTTGATTTTTTTTTTCTTTTTTTGTCTTTTCACACCATTCAGTACAATCGCATCCCTGTTCTCAGGCGTATGTGATAATAGAAATGCCAGAACTGTTTTATAAGAGAGAGACCTGATCTTTTATAGCATGGGGGAGCACCGAGTGTGGGCTAAATGCAACCTGTGAAGTCTGAAAAATATAACCTAGTCACCCTCTCTCCCTGTAGCTGCAGGATCAGGAGAAAGCTTGATTGACTGTGGCTTTTCATTGCAAGTAACACCCAAACCACCAGCAATTTCTTGTCAGCTGCCATGGACAAATCAGGTTTGAGGCAATAATAAGGTGTGATGGGGTGCACCAGGCATTTGCTGCTCCCTGGTAGAGGCCCCACTGCCTTGGCACCCCCCGCCCTATGAAGCTCTCCTTTTGAAAGAGAAGAGCAGTGAGCTCAGACCAAGCAAGGGCTGCCAGCATCAGCTGCCCTTCTCTTCCAGGACAGCTTCATAGGGTGGGGTGCACCAAGGCAGCATATCCTCCAGTAGGGGGCAGCAAATGCCCGCTGCATCCCATCACGTAGGGTTATGGGCCATTGGAAATTAAACAACTGTGCGCATTTGTATGGGTCCCAATCCGGATACTCTGTGTTAACGGGGTCCTTGCACGGCCTATATTCTCATTGGCTTCCATGTTAATTTAATCTGCGATAATGATGGAGCAAGGCCCAGTGCGAGGATTTGGGCCAGACACATTGAATGCATCTCCTCAGGCCTCCAGTACGGCCCTTGGTGTCAGAGCGTTTGGGTACCTCTGTAGGCCCAGTACTGGCGTCCTCCTTCAGGCACAACCGTTACTGAGTGGATGTGGAGTGGTACATCCAGAGAGCTGCACTGGCTTTTGATAAAATGGGCGGAGCTCAAGGTGCTGGTGTTAGCCCCCAAAAGTGTAAGTCGTGCAGGACATGGCTACCCAAAAGATACTTCTCTCCCCAGGTGGCATAGCCACAGCTGTGATCAGCAAAGACACTTGAGATGGTGTCCCCACTGGATACAAGTGTGCTGCCTGCAGGGCCTTATCTGGGAGGAGTCCTTGATTCTGGAATTCTCATCCATCCCTGCACTGCCAAGAGTCCAGATTTGCTAACCTTCTGGGCACACTGCAAACACACACATTTTTTCCCAGGCATTAAGGGAGGCTGAGATGGCCATAGGCAGAGGGGTGGGAGTGTGAAGGCTAGTTTAGGTGATATGGTGATCAGCTCCACCTTGTGCATGTCATCGGGAATTGCTGTGGTTAAATATCTAATCCCATAACTGCACCAAAATAGTGGTGTCCATCAAACTGCCTTCAGCATCTTCCTCGCCTTGAATCTTACTAATGTGGATTTTGCCACAGATTGAACTCATCATGTAACTGAGCTGTCTGGAGGTTGTTACTTCATTTGCAGGGGCCTTTGGAGAAGGACAGGTATTCTTGAATGGTGTCTAGAGGCGCTTGTGCAAAGGGGGATGATCGTTCCATTGGAATCTCTGCTGTGAACCAGTGCTCGGATTTGCACCGCGAATCCCTGCTGCTGAGCAATGACCTGCTTGTTTTCATCGGATTGGTGGGTTTTGAGGTTTTCTCTTCCCTGTGGGCTGGCTGTGTTATCCCACTGAAAGCTGAGCAGTATTATCCTTTAAGCTGATTTTTCTGCCCAGCTTAGGAAGAGAAGGGAAGAGGGGGAAAAAAGTAGTAGAAGCCAGGGAGGCAAAGGGGAAGAGGAGGGTAAAAGAAGAAATAGAATAATAGTCCCCCTGATCTCTAGAGTTATCATCTGTGACTTACACATTCTATTCTGCAAAAGTCCAGCCAGGTGCAAGAAATTCTATTCTCTCTCTCTAGTCTTTGGGGTTACTGGACTGAGCAGAAAAACATAGATAGAGGGATAAACTGAGCCTTAGATAAGTTAGCGATCAATTTTTTTAAGAGGCACATTTATCTGGGATGGCTGAAAAGTTCTAAGCATCAGTGCTCCTTCCCCCATCTCTCTCTCTCTCTCTCTCTCTCACACACACACACACACACACACACACATACACACACACACACAGAGCATGGAAGCTGTTATATGACTGGGCACCCTTTGACAGAACTCTGTCTGATCTGAAGGAATGCATTCTTTATCCCTTTAAGCGGCTTGGGAAATAGACAAGTATATAGTGAGAGTAAGGAGGGAAAATCATCCCCACATACACACAAACATACTACCCTTTTATTATTATGACAGGCAGATCAAGTGTAGGGGGTATGGGCTGAGGAGGTAGATATCATTTATGAAATCAAGTGTTGTCATCCTTGGTGTGGTGGTGATGTGTGTGTGGTAGGGGTTGGTATAGCATGTCAGTTCACTTTATCACAGCCCGGGCTCTCGCCTTGTCACTCGGCACTTGCCATGAATCTAAAAAGAGGCTGGCCTTAATAACTTCACACAAGTACTGCATTGCCAGTGACTTTAGAGACGGGTGACAGCAAGCAAGGAATTATAATGAGTTGCTGCAAATGCCTTCTTCGCACAAATTACAGCTATTTTCCTCTGAGCCCATGTGCCTTGCAACACTTGTGGTATTTCAGTTCAGGAGCTGACGGGATGAAAGAAAAAGCCACTGTGCTCTGGCTCTGCATCCTTCTCCCTGTTTTGTCAATCAGAGAACTGATTTTCCTAGTGGGAACAATATACATTCAACCAAGAATGTATCTGGCTTCTCTGCAACTTGGGGAAGAGAGAGAAAGAAAGAGGTGTTGATGGGCACCCTGGTCTCTCTAAAACTCTTTCTTTTTTCCCCCCAACATATGTCTAGCCATTTCCATCTCCAGGTAGAATGTAGACCCCATTGTTTGCTTCAAGGGTTACTTTTAAAGTTAGTGAAGCTTCATCGTCCATGGGGTCTCTCAGGAGAAGTTAACCAAAGCTTCTTCCAAAGTATACGTGACTGGGCAGAATGCCCACAAGTCCTATTTAAATGCAGTCTAGCTGAAGTATGGTTGCCCTCCATACACTACCTGTGGCATGAGGACAAGGTTGATCCACTTGTATGCTTTTAGGTTACTGTTTAATTCAACCCATGAGCCATTTAAGTTCAAGGAGGAGTTCATATCTCAAGCCAAGTGTAAGCAAATAGGTTGGTCATGTGATGGTGTTCATGTTCGAGCAAATCAGCAGTGGTCGTGATAGCCTCATGACAAGTTGCCAATGTGTAGTTCTCATAGTGGTGCTGCTGGGTAAGGGGAGAAAGTGCCATAACTTCTGTCAATTACATTGAACATGCCTCTGTGGATACTTTCTCATAAAAAGAACTTCCCACCATTGATGTGAGATTAATCTGGTGGTCTTGTTTGAGCTAGCCTATCCTGCAGATTGCAGCTGGATCCAGCTGACAATTCTTGCCTCTTAGACATATGGTATTTCAAACAATAGGATAGGTATAATAAATAGTGCCAGTGTATTGAGATCAGCACAATGTGAATGGAGAACTAATGCTGTAACTTCAAGTTCTATGAAGTACACTTTTTGCTCTTCACCATGGGCCTGATCCAAAGTCTCCTGAAGTAAATGGGGAGACTCCCTTTGACTTCAGTGGCTTTTACATCAATCTCCATATGGGCAAGAGGCTCATCCAGTGTTTGTCACATGAATCAAGGGATCAGGAGTTCTAATCCCAGTCTCTGATATTGACTTGTTGTGTGACTCTGACAACATAGCTGTCCCTCAGTTTGACCATCTGTACGATGGGGACAGTCTTACACACCTGCCTTAAATAGTCTATTCCACATTGGTGTTTTAAAACCCTATCAATGTTAGTTCTCTCTCTGTTTGTTTATTGAGCAGCTCTCATCTGTCAGGATCAACTAAAAGAGTTGGTAACATAAGGTGGAATGACTTCAGTTGTAATGGGGTTGTTCTTAAATGAGAGGAAGAATGCTTGTGTATTTTAGGTCCTGGTTAAATCAGGTGATCTGGGTTGTATTCCTGTTGGTGCCACAGGTATCTTTGTGACTGTGGGTAAATCCCTCTGCTTTAGTTTCCCCATTTGGAAATGGGGCAGTACTTCCCTACTTCTGAGGGGGGCTGTGAGGTGAAAATGACTGATGTTTAGAAAGTGATCTGAGATGTAAGGCACCATAGAAGTGCAAGGTATTATTAAAGTGGAGGAATGCTCAGAAAAGGAATGAAGAACAGTACATTCTTACTCAACACAGTCTGATCCCTGTGCATCTTGGTGTCACAGCTGATTATTTACTGGTGGGAAAAGGTTGTTATCCCTGTTAGCACTGCAGAGTCAATGCAGCTAAATGGGCATGGCCACACTTCCAATTTAGTCAGTTACAAAATATGAATTACAAGTAGTTTCAGGCACTATGCCTGCCCTTGAGTCTCTCTGCTGACTTTTGTTGTCCTACAAGCACATTTTCCTAACATTTTCATGTTTTTTCTCCACTGTCGCCACGTGAAAAACTGACAGAAGTATGGTTGTTAAATTTGATGCTTTCCCTTTAAGAAAAATGGAAGTGGATTCCATTCTGCTGAGCGCAACATCAACACAATAATCAGGAAAGTTCCCAACACAGCACCTTTATTATTACAGATGATATAAAAGGCAGCAAGAGCCCAGGTTAGCCCAGATCAGAGGTGGGTTTTGCAGGGTTGGCAGTTAGAAAAATCACCATTGACTCACTGTAACTAAGAAGACCACAATTTCACTGTAATAGAGGCACTTTTCTGGCCGTTATTGCACATCGGGCCAAATTCAGAGGTGAATCTAAGACCTTGTCCCCAAGAAACTTGCACTGGTTAGTTAGACTGGTTTAGTTAAACCAGTGCAAACCCCTCCCCAGACACTCTTATTGCCATGTGAGTGGCTTAGTTCCGTTTAGCTTAAATCTGTTCCTAAATAACATAAGCTAAACGGAAATCAGAGCATCCACAAGACCCTTTGCTTTGTTTTGACTCAATCCATTTTTAATAGAGCTGAGCTACAATACAAATTTCAAGCCAATATTTCAACATTTATTTTTTTTATCATGAATCAGAAGTTAAAAGTCAAAATATGGAAACTTTTCATAGAAAGAAAAAGTTCCAAAAAATGTCGATTCGGAAATGTTTTAAACATTTCATTTTGATATTTTCCAGTTGAGCCAAAAATGTTTAATCATTCCCAATTGAACCATTTAATTTGACATTAAACAAAAACTGCCTGATTATAGAATCATAGAACTGGAAGGGACCTCGAGAGGTCTTCTAGTCCAATCCCCTGCACTCATGGCAGGACTAAGTATTATCTAGACCAGCCCTGACAAGTGTTTGTCTAACCTGCTCTTAAAAATCTCCAATGATGGAGATTCCACAACCTCCTAGGCAACTTATTCCAGTGCTTAACCCCCCTGACAGGAAGTTTTTCATAATGTCCAATCTATCACAGTGCTTCAGATGCACTTCGGGCAGGAAGCCCAGCCTATAGAAAAGAATGTGGGCATAATGCAGCTCAACTATAACTCCCATGAGAAATGAAAGATAACAATGAATTTTTTGTGGGAAAATTTCATTTTCATTGAAAATTTTAATTTTTGATGAAATTTTGAAATGGAAAGTTTTGACCAAAAGTGTCCATTTTTTAAAATATATTCATACTTTTCAAACTGTAGGAAAAATGTAAAGGGGAATGGGGTCCTTCGCAGCAAAACAAGACTATTTTTGAAGTTAAAAACAAAGTATTTTGTGCAACTTTTTGGACAAAACAAAACTTCTTTTGTGAAAAGTATATGCCTTTTTTCAACCAGCTCTACGATTATGCTTCCATTCAAAAGCTGCTGTCTGTTTTGTCCAGCCTGTGTTACATTATGAGCGGTGCCTGGCAGGGAGCATGACTTATTTAGTGCTACTGAATTTATTATTATTATTAATTAAATGCTGAAATAATTATTAATGCAGTCTTCAGGCTGGAGTGAATTCAATGTCTAGCTGCTCTGGTTAGTTGGGTTAGAGTCCCTGTATAAATCTTGTAAAAAACTCATTTAGAATTCAGAAATAGCTTTTGGGGTGAGGTGGGAAAAAGGAAGGAAGGGGAGTAGACCACCTCACTCCACACGAATCAAGTGCAGATGAGAACAGAGATGACGGTGCTTTCCCAAAACTGTCCCTTCTCAGTTGCATATGTAAATTACACACAATCAGCTGGCCTTGAAATGCATTAGTCACCCCTGAACTTCATTTCACATTCCACTTCAGGAAAAACAGAGAGGCTAAACTTTATGAGTGGGGAGTCCTTGAATCCCTCTCAGAAGAGGAACCCCAGCTGTTTAGCTTAGCAGGACCTGATTTCTTGAGCATGAAGAACCTTTCTCCATCCTTCCTTTCTCCCTTCCTCCCCGTTCATTTTCCTTTGCTGACCCAGGGCTCTGGTGATGCACTGGCGGAGAAGTGACAATGGTCCCAAACTGGTAGTCATGGCTTGGGGATGGGGGGTATACAGTTCCTGATTTCTGTTACAGGCTGGCTCCATCTAGACTTCAAAGCAAACCCTAGCAGCAGTGTAGGGGAGCTGGCTGAGGGAGTGGGGGAAAAAAGGGGGGGTGCACAGTTTCAGGGAATGTGGGTGTAATGGTAGGGGTGTGTTGTGACTCAGAAGAGTTACATGGTAGATCTGCCGGGGGAGGGCTGATCGTGGAGGTGAGTTGTGTGTGGGGAAGGCTGTGGGATGTGTCTGTGTGTTTTAAGGAGGAGCATGCAGATGACTTGTGTGAGGTGTCTAGAGCGAGAGATGTGGTGTCTGAGGGGCTGTGTGGCAAAGGAAGATGTTGGGAGGGAGGAGTAGGTAGTGTGTATGTTTATATGGGTGTGTCTGGGGAGAGGTGTGTGTGTAAAGGGTTGATGTGGGAAGGTGTCGTCTGAATAGGAGCGGGATGTTGGAAGGAGCATGAGTCTGGTGGCATGAGGTGCAGGTGGTGTGTGAGTGTGTCTATGTCTGTGTCTAAGCAACATCTCGAATAGGTGTGAGTGAGTCCCCTGTACACCCTCAGTTCCTGCCCCATCCCCAATACCCTATTGGCAGTGGGTGAACATGCTCTGAGGCAGTTAGATGGTGCACTCCAACCTTGGGTGAAAACCGCCCAGAGCTAAGCTCTGGTCAGGCTCGGCTTTGAGAGGGAAAGGCACCTGTGGGGGATGGGGACTGGGTAGCTACCAAAATGCCCACCCTCATGCCGCAGGGCAAGGCCAAGAAATAGCGAAAGCAGAGTTCTTTGATTCTGTGCTAATTTGACAGTGCAGCGGCTTCAGCCCAGTACAGCAGAGCCCATACTTGATGTCACAGATATGAATTCAGGGATTTTCCTTCTCGGAGAGCAAAAAGGAAGGAAACAAGAAAGACTTTGGTGACATCTAACCTCCCGCTCCCTAAAGAGCAGAGGGAGAGAGTTGTCAGATGCAAGGAGGTCAAGGACCCTCAGACTGCTCCCACCCTCCCCTTGGAGAATGTCTCACTCCAGCTTGTGTTTTGTACAGAACAAAGAGACCTTGCTGTAAAGAAAACCCATTAAATTCTCGCTGTAGTGGATTTATAACACTTTGATTTACCAGCAATGATAATAGCTTCTGGTCCATATTGATGCCATTGTTAGCTAACAGCAAAGGGATCATGCTTCAAGGCATAAACTGTTCATTCATGGGGCCAGGAGGGAATTTCTAGCTACATTTATATATAGCTTTGTGCAACTGGCCAGATTATAGGGGTAGGGAGTTGTCCAGACAGGATGTCAGACATGCTGGACCAATGTCATCTGATCTGGCACTGCAAATCCTATTCTCTTATTTTACTACTGACATCTCTTTCACTGCAATAGACTGGGGCACTGAGCTAGCAACCTAAAACAAACCTCTGGGATAAAATGCCCTGTCCATTTAATTGTAATATCTTTTCTCGCTTGATGGACTGTATCTCACCCTAGTAGAGGGCCAGACAGAGTGGGCCAGATTCTAATTGCATTTAGGCTGGTGTAAATCCAGGCTCAGTAATGGAATTAGTTCAGATTTTACACCAGTGGGCGACAGTAGACTCCGGCCCAATACGTCTTTTTCATCTTTAGCTATTATGTTACTACAAAGCCATATTTGCAGCATGCTGTGAGATATGCTCAGTGGGCTACATCTGGATGTTTTTTGTTTTTTTTCTCCTGAGCTCCTACAGACAATGCAAAGGGGTCGATTATTATGGGGGTGTGTCTTTGATGTCAAAGATAAACCACCATAACTAGGGTACTGAAACCTAGTTACGCTTACCCGTTTTGGTTTGCAGCTTGGTATCGTATTGGCTTCAACGTCTCGTATCCCGCAGCACATTGAGGTAGCTTTAGAATAGGCTAGCTCTAAAAAGAAAAAAAAATAAATGCTCCCTCCGCTACCTCATCCCTTGCATGAATGCTTCTCAGATTGGAAGTGGCAGATGGCAGTGAAATGAATGGATTTGACATTGAAGTAGTCTGTCTTTTTTCCAAGAGGAGCTCAGGGAATGCAAAGTCCCAATGATGGTATTCAAGTCTGGCCTGCAGAGATCCTCCTGCAACTGGACATGATACCTTTTGGCTCTGATTGAGTGGAGTATGGACTGGGGCAGAGCACGGATCTGGGGGTTATAGGGGATCACATACTAAGTATGAGCCAACAGTGTAACACTGTTGCAAAAAAAGCAAATGTAATTCTGGGATGTATTAGTAGGAGTGTTGTAAGCTAGAGAGGAGAAACATAGAATTCAACTACCTGAAAGGGGGTTCCAGAGAGGATGGAGCTCGACTGTTCTCAGTGGTGGCAGATGACAGAACAAGGAGCAATGGTCTCAAGTTACAGTGTGGGAGGTCTAGGTCGGATATTAGGAAACACTATTTCACTAGGAGGGTGGTGAAGCACTGGAATGGGTTACCTAGGGAGGTGGTGGAATCTCCTTTCTTAGAGGTTTTTAAGGTCCGGCTTGACAAAGCCCTGGCTGGGATGATTTAGTTGTTGTTGGTCCTGCCTTGAGCAGGGGATTGGATAAGATGATCTCCTGAGGTCTCTTCCAAAAAATGATTAGGGGGCTGGAGCACATGATTTATGAGGAGAGGCTGAGGGAACTGGGATTGTTTAATCTGCAGAAGAGAAGAATGACGGGGGATTTGATAGCTGTTTTCAACTACCTAAAAGGGGGTTCCAAAGAGGATGGATCTTGACTGTTCTCAGTGGTCCCTGATGACAGAACAAGGAGTAACAGTCTCAAGTTTCAGTGTGGGAGGTTTAGGTTGGATATTAGGAAAAACTTTTTCACTAGGAGGGTGGTGATGCACTGGAATGGGTTACCTTGGGCGGTGGTAGAATCTCCTTCCTTAGAAGTTTTTAAGGGCAGGCTTGACAAAGCCCTGGCTGGGATGATTTAGTTGGGGATTGGTCCTGCTTTGAGGAGGGGGTTGGACTAGCTGACCTCCTGATATTCTTTCAACCCTGATATTCTATTATTCTAACCCTAATCTTCTCTGATTTTAAAAATCATGAGATTTTAAAAAAGAATAAATTTGGATTTCATTGTCTTTGCATCTTGGTTTTTGAGCCATCGGGGTGCACTCAGTTCACATTTTCAATATTATCTCTGCACACCACAGCGCACCAACTTTTTTTTTCCTTCTTTAACTGAAAGCTGGGATTCTCACCCATAATGGCAGTGCTCCACAAGATGGCATAACTCCCCAATAGCCAGAGACTCATGATGAGGTCATCAGGGTTACACCACCATCCGTACCTACTGTTTTGTTGGCTTCTTTGAAACAAACAGGAAGATTTAAAAAAAAAAAAATAAAGTCAGAGGAGATGCAAAAATGAACCAATCACTGCAAAAGGGAAAAATAGAGAGAACTGGAGAACAGTGTCAGAGATCACGTGGGAACAAGAGGTGGTCTGGTCTGCGCAAGTAGCCATGGAAGATTTTTGTAGAACATATCACCCGATGATCAGTTTTGTCACTCCAGTTGCTCTCAGAGGTCAGGTCTTGCAGCATAAAAGCTCCTGGAGCTCAGCTTTGGGGTCAGGAATAGTCACAAAGAGATGAGCGTGACTTCAGGTAGCTTTACACAACATGTAAAACTTATTTCGTTGGCATTCTAAGTAGCATGAAAAGTAGCAGCAGCTGAATGAACCCTGTGCTCTTCCCAAACAGAAGGACTTTTTCATTTACAAGAGTGAGAAAGACGGTAAGGGAGAAAAGCCAAAGCCTGCGGGGCCCTGAAGTAAAGAACCATCCTAAAGGGCCCCATGGCTTAAGAAAGACCTTTTGAATGATCAATTCCCTGACGTTGTTCATTGATTTTTTTCCCTGGTTCTCCCTTATCTTTCCTTCCCTGTTGATATCTCTTTAATTGATTCCTGATTACAGATTACACAAGTTACAAACTCTTATTTGTTGAACAATGGAGCAGGCGTCCTCCCTGCCGCCCCGGGAAATGCATGCCAGTCTTGATAATTTAAGACGGTTCCAAATGAACAAGCCATCGAGAGCTTAAGATGATACTCGTGATAATTAGTTAAAAAAAAAAAAGGAGTCTGTACAGATGTCTTCTCCCAGAAAATACCTTGTTTACATTCCCCTTCCTTTATAGTCCTACGAAACCCTGTATCCTGTAAGAATTACAATACCGTTGAAGTTGCAACTGAGTTCAGAATGTGCTTTTTGGACTCATTATCAACTCCAGCTCTGTTTGCAATGCTTAGCACATAAATTATTTAAATTAAACTAACTGCATAAATTATTCAATTTTTTTTTCTTATCTCCAACAGACACCACAGAAAATTCAGTACTAGCCAGGTTATGCCTCACTGCCAGTGCAAGTCTGGTCAGAGAGGAGCTCCAGATATATCCCAGGAACCTATAAAACATTACCCCATTAAATGCCAAATATTCTTCCTTTGGATGCACGCGATTCTGCTCTCACATGTAGGGGAAATCAGGAGTGACTCCACTGAAGTTGATGGAGTTATAATGGTGTAAGTGAGATCATACACAGGATGATTAACTTAGAACCTTTGCCAAATTACCCCATTAAATGCCAAATATGCTTCCTTTGGATGCATCCACTGAAATCACTTGGAATCCCAGGCCAGGCATCTGACAGCAGAGTTTATTCCCACGTAGCGAATGAGCCAGAGAAGAATTTCAGGGATTCTTTCTAGCATCCTAGCTCCATTGTCACTTGACCTGTGTAAGCTGACAATGGTAAAGGTTGATCCCCAGGTCTTTGCTGGAGGAGATATTACTAGGAGCACAAGCAAGGCCTGTTCTCTATTGGCTTCTTCCTCATCATCAGTTGCCTTTCCAGCCCTCGGATCTGAAGGCACCTTTATGGAAGTGCCTGATTGTGACTGGGAGAGATCGGTTCAAAGACATGTGCAAGCAGAATTTTCATTTCGGTGCTATTGAACCGTTGTCGATTACTCTTAGTACCTGAAACCGTTTCTTTCTTCAAGAGAAAAATGTTGCCACATGGTTTTTAATTTCATATAAGAACATCAGAATAGCCATGCTGAATGAGACCATCTAGCCCAGTGGCCTGTTCCAGGTGCTTTAGAGGGAATTAACAGAACAGGGCAATTTATCAAGTGCTCCATCCCCTGTGGTCCAGTCCTATGTTTTGAACTTCTTTAATATCATAAATAAAACAGTCTTCTGGTCTCCTGATCATGTCTTTGTTTACTTCCATTGTTTGTGAAGTGCCCAAAATAGGTCTCATTTAGAACTCTTGCCAGACTCAGCCATCAGGCCACGCCTTCTTTACGTTCTTGATGGCATTGTTTTGACATTGGGGAAGCAATTAAGTTTGCAGTTCTTCAGGCTCACCCTAGGTCATCCATACAAGCCCAGGGAAAGCTAACAAATAAGGGAGGCAAAATCAGAACTCGGTGTTTCCGTGTTGTTATAGTTATCAGGAACAGATACTAATCCGGGGTAAAGAGAGAACAAAGTATCTGGGTAGTAAGTGAATGCACACAGTGTAGTTTGCAGGATAAAAGGAGTGTGAAAAAGGTTATTATGACCTAATGGAGAAAGAGGTCACAGTTCAGGTGATTTAAACCAGACAATGTGAACAGCGTGGCCAGTTCTCTCAATTTTTTTGAAAGTCTTGCAATAGTTGATGCTTTTTTCTGATAGTCCCAGCTCCTGGAATCATGTGAATATGTGAGAACATTCTTTTTTTTTTTAAGTAAGTTTCCAGGCCTCATGTTTGTGGTGAAAAGCTAGAAAACGTGAACCTATAAATCTCAAACAGCAGAAGGCAAATCAAACAACCCAAAATTTATTGTTTTTTTAAAAATCTGATGATTTTTAAGCCATTTCTATGATTTTGCGGTTGGGGCTGACTCCTATTTTTTAACATTGTGAGGTTGGCAATAACATGAGATGGTGCAAGCTATGTTGTTATAATCATTAAGAATGGATGCTGGATCCTGTTTTCTTCCTAGACCACGAGCAGAGTGTGTGTGTGTGTGTGTGTGAGGGATAAGGCTATACTTCCACTGGCTTTCACACTGGCCTGTATTGGACAGATAAACATAGTCACCCTGGTGGTATTGTATTTACTTCTTCCTTATTTACTTTGTTTCTTTTATTTCACTTTAGGGGACCAAGCTGAAATTGACATTTTTTCCCTTCACAAGCCGCCTCCTCTCTCAATGCTGGGTCTCTGGGCGCTCAGTTAAGCCAGACAGTGGAATGGACTGGCTGTAAATAGAGTGTTGATAAATTGGGTAGATAACGCAGCCTTGGTCTGGCTTACCCCAGTGCACAGAGTAATAAAAAGGCTCTTCCGCCTCTGAAAGGTCATCGTATTGACAAGGGGAACGATCATGAGGATGTGTCTTTTGCAAGATGCCTGTCACCAAACACTGCTTACCCGGGAGGTCTGAAGTGAATGTTCTGGACATCACATTCATGCCTCCTGCTCCCTGCCCCTGCCCCCTTGGGTGCCTTGATTTAACTGCTGCTAAGGCCTGTCCATGCTGCTGAGACTCCCTGGCATAAGAGAAGCCTGAGTAACGATGCAGCCACTCTCTGACCTGATAAAAAGTCTCCTGAGCAGCTTGAGTTGAAACTGAAATCAGCCCAGGCTGGAGGTGTTTTTCTGGGTCAAACTGAGAATCAGGGCATAACGGTGCTGAGTTCTGAGTCCTCCTTTTGGACCCTGTTCAGTGAATACTGAATTAGCCGCTGCCTCGTTCTGCTTGGCTCGGAAGCTGTTGTGGGAATCAAGAGAAGGCATGGGACTGCCAAGGGCGCATGACTCTGCCTGACTTTTTTAGACCTCAGAGGCAGGGCAAGAAGTCTAAGAGATGGTAAATAATCCTCCCTACAGGCATACTCACCGAATGCTTTTACGTATACGTTCATTGCATATGGGACATCAGGTGACAAAAGCCTCCTGCGCTGCCCCATTCACTTGATGCATCACCTTGGAGGTGCCAATCTGTTAATGGAACATCAAAACTTAGAAGAATATTACAACTTGTTTCTGCCACACAGAAGACATGGCAGAAACCAGCAGCAGAGGGATTAGCCTAAACAAGTAATTAGAGAGGCCTCCACGTTCCAGAATCCCTGCCCCATTGCCTCTTCTAAGCAATTAAAGAAGACACATGATATCATATGAACTGCCGAGCTAGTGAAGGGCAGGACACCAGGGGCGGGAGGGAGGATGGCTGGGCGGGGCGGGTTGGAAGTTTCCCAAAATAAAAGGCTGATTTTAAAATCCGTCAAGCCTTGCCTAGACTTGAATTTTAATTCTTGATGTGACACTTGTTAATTGATTGCCAGTTACCACGTGTTACACCAAGAGTGACAATTCAAGTTTCGACAAGGCCTAAATGAAAATGTGGGTGTGACTTCTCTCTGCTAAATTAAGTGACAGATCATCCTTTGGAATTAGAGGGGTAGCGTGGGACTGAACAGAAAACCAGGGTATGAACTAACCCTGGGGTGACGCCATGGCTGGTTGGTTAGCAGCAACCTCTCCCACAAAGAGGTTAAAGGACGGTGACCGATCTGTCCGTCTGCTTATCTGTATGATGCCCACAAGTTAGAGAATATGAGAACAAGGAGCACGTCAAGAATTCCAGTTAAGTAATGTCCTTATTGCATGCCCTGGCAATACTGCACAAGTCTAAAATGCTGACGCTTTGGATGGGGTATCAGTGTATTGTCGCAATTTCTCTCTGAGTTGCTGGGTTGATTAGCTGTAATGCTAGTTTCATAGCTGTTAACAGCAGCGGTGTTGGCCTGTTACCAACAAAACTGTAAAGCTCTCTGATGATTTCTTGATAAATCAAGGGGGGATTCTGGGAACGTTACTGCTTCACATTAAGAACTGGCATGTGCTGGATCATCAGTTCAGCGCCTTGCGTTGTTTTCTGTAGCTCCAAATTTGAACTGACACAGATTTGGAAACCTCTGCTAGATGGGAATTGCAGGGAGCCTGCCTGAAATGAAATGGTTTGTTGTATTTAATGCGGAAATGGGATGCCTTGGGATGGTGAGAACATGCTGGCTGTGGGGGGCTCCAAGCAAGCACGATTGCCCTAGGCGGAGGCGATCTATGCATTTATGCTACTGCTGGAAGGTGCTGTCACAAATCCCAGGTCTTCAGCCTTTGCCTTGGCCAGTGCCCCACAGAGTCTCTGACGACAAGCTCATTATGTGGCAAGATTTATGCTCCTTACAAGATGCTGATCCCCGTCCAGTTCTGACTTGGCTCAGCCAGCGTGTGCCATCTGGTTGGAATCTCTCTCCAGGCCCACAACAGAGCCTTTCCTGAAGTCTACAGAGCCCCACAGTGATGGAGCCCGGCATTGCCGGCAGACATTTCATAACAGCCAGCCAGGAGAGAAAGCAACCATGGTGCTATTTGCTCTGTGCGCTGAAGTGAGGCGAGAATCCAGGTCAGTCGAGGCCTCTAGGCACTACTGTAATACAAAGAATGGCTCGGCACATCCCCTCAGCAGCCTCCCCAGCCACAGAATAACAGCTGCCTTCTCTCAGAAGATCCTCAGGTTGGGTTGCAGTGGAAACACCACTTGCCCTCCTCCTAGAGTAAGAATTCCCCCCACCCCCACTCAGCGACCTAGCCCATGAGTTCCCCATAAGTAAATGATTTCACTTAAGCTTTCCAGGAGTCACCGAGCTCTAAATGACTATGGGAAGAAAGGTAATAGGGCCCTCAGCTCCTGACCCTCACCTCAGCCTTGTCCAGTGGGCAGGCCTGGGTAATGCATTCGGCTCCTGTTGCAAAGCTAGTCGGGGTTATAACCATGATTTTCATAATTGGGTTTTAACATACATAGAAACCACCCAGCAGTGATAATAGCTTTGCACCAGAAGTGCCTTAAGATGGAGGAGAACAGCTCCTCTGAAGTGTTAAGAATCCCAGCACATTTATCTTAATAACTTTTATTACAGCCTGCCAGTTTAAACCTAATGACTAATTTATTGTATAAAATACCAGCAATATATTTTTTGATTTTGCTAATTAATTATCTCAGACAAAGGTGATATTTATAAAACTGCCCAGAAATGGTATGTGCATTAAAATTGCCTTGCAGCAGGAGATGAAATTATTACTAATATGGGATCAAATTATTACTGTATTGACTTAGTTACTTTATTACTTTGTAATGGATTTCTTCATTATTTTCCCCAGGATTGGAGCATTCGTGATTGCATTAAAGTCTGTTAATCTATGCAAATATCATTAAGAGCTACTAATAACCACGGCAACTTTCCTCAATTTCAAGGAATGTACTAAGTACTTTCTACGCGCATTGTTATGTTCTGTTAGTGTGATGAGATTAGCTCAGCGTCTGAATCCTTGGGACAGTGGGTAGGTCCAAATTCCTTATGAGGATGTTATCCTTTGAGGGTTGGTTAATTAGGGAGGAAGGGTGGTCTTGTGGTTCAGATGCTGGTATGGGATGCAGCAGATTGGGGCTTAATTTGTGGCTTCCTCTGTGTGACCTGGGACAAGCTAAATTTTCAAAAGTGGTCACTGATTTTGAATGGCCAACTTGATACACTTGTGTCAAGTATCAGAGGGGTAGCCGTGTTAGTCTGGATCTGTAAAAGCAACAAAGATTTGAAGAAAGAAGGTATTCATTCACAAAGCAAGCTGCTGCAAAACGTCTGTTAGTCTATAAGGTGCCACAGGATTCTTTGTTGTTGATACACTTGGGTGCTCCATTCCAGAGATGCTGAGAAACCCCGGTCATGAATGCTTGACAGAACAAGCCCAGAGTGTCTCACTTTGGGCACCTAAAATCAGTGGCCACTTTTGAAAATGTTGGCCTTCATCTCTCTGTGCCTTGGTTCCCCATCTGTGAAATGGGTCTAATTAAACCTCCCTCCTTCACAGAGGGCTTTGTGGGGATATACACTTCGGAGGTGCTTGTATATTATAGCAGTAGGGTCATAGAGACAAAAAAGGTTGGGGGTGAACCTATATGGTTAAATTATTATCTTCACCCAAAACACAGACTCAAGTCTGAAACTTTGTGGAGGTTTTTTTATTTATATATCTATATAATGTTACTTTTTAAAAAATCTCATTCTTTAGCACTTTTGGATTTGTCCAGGAACAGAAAGAGAAGCATTAAAATGCCACAGGAAAGGTTAGAATCATAGAATATTAGGGTTGGAAGGGACCTCAGGAGGTCATGTAGTCCAATCCCCTGCTCAAAGCAGGACCAACACTAGGTAAATCATCCCAGTCTCAGGAGAATTTCAAGGCTGAACAAAAAAATCCCCAGAAAGGGTTGGAATTCTCACTAAGAAAACCTATTTTCATCAGATCTCCAGAGCAAACCTGAGAACAAAGGATCTTTACTTGAGATTCAAGATAAAAACCCATCTAGTTTTTTTCTGTTTCAAATTCAGAAGAGGGGGGCAGCACATGAAATCAGTGTTATTTGATGGTCATTTGCTCACCAACCTGTATTTTTATAAGAAACAGGATACTGGACAAGATGGACCATGATCTTCCCCAGTATGGCAGCTCTTATGTTCTTATATTAAATTGGGTGATGGGTCGCCTCTGTCCAGTTTGCAGAGAAATCTTCATACCACAAAAAGCCACCTTCATTGACATCTTCAATAGCAGGCCAAGAACTGAATGAGCATGAAGACTCAGGGTTTAGAGATACTAGTGAGGACAGTGAATGAGAGAAGCTTGAACTAATACTAGCAATGCTGTGCACGTTGTCTGGGTACAGGACTCCAATTTCTATCTGCCAAATTTCACCAACACTAAATCCCCTAAGATTGATAGATAGCTAGAGGTATGGGTAGAGAGACAAAAATAGTATCTATCTAGCTATCTGTCTGTCTGTCTATCTATCTATCTATCTATCTATCTATCTATCTCTATTATTTGAGATTAGTCTAATTTCTGGTTTCCAGTATTTAGAGAACAAAGTTATAGACAACTTTGTAGCTAGACACACACAAATAAGAGAAAACCAGACAAAATGGAAAATTGTTCAAATGGATGTAATTGTATCTGAAATGGAATTCTGCACCCTTGCTCACATCTATCTAGAGGGTTCGGGTCTCCCTGTCTTTTATTTATGATCTAGATCAATCATTTATTCTAGAGCTACGCAATCCAGAATGCACATTTCAGCTATCAAAGCTGCCTGATCATTGCTACATTATTGCTCTTTATCTCTGCAATGTTACATGCTCCCAAAGAGCCACCATGTCATTCCTGAGTGGCACCTGCCGCCTAATATTCAAATTGACCTTAAAAAAATTGATTAGGTCCAATTATGAGAACAACCTGAACTCTGGGTGCCCTTGTTTTCTCTGTCAGTGTACGCACCAAAGCCGAGAGGTAGGCAGGCTTTGAAAATGCTAAAGGCTTCAGTTTTTGACGGAAAACCGTGTTCTGAACTATAAACAGTCACGGCAGGGTTGAGGTGCTGACGAGCGATTCCACAGCTTCGGGGGGTTACTGAAATTTTTATTGTATTTTTTTTTTGTGTTAGCAATGAATATATCTTTCCAAAGTCTGTATAAAAACCAACTGGTGTGAAATTCAGAGCTGCTGCGGCATCAGAACAAGCCGGCACCGGCAATGGAGTTGGATTAGCCATTTGCACCTCTGTAAATGGATTAACAAAATGTGATTGTTTGGTGTTTGGCTGTCAATCTGCATTTGGCTCCGAGAGGGTAATTTTAACTCGCAACGTGTTAAAAAGTAATTCCATAGATTGCGGCAGTCTTGGACCCTGTGAAACTTTCTGATTTTGCTGATGAGCTGACCTTGTTTTGTTATAGAAAACACTCCCTGAACAGTGCTTTGGAAGCAAAAGCGTCGTTCTAATAGTGGGTCCTTCTAATAGTGGGTAGAGGAGAAACCTGTCTTTTGGAAGATGAATGGCTATCATTCAGGATTACAAACAGGGGGAAGATGTTGACAATAAATTACAATAGTTGGTCCAAGTTGTTATTTATTATTTATATTACCATAGCACTGAAGAGCTCTAGCCCAGAACCCCAGTGTGTTAGGTGCCGTGAACGAAAAGATGGCTTATAATTTATGATGCTGATACCGAGAGTTTATATCTCTGTTGTTATCCTCAAAACACTTTACAAAAATATCAACTAATTAATTTTTTGCATTTATAGGGGCTCTCTTATCCAAAGATCTCCAAGCACTTTGCACAAACAATTAATTATGTGCCCCTCCCATCTTATTCTTCCATTTTATAGATGGGGAAAATTGGGAGGGGTTAGGGTTAATTGTGTGGGAAAGTGCTTTGAGATCCTAGGATGATAGAGCCCCTATAAATGCAAAGTATTGGTTAATTGAGGTTAAGAGGGTCAGTTCCCTTCTCCACCACAGACTTCCTGTGTGACCTTGGGTATGTCACTTAACCTTTCTGTGCTTCAGTTCCCCATCTGTCCAATGGGGTAACAGCACTGCCCTGCCTCACAGTCGTGTTGGGAGGATAAATGCATTAGAAATTGTGAAGTGCTTTGATAACTGCTGGTGAAAACTGGTATTAGAGCTAGGTATTGTTATTAAGGGGTATATTCATGATATCATGGTGCGTCAGCTGCAGACCCAGGAGGGGAAAAAAACAGGACTCCAACCTCCCTGTGTATTGATCTATCTATTTACCTATCTTATGGTTTTTCATAGCACCCATCACTGTCATAGCTAGGTGCTCTGTCTCCTAGACAGCACTTCCTTTTCTGCCGCGAGGGAAAGACGGTTCAGTTGATAGGTGCAGCCATTTCTTTGCTATATGACAGGGGTGACCAGGTTGTGGCTTGAAAGCTGCATGGGGCTCTTTTATCGATAAAGTGTGGCTCGTGGAGCCCCCAATACCCCTCACTCTCCACCTACCAGACTGCGGGGAGCTCGGGACCTCTGCCTTGCAGCAGGGTGGTGGGGTAGGGGCTCCTGCCAGGGCTTGGGGTTTCGGCAGGAGTGGGGCTGGAGCCCCGAGCCTCAGCAGATGCCTCCTACGGGGCTGAAGCCCCAAGCCTCGGCTCTTGAACTTCTGAAGATTGTCATACGCGGCTCCAAGGGTAGGTCAGTTTGCCCACACCTGCTATATGTTTGCAAGCCAGGGCTTCAATCCTGCAATCAGATTGGCCAGTGCTGGCCCCTGCACTCTTTGACTTCAACAGGGCTTCTCATGGGCCCGGGGGAGGCGGCGGGGAGCGGCACAGGCGCAGGAGTGGCTCCAACTACAGGATGAGATCCAGGGAAGGGCTTTGCAAGCCAGAAGACTTTGCCTACCAATCCATATTGACTGCAAAGTCCCACCGCCTGCTGCTTAACAGGAGAGTTGATGGTGCTTCTGCTGTTCATTCAGTGTAGGGTACCAAGTATCAACGCGGGGTAGTAAATAGAGAACATGCATATTCCTTTCTATAAAAGCACGGGACACTTGGAGCCCCATGCTCCGAGTGTCCCTAGCCTCTGTTTGCCAGGGGCTGGATCACTCGATAATTGCCCTGTTCTGTTCATTCCCTCTGAAGCACCTGCACTGGCCACTGTTGGAAGACAGGATCCTGGTCTAGATGGACCACTGGTGTGACCCAGTATGGCCTTTCTTATGTTCTTAAAACAGTTAATTGGCGTCCATCGTCCATTGGCATTGAAAAGTGCCAATGACCTAGAGAACAAACACATTTCAATGATCTACAAGGAAATCACCTGATTTGGGGCCATCTCAGCCCCTTTGCCATCAGGGGCAGGAGGGATAGACACTGCATGTGGTAGCATCTCCGTCATCCCCAGGCATTACAGTAAGGAGGAGTGGGGAGAAGCACAGGTCTCAAGCAGTGCTGTCCCACAGCTCCATTTCTCCTGTGGAGAGAGCGCTCCCTCCTCTTCCAATCTCCTTCCTCCAGTTATCCTACCTCATCTGACTCAGAGGACACCATACAATACAATAATGTGTGAAGGGTGCAGCTGTTCTGTGTAGCGCCACCTCTAGCCCCTGAGATTTTAATTCAGGGCTTTGCTGTGTTTAAGGTCTTCCACACTTGGGAGTTGGGGAAAACATTTAACCCCAAATTAGGGGCCACCCAGGGCTTCTGGTAAAGTGTGACGTCTAGGCACCAGGTGACCTTTTGGGCATAACGGGTCTGTCCTCATGCAGAGTTTACATCTAACCTGTGGTTTTAAACCAGTTTAGTTAATCTGCTGCAAAAGGCGGCGGAGACACTCACACCAGTTTAAACCTGGCTTATTTTGCTTTACCTGCAGTCGATTCGGAGTAGGTTCAAACTAAACCAAAGGCCTGGGCTACGCTAGCGGGGGGGGGGGGGAGTTGAACTAAGATACGCGGAGCTGAAGTCAAAGTATCTTAGTTTGACTTACCTGGCCGTCCTCACAGTGGCGAGTCAACTGCCGTGGCTCCCCCATCGACTCTGCTTACTCCTCCTGCCGAGGTGGAGTACAGGCGTCGATTAGCAGATCGATTTATCGCGTCCAGGTGAGACGCAATAAATCAATCCCCGATACATCAAACACTACCCACCAATCCCAGCAGGTAGTATAGACGTACCCAAAGTAAGTGTCTGCACAGGGGTTTGCAGAGGTTTCACTAACCCGATTTAACTGAACCAGTTACATTAAACTGAGTGCAAGTCAGTGCATAGACGAGGCCTGATTTTCTTATGCTGATACCTGTTCAGTCACCTCAATTCCAAGCATGGAGGCTGAGCCAGATCCTCAATGGGTATAAATCGGCGTATCTCCATTTGAAGTCAGTGGAGCTACACTAATTTACACCAGCTGAGGACTTGGCTGGGTTGTGCTCGGTGGTGATCTGCTTTGCTGAATCCCTTGCCTGGAATGTACACATGGCTTAACTTCATGCCAGACTTCTTTGCATTGTATGAATACTAATTGCGCTTCTAGGCAGAAACTTATATTAAAATTAATACATAATATAAAAAAATACAGAGATAATTGAACTGACCCAAAATAACCTCTCTCCTTCTGTCTTGAGCACTGGCGTTTTAGCACAAATCTCTTTTACTGCAGTGGCTTATGTTGTGCCACAAGCAAATGCAAAGAGCAATTAAACATTTAACATGATTGTAAGGAAAAGAGAAAAGCTGCTGTTTAAGTGCATCAAGGAAAAAAGAGAACCAGCCCACAGGATCTAATGACAGACCGAGGGAAATCATGCTAGGGATGGATCAGTTCAGTTCAAGAGCTTTGTTTACCCAGGATCTGGTAAAACATTTTGAAAAGCAAAATATTCGCTTTGCTGAGCTTCTTAACAGGATTTTCAAACAATCCTAATGTCATGAAGCTGCCGGGTGGATGCAGATGCTGCTTCTGGAGACCAAACAATGTGAGTTTCACACTTCCTTTGTGCTCCTTACTGTAGAGGGTTACCTGGAGACATTTGAAATCCGCCTCTGAAAGAACTTACGCTTTCATAAGCTCCGGTTACCCCTTAAGAAAAAAAATCTTCAGTCCATAGCAATTCTTTAATGAAATTCTTTTTCCTTCTCTCTGTCTGCTTTCTTTCCTTCCTGACACATGATTTCGCCTCCATTTAAAAGAAATAAATAACCCAACCCGTGAGTGATTTCAATGAGCACAAATGTTTACAGCAAAAACAAATTGTGGCATGTTGCTTTTCTTTCTTTCTTTCTTTCTTTCTTTCTTTCTTTCTTTCTTTCTTTCTTTCTTTCTTTCTTCACTATGTTTACACTATCAGAGAGGTAGCCGTGTTAGTCTGGTTCTGTAAAAGCAGCAAAGAATCCAGTTTACACTGCAGATCCTGCCACCATAGCTATGTTGGGCAGGGGTGTGAAGAGGTGTGATCCCTGACTGACATATGCGTCTTGACAGAAACCCCCCGGTATAGACACGGTTATACTAGTAACACTGCACTGTTACTGGTATAACTTGTTTCTCTCTTTGCAGGTGGGTTTCAGAAGACTGCTGCAAAGCACAGCTTTGCCAGGATAGCTGCAACTGAGTGCTCTGCCAGTATATTATGCCAGTTTTTCTGGATGGTACAGGGGTCCTATGCAGACATAGCCTGAGAGTGATAGATGTAAGCTTAGATAGACAGATTGTATTTCTTTACTGAGGCTTGTTCAGAATCTCTGGACAATCAGCTGTTACTATCCCCCACAAGCCTTTAAGGTCTTTAAAAATCATTTTTCTTTGCACGTCACTTTTAAACCTCATGTATCAACTTATCATCAACTAATTCCTTACCAATTTAAGCCAGATTTAAATTGATTGAAGAGCATCCACACAGGGCTTTGCATAGGTTTAATTATATTATTATTACTATTTTATTACCGTAGTTCCTAGGAGCCCTATGCATAGGCCAGAACCCGTTTGTGCCAGGCACTATACAACACAGAACAGAAAGACGGTCCCTGCCCCGAAGAGTTTGCAGTCAAGTATGTGACAGGAGATGACAGATGGATAGAGACAGACCAGGGAGGACAAGGAACCAATGAGGCACTGTTGGTCAGCGTGGCTGGCCGTTGTCACATTGATTCAAACCCACAGCTTTAGCTAAGCTGGTGCATCTTTTGTGCGCAGACGAATCCCAAAGTAGAATGGTGACATCACAAGAGTACAAGTTGAGTGACTGAGTGGGACAGAGCTTCTGAGACAGGTGGCCCCAAATTCTTTGTGTCTTACAAATACCTATTGACTTCACTGGCTAACAAGCATTTTGGAGACAGGGAGCCTTCATTTTAAAATTGCAGCGCTTCCAACCCCATAAAAAAAAAGGCGCGGTAGCTCACAATATACATTTTCTGAAACCATTTTCTCGCAGAACCAAGACACGGGCAGCGGGTGAATCCCCCACGTGGCCCTACCCCTTCTGCACAAGGCCCTGCCCCACCTGCTGGAGCCCTGAGTCTCCTCCAACCCCCCGTTGCCGGAGGAGCCCCAGCCCACTGGCCTCAGCCGTGCCTTGCAGGCCCCAGCGCTGAACTGCTGGCCGGCCCCAGCACCGGGCCGAGCTGCTGGCCCCAGATCACCCCGGGCTAGCCCAGTCGCCGCCCCGCTCACCAGTAGGCCCAAGCTCCAGGCCGCCGGCTGGAGCTGAGCACCTGAAGGCTTCAGAGGAGAGGGGGAGGGAGGGTGGGGCCTGGGGCCAGTATATGGACCGGTCCATGGCCTGGGTTAGAGGACGCTTAACCTGCCCTGGCCATTGATAGCCGCCGCCCATGGCCCCAGAGTGAGAAACAGTTCCTGCCATGAACAACATACAGTCTAACCAGACAAAGGATGGGAGGAAAAATGACAGCTCAGCAGGTCAGATCCAATAAGAGAATTCAGCTCTCCTGAGGTCCAGTCCAGCCCCCTATCGATAGGCCACGCTGCCTCCACTACAATACAACGGAGCAAAATCTAGGCAGAGTCCCATTTTCCTTAAAAATTCCTTCACAGGCCACCTTTAAGGACCAAGGTCTCTAATGTTTGCTCAAATCTTATTTAGACAGAACTCCCGCTGAAATCAATGGGAAATGTGTCCATATAAGAACTGTTGGCATTCATAACAACAGAACCCATACAGGCCGATGGCACAATTAGTCTCTCAATTTGCCGGCTAGTGTTTATTCTTAGACTGCAATATCAGACACAAAGCTGCATTTTGTCTGCTAGATTGTGCCACTAATACAATAAGGGTCTAATATATTAATGAATAAGGATCTGTAATATGCTAATATTTCTGCATCGCATTAATATTCTATTAGACTAATGCATTATTATGCTAATACGGTCTATTAAAAATGCAAAATATAATTATGCTCTCGGTATGGATCTTGTACTGAAATCCCATTCTTGCCCTAGCCCACATTTATTTGTGTGTGTGTGTGTGTGTGTGTGTGTATTCCTCGAAATTGTTTTAGCTGCTGTGAAAAGCTCTGGAGTATTCACTGGACATGGACACCTGATACTTTCCACACTATGGACCAAACCCAGACAACGCCACTCCATTGTCCACGTGAAATGGGTTAAGTGAGCCCAGTGGATAAGTGCCCCATCTCTTAAAGTCTTAGGGGCCCACTGCTATTCCACTTAAGACCCAGACCCTGCACTTCCTTGCATGCAAAAGGAGTTTTGCCATTGACTTTGATGGGCACAAAGTCACCAGCCAAACTTCCACTGACCAAAGTCAGTACAGCATTGGCCCCATACCTATTAATGCTAATTGATCCCCCTGCTGGCAGGTGCAACAGGGAGGACAAGGATTGAACTGGACACATGGCTAGAACCACCCTCTCACTCTTAGCCCTGGTCTACACTGGGGGGGTGGATCGATCTAAGTTACGCAACTTCAGCTACGTACTTAGATCGACTTACCATGGTGTCTTCATCATGGTGAGTCGACTGCTGCCGCTCCCCCATCGACTCTGCCTGTGCCTCTCGCGGCGCTGGAGTACAGGAGTCGACGGGAGAGCACTCGGGTTGATTTATCGTGGCTAGACTAGACATGATAAATCAATCCCCGCTGGATCGATCGCTGCCCGCTGATCCGGCGGGTAGTGTAGCCATACCCTTAGAGGTGGAAGGTTGCGGCCCATTGGCAGTATCCCCTTGCGCTAGCCATACTGCCCTTACTCAATGGATAAACAGAGCTTCAGCCTCCGGGGTTGTCAGTCCATGTCTTTGATAAGCAATAAAAATTTAAATATGGGGGGGAGTCCAAGAGAATTTCAAACCCACACAAATGGCCAGGGGATGAAGCCAGAACAGTCCAGTGCCAGTTAACCTTCTTGGTTCAGATCCTCAGCAGGGGTAAATTGTCCTGAGTGCCGTTGATTTCAGTGGTGGTGTGCCAGCTGAGTCCCGGCCCCCTTGATCCTGCAGCCCTCATCTCCCACTGATGTCAAGAGGAGTGAAGGGCACTCAGCACCTTGCAGGATTGAGCCCTCACCAAATCCTGCGAGGTCATTCGCAAAGTGCCTCCCGCCCTTACGCACACCCCTGTGAGCTCCTGAATAACGGAGTCTGAATGAGAGGTCTTTACATTGCAGCTAAATGTGCACTTGATTGCTTTTAGATGGGCCAATTAAGAATGAAAAGAGAAAGTGAACAGCATGGTTTAAAAAAAAATAGCCTGGTCTGCCAAGTTTATGAGCAGGGCCTCAAAACGAATGTTGAATATTCCCCTTTTGACGCTCAGAAAACGTTTGCAGGTGGGAGGCCTAGGTGTTTTTTTGTGCTCTACCCATCATCCTGACTTTGCACCTTGGTCTTGTTTCTGTGTATTGTGGTCGTAGGACACCAGTTGTTTGGCTGGTAGAGTGCCGTACTTAACAAGTGACTCCGTTTATGAGATGACATGGAATTTGGGCTCAAAATGTCTCCACTGATGGTGATCGTGCACAATGTTTTATTAAAGGAGCTAGTTACTCATGTAGATTTGGGGGCTTGCTTCATATTCAAAGAGCAAAGGAGACAGAGCTGCATAAAACTTCCATTAATGACACCAGGGACCAGATGAAACTTGCCATATTTCTGTTTTCATTATAAAACTGGAATTTGGGCCTTGCTTATTAAGGTTTGTGAATCTGATGCCCCTCGGAAAGTTTCAGGCAACCAGGGGCGGCTCTAGACATTTCACCTACCCAAGCATGGCGGCATGCTGCGGGGGGCGCTCTGCCGGTCGCCGGTCCCGCGGCTCCGGTGGACCTCCCCCAGGCGTGCCTGCGGAGGGTCTACTGGTCCCGGGGCTCCACCGAAGCCACGGGACCAGCGGACCCTCCGCAGGTACGCCTGCGGGAGGTCCACCGGAGCAGCGGGACCAGCGGACCCTCCGCAGGCATGCCACCGAAGGCACCCTGCCTGCCGCCCTCCCGGCAACCAGCAGAGCGCCCCCCGCGGCATGCCACCCCAAGCACGCGCTTGACGTGCTGGGGCCTGGAGCCGCCCCTGCAGGCAACGCTGGTGAAACGTACTGATTTTCTGAATCGGTGTGTGAGTGACATCATCCGCCAGTGGCTGTCCCACAGAAAAGATAAAGAAATGTTAGTACAGTACCTACAGACGAGCTCCTTGAATTGAACTAGTAGAAGCCTGGGATTTGAGAATTGACGAACAAGAGTCCCAGAGCACCAGTTCCCCATGGGGTGGGTCGTGATTGTTACATTCATTCTCTTTGTTATCTGTGCAATGTGGATTTGCCAGATCAGGCTGAGTCCTAAGTGAGTCTGCAGCCATGTTTCAAGCAGAGTTGTCCAAAATCTGAAATGTTCATTTCAGGGAATTTCATGGGAACATTTCTGTTATTTCCCTTCAATGGAACGTCCAGTTTAACCCAACCCCAAATTATGTGTATATATATATATTTACAAAATGGCACTGAAATGGCTATTTGCTCAGAGAAAATGTGAGCCTTTGACTTTCCTTCTCATTTTAATGAAGAGTTTGCTTTGCTCTGAAACAAGTCTCTTTTTTTAATTCCAAAAATGTGAAATTAGTGATGTATTTTTCACAGAAAGGAGCCCACTTTTGAATGTGCAAAACCCCTAGATTTTCCAATAGCACTTGGCTTTCAAACAGCCCTTTAGCAAACTCTATTGGTATTTAAAAAGAAATCCACAGCCTTGTAGTGTAAAGTTTCCCATTGAAATGGTGGACTGAACCTCGGTGTAAATCAGATTAGCACCATTGAAGTTCAGTGGAGCTGGGTGAATTTACATCAGTTGGGGATCTAGCCCCAAATCTGCATTAAAAATGAGAGAAAGCTTTTCCTGGGCTTGCTTGCTTTTGGAAAGATAACGCTTTTCACAGCAGTGCTGTTGCCCAGCAGGTTGTTTTTCTTATGTAACGGCACTGTTAGCAAAGCACAGAGACCAGAAAAGATGAGGAAGCTAATGCAAAGGGAAAGGTTCAGGGTGCTGAATTGAGCAATCTCCCCATAACACTAGACTGTGCTGTTATTGAATAAGTCCATGCAAATAAAGGGAAATCTGTCCTCGGGTTTCTGTAGAGACTCTCAGATTCCATTTGCATGGAATGAAGGTTTGAAAAATAAAGATGAGGCTGATTTCATTTTTAGACCAGCCATGCAAACTACTACCCACCCAGTCATCTCGGCAATAAACTCTTTTGATGGGCAAGCAAAATATGTCCTTGTTTTATTCAAAAGCATCAGAGTCAGAGATGGGTGAGCGGACTTTGTGCCTGGGCTGGTAAAATAACAGGACGATTTTATAACACTGCTTGCTTGCCCCTGCTTGCTTTCCACTTGAGCCACCTATAGACGGTGTGTGCTTTTTGCAAGTACGGGTGGGAAAAGATTGGCCAGCTCAGATTAACTCCTTCCAAGCTACTGCATTTGTGGCATTGTATGTTTAGTGCCCAGGGCTCCTTTGGTGATCTAGACATATGAAACGTAACCAGTAATGATGCTGTCGATCACAAATGATTATTATTTCTCACAGGAGCTCCGCTCCATTCAGTATAATGGAGCTAGGGGTGCCTGTCTTGTTTTGCTATGATTTGCAGTGGCATTCTGCTTCCTCTCTTTTGGTACCCTGTGCTATATCTTGATGTACTTTCTGTCCTCGCCTGCTACTCTGGGTTCTGACGTGACATCCTGTGTGAACTCTCATGCCATCTTGTCCCAGAGCATGATGGGAGACGGACACAGCTACCCCTACCTGCCTCGGGGTTCAGTTATGAACATGCCACAGCTCTTTCCCATCTGTTTAAGTGAGGATTTTACGTTGTTGAGGTTTGCTGTGAGACTTCGTATCCCTTCAGAAGTGCCTGGGCTAGAACGTAGCAGACGCACCCATCATCTGGGCAATAGAAATGCTTGGGTCATGTTATGATCTTTTGTCTTAAAGTCTGAGGCAAGTGAGTCTGATTTCCCTGGCAGGGACTATCCCCACTGTAGTATGCTGCAAGCACTGTGATCAGGAGAAATCTGGCCTTCAGGCAACTTCCTGTTGTTATTATTGATCTATTCATTTATTCATCTATCTTTGTTTGGCTTGTTGCATGCCAATGATGGGCTTAATGCCATGAGCAAGGCACAAGGGGAAGACAGTCAGTGGCCCAAAGAATTTAAAGCCCAATCCAAAAGCTCTTGTGAAATATACTGTGCTCCCTGTGACAATCTGAGTTTGCTGCTGCATCCCCCTTTCAACCGAGGGTGTGAAAAGACATAACCTCCGTGCGATGAAGAAAGCTGGATTTGTAATTACAGGGCATCTTGGGAAAGCTTCACAGACCACAATTCCCTCCCCATAACGCTCTGTCTTTTCATGGAGAAGCACTTTTCATCTCTTTCTCTCGCTTGTTCTTTCTTCCTCCTCTGCCCGAGTGCAGGCATGTGTAAAAAAATCAGGCAAAGAAGGACGCATAGATCTCTTCAGGCAAACAAAGAACTGGAGATTAATTAAAAACAAAAGGCAGAATCGCAAACTGCTATCCTGACACACAGGCATACCCCTTTCTCCCCACGGGTTCATGTATGAGTGAAGCTAGCCAGGGCCAGCGTGGCGCAAAAGGCTTCAGAGGAGAAAGTGTTTTGCAGTCTGAAAGAAAGACGGACGGACGGACAGACGGTTGGTGTAATCCTATCAGCAGTTTTGACTAAACCTGTTGCTTCCTAATTAGTTTTTATTCATCTTTAATTTAACGGGTCTTCTTTCCCAAGTGAGGGTAAAGGTTTGTGTTCCTGAGGCTGGGATGGCACCTGGGGGTGGAGACAGAGCAATATGGCATAGACCAGGGATTACTGAGCAGGGTCCCTCCTTGTCTTGATGTTCCTTTGTCCATCACACGTTGTCCCTCTTCCTTTCTTTCCTGCTGTCTAAACGGGTTGCCAACATCTTTCTCATTCTGTTCTTTCTATTCTTTCATTCATTTACTGATCTTTCTCTGCTCTTCTCTGTCTCTTTCTTACTCTCCACCTCCTTCGGTTTCCTTTCTTCTCTCATTTACATGCTCTTTCTTTCTGTCCCTCCTGCTTTTACCCATTGCCTTCTTTCTCTCTTCCATCCTCTGTGGATCGCCCTACCATGCAAGAAGCTGACCCAGACCATATCTGTCTGGTGAGGGAGCAGTTGGCACCATCAGCATTGTGTAGGGGGGAGACTCAAACCCTCTGACAACCTTGCCAAGGTCCATCCCAGAGTGCAATGGAGTGGTGCTGGCCACTGGGACGTGCACAAGAAGCACTTTTAAACAGGAAGAAAGATTAGGGGCCAAAAAATGATCACTGGGAAATGAGAGTCTCAGCAACAGGAGTAAACCACCTGCTCAGCTGGCCTTTATCTCTTGGCCCCAATCCATCTGATATCACTCCGACCACAGTATTATTCAAAGGGAAAGATCACAGGGCGGCTATGGGGTAACGTGTGCTTTTCTGCAGCCAGGCAGTAGTGGAGAAATTGTTCCATCTTGTAGGCAGTATTTATCAGTGCTTCAAAACCCCCGCGCAATCCCTCCTGGTTGTGACAAGTGTCTCTCCGCTGAGTTTCTTATTACAAACCCAGCTCAAGGCAGAAGATCCTTAGAACCAGCGTCTCCATTCCAGGTAGCTGAAGTTTTATCCCTCTGCTCAGATCACCCATACACCACCCGCCCATTAGAGGAGTTAACTTCTAATGAAATATTTTGCACATCCCTACTGCTGCATTACATCCCACTAGCCATGCCTTGACAGGCTGCATCAGTCAATAACGATGCAATATTAAAGGGTAATGACACAGCCACGCGGAGTAATGAGAGAAAGCAATTTCTCTCACTATTTAGCCATTTACCGATCGATTGGATTTGAAGCCGTCAAGTCGAAAACACGGGGAGTGGGCTGAGACCGAGCAGGGCCGACGCTCATCCCTGTAATGCCGTGCGTTCTGCTCGGCTGGCTGACGAAAACAGTATAAGCAAACACACTGCGTTAAATACCACTCAGAGTCTGAAGACAGATGAGGGCAGATGGAAAAACTTGGAGTGAGGACTATGGGGATGGTGAAGAATCTGGGGTAATGGGCCAGTGGGTAGGAGAAGGAGGAAATAAGGCAGAAGCGCTGACTTTCTGAGGTTCCGGGGGGGGGCTGCTCTGCCCCCACTCCACCCCTTCCCCCAAGCCTCCACCCCCACCCGCTTCTTCCCACCCCCTGCTTTGCCTCCACCCCCCACCTCTTCCTGCCTCTGCTCCTCACCTCTTCCCCCAGCACCTCCTGCACACCACTGAACAGCTCATCCCCGGTAGGTGGAAAGCGCTGGGAGGGATGGAGAGGAGCTGATGGGCGGGGCCCACCAATAGGTAGGAGGTGTTGAGGAGGGAGCTGATTGGCAGAGCTGCCAATGGGTGCTGACCACGCACTATTTTTTTTGTGGGTGCTCCAGCCCCGGAGCATCCATGGAGTCGGCACCTATGAAATAAGGTAGATTTCACTCCAGTCCACAAAGATGGGCCAGCCGAGGAAAACCACTGTGAGATTTCTTTCTGTGGTGTAACTAATGTTGTCGCATCCATTTAAATAATTGACCACAGCAGAAATAAAAAGGAAGTTCCACCCCGTGCGTCGAAAGTCCTTCTCTCCTCCGTGGATCTCAAAGCACTTTGCCAACATTCATTAAATCTCACCAGCCACCCCGTGCATAGATAAGCGCTGTCTGTCCGAATTTTACAGAGAGAGAAACGGAGGCACAGAGCAAACGTAAGTGATTTGCCCAGGAACAGAGTCCTAACCAGGAGACTGTATTGCCTTCTGTGACTGGAAGCAGCAATCTTCACACTCCGAATGTGAACGCTTCACCATTTGGAAAGCAGCGGGGCCTTGGGGCGAGAGGACTAAACGGGGGTTCATGAGACCTAAATGCTGTCGCTGGCTCTGCTGTTGGGTGACCTGGGGCAAGTTGCTGCACTGATCTGTTCCTCAGTTTCCCCATCTGTAAAACGGGGATAATGCGTCTTCCCTTGTAAAGTGCGGTGAGACCTACTGATGACAAGTGCAATATAAGAACTGGTGCTTATTATTATTGGAGGTGTTTGGATCTGGGGAAACTGGGTCAATCCATCATAAAAGAAAGACGTCACTGGCAATATGTGTATCTGGCGGATTATTATATTGTTATTTTTTTTACCTCTGTTTGTTAAGCACGGACATGCCCAGCCTGTATATAAGCACACACAGCCAAGTACAGTCTCTCCCTGAGACACTTGCAGTTGAAATGATCTGGCTTCGTATTTTGAATCCACCCAGAATTTGGGTCTGGGGGTTTCAGGCTGAAAGAGAGCCCCCAAGATGGAAAATGGTTTGAAATGGAAATATAGAGGTAAAGGATGTAGGGGAGGGCAGGAATGGGGGGGGACACCAGAGCAGGCCCAGTGCAAAGTGTCAAACCGTGACAGTTCCAGAAGGCACAGAGCACCATTGCTAAATGGAATGAGTGGCACTCGGCAGGGGGCGAGACGGCAGGAGGGTTAGTGGGATGCTGGAGATTAGGAACAGATGAGTGGTCCAGGAGGAAGTAGAGTGGCAACAGGGGAGTGAAACGCGAGAGCATGGGGAGAAGGAAGGGAAAACGCCTGTTTGTTTTTATTTTATTTTCTCTGAGCTGATTATAGGAGTAATCCAGCGACTGCCGAGTGTAAATCCTGCACAAGTGGCAGAGATTATTGCAGCTGGAAGGTTTCTGATCTATTTTAACCTCTTGGTTTCACTTCAGCTGCAGAAGGAAAGCTGCCCAGAAAGGACCTTCCCAAAGCCTTTGAAGTCAGTGGGACTCTTTCCACTGATTTCAGTGAGCTATGGGTCAGGTCCTAGCTGTGCAGCATCTGCAGAGGCAGATGGCCTGACCGTCTGGCCTCTCTGGAATGGCAGTCACTTCCTCTGACCTCCCATCACACGAGATGTTAGGACACCTCCTTAACAAACCAACCCCCTAGGCTGACTGTCGTGCCATTGCGGGTGGTGGGGAGCATCCCTGTATGTCAGCTCCCAGTGGAGCCAATGGAAAGATTCCCTTGCTTTGGGTGGGAGTTGGATGGGGCCCTTATGGGAATGCATGACCTGTTTATGGTGATCCTCCACGCAGGCCAGACCAGCTGTTCAGGACCTCCGTTCAGCTGACCGTAAGCCTCAGTCACCTTGGGTATCTCGTCACTGCAGAGTTAGCCCGGGTGTTGCCCCTAACCGCTCTCCTGTCTACACACAAAAACTTCTGATCCACATTTGGTGGCGCTTTCAGACCTGGCTAGCTAGCCCGGCGGGGAGTATAGGTTAGAGCCCCAGCTCTCCTTTCCCTCAGGCTGATGCCCATCTATTTTGCAATGAGGACACAGGCTAAACCACCTGCATGCTGATAATCCTCCAGTGCCGTCCCACAATTCCCCCCATCTGTGCCCAGAAAGGCCGACAAAGTTCTCCCACAATTCCATGGGAAACCATCCTAGAGCGGCTGAGCTGAGCGCAGCATAAAGAACCATGGGATGTTCCCTCAGAAGCACCAGCACCACACACACAGGACTGCAGCACCAGTGAGGACACACTAAACTCAGGTAGGGCTTAGCTCAAACCTAGACTGGGCTAACCTGCGTGCCAATCACCTGCACTAACTCTTCAGTGAAGACGGACCCCTGGAGACTAGATTATTCTATTGCTCTCTTCTTGGGGTTACATCGCAAAACCATCCTAGTGCAAAATGGTCACCTAGTGCATGGCATTTCATTCCAGAAGAACACACCACCAGCTCTTATGTCATCCACACCGGCTACCCCTGTTGGTTTATGGGAAGAGTTTTCGAGCATTGGTTTTAACTCCTACGGTCAGATGTGTTTTAAACCTATAAAGCAGGAGTGGCCAACCTGAGCCTGAGAGGGAACAGAATTTACCAATGTGCATTTCTAAAGAGCCACAGTAATATGTCAACAGCCCCACCGATCAGCGCCTCCTGCCCACCACAATCAGCTGTTTCACAGCATGCAGGAGGCTCTGGGAGGGGGAGGGAGAAGCGAGGGCACGGCAGGCTCGGGGGAAGTGGCAGCCCATTTAGGAGCAGATCCTCAGCCGGTGGAAATTGTCAAACTCCACTCGACTCAAAAGTGCTATTACAGTTCACACCAGCTGAGGGTCTGTCTCCGGACCCCTCTGAGCTTCAGTGTCCCATCTGTAAAATGGAAGAAATAATGCTTGATTGTGAACTCTTTGGGGACAGGGACTGTCCCTTAGTATATGTGAAGCACCTGGCACCCTGGTCATAGATATGATCAGTATGATGGTGCATCCAGGTACCACCATTATATTGATCACATGGCAGAACCTGTCCAGGATAATTTCACCTCCGGGCTGAGTGAGATGGGAAATGGAACAAAGAGCCCCAAAGTGATATTTAAATTGCTTTCATTTCTTAATCACTGGAGGGGTTATTAGCAGCACAGATAAGGAAAATTTAAAATGTAATATTTTTGGCTCCTTTTCAGACTTCCCTGTATGTCTCAGGCATTTGAGCATCACCAATATATCTTAGGCTGAAGCAAAGCATTCAACCAAGTTACACACTGAATAGGACAAATTCTGCTCTTTTTTATTTTTCTTTATTTATTTTGCTCTGGGCAGACTTTTTAGTCCTGTAAATGGATTTCCTTTACCTGCTAATGGTGCTTGTAATCATTCTCCCTTCCCCCGCTCCCCACTCTGCTGTTTCTCTCAATACATTGGGAGCTTCCTTTCTTTTTTTTGCAGCCCTAGATTGTCTCCTTGAGAGCTAAGGACAAACTGGCAATAATTTATGTTATACCGCGATATGAAAAAAATACATTACACTATAAATTATAATATGAAGGGTGAAATGCCAGGAAATATGCCAAATGCTGGTGGAAATCCCATTAGACAACAGAGTTCTATTGCAGAAGCATTCCCCACAGAAATCGTCGGGGGCTTGCATAAAGCTGTTGGGTGGAGGGGGGAGAATATAATGTAACAGATAAAATGTATAATCAGTCAACTGGAGATATGAAATTTTTACAAATGCCTAAAAAGAAAGGTGACTTCCATTTAGAGCTACAGCAATTTCAGATTTGGTCACTTGGGATATTTTAATGCCGGCTCCAACTTGAATGGGAAAAAAAAGTCCGCAATGTAAAGGCAGGGGGAAGCGAATGTTGCATACGGAACTGGATGGCCTCTGAGATTTCATCCTGATGGGAGATTCCATTGCCACCTGCGTGGCTGTCTTGCACGACCCAACCCATTGCTTCAGGGCCTAAAGCAATGGCAAGCTTGGTGGATCCTACATGAGAACAGGGGCCGGGGGATGGGAGGCATTGCATAGGAAAATGCCACAAACTGGTTCAAAATGTGTCCCAGCTGTAAAGCTTGGGTTAAGATCTTGGTATGTGTGGAGCCAAAAATTTGGCTTGGATCATTTTAGAAAGAAGAGCCCAATGGGAAGCTTGGGTCTAAATAGGAACTTTTTGGATGGGCTTGAGCTGATGTTTCGTCATCAGTATTTTTTATTAATTTCCCAGTGGTGCCCACAGTTAATTTAATTCACTTGTATAAAAGTCTGCACCTGCTGTTCCCTTTCACCCAACCTCTGGCCGCCTGTCTGTCCTTATTTCTGAGCTCCTTGTGTAATGTCTACGCTGCAGCTAGGAGAGTGCGTCCCAGCCTGGCTTGGCAGACGCATTCTGTTTCCACTGGAGCTAGCGCACTGAAAACAGCCGTGTGGACATTAAGACACAGGTGGAAGTTTGGGCTAGTCACCTGAGTACAGGCCCAGCCGACCCCTCGGTCTGAGCTCAGGTAGCTAGTCCGAGATACCACGCGTGCTGCTCATGCTGTAAAATCCACACCGCTATTTTTAGCACGCTAGCTTAAGTCTGTGTAGCCAGAATGTGTGCTCCCAGCTGCAGTGTAGGCACACCCTGAATGTCTGGAAGCATCCAGGGCATTATAGGTGCTACCATAAGCTAAGAATAAGTCATAGTAATAAAACAGCAACCGCAATGTGCATGGAGAATTCCAAACACAAAAGAAGCATGAACCCTCCTCTAAGGAGCTCACAGTCTGAAAACAAACAAAACAATAAGCCAAAAGAGAAGAGGTAGAACAACTGACAGATGTCAGACATGTAAATTCTACTCAAGTTTACCCCTCACGTATAACTTTGTCAGTAAGCAAGTTTCTCATTGATACCACAACTAAGATGAAATATTCACCCAAAACTTTACCCCAGTCCAATCTAAGTTTACTGGAGAAGATGGGACCAGTTCTGGATATAGCTGTTTTATTTATTTGTATTATGTTAAATTATGCAACAGACTGGATCCTGTGTAAGAGAGAGCATTCTCCTGATGGACTCAGAATGAGACCATTTCTATTTTCCCTTAAATAAATAATTGTGTGTGTATGTATAATTTTTGCTACCAAAAAAAAAATCCCCAAAAACCCAGTCAAGGGGGGAGAAAAGCAGCTTTGAGCACCTTATTGAACTGACCTACAGAAAAAGCTATGGAGCTTCAAGCCCAAACAAGTCCTCGATAAGATGTGAAATGCAATGGAAAAATCATTTAGCGAGAACAACAGAGAAGCTGATTTTGCTCTAGTTTTACAGGCTGGTTCAATAAAGGTGCCTGAACTCTCCTTTCTATGTAATTCTAAAGAAGGGTCATTTAATAAATACATATATCTGGAGGAATAAAAACAGAACAAACTTAAAACAAAGATCGTAGTTCATGTTCAGCATTCCAGATCTATCTATCTATCTATCTATCTATCTATCTATCTATCTATCTATCTATCTATCTATCTATCTATCCTTCCCACCCACATATTTGCTTTCTTATTCTCTTTCTAGTGGTGTATATAATGAATAATAATGGCAAAAAATATGGAATCAGAGAGAAAAGAGACACATTCAAGACACTGCTTACACTCTCTCTTTCTGTTTTTTTTCTCCTTGAGCTCCTGTTATTCCCATACTGTATGTGTTTCTAACTTGGTCCTCATAATTTTATGGGATGATCATGTATGGTACAAACACATCTGTGCAAGCATCATATGCTCTTTTCTGTCAGTGTGTTTAGACCATATCCAGGACACATTCCAAGGTCACTTTTGGATTTATACTGGCTTCACTGTGTTTTACGCATCTCTGTTTCTTACCCATGGGTCAACTAATGACAGAACCCGGAAGAGGGAGGGGAAGTCACAGGACCAATGGCCTACTTTCACCATGGTTTTACGTCACTACAATTCCACTGACTTCACTGGAGTTATTCCTGATTTACACTGGTGTCAGAGCAGAATCAGCCTCTGGGGGTATGTCTACATGGTAATCGGAAGTGGGATTGTAGCTTGGACCCCAGTGAAAGCTAGTAACACCAGGATTCCAGACCGGCTTGTACAGCCTGCACTGAAGCCTGTGCCACCAGGCCTTCTCTGCTATTTGTAGTCATACTCGCTAAATTAAAGCTAGCACAATTTTGCCTACCTGAGCTGCAGTCCCACCTCCAAGTGCAGGGTAGCCTCTCAGTTTCCCCACTCTACAATTAAAAGTCGGGATAGCAGTTTGAGACGCTCAGGTGGAAGGCACCACAAAAGTGCAAAGTATCATTTTCATGCAAGCCGGAGGAAGGTACTGTAGGAATGGGTACACAATAAATAAGATAAATAGAGCACCGGGACATAGATTGTAAGATGTATGGCACAAGGCCTGTATCTTCTGGGTGTTGGCACAACAGTGGAGCCTTGGATTATGGATGATTCCTCCGAGTGCTACAATAGAAAGACATGAATACTTTCTTCTCCTTATGTGGCATCTCCATTACCGGAGTTTTGCAACCATGACCGGAGGTTTGCAACTGTGCAATCCTCAGCTAACTACTACTTCTGATCCACCCGGGATACCCCGTCATTCATCCAAGATCATCTTTTTCTGCCCACAACTTTCCCTTCCAGTGTCCGTGAACATGCGTTGCTCACTGAATCTCTTAAAATGTGCCCTGCACGTGCAATCTTTCCTTTCATACGATCTCTGACTATCATTTGCTGAGTTCCAGTCACCTCCAGTACTTATTTCTTGGTTACATGATCTATCCATAGTATTTGCAGAATTCTTCTATACTTTCTTTGAGAGTAATTGGGGGTAAGATACTGGCCTGAGGTCCATTCCCAGCTCTGCCAGATGCTGGGACTGGACAACAGGATGGATCCCTCGATATTTGCCCTGTTCTGTTCATTCCCTCTGAAGCATCTGCCATTGGCCACTGTCAGAAAAACAAGATCCTGGGTTAGATGGACCATTGGTCTGACCCAGTGTGCTCATTCTGATGTTCACTGAGTGACCTTGGGTTGCTTTGGGCCTGGTTTTCAAAAGTGCATTAGGTGATGAGTTCTTATGAAAATCTGCCTGTGATGGCTGAGAACTTGAAAATCTGGTCCTTGACCTCTTAGTGCCTCAGTTTCTCATCCGTATAATGGGAGGATAACATTTCCCTGTCTGGTCTATTTACATTAAAAGTAGTTAGTGGGAAGTTTGTCTCATACTTATGGCTCCGTACTGTGCTTAGCATAATGGGACCCTGATTTTAACTGGTGCTTCTAACGGTTAATGTAATGCACATAATAATAACAATGCACTGTAGTATATCAGAATAGGGTAGCATCACTTTTAAACAGTTTGTGAACCCTCTCGTAGCGCTCACTGTGTTCTATGAGTCAGAAGCCAACAGAAACCAGTGAGAGCAGCAATATATATGTAGCTAGGCATGGAGTGATTTTGTATATTTAGTAACATGGTTATTTGGGACCCAGCTGTGCTCCTGTCGGTTTTTTCGTGTTATTTGGTATGTAAAGACCAAAAGGCACCACACTAGAGAGAGGGTATTTTTGTTTTCTCTTCCTAAAAGTGAATTTCAGGGCAGGAATTTCACTGGCAGAGAAAAGAAGGGTTAATAGGAAACTTTTCCGTGTGCGAGAGAGCGGAATAAGCTTTCGTTCTCCCTGTAGCGAAGCAGGGGAGAAAAGCCTTTTTTCCCTTCAAATGCAGCCTGGCTCAAAGAAACGGGAAGAATATATCTTCTTTTTTTTTTATGTTTTTCCAAATATCACTCCTGCTTGTCACAATATTTATAAAAACCCTCTTGCTATCGCAAGCTCCGCAGCCTTTGGCTCAGACTCCTGCTTATGCAAAACAGGGTCATAAACATGTCACTGTGTATTTGATAAATCCATCTTCCTCTTGTCATTGTCACCGAGAAGCTGAGATGACAGGAGATTACGCCGTCAAATCGCCGTGGAAACGCCTGCAGAGTTTATGAATTTTCATAGGCTATAAGTCCTCTGTAATGGAAAGTGGCGCCCAGAAAAAAGCTTACTGTTTTTAAAGATGTGTGTGTGTGTGTGTGTGTGTGTGTGTGTGTGTGTGTGTACGCGTGCCACAGGCATACGGTGGCTACATTGTCTTCAGTGGAATTATACCAATTTACACCAGCTGAGGATCTGGACTTAAATGTGTGTGTGCACATACATGCATAGGCCCAATTCTCATGTACACTAAGGCCCCTTTATACCATTCTAACAGGATAAAGGGACCATTCAATGAGTGTAAATGCCTTTTTAGTGTACATTTATTGATCTAACATGCATTTCCTGAGCATTCTCCATATACAATTTTGAAATGCTTGTAAGTTAGTTAAATCAACCCTCTCCTCTGCTCCTTTGTTTTTGGCTACCAAAGGCACTAGCTAGGCCTCAGTGAGAAATATATCCATGCCAAGTTTCAAAGAGCAGTTGTGTAGTGTATTTAACACGTGTTAAAACTGTAGACTGTCCCATTACATTTCAGGGTGTTTTCCTGGTCCTGCTTGCAGACTAGGGGTCTAGGGGAAATGTGTGATCTGGGCCAAGCAACCATCAGTCAGTAGACAGCCAGCCTATTGTAAGGTGAAGTGAGTTGTGCTTCTCTCTGTCTTAGAGAGCAGCCTGCTTTGTCTCTCACTGTTTTGGGGTTCTTGTGTGTTATCATTCTGAATGCTAAGAAATAAAGTTGTGTTACGCTGGAAGCTTCCGACAAGAGTATTTATGTATTTATCAAACTTATTTGTGCGAATGCAGTGAAAATAACAAGTTGTTTTCTCTGTATCCATGTCTAAAAATAATGGTTAGCAGTTTTCAAATAACCCCTCATTATACTCGAAACAACCACCACCCTTGGAGAGAACCTATGAGCTCAATCCTGCAAGATGCTGAACACTACATGTTCTCTTCATTTAAATTGATGAGAGTCAAAGGTGGTCAGCACTGAAGCTGGTCAGGAATTTTTCAATGAAACATTTTTTCCTGGAAAATGCCCATTTGTCCAGACCAAAGCTTTGAGTGGGAAAGTCTCTGTTTCAACAAATTTTCAATGTGGATTCCTCCCCCGCCCACCCAAAAAAAAATTCAAAATGTTTTGTTTCAGCATTTTTTAAATGAAAATTTCTGTTTTTTCCAATTCAAAATGATTTTTTGTTTTGAAACTTAAATTATATTAAAAAAGTAAAATGATTGAAATCAAAATGAAATGTTTTAAAATTTTTGGAAAAAAATGTTTCAATTGATTCAAGCCTCAAAAAATTCAGATTTTCAGTTCACAAAAATGTTTGTCGCCATTTGGGGCAAGAACATTTTCTGAAATCTCAAAAGAAATTTGCAGTATGGGAAAACTGTTTCTCACCCAGCTCTACTCAGTACCGCACTGAAATACTCAGGACCTTTCAGGATCGAGCTCCAAGCATGGAAAATAATTACGCAAAACATGACTGTTTGGAATGTTTTGTATGTATCAGACCAGGGAGTTAGAATGGAAACTGTTCTAAGTCTTAACAGAGCTAGTAGGCTATAAATATACATGGGTGTAATTTTTACAAGTGCCTATGTGATGTAGGAGTACAGCTTTGACTTCCAGTTAGCATTGTGCTCCTAAGTCACTATGGCCCTGTCTACTCATAAAAGTTGTGTTGCCTTACCAGGCATAGTTAAAGCAGTACAACCCCTAGGGTAGACGTAGTTATACCAGTATAAATGTGCTTAATATGCTGTAGCTTATTCCCATAAGTGATGGGAAATAAGTTGTACCAGTATAAGGAACTTTGATACCCATGTAACAATATTGGTGCATTATATATAAGGCACCTATATAACTATATTATCCAAAAAATCACATTCCTAACCAACGCAGTTACCCTGGTATAAGAAAAGTGTGCGAAGACCGTGCTGTAGGCATTTTAAAATATCCTATGTGTGTCTCCACATACACACACATACACCTTAAAAAGGGAGCGTAAAGTGAAAGTTAGACGTCAGGCTTGAATATAGCAGCTAGTACGGTTCTTACAGGTTCTGTATGTGTGTGCGTGTTTGTATTTTTAAGCAATGCTGTGTTCAAAGAAACCAGACGTCAATGCAGTGGCAGTGTTTAACCAAGCGATCTCATGAGGGGGTCAGTTTCAAGCCCCCCGTCAGTTTTTATGGCCCTCTTCTGCTGTCTCCCCTCAAATCAGAGCACTGTTTATTATTTCTCTGCTCTCCTTTTGTTCTTTCCCCCATATTTAATTTGAAGCCAGCTCCCTGTTATCGAACTGAAAGTGAAGCTGACTGTAATTATATGAGTCTTCAGCCACCTAGTTATCAAAACTCAGGGTATGTCTACATTGCAATAAAAGCCCCGTGGCACAGCCGTGGCTGGTCCGGGGCAGCTGACTTGGGCTTGCGGGTCTCAGGCTGCGGGGCTGAAAAATGCAGTGTAGCCAGTCGGGTTCGGGAGTGGAACCAGGCTCTGAAACCCCCGTGAAGCAGGGGGACTCTCAAAGCCCAGGCTCCAGCCTGAGCCCAAACATTTAGCCCTGCAGCCCAAGGCCTGCGAAGCTGAGTCAGCTGCCCCAGGCTCTGAGACTCAGTGCCATGGGTGATTTACTGCAGTGTAGACACCTCCTCAGAGACCCTATCAGGCTGTCGCAAACAGGCAGTGAAGGGATGTAAAGCTAGCTGCGTGTGTGTGTGCGTGCGGAGACTTATCCAGTTAGGACCAGTTTGCCAGGTCCTGAATTCTAGTGACCCAGTTTGCGCATATAATAGTAGCCAGGGTCAGTGCTAGATGTGCCAGAGATTGTATTACCAATAGCTGGGTGCCTATGCCTGTAGGACTAATTTAGTACAAGTCTGCCATAGATCTGTACTCAGGGCAGCTAGCCCCTGCCACCACACATTGCAGCCCATGCTCCCGTACCCACACTATATTTAGGGCAGTAGTTCAGTGACAGGTAGTATGAGTGTGTCTGCCCAAGCCGGGAATCATACCCATAGCCCCAGGTGTAGCCATTGCCTTTGAGCACAGAAGGAATTTTCTGAGCGTTTACAAGGACAACAGTTAATTAGGTTGAGTTTAAATTAATTTAAAACGGTCTTTTAAGAAATGTAGTGGCTGTGCTCGCCTTTCCTTTGTCCCAAATGATCGTAATAACAGAGTAATACAGACTTCAAACTTTCCATATAGTTAACATTAATTTCCTTCGTGTGCATAGGCTGCACGTGAAGAAGTTAGGATATAATTAAGCTAACTTATTAACCATTGTTATATCTAATTGCCATGATTATATAAGCTACAAACGTGAGGTCAACAGCTCATTTAACTCTTAAGTAGGGTTGTGGTGACATCGGAGGTAACTCTACAAACCATAATCTTTCCTCTAAAGCTAATTTGCATGCAACAGTTCAAATGACTGTAATGCCTTGATAGTATGAGATAGACTGGACATGTGTCAAGAGTTCTCATTGGTACATTACCTGATCCAACATCACTGCTCTTTAAACACTGCTGGGCTGCCTGTTAGCTTGGCCATCAGTCCCCATACTGTTGCTGCCTCAGCTCCACTGTGCATTGAGGTAGCATTACCAGAAAAGCTAAGACAAGAGTGTCTTAAAGCAGAAAGACACTGGGGTTCATGGACTGGACTCTCCCTACCCTTTACGTAACACTGGTCTCACAACCATCGCTCTCCAAATCAATCAATCAACTGCAAATTAAGGACCAGTTTTACCAGGACAGGTCAGCTTCTTTGCACTACTCCGATAATGAAAAGCAGCTGTAAACCCAGCCTAAAGGGGCAGGGCCGGCTCCAGGCACCAGCTTATCAAGCAGGTGCTTGGGGCGGCCACTCTGGAGCAGGGCGGCACTTCCAGGTGTTCGGCGGCAGGTCCCTCACTTCCGCTCGGAGCGAAGGACCTCCCGCTGAATTGCCGCAGATCGCGATTGCAGGTTTTTTGTGTTTTTTTTGGCAGCTTGGGGCGGCAAAACCCCTGGAGCTGGCCCTGTAAAGGGGTGGTGTACTCTAGCTGCTTTGTGGTGATCTGGTGTACCAGCGAATTTGTCCTGAATAGGTGAAATCATTGGCAAAACTCACCTGGGCTTCAATAGAGCCAGGATTTCACCCTGCATAGCTTCAAAACATTAGAAATGGTGTACAGGAGCATTCTCTTTAAGTTTCTTGATAGGTGTTAATGGGCAAAAAAATTACTTTAAAAAACAAAGAAGGAAATTCCAAGACAAAACAAATTTGTTAAAGAGGAGAGTCTATATCAGTAACTTCATGGTAAAAACATTGCAGGAATGTTGTCAGTATTCCAAACCCAAACATTACATATCCGGGACTAGATCACAAGTGATCCCTTCTAATCTTGGAATTTATGAATCTATTAAATTCAAAGTTACAATTACACTTAAAAGAAATTCAAACATGTTAAGACATAGAAATACTTAGCTAAGGTACCCAAACAACATTAACACTGCCTTGTAACTCAAACAACCTTAGTTTTGTCTCATGGTGTCACCACGAGGGGCAAAATGATGTGGAAAAAGAAAACAAATATATTTTTAAGAATTAGTTTAATCTAATCTGGGATTACACACATTCCACATATTGTAATCCTACAGTTATTGTGCATTGTCATTATCGAAAATTAATATTGTTTGGCACCTTTAATGTGCACGTCCAATTGAGTTATAACATCCCTGTAATGATTTTAACCTTTGTTCCTGATAGGTTTTCTCACCTTTAACTCCATTTTAAAGCTCTCTGTGTGTGCCATTCTTTGTTGCATGCTGTGAATTGTTAGACAGTTGCTGATATCCACCTGTGAGGTAGCTGTATGTCAGTGGTGAGGCAGTGATGTCATGTTTACCCACTTCTGAAATGCAGCTATCTCTGGGGCGACAACCAGCTTTTTAACACCACACAGCAAGGAAGAATAGCTTCCCCAACTGAAACTGAGTCCCAGTTATCTCGGCCAGGGGAAGGGGGAAGCAAACACCATGAATTATAGATGGCAACCTGTCTGTGTTTTATCATCACACATACACAGCCAGAGTAGATTCATCCCTCTTGTCCCTCCCATTGTGGCATCCGCTTCATTGTACATTCATTTCCACTGTGCCTCTCCCTTCGTATATTTTACATGCAGGGCCTGTCTCAATTGTATATTCAGGCTCTGTTTTTAGGAGATCCATCCATGGGCTCAGCTGTTCCACAAACAGATCTAATAGCAGTAGTGTGCTCAGATGTGCATGATGGGTAATAGCAGAGCAGATTGAGCTATATTGTCCCGGGAGTTCATATATTTTTATACACTCATAGGGTACACATCATCCTGCTATGATAATGAGGCTAAGTCAGGCATCTCGGGAATGCAATAAGAGGGATTACAATACTGTTCCTTAACTCATTTTCAGTACACTTTTTTCTTTCTTTCTTTTAACCAGGCTAATCAGTGACACAATCTACTTTGCAAATTGTGCCTTCCATTCCCCCCTCCCCATTCACTGCTCTCCCTCCTTCCCAAGACACACGTTCACAGAGATAAAACTAAGGAGTGTGTTAAGCATCAAGGAAAGTTAAGGACATGCATTTCAGGAGCAACATTCACATTCATAGCAACTGAAGTTTAAAAATGGCAAGGTTAATCATTTTTTCTCCCAAAGCCGTGTCACGTTATCAAGTGAAATAAAACTGACAAAGAATGTCAGATGCGAGCAGAAGGCTTTCTTGTTTCCTGCTTTACTATTAACCTTCTCCTTTCTTTTTCCTCCGGTGCTAGAAAATGAGTGTCAAATTCTGCCCTCAGATGCATCCATGAGGCTGCCAACCATTTCAGCAGAAGCTGTGCATGCTCATCTGGAGAGAGAATTTGGGTTTTTATGTTTGTTTCACATTTTGCACCTGAAAGAAGAAAGATAACACTAGTTTTCTCCCTCCAATCTGCATCCATTTAATGACACTATGGCAGTATTATATGAGAACATAAGAATGGCCCTATTGGGTCAAACCAAGGGTCCATCTAGCTCAGTGTCCTGTCTTCCAACAGTGGCCAGTGCCAGGTGCCCCAGAAGGAATGAACAGAACAGGTCATCATCAAGTGATCTATCCGCTGTCGCTCATTCCCAGCTTCTGTGGGAATTCTTCAAGTGTTCAAATATCAGGAGTCAGGCTGCATAGGTTCATAAGACTGGCTTAAAAATCATGAGGTATTTTTAAATAATATGTTTGGGATTCTTTTTTATTTGCCTTCTGTTTTTCTAAACACTTCCGACCACCAGCAGGCTTCACATTTTCAAATGTTCTCTGCAATTATGAGGGCTAGTAACTTACTCAGAAAAAAAAAAAAAGAAACTGAGATTCTCACATAATCACATGACTCTGGGAGCTGGGGCTGTAAGAAATAACACCAAATATTATGAGACATGGTTTAAGAGAGTTGGCCAGTGGACAATCGGCAGCATACTTCCTGATGTCTGATTTAATATTACATTCATGTAGCGTCTTACACATGGAAGATTCCTATAGTGTATTGGGATTGTATAGAAAGGGATAAGTTTTCCCAACTCTGAAATACAACCACCCTGAGAGAGTAGCCAGCAGCAATTTTAATGATTCACAACAACACTAGGCAACAGTCTCTAATCAGCTGATGTAGATCGGTGTAGCTGCATTGAACATACTAGAACAATACTGATCTACACCAGCTGAGGATTTAGCCCAGGGACATTACTGTGTCTGGTTGAAACTAAATTCATAAATTCATATGAATTCCTGCTTTGAATTTGAGTTTCTTTAATACTAATATCGATGAAGGACTAGAAAATGTGTTGTAAGGCAAAATCATCATAATATTGATTGTCTTCAAAAGCGTGTTGTGAAGCTTCATGTGGTCATATCTGTAATGCAGTGGAAGGCACTTAGTTATTATACAAGTGCAAGGCTGAAAAGAATCCTCAGTTCATACAAAGGGCCAAGAAAACTGTGTCTTGGTCTAGATTAGACATTGGTACAGGGTTCAGGATCGAAGCTGAACCTGGATTTAAGGAAAGGGTTTCACGGCAGGGTTTGGCATCACTGAAATCTTAAAGTTGCAGAGATCTCTCGAGATCATGGTGGCAACTTCCTGAGATCAGCTCTTATCAGATTTATGCCACCTTGGGGCAAACTGGAACCAGAATATAGTCCTCTTGGTCATTTTTGTTTCTCTGATTCATATATTTTAGGCCCCATCTTAGGCTCTGGGTGCTTTGTTCTACCATTGACCCAAACCATAAGGGTGAGTATGGCTCAGGGTATGTGAATGCAAATTCCCTTCCACCCCACTCACCGCAAAATGTAGTTTGTTTCACTAGCAGTAAGTGAAGGGGCAGGCCAGCCAGAGTTGTAGGAAAGAGATCTTTATTAAGAATGGTGAGAGGCCAATGTTACATGTTACATGGAATAAGACAGAACCCTGGCTTGCGGATCTGAGCCCCTGGCACTACACAAAACTAACCCCCTCCTTAAACCTGACCCTCTTTCCCCAGTTCCACTCATCAAGCTGCACAGTTCAGATTTGCAGTTCCAGATTGGCACCTGATTTGGCTCTCTATAGTCAGGGTGAGTCTGTCTCACCCACCTCTAGGTATTTAGACTTCTTGTATCTGCTGGCTGTGGATTTCCATTTGGTCTGATGCGGCAAAGATTGATGTGCATTCTGTACAGCTTCAGTACTTTCCCCTGACTGCTAATGCCTCAGCTACAGCACGGCGGCATGGGGATGAATTAAAGCACCCGTTACGCTAACTTGTTTTTCTTTTTTGTAAGATCATCCGACTTCATTTACTAAATCAGAAGTGACAGGCAGGGATTGCATCATGGGTTTATTCACTCGCTCCCTTCCTTTCGGAATGTTTGGTTGTGCTGAACGGAGACCACATTAGCTAGATCCCCTTCCCCTATGACTCCAAACCCTCCAAGCAAATAACTGGGCCCTTTTCAAACACGCCATGGAAATGGCAGGGTTCAAAAGAGAAATGATGTATTATAGCTGCAGGACCTGTTGACTGGGTTTGAGATGGGAGAGGAGGGTGGAGGGTGCAGGATATTTGCAGTGTTACTGAAGAGGCCATTAGCAGGATAATCATGTGGGGCATCCCCCCACCCCCCGAAGTGCTAGTGACTGTATACCCTCTGGGTACAGTAGTTGACACACAATTGACTCTGACCCCCAAAGACACACTCGGGATTTTATTGCTCATTACGCTCTCTAAAATGCCCCTAGGGCCAATGTCACAGGATGGGAAAGCAATGAAAGCCCTCATCTGGTTACATCCTCACCACCCCAGAAGACAGTCCTAAATTGGGGAGGAGCCCAGAAGTTATGGGATGACATTTTGATGATGGGAAATGATTTGAGTTATACTTTGGGTGGGGGGAGCTGAATATTAAGAGCAGAGCCGGTCCCCAGTATCCAAATTCAGATACAGATTTTGAAACCCAACAGCTGCACAGAAGCTGGGTTTCGGTTCAGACTTTGGTAGAGGGAGGAGCTGACCCTGGACTGGGGGTCTGTGTTCTGAAGTGTAGGCTCATCTCTAACCAAGCCCACCAAGTGTGAACAGCATCTGGATCTGAATATCGGGCTGTTTCTCAGTCCCTGGTGAAAGGATATTATAAAGAGAGCAATTCATGGGTCATTGGTCTTAGAACAGGGCAGGGATACATGCACATTCAGAATCAGAGAAAACTTTGTCACCGTAACAGCAATCCCAGCAATGGAATAAAATGCCCAGGGAAGTGGTAGAATCACAGTCAGTGGAGGTGTTCAAGGCTGGCCAAGGCACCAATTTATCAGAAGAGGTTTGAGGATAATGACGTAAATTATGCCACTGCATAGAGGAAGGGCTATAGGCTAGATGCTGTACTAGCAGATCCATCTTACTTGATAAGCCTCTAACTTTGCCTAATCCCCTCCCAGACACAGGTCTCCCTGCCTCCTTGTGCATCTGTCCATAGCCAAAAAACTCTGAATTTACTACAAGGGGAAAAAAATGGCACCCAAGTGCCATTAATAGGATCTATGGCAGCGTTCTGTAATACATCAGTCCTACTTATAACATAATAGCCATATAACTCATACAAGACTCCGGCTCATGTGAAGCATGGAGGTCTACATTACGCAGGGGAGGAATAAGCAACACAGTCACATATCCTGTAGCTGGACAAGATTACAACACAAGCAGCAAGCTTGTCATGCCTTAACTGCTAAAGGAAAGTGCAGGGTGGGTGAGGTAATATCTTTTATTGGACCAACTTCTGATGGTGAAAGAGAAGCTTTCGAGCTACACAGAGCTCTTCTTCAGGGAAGTACAAGGCACAGAAAGAGTTCAATATGTGTGTTTTATGAAAGATGGGCCATATTCTTCATAGGAGATCTTCAGAGATTCTGTAAGTGTGTGTGTGTGTAACTGGCAATCATTGTTGCCCCGAATATGGTCCCATCAAGTGAAGGGAGAGGTGAATGGAGCCAGATCCTCAACTGGTGTAAATTGGCACAGTTTTACTGAACTCAGTGGAGCTCTGCTATGAAGTTGAAAACCACATTCTATAAAACCCGCTAAGTATAATTAACAGTTACCGGTCTACACCACGATATTCAAATCTGGATCAATGGTTGGACTTCCCCATAGCTCGGAAGGCTTTCAGATTAGGGATTCTGCTTCCCAGCAGTATAGAGATAGGTATAAACCTTGGAGTTTGAATTAATATCTTGTCCAGCTTGATGAGTTTGGATTCAGGGTTCTATTTCATGTCACTTATAGAGCTGGGACCAAGTTGTAAAGTTTGGGTCAGGATCTGGAAACAAATTTAATGCCCTCAATTGTTGGGTCCAGCATTCAAGTTTGAGTCTGATTATCATTGTTGCTGTTGTTCTTATTATTGTTATATTTGAGTAATTACTTTGGGCCAGGCTGCCCCTCCCCACTTAGTCACACTCCTGTGGAGTTACTCATTACAGGAAAGTCAATGGAACCAGCTGCTTAGTTAAGTACTCACCAGTGTGAGTGAGGGGTTCATAGTCTGGCCCTTTATTTGTAAGAGTTGAATTCAGAGTCTTTTGTTTCTTCTGTCAAAGGTGATTGACCTTCTAAAACTTGGCCCTCAGTTCAGACATGCTGCAAGAGTCACGGAGGTTTAGTGTCTGGACTCTTAGATTCACAGATTATAAGGCCAGAAGGAACCACCATGGTCACCTTGCCTGGCCTCCTGTGTAACTCTAGCCATAGAATTCCCTGAGTTAATTCCTTATTCAAATCCAATAGCTGGAGTTGAAATGGAGCAGATCTGTTAGAACAACATCTATTCTTGATTTTAAAATTTCCAGTAATGGAAAACCCACCACAGCTCTTGGTAAGTTGTTTCATTGGTTAATGACCCTCTCTGTTAAACAGTGGGTTCCTTATTTCTAGCCTGAATTTGTCTAGCTTCAACTTTCAGCCATTGGAATCCTGTTATATAGCTTTGTCTGCTAGATTGAAGAGCCCATTATCAAATATTAGTCCCCCCTGTAGGTACTTATAGACTAAACCATCCTTTAACTTTCTCTTTGATAAGTGAAATACATTAAGCTCCATGAGTCTCTCGCTATAAGGCAGGTTTTCCAATCTTTTAATCGTTCTCATGGCTCTTCTCTGACCCATTTCCAATTTTTCAATCTTTCTTGAAGTTTGAACACCAGAACTTGACACAGTATTCCAGCAGCAGTTGCACCATTGCCAGATACAAATGTAATATAACTTCCCTAATCCTGCTCACCTAAACTCTGAACGCTGGAGATCTCATGAGCAGGTTGCCACTTGAGTTTTCTGGTAATCCCTGCTTCCAGGTTCAATAGAGGTAACTGGGTTAAATTCTCTGGTCTGAGCTATACAGGAGGTCAGATCAAATAATCTAATGGCCCCTTCTCACCTTGGAATCTGTGAAATGCCCTGAGCCATTTCCCCCCAGGTTTAGGCATCTTTCACTCTGGTCCAAGGCTGGATCCAAGAAGCACAGAAGTGCGCAAAAACAATAAATAATTGTTTAAACAAAGGATCGGAACATTTGGAAAGGTTTAGTTCTAGCTTTCACTGAATACTCAAAGGTGTAAAAGGAGCATGGCATGGATTCTAGTCTATAACCATGTCGGGTACCACTGAATATTCAGAGCGCGCTCAGATGATGTGCAGAGTGGTAGTTGCCATGGGTACTCTTGATTCTATTCAATATCTTCATGAACAATTTGGATAATGGCATAGCCATAGAGAGTACACTGATAAAGTTTGCAGATGATAAAGGCAGGGAGGGGTTGCAAGCATTTTGGAGGACAGGATTAGAATTCAAAATGATCTTGACAAAGTGGAGAAATGGTCTGAAATAAATAGAATGAAATTCAATAAGGACAAATGCAAAGTACTACACTTAGGCAGGAACAATCAATTACACATTGCACTCATACAAAATGGGAAATGACTGCCTAGGAAGGAGTACCCCAGAAAAGGATCTAGGGGGTGATGGTGGATCACAAACTAAATATGAGTCAACAGTGTAATACTGTTGCAAAAAAAAGTGATCATTCTGGGATGTGTTGGTCGGAGTGTTGTAAGCAAGGGCTTGTCTTCACTACCAGGGTAAATCGACCTAAGTTACTCTACTCCAGCTATGTGAATAATGTAGCTGGAGCTGACGTAGCTTAGGTCGACTTACCCCGGTGTCTTCACTGTGCTGCGTCGACAGGAGATGCTCTCTGGTCGATTTACCTTACTCTTCTCAGGGAGCTGGAGTACCAGAGTCAACTGGAGAGCGCTCTGCTGTCGATTTAGAGGGTCTTCACTAGATGATCTGGTAGTGAAGACAAGCCCTAAGACATGAGAAGTAATTCTTCCACTCTAATTAGCACTGATAAGGCCTCAACTGGAGTGCTGTGTCCAGTTCTGGGCACTACACTTTGGGAAATATGTGGACAAATTGGGGAAAGTCCAGAGAAGAGCAACACAAATTATTAAAGTGCTAGAAAACATGACCTACCAGGAAAGATTGAAAAAATTGAGTTTGCTTAGTCTGAAGAAGAGAAGACCGAGGCGGGACATGATAACAGTCTTCAAGTACATAAAGGTTGCTGTAAAGAGGGTGATAAATTGTTATCCTTGTCCACTGAGGGCAGGATAGGAAAAAATGAGCTTAACTTGCAGCAAGGGAGATTTAGTTCAGACATTACGAAAAGCTTCCTAACTGTAAGGGTAATTAAACACTGGAACAAATTATCTAGGGAAGTTGTGGGATCTCCATCATTGGAGGTTTTAAAAACAGGTGTGACAAACACCCGTCAAAGATGGTCTAGATAATACTTAGTCCTACCTCTGTGTAGGGGACTGAATTAGATGACTTATCAAGGTCGCTTCCGGTTCTACATTTCTAAGATTTCTATGACCCTTGTGTACAGTGTGTGCATTCACATGCAGAGGAGTTAAAGAGTCCACTGCAGAATCACCCTCTGCAGCCAGTCCATATGAATGAATACGTAGGAAAAAATGTTCAGTCTCTCTTATTGTTGTATACGCCCAACCTGAAATGTGGAGGGGAAAAATATCTTTAGGATATTGCGGAGAGAAATGAAGGAGAAAAAAGCCCAGGAAGTATGCTGTTCAGTTACACTGTAGGAGATGGGTGGATGGGAGGGGATGGGGGAGAAAGGAGGGGTCATGGTTATCAGGGGATAATTGCACCCATAGGGAAATTAGGAGGTACAAGGAGCCGCAGATCTCCTTTGCTCTCCCAGGAGAGCGATTAATTGGTGATAACTACACCCCTGCAGTTGCCTTATTGCCATTATGAAATCCTTAGTTTTTTTATTTATAAATGAAATATTTAAGTGCCTGACTTTGATCGCCAGGATCTGCTAGTTAGTGCCGGCTTCAGCCACGAGGTGCTGAGATTAAAGATTAATCAAAGGCAGAGGATTAGCCCGCCCCTTTGGAAGGCGGAGTGGCCAATCACGGAGCTGCTCCCAAGACCTGGGTGTGTCGCTCTTTGCTTAGCTTGCCTGGGTTGTCTTGTGGATTTAGTCTCACTCCGTTGCCCTATAGCTTGCCTACACACCTTCCTGGGTGGCCTGCACAGGCGTAAGAGCATGATTCTGGTATGAAACAAACTGCTGGAGTGGAGGGAAACTGCACTGCTTTGAACTGAAGTTAGCATACGGGTGTTGATGCAGTGTTACCCAGTGGTTGGATGTATAGACCATACTTCATATTTGTATATTTAGAACCCAGCACAAGCTCTTATAAATGCAGGGAAAGGTTATCTATGTAAAAATGGGCCCAGGATTATTTTAGGGCCTGATCCAGTCCCCCCTGAGGTGAGTGGAAAGACTCCCGTTTTCTTCAAAGTGTTTAGGATCAGACCCTTCGTAAACAACCTCTTGAAGCCTTGCAGCTACAGTACACGCAGTACCAGACTGGTCCTCGATGAGATGCTCATTTTCTTTCTCTTATGAAAGAAGACTGGTCCAAAAGACTCCAGCTTGCAATAGCTGTGGATAGGTTGAGATCCACTGATTAGTGCCGTGAGTTTTCGTCAGGACTCCTATTTCCCGTTCAGATGCTGACTTGATGGGCCACCTCATGCAAATCCCTTGAGACCAGTTTTTCAAAGGTAGCTAGGCATGTAAAGATGGAGATAGGTGCCTTGTGGGATTTTCAGATCTGCACCTGTTGGCACCTAAATCCCTTTGAAAATCCAGCTCTTAGCCTCTGTTTGCCCATCTCTAAAATGGGAATGATGACAATCCCCAAGAGCACAGGGTGGGAGTTTGAGGCTTAGGCCAAGATTTCCAAAAGTGATGAGTGATTTGGGGTGTCAAGTTTGAGATGCTGTAAAGGGGCCTGCTTCTCTGAAGGAGAGATCTCGTCACGTCAAGAGACCCGAGCCCCTTCATGGCATCTCAAGTGGGGCGTATGAAATCACTTGCCACTTTTGAGCATCTCGGCTCGTCATTTCCTTGCTGATTGCAAAAGTATTCTGAGATGCCCAGAAAGAAGGTGCTATAAGAAAGCAAATGATCATTATTGGCCGCTCCCTCTGCAAACCAGTTAGCTCTCCGTTCGGCTTAATGGGAACTGTCAAGAGATGCAACAAACAATGTAGGGAAAGGAGCTGCTTTGGAAACATACAAGTTCATTCCAATGAGCTCTCTATCTCTCTCCTGCCTGGATTTCCCTCCCTGCACCTCTGATGCTCACTTTGGAAGGCAGGTAAATGCATTCGCTCCTTGCCCTGCTACACGTGCGTTGGGAGCTTTGTTTGGGTTCTGTTTAATCACAAGTGTATTTTCTCTCTTTCCTGATGCCAAAAGAAAATAATCAACCGGGGCTAGGAAAGACTTGAAATCTTGTGGTGTCTGGTTAGATAAGGTTTCCTTCTCCCTTGCTCTTTCTCCCTTACTCTCTTTCTCCTATGATACAGTTAAGAAGCCTAATAACCTCTTTTCCCTGCCAGATACCATCATGCAATTGGAAATACTATTGTTTTCTTTAGGCAGATGGTGATCCTGGTCCTTTAATCCTCTCTCTAAACTCATTAGAAAACCTGGCCTCAGCTCAAGCCTTAGAAAGAAAAAAAGCACACAGAGAGAGAGGGAGATGGATACCAAGGTGATGAGGCTGATATAGGATCCTGAATAGGAACTCTATTATTCTCTATTTGTTTTTGTAACTGGCATTTTTCACTCTGAGGTCTGCATCCTTTCCCGCTGCTAGTCAGCTCTCACTGTCCTTTGTTTAAATATATACGTGTGGGTGGGTGCATGTAATCAAAGGCATCTCTGCTTGTTTCACACTCTGCCTGGCATGTCATAACAGCCCAGTACGGGACTGGCTAGAGTCAAAGCCCGTGCTCCTAGGATCTGGCTTTGCTGTACGTTGATAAGGGCTGCACTGCGTGTCTCTCTCTGTGCAGTGTGAAGGGCTCTGCAGGGTGGTTCCAAGTAGGATGAATTACAGAAGGGTGATGGGAGGCACTTGCTCAGCATTTATCACCCTGGCTGCAAGCCACCCACCCACGCTTGGCAGCACCGCAAAAAGGGGCCATAGACCCACAGGCCAGTACAGGGACAGTCCTAGTATGTATCAGAGCTGTAGTCATGGCCCTATGCCACCTCCCGATGTAGGGGGCATGTATGGGGCGTGTCCAGGTGTGATTGGTCTGGCGCCGTGCGCTGGCTTTTCTTGACTGCTGGAGCAGCCCTTCATGGCCATAGGCAGCCAGACACAAGTTCTTGTGGTCCTGAGGTTACTGCAATCTGTGTCAGGGTCAAATCAGTCCCCAGCTAGCCCCAGAATAGGAGAGAGACAAAGATGCTTGGATGTGCCCAAGAGGCAGGTACTGTAACACCAGAGCACTCCCAACCCTGGATATAGCCCGTGAGTCATGGCCGGCGATTTCATTCCAATTCTCAGATGGGGCATCATTTGCTCTGGAGCAAGGGGGGCAGTTGCACCCCACTGAAGACCTTGGTTTGCCCCCCCAGCCGCCCGCAGACTTTTCATGGGTCTAATTTCCCTACTTCCCACCTCCACCCCACCGTGACTTTTCAGGCTATGATATAATCACATTCAACATTCTATATTCTGACTCAACTTTGCCCCCCTTGTCCTCAGATCTAACAGTTTGTGTAACTTCAGTAGGTCAAAAGTTTAGGGGCGTTGAGTCTCCCAAGCCCTCTTGTTAAGGAAGGGGTGTCTCAGAGAGAACCAGCTGCTTTGTAGGCAGTACTTATGCAGCTCCACAGTACCCCTCGTTCACAGCCTGATCCAGTAAGGCACTGAGCACCCTCACTTCCCATCAGTACCAGAGGGAGTTGAGGGTTTGCCACTCCCTGTAGGAGCTGACCCATTGGGAGTCTTGCCTGAGCAAGGACTATAGCATTGGGTTGGTAGTGGACCGTCATTTTGTGCAATTGAGTCGAATACTGTGACTGGGCTTTTTAAATGGACTGTATAATTTTATGACTGTGGCAAATAATTGGGAATGAATAATTCATCCGAGGGGTTTTGATTCTTTTCAGGCTTGCTGAATATCCATGAGCAAATCCTGATTTCCTCTGGTTTATTTATTATTTGAATTTATTTGATACATTTCCCCCTCACTCCCTCATATTTTTTCACTCCATTGATTGATCGGAGACAGTTCTGTGAGAGAGTTCAATAGCCAGCATTCAAAATCTCTAGTAGTAGCAGTATATCAGAGATGGATGGGCCAGTATTTAGGCCACTAGACTAGGCCTTGGAAGACCTGGGTTCAAGTCCCTGCTCTGCCACAGACTTCCTATGCTATCTTGGGCAAGTCACTTAGCTGCTCTGTGCCTCAGTTCCCCTTCTATACAATTGGGCTAACTGCCCTGCCTCCCAGGGTGTTGAGAGGATGAATGCATTAAAGAGTATGAGGTGCTCCAATGCTGTGGTAATGGGTGGGATCATATCAGTTCCTTAGGTTATTAGGGTAGTGTGGAGGAGCACCATTCAGGACCCCATTGTGCTGGTGGCTGTCCAGACAGGTAATAAAGAAGACAGTCCTTTCCACAGAGAGTGTACACAAACGGGATGGATAAAATAACTCAATGAACAAAGTTTAGGAGGAAAATGGAATCTTGTGTCCTCACTTCCCTTGCCAACGCCAGACAGCAGTGATTTGCAGGCATCAAAGCAGAGGTAGGTTTTAATTCAGGCTCTGTTGCATAAGTAGGCTATCTGCAGAGGTCGGGGGGGATTTTAATTCCCTTGTGTGCAGCACTATCAAATTGACTAGGTAGTTTCCACTGTCACAGCCAGGATATCTTACTTGATGGACCAAAGGTCTGAGCCACTGCAGTAAATCCTCTCTTCCTTCACCGACACATTTGGCTTTGCATCTTTATGAAGGGCAGATTTATGAACAGACGGTCTTAAAATTCGACCTGCCGTACTGGGGGAAGTTCTACTTTGTAAGCTGGGTGCCATTGAATAACACTGAGTTCATGCCAGAAGACATTCCTTTCCTGCAGGGTAACTGCATGGTAAGTAGGGTGGTATTTTCAATAGAGCTGAGCCGTGGCCTAATTCTGCCCTGACTGAAGTCAATGGGAGTGTTAACCATTCACTCCAAGGGGAGCAGATTTCGGTTAACGTGGGGAAATCCTGCTGTAAAGGCCCCAAGGCTGTAAGGTCGTCTCTATCTCTGAGTCCTGCTTAGGGTGACCAGACGCCCTGTTTTTAAAGGGACAATCCCGTTTTTTGGAACTTTTTCTTATATAGGCGCCTATTACCCCCCCCACCCCCTGTCCTGTTTTTTCACAGTTCCTATCTGGTAACCCTAGTCCTGCTAGAAATGAATGATTCTAAAGCTACAGAATATCCAAGCTGAAGGGGAGAGAGATTAAGCATTTTACTATTGTGTGCAGGAGGGAGAGGATATTTTGGAGAAGTAAAACAAGGGGGTGAAAACACCAATCATACTATCAGGGCCGATGCAGCCCATTAGGTGACCTAGGCAGTCACCTAGGGCACTAGCATTTGAGGGGGCGGCATTTCGGGTCCTTCGGCGGTGACGGCGGCTACCCCGGTCGTCGTTGGCATTTAGGCGGAGGGACCTGGGGTAGGGGGGCGTGGGGAGGGCCGCCTGCAGCAAGTAACGGGGGCGCGGCACGCAGGGGAACTGCTCCCCACCCCAGCTCACCTCTGCTCCGCCTCCTCCCCTGAGCACGCCGCCCCGCTCTGCTTCTCTCCCTCCCAGGCTTGCGGGGCCAATCAGCTGATTGGCCCCGCAAGCCTGGGAGGCGGGAGAAGTGGAGCGGCGATGGCGTGCTCGGGGAGGAGGCGGAGCAGAGGTGAGCTGGGGCGGGGAGCTGCCGCACAGCTCCCTGGGCCAGGGGGAAGCTGCCGCGGGGGGAGGGCCTCAGGGCGGAGGGAGGGGAGCGGGCGCAGGGGGGGCGCCTTAGGGTGCGGAGGGCGGAGAGCTGCCGCAGGGCTCGGGGGCAGGGCGCAAGGTGGAAGTTTCTTCTAGGGCGCGAAACATCCTTGCACCCGCCCTGCATACTATTCTTCCTTCTCTGCCCTGCAGTATGGGATAGGGATAGGGGGAGATCTGGAAATATCCAGTCTTCAGTCAGCCTTCAGAATCTTCTCATAAGACCAATGAGCTGAGTTCAGTGAGCTCAAACTCAATGTGTTTTATGAGCTCTTCCCTCGTCTTTCTGAACATCTGCTCCATTTTCCTTTAAGATCTCAGTATCCTAGGATAACTCAGATATCCCTGTCTCACCTCCCACCCACCCCCAACCATGAAACATCTCTCTTGTTATCCAAGCCATACATATTTCTACCCATAATGCTTACTGCTATACTCAGCCACCCAATCAACCTCCAGTCAGAGAAGGTGCTTTTCTTCAAGGCTGGTGTTTTTATTTACAAGGCTGTCTCAATTCAGGCGAAAGTGTTTGCAGCACTCAGCACTGTTCAAATTACTTTCAAAAATGTAATTTTTGCAGATCCCTGTACCCAAAAAGTCACTGTCAGTTGCATGTTCTTGCTCACTGTCTCAGGAAGAGATGGACAGTAACCAGAACCCTGTGCAAATTCACAGGGAATAAATTGTGGTGATAAAAAAGAGATTTTCAGAGGCCAATGTTTTGATGATTTGGTGATACCCTCTAGGGAAAAGGGATGAACTAGATGGCCTAATAATGGAGCCAGTCAGGAATCTTCTGACAATGTTTTTTCATCAGAAAATGCTGATTTATTGAAAACAAAACTGTTTGCAAGGAAGTGTTGGTTTGGATGAACCTCCCAATTTGAAAATTTTTTTGACAAAAATGTTTTGAAATTGTCAAAGCATCCCGTTTTGACATTTTAAAAATGAACATTTTAATTTTCTCATTCAAAATAACTTTTTGTTTTAAATTGTAGGTAGATTATTCTAAATAACAATAACAAGGGTTAACAAATTACAAAGATCAAAATCAAAGCAAACTCATTTGAAATTATCAAAACAGAACTTTTTGATTGACCCAATCCAAGAAGTTTTCGACTTATCAGTTCATGAGCATTTACAAGATTTCAACTTGTTCTGATTTGAGAGAGAAAATTTCCCACACAGCTTTATCTAATGCGTCTTTTTCATGCCTAATGTCTATGGATCTATTTGGCAGTTCTCAGTAAAACCCCATAGCATGATCAGATCACTGATATTTAGAATACTTCCTATGATCCGCCCCTTTGATGGATATTCTGCTTTCCCAGGTGATAAAAGTTTTCATTGAATGAATGACTTAGCAGTTTCATTGAAAAAAAAGTCATGTGCTGAAAAATGCCTTTTCAAGTACATCTAGCTGTTTTCTACTAGCAAATGTTTACATTAAAATGGTGGGCTTCTATTGTGGAACATAAGTGAAAATGACAAAAGCATGTCCTGTGTATGAGAATTGTGCTTGGGGAACTGCAACAGCTAAATATGGAGCTGGACCACTGTAGGACAAAGCCCCTGTGCTCTTGCTTGACTTATGATCATGGCAAGCGGGAGGCTTTTAGATGTAACATAGAGAACAACATAGGAAACATCTGCCCATCTTCCTCACTCAAAGACCCTACAGTCCAATCTTTCTCCTCCTCCAGTCAGTGCTGAGCCTGTGATCTGAGCTGCCAGTGAGTCTTGATGTATTCTCTCTTACCCCTCAGTGAAGAGCCTCTGGCCAGTTAAAAAATAAAGACATTTCTCATTTACAACGTAGCAGTTAAATTGCGGACAGGGAACAATAGAGTCCTTGGCAAATGCTGGCACTAAACTTTTAGATCAGGATAACTAATTTTATGATAAAACACGTTTGCCCTTCTCCATGAGCATGCCAGGCGTTGAGTGGATCATGCCACCTCTTGGGTGTTGAGTGCCTTCAACTCCCATGGAAGTCAATAGCAGTCAAAGACACTCAGCACCTTGCAGGAAGCTCTGAAGACTTCACAGGATCATGCCCCCTAAGAGAGACATAAGTAAATCTCCTTGCTTTGAATCATCAGGTAGTGATATGCCAGAGGCAGGATATGCTGTGTTTGATGACCAAAGGGTCGGAACCAGCAGATCCTTCTCTTTGTTCCTCTCTCTGACTTTAATAAGAAATTTTGTAGTACCATTATCCAGGCCTCTCAACCTGCTGTGGCCCAAAAATGGGACATAGTATGTGATAGAGACTTAAAATGAGGGGGGCACACTCAAAAATTATTCATGCAAGAAATTTAAAATTCCTGTGGGTTTCCTTCCTCTAGCATAAGTCACTCTCCCTGTAGCCTCAACTCCATGATGCTGCATTTCTCTTGTCAATAATTTTGAACAATAAAAGTGTGTGTGGAGGGGCGGTGTTAAAATTTGTGTAGAACATAGGTTACTCTGAGACAGAAAAATGAATGTTATCTTTCAAAATGAAGGACAGTTGAGATCCGTGCCACTAGCTATGTCCCTAGCAACCTCAGCCTCCCATAATTTTTACAAGTGCAAGGTCATGCATTTAGGGATTAATAACAAGAATTTTTGTTATAAGCTGGGGACTCATCAGTTGGAAATAACAAAGGAGGAGAAGGACCTCGGAATATTGGTTGATCACAGGATGACTATAAGCCGCCAATATGATATTGCCATGAAGAAAGCTAATGCAGTCTTGGGATGCATCAGGTAAGGCATTTCCAGTAGAGATAAGGAGGCATTGGTACCGTTATACGAGGCACTGGTGAGACCTCATCTGGAATGCTGTGTGCAGTTCTGGTCTCCCATGTTTAAGAAGGATGAATTCAAACTGGAACAGGTACAGAGAAGGCCTACTAGGATGATCCGAGAAATGGAAAACCTGTCTTATGAAAGGAGACTCAAAAAGCCTGGCTTGTTTAGCCTAACCAAAGAAGGCTGAGGGGAGATATGATTGCTCTATATAAATATATCAGAGGGATAAATACCAAGGAGGGAGAGGAATTATTTAAGTTCAGTATCAATGTGGACACAAGAACAAATGGATATAAACTGGCCATCAGGAAGTTTAGACTTGAAATTCGATGAAGGTTTCTAGCCATCAGAGGAGTGAAGTTATTTAGTTGGGTTTGGTCCTGCTTTGAGCAGGGGGTTGGACTAGATGACCTCCTGAGGTCCCTTCCAACCCTGATATTCTATGATTCTATGATTCTAAGTTCTGGAACAGCCTTCCAAAGGGAGCAGTGAGGGCAAAAGACATATCTGGCTTCAAGACTAAGCTTGATAAGTTTATGGAGGGGATGGTATGATGGGATAGCCTAATTTTGGCAATTAATTGATCTTTGACTATTAGCGGTAAATATGCCCAATGGCCTGTGATGGGATGTTAGATAGGGTGGAATGAGTTACTACAGAGAAGTCTTTCCTGGGTGTCTGGCTGGTGAGTCTTGCCCACATGCTCAGGGTTTAGCTGATCACCATATTTGGGGTCAGGAATGAATTTTCCTCCAGGGTAGGTTGGCAGAGGCCCTGGGCTTTTTTTTGCCTTCCTCTGCAGCATGGGGCACGGGTGACTTGCTGGACGATTCTCTGCACCTTGAAGTCTTTAAACCATGATTTGAGGACTTCAATAGCTCAGACATAGGTTAGGGGTTTATTACAGGAGTGGGTGGGTGAGATTCTGTGGCTGCGTTGTGCAGGAGGTCAGACTAGATGATCATAATGGTTCCTTCTGACCTTAAAGTCTATGACTCTAATAATAACCCCCTTTGACTTTTCTTATAAAAAAGCGACCACCTCTCTTGGGGACTTGGAATCGTGGTGGTCTATTTAACCACAAGTAAATTACTAAATAAAAAAAACCTCTTCTCCTCTGAGTTGCTCGGGTCTGTCAAATGTTGGGTTTTCTGGATGAAAATTGTGGGTGTGTGTATATATATACACACGTGCGTGCACACTATTTAAAAAAAAAAAAGGAAGAAGCAGCATAACGTTGGCCATGCTCCAAATCATGTTGAACATGCCACCTGGAAGAAACAGAGACATCTGGAAAATCATTCCACAATCTCTGAGGAAATTACAGGAGAAATACAGGATGATTGGAAGACCAGCCCTTTGTGGAACCCTTTCTTTATCAGCCAATTTCACTTTAAATTCGTTTTTTCATTGTTTTTTTCCTAAGTAGCATATGTTCAGGACTTTAATAAGAACTCTTTGGGTTCTGGGGGTTTGTTTATTTATTTTCTTTGCAAAGGGGAAAAGTTTTGAAGGAAATGAGAGAATGCCAGGCAGAAAAAACCCCAGAAGAAATATCCTATAGTGCTATAGCTAGACAGAGAGAGAGAGAGAGAGAGAGAGAGTACTTCAGGATATTTCTTCCGATTTTTTTTATTATGTGACATTCTCTCATTTTACAGATATCTGTATATATGAAAATCATAGACCAGATTGTTCCCTCATGCCACATAGCGATACAGGGCGATGAGGCTCTCCCCACTGCATGGCTGCATAAGACCAACCTGGACTGCAGCAGCTCTGGGCACAGCAGAAGGGCTACTTGGCTGATACTCCCCACTGCAAGCAAGTGAGCAGGGACAAGATGGGGAGTAGGCAGAGATATGCTAGGTAGGAACCTGTCAGTAGAACCATGGCTCCTGTCTCTTGCAAAAGGCTGGCTATCCAGGGCTGTGTGGGGCTAGTGGGAAAGCAGACCTCTGGAGGAAGTGGGCTTTGGCTGGATGCCTCATACTCAGGGCTATTCTGTTCTGTTTGGGTTCTTATGCTGTGCCCATCCCCACTGCATCTGAGCTCCTAGAGCCTCAGTGTAGCCCTCTATCATTGCTTTTGGGAAAGGAAAGCAAGATCGAGATACTTACATGATAGGCCCTGATCTTTCTGTCATGCCAGCAGAAATCTGGAATAACTCCCCTAGAGTGAATGGTGTAACAGTGAGAGCAGAGCAGGCCCTGTAGTGTCATCCAAATGCAGTGCTCTTTGATGGTTGGTTTTCTTAGTTGAGGGACTGGGTGCAGCAGTGTGGGTGGTGGTGGTGGGGAGATGGATATTTTCCCTGGTTCGTAAACATCTTGAGCTTTTGGAAGCTTTTCAGCAGATCCTATTCTGGCAGAGTATTTATGAGCCAGCCACCTGCATCTGTTTTCTTTGTTTATTAGAGTAAGCTCCAAAGATGAGAAGATACAGGTGGAAGCTTAAAGCCCCCCTTCCTGCCCGCCTCCCCTTGTGTGTTTTAATCCTAATCTGTATCAACAAAGATGAGTCGCTTCTTTAACACACACACAAAATGATATTGACACTGAGGAGAAACGATGAGCTTGGATTCCATAATCAATCGCTGAGAAATTCATTAGCGCCAGCACAGACCTTATGAGCAGGAGGAGCCATCCCCACGGCCCTGCCTGATTCAGACGAGCTTCATGAACAGCCGTTCTCTTCCATTACACAGGGCTCTTTGCTTTGCCTAGGAACATACCATTATATGCCTCTGCCTCAAGGAAGAAAAAACCCAGGGGCTCAAAGTCTGAAAATTTCTCTTCACTGCTTACTGCCTTTCTCCCATTGTCTTTCAGCTGAGACATAAACCAGACATCCTGACCACTCTGTGGTCATTAAAGATCCCATGGCCTTTTTCATGAAGGTGTAGCTTCAACCTCCTGCCATTGGCTTGTGTTATAACCTTTCTCTGGTAGACTGAAAAACTTATTGTTAAATATTTGTTGCCCATGTAGATACTGATTGACTGTAACAGGAGTGAAAGTAACTTAAAAGTCTTACTGGTACGGGGGCCTGGCTCTGGGCCCCTGGAAGGGGCAGGGCATCGGGCAGAAGGGGCGGGGCTGAGGGCCAGCCTCCCCCAGCCAGCTCTTCAGCACCACCCGGGGCTCCGGCGGCGATTTAAAGGGCCCGGGGCCCCGGCTGCTGCTGCTGTGGTAGTGGCGGGAGCCCTGGGCCCTTTTAAATCACCGGGCCCCACAGCAGCTTCCCCTTCCCCCCACCTCCCGCAGCGGCCCGGGGGGTGGGGCTAAAGGGTCAGCAACATTAAAGTGCTGTTGTGGCTGCAGCAGCGCTTCAGCATCGGCTGTGTGCGGGCCCGTACCGGCGGCCAGTTCTTACCGGTACGCCGTACCAGCCCACTTTCACCTCTGGGCTGTAATCAAGTCCCCCTTAACCGTCTCTTTGTTAAGCTCAATAGATTGAACTCCTTACGTCTATCACGATAAGGTATGTTTTCTAAGCCTTTAAGCATTCTCGTGTGTCTTCTCTGAACCCGCTCCAGTTTCTTAATACCCCTCTTGAATTGTGGACACCAAAACCGAACACAGTATTTCAGCAGTGATAACAGCAGTGCCAAATATAGAGGTAAAATAACCTCTCCACTCCTATTGGAGATTCCTCTGTTTATGCATCCCAGGATGCACAGGGCTCTCGGCCCCCCGCGGCGCCGCGCGCAGCGCGCCCCGCGCCGCCCGCCCGGTCCCCTCCCTCCTCCGCTCCTTCTCTCCGGGAGGGGGGGCCCGGGGGGGGCCCGCCGCGCCGCATGCGGCATGCCTGCGGCAGGTCCACGGGAGAGCCGGACGGACCTGCTGCATGCCTGGGCGGGAGAGCAACCGGAGAGCGGGGCGGGACCGCCCCCGCGCGCGGGCGCGCAGGCGCAGGTCTCCCCCCTCCCCCGCTCCTGTGACAGGCATGGGCATGCGCCCAATGACCCCCCCCCCAGCGCCCGCCAGCGGGCGCTTGGCCCGCTGGTGCCTAGAGCCGCCCCTGCCAGGATGACATTAACTCTTTTGAGCATGGCATCACATTGGGAACTCATCATTCTTAGGAATCTCTTCAACTCTAAGTTCTACAAAATAGCATTGGGGTGCCTTCACCACGCACACAGTTTTTCGGGAGTATCTTTTGCCTACATTAAGCATCGAGGTCTAATCTGAGATACATTTGAATTTGTTTCTGTGCAGCTCCTTTCCTTAAAGTATCTCAAAGCTCTATATAAAGTCTGGCTGCTGGACAGGCGGTGACTAGGTTGGGAAAATATGCCAATCACTATATGCTGAAACATTTGTCTACACACCACCTTGAACACTGGAAGCTGCTTTACTGAACTAGGGAATAATGACTGGGACAATAGGGCTCTGAGTCCTTTTGAAAAGTGCCGTGGGACGTTTTATCTTCCAGCTGGAGAGCCTACAGAGACAAGCAGAAGGATACTGGCTTGCCTTTGGTCTGAGCCCATTTAACATAATTCTGGCCACCAAGGTACTAATTCCTTTTGATAAAGCTCTTTTCTTCTCTTCCTCTTCCTTGACCTTGCCATTCAGCTCCCTGTGAAGTAATGTGAAAGCATCTGTTGTCTCTTTTGTTTAATTTGTAAATATGCTCCCAGAGGGATGGAAAAGCACATGTAAGGCTGAGAGTCTACCACAATGTCGGTCATCAGAACCTAAGTCATAAACGCCTGTTCATGCCCTGTGGGAAAGGCCCTTCATCCTTAGAGAAATGTACCCACTGTACATCAGTTGGCCTGTGGCCAAACCTAGAGAAAAAATTGGCTTATGACATTTCTCCAGATGTGGAGAGTGTGTGTGTGTTTCCTGCGATGCCCATGGCAATCCAGCCACAGTGGGCCCAGTGTATCTCCACATAGCTTGAATGAGGTCAGGAGAGTTACAGCGGGGACAAATTTGACTCAGTACATTTTACATGAGATAGGCATCTCATGTGTATCTAATCTATTTGCTCAGGTCTTTGCAGATGAATAATGTATGCAATTGATAATATTGAGCCAGATCCTGAGGTTATTGTTTGGTTTTTTTTACTCAGTTCTTGCAGAGGCAAAATTCTCTCTAATTTAAAAGGGAGTTTTGCCCAAGTGAGAAAATAAAAAGTCAACTCAAAGTAAAGTAAAAAAAAAAGAAAAGAAAAAAAACCAACAGCAACAACAGTGCAAGAAAAGTTAAAGAGTGTAATAAAAAAAGGAAAAAGAAGCCCAAAAAGCCAAAAACTCCAAAAAAAAAAAAAAATGTTTTTTAATACACAGGAACAGCAGAAAGCCACAAACAACCCATGGGACGATGAAAAAAAAAAAAAAAAAGGAAATAAGATAAATAAAAAATGGAGAAACTAAAATGGATTCTTTTGCTTCAGTCTTCACGGCTGAGGATGTTAGGAGATTCCCAAACCTGAGCTGAGCTTTTGTGGTGACAAATCTGAGGAACTGTCACAGATTGAAGTCAGTCTAGAGGAGTTTTTGAATTAATTGATAAACTAAACATTAACAAACAACACCCAGACCAGATGGCATTCACACCAGAGTTCTGAAAGAACTCAAATGGAATGTGAAGAAACTATTAACAAGGTTTGTAAACCTGTCCTAAATTTCGCTTCGTACCCATGAATGAAGTTTAGCTAATGTAACGCCAATATTTAAAAGGGCTCTAGGGGTGATCCTGGTAATTACAGACGGTAAGTCTGAATAAAACATAGAAAAAAACAAAAAAAAATTGAGCAATAGTCAACATGGTTTCTGTAAGGGGAAATCAATACTAAATCTCTATTATTATCTTTGAAGAGGTCAACAACAAGTGATGACAGGGGGGGGATCGAGAGATAGTGTGTACTTAGATTCCAGAAAGCCTGACAAAGGTCCCCTCACCAAAGGCTCTACGTAAAATGTAATTGTCATGATAAAAGGAAAAGGTCCTTTTCATGGATTGAGAACTGGTTAAAGGACAGGAACAAGGGGTAGGAATTAATGGTAAATTCTCAGAATGGAGGAGGGTAACTAGGTGTTCCCCAAGGGTCAGTCCTAGGACCAATCCTATTCAATTGGGTAAACAGTGAGGTGGCAAAGTTTGCAGATGACACTAAACTACTCAAAAAATAACCCCAACTATACATACACATGGGGGGGGGCTTTAAGCTACAACGAGTCAAAAAAAGATCTTGGGAGTTATCGTGGATAGTCTCTGAAGAGATGCACGCAGTGTGCAGAGCGCGTCAAAAAGCAATATATTTATTATATATATATAATCCATGTACGCCCACATCTACTACTACTGTGATGTGATGGTCTCTCAAAAAAAAAAAAGATATTTCTACACTAAAAAAGGTAAAGAAAAAGAAAAACTAAAATGATTAGGGGTTTAGAGAGGGTCCTATATGAAAGAAGAAAAAAGAGGCTAGACTTCAGTTTGAAAAAGAGAGAGACTAGGGGGACACAGGGTCAAAAAAAAAAAAAAAATTAAAAGGCAAAAAAAAAAAAAAAAAAGGAAGTTCTTCTTTCAGTCAACGTGTGGTCAACTTGAACTCTGGAGGTTGAGAAGGCTGTGAAGACTATAACAAATAATGTTTAAAAGGGGACTGGATATTCATGGTGGCTAAGTCCATAAATGGCTATTAGCAGGATGGGTAAGAATGGTGTCCCTAGCCTCTGTCTGTCAGAGGATGAGAGAGATCACTTGATCATTGCCTGTTAGTTTCTCCTCAGGGCACACTGGCATTGGCCACTGTCGTAGACAGATACTGGGGCTATGGGACCTTTGGTCTTACCTGCACGGCCTTTCTTATGTTCTTAAGTAAAAGGGAGTTTTGCCTTGAGTAAAGGCCTCACAATTTGACCCATTATTATTAATTGTCATTCAGCCAGATCCTGAGAAGCTAGCACCCCCAAAATCCCACTGACTTCAGCAGCAATTGCAGATTCTCAGCACCTTTCAGGATTTAGCCCACAACTTCTCTCTCCCTGCTGAAGAGATGGCTCATCCAGCGACTGTGTAACTTGTGACTCAACTTCTCTGCTCTCTGCGTGCCTTCAAGCCTAACAAAAAAAAACACACAAAAAAAGCAAGTCTTCAGCTGGCAGTGCATAGACACTGAAACTATGGGAGCATGTGACGGAGTGTATTATATTGCCTGCGTCACCACTCACCAGCAGAATTCCAGATCCAGGGTCTTCCCTGCTAGTGGTAGCCTAAGAGGCAGAGAGAGCAGAGTTTGCTTTTCAACTCTTAGGCTGAGTGTGAGGCATTAGAAGTTAGACAACAAGTCTAAAATGACCCTATTTCTTTGCAAGTCATCAGTAGGAAATCAATGTAGAACCTCAGAGATATTTTTCTGGCTATACCAGACTTTATTAGGAACACTTAGCACTGATAGGTCTTTACACACAGTGAGTTCCTCCCAGGTACAACGTTTTTATGTCAATCGGGTTGTGGGGATAACGTGGTCCCTTCGTTAATTAACCCTCACGCCACCATTTTGAGTCAGGTATTATATTATTATTCCTATTTTGCGGACGGGGAAGCGGAGTCAAAGAGATGTGAAGCAACTTGCCCAAGGTCAGACAGCAGCCTTGTGGCGGGAGCTGGTCTTCGAACTCTGGAGTTCTAGCCCCAAACTCAATCCATTCGATCCCCTTGCCTCTGACTTTCATTACCCATCTCTCTCCCAAAATATGTCACCTGCCAATCTCCCTGTGCCAGTGTAAACTGGGGCATCACTACTGACTTCAGAGGAGCTACACTGAACTACCCCAGCTGAATGTTGTGGCATGAAACCTCCATGTCCTCTCATGCCAGCAACACATGGAAATTGTGCCACAATGTTCGGCCCTTCTATGAATGCATTGATAGACCAAGATAAAGATTCCATTATGTCCTACTTCTCTAAATGGGCTGAGTGACCTAACGGAGGTTAATCCTTATTCCCTGTTTAACAACATTGTAGAATGATCCAGGAGGCTTCAAACGCCCCTGATTCTTCTTGATAGTAATTTCTGAACCCCTCTGAATTCTTCCAGCTGGCTTTGTGCATGGCTATTTACACTTTACTTCTACCCTCCTCCACCCCCAACGCCCCTGGCCCCTGCCTCTGCCTTGCCAAGAATTTTCTCCACTGTTATTATTTGTGAAGCATGAAGAGAGTGATGACAAGCGAGGGATGTCATTAAACCATGCCGAGAGGAGATGTCATCCTCCATGCAAACATCTTCCTGACACTCCACTTTCAAACGATTTCAAAAACTGCACTCAGATGATTTCAGGTTGGGTAGGCCTGTCAGTTCTGATGGGGCCCAAGCGTGTTCCTGGGTGCAGGAGACAGCTCCGTTGCTCTTCATCTGGCTGCTACATGCATACACACACACACACACTCACTCACTCACTCACAACCACACCTGATTATTTCCGTGCCAGCCCAAGACAGATATCCTTGAAACGAGGTTGGGAGACTCAAACTTTAGCTGGGAGTGAAAGCTTTAACATTTAGAGGTTTCTTATGTAATGCAAATGAACCAGAGAAGTGGAAGGCATCCCAAATGCCACTCAATGCATTTATAAAAAGATAAGGTGAATGTGTCCTATGCTACCATATCAATTCATTACCAAGTGTCAAGTAAGAGCCTGGAAGCTTGATTGGTTGATGAAATCACATGACCTAAGTGTTATCTTGCAAGAACACATGAAATTATTAAGCCTGAGCAGCCAGAATGTATAAATATACTGACAATTTCTGCTAATAACCAATCAAAGTCCAGGATTTCTTTGTTTTCCTTTATAATAAAAGCATTTTTATCTAATTTCTAATTCAAGGGATTTTGCCACTTAATATATTTATATTATTTACTCCAATATCTATTTGAAGTGCTTTGTTTATGTATTATTCATTTGATCTTTGTTTTCAGTCTCCATTGTTAACCTCAAATGCAATTTTAATAGCCTCCAGGTCAGAGATCAGGGAAGCAGGCACTTTGATGCTGTGTTAATTCACTGACAAAAGGACGTGAAGTTTGCATGAATAAGGAAGCTTTTAAAAACACAATTTCAAATCAGCACCCCCAGGACTGAGCTGCATAAGAGCTGGTGTATGCAAAAATGTAATGTAGACAAAAAATTCCCTAATGCTTTTGAACAGCATTGGAGAAGAAAATGTATTGATATTGATAGCCTATGCCTAGGGCATGAGCCAGCATCCACTGAGATCCGTGGAAAGATTCCCAGTGACTTCAGTGGGCATCAGATAAGGTATTTCGGGCACGTTCCATTTGAGAATCTCAACAGGACTATTTCCATGAGTAAAGGTAAGCAGTGCATAGATGCTTGTAGGATCATGGACTTGATAAGTACATGGGACACTGGGCACTACAATGGGTATTTTCTACCAGGCTTCTCTGGTACATTGAGCAGTGCAGGATAACCAGGACCTTATGCAAGGTTTATGTAACACGTAGCTTTTGTGTGTCCTGTCAGGTTCATCACATGATGATAACCTTGTTCTGTGACCAACTAATGGATTTACTGCAAAATCAGAGACCTAGGGGTTTGGTGCGGATGGAAAGGACCCAGGTTCAGTCCCCACAACAGATATTTTATTTTATTTTATTTTAGCTAGATTCACCTAGTATGTTTTGCAGCAGTTGAGGAGTTTAAAAAGGTGTAGGGATTTTTATTTCAGCCTTGTAAAATCCTTGTGGATGTTACTGGTGTTTCTAGATAACAGCACAGCTGCAGCTCTCTTACCAATGAAGAAATATGCTTGGCCATGAGGAAAGCTCATGTAGTCTGTGTAGGAGGGAGTAATGCGGCAAACAATGCTAACTTGAGCGTACAACTGCTGCCCATTGGGAAGTTGGCCTGGGCAGTTAGTGGAAGTATAAAGTGATCAAAGGAGAAGAGCGTTGAAAGTGACAAGCAGCAGATGTAAATAGAGTTAATTTTGTGTGATAACTCACAAAATTCCATTTTAATGAATGTCGCTCTCTGTTCTCCATGAGATGAGGCACTGCTAAATGAGAGAGAGTGAGATGGAGGGTCCAAAAATAGCGAGGTGAAGACAGAGGCTGCTGAGAAGCAGCAGCCGCAGCAATCACACAGAGCATATTTATATCAACAGACCCATGAGCTAACCATCCAACATCAGGTTACACAGGTGACTGGCATTCCAATAATACCTAAGATACTTGTGGAAGTCTGTACAGAATTTTTTTAAAAAAGGAAGGACATGAGAAGTAAATTATGGGTCTCACATTTCAAAAAGAACCCTAGCAGAGGCCAGGTGAAATAAATAGATTTATGGTGCTGGTACGTAACAGTGGGTACCACAGTGGCTTGCTTTCTTCTTTTCTTTCTTTCTCCTTTTCCTGCCCCTGCTTCTCTCTCTTGTATCTATTCCCCTTCAGTTCAAAAATTCAGTCTTTTCATTAGCTTGGAACCAAAACTTCAGTGGAGAGGGTGTGTATTTTCCCTAAATTAATCACTGGCACAGGACTAGGGTTATACTTCAGATGACACTGTTTATCATAAGTTTTTCTGTCTGGTGGCATAAAACTTTCCTCGGGAAAATCCCTGGCGGTTTTTGTGATTATTCTCTGCTCAGAAGTGAATTGTTCTCAGAAATTTGAAGTATATCTATTGAGTTGTTTTGGAGTTTCTCATTGAACTCAAACTGTGGATTCCTGTGTCTTCAGAGCCAAAGGTCCAGACTTCTGTTCCCTTTGCTGTATATGTGCAGCCTGGCTGATGGTTATCTCTGTTTAAGTCTGTGACCAGCGATTCATTACCTACCTGAAAGAGAAATAGGAATGTAGGAAACCCATGGTCCAGCTATTCCAGTATCCCATCTTTGAGAATAGTCAGTTTCAGATCCTTCAGAGGTCCATAGATAACTTTGAAACAACATGTCTCTGGGGGGAAGTATCTTACTGACCCTATTGGAGAATTCTGGCTAAAAAATATGAATTATATTCAAGCCATGTTGCGTAAACATCAAGAGATATTGCTTAAATATCCATAATTGGCTGCCAGCTGGTTTAACTTAGTGCAGAGACCCACAAAGAGGCAATAAGTAGCTGAAGTTTGTCTCCATTGACTTCTGGAGTTAAGGTCTTCTGAACAGATGGACAAAGCTCAAAAGGCTTAGGGGAGAGAGGGTGCAGAAACAATCTATTTGTATTCAGACACCCTCAGACTACAGAATCTGAATTCAAACCTGGATAGCAACGCCCATCCTGGGTTCAGAATTCAAGTCCTGTTCAGATAACCATATAGAGGTTTAGAAGTGAAATCCAGGCCCTATCCAAGTCAAAAGGAGTTTTTCCATTGACTTCACTGAGACCTGGACTTCCCACAGATGTATAGCTAAACTACTGTATTAGAAATCTTTCAAATTGGGATGGAAACAATGTGAGAAATAGCTTCTTCACTAGATTTCCGATACTTCCTGTCCCATTAGCAAAAACATGGGAAGATTTTCTCATGCAACAGTGGTCACCATCCCAGAGTCATCTTTTGTCTGCAGTGGTATCTGAAATTACCACGCTTTCCCCCCACCTATAGTTAGGACAGGAGGAGTCTGTGTCCTATACAGGCAAATGTCATATTAAGGGAATCTGATGTATCTCAGCTATTTTAGTTCCAGTGGTGGTATGAAATTTCAGAACCTCAAGAAAATATCTGGTTCTGAAAATGTGTAGGGAGCAGAACTGGTCAGAAAATGGTGGTGGAGGGTGTGAAACATCAACAATTTTGGAGTAAAGCAGACACTTCCCTCAAAAAAAATTATTGTCAAAAACCTAATGTTCCATTACAAAAAATTAAAAGTTCACTCAGTCCTAGGAGGAGAGGTTAGATTATTTTAATGGGTTCAGTCAACCCTCTAGTTGTGGCCAGTCATCAATTCTATTAACAGGAGTGAGACACATTCTTCTGCAAGATGAAAGGAAAAAGGGAAATCAGCAGATTTTTGAGGCACTGAATGAATGGGTAGCTTCTTCCCTTCCCCCTGTATCTGCCCCTTGCCCAGGTTTGAAAAGTGTGACTGCATGTAGTGAAGGTATCCTGCTGAGTTGGAAGGGAGATGCAGGAGGGGGAAGGAGAAACAGAAAGAAAAAGAAAATTCCACTTGATTAGCCTGTTAGCGCTGGTTGGATGTGACAACTCTTTGAATATGGATGAAGCCTACAAGAGGGATGATCTGCCAGCAGTAGTTTTTACCAAGGAAGTAAGTGATACGGGAGGTTAAAGGTCACCTGCCTTGCAGGCTAATGAAGGAATTCTAGGAGACAGAGCATTTCCATCTGATTAATACAAGGCTGTAATTCATGCCCTTCCCACCCTCACATCTTAACCATTCTCATTTTCAAAATCAGACCGAGGCCCTGGTTGTTATTGCAAGTGGGATGTGAATGAGAACATCCTAAGAAGAGATTCTCCCTTTGTAGGTATTATTTTGCCCAGTAACTTGTGCCACTTTTACCCTCCAGCACAGAGTCTGAAGGAAAAACAACCCAACATCTCCTGTCCCTGCGGACACTCTTCCAATTGTGCTGTTCGTTCAAGGTCAGCTCTGATTTTCAGCATGTCAGGGAAATAAATGTTGTTGTGGTTAGAATGGGTTGATCAAACAGGCACGTATAAGCATACATCTGCAGAGGGGGGCAGCAGGAAATGCTTTATCCTTAAAGGTAAAGATGGGTTGGTGAACACACAGAAAATAACCCAAGAATTCTCGGTACACTCTCTGTAGACAGGGACCACTGGGAGCATGCCGTCAGGAAGGCAGGTTCTATGTTGAGCATGGTGTATCGTGTTTGCTATTGAACAGCTCATCAAGAGGACAGTCATCTAGTCCAGTCTCCTGCACTCATGGTTGCCCTTTAGGACTCCATCCTGCTCCCATTGAAGTCAATGAAGGCAAGAATGGCTCTCTAATTGGCAGTATGGGCAGAGGCTTGAAAGCAGAACCAGAGGGTAGGGAGTGGCAGTTTGGGGTCTGCCGACTGATGGCCAGACACTAGAGTGGAATGGAACATGTGACAGTATACCCCATCCAGTAGGCAATATCGGCCCCACCCTGCAATCTTTTAGACAGACACAACTCCCACTGAAGTTGGTGCACAACAGCAAAATGAGGCCTGGAGCACAAGCGTGTGACTGCACATTAGTGAATCTAAGAGCTGAACTGGTGACCCAATGGAGCATGGACATCAGGACTTTCCGCTGAGCCAAAAGGGACTTAGCCTGTCTCAGCTGGAAATCACTCTTTGTAAGAGCAGACCCTCGGTTGGTGTAAATCGGTGCAATTCCACTGACTTCAATGGACCTACATGTAGTATCTAGGTGAAGATCAGGTCCAGATATTTTACAGCAGGGCCAAAGGCTTTGACTGACTTCTGTGCAGTAAGTATGAGTATTTACCCAGCATTTCTGAATGTGATACAGATACAATCAATGAGGGGCTATGAAGGGTGGAATTTGGTGAATGAGTCTGATGAGCATGAGCCTGCAATGAAATCCATGCAGCAATATATTTCGACTGGAGATGAGGATAAAGTGTTTTCCCCTGTACTGAAACAGAGAGATGCTGGAACTTTTCCAGTGTTGAGCTATCGCTCAAAAACTTTGCTAGACCATCAATTGAAACTGCACAACTGAGAAAAGATGCATACACTGAGCACAGTAGTCCCAGGGTGACAACTGCACATGGATAGTTAAGGGGTTGTAGTGATGTGATGCATCTATCCCAGGGTGCTGTGGATAAAGCGTTCTTCCCCGGCTCCCTTTGAAAGGGGAAGAAAGATGCCTAAAATTCCTTATCCTAGCCAAAGTTGACTGAAAGGAGCTCTGTGCTTTTCTGCTGAAACTGGGTATAATTTAGTCTCCTTGTATAACATTTTATCTGGCCTGCACTTTCAAAGATACTGTAGCAGAATTTATTAACAGAATTTACACTCCACTGGCGTGAAGACTTTACTCACCATCTGATAAAGGCAAAAGCTGGAACAGGGTTATATACTAGCTTTTTAATTGATTTGATCTTTTGTATTTTTAACCCCTTTTCAGTGTGTGTGCTTATGTAAGTAAACATGTGGCTATGCATACCGCAATTGTTCTAATTTATCACTGTATTTCAAGGGCCTGATTATTAAAAAAAAAATCAGGTGTACAATTGTGTGTAGAAAAACTGTGCTCACAATTGCACATCTAATTGGAGGTGACATGATTCTGTGTGCAAAGTGGGAATTTGCATGTTTAAATTTTAATGACAATGGTTTAAATTTGTGTGTACAGTCGAAGTCCTCTGCTTGCAGAAATTACATGTGCAATGTGCTGCCGTGGACCTAACACTTAGAAAATCAGGTCCTAATTTCCTGTGTAGTGTCCCGAGAACTTTGAGGAAAGAACTTTACAAAACAATTGGTATTATTAATACCAAAACCAAATCCAAATCCCTAGATCTCAAACATTCTAGGACACTGGGATTCTGGCATGAAGTACTGAACCCATTTTTGTTTTTACTTGTGTATGTGCGTAATATGTAGACACAGACACAGGACTAGATTCTGCCACCCTTTCTTACATTGAGTAGTACCTTACCCTGTAAATGGTTCTATTGAAATCAATGGGCTCGCCTAATAACTAAAGTACTGCTCAGTAGATGAGTATGGGTATCAGAATGTGGTCCGTGGGTTTTCAAATGTGCTCAGCACCTACAGCTCCCACTGAAGTCAATGAAAGTTGTGGATGCTCAGCACCTTTTAAAACTAGGCATGTCGATTGATCAGGCATGTAGGTAGATGATAGATGGACATGCATAAGATGAAGAACACTATGAACAGTTCTATTTATCAGTTTCTTTCCACATACAAGCCTACAATTTGTCATAACAGATGGGACCAATGATCCATCCAATCCAGTATCTTGCCTCCAGCAGTGGTCTGTGCCTGGTGCTTAAGAGGAATGAGAGAACCCACCCATATAGCACCTGGACAACTGTGCAGTAATGAAGCTGGGCGGGGAATTCCATCCCAGACCCGGCGGTGGTCCTCTCATGTCCTGAGGGGAAGAACACCTGGGCCTGGCTCTCGGCTGGTGTAAATCATCGTGTTCCATTGAAGTCAATGTAGTAATGTTGATTTACACCAGCCGAGGATTCGTCCCTCTTTTAGTTTTTAGGGAGCATAAACTGCAGGACATCCTTGGTCTGTAATGCAGAATGAGGCCCTGCTCCTCACCCCAGCACATCCAGAGCAAACTTGTTTGTCTTGATGACTCATAACCAAACCCTTTGATCTCCACACAGTTGTGAAGGGAGGCAGGGACACGGCGAGTCAGTTCTCTTGGATTAGGCAGAGGGTCGAATGCTTTACATTTGGATTTTCTCGGCTATTGCCTCAGACTCCTAAATTGGCTCTTTCTTTGGAAGACAAGCTGGCCATTCAGTGGTTCAATTCCACGGCTCCATAGTGCTTTCACATGAAGGCATTTCCGCACCGCACATTCCATTCCCCAAGACGCTCTTGAGCCCCAGCGTTGGGGATTTGCATCTGTAACAAGGACAGCGAGAAGGAGACAGCCAGGCTAAGCTTTTGTAGCTGTCACCGGTGCTGTATTTGTTGACCCTCACCTGCGTAGCAATGCAGCCTGAGACGAAACAAAAGTGCTTTCCTCTTGACAACCTGTCCCCTCCCCCTTGCTCCCCTTATTCTAGCCGGGAAATCAAAGCCATGCTCTCCCACTGTTCGCGATACAAATCCTAGATTAGATAACCACAACCAAAAAATATTTAACAGCGCTAGGGCTGGGGATGGATCAGCATCTGCTTTAATTAAAAATCTACTTCCATTGATTTTTTTTTAAAGGAACACATTTGAAAGAAAATGATTCCCCCCGCCCCAGTTCATTGCATGGCATGTGTGTGTGGGCTCTTAGCTCCAAATAAGCCTTTGATCATCTGATTGCTGTCTAGGAAAATAAAATAATTGACTAGGTTTTGTCTTTTTGCAAACATGGGAGTTGGGAGGAGGGCTGGACTTCTGGGCGACAAAGCACAAGAGAAACGTCAGAAAAACGAGGGGAGGGCGAGAGAGAGGAGAAAATAAATACAAAATCACAGCTGGTGAAAAAACCAGACTATCGGTGCCCACAGGCTGTAAGGACCAAGTGCACAGGCCCAAGCCTGGGGAAAAAATACCGTACAAGCTGCTCCCAGCCATACTGAATTCCCCTCCGGACATGTGTAACAATTACAAGCATTTTACCCTATTAAAATTGCACTAAAGCACATGCACACTCCCGCGAACTAGTATTCACCAGGAGCGTGCACTTCTCCTCTTCTCCAGTGGTAGAATAATATACAGTGCAATACAGAAAGAGAAGGATGGCCCAGTGGGCTCAAGTCCCTCCTCTGCCACAGGCTTCCGACGTGACCGCAGAAATGACTTGGATTCTCGGTGCCTCAGTTCCCCGTCAGTAAAATGGAGATAACAGAACTGTCCTCTTCACAGGGGCATTGTGAGGTTCTCAGGTACTCTTATAACGGGGCCCAGATATGTAGCTATGATTGATAGCATGCGCTGGATATTCAGCTGGTGTCATTTGCTGTACATCGGTTGACTTAAACGGTGCTATGCTGATTTGCACCTGCTGAGGACCTGGCCCTCTAGATTATAAGTAATTAAACTTTCAGACACCCTGAGAAGTATTGCAGATGGTGACACTGAGGCAAAGAAAATCACCTTTCCAGGCCATAGAGAACTAGGTCAGAACGAGGCCCAGAGCCCAATTCAGAAATGCACTTAACCATGTACTGAAATCTTACCATGTGCTTAAGACCCAATTGATATCAATGGGACTCATGAATGTGCTTGCATACTTTGCTAAGTAAAGATGGACTAAGCATATACTTCAAGGCTTTCCTGAATCAGAGATTAAGTATTCACAGGGTTCAGTCCACCGTATCACGTTTCCTCTATCACCCACTATTCCATGAGAGAAAGACATCTATCGCCTTAGTTTCACCTTGTGCATGTCAGCGCAGGGTAATTTAGCAGCAGCCAGGAGAGGTCAGGAAATGTCTCTCTCAAACGATGCTTTTAGTAAAACTCTGTGATTAGGTCCTGTAAGCTCACGTAAACAGCAGCCCAAAGCCTCTCATCTTTGCCCAGGCACAACTCTCATTGATCTCGACAGAGGTTTTGCCTGGGGTAAAAGGGAGGTGCCTCTTCACAGCTCAGCCCCTTTCTCTATCATGAAACAAACCCGACACCTCAGGTGTGAATACCCACGAGCCTTTGGGGAAGCTTGGATCCAGGGGGGAGGGATAGCTCAGTGGTTTGAGCATTGGCCTACTAAACCAGGGTTGTGACTTCAATCCTTGAGGAGGCCACTTAGGGATCTGGGGCAAAAATTGGTCCTGCTAGTGAAGGCAGCAGGCTGGACTCAATGACCTTTCAAGGTCCCTTCCAGCTCTAGGAGATTGGTATGTCTCCTTTTATTACCAGATCCAAATCCAAACTTTGCAGCTCAGAAAAGCCTCCTTCTAGAAAGGTGCAGACTTCACAGTTTGTGATATAAGCTGCAAATGAGGATGAACAAGGAAATTCAAAATGTTGTTGTTTGTATCCTCGATGTGTCTCCCAGAATAGCTTGTGCTCCAGGAATGGAGCTGGAGGTAGCCAAAGAGAGACAGCCACCTGTGGAAGAGGCTGACCACCTCTTATCCTCCAAGAAGATGGTCTCCCAGAAGTTATGGAGTCTTCCCAGCTGGCTATCTCTTCAGACAACCAGCCCTTTGCTGCTAGCTATGCCTTGGGTATGGAATTTTGGAGCATGGGCTGTCCTGGGTGGCATCTATTCACTCATGTCAGCTGCGCATTGACCTATATACGTACACATGGTTTTATATCAGAATTCCCAATAGCTCATGGTTTAAGGGTGAAATCCAATTTGGTAGTTTCAGGATGAGTTTTGCTTTGAGTTTGGGGGGGTCAATTAAAAAACCCAGTTCCAAGCTAATCTTGTTAACCCCTATCAATGAAACTCTGTGAAAATTGTTTCATGATCCCTGTCAAACCAAATCTGGCATTCCCACCACTTGATCACTCTTTGCAATAGTTCAGTCGGTGCACTCTGTTCTATTCTATAATTGGTTCTTATACCACACTCACCATTGTTGTATCACAGTACCTTCCAGTAGTGCATTGAGTGATGTGACTAGCATCTTCAGATGAGTAAATAGTGTCTGCCCCTGTACAGTTAGCGTTCTGAAGAGGAAAAGAAGTTGCAAAACCAGAGACAAATCAACACAATGTTGTGGCTTTCAAGAAAAAGTGTTTTCATTCTCTCCAACAAATTAGTTTTTTAATTAAAAAAGGTAATTTTTGCAATGAAAAAGCAGCCAAACTCCTTGGGATGAATTAATGAAAATTCACAGTATTTGAATAAGGGTCGGAATCTGAGGTGTGCTGTGTCCTAGGACACCATGAGGTTTGATGTTATCCACTACAGCTTGTTAAAAATAATCAGAATTGCTTGAAAATGTTTAACTGGCTTTTTTGAAATTTTGAAAAATTTTGAAAAATGTCAACAGCTCTGGGGTAAACTTTCCAAAAGTGCTTAAGTGACCTAAGCACCTGTGACCCACTTTCATAAGTCACTTTGATGCTTAGATACCTAAGTCCAGTGGGTCTGAGGCTCCTAAATTACTTAGGTACTTTTGAAAGTTTTATCTTTAACTCTCCACTATTTACACCTCTTCCCGTCTGTATAATTTCCTTCTAAATAAGGCTGCTCCACTTTCTGGATAGCTGTGTGAAGGAGATGCGTTCAGTTCCCACATATATGCCTGGAATCCTTCTCACCAGTTGGACAGTGCTTTGGAAGAGGTGATGCAATTGATCTGGGGTAGACTTGAGATCTGGAAGCAGCTGCTGCACCTGGCTGAGCAGAAACAGGGATAGTTGTTGTTGTTGTTGTTTTTTTTAAATGGGGGCCAGATGTTGTGAAACAGCCCCAGAGAGCACCTCCCTCTGCTGTGATGTCTATACATCACTCCTGTCTGGCATTGGTTAGGCCAGAGATGAACTCTGTCTTCTGCATTTCTGCCAAATGTTGTTCATTTTGTTGTTTTGTGCTCCTAATCCACTCCCATTGGATTTGTTTGTTTCATGCACCTGATGCATCCTGTAATGTGCATTGTGAGTTCTCTGGGGCAGTGACTGTCTACACAGTGCCCCGATCCTTCATTGGGGCCAGTATCTGCTACTGCTGTAGAAACCATATTAATATCGGGGTCTAATCCAAAGCTCACTGAAGGCAGTTAGATCTCTTTCATGGACTCCAGGGGCTTTGGAACAGGCTTTCAGGGAACAGCCAGCCACATTTGTGATGTCCACAGAAGTCTTAAGTCTATTCTTAGAGGTGATGTCATAGGTGGAACCCCCGAGAAGTTGTATTTGCTGGTGGACAGAGCAGCATTTTGTCCCAGCTCATATTTGCACATTCTTCTGAAGGCATCTTTTTTAAAAGGTAAATTTACACAAAGCCAAAGCTGGTAGTTGGGGAGAGATTGAGGGGACAGCTTGTTTAAAGAAGCAATTTGGACATAAGCATTGATGGAAAATGAATGTATACCTTCAGTGCTGGAAACAACAGTATGTATGTGTTAAATTTATTTCCTACTACTGAATGGATGGGTGGATGGGTGCTATCAGTTTGAATCTGTCCAGGTCAATAGTAACCAATGGCCATTTAGCAGCCTATGTCAGATGTGTTAGTGAGCATAGTCCATTTCCTATTGGCTACGTGTCAACATCACAAATACCCACCGACCATGAAGCTAATGGTCTGCACTCAAAGAGACTGAGCTTACCTGCCACGCCCATCCCAAGTGGCACATTGACAAAGGGTAGCATTGAGGATTCTTATGTTGCTGCTCCCAGTGCCGTATCTGTTCTATGGGTTAGTAGAGGACTTTGGTCTTCAGGATTGTCAATCTAGGCGTTTTCAAGAGCCCCAGTCTCTGAAGGGACACAAAGATATATCACAGGGATGAAGCAGAGAGGGGAAAAAAGACATCTTTACTTGTGAGATATTAAAACCTTTAGTTTCCCAATTCAGAATCCCCAGCAACACCTTTGGAACATTTTGTGACTCATCGCAAGAATTTTGCCATCAGAATAATTTATTCTCTCACTCCCGCTATGGGGGCTTCTTGTTAACTAGTAACACGAAAGCAGCCAAAGTTTAGTTTAGCAACCAGAGCGAGGAAATCCGTCCTTTGTGATGCTGCCTCTCTACTGGTTCATTACCTCCCCTTTTTAGCCGGCTAGCACATCCATGCGTGAGCGCACGTGTGTGCCATCTGTGTTAATACATATGTATGTGTATTTTTACATATCAGTTCTATAGGGCTCAGCAACATCAAAAGGAACCTGGATAATCAGAGCAGAAGATAGAAAAGATCAAACAGAATATCTTTTAAACAGATCTGAGAAGCTTAATTTTCATCCAATGTTACTGCAGGAGCTTTTCCTTCTCCCCCCCCCCCTTAACTTCCATGAGTTTCTTTGATCTGTTTTGATGTCTTTTTCAGCTCCTCTTTCAAAAATAATTCTTTTAAAATATTTTTTCCCCTTTCCTTTCCCCCAAAGTCATGAAGGCTTCCACGGGTAAGAAACTATCTGTATGCAATACCTCAGCCCCCTCCCCCAATACCTTCATACTCCCTGTTCAGCTGAGAACCTTTGACTTCGGGGGATCTGGATGAAATAAAGAGGGCACCAAATGCAATGTTATTGCCTTCATGTCTGGGATTTTCCTCTTCGTCACTGTGGAGTCCTCTTCAGCTTTTGTACACGGCTTCGTTTGAGGTGATTGTTCTTCTGTCAGCCATTAAACTATTTGTTTCACAAATAGACACAGGGCAGGTTTGATTTTAAACCTTAGTCGCCTTTTCTCATTGATCACAAGGAGGGAGTCGGCATCGGGAGACCTGGGTTTGATTCTGCTGCTGCCTCGCCATGTCCCCTAACCTCTCTGTGTCTCCATTTCTCCCTTTTTACACCTGGTAAATTTACGCTGTCTTGGGTGACATTCAGAGGGCCCCCCAGAAGACTCTGTGCACTGTTTGCACCACACTTCCAGTCCTGAGGCCTTAAAATACCTTCTGTGCTGCAGGAAGGAAGGGTTCTTCTTTTTACAGGGAATCAGTGTAACTCAAGGGAAGTCAGCCTCTAGGGCAGGAAAGCTCGGGCCAGAATTGTAAAGGCTCCAGTCCCATGGTAAGGTTCTAAGTAGGGTTAAGTTGTGGGTGGGGCCTTGTGCATCAGGGCTGAATTTCAGCTGACGTGGAAATGGGTTTTCATCACACATTTGTTCTCCTCGGGCTGGGAAACAGCCCGTCTGACAGCATCCTGGCCCTTCCCTCTGCCCTTCTGGGGTTTTAAGAGGGTTCAGGATTGTGGATGGAACGGTGCCCATTAACCCACGCTGACTCGACTCCAGAACCAGTCTCCTTTACCCCAGATGTCAGCAGTCACTGCAGTCACCCTCTGCCGACCCTGCTGTGCCACCCCATCCCCTCACTCTTCTGCCCTGGCCTTAGTCCATCCATTACACTTGGTTAGAGCGGGGAGAGTGAACTGACATTCATGCTCCTTTCTCCCATCAAAACCAGTTTTAAAGAGACACAACTATATGGATGGCAGCAGGTCGGATTCCACTGGGAAGTACCAAAGCCTGTAAATCCCCCTCCTCCCCCATTCTCTCCTCCCACGTCTCCCGGTTGCGAACTGTGGTTTAAACCTGCTTTTACTATCATCATCGTAAAAGGCAGCGGGCTTGCAAGAGCCTCTCTGCCTGCAAAAAGCAGGTCTGCAGCACCACAAGGCACATTCTCTGCAGTATACAGCAGCTGCAAGAGAAAGCTAAACAAAATCGATTGGGCAAAATTGGGTTGAATTTATGTGGTGGTTTGTTAGAGGGCATGACAGTCAGCTGGGGACTGAGTAGAGGATGCCAGAATCATTTTCCTCTGGCCCTCGAGTGGGCTCCAGGCATGGTCTGATGGACTGCAAGGCTCTTGTTTCCTCCATTAAGCTCCCTCCGCACTCCTCCATCTTCCCCTCTCCAATCGAGTAGCGCCTTAGCAATTTTAACTCTGGCCCTGTGTTCCCAATTAATATGATTTCAGCCTCCCTGAGTATTCTCGGAGCTGAGATAAAATGTGGGAAGTGTAAATACCGTATACACAGACACACAGTACTCACAAGAGTGGCTAGTCTTTGATGCCACGGTTCTAGCAGCAAGTCGGTGAGTTTGTAGGTAATAAAGAGGAGAAAAACTGAACTATTAAAGCACAAGTTTTTCACAAAACTGAAACTGCCCTGCAGATTGCAGATCTATTTTCAGTCATTCCAACGCCAACCAAAACACTACTAATAATAATTGCAGTTCTCAGGCTTTTCAAGTAATTTTTCATCCAGCAGCCTCCTACGAAGTACAAAGCCATCTCACGCCTGTCAGCCCAGCTGGGCTGTGCTCAGTCCGAGACACGGGGTGCCGGAAATTTAATCCTGAATTTCCCAAATCTAATCGAAATGGCACAAGCCATGATTAATAATTCACCACTTTATTACTGATCCGATGCCTTGGACTATCACAGTGCCTGAATAATTGATTCGCCAAGAGGGGCGATATATCCTTTCCTAAAGTGGGGAAAGTTTGACCGGAGAGTTGCCGAGTAAAGCTGTCTAAATGCTTTTAAATAGTTTGAGCCTACATTTCTGGCATTCAGTCCGTTTCTGAGGACAATCCAGGAAGAGGGAGCCAGAGAAGTTTTATACCCACCCACCGCAGTACATGTGGAATAAGGACAGAAACATACCTAGAGAGAAAGCTTTATATTTAAACACTGCCGCACATGTAGTATAGCTATTGAAATGTACATCAAAAGAAAAATTTACACTCAACCCCAGCTGTACTAATAGAAGAGGGAGGGAAGGAAAGGCAGAAAACAAAGACAATAAACAGAAAGAGAGACAGCAAAAGAAAGTTGTCTATCCTAGAATCATAGAATATCAGGGTTGGAAGAGACCTCAGGAGGTCATCTAGTCCATCCCCTGCTCAAAGCAGGACCAACACCGACTAAATCATGCCAGCCAGGGCTTTGTCAAGCCAGGCCTTAAAAACCTCTAAGGATGGAGATTCCATCACCTCCCTAGGTAACCCATTCCAGTGCTTCACCACCCTCCTAGTGAAATAGTGTTTCCTAATATCCAACCTAGACCTCCCCCGCTGTAACCCCCACTCCTACCACAAGAGTATGGATATGTGTTGATGTAGGGTCCAGTCAAACTACTGCTAAAGTTAACTGAAAACATTTGATTGATACTAACAGGAGTTGGCTCCCCTCCAATCCCACAGGGTACCAATAATTCCCATTGACTTCAGTGGGGCATGTCTACACGTCAAGCTGGAGGCATAATTCCAGCTTGAAGAGACATACCCACACTCGCTCTGCTCAAACTAGCATGCTAAAAATAGAGCGTAGCTGTAGTGATGCAAGCAATGGGAGGGGCTAGTCACCCAATTACAATCCTGTCTGAGACGTTGGGTACATAGTCAAGAGGCTAGCCCCGCCCACTGCTCACATCATTGCAGCCACACTCTATTTTTAGCATGCCAGCCGGCTCGAGCACAGCTGGCATGGGTATGTCTGCTCAAGCTGGAATTCATACCTCCAGCTCAAAGTGTAGACATACCCTGAGAGATCCTGAGAGAGGGGGAAGAGTTGGGCTCTGTGGCTTTTATTCCAAGGGAGCCATGGAAATGCTTTGTTTCTGGCTTTGACTCATGAGCATCCCTGCTTCCCTGAGTCTTACTTAGAGTTTGGAAAATCAAAGCAAAACGCTAAGTTTTTCCTTGTCTCAGGCTGCAAAATAGACACGAGTCTGTTCTGCAAAGTTCAGGTCCCAATCCTAAAGTCCCCAAAGTTCAGAGGAATGTTTGGATGAGAGATGGGCAGTTCAGACCATTGTGGAGTCCATGGAACCAGATCCGAACCTTAGAGTTTAAGGTCAGAAGGAACCATCAGCTCATCTAGTCTGACTTGCTGTATATCACAGGCCACTAAATCCTACACCTGTAAGGTGTTTGGATCCAGGATTTCAGGCTGGACAAGAAGCAATGGGCTTAAATTGCGGCAAGGGCGGTTTAGGTTGGACATTAGGAAAAACTTCCTAACTGCCAGGGTGGTTAAGTGCTGGAATAAATTGCCTCAGGAGGTTGTGGAATCTCCATCATTGGGGATTTTTAAGAGCAGGTTAGACAAACAACTGTTGGGGATGGTCTAGATAATACTTAGTCCTGCCATGAATGCAGGGGACTGGCCTAGAAGACCCCTCAAAGTCCCTTCCAGTCCTACACTTCTTTGATTGTATGAAAAATCTTCCTAGTTTTGCATGATTTTCTACCAGAACCATAATTCTCCTTTGTGTGTCATTTCATCTCTCTATGCTTCACTTCCTCTATCTGTAAAGGGGTGCCAAGAACTATAAATATTATCATCATCTGAATGTGGGGATGGATTTATGATACCCCCCACAAATATATTTTTGCAGCATTAATGGAAGCTTAGCCATGTCATTTTAATGGAAACCATGACACTAATAACACAAGCAATGCTTTGAAAATTATACAGGAGGGCTAACATTTCTTAAATCCTTTAACTTCTGCCAAATGTGCGATATGGACACAGGTTAACCAGCAATCAGTCTAGTTCCTGTCTAGTTCTGAAAAGTTTCATGGGACATGGAGACAACTTCTGCAGATTTTACACATCCAACACCTGGAATTTGTCAGGGAAAAACCACACCTCTGAGGCTACCCAGAAACCATGCTTTTTTCACTAGTGTCCAGTTTGTTTAAATATGATTGACTGTACCCATACGATAGCAGCAAAGCAGTTAAGAGGTTAACATAATTGGAGTGGGTTTATTTATTTATTTACTTTACTTTGGGTGGTTAAATAGAAAGCAAGCCTTACTGCCTTATTACTATCATTGTGCTGAGATATTACATTAAAGGAGTTCAGGGTTTCAAATTGAATGTCAAATATAATATCGCACTGGAAGCTTGAAGTGTGCAGCTGAGCTGCTCAGCTCCGGAGGGTTCAGGCAGTTAATGTGACTGTCCAATAGCATGCAAACCAAGCGATCTCCAATTCAGCCCAGTGAGTTTTCTAAACTTACGAGGGGGGGAAGAGAAGAACTGATGGCTGTTAGGCAGCTGAGGACGTAGAAAAAGGGAGTTCAGTGTAACAAATTGATTGTAGAGAAATTGATCGGAGTAGTCTATCGCTTCAGCAGCCAATCATAACTAATCAACCCTTTGTCACTTCAGACTGCAGCAAACATTGCTGAGGGGTGGGGGAAGAGAGAGAATATCTTTCATTTTCTTTGGTGGAAAAGTTCTTTGGTGGAAAAGAGCCGTGGGAGTTGCCTTTGGAGTAGATAAGACGTGATCATGATTTACCTTGAATTCTTCATTATTTTCCTCTTCTGGCCTGATTTTTTCCCCTCAGTAAACACCTGATAGAGTATCTCAGATGAAAGGAAAGGTCCCTGACTCAATTACTTCCAAAGGATGCTACAGGGTAGGACCAAATTTCAGTGTGTTTTTCACTTCATAGAATATCAGGGTTGGAAGGGACCTCAGAAGGTCATCTAGTCCAGCCCCCTGCTCACAGCAGGGCCAATCCCCAGACAGATTTTTGTCCCAGATCCCTAAATGGCCCCCTCAAGGATTGAACTCACAACCCTGGATTTAGCAGGCCAATGCTCAAACCACTGAACTATCCCCCGAAAGAGCCTGTGAGTGACCTCCAGATGAGACCAGTTTGGCTCAGTGTAAAGAGTATTTATAACAAGGCACTCAAGAGTTAACCCTTCATTCTTCTGATTTTTCCAAGGTTCTGGGTGGGGGAAAACTAGGTGATATTCAGCTCCCATAACTCCATTGACTTCAGCAGAGTTGTGTCCATTTTTATCAAAGTCGAATTTGTGCTTAGCTCTCCAGCAAGACACAAACACAATCATGCCTCAAATGGCAGGATAGGGTTGTCAACTTGACCCATGCTGCTGTTCACCACAAACCCTGCTCTCAGGTTGCCCTTGAATTGTAGATCACAGGTTCAGAACATGTCTGCTCCTCTTGTGGCCAGTGGGGTGAAAAGGGAGTCACATGTTCTCAGATCTCTCAAGTACCCTTAGCTTATGTGATAAATCCTGGCTTACCAAGAGGTCCCCAGTCCAAGTCTCAGCTGCAGGGGCGGCTCTAGGCACCAGCGGGCCAAGCGCCCGCTTGGGGCGGCATCCTGGGGAGGGCGTCATTTGGCTCCGGTGGAGCTCCCGCCAGCATGCCTGCGGCAGGTCCACCGGAGCCCGGGAGGCGCGGACCGGCCGCAGTCAGGCCGGCGGCGGGTCCCGTCTTCCCGCGGCTCCGGTTGAGCTTCCGCAGGCATGACTGCGGCAGGTCCGCTCGTCCCGGGCTCCGGTGGACCTGCCGCAGGCATGCCGGCGGGAGCTCCACCGGAGCCAAATGCCGCCCTCCCCAGGATGCCGGAGCCGCGGGAAGAGGGGACCCGCCGCGGGACTGGGGAAGGGCGGCGCAGCGCTCCGCGCTGCTTGGGGCAGCCTACTTTGTAGAGCCGCCCCTGCTCAGCTGAGGCTAATGTGGAAGACATATGCTGAAAAGTGAGTCCAGCCACCAATTGGAGTTGAGGTCTAAAGAGATTTCCCGTGTCTGGCCACCGGCTGGCAAACAGAACATCACAGACATCTTCCAATTCACCAGCTCACTCATGGTACGCCTCCTCCCCAAGGCCACAATTCAGCAGATCATTTGAGTGCATACTGAGGTACAGCAAAGCACTTACACATGTTGTTAAGTCACATGTACTTAAGTGCTTCACTGTATGGGTATGGACTGCCAAATCAGGCCCATACTGGGACAAATGACAATGGAATCACTGAAAGAGAATCCTGGAATTCAAGAAGGTGTTTTTCTGTGTAAGTAAGACAGGAGTGTGTTCAAAGCAGGTGGATAAAAATACAACCCAGTGATATAATTAAACGATTTCCAATGGGCAGCTCATTGGGTGTGACAGGAACGCCATGAAACAGCTCCGGAAATACGTCTTTTGTTCTTCTACCTCAACCATGTCCTTGCAGGTCAATGAAGGAAGGTGGCAACTTTAGCTGATGCCGTGTTTGCTTACTGTGTTGCATGTTATGCTGGAAACAAATTAAAAACAAAAAAACAACCCAGTAGGGTTAAGTTTGCATTTTATAGCCCTGTTGGGAAATAACATGGCAGGAGCAGCTCACTCATCTACAGATGCATTATATTTCGTGACAAACAATGGTGCGTTCAGAACATCCATCAATCATAGAGATAATTTTCCATCTCATCAATTATGCAAATTAAACCACAAAAACTATGTTCAAATCACGGTAAGGCCCTGACATAAACCCAGGAAAGCGAGGCAACTCAGAGTTCAGTTTGAAATCTCATCTTCTCTCCCTGCGCCGTGGTGTGCACTGGTATTGCAGTAGATGTGGCATGCATGGGCCACCATGACCAATCTGTGGTCACAGTCCTGCACCCACACTGGTTTTCAGCAAAATTGCACACAAAGCAAACTGCATGCACAGTGACACAGGGAACACAACTGAAGGTGTTTTGCTCCAAAACCTCCACCAACTGAAATTCTCCATTCACTGCCAATAGTAGCATTAGGCCTTTTATCTTTTTGGTAGGCCAGAGATTAATATAATTGCAAACATTTTGGCAGATGCATAGCAGAAGGCATAGTCCAGCTTATACAAAGGTCAGCTAATACTTCTAGCTCCCTCTGGCTAATGACCAGTGGACAGTCTCATTCTTTCAGAAAGTCCTCTACAACAGCTGGACGCAATGGTGTGAATTAAATAGTTCAGAACGCAGAGGTCAAGATGACAGGAAGGTCTATGGGCAAGATAAGGGTTGGGATTTCAGGATTTTGGATCACTTTTGCTATCAAAGCCATTGGCTTCTAACCATTAATATGTAGTCATGGTAAAACCCATTCAAGATATAATCCATTTGTCTTCAGATTATAAACCAATCACTAATTGATGGGGTTAGCATGAAACTTCTCCATATGCATAAATATCCACTTCTGGTTTCTCGCACCTTTCTCTGAAGTATCTCGTCTGGTCACTGTCAGAGACAGGATATTCGACTAGCAGGAGCAGGAACCTGCTCCAATATGGCAATTCCTATTTTCGTATACAGTTTTGCTCAGTGATACTTGAAAAGTATCCTAGTATTTGCAGGAATTTGTCAATTCGGTCACTGGCAGAATGCAGTCATTTCAACCAGCAAGTACAGTTTTTCACAGCAAAAATCGGCAGAGGCTGAAATTTCACCCAGTGAAAAAGGAAGTTTATTGACAGAAAGAAACAAATATTTTCCATTAGCCAATGGGATAGGCAGCTTTTCACTTAAGATACAGGATTTCAAGAGAACAATTTTCCCTTTGCTAAAATCTATCTGTCTATCTATCTATCTTGTAGAATTTAGGCACCATGTAACAGGAACAATATAGATATATAGAGAGATATCCGTAAAGATTGTTTACACACACCCACACACCACAAAACTGACTTTCATCTGATTTACTACCAGTGGCACTGTTTCTCTACTGCTTTGATCACAAGTGGGTTGATTGTTCTTCCTGTCAGTTTGGTGGCCAAGCCTAAAAGTCTGGTACATGACCACAGGCTGTTAAGTGTAAGAGAAGAACCATGGTGCATTGAAACATGTCAATGAAGAAGTATTCTAGAGATAATTGACCGGTGCATTTATGTATTGCAATCGCTATCACAGTGCGGTCACAGCAACCCCCTGCAAATAAAGTAAAATGAATTGTATAAATAAATCTAGTACATTAACTCAATGTGAGGATGGCAAGCGCCGAGATCGCCAGTGTAACATACTACTGAAAGTGACCGGACATTCTGTAGTCAGTGTAACATGGTGATGAAGGTAACAAAAACTGTTTATTCCATACAATGAGTGAACATCAATAGGAAATATGGGAAGTTCAAGCCACATCCTACTTACCTTACCCATGCCACTTAACTAGGACTGCTTCTGCTAGGCAAGCCAGGCTGAACCCAAAATAGATAGATTCCTCTACATACTAACATATTAGATACATTATAGAGAGCTTTAAAAACAGAATCGATCTATCCTATATCTGTCTATTAGAGTTGATCGAATAATGTGAATCAAACTCACAATGCAATGGTTTTGGTACATGAATCATTTGCAAAGCAGTCCCATTAACTGTGAATGCATCCTGTGTCCATGAGCATTTGCAGAATAGTTCAAGTGAATTTTATTTTCCCTTCACTAAATCCTTGGCTCTTTGCAAACTGTCTGTCTTAGCCATTGACTTTGCAAACGGTCCATCTTAGCCATTGAGTAGCTATTAGTTGTGGTGCGTGATTGGCCACATGGTATTGGTTTTGCTCCCTGGTGCAGGATCCATACTTTTTAACAGGAGACTATTGAATGATGCGTATTTCAATATGTATTCTTGAAATTTGCAGGGGGATTTGTTAAAATTTCCACCCAAACCATGTGAGAATCCCAGTATGCTCAAATAACAAATAGCACACGCCCTGAATAGGCCTTCGGTAATTCAGTTGTGAATGTTATTTATATTATCTTAGTTCCTCGGAGCCCTACTCATGGACTGGCACAACACAAACATGGAACAAAAGACAGACCCTGCCCCAAAGAGCTTACAGTCTAAGTACAAGACACAAGCGACGGATACAGACAGACAGGGGAGTACAAGGCAAGTCACAGGAACTTGTACTATTGGTGGGTAATGTTTTGCTGTTAATGGCCTCGAGAGTAGTCCTTGTCACATGCACAACAGAGTAGCATGCAGTCAAAGTTCTGCGTGACATTCAACAGTCAAGGCTTTGACCATCCCTTAGGGTATGTCTGCGTTTATGGGGGTGTGTAGAGTACAGACACTGCACACTCAGCAAGCATGGATAAAAATAGCAGTGTACATGGCAAATAGAGTAATGTTCCCTACACCTCTGACCCCTAGGGTATATACCCTATACAGGCTCTCCGCACACCCAAGCCGTGCCTCCCATGTCTACACCGTTACTTTTAGCAGTGTAGCCTCCCTGCTACTGGAGCCTTTCCCCGCCACCCACCGGAAAAACTCCAGTAGCATGGAAAGGCTCTGGCAGGAAGAGGCAGTGTGGAAAGGGTCCGGAGCTTTCCCCCTCTGCTCCCTGCCAGCGGAGCCTTTCGCCATTGCCTCCCCCCTACCAGAGCCTTTCCCCTCTCTGCCACGTGACAAGCGTGGATGCAGCCTGCCATTCATCGCGGCGTGTAGCAACATGGGTAGCGCCAGTTCTCGACACATCGCTGTAAGGGTCCACGTAGCCTTAGCCGGGTATGTACGTGGGGAGGTGGGAACAAAGAGCTTTCCTGCTCCTGGCATGGCCTTCACAGAGCCAGTCACAATTGCAGACCTTGTACAGCATCCCCGAGGAGGAGGAGGAGGAAGGACTGTGGTCCAGTACTGCCCACTGGACCAGCCTGCTGCAGCATCCTAGAGGGAGTCTACGAGGAATACAATCCTTCCCTGATCTACCCTCTGGGGCGAGGTAGCTACTCATCACCTCACAAGGTGTGTGACAAGCACTTGGCTCCAACTAGAGAGAGGATAATGTTCAAACTGTCATCAAAGTGTCTCTCCCCTACAAGTGACACCTTCAAGTCAGGAACGGGGTGGGAAGCTGGAAAGCGTCCACTGCTGCTGGTGGTGCATTACTCTAGCATTTTCCTTCAGTCCGGCACCATTCAGTAGGGTCCTGCACTCCCCCAGCAGTGAAGACTCCCTTTGGTTTGGAGAGCAAGGGGTAGTTTAAAGAAAAATGTCTCGCCATGACCTCTTGTGCTCATCTCAGCTCCCATCAGTAAGGCATTTTATCATCAATCAGTGGCCCACCATCTCAATAGTTGTGATGATTGTCTATCCAACAGAAATATTGTCTAGACCCAAAAGGTGCCAAGACTTGAACAGCGAGGAGTCAGACAGAACATGGCATTCAATGAAAACAGCCAACCCAGAATGGTTTGCTAGGGCTGCATTCACATTTCATGGCTGTTAGGCTGGCCCATGGACATCACACTGGGCTCTTGATTTTCAGAGGGGGACCAAATGTCTTTGAAAAAAAGTATTCCTCTGTCCCTGCTACTCCTACTCCTACTCCTTCTCTCCTCCCATTTTCTTCTGTCCTCAAGAGAGGTTTTCTCTCAGACCCATGTGGACTCTGGTCTCCTGATCTACTTGTATGTCAAGATCGCTCAGCAGAACATGTGCCTGGAGAGAGAACAGACGATGAGAGCTGAGATTCGTTGTGCAGATCGGAGGAGATTTTTACCATCTGAAAGATGCTGCATTAATAGCATGGGAATAGACAACACTTAATGCTTGCATTAGCAAAGTCCTGCTTCTCCCTGCAATCCGTTCCCCCTTTGCCTTCTGCTAACAGCAGTGTGCGGTCAGCAAGATGTCACTGCTCCCCAGCAGTGATGGGGTTCCTCAAGGTTTGGCCTGCTACATGGAAATGGCTGTTACTCTGCTGCTTATTTAATGTGTACATGCAGCTGTAGCAACCTGTTCTGTGTTGGGGGTTATGCCACAGTCTGGATTGCAGGAAGTCTGGCTGCTGTTGAACTGGAAGAGAGACATTTGAGTTCCTCACTTCTTTCCACCTTTGATCCAAAGGGTCTCCACTGCTGTTGGTGGGCGCTGTACTGTGATTTGGGTTTGCGCCCAGCTTATTGGGGACATCCAGGCATCAGGATCTGCATGGCAGCATGCACAGGTATCTTTTGTGTCAGGGAAATTGCTTATGTTCTTTACCTACAGCATTGCTACCCCAGCACCTGTGGTTTGATCATTGGCTAGCCTCCCACTGACTTAAGTGGGCTTTGGGTCAGGCCTCAGATGCACAGCCTGAGCCCTGGCCAGGATCCCAGCTTTTGCATAGCCTCTGGGATGCGACAGCCCCACATGATGAGGTTAGAAAGATAACCGCTTGTGAAGTGATTTGGGGCCGGCTCCGGCTAGTTCCCAGTTGACAAGGGTCCAAAACAAAAGAACCACCACTCGTTGGCAGCTTTGCCTGCAGTCCCAATGCAGTGGCTAAGGTGTGAATGGCCACGCAGAAAGATGATGATCCTTCATGTTTGGAAGTGAACCTTCCAGGCCCAGATCAGTCGATCTGTCTATCTAACTGTCCATCGAGGCTCATATATTTCTCCCCTCAGCATAGCACCCTGAGGCACATTGTTTGAGCAATGTGAGGACGTTCTCTCTGCCTCAGCAGAAAATGGCAGTCATCAGTCTCGTTCACGAGCCGTAACCTCAGACACATGCAAAAATTAAACAGGAAGGGAAGTTGGTTGCTGCATAAATATCCCAGAAATACTGGAGGACCAGTGAAGTTTAGCTAGTAGGCCATAAAAGGGACATTTACAGCCTTTCCATTCTCCCTCTTCATACACCGCTTGGTACTTTCAACTGCTTGTTTTAATTAGGCAAAAGCTTTATTTGGGCTGTTTCCAGGCTGTGAAAATCCTGCCTGGAGTTCATTTAATGCAAGAGGCAGAATTGTTTCCATGGGACACATTGATTAAAAAGCATTAGTTCCCCCTTCCTTCCCTTTTCTCATACACATTCCTCCCATTTAAAAGTGATATTCTTCTTAATGACTTCCCCCCATAGATTCATAGATTTTAAGGTCAGAAGAAATGATTCGGATCATCTAGTCTCACCTGCTGAGGGACACAGGCCATAGAATCTCACCCAGTGAGTGCTGTGTCAAGCCGAATTCCTTGTGCTGGAGCTAGAGCGTATCTTTTCTAAAGTCATCCAAAGTCATCCAAACATCTTCCCTAGGCAGCGCAAAGGGTCAAATTACCCCTGGCTTTAAATCCACTGATGTCACTGGTCTGACAGCTTGGTGGAATTTGCGAAACTGGCCAAAGCAGGTTTGGTAGAGGAACAGAAAAACTCAGTCGATGAAGCTGTGGTTAATGCACCAGACTTTGGATTCAGAGGTAGATGGGTTCCATCTTCTAGTTTTCTAGGCCATTTTTAATATTAACACTGCCACTGAGATTAACATCTTTCAGCCCATTGCATCTGTCAGGTACCAATGATGCAGCCGTACAAGCTGGACTCCTGATGGGTAGATATAATATACTAAAGGATCAAGGCTAGTTTTTCTTTCTCCTCTTTCCAATATTAGATGAATAATTCCCCATCAAAAAACCCAACGTGCTTCGTTGATAGCAGCCAAATACACGGCTTCACATGCCTGAGTTATGTCCGAAGGGATGTAGGAGAGCAGAGGGAATAAAGATATAGTCTTTCACAGAATCTCAGCTTCCCTGCTTTTCTAGAATCCCATAAATCTGCTTGTCTCTGTCTTGGTTTATTTAGAGATTATTGCTCTGATGACACGTGCAGCTTGCCAGACCCAACTGCGTTAAATTCACCCCGCGGCTCTGCTCCGTTGTCACTCTTTTTGCTTGGCTTTATAGTACTCACTACAATGGCAGCAGATATGGCTCGAGAGTTCAGGGTTTTTTAATCAATTTATGGCCCCGATGTTAAGATCTAAAATTCAGATGTATGCGGACGTAATCTACAGAAATGTAATTTGTCGAAAGTTCATTTCTAAGCCCTCTTGCGAGGCGCGCAAGGAGGAGATGAAGCAGCTGGTAGCAAGGCCTGTAGGCGGCTCAGATTAAAAGGAAAAGATGTCGATCTTATTTTGTTCTGGTTTAGTTTTGAGGGTTGCTTTGCACACCACTCCTTATGCTGGGGTCAGTTGTAGCACTTGAATGTAAAAGTGGCAGTGGTTTCAAGTTTAACATCCCCCTGCAAGAGGCAACAGGCCATAGAACTGTTAAGTGTTGGTGCATCTATATATTGGTGTGGTGAGGCCATACTTAGAAGACTATATTTTTGTCTGGGCATCTGGAAGCAACTCAGCGAAAAGCAGCAAACATCATCAAAGGGAAAGAGTAGGAAGGATGCAAAGACTTAAGTGTTTATCACTTGAGCAAACAATGACTAATGCGGGCACATGATAAGTGTCCAAGTATTTCAAGGGTATATAAATCGAAGGTGTAACATTATTAAGGGACCAGCAGACTATAATAAGGAGAAATCAGAAAGCAAAGGAAACTTTAGGATAAGTATCAGGAAAGGTGAGATCTTTCTGATGATAGTAGAATGATCCTTCAAATGATGTGGCAGAAACCCCATTGATTGTGTTCTCTGATTTAAAACATGGCTGGACAAAAACCCCAGCTAATTTCCTTGAAGAATAATCTTGCATTGCAGTTTCAGGTGGGACTAGTAATTCTATTGGGTTTTAGGAATGGATCGAGGGGGTGGACAGCAGGAATAACAGTGGTTTAGTTTGGACTTCACTGTATGCTCTGTTTTGCATGACACCAACAGCTTGTATTTAGTGACGATGTGATTTTAATTTAAGCCTTGCATAGCCCTGGTGGAGGAGGCAGCCTGCCATTGTCTGTTCTGTCCCCTGCAGTCCAAAACCCCATCTTCCAAAAGGGAAGATAACCTGGGGTCTCTGCAGCTCCAGTGTGCCTCCTAACATAGCAGCTGCTTCACACATACTGTGCTCTTATGAAACCACAGCTGGTCTGAGCAAAGGCTGCTGGCATGGCTGGGTCATAGATTCATAGATTCTAGGACTGGAAGGGACCTCAAGAGGTCATCGAGTCCAGTCCCCTGCCCTCATGGCAGGACCAAATACTGTCTAGACCATCCCGGATAGACATTTATCTAACCTACTCTTAAATATCTCCAGAGATGGAGATTCCATCACTTGCCATGGAACATGGAAAATATCTCCAGAGATGGAGAATCATCACTTGCCATGGAACAAATCAGTGTTTTTGAGCAGTGTTAAGGAAAAAAGAAAACATGTGTGACACTGATGAAGCAATAATGATAATGCACTTCCCCTAACACCGTTCGCTCAAGGATCTCAAAGCACTTGGCAAATATTAAAGCACCACAGTCTGACATTATACATACTGCACACTTGATGGGCTTTGATAATATGTGCTGCCAGGACTTGTCTTGTGTATTGCGTACCATGGATCCAATTGTTGTTATTGTAATTGCAGCTGCCCCTCCTCCCATTGTGCTAAGTTCTGTACACTCAAAACAATAGTCCCCGATCCAAAGCCTTGCAAATAATTTATATGGTGAGACAGGAAGCACAAAGTTGTGAGATGATTCTGATCAGCATGATAAGCAGCATACAAAATATGCTTTAATCAGACACAAGGTATTAAACTCAGTGCAGGAGTAACTGGGTAAAATCTACTGGCCTGTGATATAGAGGAAGTCAGACTAGATGATCTAATGGTCCCTTCTGGCCTTAAACTCTATGAATCTATGAAAAGCAGCAGTCACATCATATTAGCTGCCTAACCATTAGAGTGAGTGACTGAGTGAGTGTGTATGTGTGTGTGTGTGACTCATTTCTATGTCCCCTCTCCTTAGTGGATGGTATTTGCTTTCCTCAAAGCCGTCGCTGGATATTGTATCAATCCATATTATGTAGACATCATTGAGAGAGGCATAACGAGAAGCAATGGCTTGAATCTTAAAAAAGAAACATTTTGGTTAGACATTAGTTTAAAAAAAAATCTTAATGGTAAGACCAATTAGGCATCAGAATGATCTGTTTAAGGGGGTGGTTGAGGTGCTGTCACTAGAGGTGTTTTCAAAGGACATTTTAAAAAGTACTTGTGGGAGAAGTATAAAAGAAAATCCTACTTGCCACCCAGGTATTTTATAGATACACACACATATATACATAATACATACACATGAGCTATATGATTATGTATAGCCCTAGAGATGTTTTCAGTCTCCCGTTGTCTGGCCATTTCAGAGATCTTTTATGCTGCATGAAAATTTACGTTAATGTACTTTGCATTGAGTATACACTGCATTGTATTTGACTTGTTTGACGTGAGTCATTGGCCATGAGTGAGGTCTCATTTCTTGGGAGACAGGGTGAGTGGGGGTAAATGGATCAGCAGGCTGGAGACAGAATGTCTGTATTAGCTAAGCTAAGGGAGAACACCCAGGGAATAATTGACAATGGACAAGATAACAATAGGTAAGAGAAGCCTGGAACGTAAGATGAGGTAACGAGTAAGTCGTGGATGGACAGTACGTGCTGTACTGGGATTGGTTCCTACAAAGTGACAAAGCCAATCCCAAAATGTGTGATGCAATGTATAGTAAATGCAGTGTAATATGTAAACGAATATAAAAGAAGAGGTTTGCTGTGTAACTTTGGATGTGAGGTACACCCTATACCCATCCCCTAGGCTTGAGTCTGATCAACTCAGCATAGCTTTGCTTTATGCCAAATAAAGCAACCTGTGTGACAAGATTGGACTTGAACTGAGTTCTTGGAGAACCAAGTGGAAGAGATCTCAGGGGAACCCCAACACATTCTTAGTGATAGAGTTGTAGGGCCCAGTCCTTCAACCCTTGTTCGCTTGAGTACTGCAACAGTCTCATTAAAATGAATAGTAAGCAAGGACTACTTGTGTGAGCGCATGAGTATATTGAAAGCCGAGACTATTATATTTCATTTCCTAGGGAAACTCTGCTGTACTAAATTTTGAGCAAGTTCTTCTTTCTGAAATAGTTGCAAACAAACATGACTTCTCCATTCATCAGCTGCTGGTAGGCCATTGCTAACTGAGGGTTTGTCTACCCCACAGTTGGAAGATGTGATTGCAGCATGGGCTGGCAAATCCTCTCTAGCTTTAATCTAGCTAGCACAGCTGACAAGATGACATAGATCCCAGCACGGGCTAAAAGAAATAAAGTACATACCCAGGGTTTCAACTGGGCTTGTATAGCCTGCACTGAAGCCCATGCTGGCATGTCTTCATTGCTATTTTGTCACACCTCCAACTGCAGCGCAAGACTGCAAGATGTTGAGTTCTCTAGTCCCTGATCCATCAAAGCTCTTAAGCCCATGCTTAACTTTGAATGTGAGTTCTCCCATTGACTTCAAAGTGAAAGTAACCTTTTGTTTTATCAGGCCCTAATTCATTAATCAAGATGTGGCTAAACGAAGATGTCAAGTCCAATTGTATCCCAAATCTTTTGGCTTCTGGAATTTCCCCACTTGCTCCACACATATCAGTCCAGGAAGGAAGATATTTTTCATATCAAAATTGCTATTCATAGGAGCCATCATTAAACCTCAGGCACTGTTACCTCTGGAGTTGTTGGCTAAGCCCAAAATAGATTGGTTTGTCTATGGCTCGGTATTTGGGTCTTACTCCTATGACAAGATGGTTGGAGGAACAGGATAGATGGGTCCAAGTTACAGTGATTGGGTGTGGATATGAATTGCTTTTTGTCTTGCCCGTCTTCAATAGACAGGAGAGAGAAAGGTACAATGGGACATTCATTGTGAAAGCAGGCAGGATTTTCAACAACACTCAGCAATGCTGGCCTAACTCTGCTCCCGTTGACGTTAACAAGAGTTTTACTATTGACTTCAAAGGGATCAGCGTCAGGGTTTTGAAAATCCCACTCAGTGATAGCATTGAAAGGACAGATCACAGAGAAGATGGAGACAGAGACAAACATTGGCCTATCTACCATTGCCTCTCCCAAGCAAAATCAACCTCTTTCCCAGGACACTAGATGGACAATGCAGATGCTAATCCCCTTCCTAGTCATATTTCCCAACAAGCCAGTCCCAGAATGTAGGAGGAGTCTGAGGCCAGGATCTGACAAGCTGTTTTACTTTGACTTTCTTGGAATGGGGGAAAAGAACAAGCCAAAAATATCTGGATGATGGCCACTGGCACTCAGCTTTCTGCTCTCTCTCTCTCTCTCTTCCTTTTGGAATATAAAATTGATTCACACAGAAATAGCTGCCACTGGATGAGAGAAAAAACCTATATATGTTTTTGCTTTGCAATGAGAGCGAGTGGAATTAGCAGGATCTGAATCTCCTTCCCCTGTTGGCAGGAACAATGGGGGGACATTTTATAGCCTGCACTTTTTCTTTCCATACATTTTTGATCAATGAATTCAGAGTTAGTGGAAAGTGTTGGACTGACAGTCCCGGAGACAGAAGACCTTTACTGAGCTACAGCCTGGGCAGTGGCAGTGCAAGCTCCCCCATGCTGCTGCCTGTCACCCTAACTTTGACAATCTCCTCTGGATAAGTAAATTTTCTGGCCATTCAGCCCTTGGCCTCTACACTGAGAATGTCCATTATGATGATGGGTCTTTTGGGAATGTGGTTTCATCTAAGAGCTGAATTCTTCTTGCGGAGACATTTACACAGCCCCACTGGACTGAAGTCAGTAAGTTAGTGTATGTTTGTCATTAGTCCATTATTCCCATTCCCTCTATTACAAGCTCCCTATGCACTGTCAAAGGAGGTCAGAGTAGACCCACGTTGTTCTCTGTGCTCTCCTGCATGGAGGTAGCTGGCAGGGTTTGGCACTGCCTTGTGCAGCTGTCACCTGCCTAATTAACTAGGTGACATTATGGAAAATGCATTTTTAAATAGCACAAAATTGGCTCTTTAAAAGAGCTTCGCTCCATGGAACATGTCGGCTGCGCCGGTGTAAATCCAGAGGAACACTGCTGAGGTCAGTGGGGTTGCTCTGCATTTCCACTGGTGCACCTAAGCTCAGAATTTGGCTCTGAGGTGACATATGAGAAGCTGTGGATGGGGTTTTAGTGTCTTTATAGCCTCATATATGAGCTTAGATACTCTGGCGACAGGCACCATAGATAGAAATGTGTAGGACAGATGGAGAGATTTCACTCTGTCTCTGTTACTCCATCTGTAAAACCTGGAGGAAGAAAATATTGCCCTTCCTCGACGGGTGTTGTGAGGATAATTTAATGTTTGTGAGACACTCACGTGCTGTATCGACAGAGCCAAGCAATTGTATAGATCGATACCTCGATATGATGGACAAAGATGACCATTGACTAGGGTCTGACTACGCTGCAACTGGGAGGTGTGATTGCAGTACATGTAGACAGACTCAAGCTGGCTTTGATCTAGCTAGATTAAAGCTGGCTTGAGTAACAATAGCAGTGAAGCTATGGCAGCATGGAAGGCTGCACAGGCTAGCTCCGGCTGTCCGGGACCCTGGGGATATATCCAAGCAGCTGCTAGCTCATTTATGTCTACATATGCTGCAATTACTTCTCCCATTTACAGTGTAGACATACCAGTAGTGTTATTGTAATGGTTAGGGCCTGATAGGATGTTTGCATCAAAATGTGACATTACAGTCTCAAGCTGCTGCAGCCTACCTCTCAGGTCCAAGAGACTACAGCTCAGAAGACACTGACCCTGTTTAGATCACACTGTGCTTCGTACAGGCTCAACTCTTGTTTTTTCCTTTTTCTTCCTCTCCCAAATTCAGATGACGAAAGCCAAACTAAGAAAACATCACAAAACTCCCCAAAGCTTTGCAACACCTTTAACAGTTCACCTCCGATTAAATGCATCTTTCCAGCATACAGTCTGGTGTTTCATTGGCAATTGCCCCATAGTTAAATAAACTAAAATTATTCCTCCTGTTCTTCTCCTGCCTGGCTCTGTAGGACATAGAGGTCCTTCGCTGCTCTCACAATTTGCACCTACCTCTTTCTGCCAGAGGCATATTTTTCCCAGAGATGGTAATTCAAATGGAAATCTCTTAAATCCTGCTCAGTACTATCCCTCCTTCATTTCCTTGGTCAGCCGTGACATCAGACACCATAAAGGATGTCCTATCAGGAGATGCTTAGCTGGTCTGTCTTCCGTCATCCTAAACACCTATCTGCCTACTGAAATTGTTGGGATTTTCCCTTCTTGGTTCTTCATAGATCTCCTGCAGTTCCTTATTAGATGATCTTCTCCACACATCATTCTGCTTTACTGGCCCCAAAATTCATCTCAGCACTTTTTTTGGAGGTATTTTGCTGTCTTTCTTCTTTTCATTCCAGCGCTTCTCAAAGAGTTTTACAAAGCCAGTTCCCTGGTTTTATTCTGTTCTTATTCAGGCAAAACTCTGACTGACTGCAATGGGATTTTTGCCTGAGTTAGGTCTTCTCCAAAATATGACCCTATGTATCTACAGAATTTACGTCATTCCATACTCAGAGGTGATTTCTTCTGGGTTGAAATGCATCAGCAGTTTAAGTGAGCATGGCAATGCTACACATCAGGTCAAGGACCTGATATAATGTCCGCTGAAGTCAATGGCGATATTCCCATTGACTTCACTAGGCAATAGATTTATCCCTTGGACAGGAAGTGAAGAACACTGAAGTGGGCAAGTCTCTCCAACCAGACTAATTACATTCTTTTAGGCTATGTTATGTTGGCTGACAATCCACCAACCTTGAAGACCAATCAGAAGGCCTTTAGTCATTCAGCCATCCATCTGCTTCCTTGTGAACTTACTCTTTCACGTTGGGGGTCTCTCTTGAGTAGGGCTGGTAGAAAAGTTTCAAAATTTGGATGAAATTTTTCATCAGCATTTTGAATTTTAAAGAAAAAAAAGTTGATGACATTTTGGAGGAAACGTTCACAAAAATGTTGACCCTTTTTTAACCAGCTATGTGCTTGGGCTGAGAAAAAAAGCAGGCCCGTGAAGAGTTAACTTTTATCCTCCCATCTTTCCATCCCACGCACCCAGTTCAAGTCTCTCTGTGCACACAAGCAGTCGGTGGGAAAACAAATGTTATTGTTGTAAACCAGCATCAGACATAAGAAGAAGCTGCAAGAAAAAAAGGGAAGGGGTCCTGAATTAATCCTGTTTCCCGCTTCCCTTTAGTGTTCTTTGTTTTTTCCAAATAATATCTTTTTAAAATGCTAATGCAACAAGTTTCCTCTACCGCCCGTGCTGATGGAAACAATGGCTTGACCCTAACGTGCAAATCAGCTTCTTTTGGAAGGGAAAGAGAATTTTTAAAAGGATATCTCCCTGCACAGTGTGTTCCCATGAGTCTCCTGGGATGGTTGCTTAATTGACATGTCTCTCTGTCTTCAAGGGTCTGTGTCAATTCAGAAGATACTGTACTGAATAGTGTGTGTATAATATACACATCCACAGAGACTGAGAGAGGGGATGTGACGGGGCAGATGGATAGACAGACAAGATTAAGTGAAATTCTTTTTTCTGTTCTTTTCTTTGCTATTCTAACCCATTCCACTCACAGATAAGAAGATACCCTACACCTTGTGCAGGTGTTGGCAGGGGTGTCTCTCCACTGGCCCCAATAAGAGATGACACATTTTCTGTCTCGTGCATGTTTTCTCAAGGGCCAATATGGCTACAAATGTTTCCTGCTGTCGCACTGACTCAAACTGTCACCCTCCTCGGCTCGGAAATGCAAATCATTCCAAACCCAAGAGCTGACTTGTCACTCTCCTGATATACTGGGGAGCAAATGACATGGACATCTGCATCCTTGCCTGCTGCTGCCTCTGCCACCATTTGCTGGGCGGGGGAAGAGGGGGGAATATAGAATATAGATCTTGTTTATAGTTCTCCTCCTCACCATTTTTTCATCCTGTGGCTTTGGCACGTCTGTAGAATCTCTGAACTCTGTGGTTACTGGTCGCATTGAGCAAACTTCAAACAAAGCAAACTTCATCCAGATGTTCAGATGCTTTCGCTGAACTAGACACAGGCCCGAGCTGCAAAGTTGGGATGCAGCGCTCACCTCTTCTACAGTTCAGGGGAGGTTACATCCAGGATTTTGGTGCTGTCCAGTGTGGACAGAGGGGCCAACCATGAAACTCAAATTCGGATTCACAGTTAGGTCATAGTTGGAACCAAAATGCACAGAAAGCTAGAACCTCATGCTAATAAGGTGTCTAGCTGTGTCCTCCTCCCTTAGGTGTTGCTCTTGCTGCTAGGAAAATGTAACAGGTTGGCAAGTTCTCATTAAAGCAGGGTTGAGATTGCCCCGATACTTCCCATTCAGCTCATCTTTCTTTACCCTCCACTTGTATACAGAACATTCCACAGGTCTACTGGACAAGATCAGTGATGGACAGGTGAGAACTATGGTACAAATGGAGGAACCAGGACTAAATTCCTTGGAAACAAATATAAGTGATGACGGGTAAGATGTCCCCCGAGCCATCAGGTATTCACCACCGCTGGGAAATGAGACTCGAAGGACCAGTGTGGTTTGTTCTCGTAGACATTGCTTGACATTCCAAAGACATTTCCTGTTGCATCGACATGAAATTCTTTCCATGTGAAATGGAATATTGGGGCCAGGGGTCCTAGCCAGCCTTAGCAATGGCAGATATCCAGTACTGATATCTATTGAACTATAGGGTATATTTCTTGCTGAAAGTTGATTTGGAAATCAAGAAAATCTTAGGTCTAATTTTAGGTCTATGATGTGTATGGAAGTGCCAAATCCTGGCTTTTCCATGGCACAGTTTCACAAGCTCTGAGCCAGTCAGATCTCATCAGCTTAAGCAATGTCAAGTCAGGCCAGGCCTGGAATGGGAGAGTTGCAGGGGAAAACTAGGTTGCTGCTGAAACCTGTGTTGGTGATTCATTAGTCACCTCTGGGGTACTCAGCTAGTGCTCCAGTGGTGTTAGGAGGCGCTGTGCAGCTGGAGATGCTATCTCTCCGATGAGATGTAAAACAGAAGTCCTGACTCTGTGTGTGCATTAAAAAAATACCGTTACAGTTCCACATCAGTTGTTTGGTTTTTTTACAGTACTGGCTATAATCCAATTTGAGCCATTATGTTCTGTCAACCCAAGTTCCAGTTGGATGCACATACTGTCCTAATCTGTGGTGCAGTGATACTGTGCACTGCCAACACTGTTGGTCTTGTTATACCCCAGAGGCAGCTGCACTTCAGAACATAACATAAGAATAGCCATACTGGGTCAGTCCAATGGTCCAGTCGCCTGTCTTCTAATGGTGGCCAGTGCCAGGTGCTTCAGAGGGAATGGCCAGAACCAGGCAATTATCGAATGCTCAGGGATTCCTCAGTATATAATGTGTACAAACAGCAAGTAAAGGCTGTAAAGGTCTGTGGAGACAATACCAATGTATATTCATCATGATTAACGATCACTCCCAATGGCACATTAACTTGGAATAGTTTGATTTCAAACAGCTAAAACTTTCCCCCTCCTCTGCTTACAGCCAAGGCCCCATGTGTAGTAGAACCATTCCAGTTCTGTTACCTAGGGTCCCCACACCAGCTGTGCGCTGGGCAACCCTGCTCCAAGGGGGCTCCCGGCACTTCCCCATGGGGTTTGAGAGGCAGAACCAGGGATGTGTAGTGGCAGGTTCAGGCATCTTTCTTGACATCAACCCCTTGGCCATTTACCCCGCATAGAGCAAGGAGACACAACAGCACTAAGACACTACCGCAGCCTCGATACCTGCTTCCCTGCAATCTAAACCAGCGTGGGGAGCGAGTGTGTCTTCGTCTCCCTGTAGTGGCTGGTCTACAGCGATTTTAGGAGGGCATGGTGCTGCAGGGGAAGTTGCGGAGGCTTGCGCTGTTAATAATATAGGTCCCAAGTTCAGACTCGATTATTGTCCCAAGCATGGGGTGAATTGCCCCAGCAGGTCTGGATTTGTGCCTTCCCTGCCTCTGCAGAATCCTGTGTTTGTTGCAGAGAGTGGGAGCGGGCCGTCCAATCCAGCATTCTGAGACACCAGCCAAAGAGTTACTTTACATTGCAAAGCTCTTCCTCTCAAGCACCAAGCCACTGATGGGAAGATCTCGATGTTTATTCATCAGAATCACTGTAGATATTTTCTTCAGAGGGAGACTCAGGACTTTAAGCAAAAACCATCCATCATGACTGGGAAGAGTGTGGGGGAGCTCTTCACCTTCATGGATTTTTCCCCCTCCCTCCATCTCACCTTATTCACGTTTAAATGGATAGAAATTCATCTTTCTCTCCGAAGAGCCAGTTGGCTGCAAAGCTCTCCGTGCTTAACCAAGCCGCTCGTGTTGGGAGCATTTTTCAGGCTCTGTCTCTCCCATCCCCCAGGGCCCCCGACTGACATCTCTTCTCATTTTTATGTTTGACACCTCAAAAACCAGCCTAAACGAATGGGCCCTATTTGTAAAAGAAAAGCAACTTTTCTCAATGCCAAAACCGACTTCTCGCCAGGAGAGAAATGAATCCCTCACAAAACTTTCTTTCCCACCACTTTCTGAGGGAGGGCTGTATGGCAACTACCGTATTAGTATGTGGGGATGTTTACACGGATGTATAGATAAATGGGCATGGGTCGATACGTGGGTGTGCCCAGCTTGTATTATGTTTAATGGCGCTTCCCTTTGCAGACTGCAAAGGAAGGGATGCAACTTGTAAAAGTGGTCAGCTTTGAAGTGACACTGTGTGATGTGCGTATTGCAAACATAATGTGTGTTTGACACCGCCCCCTATTGGAGGGGGAAAGAGCTGCTCAGCTGCATGTCATAGAATCTAGTCTGCTAACAGTCAGTGGAGGTTGTGACCAGGAACAAGGGACAGAGTTGTATACAAGTGAGGTTTCTCCTTAGGTCCAGCTTTAATCACTTCAGCTTTAATCTCATATAGCTACAGATCTTTCCTATTAAAAGAGAAATCCTCCATTACCAGATCTGACCTGTCTGCAGCAGTGTTCTGGGTTGCAGCAGAACCTGTCTGCAGCATTGTGCTGCATTGCTATCCTGGTCCCACCCTCATCTCAAGCGCGCACACACCCAGGCCTCCGGGCTGGCAGTTTGCACTTAGCACCTATGTCATTCTGTAGCTGACTGCTTCGCAGACTGACATCAGTGGGTTAGGAGCGGGAGAAACCAACATGTGGCAGTGGTAAAGAATCACAGACAGAGTTCTTCTCTTCTCACACTGAACAAGGAGCTTTATTAGCGTGCGGAAACCAGTGTGATTGTCAGGGCCGCCCCGAGGGGGGGGCAAGTGGGGCAGTTTGCCCCGGGCTCCGCAGGGGCCCCCGCGAGCATGGCTGAGGCTCCCTCCCCGGCCCTGTCTGCTCCCCTCCCCTCTCCTGGAGCCTCGGCCCATCCAGCAACATCCCGGACAGCTCCGGCGGGGCCTGAGCTCGGCGTGGAGCTCCCAGCCCCGCCCCCGACCACGCGGCTCTGTGTGGGGAGGGGCTCTGGCCCCGCCCCCTGACCACGCGGCTCTGAGCGGGGAGGGGCTCGGGCCCCGCCCCCTGACCACGCGGCTCTGAGCGGGAAGGGGCTCAGGCCCCGCCCCCTGACCACGCGGCTCTGAGTGGGGTGGGGCTCGGGCTCCGCCCCCTGACCACGTGGCTCTGAGCGGGAAGGGGCTCGGGCCCCGCCGGAGACACGCTGCCTCTGTCGAGCGAAGCTCCTCGATGCGCTGAGGCTCCGGGTGAGAGGGCGGACTGGCTAAGGGGCAGGGAGTCCCGGGGACAGGGAGGGGGCAGAGGTTGGGGGCGGTCAGGGGCAGGGAATGGGGTTGGATTGTGGGCATTCTGGGGGTCTGTCAGGACTCAGCGGGGGTGGATAGGGTCGGGGTGGTGGTGGGGGTGTCTGGGGACGGTGGGGACAAGGAGCAGGATGGGTCGGGGATTCTGAGGGGGACAGTCAGGGGACAGGAAGTGGGTGGGGGTCGGATAGGGGCAGAGCCAGGCTGTTTGGGAGGCACAGCCTGCCCTACCCTAAAGCTCATTCAGCAGTTTGAGGCTTGCAGAAGAGCCAAACTGTTAGCTTTTCCATTAGGGCTCCCATCCCTTTCACTTCTCAAATGCCAAATTATAGTGTATATGTAATTTCAGTGCCATAGGGAGATTCATGTCAGGGGAGGGGAGCTTCATTTAAAATTAGTCACTGGGGGAGGGATCACATGAGAAGAGCAATATCCTACACCACCTATCTCCTTCCCTTCTACCAAGGGAGACCCCCCCCCTACATTCCCTGAGGCTCCAGAGGGGTTAATTCAGTGGTTCTCAAACTTTTGTCCTGGTGACCTCTTTCACATAGCAAACCTCTGAGTGCGACCCCCCCCCCATATAAATTAAAAACACTTGTTTATATATTTAACACTATTATAAATGCTGGAGGCAAAGCGGGGTTTGAGGTGGAGGCTGTGAGCTCGCAGCCCCCAGTAATAACCTTGTGACCCCCTGAGGGGTCCCGACCCCCAGTTTGAGAACCCCTGGATTAATTGAATTTTAGCACCCTGTGTCCATTCACATGCATGTGCTATTTTGAGCATTTCAGTTTTCACAGCATAGGCTCATCCCAGATTCTGGAACAAGCTCAAATGCTTAGTTCGTGGAGTATGTACATAAGCTATACTAAAGACAAACCCACAGTAACTGTCTCCAGTTTGTGAGGGACCCCATGGAGCCAAACTCTAGGAAACAGCTAAATGCATGGAGATTAAATCCATTAATGGCTATTAGCCAGGATGGGTAAGGAATGGTGTCCCTATCCTCTGTCAGAGGGTGGAGATGGATGGCAGGAGAGAGATCACTTGATCATTACCTGTTAGGTTTACTCCCTCTGGGGCACTTGGCATTGGCCATTGTCGGTAGACAGATACTGGGGTGGATGGACCTTTGGTTTGACCCACTATGGCTGTTCTTATATTCTAACCTAAATGAACCCAAAGTTATGGAGACAGATATGAGTCAAGGAAGCCAGCAGAGTATCAGAAACCTGGAAGAATCTCTGCCTGGATGGGCTCAGGTGTTTGGTCACAAGCTGAGGTGGTTCAAAAAGTTTTGGATTTTTTTTTAAGCAGAATTTTTTTATTGTTTCTTTAAACAGTCAAACACAGCAAGCAGCAGATATTTGGCCACACACTTCTGAAACCCCAAACCATATTCAGGTTTTGACAGACTAATTTCAGCTTTTCAATTAAAAAAAACCACAACAAATTTTGAAGGAAAGCAGACGTTGTCCATGATTTTTTTCTGCTTTTTAAAAACCCCTAGTTTTCGATCCAGAAACAGTTTTGACGGCACATATTTGTCCAACCCTTTTAATGAGCTTTAGTGCCGTTTAGCACTAGCTGATGCTGAGAACCAGTGATACCTTGTAAAGAAGTTTTCTCAAAACTGGGTTTGTGCCGAGATGCGGAAGGTTTATTTTTCCCAGGGCCACCCATGGGGGGGGAGCAAGTGGGACAATTTGCGCCGGGCCCCGCAGGGGCCCCCACGAGAATATAGTATTGTAATTTTTTTTTATGGAAGGGGCCCCTGAAATTGCTTTGCCCCAGGCCCCCTGAATCCTCTGGGCGGCCCTGGTGATTGTTAAAGCTACTCTGTCTCGCTCTCTTTGCTTCGCTCGGTTAGAACCTTCCCCAGGCAGCTTCCTGCTTTGCAGTTTTAAAGAGATCATAGGCATCTCCTCACGCACACAGCCAAGAGACCTGATCTCTGTACCTTGTAGTAAACTCTCCAGGGCAGGGCTTGTCTCCAGCGCAATGGGCCCTGATTCTGGCCTTTGGGTGTTACAAGAAGTAGGAGGAGTTCAATGATGGGAATATACATGAACCCCAACAAACTAATGAGCTATTCTGTCTGTTGTAATCCATTCTTCCCAATAGATAAGTGGGCAGGAGAGCTCAGAGGAGATAATCAACTGATTCTTCTTCATACATGGTGATGAGCATGGTATAAAAGGGATGGGTTGGTTTTCTCGTAGAATCATACTTTAGGAGGAATCAGCCATTAACACTTCCTTATTCCATACACCCCTCCCTTTTCATGTAACTATTCAGGGTAAGATTTTCAGAGGCACAATGGGAAGTTGATCCTCGACCTCCGCTTTAGCTTTTATTAAAACACAATTGCTTTTGTTTCCTCCCGTTCAGTTTGACCGTTGAACCCTCAGCCTCCAAACCGCTGACCGTCCCTTTGAATTGCAGGCGGATAGAAAATGAAGACAGTCGGGTTTTTTTTTTTTTAAAACCAGCTATTACCCCGAACAATTTGTGGCCTCGGGGTCTATGTGTTGCCACTGGACAATATTCAGAGGTAGCTTTTAGAGGTAGCTGGAACAGAGACGTTTCAGTTTGCAGAGATTCGTGTGAACAAGTTTCGCTGATGTGTTTCTTCTTCAGTCTCCGATTCGCCTGTGCATCTGCTGGGATGAGTTGCTGAGGCTGGAGCGGCGACGTTCAGCACCAGTTGGCTTTTCTAGTTCATGACAGAGGGTTTCTAAATCAGTCAGTCATTCATTTACCCAGGGTTGCTCCCGATGAGCTGTTTGCACACATCACCAGAAAGAGACAAACCGATCTATTAGAATAAAATGCTATCATTCTCCAAAGACAGCGAGACGCAATAACAACTCATCTTCTGTCTTTTTAATCTCAAATGGTGGCAACAAATGAAGCTTCCAACTTTGTAGAAGGCCGTTTTCAGAGATACCGTGTAACAGCTCAATCCCCAACTTGTTGGAATGGACTATAGCACATAAACAGGGGCTTGTGGCCATTAAAAATACCATAGCACTTTGGGGAACTGTAAGAGAGTTAGCTCCCGTGTCCTGGCCAAATTCCAGTTTGATGAGTCTATCCTGCCAGCCTATATTTCCCTTTTTGTCATGTGGCCATGGCAACTGGATACAGAATCCTGCCTTGCTTGTTGCCCTAAGCTCTCATGTCTTGTTAGTGTGAGGTGGTAAACAGCTGCCACAATCCACCCCAGAAGTGGCTGAATTTTAGTGGTGGGTAATTAATTCTAAAAGAAAGACAGTCAGGCAGTTGGACAGTATGCCGGCAGCTACGTAAATCATCTGCCCCACCTCTCCCTAATGCAGTATTGCACATTTACAAAGGTCACCACTGCAAAGCAAGCAGGTGCCATGTGGTACCTCAGACATGGCAAATATGTAGAAACACTGGGGAATCTCAGCTCTCACTGTTAAAAGTGAAGGTCTTAATAATAGTGCATTTTGTGGAATCTTACACATTCCTCTGATGCATTAATTTCTGCTAGAGATATAAGAATACTGTACTCGAAGGGCCATTGTTCTGCTGATATTCTAGCTTCATATACAAAACAAATCTTTGAGGCTTGCGTCTCACTACTTATCCGTGCTAACATGACATGAACCCACTTAACAGTAGAGAGGATCCCAGAACAAAATCCCAAATCCCCAAACCCTCTGGACTCTGAGGGTGCTCAGATGTGTTTCCAGATCTGAAGTTCGGAAGCGGTGCATTTCTTTATAATGGGCTGAACAAAAAACCTAAACCCAAACACACTCCAAATTCTGGGGGGAAGGGAGGCATTCAAAATCTGGATTTGCATCCAGATTTAAACACTATGGCTGGACCTCCCCACCCCCTTTACTCAACTCTTCGATGAGTATGGAGCGTAGCGGAGACAATGCAGAAAGCTGAGTGAGGAGAATGTTTCACCAGAGCTCCCTTCTATTTTAGAGCTGAATGTGAGGGACAGATCCGCAGCTGGTATAAATCGGCATTCTTGGGTGACAGTCCTTTGTACCAGCTGAGGCTCTGGCTGTGACTCTCTCTATAACTGCTTGGCAGTTTAATAAGCTGAGCCTCTGACCTGGGCGTAGCTTGCATTTGCAGTACTAATCCATACTCGTTCATGTGGGCCTTTTAACATCAAAGAGATGTGCATACAAACAGCCCTGTGGAATGCCCAAGCTGCACTATGTAAATGCTGTAAACTGAGAGCAAATGTCTTTGTTAAGTCCAGGAGGAAGTGCAAGAAAATCCTATTTGCTGACGTGCAAAAGGCTTTGTAAGCCAGAGCCCTCAGCCTGAAATCGCTTGATTTGTGGATCCTTGCGATTAAGTTGAACTGAATGACATGCAAAGCTGGCAATTGAGATAAAGAATAACTCCAGGCCAGGGAATGGAGGCCACTAAGATCTGAAAACAAAGGCTGCTAATCTTGCGCTCATCATCTTTGAACAGCTAATGCTAAAGTCCAGGTAAGACTTAGTCGATACCTTCTGATTGCTGGACTCCATGTTGTCTTTTGTCTCTGTGGCTCGCAGCCTGCCCCTCCTCCAGCATTCCCCTCCGTGATCCATTTCTGTCCCCTTAGGCTTAGAGAGAGTGTTTCAGCCCAGCAGAGTGGTTTTGCCTGTACAGGAATTGCTTAGATAGGTAGAGAATTCCTTTCGAACCGCTGAGAGTTTCCTGGTGGATCCCACTAGAGAGGGTTGTCTCCTCATGTCTCCTCTGCCCTGGGTTGAACCCAGAAGGATTCAAAACTCACATTGCACTTCGGCTGCAAAAAGTCTGGAGTTGCCTGCCCAAACCACGAGATGGCTGCGCCCAAAGGAAAGGCCCTATCACAGTTGGGCCGACACAGCAGCCATGTTCACCTCTCCAGCAAAGGATTGTGCTTGTGGCTAAGTTGCTAGACTGGGAGTTCGGAGAAATGGATTTCATTCCTGATTGTGTGGTCTTGGGCGAGCTGCTTAATCTCTTTTTTCAATTCCCAACCTGTAGGGTGGGAATAATAATACTTACTTTCTCCCACCATTTATCTTTCTTGTCTATTTAGACTGTAAGCTATTCGGGGTAGGGGCTATCTCCCACTGTGTCTTTGGATTGCCCTTAGTGCAATGGGGCCCTGAATTCGGTAAAAGGTCCCATCTAAGTCATCATCAGCTTGGGTAGGATTGTCCCCTACAGACCAAGAGCTTTGTTCAGATTCCCATATTGTGCATTCAGAAGCACACACTTTGCTAGGCAAGCAGGCAATGCTGGCTTACACCCATGACTCATGCCGGAAGTTGTGTCCACGGTCATTCCCTCTGCTCAGGTTGCATCAAGTTTCAGGGCAGTGGCCAAAGCTTGCAGTGTTTTAAAGCAAAGCATCAGGACTGGCCAGTTTCCAAAGGACTGGAGAAGCACATGGAGGTAAGGAAGGAGGAGTCTATCTGAGCCTACCTTGCTGCCTCCTCAGCCATAAAGCCCCGTTTCTTCAACTTGCATCCTCCAACTGCAACCTTTTGCCTGGCATCAGGAATAAACAGGGGAGGGCATCTCTGAGCCATCTCGGTAGCCAAGGCAGAACCAGTATGGAGCCCAGAGACGCACCATGCTAAAAGGCATGTAGGACACTGTGGAGAGTCCACCCAAAGAACTGGGCCCCACAGTGAGCTCTTCAGGGGGCTGCGTGAGGAAGTGGAGATGGGGAAGTTAAGGACATCTAAGAATTAAGAGCTGGAACCTTAGCAGTATTTCCATTGTTGCCTGTCCTCAGCTGACCCATAGAAAAGAGTTGGTAATCATCAGCCTGTCCCCTGAGCATTGGGTATATCAGGCTTTCAGTAAAACCCTTGATGGTCAAACCACTTGCCAGCCTCATACTCGTGCATCCCTGTAGGAAAACATGGGAAGCCCAAGACCCCATTTCTAGTCGTCCACTGAGAACGCAAGGCAGTTTTAGAACTGAAGTGACCACAGGGGAGGTGGCCTCCGGCTGGCATAGCCTTTCTCCCTCAGTACCAACATGTAGGTCTGTGTGGTATGGGTAGTGGTGCCATGTGACTTTGCAGGGAGTCGTGGGTGGACTGTGCTGCCTTTAAGTGGCATCTGAGGAGTTTGAAATGTTCAGATGTTGCATGTTTCAAATTGTTCCAGGATTGCAAGTTTGGCATGTTAAGGATCAGTGGGAGATTTCTCTGGGGATTTGGAGCAATTGAAAAGATCGACTTCCCCTCGATAGACAAGTTTTAATAAGGCTGAAAATAAAATGCGCTCTCTCTCTCTCTCTCTCTCTCTGCCTTTTACGGAGAGAGATCCAAAGCGCCCCCCTGTAGTTTCAATAATTCAAACTTCAGCTTTATTCCGCCAAATCGGCCTGAAATTCACCGGCAAAAGTTCACGAGGCTAAATGGAATTCAGAGCAGACTCCTCCTGTTTCCAAACTCATGTATAATGCAGCAAGGGGACTTTGCTCAAAGGCAGCTGCAGCTGGGACCTTCCAAAAGGGAAGAGCAATGGCCAGGGGAAAACTGACAGTGCAGCAAAGAGAGGCTGGGGTAGGAGGGAACAGAACACAGACGCCAAAGTTTACTTTTTATTTATTATTATTATTATTATTATCCATTTGTGTAGGGTCGTGTTAGAAGCCTCAGTCATGATCAGGACCCCATTGTGGTAAGCGTTGTGCAGACTCAGACTGAAAGACAGTCCATATCCCCAAGAGCTGACAGTCGAAACTAGGGATGGGAAAACTACAGCCCGCGGGCCGCGTCCAGCCTGTCCGACGCTTTTATCTGGCCCTCAAGCTCCGGCCGGGGAGCAGGGTCGGGGGCTTGCCCCGCTCCGGCGCTCCGGCCGGGGAGCGGGGTCGGGGGCTTGCCCCGCTCCACCCGCCCAGCACTCCCCAGCCCCCGACTCACAATTCCCTTGATGGGCACCATCTTCCGGCACGCAGAGCCACACTGTGCAGGCGCGACTTCACTGCGCTGTTTCTAGGATCGGGACCCCGCCCAGAGGCAGCAGCCCCACCCCCCCTACGCGGCAGCCACGCCCAATCCCCTCCCAGTCTCCTACGGCCCCACCTTCGAGAGCCTGGAAGCCACCCAGGGGCCGCACCCGTCCCAGCTAGGGTGCCTTTGCCCGTGGCAGGGCCGAGTACGGCTGTCTTGGTGTCACTGCCGGCAGGGCCCCTAAGAGTCCCCAGTACCGCCACTGTAGAGCTCAACCCCACACACACCACACCCTATGAGTCTCCCCACCTCAGTAGCATCCCTTATAGAGCCCCCCGCCCCATGCTACACCCCATAGAATCCCCCCCCACCGAGCATTCATGGCCCGCCATACAATTTCCATACCCAGATGCGGCCCTCAGGCCAAAAAGTTTGCCCAACCCAGTCTAAATCAATTGGTAACATGGGAACAGAGGCACAGGGAGGGGAAGTGACACGCTAAAGATAACAGTCAGTCTAGAGAGAATCAACACTTCTTGCAGCCCTCTCAGCAAACATTTCACACCAGCAAGGTATCCTCCAGACTCACTTAAACTTCCTTAGAGTCCTCCAGACTTACTTAGACTCTCACCCACTTACCAACATGTCACTTACACGCCCTCCAACACAGCTACACCACTGCAAACTCCAGCCATCCATATCTGGTCCAGATTCTGTAGTCCCACTGTAACTCAGGCAGAATGCCAAGCGGTTTCACTGGGATTTTGACCTGAGAAAGGACGGGGTAAGGACTGTGGGATTTGTCCCTCTGGAATCTGCAAATCATGAAGACATTCATAATATAAATTATTATGGCCAGATCCTGCCCAATCACCTTCCTACTCACTATGGTCCCTTTGCACCACTGCACAACACTGCCAAAAATGGAGGGTGTTGCCAGAACATGACAACTACGTTAGTACTTCTATAGCAGGAGCAGTGCGTGCATTTAAGGTCTGATCGAAATTATAGCAGGAGACCGTCCTATGATTTCATGCTCCCAGTGGGAATCTTTCTACTGACTTCGGGGGGTATTGGGTCAGACTCATAGAGCTTAGAACATACCTGACAGGATGCTGCTGTTGTGTGCAACAACACATCAGCAGCCTCCATATAATATTCGTCACACTTTACAGCCCCACGTACAGCTATACCCATCCTCTCTTATCTACTGGCCCATTTGTCTTAGGAGTCAGACACTAACAAACACTAGGTTGTTATTGATTCACTACTGAACATGTTGAATTGTTAAACCTATTCATGAATTCCACTACTGATCTGAGATTTCAAACAGCTTTTCTTTCTTTCTTTCTTTCTTTCTTTCTTTCTTTCTTTCTTTCTTTCAGTGGTGTCATTTTTTTTAAGCATTTGATTTCATCTTTCAGTTTTCTGGAACAAAAGTAGCTCAAAAGCATTGAATGCCCATTTCTAAATGATAACTGCTTAGAGAGAAATGATATCTGTTATTTGAAGGATCCCGAAGAACCTTATTACACAGATAAATATTTTGTTAAAGAAAGAAAGAAAGAAAGAAAGAAAGATAATGTTGCAAAGTCGGGGTGGAAAAATTAGGCAATGCCAGAATTAAGGTGACTCAGGCAATTTTGCCCAGTTGTATGTATGAATGTGTTATGATACAGTCTTTAATTACATGGCCACATAACATTTTCCCATACTGATTAGACTATTGGTTACAGACAACAAGGCAAGCACCAAGATTTGGCACATTCATTGTCTCAAACTGGGCACCCAAAACCAGTGATCAACGTTTGAAAATCTTGCTGGATTACATGGTCTGCTGGTGGCAGGCTTCAGTATTAGAACCTATAGAAATGCAGCTTGTGGGGGGGTTTTCCCCGCCCATTCTTTGAGGTAGGCAGTGTGTTGTCATTGTAGTATTGGTCTAGGGTCTCAAGCACTAATCACATTTGCGAGTTCGGTAAGTAGGTTGGGGTTGGCGAATGAGAGAATATGTTTAGCAATATAAGGCGGCTGAACAGCGAAGACAACATGGCAGAGTTCGTTTTAATGTAAACTTGTGAGAACCCAGAATGCTTCATTTATGCTTCTTCATGGAACATTCTCTGTGTGTGTGTGTGTGTCTCTCTCTCTATTTCCTGCAACATTTGCTGCATTACAGTTAATGGAATTTATGAGAACGACTTGTAATTCTCCAAAACTGCCGTGTGCGGTCATTTTAGCTGGCACAATGTGAATTATGCAATAACCCATTGCCTTAATTAAAACAAATTGCGTTTACTGTATCAGTCTGTACTATAAATCACTCCCCAGGGCCCCTCTTCTAGGTTTCTACGTGGCCTGTTCTTGAGAAATGTTGACAGCAGCCTCCATTACCACAAACATTTTTGAGCATTTTTTTTAATCTCCTTCCCCGCTTTACAATCTTTGAGCTCCCTGCCCTGATATACAAAACAAATCCCATCCAAGGGGTAGCAGCAGAGTGGCGTGAAATAGATAAAATGCACCATTCCCCTTTACTCTCCTTTTTCTTGTAACACGCACGTCTGTAGAGTGTCACGATGGGGAGGCAAAGTTTATTAATTGCAGTAATGATAACAATAAAAGGACAAACAGAAACCTGTGGACTAATTGTTTTCAACCCAAGCTAGGAGGTACCAGGGATTCCTCACACCAGACACCATAATTAGAATGGACAACAAGACAACTAGATGATTAGTCCTTTGTGTAGATCCTGTTTAATAAAGAGAATGACCACTGGGTATTTATATTCATTTGAACTCAGAGCCTCTTAAAAGGAAGCGTTAAATACACCATATCGTACTACAGGATGGAGTAAGCTGGCATCTAATTTAGAACCTAATCCAAAGCCCACTGAAGTTAGTAGAAAGACTTTCTGTACTTCACTCACTGGGATTTGGAAAAGCCCCTTATGACCCCAGTTCAGCAAACACCTCTGTTCAGCCAAGCATTTCAGTTCCACAGATTTAAAATGAAAAATGTACACCTCTCTACTGTATTTTCCACTCCGTGCATCTGATGAAGTGGGTTTTAGCCCACAAAAGCTTATGCCCAAATAAATGTGTTCGTCTCTAAGGTGCCACAAGCACTCCTCGTTCTTTTTGCACATTCTTAGGTGATTTGTTGAAGAGGGATATAGTTAAGTGCATGTTCAAGTACCTTGCTTAGGGTGACCATATTTTCCCAAAGGGAAAATGGGACCCCCTGGGCCGGCCTGAACCACACCCCCTCCCCCTTCACACACACAGCCAGCCCAAGTACGGTTGCCAATTTTGGTTGGATGTGTTCCTGGAGGTTTCATCACAGGACATAATATTTAATTAAAGATTAATCTGTAATTCCTAGAGACTCCAGGACAATTCTGGAGAGTTGCCAAACCTAGGCCCAAGCCCTCCCTGCCTTCCGCTGGCTCAGAGCTGGACTGAGGTCCTCCTTCCCTCAGGGCTGGCCCCAGCCCCCCCACCATCCCGCCGTGTGGGGGGCTGGTCCTCAAAGCCCTCCCGCTGCCCCCGTGACCCTCCCTCCCTCCATCCTACATGGCCCTCTTTCCCCCCTGCACACAGGGCTGGTCCTCCGAGTCCCCCTGCTCGTCTGCGGGGCTAGTCATCTGAGCCCCCTGCCCGTGCGTGGGGCCTCCCGAGGTCCTCCTCTCTCTTCTGCACATGGGGTGGGCCGGCTGGCCAGAGCCGCTCTCCCTAGCCCTCCCTCCAGCACAGGGCTGGCGCTGCCACTCGCTCCTCCCCCTGCATGTTCCTCCGTGCCCGCTAGGGGTCCCACCCTACCCCATCAGCTGGCAAGAGCAAATTTTTGTCAAAAAAGTCAGGACGGCCAGGACAGGACCTTAAAAAAAGGCCCTGTCCTGCCTAAAATGGGACATCTGGTCACCCTAACCTTGCTGAACTCAGGCCTTGATCCCCAGTATGTAGGTTTAGGGCTTCATCCTTGTCTCATTTATGCTGTTGTAAATCAGGAGGGGCCTCCACTGAATGCAGCATAAAACTAAAGGCGTGTCTATGTGGAGGTTTCATGCACAGCAAGCCGGGCTGTGAATCTGTAGCACACCAGCAGATCCTGCTTCCGCACACTGAAGGTCTGCAGTGCACTTTGGTGTATTTGCTTTTCACCCAGCAAAGAACTTTTAGTGTCCGCATAGCCGGTTAGCGCATGGCAATCTAGATTACAGAGGCTTGCCACGCATTAGCTCTCCGTGTAGACAAAGCCCTTAGGATGGGCTAAAGAAAATCCATTCAGAAGTTTCAAGGGAATGTGCAACATCTTTTGAAGGATCCACTTAACTCTAGCCATTATTTTGGAGGCTGAATGTTTTACAAAAGTTTATGAGCCAAGGTGATCATTTTGTGTCTTAAAGGATTTGGCAACTCAAGTTACTTGAAAGTGTCTGAAACCTTGTCATCAATAACCTAAGCAGCAGGGTCACTGAACATAAAATCAGCCCCTAGCGCCTGATTGAAAGTCCACTGAAGCTAACAGAAAGAGATCCAATCAATGGGCTTTGCATCAGGCTCATAGAGACTAACCTAAACTGAATTAATCTGCATGTTTATTTTCCTCTTGATAGGTACAAAATCATAAACCAGACAGGATTTTCGGCCGGCATGATAATGCCTGCACACTTGTTGTGAAGATTAACTGGCTTAACTACTGAGATGATAAACATGTCAATATGTGTTTTCTTTGCTTAAAAATTAAATGAAGAGGTGATTGGAAATGTCATAGTTTCAGCTATTCCTGTAGTCAATCAGCCAAAATAAACTGGGTGATTATTAGTATTGAATATATTATTTGAAAGCAGACAAGCTGAAAAACTCTGAAACATGTTTAGTACATTTCAAAAATATCTGTATTACTTTTGCCTACATATTTGATTATTCTTGTGTTGTACTTGATTACTTAGTTTGTTAAATACCAAAAAAAAAAAATACATTGGTTGATGCAGTATTACGGATGGAATTTTAAGTGCAGAAAAGTCAGGAAATTCAAAGCAACAGAGCCAACAGCAAGTGTGACGTGTTTGCACATTCATATCTCGAAGGATATTTTCCATCTCTGACTAATATGATCCCATTGTGCAGGGCCAGTCTGTTGGTTCCCATCATGTCTAACGTTTTCATTTCTTAACCAATTTGTATGACATTTAGCAGGCATATCTCACTGAGGCCTGTGTACATGGTAAGCACACAGTTTTCCATCCAAACAATGTTTGAATGATCTGAGCATGAAAATAAGCAGCTGATTCTCTTTTTAATGGCAAAACCCCAGTGGTTTTTCAAACTCAGAGAACTCAAAAATGGTCAAAGAGATTATCTTCCAACTTTCCAAATAAATTCACTTTTGGACTGTGAATAAGAAAGCGTGAGAAAATTTCAACCCCCAAAGGTAATTTTGGGGGAAAGTGATAAACCACTGAAAATAGCCGCGGATAATGAAAGTGTCATCTCAACCATAAAAGGTACCTCAATGCACTGAACAGCCACTGGAAAACATGATTGAAAGGGAGTTTAGAGATATTGCTAATGGCTTCAACATAAGGAGTGTGGCTATAAAAGATGAGAGGATGCCTGGCTAAAACTGCCCACTGCAAATCTTTGAAAAGCATCTAACTATCCAGGCATGCAGGAAATGTGTGATTGCTACCCAGACTGCCCATGCAAATCTGCTAAGACAGAGAGACCTTCAAATACTTCAGGATTTTACTTCCTTTGACCATAGAGCAGTTTTTTCAGGTTGGAGAAGCATTGTGTCCGATGCACGTGGGGAGGGGGTGTTGGCTAGTAGTTTGAGTAGGAGACTTGATTTCTGGGAGCCAGGACCACTGGGTACTATCCCTGGTTCTGAAGGATAATGTGATTTACAGGGACTAGGAGTCAGGACTCCTGGATTCTATTCCAGGCTCTACAGCTGACTTTCTGTGTTACTGTAGGCAAGACTCTTTGCATCTCAATCTACCCTTTTCTAAAATGGGTATAAATAATGCTATACCCGACTTAGCTGAGGTATTTTGTGGCTTAATTAACATTTGTGAAATACTCACAGAACCTCTGAAAGACACTGCATAATTGTAAGGTAACAATGGCAGCTGCACAAAATGACTTGCGTCTGTTTTACAATATCTGCCCCTTATGACATGTGCAGGGAGAGGAATGGGAGTCATTTTATTCAGGGCCAGTCCAGAAGCTTTCCTTGAGCACGTTTAGTTAGCACTAGAGAGGCTAAGTTCTGATCTGGAGCTACCTTTTGAATGTCTTACGGTTCAGAGGATGTTCCAGCCATGTGATAATGGGAGACTATCACAGAAAGAGTGGCTTTCTTCTACCTCTCTCCAAGGAGCTTTATTAAAATAAGAATAATATGGAAAACAGTCTGATTCCTAAAGCTACTCTCTCTGCTTCACTGTAGAACTTCTCCCTAGGACCTTTCTCAGCCTCTCCTCCTCACTGGCTGCTTTCTATAGATTTAAAGAAACAGTACATACATCCCTGTTTTGGATTTGCAAACCCTACCCAAAGTTGGTCAAATCTGGGAGTTTGGATGGGTTCAGCACTATCTAATAGTAGCCTGAGAAACACTCTTCTTCCTGAGCATGTTTCTTAAATATCGTCATGCAGAACCAATCCCGTCCTGTGCTCAGACTCCTGTGATCATGCAGTCAGTATGGCCAGTCTCAAGCATTCAAAACTCATGAGCCAGACCTCAGAAAATCATGTTTGTTTGTGTTTTAACAATGGATTTTGGGGGAGGAGAGGTATCTGTTTTCTGCTTTCAGAGCCTTTAGGGCATCCTTGGGTCATGTTTACAACCTTTCCTCTGGCAACCGCTAGGGCTAGAAACCTATATTTCTTTTTACTGAGAGCTGAGATTCTCATGTAATCCTATGACTCCAGGAGCTGGGACTTTAAGAAACATCAAATATCACAAGGCATTTGATTAAACCGTGAGAGCCAACAACACTGTGTATTTCATGCATCCCCATCAAATGCTCTACCCAGCTATACCACTCATTTTGGTGCTGGGCTTTGTGAGGAGGCAGGGCGTAACACACACTACTGTGGTTGGTGTGTTCCATTGGCTGGCTTAGGCAGCTCCGCATCTAGTGTGCTGGCTTTTGTGACTTGCAGGCTAAGGCACCTATCGCTCACCATTCGTTGTAGCCGAGGCACCTAACTTGGGCTTTGTGAATCACTGTGGTTTTCTAGGCGCCTAAAGGTTAGGTGTTCTGACCCTCAGCATCACAATGCCCAACTCCCTTTGTGCATCCAGGCCTAGAGAGATAGGTAACAGAGGAGATGCATAGGAAGCATGTGGCAGACTTTTATTTCACACCCTCTCTTCCTTGTTTCCCATAAGCATCCCCCGGGGACTTCCACTTTGCTAATGCTCCAGCACCCGGAACTCAATCCACTTTCAAAGACTGTCCTGCTGCCATCGTGACTTACCCCATGTTCGCAAGCAGCTCTCATGGGGTGCAGGTGGGAGACTACTGAGCGCATAGAATTCCACGCCAAGAAATAAGTGGTGTTAACCACCAGAGAGACTCTAGTTGTGGATTTTCTGATAACAGCTCAACTTAAGGTCAGTCCTTAACAAAAATAAACTGGAAGAAATCGATCTGACTCATTTGCTTTACTGCTCCCACAATTTCTGATTCTTGAGCTCGCACCCCACGACTGCCTCCCTTTCCTCTCATGCTCTCCTTCCTGTGATCTGATAATGTCACTAATGGGAAGATGCTGTATAAGGTATTATTCCCTGATTGGATTCAGAGCAAGGGGAGTTCTTTTCTTGCTAAAAAGAAAGTCTCAGAATAAAGTAGAAAAGGTTCTTTAGGCACAGGGAGTGTTAAGCTACTGGTTAGCGCAGGACACCAAGGGTTCTGGAATCCTATTCCCACTGATCTGGAGCATATGATAATAATTAATTGCTGGCTTCTGTATAATACTTCTTCATCGGTAGATCACATAATACCTACCTAAGATGGGCGTTGGAAGAACTGTTGAGTCTTTATCAAGTGAAGCAACTTTACCAAGGGTTGTGGTGCATTCTCCATAACTGGCAGATATGCTGTATTTAGCAAATGTCTAACTTAACACAGATGCTGAATTATTTTGGGGAAGTCCTATGGGCTGTTATAGACTAGATGATCACACTGGTCCCTTCTGGCCTTGGAATCTGTGAGTCTATGGTTTGACCAGCTAGATGAAACACACTTGCTAGGGGCAAAGGGTTGATCTGAAAGATCAGGAAAAAAAGTCTGGTATGATTTGAACCAGAAACAAATGTTTACATTGAATTGAAAAACACAGAAAAAGTAATAGTTACTAATCAACCTAAGTGGATTGAGTCAACTCAAAATGATTTTGGGGGGGGGTTCAACTTGTTTTGAGTCAAACAAAATGATTCCATTGACTCAAAACATTTTTTTTTCATTTCGTGTTGGCTGTTTAAGATGCATTTTACTCTTTTTCTGTTATTTGTTTCAATTGGCCTAATTTGAATAAGCGTCTTGAATAAAAAAATTGAAACGCAACATTTTGGCCCTTTCAGAAAACAAACATTTCCAACTGAAACTAATTGCCAAATTTAACCCAAATGCAGCTAATAATATTGGTCCCCGAAAAATGCATTTTTGGGGCAAAAAACATAATTAGTTGCAAAAGTTTTGCCCAGCTCTACCAACAGCCTTTCCTCAATTACTGTTAAGGGGTAAAAAGAACAGAAACAGCTTTGACAGGCTCCAGGCAAACTCACGTCCCTCTGCTTAAAGCAGGGCAAGGTGTAAAAGCAGAGGAAACAATAGCTGCTCTTTCTTTGCTGATTGTCAGTCAAGGTGAAGAGGGGAGTAAGCAAGCCATGACCACATTAAAGGTGAGAGCCAGGGCTGCAGCTCAGTGGCACTGTGGAATGATCGAGGGCTTGATTCACCCACCAAGTTCTATGGGTGACTATTAAAGCCAGCACAAGCGATCCGCACTGAATCCCCTGCACACCAAAGGGAAAATAAAGGCCACTGAGGATTCACGGGAAACCTCTTGAGTGCAGACATGCTGAGTGTTTATTCTAAAGATGAGTCTGAGCCTCAAACTTCAGATCTAGGTGGACGTATAAACTTTCCCAAAGTGCAGCTCTGCTGAGCTGCTGGAGTTCTGTTGTGGATTATCTCCAGCTTCCATCATCAAGACTCTATCGTTCTCTTTCCATTGTTCTTTATTACCAGGGAAAGAGAATCTCATGACACAGGAATCTTTGACATGGAAGGTCCATTTATTATTATTTATATTTAGATAGAGGCCCCAACCAAGATCAGGGCCCATTGTGCTAGGAGCTGTACATACACATATAAGAGAGAGTCCTGTCCCCAAAGGACCTACAATCTAAATAGATAAGGCAGACAAAGGGTGGGAGAAAGGAAGGGCAAGGGATCATCTTGTGATCTGTGTTTGCACAAGTCCTAGCACAACGGGGTCTGGTCCATGACTATGTCTCCTAGGTGCTACGGTAATATAAATAATTAATAATAATAATAAATACTGTCCCCAATTTACAAGAGAGAGATATTAAGCAACTTTCCAGGACCACAGAGTCTATGGAAGGACAGAGAGTTGAGCCTACATTTCCTGAGAGCCAGTTCCAGAGATTACTCTTCCATTGGCTTCTACTGCCTCGTCCACTCCATGCAGCCATAACTGCCTCTTTGTATCACAGTGATTCGCACAGCAGCCAGTTTTGACATCACAAACAGGATTACAGCTCCTGGCCAAGGTCAAGCAGCAGGGGCAGTGTGAACTGATGTGGGTGGCCAAGATCCAGTTTTCTAGCAGGTGTCTATGATACTGCTGATAAAAAACAGTGGAACTGGAATCAAAGCTAGAAATACGGGACCGAACTCTGCTCCTGCTGAGAAGCCGCAACCCACACTGCAGTCAGCAGAAGTGGTATTTCTAGTGGGCCAAATTTGACCCATTTTACAACAGAATTGTCTTGAAATAGAAAGTCTGGCAAAGTTTCTTGGGTTTTGTAATGAGCCATCAGTAGATTTTATAAATTTCCCCACCAAAATCTGGGTCTATGAGATCTTTCTTTTTCTGTCTCTCATCTGCCAGCTAGACACAGCACAAGCTGGTATATTCAGCAAGTGAGATGTCCAGAAGGTGTCCCCTGGACCTCTTCTGATCTGAGAAGCAGCTTCTCTTTTCTCATACTCTCATGTCTAATAACTCTCAGCCTCCTGTCCACACTAGGTACAATTCAGCACGACGTGAGCGTAGCTGAATGAAGTACCCAGTTGTCTCACTACTCCCCCATCCAGGCGCGCGGAGAATCAAAATCCGCGTCATCAAAACTCCCGCTCCGCCCGTGTGTGTGGTGTGGTACGGATCGAACCGCGGCGCTTGAGTCGAACTATCGCCGGCCCAGAGATTAGGCGCGATTAGTCGACTCCGAAGTCGAACTCACCGCGTCAACCCGGCTGGTAAGTGTAGACCAGCATCTCTCAGATGTGACCCTCAACCTCTTCACAGCTCTCTCTGTCTCTGAGATGTCCAGAGATCATCCCCTCACTTCCTTCTGGAGGGTCCTTATTCTGAAGATGATATGCTTGTATCAGCCCCAGTTTCATGTCTCTGTCTTCGCCCATCATATTACTGCGTTGAAGGGGACAGTAGGAGTTTAGATGGTGTCTTCCACTGACACACAGACTCATCGCCTCACTATTTGGGGAATGGCAGCCGTGCACTGTTCATGGAAAGGGAGCCTCAAATGACTGACTAAAAATTGGAGGTGACCTAGATGTACGACTTACTGCCCAGGAACAATGTGACAAACTTCATCTTTCTTTACTGCCAACCTCTGACGTTAGGGAGGGTTATTAGCTGAAGGAATAACAGTTGTATGAAGCGGCCTGTGTGCTTTTTTTTTTTTTTTTTTGGTATTCTTATTCTTTCTTTCCGACTTAGTCTGACTGAATTTCAGGGCTCACACGCATGGAACACCATAGGGGAGAGATTGCCTTCTACTCTGGCTAGTACACAGTGCCCATAATTTTATTCTGGATTAGGAAAGTCGGTGCTTAAAATGTAAAGTGGTCAGGGAGGAGGAATGCCATATTTTAGGAAAGTCCAGCAGGAGATTCCTTTCTGCTACATTTAACTTTAGACTCTCTCTCTCACACACACACACACACACACACACACACACACACACACACACACACACACACACACACACACACACACACTCCCCCTCTCCTTCCCCCAACATGGGTTAAAACCAATCTGCTCTATCCTGGCAATATTTCAAGCAGAGCATAGTAAAATATTCAACTCGCAGGCTAGATGAATTTACAGCAGGGGACAAAGGCTATAAACTATAGGAAATTGAGATTAAGCCCAGGGAAGTCAATGGGTCTGTCTACACTGCAATTAAAGACCCGCAGCTGGCCAGTACCAGCTAACTCGCGCACACGCTCCAGGACCCTGTGAGGTGGGTTTGAGAAATACACCCTCTGAGGGAGACCGGCCCAGTGATCTATGAGCACACGCAGGCTAATGTACTGAGGGAAGGCATCACAAAAGCAGTTACATGTAGAGGCACTTCCATGCACAGGCTGGCCCGTAAAGTTGTGCTTCTTCCTTCCAAAGCTGATGAAGTTTTCCCAACATGTAAGAGCAGCATTAAAGGTGAGGATTTATTTGTGAGCAGATTCATAGCAAGAGCCTTGATTTTGGCTTAATGGAAAATTGACCTGCGTAGTTCAGAGAGACCCACAAAGGCCTACATTATTATCCACACTGCACTCATGCAAAAAACATACAATAATTAATCAGCGACCGCATAGGATCTCATAGTTGTTGCTATATCACGAGCCATGCTACCCTGAACTTCACAGCAACAGCAGGAATAGAACCTCCCACCCACACAGCACAGCCTCCCTGCCACTTGAGCTTAAGGAAAATCTCCATTAGACAATAGCAATATAGATCCCATGACACACACAGTTGAACAGTTTATATTCCATGCAGTAGAGTGGTGCACATACATACTAGGTCTGGTCCCGATTGGGACCTCTGACAGTATTGTTATTAGAGCTGGGTGAATAAATGAGTTTTGGTTCCGTGGCCAAACCAAAAACCAAAATTCATGTCGGGACGAGCCAAAACAAAAGTGTTTCGACTTTTTCAACGAACCTGAATTGGTTGCCGCCGATTGAATTGCGGAGTAGGCAGCGGAGTAGGCAGCATAGCACATCCCTCTCCTGCTTCTCGGTCACACACAGAATTGACATTTACCAGCAGTGACAAGCCCAGTCACGTGCCACCGACACGACCATGCTGAAAGCTGGCAAACCAGACACGCTATTAGCAACTTCAGCATTCCAAAAGAAAGCCCCAGAGACGAATGACAAGTAACGGCTGTGACTCATGCCAAATGTGTGTGATTTAGGAAATCTGTGCTGCGGGCTGGCTCTGCTGAATGGAGAGTCTGACAAAAGGTAGGCAGAGAGGCATGCAGCCATATCAATGGATGGATGGGTAGGACACAGAAGACATCTTAGAGCAGTGGTCCCCAAACTGTGGGGCATGTATCCCTGCAGGGGTGTGGAGGAAAGTTTGGGCGGGCACGTAGGGCCCAGATCAGCCCCCATGGTTGAACCATCCAGCCCCAGTCTGCCCCCTGCTCTGCTCCTGGCCTCGGCTCTGATCATGATCCCAGCCCCAGCTCCAGCTGCAGCTCTGGCTTTAGCCCCAACCACAGCCCGGTTCCCGGTCACAGCCCCACTCCCAGGCCCAGCTCCCCACCGCGGCTCTGGCCCTGGCTCCCAACCACAGCTTCCAGGGGGGACGCAGCCGAGGTAAGGGGGGGAGGGTGCGAGCGAAAAAGTTTGGGAATCACTGTCTTCAAGAGTCAGTGTGTGTAAGCAATCATGCCACTGCAGTCTTGCCCAGTCACTGCTAGCAAGAGAGAATGCTGCCCGCTTCTTCTTTACAAATGTCACCTGAAAGTGAGAACAGGCGTTCGCATGGCACTGTTGTAGCTAGCGGAGCAAGATAATTACATGCCAGATGCGCTAAAGTTTCATATGTCCCTTCATCTTCAACCACCATTCCAGAGGACATACATCCATGCTGACGATGGGTTCTGCTCCATAACAATCCAAAGCAGTGCACACCAACGCATGTTCACTTTCATCATCTGAGTCAGATGCCACCGGCAGAAGGTTGATTTTCCTTTTTGGTGGTTCGGATTCTGTAGTTTCCGCATCAGAATGTTGCTCTCTTAAAATTTTTGAAAGCATGCTACACGCCTTGTCCCTCTCAGATTATGGAAGGCACTTCGGATTCTTAAACCTTGGGTCAAGTGCTGTAGCTATCTTTAGAAATCTCACACTAGTACCTTCTTTGCATTTTGTCAAATCTGAAGTGAACGTTTTCTTAAAATGAACAACATGTGCTGGGTCATCATCCGATACTGCTATAACATGAATATATGTCAGAATGCAGGTAAAACAGAGCAGGAGATATACTACTTTCCTGCAAGGAGTTCAGTCAAAATTTAATTAATGCATTCTTTTTTAATGAGCATCATCAGCATGGAAGCATGTCCTCCGGAATGGTGGCCAAAGCATGAAGGGGCATATGAATGTTTAGCATATCTGGCACGTAAATACCTTGCAATGCTGGCTACAAAAGTGCTATATGAACTCCTGTTCTCACTTTCTGGTGACATTGTAAATAAAAAGTGGGCAGCATTATCTCCCATAAATGTAAACAAACTTGTTTGTCTTAGCGATTGGCTGAATAAGAAGTAGGACTGAGTGGACTTGTAGGCTCTAAAGTTTTACATTGCTTTGTTTTTGAGTGCAGTTATGTAACAAAAAAAATCTACATTTGTAATTTGCACTATCACGATAAAGAGATTGCATTATAGTACCTGTATGAGGTGAATTGAAAAATACTATTTCTTTTGATTATCATTTTTACAGTGCAAATATTTGTCATAAAATAATAATATAAAGTGAGCACTGTACCCTTTGTATTCTGTGTTGTAATTTAAATCAATATATTTGAAAATGTAGAAAAACATCCAAAAATATGTAATAAATTTCAATTGGTATTCTATCTTTTAACAGTGCGATTAAAGCTGCGATTAATCGTGATAATTTTTTTTGAGTTAATTGCATGAGTTAACTGCAATTAATTGACAGCCCTAATTTAAACCTTTTCCAGGTGCCCTGTTTGAGGACACGGGTGCTCATAGTCAGCCAAGTGTCACCAACACAGCTTTCTAGACTTTCAAATAGACTTTACAGGATAATCCCCAAGTACCTCTCACTCTGGCTGCTTTTAGCAGGGATTCAAATTTTTTCTCAGTGCTACTGTTCCTCTGCCTCTGCCTCCGTCTCAGCAGTTATGCCCCCACCTCACTGTAGTATAATCTCTTGGGCCTAATTTTCCATACCAGCCCATCTCTTTTAGGACACTCAATGCTATTATGCAGTAAGCAACACTTTCTAACAATGACCTATTGATTATATGCTTCATTAACAATGATGAAATCCCTATGAGAGGTTTATTATTCATGTATTGTATTTTATTATTTCATTGTATCATTAATAATTACCTCTACGCTTCATTTCGGCATCACTCACTTTTCTTGAAAGGAATGACGGGTCTCATTCCAAAGGTTCATGAACAATGTCAGCAAAGAGGTTCCTTTCAGCTTGAAGATAAAATAGTAGTCCAGCGTCATAAAATCATCATTGTAAAATGTGGGGAAAGTGGCTGTTGATTCTGTAAACACTCTGGTTCTACAAACACTGTGTAGCTTTACTCACCTGTGTAAATTTATTCACACAAGTAGTCCCATTGGGGTTAACAGTGAGTAGTGTTACACATATACTCCAGGATCAGGGCCTAAATCAAGGACTCATGTTTTTCCTAAGCCTCTGCCCTTCAAGTGCCTGCACAGACAAGAGCATCCAGATACCAGCTGAACATGAGCTCCCAATATGACGCTGTTGCCAAAAGAGCTAAAGCCATATGCATAAAGAGGAGAATCTCAGGTAGGAGTAAAGAGGTTATTTTACCTCTTTATTTGTCATTGGTGCAACCGTGGCTGGAATGCATCCAGTTCTGGTGCCTACAGTTCAAAAAGGATGGTGGTAAATTAGAGAGGGTTCAGAGAAGAGCAACAAGAATTAATAAAGGATTAGAAAACCTGCCTTATAGTGATAGACGCAAAGCGCTCGATCTATTGAGCTAAACAAAGAGAAGGTAACTGATTTGGTGGATGGGGGAATGCGGCGGACATAATATATCTGGACTTCAACAAGGCTTTTGACACAGTCCCACATGACATTCTGATAAGTAGGCTGGAGAAATGTGGGCTCGATAGAACTACCATGAAGTGGATACATAATTGGTTAAAAAATCTCAAAGAGTAACTATTAATGGAATGATGTCCAATTGGAGGGATGTTTCATGTGGGGTTCCACAGGGATCTGTTTGGGGTCTGGTGTTATTTAACATCTTTATTAATTACCTGGATGTAGGAATAGAGAGCATACTGATCAAGTTTGCAGACGAGACAAAGCTGGAGGAGTGGCCAACACTTTGGAGGATAGAGCTAAAATTCAGAGGGATCTTGATAAATTGGAGAACGGGGCTATAGATAACTAAATGAAATTCAGCAAAGACAAACGGAAGGTGCCATGCTTAGGGAAGGAAAACCAATTGCACAAATGCAGAATGAGGGAAAACTAGCTTGGCAGCAGCAGCACTGCCAAGAAAGGATCTGGAAGTTGTGGTGGATCACAACGTCAACATGAGTCAGCAATGCGATGCTATTACAAAAAAAACCAAAAGCAATTTTAGGTTGCATTAACAAAGGTGATAGTACCATTCTACTCAGTGCTGGTTAGGCTTCAGCTGCAGTACTCTGTCCAGTTTTGGTCACCAATGTATAGAAAGATGTAGACACACTGGAAGGGACCCAGAGGCGAGCGACAATGGAATGCAGCCATATGAGCAAGGCTGGAGGAACTGGATATGTTTACTTTGGAAAAGAGGAGAGGGACATGATAGCAGTCTTCAAATATTTGAAAGGCTGCCATACAAAAGATGGAGGGAAGTTGTTCTCTTTTGCCACAAAGGGCAGGACAAGAGGCAATGGGTTCAAACTACAGCAGAGCAGATTTAGATTAATTCTCAGGAAAAACTTCCTAACAGTAAGAATGGTAGGACAATGGAACAGACTGCCTAGGGAGATTGTGGAAGCTCCTTCAACTGGAGGTTTTCAAATGGAGGCTGGATAACCATCTGTCTTGGATGATTTAGACACAAGAAATCTTGCATCTTGGCAGAAGGTTAGACTAAATGCCCTTTGCGGTCCCTTCTAACCTTATGATTCTATGATTCTAAGGTTAAGAGGTGACTTGATTACAGTCTATAAATAGCTACATAGGGAACAATATTTAATAATGGGCTCTTCAGTCTAGCGGAGAAAGGTATAATATGATCCAGTTGCTGGAAGTTGAAGCTAGACAAATTCAGACTGGAAATACGGCATAAATTTTTAATGATGAGAGTAATTAATCATTGGAACAATTCACCAAGGGTTGTGGAAGGTTCTCCATCACTGACAATTTTTAAACCAAGATTGGGTGGTTTTTTTGAAAGGTCTGCTCTGGGAATTAGTTTGGGGAACTTCTATGGCCTGTGTTATGCAGGAGGTCGGACCAGATGATCACAAATGATCCCTTCTGGCTTTGGAATGTATGAACCTGTGAGCCATGGAAGATCCAACTCTCTTGGGTAATATTTGTTAAGAGTTCCCTTTACTTACTGGGGAATAAAACAAATCTAACTACATGGGAAAGACTGACAATAGTCACTGAAACCTAGTTATCAGGCCTTCGGTGATAATCCTGGTGTTTCTGGTTGAGAAAAGGCTTTAGACAGCACTGGGTTGTGTGTAGTGGGCAGGTGTGAATTATGTTCATGAGAATTTAGCCCTACATCCACAAAAGTGTTTAGGCTGCTAGCTTCTATTGATTTCAGCGGATCAGGGCCTTAGCGCTAGTGACAAGACTCAGATTGGCAATCGTGAAGACTGACGGCCATTCCAAAGAATAGCCCCACTTAATCACAATGGACCCATAGGACAGAGAACAAGGCCAAGCTATCTCTTCTCTGCTGCTTTGGTGGGATACAGGGCGAGAGTTAGTCAAAGTATCTCCAGTGTAAATGACTGAGGGATTGCACTTGTATTCCAGTTAAAGTGAATCTCTGCATGCAGGGAAAACAAAAGACATACCTGGTCCCATGCACATACTATATCAAGTAGGGCCTGCGGCAAATGGAGGTTACAAGGAAAGTGCACTACGGGACAGAACCTTGTACACGGAGAGGGTGTAAATCATGAGACCCTTGGTTACCTACTCCCTTCTACACAAGAACACAAGGTGAAGGAGATGTGTGGTACAAGCAGAGGATGGGATCACCTGAAGACATGTGCTAAGTGTGTTATGTCAGTGGTTCTCAACCAGAGGTACACATACCCTTGGGGATATGCAGGGGTCTTCCATGGGGTACATCAACTCATCTAGATATTTGCCTAGTTTTACAACAGGCTACATAAAAAGCACTGTTAAGTCAGTACACACTAAAATTTCATACAATGACTTGTTGCTCTATATATTATACGCTGAAATGTAAATACAATATTTATATTCCAATTGATTTATTTTATAAATATATGATAATGGGAAAATAAGTATTTTTTCAGTGATAGTGTGCTATGAGACTTTTGTATTTTCATGTCTGATTTTGTAAGCAAGTCGTTTTTAAGTGAGGTGAAACTCGAGGGTACGCAAAACAAATCAGGCTGGACAGATTGAGAGCCACCATGTTACATCAAGCATCTGCTTTCCCTGTACCCCATGTCCTCTCTCCACTCTAGTTGGACCTAATCCAAAGCCTAATCAAGTCAATGGGAGTCATTCCGTTGACTTCACTCATCTGTGATCAGGACCTTTGTGCTTATACATGGAACTCAACACACTCGCACGCCAAAGGATCAAGTCATGTGTGTGTATTGAGCAGTGGTTCTCAATCTGCGGCCCACAGGCCGCTTGCAGCCCAATTAACGCACAGCTGCGGCTCATGTGACATCCTCAGGGCCATACAGGTAGTATATATCTTGTGTGGATGCAGCTCACATGACTCTCAGAGAGCTGCATATGCAGCCCACAATGGTAAATAGGTTGAAAACCACTGGTATAAAGGGAGAGAAAAAGAGAATGTGCAAATGTGTGTGTATGTATAGATTGGTGGATGGATATATAATTTATACAGTACCATAACTACAAATACTAACCTTTTTTTTCTCTCTCTCCCACCCCCATGTACCCTAAGTATGAATAATGCAAAGATATAGTGAGCTTCATTTTTATGGACACGGTTGATATCAGCAGTTAGGAATAATGGTTGTCTAATTGTAGTGCTTTATTGTATTCTGTGTCAAAGCGTGGGCGAGTAATTGCAATCATCAAAACCCTTTCAGAGTGTGTGCAAGACCCTGACCCTTGATCACCTGCCATCAAACCTATCTTATCCGCCATACACAAGCATTTTCTGGGCAGAGGAACTGGCTGAATGTTTTTTCAAGGTTGGGGCTGGAGTGTGGGGGGCGTTTTTATGTAGAGATGTGCCACACAATCGCTTTCCTGAGAGCTAATTTTGGTGCCAGACACACAAAAAAAAATTATACAAAATAACATGTTAACCAGCAACTGAAGAAAAAAATATAATTGATTCTCATGGGCTGCTGAGTGTTACAATTTGAATGTCTTTCCATTAAAATCCTTGTAAGAGACACGGGAAGGAAGAAAGAAAAACTGCGGTGGGATGGAAATCAGGTTTTTTTCAACTGCTACTGTTGAGATGAAGGAGAAGATCATTTCAGAGTGCGAGCAGGATTGATAATCCTATTTCTATTTTTATATATTAATATAAGCACCTTGACTCACTGAGTGCTTACGGAATAATACAAACTGACTGTTAGCTCAGGTGTTTTGAGTGGGGTTCGCTGAGGAATCCAGGATATGCCTTAAGAAAATAGTTGCTTTGTTTCTTGTATTGCTCTGAATTCTCAGCCTGACAGTGTCTGAGTGGACCTGTGTTTACACTCCCTCAGTCCTGTTAATGTCGGTATGTAAGTGCTAACTGTATATATCTGTCTAGAAGAGAGGGAGAATGGTGGTGATGTGGTGGGCAAGCTTTAGCAATGCATCAGAGAGGACCTGCGCAACTCACTCATGGCTGCACCTTTCGGGAGTAATGCAACCATCCCCACTTAGCAATAAATCTATTGATACAGAGCATTATCTATGTTGTCCATAGAGGCAGATCAGAGGGTGTGTGGATGTGTAGTTAGACAGGCCCAAGCTGGGACTTTGGGTCCTGATTTAAACTCTTGCAAAGCCTGGACTTGGGCTTTTGTTTAGGTCAGATTTTATCACATGCTACCGTAGAAGAATATGGTGGCATTAAAGACCCACAAGTGGACCACCCCACCCCAGATTCAACATCTGCCTTTCTTTTGCATTTGCTTAAAGAAATGCCTGATGTTCACGGCTGGCAAATGCAGGTGGGCCAGGACATATGTGATGTTCAGATTTTTGTAATGAGGAGCTCTGTTAGACTGTATAATTAGTCTCTCAAGGGAAGTGGTAGAAGCCCTATCATGTGCTTGAAATCAAGCAAAAAGCAATTTAGGCTGGGATATTGGGAATAATGTCCTAATGGGGAAATCTATCAGACTGTGGAAGAGTATCCCAAGGGAAGTGGCAGTAACTCCATTATTTGAATTACTTAAAATGAGAATGGACAAAACACTTATGAATGCTCAGTAGGAAACAATCCTACCTTGGCAGGGAGAGGACTGCATATCCTAATAGTTCTTTTCCATCTCTGGTGTCTATGATTTACTTTGACACTTCTCTCCCATAACCCAGCCTCCTCCCCACGCTGAATCTGACACCTTTTCTATCTTTGTGCATTAAAAAGAAGAATATAGATGCATTTTACAAGGCCTCAGCATAATGCTATAGAGAGATGCCATCACAGGGAAGTGGCTGCAAAATGCCAGATTGAAAACGCATAGACAGTCCAGATTTCCCGAGGGAAACTTAGCACAGCCACTGAGGGTGTCAGCTAGCCAGGCATCTGTGGGGTAGTGAGTCAGCATGGGGCTGAGAAGCGGGAGATCAGAGTTCTAGTCTTGATTCTGCCACTGCCAGGGATGGAATATGCCAACTGTGTTCTCAGGAAGAGCAGCTCTTGGTTTGTAATCCGGTCACTCACCATCTTCCTAAAACGCCCCGTCTGCATGTATCCAGCATGCTGCCAGAAGACTTGTGCCTTCACTATTTTTCCTACCCTACCCCCATGGACTAGGACCTCATTGTGCCAGGCGCTGTACAAACACAACAAAAAAGCCCCCACCACAAAGCGCTCGCCCTTTATATAGACCAGAGACACCAGATGGATGCAGACAGATGGGGGAGTGCAAGGAAACAATGAGCCAATATCGGTCAGCACAATCAGTGGTCCCAGTACACCATTAGCCAAAGCGTCGCCATGTTGTATGTTGGCAGCATGGCAAAGGAGAGTTTCTGAAGGAGGCTAATGAGAGAGATTTGTGGATGTTTGCCGGGGCGCGCTTCAGAAGTGCAAGCGAGCCACAGGGGAGGAAGCGGGTGCTCGGAGCTGGCACCATGCACGGGTCAGAGGTGGGCGTTGACACTCTGACAGTGAATGAGAGACAACAGGTGGGGATAGGTTGTGGAGGGCCTTTCTGAGCTCCTGTCTGGACACTGAACCACGACAGCGACCGCTCTGGGTTATAAAATCATGCTGGCTGTTACCAGCATCCCCAGGTAGGGAAGGTCTCCCCTTGGCTGTTTGTTTCCCTCTCCATGCCATCAGATGGGACCCAGCCTATTGAAAACTCAACCCCTCCGAGCTCCCTGAAACAGCAGCAGCTGGAAAGGAAATAACAGTAAAATTCTATGGCTGTAATAAAACGCATTAGCCATCTGAACACTCGTTTCAATCAAATAATGCAGCCCATTCATATTTAAACAGGAAATATTGTTTAATGTTTATGGTAATGATCAAATCAAATTTTAAAAATTAAACATGGAATTAAACATTAAAGCAAGGGTCCAACATTTGGCACGTGGGCAGCCAATGCCAACAGGCCCGCACCGGGCTGCGGGAGCTGAGGCCTGCAATGATTGGTGGCTGGCAACATATCTAATCTGACCGCTTTGTCATCCATCACTGCAGTGTATCTGGGGATCTACAGGACAGGGGCATGGGGGGTCGGGGTAGAGGCTTTTGGTATTGCAAAAACTGAACAGTCAGAGTAGCCAAGGCTGGGCAATGGGTCGACAGTTATCCAGAGCCATGGTGGTCCCTCTGAGCCAACCTTCCTGACCTGTGCCTACGCTCCTGGGCAGAGATGAAGGAAAGCAATGGTGAAGCCCTGGGATGTGTGATGTATGGAGGGATGGCAGCCCAAAATATTTCTGAGGTGGAAGATGCATTAAAATTTGGAAGCAGCTAAATGGGATATGTCTTTTGTCTTAATGAAAGGCAGCAGCGAGTGTCTTTAGTTATCAAAATACAGGGAACTCCCACTTCTTGAAAAGTCAAAGTGGGGGGGAAACTCTCTCTTTCATAATGTTTGGGGCCAGAAGGGACAATCATATCATCTAGTCTGACCTCCTGTATGTCACAGGCCATTACATTTCATTAGGGTGACCAGATAGCATATGTGAAAAATCAGGATGGGGGTGGCGGTAATAGGCGTTTATATAAGAAAAAGCCCTGAATATCAGGACTGTCCCTATAAAATCAGGACATCTGGTCACCCTAAATTTCACCCAGATTACCCCTATGTTGAGCCCAAGGACTTGGTTAAACTAAAGCATTTTAGTCCTCAGGAAAACAAACTGTTGTGTGCCACAGGCAGACAACAGGAGACTGAAGTGCCACCAATCCCCGAGTCCCTTGCAATGGCAGGGAATTGATAAGGTAGGTTATGTCCAGATGATCCTAGCAAGCAACCCATGCCCTATGCTGCAAAGGAAGGCAAAAAACCTCCAAGGTCCCTACCAATCTGATTTGGGGGTGGAGGGGATTCTTTCCTGAGCTTAAATCTGGAGATCATTTAGACCCTGAGCACATGAGACAGACACACCAACCACGCTACTGAGAAAGAGGATTCTCTGTACTACTTCAGAGCACTGGTCCACCCCAACCGGTAATCCGTTTCTGGGCATGGCTATCTCTGGTGCTCTGGGGAAGGTGAACTCCTCTGCAAGCCCCAAATCACAAATATTCATCAGGGAAAAAATGACTTCCTGACTCTTGCAGGAAACTGGGGCCATTTCTTTAAGCTGTGTTGACCTCAATGAAGCTATGCTAATTTACACCATTAGTGGATTTGGCCAAGAGATTTTCCAGGTACTTAAACCCTTGTGATGTTCACCCAATCATTGTTTATAAGAAAGATGAGCTGGAGCCAGGGCCAGTGCAACCATTTAGGCGACCTAGGCAGTCGCCTAGGGCACTAGGATTTGGGGGGCGGCATTTTCTTCGGCAGCGACCGTGGCGGCCGGATCTTCGGCCGCCCTGGTCGCTGCCAACATTTAGGCGGAAGGAGCTGGGGCAGGGGAGCGCGGGGAGGGCCGCCTGCAGCAAGTAAGGGGGTGAGCGGCATGCAGGGGAACTCCCCGCCCCAGCTCACCCCTGCTCCGCCTCCACCCCGAGCACGCCGTCACTGCTTCACTTCTCCCACCTCCCAGGCTTGCAGCACCAATCAGCTTAGGCGCCAGAAGCCTGGGAAGCGGGAGAAGTGAAGCAGCCATGACATGCTTGGGGTGGAGGCGGAGCAGGGGTGAGCTGGGGCAGGGGGGTGCCTCAGGATGGGGGGGGAACTGCCGCAGGGGGGGTGCCTCAGGGCGGAGGGGGGGAGCTGCCGTGGCGGGAGTGCCTCAGGGTGGGGGCTCAGGGACTGGGGAGGGCGCAAGGTGGAAGTTTTGCCTAGGGCATGAAACATCCTTGCAGTGGCCCTGGCTGGAGCTGCAGCCTATGAGCTTGTAGCTGAACTTCCCCAGGGTTCTGAGATGCTTGGGTCCAAGTCATATTGCAGGTGGAAGCTCTGGGGACAGAATGGAGTCACCCATTTGGCATTTGTTAAAGATACGAGGACTAACACCCTGATGCTTGCCTTAGGTTCCACCATCTGGCATGATCACAAGCACTCAGAGCCTGGGGTTTATACCAGGCTAAATTCTGATCTCATGTCAGTGTGAAACCAGACTCAGAGGGCTTCCTCCTTCTTTCACTTACACCAATGTAAATCTGGAGTGACTCCATTGACACGAGACCTGGTTATCCTCCCATTGCACCTAAGCAACGTCACTTGAAGTCAGTGGAGTTCCTCCAGGTTTACATTTCTATATGTAATGTTGGAATCAGGCCCAAGTTTGCACCAGCATGAGATGAGAATTTAGCTTACCCCTGATTATGCTGTATGTCCATGTCTAGGACCTCATCACTGGGCAGCATTGGTCATCTCCCAGAGGCATGTACAAATGCACCAGTACTAGCAGCCTGTCCAGGCGGGCTGCCCTTTGCTCAAATAATTTGATCTTTCCAGAGATCATGTTGCTGGTGGATATTAATTTAAAATTAGCAATGCTTCGGCACTCCACCAAATTATGTTTTGATCTTAAAAACTCTCCCCAAAAAGTAGAACCAGTTCTTTCCTCTGTTATAGTCTGCCTGCCTGCCTGGGCTTATGGTTGAAGCAGCACACACAGAAACTCTTTCCTTTTTCTTTTTTCTGTATTTTTCCCCCAACAAGACAGAATAAATTAGCTGGGAGACTACAGCAAAATGGTGAGATTTATCTTAACCTGTGGCTACCGCGCTCATCCTTGTACCATGCACTTTAAATTGGATTGGGATCCTGTAAGAGGCTGTCAAGGATTTCGTTTGTTCTGCTTGACATACAGATGTACAATTGGTAAAACTGCATCTTATCTTAGTAATTGTCTACAGTGCTAAGTCTGTACCTAGTTATTGACTTCAAAAGTCAGGTTTCATCTGTGCTGCTCCTTGATCCCACATCATCCCACCAGCCCCAGTGCTATAGCCACATCTTTCAGTTCACCTCCCTTTGCTGACCCATCCCCCCATGCTTAAATGTTTAGTTTGTGCTTGGATTTTTTTAAATCGAATCCATTTATTTTATTACACATTTACTTATTTATTCTGTTGGGTGATTGTTTTAACTGATTTCTTTGTGGTGCTGCTGCAGTTCAATGTAGGATTTGGTTTGTCTGGAAGATCTGTCTCGAGCGTTAGAACGGCCTACCATTGTCTGAAATTTGCTAGAAAATAAATGAAATGGGATTTTCTTTTAATTTTATTTTGGGAGCCAAAATAAATAAATATAGGGCTAGGATATTAATCTACTTTAAAAGGTTGCTGTATAAAATATACAAAGAATGAAATTCCTATCTATGTACTTATCTAATTTATAAAACGTCATAGTAGCGCAGCATCTTTTAATATATGTATAGGCTAACAATGGTGAACCTCAACATTTTTCACTCAGATGCTTATCTGAAGTCTTGACATTCTTTAGTATTCAAACATGGGCTGTGAGTAGAACGGGTCAGAAAATGGTGTTTTTTTTCCCACAGAAAATTTAGGAGAAAACAAACACATACATTTTCAGAAGAAAAGTTTTGAGGTTTTGGTCAAAAAAATCAAACTTTTCTGTGAAAAGCAGATACTTTCCATGAAATATTTAGCTTAATCTAAAACCCAATTTTCTGTTGAAAATCAGTTTTGATGACAATTTTTGGACCAGCCATAGCTGAGTCTCCTGAGAAGAGACTAGGACGGGTATTTTGGGGACTTCCTTCTCTTCTGGTACTTCTTTTCAGATAGGCTGGGAACACCACAAGAACCAACTTATTCAAAGTATTGCCACTTTTCTGTTCCTTGTTCCCTTTGGAAATGGGGCAAGCAAAGCCCCATGGATGTGAAAAATAATGAAAAACATTTCAAGAATCTTGAAAAAAAGGTTTGATTTGCATTTACGTTGAGTCTTGGGAAGAAGTTTGCAGCATTTCTCTTCTTCCTTATTTGAAGTGGTTCGGGTGTCTTGGGGACGAACTATAAACTAAAATGTAAAGTGTCTGACAGAATACAGTGGCTGTAGGGATCTGTGGTGGGCCCAGTCCTGCTCCTACTGAACCCACCAGCAAAACTCCTTTTGGAGTTTAATGGAAGCAGAATTGTACCCTTTATATCCTTCAGAAACAGCAGCGAAAGATACTTAGCCATCCAACTGGTTTCTCAGTAGAGTTATGCAGGACCCAGTCCGCTTGCCATTGAAGACATTGGCAAACCTACCATTGAGTTCAATGAAATCAGGATATAACAAAAATTAAGAAATTACTTGTATATGTATTTATCCTAAAGACAAGAAAAGTCATTTCACCTCTAGGGACATATTATAAGTTGTGCTGACAGCCCATAACAGTGTTGAAAAGAACCTTGGGGGTTGGATCCATTATCAACCAATCAAAGGTTAAGATTACACTTAAAGGGGCTTGATATGATAGCTCCATTATTCATGCCCAGAACGATTGGACACCATGGACCATGGCATTGGCTGGAATGGCAGGATGGAGCCATAATTCCATTCAAAATGCTGAAAGATATGGCTAAGACACCAGCCCTATTTTAGCAAAAAAGTCCAGTGGCATCTTTGATGGCTATAAATGGTCAGCCTCTCTGATTTTGTCTCATCCAAAACAGAGCATCTCTGAAACACATACTATAGGTGGTCTGTGTGCTTCCTGTACTGTATTTGTTCTGATCTATCACTAGGAAAGTGATGCTGTCTTTTCAGGGTTAAATAGATCTTTTCCCATGGTCAGATTTCAGATTATCACCATTTGTCCTAAAATGAAATGACGCTAAAGTGGTTGGAAGGATCTGCACAGCTACAGAACCAAATGCCTGGTACATAAAGGTGGTAATTGGAATATGATGCAGGTCTGGGGTTGTCTGCTCGAACAAGAGTTGTGTTTGTGTGTCAAGTTTACCTCTGTGCTTTTTCTCAGAGGCAGTCTTACATCAGGGCTTTCTGGGAAATACAATATGGCTTTTGTTGTTTGCAATTTATTTTTTATTTTTGCATTTTTTTTTATTCTTTGTGGGCCCCCTGGGTTCCTATAACAATGTGGCAAGCAACACAGATCCGCACTGTAGCACTGTTTTCCCTTTGCAAGTAAATCCATGCAAATACCGCAAATCCACCTCCGGGCATTGGCAGCTTTCTAACCTAAGGAAGAAATGGCAGGAAAGGAACTTCATTATGCTGCAAACGGTGCTGCTGGAGATCTCTTGCTTGACTTTTGAAGATATATGTTTCCCTTCACTCGGCTTCTTTCCCTCACCCCACCTTTAGAGATACGTGCAAAAAGGTAACTGAGCACAAAGGGCATGTGCTCCATGCAGGGACCCTGAATGAGTCAATACCTCAGAGGGACAGAGTACAGGAGGGAGATAAGGGACAAGTTCTGCTTTCAGATGTTCATGCACATCTGTTATTGGCTTCGGTAGGGGTCTCTCTGAAAGTGCCTCTGAGAGCTGAATTTGAAAATGTCTATATTTAAAAAGGACCATTTCTGGAACTACAGCGGTCCTGGAGTTACACAACTTTAAGGGAGCTGGATGGGTATAACCCAAGGCCGGGTCTGGCCCCTCAGTGCCTGTCACAGTCTCTCTGTGTCTGTCCCTCGATTCCAGCCACATTCGAGTAGACTTTGTAACTATAAGGGAGAGTGCAGGAGTCATTGCAGAAGACGGAGATTAAGACCTGAAAGAGGCACCCCTCAAGGGTCTCTTCTCTTTGCCCCAGCAAGCCTAAATCAAAAGACAAATTCTGCCCTCAGTACAACCCCACGGACTTCCAAACGAAGGGCCAATGAAGAATGTCGACACCAGATGTCCCAATTTTATAGGGACAGACACGATTTTGGGGTCTTTTTCTTATATAGGCTCCTATTACCCCCCACCCCGTCCCGATTTTTCACATTTGCTGTCTGGTCACCCTAGTGGGGTTGTATGGGCATAACTGAGAACAGAATTGGCCTATTGTGATCTCCAGGCATCCAATCCACCTGTGAACTAGGGCTGAGCCGTTGGGCTGGGGTGAAATAAGAACTGACTCGTCGCCTGAAATGAACCTGTAAGGTTCTGAAAGTTTCCATTATCTTTGAGTTTGTTTAGTGGAATTCATGTTCACCACTGTCCTTCCTGTTCTCAGCCAAGGGAGGACGCAGCGGTACCAGCGTTATTCTCATACAGCCTGAAAAGCCCATTGAAGACAACAGATTAGGCCCACAGTATTTCCAACCTGCCCTGATGGGGATACACTGTGTATCTCCTGAGACAGCCTGAACTCGTGGGCTTCCCTGACAGAATTCCAGCTCCAGCAGGACTAACCATAGAGCCTAGGTCACATTTCCCAGCTGAAGTCTACCCAGGCCAAGTTAATGGCAGAATTGGGGGGTCTTAGTCAGTATCCTCCTTGGTTAAAATACCCTAGTGAACCCCAAGGGAGCAAAACAAATAGGAAGGAAGGAAGATTTATTAAATACAAATGAAAAAATCAGGACATAATGTTAAAGAATTGTCTGAAACTCATGTATACAGATACCATGCTGATTGTACTTGGTATAAGTATTAGAATAGGATAGAATAGAAACTGGAATCATCTGAGTAGTTAATTTAAATAAAAAAATAAATAAAAATAATTTAATTCAAATTGATAGTGTCCCTTTAAATCTTTACATACTATAGTGATGTGTAGGCATGCTAGAAAACACTGAGAGAAAGAGAGAGAGAGAGAGAGAGAGATGTTCGTAAAATACTTTGAGATCCTCAGATGAAAGGTACCACCATATAAACATGATGCTTTATTATTCCGTTGGGGGGCGGTGGGGAGGCAGGCATTCCTCATGAAACTCTCAGCTCTGATAATACAAGCTACTCTACTGTACATAAACATTTCCTCTGAATATTGCCCATGTTTGTCAGATGTCATTCCCTATTGTTCATTGCCATTTACATGTTGGCAAGTTGACTTTTACGAAGGTAAGAGTAGGTTAAAGATTTCAGATTTAATACCAGAGGCGGCTCCCCCCCTCACTCCAGGCTCAGCTTTCTCAATTTCATCCTGCGCTGACATTATATCAAACTGTGTTTCTACCCAGTGGGGACAGCCTCAGATTATTTACAAAATACAACACAGACGTCAGACTAAATGAAGACGAAAGATGTGCAGGCAGCGTGATTGCTGTCTGCACCTTTCTAAGAACTGCTGATTAAGGAAACACTCCTTTTAATCTTAGCCATGAGAATTAGATACTAGTGATATGATCTGACCTGACAACTAACAACATCTATTGATCAGATTCCTCCAGTAATAACAATGCTAATACCAATTAACAATTAATAACAAATAATAGTGTGCACATACATCATGTCATCTATTCAAGGAGTTCAAAATCCTTTATAAAAATTCATTAATTAGGCCCCAACCCACTCCATTCCTCATTGTGCAGCTTACTTTTAGATTTTACGAAGGGACTGTTGTCTGGGGGATTAGACCAGGGGAGTGGCAGTCAGGACAGCTGGGTTCTCATCCCACCACTGCATTGATTCACTAGGTGAACACAGGGAAATGTTTTCCCTGCTCTGTGACTTAGAGCTGTCCTGTCTGTAAAATGGGCATAATGATACTTACACTTAGAAGTGATTTTGGAACGTTTTTGGCAACAGAGCCTTTCGCCGGAAAAAGCTGTTTTGAAGACACTATAATGCTTTGTGAATTCCTATTGAATTTGATTCAATTTCCCACAAAAGAAAAACTTACTGAAATGGGGGAAAAATGGAAGTTCCATTGCATAGGAAATTTTGAAGATATTTGTTTTTGTTCTGAGTCACAACTGAAATGTTGAAATTTCCCGTGAAATGGAAATTCTGTATTTCAACCCGTGCTATGAACAGTACCCGTCTCAAAGAGTTGTGAGGCATAATTAACCTGTATATATATTTACAAAGTGTTTGGAGCTTATCAGGTGGCAGCTTCTGTATCAGTGAAAAGTATTATTACCATCAAGTAGGCTGATGTTGAAAACTCCAGAGCTGCAGAATTATCTAGAATGTCACCATGTTTAGAATCATTCAGCCCTCAAGCTAGGAATTTTCTTTGTAGGCTAACAGCAGAATACAGCATTAAGAGTAGAATAATTTGCCATTAATATTTCGTTCTGATTAGCTTTGCCTCATTTTTCTCCTTATGCATTACCTGCAAGCAGACTGGAGTGTTCTCAAATGTATTAATGTTCAGATGTTTATTATTTGATGCATGTTGGGGTGGAGGACAATTTTTTTTAAACCTCTATAGATTTTATCTTGCATAAAGGACCATAGTTATCTGCTGTTGGCTACTCAAGCTGTGTTGGCTCACAGTGATCAGTTAGTTAAGACACAAACTATTTTATCTGTACCCTGACTTAGTGAACGCGCAAGCAACCACCTCCAGCCAGAAGACATATACAGGCAAATGTAGGCCCGATCCTGCAAATGATTACACATGCGCTTTAGCTTTACGCATTGTGGGTAGTTCCTTTGAAGTCAACGGTGTAAATCAGCTGAAGATTGCTGCCAAGAATGGAACCTTGAAATTCCCTTTCTGTGAACATTCATGCCAGTAAAACACCATCACATGAATGTTTGCCGGTAGTGAACCCAAACAGACTGTGATATAATAACGATACCCAGTTTTATATAGCACATTGCATCTATAGATCTCAAAACACATTATAAAGCAGGTCAGTAGTATTATCCCATTTTACAGATGGAGAATCTGAGGCACAGAGAGATGAAGTGACTTGTCCATGGTCACCCAGTGGTGGAGCCAAAAATAGAACCCATCTCTACTGAGTCCCAGTTCAGTATACGATCCTCTAAGCCAGATCTCTTTCTAAAGCCTTGAAATATTCAACCAAGTATCCATACGTCATTTTTTGACCCATATACTCACCTCTGCTTAAGAGGCTGGATCCCATCCTGGTGACGCTTCTTGCCCTGGCAGGAGAAGTAATCCTGCAATGAAGCAGCAAATGGTTCATTTGTGGGCTAAATCTAATTTCATGTAGAAGATGAATATTGACCTATTTGAAATCAGAAAGGCTCACAAGTTCTCACTGTTTGTATCCCGTTGCACCCACATGGCTCCTGCAAGCCAACATTAACTAATCTAGTCTAACAATGGGAGCTTCACAGTATTTGTACTAGCTTCAAAGAATCACAAGAGTTAGAGATGGAAAACATTATTAGCAGCCTATCCAATCCATCTCTCTGGTGATGTAGGGTTGTTCCTTACTGTACATTGTTGAGTGTAGTCATGTCTAATTCTAAAAGTCTCAGACAATGGGGCTGCCACCTCTTCCTTTCTGAGACAATTCCATAGTGTAACACATCTCGCTGTCAGGAACTCTTTCAGCCTAAGTTTTTCCTTTGTTAAGTTCATCCCATGATCCCTAACTGTAGACATATGACTGACACCAGTCAATTCCTCCACCTCCTTGGTGCTTGTACCATTCAGGTAGCTGCAGAGGGTTACCACATTCCTACCTGGATGCTTCTTTACTACAGTTCTTATTCTTTATAATTGTTCTTCCCAATCACTTATTGGTACTTTTATTATACATATATTTCTGCGCACACATGTACATGACACGTATATATTGTGACAAAGTTCCTCCTCTACCTTGGTGGGTCCTGCGCTTATTGGCGGATTTCCTCACCTCAGTGATCTTCCCCTCTGGTGGAACCCACAGTCTGGGTCAACTCCTCCTGTGTCTGATCAGGAGTTGGGAGGTTTGGGGGGAACCCGCGCCCACCCTCTACTCCGGGTTCCAGCCCAGGGCCTTGTGGATCGCAGCTGTCTAGAGTGCCTCCTGTAACAGCTGCATGACAGCTACAACTCCCTGGGCTACTTCCCCATGGCCTCCTCCCAACACCTTCTTTATCCTCACCACAGGACCTTCCTCCTGGTGTCTGATAATGCTTGTACTTCTCAATCCTCCAGCAGCACAGCCTCTCCTTCTCCCTCTCCCTCTCACTCTCAGCTCCTTGCGCCTCTTGCTCCCAGCTCCTCACACCCAAATCTCACTGACTAACTGGGAGGCTTTTAACTAGTTCCAGCCAGCCCTTGATTGGCTTCAGGTGGCCCAATCAATGTAGCTATCTCCACTGCCTTCTAGAAAGATCTTAATTGGCCCCAGGTGTCTTGATTCACCTGGAGCAACTGCCATTTGGTTACCATGGTACTAGGGATTTGGTTAGCCTGGGGCTAACATACCTGTTCCTTACTACTTCACTGTAGCCATCTGGCCTTGCCCCATCACAATATGTATAATATATACATCTATGAAAGCATGGAATGCATGTGTGTAGTGTGTGAGTTTATGCACGTACACACACACAGGGCCATAAACTCTATTGACTTTCAATGGAATTTCATCAATGTACACCAGCTGAGCATCTGGCCCATTATATCTATACACACATATATACAGAGAGAGAGAGAGAGAGAATTTACGTTGGGGACTAGGTGGAAAGAATTCTCTTGGTTCTCTCTAGACATCTGATGGTCCTTAAGGCAGTTGTCATCGTGCATTAATTTGCCTCAGCTCATTCCTTGTTGTCTTAAATGCCATATTACAAAATGTTACGAGGCCCCCTGTCTCTTGGCATACCCACATTTCACCTGGGCATGTAGGGAAGCATGCCATGATCCATCCTGACAGACGTCAACAAGCATCTCATCAGGGGCTCAGCTGTGTCACCCCCAATGCTATTGCATGGCAAGATCACTCCTTGTCTACATTACACTCTTTCCTGCCCTTGGGGCGGGGGGGGGGGGATGGGCAGGGCTATGCTAATCGGTTCTGACCCTCCGAGATCTGGGGGGGAAATCACCATCATGTCGCACAATGTGCCAGATCTGTCAAATCTAAACCCAAACGCTGCAACGTACTTAATTCCTTCCAGTGCACTTACAGGATGGCAGAAGTCTTGGGGTGGGTCTTCCTCAGACTGTATCTTGGACCAACTGGGATAGATTTGTAACCCTGCAGTGAGTGGCAAATTTCAGCTTATTTCTAATGAGAGTATTTTCAATATGATTGCTGTTGGTTTTCTTTAAAAAAACAAACAAACCTTTTCCTTCTGGTCCATGCTGTGCCATTTCTTTCTATTCCATTCAGTGTGACATTTTGGGATATGCAGCTGTGTTTTTACTGGAGGCATCAGAGTGTTCCACATATTCTGGGAACACTGAGCAGCGCTAGGGGTGCAGTCTACTTGGGTGCACCTGGACTGTTCAGCAGTCCTGCAGGAGCATAATACCTACATACACCTGGAGAACTCAGCAGCTCTGCAGGTGAATTCTACACAGATGCACCCAGAATGCTCAGCAGTTCTGCGGACTAGGGCTGTCAAGCAATTAAAAAAAATAATTGTGATTAATCGCACTTGTTAAACAATAATAGAATATCAGTTATTTAAATATTTTGGGTGTTTTCTACATTTTCAAATATATCAATTTCAATTACTACACAGACTACAAAGTGTACAATGCTTACTTTATATTTATTTTTGATTACATGTATTTGCACTGTAAAAAAACAAAAGAAATAGTATTTTTCAATTCACCTAATACAAGTACTGTAGTGTGATCTCTTTATCATGAAAGTTGAACTTACACATGTAGAATTATGTACAAAATAACTGCATTAAAAAATAAAACAATGTAAAATTTTAGAGCCTGCAAGTCCACTCAGTCCTACTTCTTGTTCAGCCAATCATTCAGATAAACAAGTTTGTTTATATTTTCAGGAGATAATGCTGCTGGCTTCTTGTTTATAATGTCACCTGAAAGTGAGAACAGGAATTTACATGGCACTTTTGTAGCCGGCGTTGCAAGATATTTACATGCCAGATGTGCCAAAGATTCATATGTCCCTTCATTCTCCAACCACCATTCCAGGGGACATGCGTCCATGCTGATGACAGGTTCTGCTCGATAACAATCCAAAGCAGTGTGGACCGATGCATGTTCATTTTCATTATTTGAGTCAGATGCCACCAGCAGAAGGTCGATTTTCTTTTTTGGTGGTTCGGGTTCTGTGGTTTCCACATCGGAGTTGCTCTTTTAAGTTTTCATCCCTCAGATTTTGGAAGGATTCTTAAACCTTGGGTCGAGTGCTGTAGCTATCTTTAGATATCGCACATTGGTACCTTCTTTGAGTTTTGTCAAATCTTCAGTGAAACTGTTCTTAAAACAAACATGTGCTGGGTCATCATCCAAGACTGCTATAACATGAAATATATGGCAGAATATGAGTAAAACAGAGCAAAAGGCATACAATCCTCCCCCAAGGAGTTCAGCCACAAATTTAATTAATGCATGTTTTTTTTTAACGCATGTCATCAGTATGGAAGCATGTCCTCTGGAATGGTGACTGAAGCATGAAGAGGCATATGAATGTTTAGCATATCTGACATGTAAATACCTTGTAATGCCAGCTACAAAAGTGTCATGTAAATGCCTGTTCTCATTTTCTGGTGACATTGTAAATAAAAAGAGGGCAGCATTATCTCCCCTAAATGTAAACAAACTTGTTTGTCTTAGTGACTGGCTGAACAAGAAGTAGGACTAAGTGGACTTGTAGGCTCTGAAGATTTACATTATTTTGTTTTTGAGTGCAGTTCTGTAACAAAAAAAATCTACATTTGTAAGTTGCACATTCACTACAAAGAAATTGCACTACGGTACTTGTATGAGGTGAATTGAAAAATACTATTTCTTTTGTTTATCATTTTTACAGTGCAAATATTTGTAATAAAAAATAATATACACTTTGATTTCAATTACAACACAGAATACAATGTATATGAAAATGTAGGAAAAACATCAAAAATATTTAATACATTTCAATTGGTATTCTATTGTTTAACAGGGGGATTAAAACTGCAATTATTTGTGATTAATTTTTTTTATCACGATTAATTTTTTTTAGTTAATCGCATGAGTTAACTACGATGAATCGACAGCCCTACTGCAGACATGTTCTGTCTAGGTGCCCCAGGAATTCTTATGTGAACCACATGGCTCAGAAAGGAAAATGAAAACTCAAATCTTTGAAACATTTACGATATTTTACATTGGTGGAGGTGAATTCCCCGCATTGTCAGCAGCATACCAAATATAGGTGGAAGTATTCGCTCTTTTTTAGGACTTGCTGTTAGTCATCAAAATAGATACAATGTCTAAAAGTTCACATTCCAAATCAAAGAGCAATCAGAGAACCCAGGTTGTCTGAAATCATTAACACACCTATGAAGCATCAGTTCAAGATGTCCCACCCATACCGACAATCCCAGCTTTCTAAGTAGCTGCAGGATATACTGCTATGAATTAGGCATGAGTGAACTGTCAAACCTGTCTGGATAAATTCAGAGTTGATATGAACCTTCACCTGAAACTCAAGCTGAACCTTTCCTGAGGTTTGAAAGAGTTCTGATGGCACTTCCCTTACAATAACCACTTTCCGTTTACTTCTGTATCTGCACTTCCTGCTTCCAGCCAGCAGTATATTGTGTAAGAGGCTCTTTACATAATAATTTCAGGAAAAATCTTGCGGTAGCAAGATTTCCACCTCTGTTTTGCATACTTTGCTAGTTATGGTAATTTGGCCTCACTCTTAATTGCTTATCTGAACCCGAATCTCCAGCTCTCCATTACTATCATCACCATGGATGATGTGTAAATTAATGTGGACCAATATGGTGCCAACACCATATCCTAGATGCTGTCTGGTCTCATCTAAACCTTAGGAGAGAGGAACTGTACGAGCCTGTTCCTGTCTATGTTGCCCCAGTATCTACAGCCCAAAATCGTTCTGGTGCACTGGAAAAGCAGGAGTGAGAAAAGCAGAACAGGTCTCATCTGCCAACCGCTGCATTCAGTTCTTTCTTTCTTTCTACTTTTGTGCCAGTTCTTTGGCTGCTCTAGTGAATTTGCATGAAACGCTTTGTTTGTTTCCTCTTGACTCTTGGAGAAGTGCAGCTTGGGAGGTCCTCCTGCTCACCTGGGGCATTGCCCTCTTCCTTGCTTGACTGGACCGAGATCAAAACACTTTGCAGTCGGGTAATGTAATTAGGTCCCTTTTCAAACCATGTGTGTTCTGTTGGACTGTGGGAAAACTTTGCAAGAAAAATGGTGGTGGCCCCATTACCTGAGACAGTTAAGACTCTACTGGATGAAACACTGGAGCAGAGGAATTGCCAGAGTGGATCAGACCTGTGCTCCATCTAATCCAGTTACTTGTCTCTGACAGTAGCCAGTACCAAATGCTTTGGAGGAAGGTGCAAGAAATCCAGCAGCAGGCAATGAGGGAATAACCTGACCATAAAAGAATCTCCTTGCTAGGCTCCATTAATTACAGATTGGTTTTTGTCCTGATGCAACAGGATTTATATCTCTTCCCAAACGCGTATCCTTTTATCACTGAGTATTGTAATTTTGGTTGTCCTCGTTATCCATCTAACTTCCTGGTCCTTTTTTAAATCAGATCCTGTAGGAAGCCATCACACACAGGGTCCCGGGGGGACTGATTTAGATTTATCAGGAGTTTTGCATTCCTATGTTCCATGAGTCTATTGGAGCAAATGGGGGTCGGTTTTTGTGATATGATTAACGAAAGGCACCAGAGTAAATAGTGCCAGATTGCCTTTGAGCAGCCTGGATTTACACACACACATTCAAGAGCTTCAGTGCTGGGAGAGAGAAGAGCTGTCATGGCTATGTCATGGTGAAGGCATCCCATCAGCTGGAGGGGGAGCTTCCCTGGGACTAGGCTTGTAAATCAGACAGATGACTGACAGGGGTTAAAAGCTTCCTGCTTGCTTTCCCGCATTGCCTCCTGCGTGGTGAAGAGAACCCTGTCCCTCACGCAGAAGGTGTTCTGAGATTTCAAAGCATTTTGATGGAAACGGCGTACTGACTACACTGGGCTATCGTGGCCTTTGGCAGCAACGTCCAGCTGAGCCTCACTCCCCACGTCCTCGGCTGATCAGACTGAGCATAAAGCAGGTTCAGTCTTAAAGGACCATCTGCTAAAAATACCCAAAGTCCCCATTAGTTGACATCACAATGGTGAGAGGTGTCAGATGGAGCCCGGGGCCTCTGCTTAGTCACAGAACAGCCTACCCCAGCCCTGACTATGGGGTGAAAGAGAGCTCAGTTCCCTTGACCCATCCCATCTTTGGCTTCTCAGCTGAAGTCTGCAACAAGGCAGCCCCTCTGTGCTGACTTGGGTGGTGTCTTCTGCAACGGGCACACCTGTCCACTTGGAACTGGACTGAAACCTCTCATTCTTATCCAGTAGGCCACACTGCCGTAATAGTAATAAGAGGGTTGGATTTTCAAAGAAGCCAAAGGCAGTTAGGATCACAAAGTCCCACTGAAAGTCACTCGTGTTCCTAAGTCACTTAGGCACTTTTGAAAATTACAGAGAATCACAGAATCACAGAATTCAAGATCAGAAGGGACCATTATGATCATCTAGTCTGACCTCCTGCAAGATGCAGGCCACATAAGCCGATCCACCCACTCCTTAGCAAGCGACCCCTGCCCCATGCTTCGGAGGAAGGCGAAAAACCTCCAGGGCCACTGCCAATCTTCCCTGGAGGAAAATTCCTTCCCGACCCCAAATATGGCGGTCAGCTGAACCCCGAGCATGCGGGCAAGACTCTCCAGCCATACCCTCTGGAAAAAGGTTAAGAATATCATATCATTGACCCCTTGTACTATTTACCAGTGTGGCACTTAATTGACCTATTGACTAAGCCCGTTATCCTATCATACCATCTCCTCCATAAACTTATCTAGCTTAATCTTAAAGTCATGGATGTCCTTCGCCCCCACTGTTTCCCTCGGTAGGCTGTTCCAGTATTGCACTCCCCTGATGGTTAGAAACCTTCGTCTAATTTCAAGCCTAAATTTCCTGACTGACAATTTATATCCATTTGTCCTCGTGTCCACATTAGCATCCTTCATTCCACCCTTCATTAATAATAAAGGCTGGGATTTTCAAAGGTGCCTAGGAGAGTTAGATGACCAACTTCTATTGACACTGGGCACATCATTCCCTTATTGTTCCTGTGGAAATTGTAAGCATTAACAACAATTTTGTTCACTGCTGGCCTGGCTGGCTTTTAATCAGTTTGGTATCCAGATGGGATAAAACTTTGTTCCCTTCGCCGCTTCGCTCCTGGCAGCACCCTGATCCTGCATATCTCCAGGGGTAGAACAATCCCCAGACTGGATCAGGCCCATTATCCAGCTAGTGCAGTATCCTGCACACAAATGCCTAGCATCAGCTGCTTCAGAGCAAAATGCAAGAAACCTCCCCGTGGGTCAGACATGGAATAACCTGCCCTCACGAAGGTCTCATGGGTGCACTGATCCACAAACAGCTATCACAGTGATGAGCGTGGTATAAACGCCTAGATAGGGAGATCAAACCCCATTCCCGATCCCCTGAGCTTTCCATTTTCCCAGCTTCATTATTTAAATGTCTCTATGTCTGAAAATAATTGCTCCGAAGGAACGGCCTTGAAATAACTTTGTTTCTCCACGAACATGGCCTGATTCCCTTTATCAGATAAGCAGTAAATTAACGGCAGCATGGGCTAGCCACCAAGTCCAGTTGGGAGCCTCCGGTCTAAATGTTCCATTAACGATTGCCATTTCCGAGGCGGGGGTGGCACAGCTTCGTTTTGTCGCTCTGTCTCCAGTAACTGCGGGCCGAGCTTCGCTAGCTAATGATGCATTTGCCAGGGGAATACAGGTGCCGCTCAATAGCGCGTGACCTAATGTTGAGTATGACCCGTTGAGTGTGATTAAATGGGTTTCACTTGGCTACAACACAACATTAGAAACATTTTCACACTTTGCAAGGCAAAACATTCAATTAAGGGAGCAGAAACAGGAGATGAATAAACATTATATTTCCATGTTTTATTGGACTGACTCATTCAATTGGTTCCCTCTAATAAGTAAGATCCGGCCAGACTCAACAGGTCCCAGCACTGATTTTCTTTTATTACTGTAGAGCTGGGTTGTTGTGGGTTTTTTTTTTAACCTTTCCATTTATTTAAAATGCTCTGGATTTCGGATTCAATTTCTCTGCTTCCTATTTATTATTGTTTCCTTGAAATAGGAACTTCAAGTACGTTGATAAATGGATTGAAAGGTTGTCTCGTTTCACTGTCGCATCTGCTGCTGTGCCCTTTGCAGCAAAGCTCTTTTGTAATCCTAAAGCACTGGATTGCAGTAGATATTAATCAGACTAAAGAGCTGGGACACAGAGGAGGACATAACAGATTACAGATATTCCAAATGTGGGGTCACCAATGAGGCAGTTTAGGGGTGCTACCAGCGGATGCGGCTAGTAGTAATGAGCTGCTATAAAGACATGGGGAAATTAGGCTGAATATCAGACATTTCTTCCTGTCTGTGAGATCTGTTGAATTAGAAAGTGCTCCCCCTAAGGATTCATAGATTCTAAAGCCAGAAGGGACCATTGTGACCATCAAGCATGACCTCCTGTAGAACACAGGCCAGAGAACTTTCCTGAATTAATTCCTGTTAGAACTAGAGCAGATCTTTTAGAGAAACATCCAGCCTTGATTCAACAATCTCCAGTGATGGAGAATCCATCACAACCCTTGGTAAATTGTTCCAGTGGTTAATTACTCTCACTGTTAAAAACTTGCCCCTTATTTCCTCTCTGAATTTGTCTAGCTTCACCTTCCCGCCATTGATTCTAGTTAGACTTTTTGCTGCTAGACTGAAGAGCTCAAACCATATTACTGGGGATATTTAATACTCACATGGACAATGCACTGTAGGGAACAATCTTGCACTGGCAGGGAAATGGACTAGATAAATCACAGCTAAAAGATCTTTCCCATATCTAATCTCTGTGGTTCCCTACTCCACATGCAAGACCAGTAGATCAGGGGTTCCGTCCTGTGACTTGCAGACCTCCCTCAATTCCTTGTGAACTCAGCAGGACTTGAGACTGTTCAGCACATGGCATCTCCTGAAGTCAAGACTCTTCTCTCTTTTTCCAGTGGTGGGAGCATATTGTTGTCACAGATGTCTGTGCCACAGAATGATCAATCCTCTACTAACCCACTAACTAGCTACAGCAAACGACAACTATGAATAGCCCTGTTTAATACATCGCTACAAATATTCACTGGTGATAATTTTTTTATTTGAAGACGATCGTTGCTGTGCTTGATGCGTCACAGAGCCAGGAGCAAGAAACAGCCCCTCCCCAATGCAGTTTACACCCTAAAGAGCTGAGGTGAAACCCTGGCCCCATTGAAGTCAATGGGAATTTTGCCATTCACCTGAATAGAACCAGGATTTCATGCCTGATCCTTCTCCCATTCAGCTCAATGGCAAAAATTGCCATTGGCTTAAGTAAAGCAGGATTCTACCCTAAAGCCCGAACCCTGCAAAAAGTCATGCTCAGGCTTATGAGATTGGGGCCCAAAGGCGTAACTGGATGACTTTTTGCAAGTGTAACTCTGCGAAGTGGGGCTGCTTTCACCCAGTATCTTTCTGGGCATGGCCCCTTTTCAGGCTGAGCCCCCTCGGAAGATGTCCAAAGATCCTGCCAACTAGCGCTGTGCTGCAATCCAGCGTTGCGCCTGGTGCAGCATCATCTGGGGTCCTTGACAATCCTGTCATTCCTGTCCCGGCCTTACCACAGAGAGCACCACTGTGCCGCTCACATGGACGCACCACTGAAAAGCTGAGGTAATCTGAAAGTGAGCAGGGCATGACCTGCTAGTTGTCTAACTCCATAATCAGGAGCTGGCAGAGATTTGCAAGGAATTGCTTTCTCAAAGTATCTCTACCAGCACTGCCCCTTCTACCCCACTGTGAACGTCTCCTGCACTGAGAGTAAAGACATTACAAATGGCTCAAATGTGAGATTATCTGAGGCTTGCCCCCTTGCGCAGCTCCATAAAGGCTGCTACAAAACAGGTTTCCTCTGGTTTGTGTCTCATCACTCCCAGGCACCGCGTCGTCGTATCAAATGAGAAAATGGCTTCCATTTCCAGTTCTCTGACCACTGCAGCCTTCCCAGACATAAACGTGCCTCTGGAATTCTCTTTCAAAGGAGCGCCTCACACAGCACCTGGGATTTGCCAATGCTTCCTGGGGTCCTACAGCATTGTGACCTGCAGGATGAACTCAAAATACTATTAATAGCTTCTGTTTATGTGAGTTCCTTTCAGTCTGAAAGTCCCAGAAGCATCTGTCACATTTTACAAACCACACATGTAGCAAACCCTTGGCCACCAAGGAATTTCACAGCTGTGTGCTACACCGGTTGCAACTTCATAGCAACAGCAGGGACAGAACTCAGATCTTCCTGCCCCAAAAGCACAAGTCCCTTTACTGCTTAAGCTAAAGGAGAATCTCCATTAGAGCTTTCCTGTGTAGGTTCTATGACACACCATTGAGCCATTTGAGACTATCCAGAAGAGGGCAGCAGAGCACATGCTTGCTAGCCAGAGCATTACTTATAACATATAAACTCCTGTATCCTGGGAGCATTTCACCCAGCACCAAAACACGGCCATTATTTAGATGGATCATGGCAGCTGTTCAATAAGACCCAGTAATGCTACAAAATAGCTCAGATTAATACTGTATCCAGCTAAAACTGCACAAAAGGAATTTCAGGAAGGCCAAATCACCCTGTTGGCATTTGGTCAAGCACTTGGGCTACCACCATTTGTCTGTCTGTCTAGTCATCAGTCCATCCAGGCGTTTATATCATACGTCTCACCATAAACAGCATTTGAACACCCCTACTCTTTGGAAAAGTGCAATGGGTCTTTGACCACATGCATTCAGGACCTTGAATTTTCACTTCATTTAAAAGACAGGCTCTGTTCTGTGTAGTGTCATATACAGCCCCCACCACCCTGGCACTGGTGCCCACTACTTGCCCATGACCTGCTATTTTCTCTTCTGCCAAATGCCCCATCTGGAAGGACCAACTTGGAAAAACCGTCTCCTGGCATAACAGATAACCAAGTCCCACCCTGGGGCTTTGCTTGCCTGGCTTGGGGGATGATGCCCAAACTCTGAGAATGAAAGTTGGAATGGGAGTTTCACTGCTCAGGGTTATGGAGAGATAGCCGTGGGGCGGGATCTAGCACTGTGCCTCACTTCCACTACGCAAGACGAGAGAGGGAAAGAAACAGATCCCCGACGGCCCATTAATTTAAATCTAGGCCCAGGAAGAAGTCAACGAACTGTAATTTATGAGGTGTCAAAGCCTGAAAAATTCCTTCTGACACTGTGTTTTCAGTTATTACAATCTGTCTTGCAAAGCAACACCACGATTCTGTTCGGGAGCCTTGCAGCGAGCAGCACAATAGCAGAGGGCAGCAGGGGCTTTCTGACTGTCTTTTTTCCCCTCTTCGCTCCCCACTCCTCTCAATCATTCCATCTTCCCCACCCCATGCGGCTGCGGGGAGGAAAACCAGTCCCACGAGCTGCTTAGCATTCTTGTGAGGCACTCAGCACCGGGCAGGATCGGGCTGTGTCAGGATGAACGGATGATGTGAATGGAGACGAGACGGTGAACCTTGAACTCCACTAAACTGTGTTAAATACCCAGGAAAGGGGGAGAAGTCGCTCTGTGTCATGTTAAATACTTTGGTTGGTTCATGCTACCCATACTGGACACTCACCGCTGTGGCAGCGTACCTCATTGATGGCACTGTTTCGATCCATGCAACATCTATTTGATGAGGTTCAGCTACCCCTTGGTTCTAGCTGATGACCCTCTCCTCCCGCTTTGTCCCCTTGGTCTGCTGCAAAACAAATCAGAGCATCTGCTGGCTCCTAGGGGCCTTCACTGAGAGAAGCACGTGCTTTCCTATTTCTGATCATTTCTCTTCTCTGTTAAACTCTTCTACCAGTTTGTTCTGCAGACAGCAGCTCCGGGTTCTCGGGGGATGAAATTAACCAGCATTAAGATCTCAGGATCTGGCTCTGATTTAGGGTGCTGCATTTTGGGATAGGGGGTGCCATTTTGATGGTGAATCTTAAGGATAGCCTGTCGGCCCCCGCCTAGTGTCCCACTGGCTGCCATGGGTCCCTGACCTGCTGTGGAGCAGCATCAGGGCTGTTCTCCAGTCTCGCTTAATGAGGGGTAATCATGCCGCTGCCAAGTCAAGCTTGAACTGAAAATGTTTCGGCTGCCTCAATCCAACTCCGAGTTCATGCCGAGTCCAACTCGTTTTCTAATCACTTGGGGGAGGGGGAGTTCTCTAAAAACAAATGTCATTTAGCCCTTTATTGCCAAAGCTTTATTTTCCTTACACGCACAATTGCTCTGTAATTTTGGCGGTTGTTGGAGTGGGGTTTGTCCTAGTCTTGATTTCTTTCTTACAGCCCATAAACCTGTTTACTGTCTATTCACTGCACCACACACTTTGCACTGCATTCAGGTAGTCCCAGCCTGGCACAGCATGCACGCACAGGCATATATATTCCCCTCCCATACAAATCTCAGCCTAGGCTGAACCCTGAGCCCCAGAGCCCCATTTTTGTTTAACTGACCAACCCTGCACTTCATGCAATCGACTGAGGCCAGATGCAGACAGGCCAAAAGCCACCACATACTCCATCACCTCACGGAATGTCAGAAATCTCAGGCAAAACCACGTTCCCGTGGGAATTCCAGAGCAACTGATTTCCGCGATCCAAGTATGTCCCAAAAAGTGTCAAATAAGCAGCTGAAATGTTGGCAGTTTGTATGCAGCCTGCAGTTAGAGTAATTCTTTCCATACTGCATGTTGGCCCTCAAGGGATGTTTACAGTTAGGATGGCATCTAGCACAGGTATCAATAGCAGTGTAGATGGTGAGGTGCGGCTTAGACAAGAACACTAGAGTGATCTACATGCCTGAACTCCAGAGTATATACCCAGCCAGAATGGTGGGCTACATCCTGGAAAGGAGTGACTCTGCAAAGTATTAGGGGACAAAGTGGACAAGCAGCTGAGCATGAGCTCCTGAACATAAGTACCATCATGGGGAGAACATACCAGGAACTATAATCTAGCATAGAAAGGCACAACAAGAGCCATTGCCTGGAAACTGAAGCCAGACAAATTCAAATTAGAAATTAGGCACAATTGGAACAAACTACCAAGGGAAGTGTTGGATTCACCTTCTTTTGATGTCTTCAGATCAAGACTGGATCCTTTGCCAGAGAATGTTGTGAAGGCCAAGATTATAAGAGGGTTCAAAAAAAGAACTAGATAAATTCATGGAGGTTAGGTCTATCAATGGCTATTAGCCAGGATGGGCAGGGATGGTGTCTCTAGCCTCTGTTTGCCAGAAGCTGGGAATGGGTGACAGGGGATGGATCACTTGATTCCCTGCTCTGTTCATTCCCTCTGGGGCACCTGGCACTTGCCACTGTTGGAAGACAGGATACTGGGCTAGATGGACCTTTGGTCTGACCCACTATGGCCATTCTTATGACTCCTTTCTGGAAGGTCTGCTTCAGTCAAAGAGGTTATTGGGTTCAGTACAGGGATAACTGGGGGAAATGTAATGGCCTGTGATATACAGGGGGTCAGACTAGATGGTCTAATGATCCATGTAGGCCTTAAAATCTATTAGTCCTTATCAGTTTTTATGGGCGATGCTCATTTTTACCTGCCTCCTGATATGGCAGATCAGTAGAGAGGGTCTTTCCCAGAGGGAGCGTGCCAAGACCATGGCCTGGCTCTCTGCGTCAGTGTCACCACTCGCTGTCCCGTTTCACGAAGAGACACACGCTGCTGCCATGAGCACAAAGAAGAGTCAGTTACAATCTACACATCTCTCAAACTGCCCAGGACCAAAAAGGCCCAAAAGGTGGGAAATGGGGAAAATAATAGCACAGAAAAGAGGCTCTGTGGATTGGGAAGCTCTGGCAGATAGAAACAGGCAGTTTCAGATTCTGATCTGGGGCAGGCAAAAAAAGTAACTTTGATCAGACACCTCCCGGAGGCAGGGTGAATGTGGTTGTTTTTACACTTGCTGGTCTGGTTGGGGACCTATTGGGGGAGGAAATAATTTCACCAGTATAGGGCCACATCCCCAGAAGGTAATATTGGTGCTTCTCCGATTTGCACCGACAGAGTATCTAACCTATTGACTTCAGTGGAGCTCCACTGATTTACACCAGCTGAGGATCTGGCCCATTGATGTCAATGGAGTGCCACTGATTTACACCAACTGGGGAGCTGGTCCATTTCCTTCAATGGGAACTATACCAATTTATACCCATTGAGGGTTTGGCCCATTGGCTATTAGATCAATTTCAGCATTTCTAGAGTGAATAATTTGCCATAGTAAACACCAGATACCAGCATGTTCCCACGGGAGGGGGGGCAAGAGGGTTAAAATGGGAGATCTCTGCTTGTAACAAGGGCAGAATGAGAAGTATACATGCAGGCCACATGGAGCAAATCAGCAGAGAATAGGAGAGCGAAATTCCTCCCTAACACACACAGTCACATCCTGCTGCGACAATGGTAGCTGCTGCTAATGCAGTTGATAACAGGAGATTCGTTCTGCAGGTTCCCTGGGACCCAACTGTAAAATTAAATTTGGCCTTTGAGGATGAGATCTGATGTCAGGGCATCCTCTCCTCATCCGAACATTTGCACTGCTCTTATGACTTCAGCGCCTTCTTCTGAGCCTGAGCCTGTGAGATGCTGAGCTCCCGCCACCTGCTTTCTGTCCTTTCTGTCAGGGGTCCCTCTCCCTGCGATTGCTGCAAGAAAACGCAACCTAATTCCTTGCTCCCAGCTCTTCTTTTCTCCTATGCATGTCACCAGTCAGGCACACTATACAAAACCTGAGCATATGAGCCGCACTAGGGGGCGCTGTCCTGATGGAGCATAGTTTATTCAGATTCCAAGACCAGAAGGGACCAATGTGATCATCTAATCTGACCTATATACCTAATCTACACAGGCCATAGAACTTCCCCCAAATAATTCCTAGAGCGGATCTTTCCTGTGCTCCCCGGATCTTAGGCTCACCGGGGGATTAGTGGAGACCTTTGAAAATTAAAATCTATCCCACTCCATAGAGCTGGTCCAAAAAGGGATTGTTCATCTCACCAAGGAATTGTGAGACTTTGACATTTTTCACGAAACAAACATTTTAAAAAGTAGTTTCATGTCAATTGAACTGTTTCGTTTAGATTTTAACTTTTAATGTAAAATAAAGTAACTTGGGAAAAAGAAGTCATTTGCAAACCAAACGTTCAAAGCTTTTTTGTTCCAAAAATGTGAAACCAGGACATGTTGACACTGTCGGGATTTTTGTTTGTTTTCAGTTTTTGTTCCCTACACAAAATTGGATCAAAACCGCTATGCTGCAGCAAAAAGAAAGAAAGAAAGAAAGACAGTTTTGTCAAAACAGCATTTTCCAACAGAAAACAGTTTTGACCAATATTTTCCGACCACTTAGACATTAACTAACGATGTGCCCATAGACGTCTTTTTTTGTAGAGCACTCTCGTAACAGCTCTTTCTTCTCCCTCACAAAACTGGCCTGTGAAAATCTGCACACTCGGCTATCAGGAACAGCAGCACCCGGGCTAAGCTGTCTTGGCAGCGAGAGGCCTGTTTATGAACTCTTCTTTACTGCCAGACTAGCACCCCGCTCATCTTCACCTTTCTTAAAGGTTAACCTCATTTCCCTCTATTAGTTGGTTTTAGCGAATGCCATTCGGCGCGGCAGTTAGAGAGCTCTGTCAGCGGCTGGAAATGACAGTGGCATTTAAAGCTGGTTGGGGAGGGGAGAAGAAGGAAATCATCTTTAATAAAATGGTCGCGGGGTGAGGGGGATGCTAAGTAGCATCAAAGAAATCTTGCCTTTCCTAGCCAAAAAAAAAAAAAAAGTACAGTGGGAAAGGTCTGCCCTGATTTTAGGATCACTTCCAATCCTGGTGGGGTGTGGAATGGGCACAGCAGGCTCTCAGAGACATTGGCCTGATCCAAAATCCACTGCAGTATGTATGTGTTTCCACTGACTTCAGTTGGTTTTGGATGAGGGCCCCATGTGTGATTTCACTATAGGGGGATTCCATTGTGTCTGTGTGTGTGATTTCTATACATAGAATATAACAGGGTTCAAAAAAGAGCTAGATAACTTCATGGAGGATAGGTCCGTCAATGGCTATTAGCCAGGATGGGCAGGGATGGTGTCCCTGGCCTCTGTTTGCCAGAAGCTGGGACTGGGTGACGGGATGGATCACTTGATGATTCCCTGCTCTGTTCATTCCCTCTGGGGCACCTGGCATTGGCTGCTGTCAGAAGACAGGATGCTGGGCTAGATGGACCTTTGGTCTGACCCAGAATGGCTGCTCTTATGTTCTTATGTTTTCGCTCTCATTAAAATCCCACGATGCCGTCCCTGGCTTATGATGCCTAGCTAGTTGTACTTGTGTTTGAGGGTCCAAAGCCTTTTATTCTTGCTTTGGGTTCATTTGTTTGTGACATTTGTGAAGCTAAATAATGACAGCTGGCTGGGTGGGTGCTTGGGGTTGATCCAGCCTCCCGGACCTGAGGCACCGAGGGTAAGAATAGAGCTGTTATTCTGTCTGGTTCCTTAACACATTAACAAAGTCCATGAAAGAGACAAGCACACGCCCCACTCCAGAACCCGTGCACCATTGCTCGTAGGGGGGAAAAAGCCCCCTGCCATCCTTCCCCTCACTGCTCTGTGACCTCAACAAACACCCCTGGCATAGGTGCAATAGAGCATTCTGCAGGAGGGAGGCAATCAGAGTGGTGAAGGGTGCAGAGACGCAGTATCAGCTACAATTAATATACCAAATAGCAACACATGTAAGCTAAGAGTCTAATCCATAGCACATGGGAGCTAGTGGGAGTCTTTCCATTGACTTCAGTGCATTTTGGATCCAGCCCTGAGTCCCTGGTGTTATTTCAAGTACTGGTATAACGTCCCTTGGATAGAACGTTGCTTTTCATATGTACTCTCTGGGTATGTGGATATGTTGGGCCAGGTTCTTCCTTCATGCCATCCCATTTATTTCGTGGGTCATTTGCAGAGTTGGTCCAAACATTTTTTACAAAACGGTTTTCCATCAGAAAGAAAGAAAGACCCGAAGAAAGACCTGTGTGGCTCGGGAGCTTCTCTCTTTCACCAACAAAGTTGGTCTGATGACAGATATTACCTCATCCACCTTGTCTTTCTATTATATGGCCACAGCACTGTAAACTTCCATCAGAAAATGCACTTTCATCAAAATCTAAACATATTTGTGGGAACATGTGGATTTCCACGAAACTTCTGCCAGAAAAAAAAATCAAAATAAATAATTTTGACTTTCTCATTTTGTTTTGAAAATGTCAAAATATTTTGTTTTCATGAGGTAAAACTGTTTAGTGTCGACTTTATTGTTTCGATTCATTTAGTTCTGACTTTATTATTATACTAAAATATGAATTTTAATCATATGTTATATATTTATTGTTATATATTACGTTTAATAGTTTACATTATATTACCATGTTTCTAGGTTAACAAAAATAAATGGTTTTGCCTTGTTGAAACAAAATGCGTTGACACTCTTGAAATGAAATGATTCAACATTATCAAAAGAAAACATTACTGATGTTTCCAAATTGAAATCTTCTGGAATTTCTATGCCACAATAAATGTTGTAAATTTGATGTTTTGTTCCCATTCAGAGTGAAAACAAATTTAGAAATGTTGGAATTTCCCATGGAACAGAAATTCTGTTTTCTGACCAGCTGTAGGTATTTGATTGCACCAGTGTAACCGAGGGCAACAAAAGCAAGGGATGCAGGGTGAAAAATGGACAGCGAGGCAGTAGACAGATAGTTTAGATTATGTAAGAAGCAAACCAATATAGTGTTAGGAAGGAGGCTAGCAGCCCAAGTCTGGCCTCATTTACAAATAGACAATTCCAATGGATTTCCAAGAGCTGAGAGGAAGAATGGGTGAGACATTGGACCAGTTCTCTGGATTCTGTTCCCAGCTTTGCCACTGACCTGTTGTGTTACCAGGTCTTTTAATCTCCCTTTGTGTCAGCTCCCCATCTATAAAATGGGGGTGAAAATAAAACTTCTTTTGTGTGTCTTGTTTCTACTTACAGTGCAAGCTCTTTGGAGCAGCATCTGTCTCTCTCTGTGGGCTTGTCTACACTACCACATGGGGTCGATCTAAGATACGGAACTTCAGCTGCATGAATAGCATAGCTGAAGTCGTCGTACTTAGATCTACTTACCGCGGTGTCTCCACTGCAGTAAGTCGACAGCTGGCACTCTCCCATCAACTGCGCTTGCACTTCTCATTCTGGTGGAGTACCAGGGTCAACGGGAGAGCGCTCAGTGGTCGATTTATCGTGTCTAGACTAGATGCGATAAATCGACCCCCACTGGATCGATCGCTGCCCGCCGATCTGGCGGGTAGTGTAGACAAGCCCTATCTGTATGTACAGAGCCTAGCACAATGGAGGCCTGATCTCAGTTGGTCCATCTAGGTGCTACCTTGATACAAATAATGCTGATAACTTTAGTAGGAGTTGCACTTTTGTTTGTGAAATCAGCGCTGGGTCCTCAGCCATTTTATGCAGGAAAGATGTTACTTAAAATGATGAGATGTGCTGCTGTGTTTGTTTTGTTTTCTTCTTTTCCTTCTTCTCCTTCTTCTTCTTTGTTTGTAGATGTAGCGAGAGAGAGGAAGCCGGCGAGTTTATGAAAGCGAGGGAGAAAGGAGTTGAGGCATTTTCTGGAGCTCTTTAATGACATTCTGTATAATTTGAAAGTGGCGGGGGGAGAAAAAGGGAATTAGCAAAAAAACTGGCAAAAGAAAAGTGGAATGTGGAGAGAAGCGTGTGGATGAATTTTAATGCAATCAGAAAGCTGTAATAATGGTAATAAAGGAATATATTCAGACGTCAAGAGAGGGAGAAGGGAACAGGACCCGCGACGCCAGAATTTAAATTAGACATAGGCGTATAATTCTCTTTTTTTTCCTCCCCTTTCTTCAAATGAAGGAAATGGAATTTTTAAGCACGGCGAAAGAGGGATTAACAATTGGCAGGTTTTCAGCCCTTTGTCTTTTGGCGAATCCCATTTAATCACCGTCTTTAATATTAAGGAGGCTGCAGCCAGGCAGGGCTGTCTCAGGCTTGGGGAAAAAGGGATGATATACAGAGGAAAAGAGAGATAACACTTAGGTTCAGGCGATTGTGAGGAAGTGTTTCAATTACCTCCACTGAAGTCTTTAAAAACTGAAGTTTAATTTGATCTGAAATGCCGTCACAGCTCCTGCAAGAGAAAATATGTCCTTCCCCCCGCCAGCTTTCTACATCCATGCTGTTACAGCAATTCAAGGCTTGAGTGGTGCAATGGTTTAATATCCTGGCTCTTAGGCTTCTGGAGAGGGTTTCAAACCCTACAGGTTACCTGAGAGATGAGTTTAGAGATTTAAACTTATTTTCTTGACCTACCAGCCTTCACACCACTGACCCTGCAAAGTTTGTCAAGAATCTTTTAAGATTTGCACTGAACAAGCGTGAAAACTGAACTGCCCTGTAGGCTCAGTCCATGCTACATCAGTGCAGAAGAGTGTAAGAATTAAAATGTGCTAAATTCATCGCATCCAAGTTCTATATCAGAACTGGATCACAGGAGCAGAACTCAGTGTTTGAGCTCTCTCTCCAAGCTGCACTTACGTGGACTGATGCAGTCCAGAGGTAACTGGATCCGATGTTAATTTCATAGTTAAAGCTGTGATGGCTTTATCTCTCTGATTGGGAAATCTGCTCTGTTATATTTGGGATTGGTGAACAGATTCCGATAAATAAAAATACTGACCCCACAACTTTTTTAGAGAGTCATAAAAAGTTCAGTAGTGAGAAAAATATATCTACTTGCACACATCACTTCTACAGTGTTCACACCTCTTTTTGTGTTTGCTTCCCATGAATAGTCTAGTGAACTGGTTTACCAGCGGGGATGGTCATGGAATAGTGAATTGTAGGCAAATACTGCTGACTATTCAAAAAATGAAAATTGGTTTTAAAAATCAGAAACCTGATTCAAAGTGTGATGGTGGGAAGAAAAACAGGCCGCATGATCTGCCCATTGAATCGAAAATCAGATCAGATTTTAAATACTCACCATAAAGCTACACACCAAGAGCCATTCACAGAAATTTTCTAGCGAAGAATTTCAGATAATGAATAAACTGGGGAGAATCCTGATTTGTTTGTGGACAATTCAGACAAGGGAAAACTGTGTTGTACTCTATTGTGAAGGAACCGATGGGGAATAGGATTGAAATTCATCTTAGAAAATATTTGTTGTGAACTATTTTTCCCAGCTCTATACTGAACACCCGGATGGCGATAAAGAAACCTGTCATTTAAAACGTAAGTGTGGAATTGCCCCTCTTTGCTGCCCTAAAGCCGTGGTTCAACTAGCCAGAACGGCTGGTATTTGCCTTGAAGCTATAACTAGAGCTGGGCAAAATTTGTCGGAAAAATAGTTTATTTGCTAAAAAATGCAGTTTCAACCTGAAACTATCTGCGAATTTGACATGAATAGTTTCGGCCGTTCACAAAATGGCCAGAGGAGGAAGTGCCGGGGTGTCTTTCTGCTTCTTCTCTCCCCACCCAAGAATCTTTAGCCCAATGCTTAGGGAACTCACCAGGGATGTGGGAAACTAAGTTCAAATCCCTGCTCTGGATCAGACCTGAACTGGGCTTTTTTGATTCAGTAAAAAATGCCCCCAAACATTCAGATATGGTTCAACTTGAACTAATGTTTTTCTCTGATTTTTCAGGGCTGCCACCAAACTGAGAAGTCAGTTATCCCCCCAGCTCTGTTTAGTACCTTAGGACAGGGGAGTTGATAGTCCTGTTAAAAGGATATTTCAGTGATTGCAGGAGTGATGAAAACTGCTAGGTCTGAAAGCTCTGGAGGTCAAAGACTTCTCTTGATCCCTAAAAATGGCAGAGTGTAGCCCGGTGAGAGCACTTCTAGGCGTGAGAGCGGAACTCTTTCTCCATTGCCCACCCAATCCGTGTCCCTCTCTTGTGACACTTCCAAGAAAGGCACCACCTAAGGTCAGCAGTGGCAGAGTTGCTTTGGGAGACAGACATCTGCCGAACAGGAGGTGAACTGAAACTACCTCTTGTTTCGCCTAGGCCAGACTTGTGATAAGCACTGAGATGGTCCAGTGGGGGCCATGGTGGGTTAAACTTACTGTGGGCAAGGAAAGGGTTATTGACATTAAAGCGACTAATTAGATTACCAATTCCAGGCATGCAATTAAAATAGCACTGTGATGTACTAGTGAGGGGTCATATTGATATGATCCAAGTGCTGAAAGAAATGACAGCCGTATTCCCAGGGCAGAGCAGGATTGCTGGGGAGATTGTCGGCTGTGTTTATTACAGACGGGTGGGGGGGCTGATTTCACGAGGCTGTTTCTGATGAAGGTTGCTCAGAGATGAGAAGCTGCACCTCTAACATAGCCTGCCCAGAGGATGATAAGGAGTGATCAAATGGCTGTTACTAGAGGACAAACTGGAACCTCACCCAGCCCCCTAAGTCCTGAAGGTCCCCGAACTTAAATTCCCAGTTCCAAAATCACTTGCTAGGTTTTGGACTGAAGTGAATACAAAGCTAGGGCCTGTTTTGCAGTTTGGCTTGAACTCATGATCTTGCCCAGAGGAACACACTTGAGTTTTGGCTTGGGACTGATCCATCTTCCATTGCAGTCACTGGGTGTTTTTCCATCATCAGCATTGGGCGCTGGATCAAGTCTTTAGCACCAGATTGTGACACCCTTACTCACACAGCAGTGCCGTACTCCAAAGTAGCTCCGCTGACTAAAGCGGGTACTGAAGGTGAGCTATTGGGGTGAGTTACTTGTCAATATGGGTAAGGGTATCATAGCTGTGATGGGGTTGGGTCACAGAGACCCCCTTGGCACTGTCACCTGATGTGCTGAAACTACCTCTGAGCTTGTTTTCTTTGCCAGCTTGGGGCTCCAGAACCCTGTCTTGCTGAGCCAGCCATGCCAGCCTGCTGCAACACAGATCCAGGGTCTGAACCACACCCCCAGAGCTGCAGACTAAACTGAAAACAGCTCAGCAAGTGCTCCTGACTCCAGCACCCAGCTCCCAATGGGATCCAAACCCCAACTAAATCTGGTTTACTCTATATAAAACTTAAACAGGGTAAACTCGTAAATTGTCTGCCCTCTCTAACACTGATAGAGAGATGTGCACAGCTGTTTGCTCCCCCAGGTATTAATCACTTACTTTGGGTTAATAAATGAACAAACGTGATTTTATTAAGTATAAAAAGTAGGATTTAAGTGGTTTCATGTAATAACAAACAGCACAAAGTAAGTTACCAAGCAAAATAAAACAAAACACACAAGTCTAAGCCTAATACATTAAGAAACTGATTACAGATAAAATCTCACCCTCAGAGATGTTTCAATAAGCTTCTTTCACTAGAATTCTTCCTAGTCTGGGCCCAATCCATTCCCCAGTACAGTCCTTGTTAGTTCCAGCAGGCATCTTAGGTGGAAACTAGGGGTTTTCTCACAACTGGAAACTCCCTTTGTTCTGTTCCACCCCCTTTTATAGCTTTGGCACAAGGCAGGAATCCTTTGTCTCTCTCTGGGTCCCCATCCCTCCTTCTAACTGAAAAAGCACCAAGTTTAAGATGGATTCCAGTATCATGTGACATGTTCACATATGCTGCGAGACTTCATTACTCCCTGGCTGGCACACACATATACAGGAAGGCTTACAAGTAAATAGAATCATTTACAACCAATTGTCCTGGTTAATGGGAGCCATCAAGATTCTAAACCACCATTAATGGCCCACACCTTGCATAACTACAGTAGGACCTCCAAATTACATTTCATATTCCTAATTTCAGATACAAGAATGATACATTCATACAAATAGGATGAACACACTCAGTAGATTATAGGCTTTGTAATGATACCTTACAAGAGACCTTTTGCATAAAGCATATTCCAGTTACATCATATTCACACTTATAAACATATTTTTAGAAAGCATATGGAGTGCAACGTCACAATAGCCTGCTCTGAGTGATCCAGGCCTTGACCTCAAGGCGAGATCACTGTGTTTGCAGTTATCCTTGTGTACCACTGGTAGGCTGCGGATAGTGAAGGATGCAGAAGCACAACCACTGAAAGACCTTTTCCCAAGAGTCATGCTGAAGTCAGTACTTGGTCCCAGCCCTCTCAGGGGAGTTAATCACCTTTGAGAAGCTGGGCTTTGCTGCCTATTATTCAACAAGGCTTTACACGAGGAGCCAGAGTCTTCCTTGACTCACCTCTGCTATCATCCTTTGACTCCGCTGGGGTAGCATGTGTCATTGAAAGCTTTAATAACAGCATGGAGCTCTGAGGGCTTTGTCAGTGCTGTTGTTGTTGCTCCATAGGTGCCCATGATCTTTACAGAAAGAGATGGGTCTCTTTGCCCCAGGAGCAAGGACATGAATAGATCCTCAGCACGTCCCTGTCAGCCTGGCTGAAGCACCGCCATCTTCATTTTACAATGGGGAAACAGAGCCTATCTCTTTTATTCCATTGCTTGTAGGGTGCTTAGCAGAATGGGGCCCTGATCCTTGACTGGGGTCCCTCAGTGGTACTGTAAGAGTAATGGTAAATAGCTCACCAAAAGACCATCCCTCCTCCTTCATAAGAATAATGAAACACACAGCGGTTACGTGAATTTGCCTGATAGCACACAGCAAGTCTGCGGCAAAACTCAGGATAGAACCCTGACTCCCCGACCTAAAAGAAGAGAAGGGAGTTCATAGGCTCAGGTGAAGATGAGAGGCATTTCATTTCTTGTTTCTTTCCTTTGGCATCTCCGATGGTGATTACTTTATAGGAACTCTCTGACTTTGTACAGCATGGCCAGGATCCCTTTAAAATTCAGGACTTGGAGTGCATAGTACAGTTTAAAAAAAACTTGCAAAAGAAGTTTTTCAAGGGGGTAACTGGGGAGTAGCGTGCTTACAGGAAGATGGATCTACCCTGCCCTCCATGGGAGAATTAAAGCCCACACCTAGGCTTATGCTCATTTGCAGTTGTCCCCATCACACAGCTGTTCGGATTTGCTGGTATTTTCTCTAGCCCAGGTGTTTCTGAAGCTTCTGTCTCCAGCACCAGGAGACTGGCATCTGTGCAATCATAACTCCTAATGTATGGGATATAAAGAATCTGTTAAACAGAACAAAAAAGGGAGAAAGGGGAGAGTTACACCCAAGGAAACTGCTCCAGCTGAGATGTGATTAGGGCTCCCAAAAGCCACCGGTTGTGATGAGCAGGTGAACTCAGCAAACATTTTGAAGCCTGCAGCAGAATTAGCCCCTGAGGATGTGTTGTTTGAAGGGGGCTATGCAGGAGGAGGATAGATTTTGTTCTTGTTGTTTTGAGTTAAGTTGTTGGGGGCGATTGGGGTTTTCTGTCCTAATTTCCAAAACCGCTCCATTTTACAAGGTTCATGTGTTTTTCAGCAAGGTACCACGGAGAAGTTAATTAGCTAATTTACAATTAGCTACCACAGAATTCGTAATTGCTTCCCCTGTGGAAAGGGACATAATCATCATCACGCAGCCGTAGGACTGCTGTGAAAATGGCAGTAGGAGCATGCGGCTCGGACCACAGGAAATGCCCTGCTTTTAGCCTACTGAGCTGCCTGATTAGCAAATGTGAGGAGGGGGAGAGTTGTAGGGGGGAGCAGAGACTCAGGATGAGGGATGTAGCCTGAGCCGGCAAATTGAGATTCAGACCTGGAGCTGGTTCCAAACTTCCCCAGAGTTCAGTAGCTCAGATCTGGAGTTTCCTCTCTATGCTTTGGATATTAGGAAAAACTTTTTCACTCAGAGAGTGGTGATGCACTGGAATGGGTTACCTAGGGAGGTGGTGGAATCTCCTTCCTTAGAGGTTTTTAAGGTCAGGATTGACAAAGCCCTGGCTGGGATGATTTAGTTGGGTTTGGTCCTGCTTTGAGCAGGGGGTTGGACTAGATGACCTCCTGAGGTCCCTTCCAACCCTGATATTTGATGAGTCTATGATTCTAAGGTAGACACTGCCTCTGTTCTGAAAGCTAACACAGCTTGAGGGCTGTTTTTGCTTCCTGTGATGTAATCCAGAGATTCCCAAACTGGCATGTGGGTCACCCATGATCTGCGGGGAACTTTGCAGCGAGCTGGCTGGTCACATGACACTAGCTTCCCCCCCACACACACACACCCGCCCTTCCAGCTGCTGCCATTGGCCTGTAGACTGCTCACTGCAGAGAAGAACTTGGAGGCCTGTGCAACCCTCTGGGAACAAAGAGGAGAAAATGGCCCTTGGTGCCTGTGTTAGCGGCTGCTGAGGAGAGCAAAACAGGAGCTGACTTCCCAGGACACACTGAATGCAGCAGGGCCTCTCCTCGCTGCCGAGTGCACAGCCTGCTGCAGTGGGTAGCAGATAGCCAGGGAGAGCCACTCTATCTCTTGCGCCCTCTCTGCTCATTGTGACACACCAAGTTTAACAGGTGGTCATCATCTGTTTAGCTAAGCATGGGTGCAGGAGTGTCTTTCCATGGTGCTGGAGGACACAGGCTCACACACCCTGCAGATAGATCTGAGCTCTGAAGCCAGTCACTAGTTGTATGTGCAATCCCTGTCACAACTGGTAACATTTGGAAGCAGAAAAGAATAGTAGTGAGACAAACAGGGATGAATAATACTAATAAGGAATTAATTAATATGTGAATTCATTGCTAAAATGAAGGTATGCAGCAGGCTGAGGCCTAAATGTTAGAAAGTCAGCAGTTGCCTTATCGCATTTCCTCATGCATTTGCCTTTGGCAGGATCTGAAAAGGTGTATATTGTGCCTGCCTATAGAATGTACACACATCTGGATTGTGCCTGCTATTGCATACACACACATCTGTATTGTATCTGACCACCGACTGTACACACATCTGTATTGTACCTGCCTATAGAATACACGCTCATAATCTATCCACTTATATCATATGCCACGGCAATGAGCTTGTTACACAGATACACAAACTCATAGCTTTTAAGGCCCAAAGGCATGGTTGTGATCATCTCTGTCTTCCTACATGACACAGGCCACAGAAGACAGCCAGATCTCTTTCTGTATTATGGAGGTACTAGTTGCAACGTCACAGATATGTTCGGAGTCTGTTTTTCTGCTAGAGCAGGGATTCAACCTCTTTGTTTAGTATGAAGAATGCATACAGAGAGAGAGAGCTAGCTACACATATATGTGTGTGTGACCCTGATTTTTCCCCTAGGCCCTTCACAGTCTCGGCGAGTATCATACACATCCTTTGCCCTGCAGAGGGTCAGGCATCCTGCATCTCATTGTCCCTTCTGTCTCTTGAATTTGCACTTCCCCTCACTTGACACTCGGTGTACAACATTCTATTATTGCACCTCTCTTGCCTGCCGTCTCCTTCCCTAGGCCCGTCTGACACCTCTGCCTTACGCTTATCACGGAAACATAACATTTAAATACAAATAGAACAGGGAATAATTTAACCCCTATTCACACCAAGGGAGGTGCCAGGCCTTCATATAAACACAGTCCGGGAGATTTATAGACACCATATATTTAGCTAACAAGATACATTTCTTCACCCGTGTGGCTTGTAGCCAGTGCCACTGACTCAAGCGAGCCCTAGCAGGGTTGGCAGAGGAGCCTGCGGGTGGGAACCCTTGTTACATTGTAATATCAGAGGTGTCATTAAGGGTACATCTTCTATATTATTTTTTTGGTTTCGTTTCTCCAGCTTTTGATGTCCCAGCAGAGACCCAGGTACCTTGCACTGTTGCTGGAATGGATGGGAAATGTAGGCTACATACGGTTACTCTACAGAGAGGCCTTGTGGTTAATTTATATTTTAATTTATTTGTCATGTTTATTACTGTAATGCCTAGGGACCAACCAAGATTGGGGCCCCATTGTGCTAGGTGCTGTACGAACACAAATCCCTAGACAGTCCCTGCCCCAAAGACTTACAATCTAAATAGGCAAGGCAGACACAGAATAGGGGAAAGGACGAATCAACACGCTAGCTGCAGCTGGTCGAGTAGAGCAATCAATGTGGTGGCTGAAAATGACCTCTTAGGGAAGAGTGTTAGATAGAAGGGGATCAGCAAAGGCAGGGGTCGGCAGCCTTTCAGAAGTGCTGTGCCGAGTCTTCATTTATTCACTCTAATTTAAGGTTTCGTGTGCCGGTCATACATTTTAACATTTTTACAAGGTCTCTTTCTATACGTCTATAATATATAACTAAACTATTGTTGCATGTAAAGTAAATAAGGTTTTTAAAATGTTTAAGAAGCTTCATTTAAAATTAAATTAAAATGCAGAGTCCCCAGACTGCTGGCCAGGACCCAGGCAGTGTGAGTGCCACTGAAAATCAGCTCGAGTGCCGCCTTCGGCACGTGTGCCATAGGTTGCCTACCCCTGAGCTAAGCAGAAAGACAAAGGGAAGGGAGAGGGGTAAGGGTGACATAAAACAAGCAAAAAGAGGGAGGGAGGAATGTCTGAGAGTCAGGCGTAGAATGAGGCTGAGGTAATGAGACTGCAAGACTGAGGGCAGGAAAAGGAGGCTGGAGCAAACAGCCAATCAGCACTGGGCGGAGAAATCACAGTCAAAATTGTAGAAAATATTACCAATGTCCATCAGTGCCAGCTTTATTTCTGTTGAGGGCACCTAAGAAGGAAAGGAACCAGCTTGACTCTCAGATTCCAAGTTCGGGTTTTTTCTACTGGCAGCTTTTACTCATAAACTGAGCTTAATTGATCTGAAATCACTGAGACATAATAACCGTGGGGCTCAGTGGAGCTGTTTGTAGGGAGTCACTTTTCAGAGCATAACACCCTCCCCCTTTCTCCAGCTCTGTCAATCGGGATGATGATATCTATCTTCTTCAAAGGGCTGTTCTGAGAATGACCTAGCCCATGGTTGCAAAGCGCTCTGAATGGGACAAGTTCAGAGTTTGGGGTATTCTGACCCAGAGTCTTGCATGGTCCAGTCCAGAAACAGATGCCAGCATGGAACTGAGATGCAAGTTTGGAAACTAACACACACACAATGTTCCGGAATGGTTTGATCCGGGGGATTGTCCATGCCCAGACTTGAACGTTTGATGTCTCTCCCTTTCTGTTAAACTTCCACTGTGCAGACATTGCCTTTCACTTTGCAGCTGCAAAATCAGTGTGCTCTGCATGATGGGACAGGAACCCAGTGCAGTGAGTCTCATAACAGGCTGCTCTGGAAGCGTCGCCGATAGAGAGAGTATATAGCGTACATTCATCCCCGTGCACAACACACCGTGTCCAATGCAATCCTTCTCCATTTTGCTCTGGTGGCCTAATGGCCTTACTCATGCTCTCTCAGACATATTTGATGAAGTTGAGCCGAGTTACCGTGGCGCTCGGCATGTCAGCCTTTTGTTTGGGACTTGACAAAGCATCTGGGGGCACTGGTGGTGGGAAAGGTTCAGTGTAAGCTCATTAGTGGATTATGGTGCTGTAATTTCAGTCGCATGCAAATGAATACAGGTGCACGTCGAGATCGGGAACCCACTGAATGTTCCCAGCTGCTGCCGTGTACCTCCGCTCTTCCCATTCTGTGCACGGGATACATTATTATAACGTCGCAATGAGCTTTCTTGCAGGTCTGGAATGCAAAGACTGCCTGGGAGCCGTTGGTTGTTAAAGCGACTCATATCACCAGCCATTTGTGTGAACATTTAGGTGTCTGAGACAGCAGTTGCCATAAATAACGGTTATAAAAAACACTAGGCAAAGATTTTCAAAAGTGATTTGCAGTGCCCAAATTGGAGCCACCTTAAAGGGGCCAGATTTTCAGCGGGGCGGGTGCTCAGCCCTTTCTGAAAATCAGGCCATGTTAAGGTGGGTCGACGGGCCCCAAAGTCACAAGCCACTTTTGAAAATCTTGGCCCTAAAGCCATGGGTAAGTGAGCAGAGGGTCTCAGTCCAGTGGCTGGTGGTCACGTGGCCATCTGGTGGACATGTCACAAAACTGGCGGTGATGGGCACCTTTTGCTTGCAGTCTTCAGTGAGACGCAGATGACTGAATGTTGGGGAAAAGGGAGTAAAACCAAAAAATTAAAGGTTTGTGTAACATACCTAGATTTATGCTTTGCATAAACTAAACTAGGCAAGGCAGTATCAGGCCAGGTCCACACTAGGAACTTTTGCTAGTATTATAACATTGATTAGGAGTGTGAATTTTGTCTGACACATCGATACCAGTAAAAACCCTAGAGCAGACACAGTTATACCAGCATAAAAGTGTTTTTCTTGGTAAAAGTGCTTTCCTAGGGAGGCAGTATAGGCTTTACTGGGAAGGTTTGCTTGCATACCCATACCAGTGTAGTTATACCAGCAAGTTTTCTTCCAGTGGAGACTTGGCTTCAGTTGTGCTCAAAGGTCTTTCTTTCCCCTGCACCTCACCTCCATCTGGGGCAGCCAACCCTCCTTCTCCAAACCAGTTTTCCCCAGACCCTTACACACACAGTAGGGTTTTGGACTTACTGCTTTCTCTAAGACTGTCTAGCCAAGGCCTAAAAAGATGCTTCATTGAGGATATGACTAGCGTTAATAGCTACCTTTCAAAAGTTTAACACCCCATCACAGAGATTCCATTGAACAGAGCAATTTGCCCATGGAGTATAGTGGTTTCTGATGGGCCATACATATTGTATCTCCAAGAAGATGGTTTCATCTGTTGTGGGGGAGACTTTTCTACAGTTAGATGTGACCAAGGAAGATGCTGGAAGCTCCTCGGACTCATAGAGCTATAGAGAACATTTATAATATTTAGTCCATTCCTTGCCAATGGAGTATTAAATGACTCAATTACTTGAAAAAATATTCTAAACAAAGCACTGAAAAATGTACAGTGGGGAAGTCTGACACTGCACTAAACAATCTTCCTAGCTCCTATTTCCAGGGTTCACAGTAGATCTGGTTAAGACAGTCATCAAAGCTATCACTTTCCTTATGCATTCCTCTAGAAAACAAGCCTTCGCGCTGTCCATTACTTTAGCTACTTCAGTTGAGATGGGGGAAAAGAAAGCGTGGGGATAACCCAGTGTGTTGTGTTCCTACTATTTCAGCACTGGCTACACAGCTAAAGGTGATGTAAAGGTTGGTCATCTTCCTACTCTAGCCATCTGTGCATTTTGTATACACAGAGTGCTCTTGGTTCATCCGGATCACCCTAACGGGGTAGGGGTAGGGTTCTAATGCACTGCATGAAAAATTACTTTTAGCTCCATTTCTAAGGCAATTTGCTAATTTACAGATGACCCTTGGGTATGTGAACATTGATCAAACCAGTTTAAGTGGAGCAGTTTGCCTAAATCACCACTTTCTCAATGAGTAAAACTGGTGCAAATCACCCATGTTCTCAGCCAGAAAAGGGGTTTTGTAAATGGGCATTCTGGTCAGGTTCAGGTTATTAACATGCACATTTAAAAAAAAGTCAAAGTATTTATTTATTTACTAACATGCATTTATTCAAATTGGTTGCATCTGTTCTGTAAACTGCTTGGAGAAAAAAACCCATCTTGGTTCACACACATTTACATAGTATTTAATGAATGATGAGTTACACATTTATGAAGCATGTGTAAATGGCCTATTTACATACACAATGTACACCATGTAAATTTCCTTTTTTCCCCTTCATGCAGTGATATTGTCTAGTGCGGCCAGTCACAATGCTATGAATAGAAATCCATTCTAACAGTGGATCCAGTGCCCACTCAAGTCCATGAGTGTCTTTCTGCTGACTTTGGTGGCCATTGGATTGGGCCCTGTCTTTGGGTGCTTTGTCAAAGTTTGTTCCTTTTAACAGCCGGGTCTACATTAGGAGTTGTTTACTGATATAGGTATAACAGTATAGTATAACGACAAAATGTTTTTAGTGTGGACACTGCTTATCCTGGCAAAGCTGGGTTGTCACTGTTTATTCATATTCCACACCCAAGCTATACCAGTAAAAGTGCAGTTCTTCCAATATAACTGCGTCTACACTAGGGGGCTCTGCAGGCACAGCTGTGTTGATCAGGGATCAGACCTTTTCACACCCCTGATTGACATGCCTGTAGTGTAAACATTGCCTTATCGTAAGCCCAAAGGTAAATACAATGCTTGCCATTAAAAAACCAACATCTACCAACAGAGCACAGTGGTATCAGATGCTAGCGGGTCTCCCATTAGTTGAAATAGGATGGACCTGTCCTATCTCAGATACTTGTATTAGTAAATTTTGCCTTTAAATGGTGACCACTGCAAGTTTGGGCAAAATCCATTCAGTTGGCTTCAATCAGCTGACCTCCAAAAATAGTCTGAATACATATTTGTCTGTGTGTATATGTAGAGATCTGTGTGGGTACATAAATGTGTTTATATGTATAATGTGTATGTGAGCGTTTATATATATTTATATAAGACCAAAACTTTCATTTACAAGTCAGGGCTTCCATTTCGTTTAATTACTTCCCTCGCTGCTTTAAATCAAAGACCAATTCAAAACAGAGCTGCTTCTGTTAAACTTAATTATTTTCTCCTGCAGCTTATAGGGTAAAGTGGTGGCTACTAAAAAGGGCACTTCCTAATTGAAGGTTGGTTCTAAATGCCATCCTTGTATGTATTCCCTTTGAATGGCAGTCTGGAAAATACCAGTGTTTTATTTCCGGGGACTCGCCTGCAAAGACTGAGCAGAGAGAACTGACTCATGAGGCTTGGGGCATCAATTTTCAGAGGTGACTAATTGGTTTTAGGTGCTTCGGTTTTCCAGGGCTCAACGTGATACTTGGCACTTTCTGAAAACCAGACCCCTTTAAGGCATTTCCAGCTTGGCATCCAAAATCCGTAGCCACTTCTGAAAATTTTTGCCTTGGTGGGGAGGGGAGAGGGGCGTCTCCCTCCCACCTCTTTCTTTTGCATGTTGTGTGGAGTCATATTGGCTTTCGCACTCCTCCTGAATATGGTAAGCATCTCTTTATTTTGTTCCAGAAGACAGAAAACTCTTTGTGGGGATGCTCAACAAGCAGCAGTCAGAAGACGACGTGCGCAGGCTATTCGAGGCGTTCGGGAACATTGAGGAGTGCACGATCCTCCGGGGACCCGATGGCAACAGCAAAGGTAAGACGGCTCGTGATGCACGGTGCGTGGCCCCTCCAGCCAGTCCCAACCTCTGTACAACAGTATCCATTAGACCAAGGTGACTCGGTGGCTAGATGAATGTCGCTCCTTGGATTGGTTAGGGCCAAACTTTCAAATTCAGGTCCCTAAGGAGTGGGTCAGACTCTCTGCTGCTGTAAAAGGGCCGAGGTCCATTGAAGAACATATGTACCAGCCGAGATTGGCCCAGTCTCTGCAGGATATGTGTGCCTGAGCACAAAGGGCCAGTTGCATGCATAAAATACATGCCCACAAATGATGATGTGCCTACACTTCTTTGCCTGCATACCAGCTTGCCATGCATCACTACCCACCTTGTAAGTGCATGCTTTGTGGGCACCACCTAAGTACTTATTTTTGAAAATGTGCCCACCCATATCCCGTAAAGTTTGCTTCCATAATCCACCCTGAGGCAATCAAGAGCCACATTTTCCTTTGTCTGCGTTTGAGTGTCTTCAGGTGAAATGTGCTCATTCATTCTCTTAACAGAACCAAGTGTTCCACTTGCCATCTTCAGCCACTAGCTCTTCCCAAGTCCCAATGATTTTATTATGTGTATTACAGGCCCCAATCCATATTGAGACCCCATTATTCTGGGTGATGTACAAACAATAAGAGAAAGTCTCTCTCCTATACAGCTAATAGTTAAAGAGACCAGACAAAGAATGGGAGGGGAAAAAAAGAAGTCCATGGAGAGAAAAGGCCCCTCTAAGCCCACACAGCTGCCCAGCAACAGAGCCAAGAATGGAAGCCAGAGCCCCTTTCTCTTCCCTCTCACCACCAACACAAGAGTTCCTCTTCATTATCATGTGTAATTCTCACTGTGGCCACTCCAGGCTATCAATACTCCCACCAATACTACAGGAATAGTGTTTTAGGGTTTGCTGCTGCACCCAATGAAGTCAATGGGAGTTTGACCATTTCCATTGGGAGCATAAGCAAAAGTAACGAAACACCAAAAGAAAGGCCATTTTTGTAGCATGTTCAGCAGAGCTGGTCAGAAAATCCCCATTATTCTTCATGAAAAACATGTTTTTAAAATGGTTCTTTTCCCCTACATTTCTAAAGAAATCAAAAACGGAAAAGATGTCAATTTTCACAAAAGAGGTTTGGTTAAAATGTTAAATTTGGGGGTGTCACTCTTGGCTGGCCCTTTAATGGGAAATGGGTCTCAGCCTCATCTGCGAGACAATTAACTCCTCTACCCAGGTGGGGAATATAAAGACGGGTCATGTGATTCCATCAGGCTTCCTGGATAAATAAGGGAGAGGCCTGGGAGAGGGAGCGAGAAAGGTCAGCAAAGGTCTGGAGAAGGTTGCTGAGGGCTGCAGAGAGCACCCTGAAATAGCCAGGACCAAGCATGGAGCAGATGTGCACCTGCTGGTCTCTGAGCCAGAGAGAGCTGGGGAAGGCTGAGTCAAAAGAGCAGAGCAGCCGAAGAGGTTTGCCTGCTGGTCTCTCTGAATGATAGAGAAGACTCGAGAAGAGTTTTGGATCCTTTTCTTGGGAAAGGAAGGACTCCAGGTAGGTAGGCCTGTGGGTGGCTGCTTGGAGAGCAGGGAAGGACTCCAGCTAGAAATGGTTGGGACTGGCTGCTTGATGAAGAGCAGACTGGACCCGAAGAAAAGCTAGAGCTGTGAATGAACTGTTGTGTTGTGGGTCGATGGACTTTACTGTGGAATTTTGAGCCTTGTTTCAACTTGTTCATTATTAGACCAGCCCCAAACAGGGGTGTTATTAGCCAGGGGAAAGCCTTTGTGGATTAGTTCCAGGAACCTCAGAGGGAAACTGAGGCAAAGCCGCCCTTGGCCACAAAGAGGCAGCCTGGAGACAGATTCAGTTACAGAGGGAAATAAAATTTCAAAACCCAAAATCTTTTACTCAAAAAATTGGGGGGAGAGTGCTTGCTTGTGCCCTGCACTCCCCTGAGAAAAGCCAGGTAATTTTGACCAAAATAAAAATTGTCTATGATCAAAAAGCCAAATGTTTCAACTAGCTGTAATATGCAGACCAGTATTGCAGGTTCCAGGAAGCATGCTGACTTCTGAGTATGGAGATGAACTTCTGAACTTGTTTCCTTATTTGATTTTTGGACATTTAAAAATAAAATTTACTCCACCATTAGCAGAGTCTAAAATCAGTGAAGCCAGCAGTGTCCAAGGAGGCAGACGGGTGCAGCTGAACCGAGAAACCAGATTTCTCAACTCCCTGTACTGTGCTTTTCCTCACTGGAAATGGTAGAAGCCCCATCACTTAAAGATGGCCTGGGCAAGATGGTGAAGAATGTATAGGACAAAGGAAATGATCTTGCATTTTTCCCCAGAAGAATGGACTGGATAATCACATGGACCTAACTTTCGCAGCAAGGCATAACGGGTGTGCACAATGCAAAGACCCACAATTGCATACAAATAGGAACCTGCACTTGTAAGATAGGTAAATACACACAGAAGGGCCATTTTGCACGTGCATATACCCACTAGCTTGCACAAACTGCAGGGAAATAAATGCACATACGTTTTTGAGTGTGCACCTGTCGCGCCCTGATTTAAACTGTGTGCCTCGTCCGTATTTGCCATCCCCAATTTAAAAGCTCTTATATCGGGTTTCACAGACAAATACTTAAAATTTGAAAATTGGTCTTATTGGATTGACTAGCCAGTTGTTGGCCCTTGAGACAGTACTTATCACCTGGACGCGTGGAGCTGGGGGAGTTCTGTCCTTGAAGCATGGCACATCACAGCCTTTTTTCCAGCATCAGCATTTCAACAAGAATTTTCCATCTAATATCAGGGTCATTCTTCCAACCATTTCCTAGAAAAGTATCTTCAATTTAAACAGGAAGCCCTTCTCTCTTGACAGTGAAATGCATCCATTAAATATTGATCGGCATGTAATATTTCATCAAATGTGCTGGCGTCTGTGAAGAAGACACCAGTCCTGTTGTTGCAGTTCATATGTCACCAGATATTTTGACATGTGACAACATTGACGGGCATATTTCTGCAACACGAAGACAGAGGATCCTAACCACAGTGACATATTTGAGAAAGACACTGCTATGCCTATAAAGTCACTCTCAGCCAGCAAAAATTCTTCATCTTCAGACAGACCTCAGCTTGTCAAGGTGGTAGGAAACAGCTAGGGGAAAGGGAGTGTACTATCCGATATACTCTCTGCTCTGGGGGTGAGTGTCTGGGAAAGTCTAACACCAAGAGCAGAAATTGGATGCTAACGCCGTGCAGGGAGGTAGCAGTCACAGCAGAATGGGAGGGTTGTTCCACACCAGAGGATCTCAGCTTTCTCCCAGCCACTATTCCTTCCAAGCCACCTACTTTTTAAGGGTTTGATCCAATGCACATTGAAATTAATGGGATACTATCCACTGATCTGAATGTCTGTTGACTCCAGCTCTTATTCCATAGGGCTCACTTTTCAGCTTTTTCACAGTCCCATGTGATGCATCATTGCTCCCCCTGTTACTCATTAAGTATTAGCCTGATGGTAGCTAGAGAAGAAGACACACACACACTCACAAATGCCAGCCTGTGTCTTGATGTACTTTTTCCACCCCTTTTTCCACCCCACTGTGAGCTGGAGAGGTTTGCCTGTAGGTTACAGCTTCATCTCCTGAACGGCTGGGACTTAAGAACATAATAGCTGCCATAATGAGTCAGACTAATGGTCCATCTAGCCCAGTGTCCTGTCTCCCACAAAGGCCAGTACCAGAGCTTCCAGGGGAATGTACAGAACAGGGCAATATTGGAGAGATCCATCCCATCTTCCCCTCCTGGGTTCTGGCAGTTAGAGGTTTGAGGTCACCCCAAGCATGGTTTTGCATCCCTTCCCATCCAGGCTAATAGCCATTGATGGATCTATCCTCCATGAATTTACCTAGTTCTTTTTTGGAACTCAGTTATATTTTCGGCCATCACAACATGCCGTGGCAATGAGTTCCCTGGATTAATTTTGTGTTGTGCGATAAAATATTTCCTTGGTCTCCCTCTGTCCTTGTAGCTCCTCCTTCTGTTCTGTTTGATCCTGCTGTTGCTCCATCGCTGTAAAGCCAATTAAACGAGTGTAGTGCCGGTGAATGGGGCTGGACTGACAGAACACTAATCTCCCCCACTGCACGCCCACCTCCCTGCCATTCTGCCAGTATCTTCCCAGAGAGGGCCAGTCTCTAGGGCAGTGGTTCTTAACCTTTACTGCAGCCTGCACCCCTTTGGTTCTCAAAATACATTTTCACGCCCCTTATCAAAAATCGTTGAAGTAGGTCAGTTCTTTAAACCTAGATATATCGTAACTATCGAATGAAAGAGAGATAATTATATATTTATTTTAATTTTGCAGTAAAATTAAGAATACATGAAAAATTACACACTTTTTATAAGTTTACCGGCTCAGTGACTCTTCTGCTGTTGCTTTTGTTCAATGATGTTCAAATAACGAGGCACTTTTTTTGAAATAACCACAAGCATGTCATCGCTCACATTTAGGCAGCTTCTGGCCTTTGTTTTGATGTGTAAGAGTGATGAAAATCCTATCTCACACAAGTATGTAGTTGCAAATGGCACCAGTTGTAGAAATGGTGCTACGTGAGCACCCCAGACATTCTCAAGTGTCATGGTCTCAAACTCCATTCGGATACGGCCATTGGCTCATAATTCAATGAGATCATCTTTCATCAAATCACTATCGCTGTTGGAATCCAGGTCAAAAGGAAATGGATCCAGTCTGCTGTGGAAGTAAACTGTAGCCGACGCGCTAATAGTTAGCAGCTAACTGAATTCAAACAAAGCCGCGACGCTACCGCATCATCATCTGCGCATGCGTCAAGAAATACCCCGCAACGTGGTGATACCCTGTATTTTCTAGTGAGATAATTTCACTACAATTAGCTTAAAAACTTGAAAATAAATTTTTTTGTTTGTATATTACAGTAATAGTTAAAAAATGTATAATGTTAATAGATACACAGGTTTGATGAAACAAAGTAGTTGTACTTATGTGCCTGTGCTTAATTTGTGTTTTTGATGATTTACCTTCTAAAAAATCTGGCATGTCTCGCACCCCCAGAAAGGGCATCTCGCACCCCCGGGGTGGGGGTGCACCCCAGGTTAAGAACCACTGCTCTAGGGGTTAGAGGTAATTCAGTCCAGCCATGGGTTGTGGATGTTTGTCCATTAGAATTAACTTGAGACCTATCAATTTATTTCTCAGAGTTCGCCAAACGGCAGTCAGATGGCCACGAGCCCCCAGCATTTTAGGCTCCTGTTTAGAAATCCATCTCTAACCAGGAATGCACTTAAATACGTGAGGTCAGATTTTTAAAGGTGTTTAGGGGCTTAACTCCTATTGAAATCAATGAGAGTTGGGCACCTAAATACCTTTAAAAAATCTGGCCCCATGGTTAACTTTAAGCGCTTGCTTAAGCACATTGGCAAGAACAAGAGGCACCAGACTCCTAAAGGTCCTAATGAAAAAAGAAGTGATGAGCCTGTCTCTTCTAGCCTTTTTCTGTGTGTATGAAGTGAATCACTTCATTTGAGGAAGAAACAAGAACGTTCTCACCCTTTCTCTCAGTTGCTCCCCATTCCTAGTCCTGCTTCATGGAGCAGCTGGTACGGGAACCCACAAGGGGAGAGGCAACTCTAGATTTAATCCTGAATGGACCGCAGGAGCTGGTCCAAGAGGTAACTATAGCAGGACCACTTGGAAATAGTGACCATAATACAATAGCATTCAACATCCCTGTGGTGGGAAGAACACCTCAGCTGCCCAACACTGTGGCATTTAATTTCAAAAGGGGGAACTATACAAAAATGAGGGGGTTAGTTAGACAAAAGTTAAAAGGTACAGTGACTAAAGTGAAATCCCTGCAAGTTGCATGGGCCCTTTTTAAAGACACCATAATAGAGGCCCAACTTCAATGTATACCCCAAATTAAGAAACACAGTAAAAGAACTAAAAAAGAGCCACTGTGGCTTAACAACCATGTAAAAGAAGCAGTGAGAGATAAAAAGACTTCTTTTAAAAAGTGAAAGTCAAATCCTAGTGAGGCAAATAGAAAGGAGCACAAACACTGCAACTTAAGTGCAAGAGTGTAATAAGAAAAGCCAAAGAGGAGTTTGAAGAACGGCTAGCCAAAAACTCCAAAGGTAATAACAAAATGTTTTTTAAGTACATCAGAAGCAGGAAGCCTGCTAAACAACCAGTGGGGCCCCTTGACGATCGAAATACAAAAGGAGCGCTTAAAGACGATAAAGTCATTGCGGAGAAACTAAATGGATTCTTTGCTTCAGTCTTCACGGCTGAGGATGTTAGGGAGATTCCCAAACCTGAGCTGGCTTTTGTAGGTGACAAATCTGAGGAACTGTCACAGATTGAAGTGTCACTAGAGGAGGTTTTGGAATTAATTGATAAACTCGACATTAACAAGTCACCAGAACCAGATGGTATCACCCAAGAGTTCTGAAAGAACTCAAATATGAAGTTGCGGAACTATTAACTAAGGTTTGTAACTTGTCCTTTAAATCGGCATCGGTACCCAATGACTGGAAGTTAGCTAATGTAATGCCAATATTTAAAAAGGGCTCTATAATATTTAAAAAGGGCTCTAGAGGTGATCCCGGCAATTACAGACCGGTAAGTCTAACCTCGGTACCAGGCAAATTAGTCGAAACAATAGTTAAGAATAAAATTGTCAGACATACAGAAAAACATAAACTGTTGAGCAATAGTCAACATGGTTTCTGTAAAGGGAAATCGTGTCTTACTAATATATTAGAGTTCTTTGAAGGGGTCAACAAACATGTGGACAAGGGGGATCCGGTGGACATAGTGTACTTAGATTTCCAGAAAGCCTTTGACAAGGTCCCTCACCAAAGGCTCTTACGTAAATTAAGCTGTCATGGGATAAAAGGGAAGGGTCTTTCATGGATTGAGAACTGGTTAAAGGACAGGAAACAAAGGGTAGGAATTAATGGTAAATTCTCAGAATGGAGAGGGGTAACTAGTGGTGTTCCCCAAGGGTCAGTCCTAGGACCAATCCTATTCAATTTATTCATAAATGATCTGGAGAAAGGGGTAAACAGTGAGGTGGCAAAGTTTGCAGATGATACTAAACTACTCAAGATAGTTAAGACCAAAGCAGATTGTGAAGAACTTCAAAAAGATCTCACAAAACTAAGTGATTGGGCAACAAAATGGCAAATGAAATTTAATGTGGATAAATGTAAAGTAATGCACATTGGAAAAAATAACCCCAACTATACATACAACATGATGGGGGCTAATTTAGCTACAACGAGTCAGGAAAAAGATCTTGGAGTCATCGTGGATAGTTCTCTGAAGATGTCCATGCAGTGTGCAAAGGCGGTCAAAAAAGCAAACAGGATGTTAGGAATCATTAAAAAGGGGATAGAGAATAAGACTGAGAATATATTATTGCCCTTATATAAATCCATGGTACGCCCACATCTCAAATACTGTGTACAGATGTGGTCTCCTCACCTCAAAAAAGATATTCTAGCACTAGAAAAGGTTCAGAAAAGGGCAACTAAAATGATTAGGGGTTTGGAGAGGGTCCCATATGAGGAAAGATTAAAGAGGCTAGGACTCTTCAGCTTGGAAAAGAGAAGACTAAGGGGGGATATGATAGAGGTATATAAAATCATGAGTGATGTTGAGAAAGTGGATAAGGAAAAGTTATTTACTTATTCCCATAATACAAGAACTAGGGGTCACCAAATGAAATTAATAGGCAGCAGGTTTAAAACAAATAAAAGGAAGTTCTTCTTCACGCAGCGCACAGTCAACTTGTGGAACTCCTTACCTGAGGAGGTTGTGAAGGCTAGGACTATAACAATGTTTAAAAGGGGACTGGATAAATTCATGGTGGCTAAGTCCATAAATGGCTATTAGCTAGGATGGGTAAGAATGGTGTCCCTAGCCTCTGTTCGTCAGAGGATGGAGATGGATGGCAGGAGAGAGATCACTTGATCTTTGCCTGTTGGGTTCACTCCCTCTGGGGCACCTGGCATTGGCCACTGTCGGTAGACAGATACTGGGCTAGATGGACCCTTGGTCTGACCCGGTACGGCCGTTCTTATGTTCTTATGGAGACTCACCTGGCATAATAAGAACAGCAGGAAGACTGAGGCGGATTCTCTCATACATAGCTTTTCTGCCCTTAACCACAGCGACATTCCAATATTTTAATCATATAAGACCATAGAATTGGGGTGGGGGGTGGTGAGGGGGAAGACAGAGTAAATATATATCTGAGAGTGTTGCCAGCTCTCATAATTTGAGTCTTGGAAAGTTTGGTGCTTCTCTTAAAGTCCTGGCTCCTAGAGTCGTGAGGATCTCCACTTTCGCTTTTTTTAAAAGCAAGTTTGTTTCTGGTCCTCACAATTACAGGGAAAGGCTGGAAAACATGACTCAGCTGTAATCTAGATGCTCAAAACCCAGAAAGCAAAAAAGAACCGCACATTTATTATTTTTAAATACTATGATTTTAGCCAGTCTTATGAATTTTTAGGGACGATTCATGAGTTTTTCAAATGTGTGGGATTGGCAGTACTGCACTGACTTGTGATAGATACCCCCTTCCTGAGAAAGTGCCACAGGTTTTCAATGTCTCATGAAATGTCAGAACTAATCAATAATATGTGATTACATCACCCTCTCATGGCTGGAGGTCCACAAAGCACAGAACACGAATACAGCTGAAATAATTTCCCGTTTGCTCAGACAGTGGGAGCCTGTGGTTGCAGAATGGAAGGTTCCTTCTAAGTTCTTTCCCTCCTGATGATGTCCAAGCGGCCATGCGACGTGGTATGTCTGATGTCTGCAAAGTTAATTACACATGGTGATCACTGGTGACAAATATCCAAAGAATGCCAAACAGCAGAACTGGTTGGACATTTTCATAAGTTTGAAATAAATTGGCTTGAAATTCTGCAAGTCAAAATTTTTGTTTCCATTTTTTTGACCCACTGTAGTTGACAGTCTGTATATGGCAGAAGTTTTTAGGGTGAGTTAGTTGAGGAACTTGGCGATGAAATGGAACAAAGAGGAAATTTCTTCTGGAAGTCAGGAAAACACTTCCTGGCAATAAGGTCAATGAGGAAAGTCCTCTGAAGAAAGCACTAGAAGCCCCACTGGCGGAGCTATTGAAATCTGGGACAGAGGCAGCCTACGAGGCTATACAGTAAGGCATGTAGTAGTTTCTTGTGATAATAGGGGACTGAACTCAGGCCTTTGTCTCTGCATCATAACACCCTTGTGAGGCAGGGTAGTGCTGTCACCCCCATTTTACAGATGAGGAACTGAGGAAGAGAGAAGCTAAGTGACATGCCCATGGTCACACAGGGAGTCTGGCCAGAGCAGGGGATTGAACCCAGGTATCCCAAGAATGACAGTGCTTTTCTTCAGTGCACGGTTTGTTTTGCTGACAGACAGAAAATGAGTGCTTTCTTGTCTATTGCTTTAGTAAACAGAGTTGGTTAGTGTAGGTGAAGAAAGCTGAAAAATCACCTCAGTCACTGCACGCTTGGAGACCCCAAAGGACAAGGCCAGCGAAGTGCCGACAATCCCATTGATCAGTTTTTTACGGGGGGTTGACAAATACAGCCGCTCAAAATTTTCTGAATTTCAGTTTTCTAATTCGATTTTTCATTGAAGTTTTGACCAAAACAGAAAGTTTGGGAGTCCTTTTTCACATAAATATTCATGGACAAACTCCACCCTGTTATATGACCCGCTCTAGTGGCAGCTGAAAAATTTGAAATTTCAATGAAAAATGTCATCAACATTTTGAATTTCAATAAGGAAAAAATGGGAATATATTTTTCAACTAACTATGTTATATAAAGTGGGGAGGAAAAGCCAGCCGGACTGGAAGGGGATAGACTTAGCTAACCTGGAAGGGTGCCACCCCTACTGATCGTATGAGGTTAAACACCATTAATTGGAAAAAACAGTTGGGATAAGGGAAAGCAGGGAATTCGAGTGCCCCTCTGCACTCACCCAAAGCTGTCAAGCATAAAAGATAACCACAAAGGAATCAAACCTCAGTAATAATAAAGGCAATAATCACTGAGACCTGTCAGCAGCTGGTTCCAAGGAGGATACAGCCCTAGAGACTTAGTCTCTCCTGCTCTCTCTCTCTTTTTACAACCTGAACTTGAGTGGCAGCTCCATATTGCTAACCAGTTTAATTATTAGCACGAGTGAGCTGAAGTCTCAGCCTTGCTTTTCAAAAAGCTATTCGGGATCAATACTGAGCCTTGACAGAGTTAATATTACCAGGTTCCATTTGCGGGTGCTATTTACGGAAGCTCCTGATTTGCACACACAGAGCAGCCAGCCAACAGGGAAGCGAAGGGTGGCTGTCTTATCTTATGAGACAGTTAGATGTAGGGAAGAGCTAGCAGGAACTCCAGGTAAGCTGCTACTCCCCATGCCAGCTGCCAATGTGGCACATCTCCCTGGAAGAACTAATTATTTCAGGGCACAATCATTCTCACAGTGTTTTCTTCTTCTACGGCCTTGTCTAGAGTAGGATTTTGGCCATGTCTACCCTAGGGAAAAACGGGGCTAGACAAGGCAGCTGTAGTTTTAACACATGTTAGCAGGTCAAGGTCATCAAGAGAGCCGGGCCTCCATCTCAACCAGCTCAGCACATGTCAAAGAATACACGGCCCTGATCACGCTAGACTTGTGGTTAGCGCATGTGAGCTAAAACATGCCAACATGCCTTCTAGCCTAGCCCAGGCAAGGCCTCACAGCAGAATGTCAATGTGCACAGTGAACTCTTAATGTGCAGTAGCAGGATCCACATGGACAGTTCTGTGCAGTGAGCTAGTGTGCCAGAGATTTACACCCCCCCTTGCTGCATACTAAGGGTACATCTATACCCATAGTGTTCGATGTATCGGGGATCGATTGATCGCGTCTCGTCTGGACGCAATCAGTCGATCCGCTAATCGACGCCCGTACTCCACCTCGGCAGGAGGAGTAAGCGGAGTTGATGGGGGAGCCGCCGCAGTCAACTCGCCGCCGTGAGGACAGCCAGGCAAGTCGAACTAAGATACTACGCTATTTGCGTAGCTGAAGTTACGTATTTTAGTTCAAAACCCTCCCACCCCCCAGTGTAGACCAGCCCTTACTAACAGACAAGGCCTAAGAGTAGACGGATGAGCTTGTCATTAAGGCATTTGGCTCAGACTCAGGAGATCTGGCTTCAGTTTATCACTGTGTGACCTTGAGCGTGACCCTTAATTTCTCTGGGCCTCAGGGTCCCATCTGTAAACAATATTTGTAAATGCAGTTGATGATCCTGCCTTTCTCCCACCTGTTGCTTGTCCCATCTATTTAGAGTGCACCCCTTCGGGGGAGGGACTGAGTCTTCCTAGGTGTTAGTACAGTGTCTAGCAATCATCTCATTGGCCCTGATCTTCTCTGGACTCTCGAGGTGCTACGGGAAGACAAATAATCAATACGCTGGGCCTTTTTCTTCATTCCATTTTTATGCATTTAATCATCTTATTTATTTGATTTTATGTTTTTAAACACCACCACATATAAGGTCTATTGTGTTGTTGCATTTTTTTGCACACTGCATATTTCACCCCATTTGGCAAAGAGCATATAATATCCTCCCCCCCCCCAATTCCTGCATGTTGTTCCATTTCTTCCCCACTAGCATATCAGGGTGAGCTGTCCCAGCAGAGACCTCCAGTGGTGATACCCATGGGACGTGCTGCTGCTGCTGCTGTCACCCATCTGACGATGCCTATAGTGTACTTTTGGCTTTGGCTGTTTTTCTATTCTAGTCTAGTCTAGTCTAGTCTATGCAGTTTCTTATACTGCTTAGATATTAGGAACCAAATCCTCAGCTGGATTAAATCAGTGTAGCCCCTGCTGAGTAGCTGGCCCTACATTTTCAAGTGTTTAATGGTATTGGGTGCCTCTGTTTGAGGGACTTGCAGAGGATCTCAACACCTTTGAGGGAGACCTTGATTTTTCAGGAAGTGATAAACTAAAAACTAGGCACCTTTTAAGACGTTTGGGCACCTGAATTTGCAGGCAGCAAATTTCAAAAGCGCCTTCGGTGCCTAACTCTTATTTATTTCAATGGGAGGCGGGTGCAGAGTTGCTTTTTGAAAATTCATGTAGACGTCTATCTGCATTCCAGGTGCCTAACTACCACTGGTCCTTTGTCCAGAGCAAGAATTTCAGCTAACCCTTACCTCAAAACCCAACAGGGAATGACGGTGGCACAGGGGTTGTGTTGACACCCTGTGGGTTGAACAGGGTAAATTCCATCTCCTCCAACCCGTGCATAGCTCCCACTGATTGAGGCTTTATGCAGAGAGGGTGGATTTCACTCCAAGAGACAAAGGAACACAGTTTGATAGCTGCAGCCAAAGTTCGGGGCTATTGGACCTGGAAAGCTTTTGTATGCTTGCTAATCATCCTCTTTTTAGAGGCAGAAAGTGCAAAAGAATCTCTGCAAATACTTAAACACCCTGATTCTGGATTATCTCTGATTAGTGAAAAGGAAGGTGAAGTATCTCAGGAGTCCAGGAATGCGGGTCTGTGATTATTTGATAATCGATCCTTATTGTTTCCAGCTGAGGTTTATCTATCTCACTTTCTCATGATGGTCTCCCCTTAGCCCCTTATAAGTTAGATCCCTCTAATAACAATTGCTACACTTCCCCGAGAGGCAGTCTGAGCTTTTCGGGGGAAATGTACAGGTTCCCAATTACATTTTAGGGTTGGGCTTGTTTCCCCCTCCCCCCCCCAAAAAAACAGTGTTTTTAACTCCCGTGCTTTCAATAGCCTTGTTTGTAATCCTCAGGGGTAGGTGTGGGAGGATAGCCAGGTAGTATGAGAAAGGGCTGAAAGCCAGGACTTCTGGGGGTTTTCTCACCTCGGCCACTGCTTATGTGAAAGTCAGCACATCTCTTATCTTCTTCTGTGTCAGTTCAAATAGTTATAGTGAGACCTTCTCTATACTGATGATGGGAGACTCCCTGCCCCTGACACACGGCTTACTCCTGGGTAAAGTTATGATATGGTGCTCATCACACTAAAACCTGATGTGCCTACATACAAATTCACCACTCAGCCCCCAAACCTGGCTAGAAGAGGCTAAGAGAAATGACCTCTGAATGCCTAAATGTAACCCCCAGACCTGTGTGTGTTGTGTGTCCTTGCTGTGTCTGACACAGAGGGGATATGACTCGGTTGCAGCCCACAGCTCCAAGGAATGGCTCTCCAGCTCAAGTTGTCATGACACTTGCTGTTTAGAGCTGGAAGTCCATGGTTCTATAGCTGGCCTTGGCCAAGGTGGTGGCCGTTCCATAAATACAATTCCTGTTCTCACCTCTCGTGCCAAAAGCCATCACGGCAAGCTCTTTGGGGCAGAGATGAGCCCTTGTGGACTGTAATGGGTGTTTCCCATCTGTGGCACTCTACAAATAGCAAATAATTTATGTAGCTAGGAGAGCCATGTGGGTTTTCAATAGACTAAATCCCTCTCACGTGGCTGGCTGCGGTTGCCCATGTTAGCCTCCTGCTGCTTTCGGATCTCTGTTTTTAAAAACCCTTCTCTTTCCTCTCCCTCCTCTTGCAGGGTGTGCATTTGTGAAATACTCCTCGCATGCAGAGGCCCAAGCAGCCATCAACGCCTTGCATGGCAGCCAGACAATGCCGGTGAGTAGCAGGCTAATGGAGGAGAACGCCTTGTGGGTCTATTCTGCCCACGCTGCCCAGAGGCCTGATGAAGGGGTGAGGGGAGGAAGGGCTGATGATTTATTAGTGCTTTCTGAATCTTCTTCCAGGAAAAATGGATAGCAGCTGAGGCGTGTGGGGCCTCGGGTTTGTTTAGCTACTCAATTAAAAGGCCAGGGTGGCACTGTATCGTTTCACATACATGTGAGCTGAAGAGGCGCAGTGTCCCGTGACCAGTAATGATAGAGTTTTGATTGTCTGCAAAGACACACAGTCACAAATGTTGTACCAGCTGGGCCAGATTTATCCCTGGGGTAACCCCACTGGTTGCACAGGGATGATTCAGGCTTGTTGCCAGTGTTTAAATGCTTTTTCTTTGCCAAGGAATAACGGTCTGTATGGGAACAATGAGGAACCTTTTTGGTGTTCAGCAGAGAAAAGCACACAAATATGATGGAAGCAGACTTTAGAGCCAAGCAGTACTGTGATTTGCACCTCCGTGCAACCACCGAAAAGTGCAAAATGCAGTTCTTATCCTCATCTGTACAGCTTAGAATTAAAAAAGCTGTGAAGATATTTAGAGAGTCTTCCTGGCCATCAACCTCAGATCATTCCATTTGGACAAATGCCCGGTAGGGTTGAGGTTCAAGCCTGATATTTGGGGAAAATTTGGAAGGCTTATTTTGCTCGTTCTCTCTCTCTCTCTCTCTCTCTCTCTCTCTCTCATACACACACACACACACACATCTGCCTTACACAGAGGAGGATGCACAATTTAGTAACCTTAGGGAGAGATAATGTGTCCTAACATTTTTTGCTTTATTGTTATTGGTTTGTGACTTTTATTACTCATCACCAGGAGGTTAAATACTACAAGGATAAAAAAGTATGTTGACAAGTTGGAAAGGGTTCAGGAAAGAGCGACAAGAATGATTTGAGGTCTAGAAAACCTGCCTTAGAATAAGAGTCTTGAAAAGCTCGATCTCTTTTGTCTATCCAAGAGAATGTTAAGAAGTGGCTGGATCATGGTCTACAAGTATCTACGAGGAGAGAAGATTTTAGATAGTAGAGAGCTCTTTCATGTAGTAGACAAAGGCAGAACAAGATCCGATAGCTGGAGGCTGAAGCTCGACAACTTCAGAAAAGAAATTAAGTGCACATTTTTAACAGTGAGGGTAATTAATCATTGGAACAACTTGCCAGGGATGTGGTGGATTCTCCATCATTTGAAGTCTTTAAATCAAGATTGGCCATCTCTTTCTAAAAGCCCTGCTATAGCTCAACCAAAAGTTATGGGCTTGATGAAAGAACCACTGGATGAAATTCTTTGATCTGTGTTATGCAGAAGGTCAGACTAGTTGATCATAATGGCCCCTTCTGGCCTTAAAATCTACGAATCTCTCAAGATAGCACTCCTCCACCCCAGTCAGGGATCAGGGCCTCACCGGGCTCGGAATTGTACAGACATGTAGCAAAGAGGCAGTCCCCAAGGGATTTACAATCTTTGTTAAAGACAAGATGCGAGAGGTGGGCGGGGGGAACCACAGATGAGGGCTGGGGGAAAGGAGGAGGGTGAAGTAAGGGTAATACGAACAAGTTGTCATGTAGACGAGCTGTGCACAAAATATAGTTCACCACCAGTCCAACTGTTATCCTGCCATCTTCCTTTTTCCTCACCATCCCTCACCACTCAGATCTATCTCCTGTGCAGTGGGGTCAGAATTTGCACTGAATGGCTCCTCTGCCACCCCAGTGAATCAGCTGAGTTTCTCAGGGTGAAGGGCAGTGCAGAATTTGGACCGTTGCCTCAATCGTTTTTCCTGTTCGCTTATACCGGATGGTTATTACCATTTCTGTTAACTACTCGTGCCTGAAATATCCTTGAATAACCAAACCTGTGGCTACGTAGAAGGCATCATAACTTTAGCTTGACTGTCCAATGCCTTGCATCCACAAGGACTCCAAAGTGCTTTGTAAGTCCCACAAGCAAACGCACAATCCCACAGGACCAAGCCTACAAGCAACCTCAGCACCCTTCCATTTCAATTGGGTTGAAGGACACTCGATGTCTTTCAGGATTGGGCCATAGAGAGAGAGCGAATACAGCCACCTCAGGGGTAGAACGTAGCAGCTGTTGAACGGCACACAGCAATACTACACTGAAAAATTGGACAGGAAGTGGAGACGTATACTGCAACCTCTTGAAAGGGGAGGAAAAATTAGCATTTATTATTTGTATGGCATTGTTGGGGAGTGAGGATAATGTGTTTTTCAGGCAAATGAGAACATAAGGGTTCGATCCTGGCCCCATTGTAGTCCATGGGAGTTTTGCCATTGATTTCAGTGGATGCAGGATTTCACCCCACTAAGCTTAGTCAGAATGAGATGGGTAACACAATGAGAAAGGAAAGCGGACCACGGGGGAAGGTGAACAGAGAGCAAAGGGTCAGCAGAAAGCATTCCTGGGAGAACGATATGGATCAAAGACCAGATCCCCAGCTGGTGTTAATGAGCATAGATCCCTTGGAGACAGCTCATCTGTTTTCTTGCTGTGTCCTGTTTTTTCTCGGAATCTTTCTTTTGAGGTAGGAAGCAAGGAACAATACATTTCCAAATGATCAGACTGCAATTTGACCAGCGCCACAGAACTATCACTCCTGCTCTTACCAAAGGTGCAGAATAGTCATTAATGACCCAAACGGCTAGGGCCTTGGGCCTGGTTTTTTGCGAGAGCAGTACCAATTAAACTAATCATCTGCGTAATGGCTGCAGGTCCAGTTGTGACGCTCTGCTTGGGACACTCAGAACCATCAGCCTCTGTGCTACCCCTCTGCCTCAGCACCATTAGCACCAGGCCAGCTTGTCCGGCTGCAATGCCAACTCAAAGTTGTCCCTGCGGTTCAGCCAGTTTAAATGGCTCTTGCCTCATCCTCGTGTACAACCAACGGTGCATCCATCATCATTCTTGTCAGGTCTCGAGCCATTCATTCTTGCAGCAGGCTCCTGTTTCTCCACAGCTGCCAGGATTATTGCTCCGCTGTGACTTCCTGTTCACACAACATATGCTACCAAATAGTTTCAAAAAGCAACTTTCTTTTGTGAAAGTTTTTTTTTAAAACCCTTTCCTCGGATAGATGCCTGGCTGCCATTCATCACACACCCTGTACCTCTGCAAGAATTTGTTTTCTTCCTTAGAGAGACCAGCAACAGTGCAAGCAATGGTGGTACAAAAGAGCCATTCTTTGTTCCAAAGCAGCTGATCAGGGCATTACTGCCCATAAGTCCTTTGCTTCTGTATTAGGTCAACTGTTTCATCCACAGCTGTTGACTGATGGTGTTTTTACGGCCTCTTTTACTTTAGTATCTAAGCACCTCACAATCTTTTCCTGAGTTTATTTTACTGACTCTAAATCCTTTCATTCTATATGAGGCCAACAGTTTCATCCACATTTCTCTGTCTGTGGTACTTATATGGCCCCCTTTAGCCTGGGTTCCATGGCTCCTGTCACTCTGTCCTTTCCTGGTTCTCCTCCTACCTCTCTGCTTGCTCCCTCAGCATCCCTTCAGAGGATGTACAGAGAACAAGTGACATGCTCAAGGTCACACAGTTAGTTTTTTTTTTTACTATACTATTAAAACCAGAGTGTCTAGGAGCCCCAGTCTCAGCCTCATTGTGCTAGGTGCTGTACAAAGACAGAACAAAAAGACAGTCCCTGCCCCAAGGAGCTTAGAAGGAGAGAAAAAATTGGCTTTTCAGCTACGCTTTGAGGAAAGTGTCTCCTCTCCACAGAAGCAGTCAACTTTTCCTGGCAAAGCTGACAATGGAATTGTTTAAAGCTTGAAAACTTTTGAGTTTGGGGGGGTGTTGACAGAGTCATTTTTTTTCTGCTGAAAATAAAAGCAGTTTTCAACCAGCTTTAGTCAGCACCCTGTCTTCCTCCAGATCCTTTCTCAATATCCCCTCTCTCCCAGGAAGGCAATGGGAAATTCCCAGTTGCTTATGACTAGTTTGACAGCCAGTTGAGACTTCTGCAATGGGTTTTATTTACTTGAGTTTTTTAAACAACCAGAAAAGTATTGATTCAGCACCGTCAGCCATGTGTCCTATTGCTCTTTACCCCAGCCATGACCCTGAAAATTCTGAGGTCTTCCTAGCTTTCACTGAATTTAATAGCCCAGAGAAGCAGCTGTTTTGCTGCCTGCACTCAAGGTGGAAATTCTCTCTTCAGGCTGGAACAGATTTTGTCATTCACTAGATTGGTGGGACGAAAACTCTGGATCGGATCACATAGGTCACTGGATCGGAGTTACTAAAATATTTATTAGCGTAACAAACAAATTCATGCTGCACCTGGGGCCATCCTGGTTGTCATGCTCCTGCAGTCAGTAGCCACCTGGCACTTGATGGTCAGAGTGGCGATAAAACTCAGATCCCCACTCCCAAGCACAGGTCCCTACCATGTAAACTCCTGGAGACGCTGCATTAACATGTCGGAGCTGACGACACACAGCTGAGTGATTCTGCATCCAACCAGTAGAGGGCAGTGATACCAAAAAATACTAACCTGCAAGCTACAGTATTAGCACTATTGTTTTTTATTATTATTATTATACATTCCTATAGTGCAGATAACCTGTACAGTGCTTTACAAAGCATAGGCTGAGACAGTTCCTTTACAGTGTGGTGGGGAGGAGAGGGGGACAGACAGCTGTTGTCATTCCACCATAGCATAGCAGAGGAACATTCAGCCAAGTTTGGGATGGGGGTAAATGCAGAGACAGACTACAGGAGAGGTGGAAGGAAAGTGGGAGGAGATGGGCAAGTAGAGGGAGGAGAGGAAACAAGCTACTGTGGTCCTGATGAAGTTGTATCTTGCGCAACTCGCATGCACAGTGATGGGGAAGCTACTTTTATTGTGCCAAAGTGCTGGGTAGGCAGAAGCTCCCCAGGAGGAGGAGCGTGGTGGCTGCGGTGAGCAGAGGCCCACAATGCCATACATCAGCTGAGGTATTTTTAACAATTATTTTGATATAAACAGCTCTGAACTTGAGAAGCTCCATGTAAATGGGAAGCAGTGGGGCTTGTAATTAGGTTTGTGTACACTTTCATAAATTGCTGGGAAACATCAAAGCCGTGATAGAAGGCTGTGGTGCACTTTATTTCTTTCTTCTGTTCTTCTGTTAATTGAACGGTTGATGTGTGGATAGGAAGTGCTGGCTTCATGGAGTACTATTTACAGACCCGCTGACAGCTGCACTGTGAAAATTAACAGGAACAGAGCAGCCTCTGTCACAGCTTTTCCCATAAGGGACTTACTTCAAATTGGATCATTTCTTTCATAGGAGAAACTTTCCTTGTCTCTTCCCTCCCCAGCCCCGCCCCTCCACACACACACACACACACACACACACACACACACACACACACACACTCCACTTCTCATTGCGGGATCCTGGCAGCTACCTGGTTTTTAATTTTTTTAAAGGCAGTTGTGTCATTTTCTGCAAAGTTGGGGAGCATATGACCCAAACCCAAATCCTGCCATATTCCAGTCATGCCAGGAAGACTCACCCGTGGGAAGTCAGCAGAGCTCCTCACTTGAGTAGGTTTGGCAGGTGTGGGTCCCAAGTGCATGCGGCCTCAAGGGATGTGGCCTGCTCCTTTAGATGCCGAGAGATGTTCTGACTTGAGTGGGAGCAGGGTTGGATTCACCCTAGCAGATTCCTTCTCCACAACTAGGCTCTGATGGTTTCTACTGACTGTTTGTATTGCAGTAGCCACAAGAGGCCTCAGCTAAGCTGCTGCCTCTTTGTGCTGGGCACTGGGTAGACACCATAAAAGAGAGCCCCTGTCCCCTAAGCTTACAGGCTAAAAGGCAAGACATAGCATGTAGGTGAAACAAACAGGTGGGCGGGAGGATGGCAGTGAGAACAGCATGGTTTGACCTAGAGGAACATTGTGCACAATTCACAGATGTAATAAGCCAATCGATAGAAATGGTCACAGCAGCTGCACACCCTAGCCCCAGCAGAGAAGAGTTAACTCAAGGACCCTTAAATGTCTAAAATATTACAGTTAACAACACAGTGAGGGTGATTAGAAAGAAATCATGGCATTAACAAGAGACAAGTTGAATGGTACCACCCTTCCACCCCCTCGCCTTCCAGTGCTTATGTGCATATGTCATCTCTCTGGATTGCAAGCTCTTCAGGGCTGGCATTTTGTCGTTACCCCTGTCAGTAGAGGACTTAGTGGGCTGCTGGTGCCGGATGAGTAAATCATCAGCATCATCAAGTGTTTCAAGGGAACCATTTGCACTTCATATTCTTTGTTGAATGCCAACAGTGGGCTTGGCACTGTGCTGTCCCAAAGAGTTTGGGGCTAAATCCACAAAGGGACTTAGGTGCGTCAGAATTCAGCATCATAGCCCCTTGCAGCCTTGTGGAATCCACAGCTCTGAGTGAGGCACCTAAGAATGGGAGCCGCAAAAGCCAGCGTGCAGAGAGGGGAGCCACCTAAGCTAGTCAATGGGAGATGCTGAAGACAGGGGTGTGGCCTCAGCCCCACCTCTCTCCAGGAGTGAGGCACCTATCTCCAGTTGGGATTCTCAGCCAGGAATTGTGGGTAGGCACCTAAGCCATTTTTTTGCAAGAAAGGTGGTAGCACATGCCTAACTCCAAACAAAAAGGGAGAGAGAAGGAGGTGGGCCTCTGCCTTGTACCCTTTAGTCCAGTGGTTAGGGTATTTACCCGTGGATTTAGGAGACCCTGGTTCAATTCTCCTCTGTATCTGATGTAGAGAAGGGATTTGAACTTGGATTTCCCATCTCTCAGTAGTTGACCAAGCCACTGGACTATTGGGTATTTGGGAGGAGTTGGTCTCATTTTCTCACTCTCAAACTCCTGAGAAATCTTTCCCAATTGAAGTTTTGTCGAAACTGATATGTTCCCACAAAAAGTTTCCGTTTTGAAGAATCGGCGTTTTCCTACAATAGCATTTGGTCGAAAATCCCATCCAAAGACTCATGTGTTCCCCAGTCTCTGTTTGCTATCAAAACCTAAAACTTAGGGGTCAGTTTTTCCTCAGTCACCAGTTCCCCCAAGAGGGGATACACCTTCAGAGTTTGGCCCACCCCACTCCTGCCACCACCACCACTTGTTTCACTTCCTTAGCCAGAGGTTCCAGTAGCCCCTGGCAATAATATCCCTTATGTCCTGCAATAAAATAAAATAAAATCCCAGGGCAACGTTCCCTTCCTTCCCCATTGTTTCATAAATGAACTAATAAATCAGATGTTTCTAGGCCCCGGAATAGAATGCCAGGCAGCCCGGCTGCCTGACAGGGGGTATGAATCATACCGGCACCGAAGATGGCCTTTTGGGGCCGAAGCACTCAACTGAGCTGCATTTCCTCTCTAGTCACATCTCCGTAGCAGTGCAGGCATCTGGCAGGACAGCTAAGAGGCCCAGGGGAGTTGATAGGCTTCAGTTGCCGTCTTTCTCTCTCTTTCTTCCCTTCAAACTGTTCTGCGCTGCAGAATTCATTACCTCCAAATGGGCTAAGAGGGATAAGCGATAGTGAGCCTCACATCTTTGCTTTAGACAAAAGGAGCTAATTGGCGCTATAATGTCCTTTTGTGGCTCCAAAGGGAGGAAGGAACTAAATCAACAACAGGAGGAGGTTGCCGGAGGGTTGGGGAAGAAAGACGCGGCAGCGGAACGTTGTAGAGGTCTCAATGCCATCAGAAGCATCCCCCACAGGGTATTCCACGCTCAACGCCTGTCTCTTTTGGATGAAATTAGAACCTAGGAGGCCTAAAATAATTTCCAAGCACTGACCTTTCCTGAGGGACCACAGCCATTTATAAACCTATGGTCCTGGAGACAAACATTCCCTCTCTCACAGGGGGATTTCTAGCCCAATAGAGGGAATTCCATTGGATAACACAGAGATCCTGTATTAAGAACACCTTCTTCCTGTAGAAGAGGAGGAATTATAGTCCCAGGACTGGATCTTTATCACTTTGATGGTTTTCTTGTCCTTTCTTGCACCTCTTTCTCACTAGGATCGTGCTCCAAAGCCCAGTGAAGTCAGTGGGACCTTTCCATGGGCTTTTGACCAGGTTTGAATCACTCGAGATGCTTCCACCTATTTTCCTTGAATCCCTGTCTTCCAGCCAGCTCACCCTTAAAGCACGATATCGTCACTGGATGGAACGAAGAAGTTCCCATGAAGTCTCTTCAGGAATGAACGAACCCCTTTCCCATAGCCTACACAGATACTCCTCAGGAATCTGCATGTGTTTACTCATTCCAGAACAGCCTTTAGTTGTAGGTGACTTGATTGGTTTCGGCCAAAGCGGTCAAATGGTGACCAAGATTGTTTTTAAAGGTCAAGATCATAATACCAACTTTCAGATGAGATATTAAGCCGAGACCTTTGCAATTTGTGGTTGTGAAAGATCCCACAGTATTTTTGGCAAAATTAGATTTATTAACCCAGGTGTCCCAGCCAAATGCCAATGAGTAATTACATTCTGGGTTCCTAAAATCCCCTGGCAGTTTCAATCAGATATAATATTCTGCTTCATTTCCTGCCCTAAACTCTTGCATGGTGCTGTGGTACACGGTTCAACAGTTGCCATGTTTCACTCATAGATTCCAAGGCCAGAAGGGACCAGCGTGATTATCTAGTCTGACCTTCTGTATAGCCCAGGCTAGAGACCTGCCCCCAAAATAATTCCTAGAGCAGGTGTTTTAGAAAAACATTCAATCTTGATTTAAAAATTGTCAGTGATGGAGAATCCACCACAACCCTGGGTAAATTGTTCCAATTGTTAATTACTCTCCCCATTAAAAATGTATGCCTCATTCCCGTTGGTTTCAGTCCAAATGGAAGCGGATTCTTTGGCATATAAAGGGCCAGATCCTCAGCTAATATAAATCAGCATCACTCCATTGAAGTAAATGGAGCTACACTTGAGATGGAACGTGCTGTGTAAGTCCAAAGACTTATTATTATTTAGGCTTTCATAGTGAAATGTGTTAATACAGAATGGCTACAGTATCAAAGTGATTTGTAACATGCTTTAATGGGCAGTATATTTCTAACTAAATAATATTATTGCAGTATTCCTTAGCCTGTGCACTATTCCAATTTTAAAACAAGCTATTTAAAAATTGTATATCTCCCTAATTTGCTGGCCCTTCTTTAACTTTTGTTTCTTTTTAAAATCATTCCAGTCTAGTCTACTGAAGTTCTTAAACCAAACCATCACTTTGATATCTGAGCAGAAGTATCATCCCAGGAGTAGGGTGCTGGAGTGATCTAGGGTCTATTCCCAGCTGAGCTTTTGACCTGCTGTTTACATTTAGACAATTCACTTCTCCTATCAGTGACTATGTCCCCTTACATTTTTTGTCCATCTTGCCTATTTAGATTGTAGGTCAGGGACTGTCTCTACTATGTGTTTGTACCATGCCTAGTGCAAAGGGTCCTGATCTTAGCTGGGTCTCCCATAAAATAAATAATTGAGCTGCTCATGAAAAATGGTTTTTTCACAGTAACAAGGTTTATTTTCAGACAATATCCATTTTCCAAAAAAAAGGTTCATTGAAAAAATAAAACATTAAAAAAAAACCCTAACAAAAAGAAAAAATGTTTGGGGGGTTTCAGTTTTTCTATGAAAACCCAATAAAATTAAATGAAAACCTTTTTTTTTCTTTTTTGTCAAAATTTTTCATGGAAAAAAATACATTTTGACCATTACTAAACAATAACAATCACCTTCAAGTAGTGCAGGAAGCGCTGGGAATAGCTCTGGCGTGTGTGAATTTATTATAAATAGATTGAACCACAAAATCCAGCTCTGGATTGGGATCCAGCCTTTCCCACAGTGTTGAGTTATTTGGACTTGGGGTTTTGATTCGGGGGCCTTTTCTAATATCTGAGGTATGTATCTACTTATTCCTTTTTAAAATCAGGTGCAGTTTCTCCACTAGTTAATACTTCAGTTACCCTGCAGGAAGCAATTACTTTAGCTCAGAGTGATACCAACTCACACTTGTGTGGGGGAGTAAGACCTAAATCAAGCATCTACTCCAAATAAATTACAACTCAGGAGACCTGTAGATGGAAGTACCTGCAGCTACTATCTCTGCTTAGACATTCCCTTACCAAGGGAGTAGCATTATCAAAGGCCTCTGTCGCTCAAGTGCTGGATGAATGTCTCCTATCTCCTTCCGTCTCTGTCACCCACGGCTTGAGCGTGTCTAAACTGGCTCTCAGGACTCTAAAGTTAAATCGCTCCTTGTGGCTGCCTTCCCACTCATCTTTCAGATGAGACATGAAATTGAAGCCCTGAGTATGAAAAAAAATGGCATATTTCACAAGAGCAGGGTAGTTCATCCTGATGTCCTGGCCTAATTCCAGCTTGTGTAATTACATTCTGCCTATCTAACGTTCCCTGTCCTCAGCAAGGTCTAATTGGGTACACTGTTCTTTTTCACTTCCTGTCCTAAACTTCAAGGATACCCAAGTTTCTTTACAAACTGGGGCCAGATCCTCAGCTGATGTTATACAGCACCCTTGATTTCAGTGGAGCTACACAGATTTACATCAGCCGATGTAGCTCTGTTTTCAGTCTTGGCAACTAGCTTCTCCCATTGATGCTCAGTGCCTAACTTCAGCCATGCTGATTTGGAAATATTGCCCTTCATGGCTTGCCCAAGGGCACCTATCCAAATCAGTTTCACAGCTGGGAATAAAACTGCAGGCCAAGATTTTCAAACGTGGGCACCTAAATTCATATTGTGGCATCTAAATAAGTAGCCTGATTTTCAAAAGTCCTGAACACCCAGCAGTTTCCACTGACGTAGGTGCCTTGATATGGACACAAGGCTGTGATTTCAAAAGGACCCTAATTGAACTTGGGCACCTAAATCTCTTGGACACGTTTAAATCCCAGCCTCGCAGCCTAACTTTCAGCAGCCAAAAACTTTTGACTCCCCAGCCCTTGATCTACCCAGTGAGCTGACCCCACTCATACCAGATATAGGCCCCAATTCGGCAAAGCACTGTCACTCATGCTTAACTCCAGTGGGGCCACTCAGATAATTAACATTAAGCATGTGCTTAAATGCTTGGCTGAATCAGGGCTGTAATTCATGAGTTGATAAAAATAATCTAAATATTTCTAGGGCGAGTTGCCTCACTGAGCCCAGAGGTCCTTATACTTATAGGCCCCACTAAATATATATATATACGGCATTGTACTTCGCAGTGACATAATTTATCAAGACTTTTTCATTGAAAATTGTGCTAGAAGACATAGGTTTACCTGGGGTAGTACAGTATTATTTAGTCTTCTGTAAAGTTTATGCTTAATTTGTGTATACGCTCCATTTGAAGGGCCATAACTAATGGGAAGCACTCCAGACATCCAGGGAAAAGATTTGTTTTCGTGCCCTTTTAATGAAATATCAATGGATGGATATTTTATTTTTAGTTGAATATGAAATTTCACAAGCGACCTGTCAAGCACCCGTTTTCAAGTATGACTTTATTTCACACGTCAAGACAGGCTGGGAAATTAGTTTTTTCCCACAGAGGACTCTGATTAGGGATTACAAAGTGAGTGTAGTGGAGGGGTATTTTTACCTCCATTTTTTCTTTCCCTCAGAGCACCAGGCTGCAGAATGTCTGCCGGTGCTGACTAAGGGGAGTAATATATTACCAGCTGCACCAGAGGAACAAACAAGGATAGTCATGTTAAGTAGACTTGCCAGCCTAGGAGCGAATGGGAAATAATATCTACCTCTTATATAGTGCTTCTCGGCAGTAGATCTCATAGCACTTAATAAAGGAGGTCAGGAAGAAAGGAGATGAGCTCCAATTTTAGCCAGCTTGTTGCAAAGGAATTATATGGCACTGCCTCATGTTCATTAAGGGCCTGATTCAAAACCAGTGGAAGTCAGTGACTTCCATGAGATTTGGATGAGGCCCACATGTGGTCCTTCGTGGTCCAACATTCTCCTCTCCGAACGGCACTAGGACGCACCTATAATAATGCTTTGTGTGGAATAATCAGACAGGGAGATGAGGAGGTCAGGCTAGATCTTCATCATGGTCCTTCTGGCTTTAAAAGCAATGAATCCATGAGATGGAGACATAAATAACCCTTCTCCATCCATGGTGTGCAGCAGCTTTCACCCATGGATCTCAAAGCACTTTTCACAGATTAGTGATTTAAGCCTCATAACACCCTGTGGGCTCAGGAAGTACTGAGGGGGCCCAATCCCATGGAGTCCAATGGGAGCCTGTCCGTAGATAACAGTAGGCAGGGGGCCAATTCTATTATCCTCATTTTGCAGAAGACTAAGGCCAGATTCTCAGCTGGTAGCTACACCAGTTTACACCAACTCGGGTTTTAACTGCCTTGGGAAGTGATATATATTTCACACGAACGCCCTACATAATTCCCCACCCATGTCCATTGGGAATCTGGCCCATTTAATCATAGAATCACTTGAGAATCACCTGTTCTGTTCATTCCCTCTGGGGCACCTGGCATTGGCAACTGTCAGAAGACAGAATATTGGGCTAGATGGACCTTTGGTCTGACCCAGTAGGGCCATTCTTATGTTCTTATGTTCTTAAGATTAGGGTTGGAAGAGACCTCAGGAGATCATCTAGTCCAACCCTCTGCTCAGAGCAGGACCAACCCCAACTAAATCAATGGCCTTTAATTTAATGACCTTCATGATCCCACATGATGAATTAGTGGCAGATGCTGGAGATGAAGTGTGGTCTTATGCTTAGTGTATGAGCCTGTAATTTAGAATAGCTGCGTTCAATTCCTGATTCTGCCACACATAAACTGTAGGTGGTCCAGTTATTCTGAGCCTCAGTTCCTTAGCTATAAAATGGAGATAACAACAGTGACTCTCAGTTCTCTCTCTGTCTTATTGGGGTCTTTTTTAATGTAAACTCTGAAGGGCAGGGGCTGTCTCTTGCTGGTGCACATACAGCATCTAGCGCACTGGGGTGCTGATGTCATTTGAGGCTTCTAAGCACTACTTGTAATACTGCTACTAATAATGTCACCCAGGAATCCAGACTTCCAGGCCTTTGCTCTAACCACTTGTCCAACACCCTCCCTTTCACACAGTAGCCATCTATTACTTGTGACACAGTGGGATCCTTGTGGAAAATTCCCATGGGCATTAATTTTGTTCTTCTGAGGATTAAAGGCAAAATCTAGCTGTGGTGGAGGAAAACATCTGCCAACTAACCATCCGTTGCTGTCAAGGTCTTACCTGCCTTGGCAAGCATTAGATATGTCAGATGAAGGCCTCATTTTTCCGCGCCAGCCCCATCAATTCACAACGACACTCAGTTCTCAGAATTAACAGAATTCTAAATGTCTGAATAAACAGAGGTGTAGATGCCAAGTTACTCTGTGTTGCAAATGAAGCAACAACCATGGAGGATAAGTCTCCTTTACATTGCATGGCATTTTTTCCTGATAATCCTCAGATTAAAGCCCTGTTTGATTCCACCACTATGTTTGTTCAGCACTGCATGTGAAGAGTTGCACCAGTTGCAGTGCACAGCGATCAATTTGATTGGTCCTATAAAACCAACTGTACTGCATATTGGTGAGCGCCATCTACTGGCACTTTATCTATTAACTATATTTGCATATATACTGTATATATTTGCATATATACAGACATCTCTGTTTCATAGAGCAATCTTGTAACATGCTTCTTCTGTTTGGCGGCAGCCAGTAGACGTCCTTCTTCCTCCTCCTTCAAAATTTGGATAACATTTACTATACCAAATCCCCCACTCAGGGCCAGCTTTAGGCCAATTCCACCAATTCCCCCAAATCGGGCCCCGCGCCTAAGAGGGCCCTGCGCCCAGTGGCAGGGCCGCCGGGGAGGTGGGGGGCAAGTGGCTGAGAATCCCTTCCCTGGCTAGAGGCTCCTTTTTAATTTTTACTCACCTAGCAGTGGTCCGGGTCTTCGGCGGCACTTCGGGGGTGGGTCCTTCACTCACTCTGGGTCTTCAGCAGCACTTCGGCAGCAGGTCCTTCAGTGCCGCGGAAGACCCGGAGCAAGTGAAGGACTCACCGCCGAAGACTAGGAGCGCCGCCCGGTGAGTACAAGTGCCACGTGTTTTTTTAAAGTGGTTTTTTTTTTTAGTTATCCCTGCTGGGGCACCGTCAAAACTGTTCGAATTGGGCCCCACACTTGCTAAAGCCGGCCCTGCGGCCCCACTATTTGTAGATTGGCATGTTTCTACCTCTGTATTATGGTAGTACCTAAAACACAGTGAGACAGTCCCAAAGGCTGAACAGACAAGACAAGCAAAGGACTGGAGGTGGGGAAAAAGGTGTCCGGAGAGGTGAAGTGACTTGCTCAAGGTCTCATCCTGGCTCCTGCTTCTTCCCAGCTTAGTGGGTCGGCGGCCCCGGCTCAGGGGAGGCGGGGGCGCCCCCCCGCGCCGGCACAGCGGCAAGGGTCGGTCTTTCCTCGGGCTTTCCTGGGGCGGCGCTGCGGCTCAGGGGGGCTCAGTGGCTGCAGCGACCAGAGCCCCGGACCGGGGGCGACTGCGGGCGGCCGGCCGTGGTCCGCCGCCCTGACCTGCCGCAGTCATGCCTGCGGAGGCCAGCCAGCGCGGGACGCGCTCCCGCCTCGGCACTCCTGCCCGGCAGGTTCCTCGTCCCGGGCTCCGGTGACCTGCCTGCGCATGCCTGCGGGGAGAGGAGCTCAACGGGAGGGAAGGAAACACTCCAGGGGCCCCGGAAAACACTCGTGGGGGCCCCTGCGGGACGCGGGGCCTGGGGCAAATTGCCCCTCTTGCCCCCCCCTCTGGGCGGCCCTGAGCTTAGTACCCTCTCCACTAGACCACTCTGCGTCTTTGAAACACCTCCCAGGAGATGACAATAATTCCCTCTACTCAGCTTCAAAATCTTGCGTCCTTTAAACTGTGTTCCTCCTTGGCTAACCCAGCTCTGCCGTGTTAGGCTTCAAAGCTGCACTGAGCCACCCAGTCTACCCTGGCCCAAAGCCTCTCTCCAGCACGGCTGCAAATAGGTTCAGATCATTAGATCCAGGTTACCAAACAGCCTCTTGGATCAGGGTTAATTAAATGAGTGTTGAAATCTAATTAAGGACTGGTCTGGGCGATAATTAGCAGGAAATGTATGCATTAAAATATTCATTTGTCGATGAGCTGCAATTAAGAATGTGATTTGGGGAAGGATCAATAGCTACATCATGTGATTAAAAAAAAATGAGAAGTTGCCCAGCCTTGAGCAGAAACCCTGGTGAATGTGGATTTTATTCCACTTTGCTCTCTTAATAACTCCTGGATCCCACTCTACATCCTTGAATAGGGCATTCATCTCTCCCTCCCTTTGTTTTGCTAAGCCATTTGTTTCACTCCCTTGTTCTTCACCACATTGTTCAAGCGGGTTATAGATTTATTAGAAAGAGGGAGAGAGAGAGAGAGTGACAGGTCAAAAAGAAAGATTCCTCACCAATGAAAATCGCTTCCTGTGCTGCTAATCCAGGGGAACATCGCTCATTGTGTGGCCTCAGACTGTTTCTTTACCGAGTTAATTCCTCAGCTCTTTATTCCTTATGAGGATCTGCAGAAGGTGCTGCATATGCATATGCTGGGACTCCTACAGACTTATCTATTATTGTTATTATTAATTTATTTGTATTATCGTCGTGCCCAGGAGTCATAGACCAGGACTCTGTGGTGCTAGGCATTGTATGTGCATTAAAGTATTTTATTAAGATATTCCTAACTAGCAGCAAAGCACTCTGCCTTCAATGGAATGGATATTATTCCCCAATTGAGGGGGAGGGGCGGAATGAAAGCCAGTTAATTATACTCCCCGTCTCCGTAAGGGTGCATCTATACTGGAACAATTAGTGCCCATGTTGCAGCAATAGCCAGCAACAGTGCAACTGTTCTGGTGCTAAACTGAGGCCACAGCGTGGCTCCCACTGGAGCGGTTCAGACATTTCCGGATGGAATGGTTTTCTCTGGCTAAAGACTGATTTGATGAAACTGACCTTTCCATGGGAATGGGTCCATTTGGATGGAAACCGGGCAGGTGGCCCATGGAGACCTGCCTGGTTTCCTGACAGCTCACCCGCCTTCCCAGGCTCCCAGGCTGGCTCGGCAGCAGCTGGGCTCTCCAGACAGAAGGCTGTCCAGGCTGCCAAACGGCCCGACTCCTTGGACAGCTGGCTCCCCAGTTACCTGGGCTGCCTGAATCCTTGGGGAAATTCTGCTTTGCTTCACCCATAACTAGATTTTTTTAACCTTTCTTTCCCACAAAACAGCCCAAGCCGGGATGAATATTTTTTCAAAATTTTCCATGGGAGGGAAATGGGACCACCTGGGCATCTGCAGCAATGCTGCGTTGCTAGCGGAGACAGGGGCCCGAGCAGGTTGGCATTGCTGCTACCGTAGATATCGCTGCAGATTGCTGGCTGTTGCTGGCTCAAGTGTCAAGGTCAATGAAAGCCAGGCTCTTGTCCCACTGAGCCTAAGACACAAGAGTGAGTGAGAGGCAGACCCGTGCGCCTTGTCCCATTTCACAGCTGATTGCTACCTACCAGTCACCTGCTAGGGTGATCTGGGTTTCCTCATTTGGATAGAAGATCAAGGCCTTAGAAGTGAGAAGAAAACATGGTTCCATCATGGGAGCAAGTGAAAGAAAGTCTAGCTGCATGATTAGTTTGAGTTTGCATGTGTTAAAAAGGCATATTAATTACCAGCTGTAGTTATGACTCAAATATTACATGTGCTTACCAGAAAATCCCATATGTTAACCGCACTGTGGTTCTGTTACAATGTGCATGAAAAATATCAGTGTGCCTACCATGTCCTCTCTCCTAAGTGGGAAATAAGCCCAACTAGGTGAGATTTTCCAAAGTGCTCAGAGTTGGTTTATCTCTGCTCTTACTGAAAACTTCCCCTGGGGTCAGCGGGAGCAGAAAGAGAGAGCAACTCTGAGTGTTTTGGAAAATCCTTACCCAACAACAATCAAGTCAGTGTCTCTTCAATTTGAACCCAAGTGGGTTCAAAGTTTGGCACAAAGAGTTTGCCCATCCCTAATTATTTCATTTCCACTGTCATTAGAGCATGCCATCTGCGCCAGCTTACACAAAAGGGCAGTGATCTTGTTTTCCTTGCTGAGAAATTCCAGTGCTCCAAATGAGTAGAGCTTTCCTAACTGCAGCTAACAAACTCTGCATTCACAGCAGGGCTCATCTTCCCGTGACCGCTCCTGAGGTCACCTCTCAACTTCGTACAGTTCTCGAGATAGAGGAGGAAACTCTGATCCACGTATCTCCACTTCCCCTTCCCTGACTTAGCTGGAGATGCTGCAGGATGCTTAAACATCTTCAGAGTGTGGGGGGCTAAGTTCTGGAGCCAAAGATGACCAGTGTGTTCTCACCAGACACAAGCATGAAAATAGTGAGTGCCGGGGAGGCAGGGGTCCCACAGGCAGGATCTGACAGGGATAGAACTAACCCATTGCACTGTCCAAAAAATAAATCAGGCCAAATGGAGTGCAGAAGTTACTAGCTTGCAGTGCAATGGCACCAGCTCTCAGTTTAAATCCCTAACAGACCAGCAGTTTTGCTAGGTGGAAAAGAACAAGGCCCACCTCTTTGCAGAGGGAATTTAAACCAAAGCAAAGAAAGGAGGAGCTTGGAGAAGAATGAGAGTTGGCCAGATGGCCCACTCACCCCACCCTCGTGGTACAGATTCCTTTTCCTCTTTGCTGCTGCTCTCTCCAGCCTGCCGCAGGCTGAGAACAGTGTGGAATTTAAAGATCACGGGAGGATGCCCAGGGTTGTCTTCAAAGCCCAATGGAGCCGAATCTCAGCCAGTCTCTGGTATATGTGTGGATGCAGATTGGTCCCACTGGGCACTAATGGGAAAATACCCCGGTTGAGTTCTCTCTTTTTATTTCCCTACCTCCAGGGGGCCTCCTCGAGCCTGGTGGTGAAGTTTGCAGACACGGACAAGGAGCGTACAATGAGGCGCATGCAGCAAATGGCAGGACAGATGGGCATGTTCAACCCCATGGCTATCCAGTTTGGAGCGTACGGCGCCTACGCACAGGCAGTAAGTATAGGTACTGTTCTCTGCATTTTAAGGAGCATTGCGTTGCCAGACCCCAGCCAGCCGATGGCACAGCACACAGGGAGGAAAGGAAAGGACGACTGCATGATTCCTTCATTAAACCAGCTCTGCAGAGATATATCAGAGACGAGTCTGAGCCACTAAGCCACTCAGCTTGCTGTAGGCTGGGATATTTCCCGGACAGCGCAGAAGGCAAAACAGAGGCGTCCAGTTATGACCAAACCATAGCCACGCATCCAGCCACCACTAAACTATGATCAGTTGGTCCAAACCATAACCCCCAAAGCCAGACCCCACCAAGCATCAAGGATTTGGATAAAATGGGACCCGAATCCAGTTCCACACCAGTTTTTAGTTTTCTGTCACCAACATCCAACCCCAGATTGGTTTCAGGAAATGGAAACCATCCTGGTTTAGCCCTCTGGCCTTCCCAGCCTCTCACCCCTAAACTGCATCGGAATGGCCGGTAAGATGGCTCTCAAATCTATTCAGCCAGGCCCATATTTTCAACACACTGTGAGCCCCCATATTCAGGAACCCCAAATCAGTGGTCAGTGTAGAAAACGGCAGCCTTTGTCTTTGCATCTTCAGGGTCGTCAAAAGATGCCGGGTAACACACACATGTACACGCGCAGACTCACACGTGGTCCCTGCCCCAAGGAGCTTGAATCTGGGTCACAAAGAGGCAAAACAGTTGAGACGCATCTACACAGGAACACAGGCGCTGCCCTGCTGAATTGGACTCATTGTCCATCTAGTCCAGTATCGCATCGCTGAGAGTGGCTGTTACCAAATGCTTCAGAGGAAGGTGTAAGAACCCTGCTGTAGGCAGATGTAAAAGTGACTGGTGATTCTGGGTGCCTCGACATTGGGTGAACCCAGGCACGACGTGTAGACACAACAGCACAATCCCACTAGCCACATAGCTGGCCCTCAGTGCCATTGCATGGGAGCACCTCACAGTCGTTAATGGCTTTGATCCTTACATTCTGTGAGGTGGGGTGAGGCTACTCTTTCCATTTTCTAGATGGGAACTTGAGGCAGATGTGCCCAAGGTTATATCCGGAGGCTGTTGCTGAGCCAGCAGTTGAAATCAGGTGTATTTGTGTACTACTCTGGTACCCCGTTCACTAACTGAATGCCCTGGAGAATCATGCATACCCCGGTCAATCTCAAATCGCCTGCTCCTTCGAGGAACGCCCTCCCCAGCATGCATGGAGCTATGAGTTTGTGAGGACACATCCTATCATGTACTTCTGGACCAGATATGGATTGGCTACAGAGCTTGCTTTAGGATCATCATAAGATCCTTTAATAAAGTATTTTACACAGTGCCACCTCGTGGCAGAACACTATAATACAGTTTAGCGTTCCATCACATCTCCCCGTTTTACGTTCTACTTTCCTTCCATTTACAATATTTATATGATCATGCTATCATTGAAGTTCAGTATGTATCAGTGTATTAAGTGTCTCTGAATCATACTGGCTTTCTAATTACACATCCCAAACACATAACAACTTGGTCATCTGGCTGTGCATTAGTTGCAACGACTGGGTGTAGTCAGTCTGGAATCCCTGAGTCGTCTTCTTGGTCTGCATCTGACATTAGTAGCATTTGCTCCGTTGATCCTTCTTTCTGATGAACAAACTGTAGATGTTGATGGTTTCTGTTGAATTCTCCACTGTCGGTCTCAGTCACATATGATCTGGGTACTGAATTCCTTTTCTTTATGACAGCTGGAGTTGTCTATCCTTTTTCTCCATCCATTTGACATGTACACGGTCACCAGATTTTAGACCCAACAGTTCTCTGAGTGATGTCTGTTGTAAAAGTGTTCATACTCTTTTAGCTTTTTTGGCTGCATTCTGAATGTCTGGCCACTTTGGAGATAGATTCTTTTCCAAAGCTGCAATGGTAGTTCTGAGCTGTCTTCCCATCAAGAGTTGTTTAGAACTATATTCATTAGCTTGTATTGGTGCTGATCTGTAACTGAGAAAAGCAAAGAATGGATTTTCCTGCTGTAAGATTTTCTTGGCTGTCTGGATAGCTCTTTCAGCCTCTTCATTAACTTGTGGGTTATGTGGGCTGCTAGGAATATGATCAAAATCATATTTCATTCAGAATGACTTAAATTCTGCTGCAGTAAATTGTGGTCTGTTGTCTGTCACTAGTTGGTCTGAAATATTGAAATGAGCAAAAGTGAACTTGAGTTTCTCAATTACACTTCAACATGTTATGTCTTCCAAGCACATTATTTCTATACACCTGGAAAAACAGTCCATTGTGACTAGGTAATGATGTCCTCTGAATTTGCATAAAACTGCAGCTTGTCTCTTCCAAGGTCTGTCTGGTAGAGGTGTTGTTATTAAAGTTACTTCGTGTTGTGTTGGTCTGTTAGTTCTGCAATGTTCACATGCAGATATTTACTCTTTATGTCCTTGCTGACGCCCGACCACCGCACTGACTGGTTGGCCCCTTCACCGCATTTAGTTAAGCCCTTAATGTCTTTCATGGAAGAGATTTAGGATTTCTCCTCTCATTTCATTTGGAATTATGATGCAGTTGCCTTTAATCATGAGTCCATCTGAATTGCTTAATTTTTCATGCACCACAAAATAGTGTCCTGTCACTTCCTTAGTGTCTATTAAATACCTGGGCCAGCCACCCCAATGTAACTTAGACATTCCTGAAGTTGTATGTTTGTCGAGATTGCTTTTTGTAGCTGGTGTAATCTCTGGGCTGTGTGTGTCCACAGCATCCCACATATGCTTTTATGTCGTCTTGGAGCTCCTAGGTAATTGAGTGTGATGTTGGGCTCCATGACACAGTGCCTGCTACTACTACATTTTCCCCTGGAACATGTTTAGTAATTGGGTTAGTCACATTAACCTTAACAATAGATGTTGGCATCTCTGCATTGCTTGATCCAGGTCTTTTCCACTGATGAGGGTTACAAGCCGTTTATGGTCTATTACCAGTGTAAATGGATCCAGTCCACCCAGATAGTGGTAAAAGTTCTCACGTGCCCAGACATTTGCCAAGCACTCCTTTTCACCATGTGCACGTCATTTTTCTGCTTCAGTGAATGTACGAGAGCAAAATGCAGCTGGCTTCCACTCGGAGCCATGTTGTTGCAACAATCCATCACCCAGGCTATAGCTGCTTGCTCCATGTTGACCTTTGGAGGTTTGTTCACATTGTCGTATTTCAGAACTGGTGCTGTTGAGGTCATTTCCTTTACCTTTAGAACTTAAGAACGGCCATACTGGGTCAGACCAAAGGTCCATCAAGTCCAGCATCCGGTCTACTGACAGTGGCCAGTGCCAGGTGCCCCAGAGGGAATGAACAGATGGGCTATCATCAAGTGATCCAAGCCCTGCCACACAATCCCAGCTTCTGGCAAGCAGAGGCTAGGGACACCATCCCTGCCCACCCTGGCTAATAGCCATTGGTGGCCCTATCTTCCATGAATCTATCTAGCTCCCTTTTGATCCCTGTTATAGTACTGGCCTTCACAACACCCTCTGGCAAGGAGTTCCATAGGTTGACAGTGCATTGCATGAAAAAATACTTTCTTGTGTTTATTTTAAACCTGCTATTTACCTATTAATTTCATTCAGTGGCCCCTTGTTCTTGTATTACAAGAAGGAGTAAATAACACTTCTTTATTTACTTTCTCTATACCACTCATGATTTTATAGACCTCTGTCATATCACCCCTTACTTGCCTCTTTTCAAGCTGAAAAGTCCCAGTCTTATTAATCTCTCCTCATACGGAAGCCGTTCTATACCCTTAATATTTTTATTGCCCTTTTCTGAACTTTTTCCAACATCTGCACGCAGTATTCAAGATGTGGGCATACCATGGATTTATATAGAGGCAATATGATATTTTCTGTCTTATGATCTATCCCTTTCTGGATGATTCCGAACATTATTCTGATCACTTTTTTGACTGCCGCTGCACATTGAGTGGATGATTTCAGAGAACTATCCACAATGACTCCAAGATCTCTTTCCTGAGTGGTAACAGCTAATTTAGACCCCATCATTGTATATGTATAGTTGGGATTATGTTTTCCAATGTGCATTATTTTGCATTTATCAACATTAAATTTCATCTGCCATTTTGTTGCCCAGTCACCCAGTTTTGTGAGATCCTTTTATAGCTCTTCACAGTCTGCCTGGGACTTAACTATCTTTAGAAGTTTTGTATCATCTGCAAATTTTGCCACCTCACTGTTTACCCCTTTTTCCAGATCGTTTATGAATATGTTAAATAGGACTGGGCCCAGTACAGACCCCTGGGGGACACCACTATTTACCTCTCTCCATTCTGAAAACTGATCATTTATTCCTACTCTTTAGTTCCTTTTACCCAGTTACCAATCCATGAGAGAACCTTCCCTTTTATCCCATGACTGCTTATTTTGCTTAAGAGCCTTTGGTGAGGGACCTTGTCAAAGGCTTTCTGAAAATCTAAATACACTATATCCACTGGATCTCCTTTGTCAGCATGCTTGTTGACCCCCTCAAAGAAGTCTAGTAGATTGATGAGGCATGATTTCCCTTTACAAAAACCATGTTGACTATTTCCCAACAAATTATGTTCATCTATGTGTCTGACAATTTTGTTCTTTATGATAGTTTCAACCAATTTTCCCGGTACTGAAGTGAGGCTTACTGGCCTGTAGTTGCCAGGGTCACCTCTGGAGCCCTTTTTAAAAATTGGCATCACATTAGCTATCCTCCAGTCATTTGGTACAGAAGCTGGTTTAAATGATAGGTTACAGATGACAGTTAGTAGTCCTGCAATTTCTCATTTGAGTTCCTTCAGAACTCTTGGGTGAATACCATCAGGTCCTGGAGACTTATTACTGTTTAGTTTATCAATTTGTTCCAAAACCTCTTCTAATGACACCTCAGTTTGAGACAGTTCCTCAGATCTGTCACCCCAAGAGAATGGCTCAGGTTTGGGAATCTCCCTCACATCCTCAACAGTGAAGAGAGATGCAAAGAATTCGTTTAGTTTCTCTGCAATGGCCTTATTGTCTTTGAGTGCTCCTTTAGCATCTCGATCGTCCAATGGCCCCACTGGTTGTTTAGCAGGCTTTCTGCTTCTGATGTATTTAAAAAAAATTTTTGCTATTACTTTTGGAGTCTTTGGCTAGCTGTTCTTCAAATTCATTTTTGGTCTTTCTAATTATATTTTGTACTTCCTTTGCCAGAGTTTATGCTCTTTTCTATTTTCCTCATTAGGATTTATCATCCACTTTTTAAAGGATGCCTTTTTGCCTCTCACTGCTTCTTTTACTTTGTTGTTTAACCACAGTGGCTCTTTTTTGGTTCTCTTACTATGTTTTTTAAATTGGGTTATACAGTTAAATTGAGCCTCTATTATGGTGTCTTTAAAAAGTTTCCACGCACCTTGCAGGGATTTCACTTTTGGTACTGTACCTTTTACTGTGCCTTTCTGAAGGCAATGTCTTGATTTGGCCTCCATAGCCAAGATGTTTTGGACATTAACAGTTCATTCAGCGGTTTTCTCACTGTGGAAAGGTCTTGTAGGTATCGACCAAGATAATTTACCTTCCCCAGCATACATCTCTGTTCTTGTACATTAGTTGGTACATTCAATTCTCAAATTGCTTGTACTTTCTCAGGGCTAGGACTGATTCCATCTTTGTTTATTGTCTCTCCCAAAAAATCAATTTGGGGTAGGTGGAAAACGCATTTTTCCTCGTGTTGCTTCAATCCAGAATGACTGATTAGGCTTAGGACTTCGTTGAGGGTTTTCTTGTGTTCTTCCATTGAAGATCCATATATCAGAATATTGTCCATGAAAACTACAACTCCATCTGTGTTTGTTAACAATACTGCCATCCTTCTTTGGAAATTTTCAGGCGCATTAGCAAACCCAAATGGTAATCTTCAAAAGCAAAACCTCTCCAGGGGTGTGATAAATATAGTCAGTTTAGCACTTTCTTTGGCTAAAACAATTTGCCAGAATCCACTTGAGTCATCCAGCTTGGAGAATATTGTACTTCCTTTCACTTTAGAAAGGAAATCATCTGGAGTTGGGAGGATATATTTTTCTCTCACAAGTGTTTCATTAAGTCTTTTAAGATCCACACATATTTGTATTTTCCCATTTTTCGTTTTCACCAGTATCACTGGGGCACACCATGCTGTGGGCGTTGAGATTTTCTCAAATATGTCAATCCCATTACATTCTCCTAAACTCAGTTTCCACTTTGTGAAGTAATGGGATAAGAATCCTGCGAGGTGTATGTATGCGGTATGGTTCAGCATTGTCTATTAAGGTGATTTGTACTGGATCTCCTTTCAAAAGTCCTATTTCACCCAATATTCCATTGAGTTCTTCCACTTTTCTCACCAGACCCATCATGGCTACCACACTGTGTCTGAGGAGGCTGTTGATCTGTGGTCCTTTCATCACACGCACTCTGGATGCAAAGCTTTTGTCTTTGTAAGTTGTTTCTGTGGTGAACTGGCCCATGCAGTTCAGAATCCCTCCAGGAATAGTCAAAGCTGTGTCAGGTGACTTCAGTGCTGGGAGAGGTTGAAGATGATTGTAAGTCCCTTCTGAGATGACTGTGATGTCAGCTCCTGTCTCAATTTTAAAGTCAATAGTCTTACCATGCACAGTCAATTTCACTCTCCAGGCAGGCTCTATGTCATCACAAGTGATAGATCCCAGAAAAAAATGGGTCTTGATTGTAATTTGAGTTAACTCCCTGCCTGCTTTGGTGCGGCAAACAACTGCAAAATGTCCATATTCCATGCATTAGTTATGCTGTGTGCCTCTGGCTGAACATGCATCATCTCTTGGGATAGGACTTTTTCCACACCTTGTGCGTGTAGGCTGGAATTTGTCCCTCTTAGCCTGAGAGTTCTCTCTCCTTGCCTCGGGATTTTATGATAATGACTTTTAACATTCAAGTGTCTGTTTACAGTTTCTAAGCTGTATTCAGGTTTTTCAAGTGTGTCAAGTTGCTGGTGTTGCTGTCTCACTAGTCAGACTGCTTTGTACACTGTATACCCATGGCTGGGGTTAAATCTCTCTTCAGTTGTAGCTGCTGTGAATGGGTTTGTCTGGGTTATTTGGGTTTGTCTGTTGACCCAATAACCAGTCTGTCACTGCTATTTTCATGTTTTGCATTCCCAAAATCACAGTTTTCCGCTAATGTATGTAGTATTCTTATAAAACATTCTACTTTACCCCCTGGTTATTGAATTCTCTGGTGGAAACATGCTCTTTCTTAAACTACATTTCTCCAAGGTATAAGGTATGCATCAAACATAGCCAGAACCCTTTCATAGTTATCTTTGTTCCTATCTATAGTAAAGTCAAAGGATTTAAAGATATGCTCTGCTTGCTTCCCCATAGCATAAATTAAAGAAGATACCTGTATATCCACAGTTTCTTTGTGCAACTTGGTAGCAATGTGAAATCCTGCAAAGTACTGTTTCCAGTCTGTCCACGCCGAAGCTTTATCTAAGCTGAAATTCTCTGGGGCATTGAAGAATGACATGTTAATGAGATCTTGCAACCTTTGTTACTTTCTTTATTCCTTCTGTTTCTGTTCTTAGGCCGGGTCAACACCCCTGAGCAATGCAATTAGACCAATCTAACCCCCTGGTGTAGACAGTGCTATAGCATAGTTACCACCTCTCACGGTGGTGAATTAACTATGCCGCCGGGAGAAGGTGTCCCATTGGTGTAGGAGCGTCTTCAGTGAAGCACTACTGTGTCACAGCTGCACCAGTGCAGATGTGCTGCTACAATGTTTTAAGTGTAGACCTGCCCTTAGTTTATTCCTGACACAATGTCATGTACTTCTGTATCAGATATGGAATGGTTACAGCACTTGCTTGTACAGACCAGATACATTCATCATAAGATCCTTTAGTGCTCTGCCAGGTAGGGTTAAGGTTAGCTTTAAATAAGGTATTTTACATACAGTGAGACCTAAGGGCAGAATAGTATAATACAGTTTAGCATTCTATAAACATCCTGGGAGCCCCAAGAAATTACCCCCCTCGCCCCAGAACCACACAGCTGCGCTTTTTCATTCCTTCCCCATCAAGCAAGCTCATCTTTTTTTCCCAGCCTCCTGTTTGTTTTACTCCCTAGTTGATAGGAGAGGAGCCCTCAGCCACCCTTCCCAACACCTCTCCCCATGTGATGAATGCCTGGCTGCGTTTATCCAGCCTCCCCAGCAGTCAGCAGGGGAGCAGGCTGACACTCCATGCTGCCAGTCCACAGGGAGGTCAAGCTGCACCCAGCACCTCAAGGGCATCCCAGCTGGGGGATGCTGCCTTAATGCCCCCTTGTGTAGAGGTATCAACTGTGGAACATGCAGGACCACAAGAACTGTGGGCCAGGGAGGAGCATCTCTAAGAGCTGACAGGCAGAGAGATTCAATTGTTACTTCCCAAGCAGAAATCCTGCAAGGAAAGTCAAAGCGGAACCTATTCTCTGCTCTCCCTGTTTACACACGTTTTCTTTCTTTCTTTCTTTCTTTCTTAATACCCACACTTTCTTTCTCTCCCTCTCTGAAAACATTCCAATGCCTTGTATTGCACAAAACACGCCAAGCAGGAGTGCGGCCAGTTTGGGAGGTGCCCACTCTGCTGCACCGACCCTCTAGACCAAATCCTGCTGTAACTCTATTGACTGCAGCAGCAGTGGAGTCTATATTTACACCAGTGTCAGTGTAACTGATGAGTTCCATGGTCCTGGGGTCACGCTAAATTTGCCCTGCCATAGCTGTAAAGGCACTGACTGCAGTGGTGATTGAATCCCTCCGGATTTACACCGATGTTACTGACAGCAGCAGATTCTGGCCCTTTACTTTTAACTGCAAAAGTTCCCCTAACTCTGTGTTCCCCTGTAGTAAGCAAAGGAAATCAGGGTGGGAAGATGCTAGAGTGAGGATTCATCTCTGAAGAAAGAGGAAGAACCATTACTGAGCCTGCTCCTGCTTCCAGTGACCCCAGTGGGTATTTTTCCATCTACTTTAGTGGAAGTCGGATTTGGTCCCACCATCTTTGGCTGATAAATATGTTAATGGAGGTGGGGATAAGTTTTAGAACTCAAGCCCTCTGATATGACAGGCTGGTGACACCAATTACCCTGGAGACTTCAGAGCTGTCTAAGTGACGGGATCACATTTCTGTGCGGCGTCTGCATATCCAAGCCGGGCTCGGAGCCTGTCTCTTAATCAGCTGAGGTATCTGTGCCTCTTCCTATCTGTTTCATCTCCGAATCGCACACAAAAGAAAGGGAGTGAAGCGCTCAGGCTGTGCGGTGTCCCGTCGGTCCCGGTTAATCCACCTTGGACTGCCAGCTCTTAGATACCAGGGTGATTGGCACCTTAGAAATACCAGAGAGAGATGAAGAGAAGGATAAAGAAAAAAGCGGGGGGAGGCATTTTCTTTTGACATGAAGATGCAATGTACATTTAAGAGCTCAGCCTGCTGCCTGGATGTAAGGCCCCAGCTAAAGGGAGAAGAAGCTTGGCCTAAAGTGTCCAGCTCTCAGGGGACAGGGGTTCATTCTCCAGCTCTGCCACCAACTCCCTGTGTGACCTTCGGCACATCACTTAATCTCCCTCTATTCCTCATTTCCCCCCTCTACAAAATGGCGATAATCCTTATTCAGACCGAAAGGTCCCTGAGGTAGGGACAGTGCAGTGGGGCCGCCATCTTGGTTGGGACCTCAAGATGCTACCATTAAACAGACAATATGAATGGCTCAATGACTAATACCCAGCTAGAGCATGACCTACATAAGGGTCTCGACACAGCCTTGCCTCCTAGCTATTCCATTGCAGGTCTGTTTTGGCCTGTGCATGCTCCAATTCATGCAGCAGTCCTACACCTCTACACTGTCTCCTGGCCGCCCATCCCCTGGCTGATCAGAGAGAAGGCAGAGAAACAGGGCCAATCCCTCAGCCCCACCCTTTCCCACTGGCAGTGTCCAACCCCCATAGCGAACCCAGGGCCTCATTCTGCACTGTTGAAGTCAATGGGAGATTTTCCACTGGCTTCAAGGGAGTTGGCTTAAGCCCCTACGGAGAGTCTTCTGAAGGGTCAGAGGAAGTGGGACACATTATTGAGCCAACATGCCTCCTTTCTATGCCCTCTGGGCTGGGACGTGAAGGTTCAAGCTCTCTTCTACACCTGGCCTTTGCATCTCAGCCCACGTGGGGCACCAGGCATGCGCATGACAGTGGATCTGGCCCTCATGACATAGATGTTGCCGCTGTCACTCAAGAGGCAGAAGGTTGTATCAGCCCCTCTTTGCTCTCAATATAGTGAGAGCCAAGTTTCACAGCTTGATAAAATCTCTTATTCCAGAGACCTAAGGGGTGTTTGTCTCTCAACTGAATCTTCTCACCCCACTTAACCCCCCTCCCACAAATTAATGGGAAATTATTTATTTTATGTAATACACTCGGAAGCATATATAACAAGCAGCATCTAAGCCATGTGTGATAAAAACCAGCACAGAATATTAAACTCACTACTAGAGATCAGGTCCAGGCAAGCCACCGTAACAAAGTTTGTTTAGCTCCTATGTTTCTTCATGAAGAGGCAACTGAGTCCTTAGCGATCCCCTTATATTGCTGCCGCCCGCCAGGCAGAATGGAAATCATTTGAGGGTAAACCAGAGGAGGTAGGAAAATACAGACAAGAAAAGCAAGCCACAAGGAAGGAGCCCCTGGAAAGTAACAGCCATGGAATACATTATTTAAGATGAGATCAAAGCCATCTATCAAGTTTGCATAAAAACGACATGCGAGTGTTAGCCACGGTGTCCTGGCTTAATTCCAGATGGGGGTAGTAACTAGATTCTGCAGCACAAAGCGTGGGATTGCAGGCCAAGGAAGGGGCTGGGGGTTAGGAGGGGTACTTTGACTTTGCTGTTTGGCCTTGGGTGAGTCATTTACTGTCAGTGACTCACCGTTCCCCTGGCTGTGCTATGGCGATAATAATGGCAATTATTGAATTGCAACAAATCTCTGGTCACCCAGGACTACCTGGATCTCGACAGGCTGTGGGCAGTGCAGTGTTAGGGCAGAAGCAGAGCTGGAACTTTTATCCCTTTGCTCTAGAAGCTCCATCCCGACCCAGTTGATCTGCAGGAGAATCATGGTTAAGGGTGTCGGATCCATGACATGAACTAGGTGAATAACGAGGGGCAAATTACTCCACCAAGAGTAGATTTTGTGAAATTATTCAAGCACAATATTCACTCATTATCCTGCTAGCTCTATGGAATAGGGGGAAATTCTCTAATATATATATATATATATATATATATCACAAAAATGAGTCAAATTATTTGATTAATTTTATTTGTCCAGAGTTGCCCATGTCGCACAGTTCTGCTGTTCTGATTCCCTCCAGCAGGGGGTGCCGATCTTTAGCCATAAACATAGCTAGATCCTGATATTACTGCCTCCCTGGCTCTCCCATAGGGGGCGCTGTGTGGATTAATTAGCGAAGTGTTTGGTAGCGCTTTGGAGGTGGAAAGCACTAGCTGGTATTATTGTTAGCAAAAGAATAAGGGGACAAAGCAAGCAAAATGTTAGGCTGTGCAAAGACTGGGATAGACAATAATATGTTTATTTCATGAGCCTGTGCTATGTTTTTCTATAGCACCCTTCCCTCAGTCAATTCCCGCGTTGGCTAGGAAGGACTTTTTGTGTGACCTTGGGCCAGGCATTCATCTTCTCTGTGTCTCGGTTCCCAATCTGGAAAACAGGAATAATATACTTCCTTTCTCTCACTCTTTGTCTCTCTTGTCTGTTTTGTAAGCTCTTTGGGTCAGGCACTGTCTCTCACCATGGGCTTATCCAGTGCTTAGCATAATAAAGCCCTGATCTCAGCTCCGGCCTGTAGGTGCTATTGTAATACAAATAATAGTACTCACACAGACTCAGCCATATTTACACAGTGCATTAGTGAGGGGTTCTGTGCACGCCCTACTAGAACCCTGGCGAACTGTTAGCAGAATGTATTACAAAATCCAGCTGGCATCTGCAAAATACATCTTTTAACTCAGACAAATCGCAAGCAATTTTCACCAGAACACCTGAAAGGTGCATCTGCAACCAAAGGAATCTCTCGCTGTCCAATTTCAAGTGTCTCCCATCTACCACTGTCAAGCTAGGGGAGTTCAAAATAAGTTGTGAGTCATTATTGCATAGAATCATAGGACTGGAAGGGACCTCGAGAGGTCATCTAGTCCAGTCCCCTGCACTCATGGCAGGACTAAGTATTATCTAGACCATCCCTGACAGGTGTTTGTCCAACCTACTCTTAAAAGTCTCCAATGATGGTCATTCCACAACCTCCCTGGGCAATTTATTCCAGTGCTTAACCACCCTGACAGGTAGTTTTTCCTAATGCCCAACCTAAACCTCCCTTGCTCCAATTTTAGCCCATTGCTTCTTGTCCTATACTCAAAGGTTTAGAAGAACAATTTTTCTCCTTCCTCCTTGTAACAGCCTTTTATGTAGTTGAAAACTGTTATCATGTCCCCTCTCAATCTTCTCTTCTCCAGAATAAACAAACCCAATTTTTTCAATCTTCCCTCACAGGGAAGAGTGTATATATATTCCACAGAATGGAAGAGTGTATTATTGTTGCCTCTTTCTCTCTTGAAAATGTCTGAACCATCCTGGTATATGCAGTGTTGTGGTACCTGTGTCGGGCCCAGGATATTAGAGAGACAAGGTGAGTGAAGTAATATCTTTTATTGGGCCAACTTCTGTTGGTGAGAGGATATTACCTCACCTGCTTTGTCCCTCTCAACCATTTTGGCTTAGACTTACTTGGAAATTGTGCTACTGGGTGGAGAACAAATCTGCCCACAGCCAGGAAAGTAAAAAACAAAAAGTTATAAACAAGTGACTAGAAGAGAAAATTCTGTTGCTCCTCCTCTGTAAGGGTTGCTTCACCCATAATAATTCACTGGGCAGAGGAATGGTTTCAACCAGCGTATGATGTCGCCATTGCTGAACTGGAACCACAGAAGCTGTTTAACAGCAGCCAGTCATACTACACAACGGCTTAGGACAGGAAGTGAAGAGTGAAGTGAATCATGCAGGAAATTCAACTTAATTATTATTATTATTTAGTTGCATGTTCATAGTGCCTAGGAGCTCCAGTCATGGCCCAGGCCCTGTTGTTCCAGGTGCTGTACAAACAGATAACAAAAAGAGAGCCCCTGCCCCAAAGAGCTTACAGTCTACGTGTAAGACAGGAGACAGCTGATGGATACATACAGACAGCAGAATGCAAGGAAACAACAAGCCGATATTGGTCAGCATGGTAGATAGTTGTCTCAGCACACCAGCAACCTGGCCATTGTCAAGCTTTCTGTAGGCATCAGAGCAAAGGAGAGTTTTGAGGCGGGGTTTGAAGGAGGACAAGGACTTTGTTTTGCGGCTGTTGATGGGGAGTTTCTCCCATGAGAAGCAGCGTGGGGGAGCTTTCCTGGGTCTGCTCGCTGCTGGCTGTAGTATTTTTGATGCCCAAAGCAAACTGGCGTGAAGTGGTCTGTATAAGGTTGAACTCTAGAGCTGTGGGCTTGAGTGAAACGAAGTGGAAGCAAAGCCTCCTGGGAGACTCTGCATTTCAGCTCTATCCAGAAGAGACATTCTGCCCTCATTTAGGAGCCAGGCCCAAATGCTTCATGTCTGACTGCAAGGGCCCTCTCCCCTGCCACTGAAGTCAGTGGGTGATGAGGCATGCTCGGCCCCTTGAGGAACCTTCAGTGGGTTCACAGGATCAGCGGTTTCAGAGGAAAGGATGGGTGGCCGGTCTCCACTGCCCAACCATCTACCTCCCTTCCCCCACCATCCATCTCCCTTGCCCCACCCCATCCCAATCACTTTGCTTTCCTCCGGGCAGGTATTTGCCACCAACCCTTCCCCGTGGTTCATTTCTGTGTAAGCGACTCTTTAGCAGATCCTCCTGCTCAGGGACTGGGAGCTAGGGCTCAGCAGATAGGAGATAGCTCAGCAGATGTTCTCCATGGGCATACACCAGCCAGGAACCATCCGCCGGTCGCCATAACCCCAGGCTTTGAATACTGACAATGACAGGGCTGGGAGAGGAGGGAATTGTCTATCAAATAAGGATAGAGTCATAGACTTTAAGGTCAGAAGGGACCATTATAATCATCTAGTCTGACCTCCTGCACAATGCAAGACACAGAATCTCACCCACCCACTCCTGTAATAAACCCCTGGTCTATGTCTGAGCTATTGAAGTCCTCAAATCATGGTTTAAAGACTTCAAGGTGCAGAGAATCCTCCAGCAAATGACCCGTGCCCCACGCTGCAGAGGAAGGCGAAAAAAACCCAGGGCCTCTGCCAATCTGCCCGGAAGGAAAATTCCCTTCCGACCCCAAATATGGCGATCAGCTAAATCCTGAGCATGTGGGCAAGACTCACCAGCCAGACACCCAGGAAAGAATTCTCTGTAGTAACTCAGTTCCCATCCCATCTAACATCCCATCACAGGCCATTGGGCATATTTACCGCTAATAGTCAAAGATCAATTAATTGCCAAAATTAGGCTATCCCACATACCATCCCCTCCATAAACTTGTCAAGCTTAGTCTTGAAGCCAGATATGTCTTTTGCCCCCACTGCTCCCCTTGGAAGGTTGTGCCAGAACTTCACTCCTCTGATGGTTAGAAACCTTCATCTAATTTCAAGTCTAAACTTCCTGATGGCCAGTTTATATCCATTTGTTCTTGTGTCCACATTGGTACTGAGCTTAAAAATTCCTCTCCCTCCCTGGTATTTATCCCTCTGATATATTTATAAAGAGCCATCATATCTCCCCTCAGCCTTCTTTTGGTTAGACTAAACAAGCCAGGCTCTTTGAGGCTCCTTTCATAAGACAGGTTTTCCATTTCTTGGATCATCCTAGTAGCCCTTCTCTGTACCTGTTCCAGTTTGAATTCATCCTTCTTAAACATGGGAAACCAGAACTGCACACAGCATTCCAGATGAGGTCTCACCAGTGCCTTGTATAACGGTACTAACACCTCCTTATCTCTACTGGAAATAGGATGGGATAAAGCTCCTTAATTGCTCAGGCAGAGATTGTTCCAAGGAAGGAACAATAGAAAAAAGAAATGCCTCCTTTGGCCAAGAAAGGAAAAAGCTCACTCACACATTGGGCTTCTTTTAAATGAAAGGAGGGTGGATGGGACATTTGTCTTCAGGAGGTGGCTGGGAAGGAGTGGGAAGACTTATTTGAATGCCCCAGGCAACGCTCCAGGGATTTTATAAGACAGACTGATGACCCTTGCAGCACTTGCCCTCCTTTCATAAATCTCCCTTGACTCACCATAGGGGAGGGGACATGGGTCTATTCTGTTCGCTTGTTTCAAGGTTACCGAGTTCCCTTTCCAATGGTATAGTTTTACTCTTACAGTGCTGTGACTTTCTAAGAAAGCCTCCATTGCCATAGGATCAGAGCTGCTCCGAGATTTTCCGACAGAAAAGGCAGATTCATCGAATTCAAAATGCGACAAAGAGTCCTGTGGCACCTTATAGACTAACAGACGTATTGGAGCATGAGCTTTCGTGGGTGAACACCCACTTCGTCAGACACATGTGGCGGAAATTTCCAGAGGCAGGTATAAATATGCAGGCAGGAATCAGTTTAGAGATAACGAGGTTAGTTCAATCAGGGAGGATGAGGCCCTGTTCTAGCAGCTGAGGTGTGAACACCAAGGGAGGAGAAACTGGTTCTGTAGTTGGCAAGCCATTCACAGTCTTTGTTTAATCCTGAGCTGATGGTGTCAAATTTGCAAATGAACTGAAGTTCAGCAGTTTCTCTTTGGAGTCTGGTCCTGATGGTTTTTTTTGCTGCAGGATGGCCACCTTTAAATCTGCTATTGTGTGTCCAGGGAGGTTGAAGTGTTCTCCTACAGGTTTTTGTATATTTCCATTCCTAATATCTGACTTGTGTCCATTTATCCTTTTACGTAGGGATTGTCCAGTTTGGCTGATGTACATTTCGATTTTTTCTTCTGACATGGAACTTTTTTTTCCTCCAAAATTTCTCAGGAAGGAACATTCCCACTGTCCACATGTTCTAATCTGAGCGTGTGACGCTCTTCAGTGCATTTCTCCCCACAACCACCCTTCTGAGGTAGAGCAGTGCTATGATCTCCATTGTACAGGTGGGGAACTAAGGCACAGATAGACTTGGGTCTAGTCTGCACTTACAAATTAGACCAACCTAGCTATGTCACTCTCCGCCTGAGCGCTGTAGTCAGGGCTACCCATGTAGCCGCAGCTAGGTCGACAGAAGAATTCTTTCGTTGACTTAGCTACTGCCTCTCGGAGAGGTGGATTACCTACCTCAACGGAAAAAACCCTTCCATCAATATTGGCCATGTCTGCACAGCTGCAGAGCCCAAGATCAACCCTTGTACCGTAGCCATGTCCTAAGTGACTTGCTCAAGGCCACCTAGGCAGTCTGTGGCAGAGCAGAACCTTGAACACAGCCCTTCTGAGTGCTAGACTAGTGCTCTAACTCCCGGGCCACCCTTCCTGTCTAAATGTAAGTTAAATGTAACCTACTCTCTTCCCAGCCTACTCCACTCCCACTACCAGCCGTACAGGCAATTTTACATGGCCATTCCACTGAAATCAGTGGGACTTTAGGATGTCTACAGTGCATTCAACCATCATCGGCAGGTTAGGAGCAGCCTCGGTTTTTGCACGAACACAGAGAGGAAAATGCCATGTGTGTCTCTGGACAGATGTAACAGATGGAATAATGACAGTATGTTGCAAAACTCTGCATGCCTCAACCCCGGGCTGTATCAGGCCACCACTTCATGTGCATTTCCCACTGCATACTCGTTGACAGACCAAGATTCTGTTCCAAGCGCGAGTCGGCAGATCATTTTGAACACCCGATATGTCTGAAACAATTGCAAACAGCTCCCAGATGTGTCATGAGCAGGACAAGACGTTACATCATCCAGTCAGTTAAATGCTACACACAATTTTCTGGGCTCTGATAATTAATGTGCAGCATGCATAATAGAGATTGTCTTTGGAACAGCATGACTATTAATTGTATTATGGTATCAGTGAGTTACCCCAGCCAAGATCAGGGCCCCATTGTGTATAGTCCTTGGCCTGAAAGTCGTACAGTCTAGATAATAAGAAAAGGAAGAATTATCATTCCCATTTTACATGTGGGGAACCACTGCCCAAAGAAATTAAATGACTTGACCAAGGTTATCCATGGTGTCTGTAGCAGAGTTCCAGTGAGAGCACAACTGCAGAATCACAGTCCAGTGTCTTAACTACTGTTATAAGCAAATGTTATGCTATCCCCATCATAAGTCACGAGTAGTGTCTGAACCAGAAACCCTTCAGCACGAAAACACAAAGCTGTATCACTTGAGCAGAAGGATTAGCTCCAGTAGCTGAAACCAGTAGTAGACTGTTAGCCTCTCTGCAGACTAACCACCATAAACTCTTTACAAGCAGATCACAAAAGTGTTTCCATCTCTGACATACTTTGGAGGAATAAGAGGAAAGTCTAACTCAGTCAGCCTAGACTCAGCTCCCTCCCAGCCCTTGAAGCACTCCTTACCTCTGAGAAATACTAATTTGATCAGCAGTATTAAGCAGATCCTGGACCTCAGCCATCACTTACATAACCAGCCATGGAGCAAGCTCTGTCCTCAGCCAGCCAGAAGTATAAATATCTGGCACAGGAAATGAGCTATGAGTCAGTAGACACCCAAAGGTAGAGTCAATCCCTGTTTAAAGATGGATGCATTCCCTCTCCCTTCCTCACTTTATTGGAATACTTAATAAAATCACCTGCTCAGTACCTGATCTGGAGAATAAATCCAATTGATGCCTACTAACAAATTTGCTCCTTAAAGGGGACCGGCATTGTGCTGTAATATAAAAAGCTCATCTAATCACTCCATCAGTAATTACAAAGAAGAGTAAATCACTAATTAAAATGTGAAAGTGTCTTACGCAGTATATAATAAGGAAGGGTAATTAACAGTCAAAAGGGAAGCCTCCACCTTGGCACTGAGATGCTGTGTGTTAAGATGCAAGAAATAATAATATTCAGGTTCTTTACAACATTTTTAATCCATAGATCTCAGGCACTTTTACCAAGGAAGGCAAATATTATTATCCCCATTTTACAGCAGGGGAAACTAAGGCACAGAGAATTGAAATGGCTTGCCAAGGTCACACAGCACATCAGTAGCAGAGCTGAGACTGTCTAGCTCCTAGGTCACTGTTTGTCCATTGGTCCAGACTGCCTCTGCGTTTGAATGCCTGGGGAGGACGCTTGAAGCATTGTAAAGTGGTTGCTATTTTTTTTTTATGTTTGTGGTTAATTTAGCAGCGACTTAACTGTTAAATTTAACCAGTAAACAACAATAAACCTTCCCTTGCAATGGCTTTGAAAGTGTCCTTCCGTTCTTATGCTGAGATGCATGGCTGCCATGCTAACCTACATCATCAGGCTGTCATGTTCTGATGGAGAAGGCAACAAAATATCAGCTTGAGTCAGTAGCGCCCCCCACGGCTCTGGAGTGAGTGAAGCGGCAAGAGACATTTCTTAATGCAAGAGGTGCTGGCTTTGCCCTGCCCTGCGCCTTGTGTTCTCATTTACATCTGTGAAGAGAGAAAGTAAAATGCTGCCCAATGAAAATTCTCCTCTTACTCGCCTGAACGGGAGCATTTGACATGCATTTTGCACTCCTGCTGCATGAGAGTTCGTGAACAGCAGAAGTGGAGAACCAGCTCATTGCGAGAAGCAATGACTAGACCTGGTTGGGAACTGGAATTTCTGACATTTTGGGGGCAAAAATCATTCTGAATCAGAACGAAAAGGTAAAATTTTCCATGAAATGAAAATTTAAAAAAAAACTGATTTGGGACCATTGAAGCATTTCATTTTGTTTAGACTTCTATATTATACAAAAACATTAAATAATGTTACCTAGGTAACATTAACTATAATGCACATCATAGACTATTAAATTAACAATTTGCTATAGCATAGAAGTCTAAACAAAATGAATCAAAATGATAAAGCCAAAGGAAACATTTAGACACTGTCGAAACTAAATATTTTGACTTTGGCCTATCAGAAATTCATCTAAATTGACACGTTCCCATGATACATTTCAATTTCAATTAGACTGAATTTTTCAATGGAAAACTGTCCATCACAAAATTATTGATCAAGTAAAATGATGATTATGTAGAGTCTTAGCATTAGAGACAGAGCGAGAGATGTCCTATGACATGTAAATTAATCACTGCAGTATCAGAGGGGTAGCCGTGTTAGTCTGGTTCTGTAGAAGCAGCAAAGAATCCTGTGGCACCTTATAGACTAACAGATGTTTTGCAGCATGAGCTTTCGTGGGTGAATACCCACTTCTTCGGATGCAAGCAGTGGAAATTTCCAGGGGCAGGTGTGTATATATAAGCAAGCAAGAAGCAAGCTAGAGATAACGAGGTTAGATCAATCAGGGAGGATGGGGCCCTGTTCCAGCAGCTGAGGTGTGAAAACCAAGGGAGGAGAAACTGGTTCTGTAATTGGCAAGCCATTCACAGTCTTTGTTTAGTCCTAAACTGATGGTGTTAAATTGCAGATGAACTGGAGCTCAGCAGTTTCTCTTTGGAGTCTGGTCCTAAAGTTTTTTTGCTGTAGGATGGCCACCTTAAAATCTGCTATTGTGTGGCCAGGGAGGTTGAAGTGTTCTCCTACAGGTTTTTGTATATTGCCATTCCTAATGTCTGATTTGTGTCCATTTATCCTTTTCCTTAGAGACTGTCCAGTTTGGCCGATGTACATAGCAGAGCGGCATTGCTGGCATATGATGGCATATATTACATTGGTGGACGTGCAGGTGAATGAACCGGTGATGGTGTGGCTGATCTGGTTAGGTCCTGTGATGGTGTTGCTGGTGTAGATATGTGGGCAGAGTTGGCATCGAGGTTTGTTGCATGGGTTGGTTCCTGAGCTAGAGTTACTATGGTGCGGTGTGCAGTTGCTGGTGAGAATATGCTTCAGGTTGGCAGGTTGTCTGTGGGCGAGGACTGGCCTGCCACCCAAGGCCTGTGAAAGTGTGGGATCATTGTCCAGGATGGGTTGTAGATCCCTGATGATGCATTGGAGGGGTTTGAGCTGGGGACTGTATGTGATGGCCAGTGGAGTCCTGTTGGTTTCTTTCTTGGGCTTGTCTTGCAGTAGGAGGCTTCTGGGTACACATCTGGCTCTGTTGATCTGTTTCCTTATTTCCTTATTTCCTCGTGTGGGTACTGTAATCACTGCAGGTTTCCTTTAAAATGACCAGCCCATGCTCGCAGAGTGACTGAGTGGTGGAGCGGAGACTGGAGTACTTGACTCCTCATCCTGTGGTTTTCCTAGGACAGCGCTTCTCAAACTGTGGGCCGGGAAACCAAAGTGGGTCGCGACTCCATTTTAATGGGGTCGCCAGGGCTGGTGTTAGACTGGCCAAAGCCTAAGCCCCACCGCCTGGGCTCAGGCTTCAGCTTCAGCCCAGGGTGGCGGGGCTCAGGTTACAGGCCTCATGCCTGGGGGTGAAGCCCTTCGGCTTTGGCCCCTCCACCCGGAGCAGCGAGGCTTGGGTGGGCTCACGCTTCAGTTCCCCCTCCGGGGGTTGTGTAGTAATTTTTGTTGTCAGAACAGGGTCGCAGTGCAATGAAGTTTGAGAACCCCTGTCCTAGGCCATGCATGTATTAACTTCAGTGACTTAAGACCAATGAAAATCACCCCATCTCACGCATATAGCAAGGTGTGGCCGATCCAGAGCCCACAGATACTGATTGAAGACCTGCAAATTGGGCTGTCTGGTAGGTTGCCAGTGGCTTTTTCTGGCTTTGGACAAAACAAAGTCTAGCACAGAACCACGCTGGCAACAGAGAGAAGCCGCCCCCTTAGACCATGGGCTGCATTACAGAGCTCCACGGGTAGCACTGCCCCTATGGACAGCAGCATCGCTGCCTCTGGTGACCGCTCTGTGACCGCAGCGTCTCCTCTCCGGAGTTGCCCTGCTGGTGAATGCGTGATATTTTTTCCCTGTTCTCTTTGTTCCAGCTGATGCAGCAGCAGGCGGCTATCATGGCATCCGTGGCGCAAGGGGGCTACCTGAATCCCATGGCAGCCTTCGCCGCAGCCCAGATGCAGCAGATGGCAGCGCTGAACATGAACGGCCTTGCTGCTGCTCCCATGACACCAACCTCAGGTAAGGAGCCCGCAGGGCAGCAAGGGGGAGTCGGACGCAGAGGGCTAGGGAGGGAGTTTCCCAGGCAGAGGTAGTTGTGCTAGAGAGCAGAGAAAGGGGGGAATGTCACAGGGGGCTCCCAGAGGGTAGCAGGAAAACACAGAAAGGCATTCTTCATGGATTGTCCTGTCATCTGCAGGGAGTCACCTCGCTCAGGCCAACCTAAATCTGAGGGCAGTGAGGGGGAACCCGGGTGAGATTGGGTGGCAGAGGTCCCAGATCTGGAGTCGCAGTCAATTCTGAACTTGCCCAAAGTTTTGCGCACCCTCTCGTGTGGTGTTCCAGTCTGAGACGGTCTAGAGAGAGACCGGAGCCGTGGTGTTTGGTTCTGGAGCTGAACCAATCCAGGGAGAGAGGGGGGGCTTCGGTTTGAGGCCCTTCTCTGCCAGCAAAGTCCACGCCGTCCTTTGTCGTGCCATAGGCAAGGAGCCATCCTCTTGCTCCCCCGAAGCCGCAGCTTCACTTTTAAGATGTCAGGGAAGAGCTGCAGCAGGAACCCTGCTACTGTGACTGCTGGAAACACAACAGGATGCATTTGGCTTGGCCTAGCGAAAACCATAAGCAGTGCCAGCACGTGGGGTAGACTGGAGCAAACCAGAGAAAACACCCCCCGGTACCCCACATCCCCTGCTCCTCTATGCTCCAGGAGAACGGATGAGTGGAAAAATATGCCAGAGGGTGGCACTGATTTGCAGGGGAGGCCTGACAACAGAGGGGATAACACCACAAGGAAGCATGATCTTCCACACCAGCAGAGCCTGTAGGAGCAGACACCTCGGCCCCCAGCACCTCACCCGCACCCCTCTGTGGGGTTTTTTGATATCCTGGCCTTAATGGTGAGAAAAGCCTTGAATGCAGCAGGCCAGATCCTGAGCAGCACTAGGCGCTTTTCATTTCCATTGACTTTAGCAGGCGCTGTGGGTGGTCAGTGCCTCTCGGAGGCAGGTCGCGTGTTTAGATGCTTGTAGCTGAGCTTGACAATATCGGCCTCAATCTGGCCTTTCTGTGCCTCAGTTCCCCGGTAGTGTGAATGGGGATAAGACTCAGTGTGGCTTGTCGGGGGCGTTGTGAGTCTGGATGTGTGTTTGTAAAGGGCATCGGGGGAGAGATGCTAATGGTAGCACAGTGTGATAGGGCAAAGGAAGAAAGGGAGGAAATTGAAGAACAAAGAACCATCCGCTACTGTCCATTTCAGAGCAGGGGCCAGACTGGAGCAGGAGGGAGGGGCTTGGCCAAGAGCAGAGAGGCCAGGTGACATCATCACAAAATAATAACTGCTGCAGTGACATCAGACCAGGACACGTGCAGGTTACAGCCGCAAGGCAGGGTTATCAGGGAGGAACTGGGAACAAACGATGCTCAGTAGAGAGCTCACAGTTCCTGCTGTAGGCATCTCTGTTATTTGGCAGATCACTGGGCTGTAGGAGTGCAGGGCTCTCCTGGCCTTCAGCACACACACATTTTAACAAAGAGCATTCCTGCCCCCAGGCCCTTCGGCCAGCAACATTACACTGAAGCACTGCTGGCTGCCCAGCAAAGAGAACGAGAGCTCTCTGGCTCAGGGGAACAAGCCAAGTGCTGTGAGTTGTGTAAGGAGGGGTGGTGAGCAGGAAGGGGAGATGATGGGCATGAGCCACTTTGTGTTGAGCGCAGCCGCCTTATTTAGAGGGTGTTGGGGAATATGTGTACGATTTGGTCCTAGATTTCACACACTCAGTGGTGTGAGATTGCTCCCCTGCGGAGGTTGGTGAGGCTCATCTCTGGTCAAACTTTTCCCGTTTAAAGTGCTGAGCAAATATTAGTCAATCTGGTCTCACGACTGCTGTGGAAGGGAGGGGAAACTGAGGCAGGGGGATTAAGGAGGTATATGGAGGCTTTCAGCTGCTGCCCATGTTGAGTGAGGAGTGTGCAGGGGTGCAGCTGCAGAAGGCTGATACCTAGCAGGAAGTCTGGCTAAGGCGGCCACAGTTCTTCTGAGAAGCACATGGCAGAGCAGCCTGGAGGCTGTTCTAAGTTACACCTGCTGCGAGTACAACAGTGGAGGATTACTAGGGCACAGTGGAATCCCAGCCATGACCCTCTTTTCTTGGCCACATGGCATATGATACTTATACCCACTCTGTGTCACCAGAGAATCTAGACCTCAGATAGATGTGAGATATAGGTGTATGGATGGTCCATGGGAAGCCAGTGGAGAGTTATTCACACTCCCTTTCCATTACCACTGACTATTCATTGTCATTCATAGTAGCAAGTCATAGTCATTCATGATGACAGTGAATAGCCATTGAGACCAGGGAAAAGGGTGAGAATGACTCTATAGCCTAGTAGTTAGGACACTCCCTTGAGAGGGAGTGGCTTGAGTTCAAGTCCCTGCGCCAATGACTTATTATACAAAGTGGAACAACTTTAACAGGAGACACTGGGATATGCAGCTATGGGTTTTCACATCACCCAGGGTGTAGGGCATGCGCCTACAATTTTCGGAGACCCACATTAGAATCCCTTCTCTACATCAGGTAGAGGGGAGAATTGAACTCAGATCTCCCAAATCCTGGATGAGGGCCTACCCAGTGGGCTAAGGCTCCTAAGGGCGATGGCATCACCACCACCACTGGTTGGTTTGTGAAGCTAGCCATCCTTTGCTTTTGTCACACTGGCTGAAATCAAAATGACATTTATAAAGTCGAGTCAAAAGAAAATCTTTCGTTTCAACCTGACCCAGACTTCCTTTGTTTTTTTTTACTTTTCCATTTGATGAAAATTTTCAAAAAGTTTCATGTTTGTTTCAACCCCCAAAATGGAATTAAAAAAAAAAGTTGGAATTGCCAGTGAATCAACAAATCTATTATTCACCCAACTCCATTTGACAGGACCCACTATGTTCCCAGCAATACCATGTGTGCACTTGTTAAGCCCGTTCTTGCATCTTTTTTAATTTGACTTCACAATCATCCTCTTCATTTTTTAAAATGTCCTATGAACCTGACTCCAACCTATCTTCCAGAGTTTGGGCTGAATTAGGTGTGTGAAATGCATTTGAGGGAAGGGGCTGCAAAAAGGTGTCAGGTAGGACTTGTGTACACGGTGGTTTTAAAATGGGTCAGATTGAGTTAATCTGGTTTGAACATGCTTGCATGCACACAACACAACCCACCACTGTGCACTAACTCCACATTTACACGGAACTCAGACTCACTTCTGAGTCTGGCATTTTGCCTCTGCTCACCACTCTGCCACCTCCACTGGCTTTTCCTTTGTCTTGGGCCAACATTGTCCTTTAGTTTAGTTTAGCACCTACCCCACCCTGGTATTTACCCGGCGTGTATTTATAGAGGGCAATCAGACCCCCTCTCAGTCTTCTTTTTGCTACAAGCCCTGGTCTTTGTCTTCTCTTGTCAGATAGGCCTTCCATTGCCCTGGTTTTCCTATTAGTCCTTCTCTGCACCTGTTCCAGTCTGAATTTGACTTCCCAGACATCTCCAGTGGAGATCAATATCTGTCATAGTCTCCATTTGCCTCCTCGCAGGCTGTCATTGTCCAGAATAGATCTGGTTGGCAAACAGTAATGACATTCCCTGGAAAGTTTGGAGAGAAGTGACACCCGTTTTTTTAGGTCTGTAATTTTCCGGGTTTTTCACTGAAATTACAATTTTCATTTTTGTTCAACTTGATTTGAATCAAAACAAAAAATGTGGTTTTTTTGGTTTCCACTCCCTTCATTCCCCTTTTTTCCTCTGGAAAGAAGGCAAGGGAAAGGAAACTGAAACCCGAACATCTTTCATTTAGATTTGAATCAAAACTATTTTTTTTTTCATTTTGATGAAAAATGTGATCATTCTGAACTCTACCCTGGTGGAGAGGAAGGATTGTCTAGTGGCTAGGGCACTACCATAGGACTTGAGAAACCAGGGGCCAATTCCTTGCTCTACCACAGGCTTCCTGTGTGAACTTGGTCAAGTCACTTAGTCTCTCTGTGCCTCAGTTTCCAATCTGTACTATGGTCACACTAGCACTGTCCTCCTGTTAGGAGTACTGTGAATACATTAAAGATTGAGCGGTGCTCAGATACTATGGTAATGGCAGCCAGATAAGTATCTAGATAGACCCAAAAAAATGCTCAGAGATTTTCATATAATTTGAAAAGCCCCTTTTAAATGTAAACTTTTGACCATCTATAGTTATAACAGGACTAGCCAGAGGCACCTTAGCTTATTAGATCCTCTGGTTCATGGGGGCATCATCCTTGGACGGCATTTACTCTGCCAGATCTGTCATACCGGCCTAATGTACCCACAGCAATCACGGTCTTGGGAGCATGAGGTCTGACTTGTTCACTGAGAGCTCCAGCTCGTATTAGCAAAAGTGCCTTATGTTTTCAAAGTACCAATACCCTTCAGCTCCCATTGACTTCAGTGGGAACTGCAGGTGCTGTTTGAAATCCGGGCCGAAGCACAATATCGGTTTAATGTTCTCCATAGTTCTCCTGAAGAGGTAGGTGATGGGGACAGGTGGAAGGAGGTGAGATAATGAATGCAGTATTGTCTGGTGTCCTGCATCTGGCCTGCCTGGTTTTGCTCATGGCCAAAGTACACAGAGCACCCCCCAAGAGAGGGAATCTTGGCTTGTGAATTGTGGTGGCCAAGAGGGTTGATAGACCCTTCCATTTCCAGTAACTCAGACACCAGGAGTGACCTGCAAACCATTGTATCAATTCCCCCAGAGTCATCGTCAAGGCACCAAGCAACCCAGCGCTGCCCTGAAAGCGCTGCACAAAGGATTCTGGGATGCGCCCAATTCTGAATGACCGATTGGCACTGGAAAGGCTGGGAAGCCCAGCCATGATCTATGACAGTCTCACTGTGTGAATGCAAAGGAAAAGCAGTAAAGCTGGGACTGTCGGTGGGCGAGCTAGGGTTGAGAATGACATGGGGTGACAAGGCCCTGACCCGGCCTCAAAGAAGCAGCCGGTCACAGGGTGAACTGGCCCTTCAAGAGACATGAGGGCTCAGCTGCACCTGTGCCAGTTTGGGCCTGCCTCTCCCAATGGAGGCAATGAGCAAAGTCACCTAATGAGGAGTCAAGTGACCTGTAGCCAGGCCAGCCTGCTGGGGGATAAAATTGGGAAAAGAAGAGAGGGAGCTGGAGGCTAAGGGTGGTTGGTGAGCCTGTGCCCCCTTCCTGGCTGGAGCAGGAAGGGACATGCTGTTTAAGACCTAAGCCTGGGTGTGCTGTCTTGGAAGTGCGGTGGCAAGGAGAAGACAAGGTACCCAAGAAGGGTAGATCTTTGGGGCTTAGCGGAGAGCTAAGTCGCCTTAGCATGTGTCTGCTGAACTCCCTGGGCCTGTGAGAATCCACTGCCACAAACCCTAACATCTCCTTGCAGCTGCAGCTGGGGACAATGTCAGCGGTTATTGATTCAGCCAAGGGCCTTCTCACCTATCTCTCCCCTTGCTTCTCTTGTTATAGAAAAACAAATCTCATTCCAAGCTGACTTACAGAAAGCCAAGGAAATGCTTGACTTGGAAATCTTACCCCATACATTTCAAAATATGTGTTTACACAATGGTAAATATATAAACAACAAGTCAATGGAGCTACTGCAAAACCAAATAGAAAAGTGGCTTAATTATATCTGCACCCTTTAAACCCGCTGCTGACAAGATTATCATATTTGCATTAGCTAGATTTGTTTTGTGTTGTGGGAGCGGAGAGAGCGTCAAACAGCAAACGCCTGGAATTCAAATGCTCTCAGGGCCTGAAAAGCACTGAATCCATCCAGTGTGGTGCTTGGTGGCCCTGACACAAAAGAGCACAAGCTCTTTTGCATATAAATAAGGCTTGAAACTGAATGAGGACTGCAACTTAGTTGTGTAAATACCAATATAACAGCCAAATGCTTTGGCTGCCATGATATACAGTGTATGAAATATATCCCTGCACCACTTCTGTGCAAGCATCTGTAATACAGTGTACCCTTGGGAAGACATTTCCAACTCTAGGGCCTAGTCCACTATGGCGTTACTGCAATTTCACACTGATTATGTATCTCCGTTCATGAAAACCCTATACAGCCATTCATAGAATCATAGCAATGGAGGGTTGGAAGGGACCTCAAGAGGTCATCAAGTCCAGCCCCTTGTGCTGAGGCAAGACCAAGTAAACCTAGACCATCCCATGAAAATATCCATTCATGAATAGCCAATTAATATTCATTTACGACAAGCCTAGCGTTGGAAATGTCCCCACCCAGTAACGCAGCATTGCGTAACAGGCCACAAAACTTGCTAGGAAGAAATGTAGAGGATGACTTTCACATCCAAGCCACCACATCCAGGAGGTACTGCAGACCCAACATGCGTTATCGGTGCAGCTGGGCTGCTGTTATTAGGAGAAGAATGGGGATTCTGCTTCAGGGAGGATTTTGAAATGATAATATTTTATTTTCTTTCTGATTTGTAACAACCTGTCCCATCCCACCCACAAATTTTGAAACAGAAACCTGGAGAAAAATGGTTTTGAAAAACCGAAAGATTTTATTTTGATAAATTCGAAGCAAAATTCTACTGGGTGGGCTAATGGGGAGCTGGATCTTCAGGCTATAGGCAGCCCGGGGAACAGTTGTATCAATTTAGATGGAATAAATTAGCCCAGAGACTCAAAGGTGTTAACATGACTCTGAAGCTGCCCAACATTAAATAGTTTTAAACAAGATTTGGAGTTTGGTACACAAAGACCTCAGCCTGCTTAGTACTATGGCAAACACATCATTAAACAGCCTTTTAGCTTTTTCTTAAAGATACAGAAAAGAAGGGGAAACAGTTAATGCATTTGAAATATAAAGCATTAAGTAAGGCTTTCTTTTTAACACCATCCCTTGTTCCCTTTCTCTTTAGCCGGAGTTAGTCTATAAAGGCAAAAGCTCTTGTTTGACAGTCTGTTAGATGTTTGCGGTGTTGTTGTAGCCATGTTGGTCCCAGGATATTAGAGAGACAAGGTGGATGAGGTAATATCTTCTATTGGACCAACTTCTGTTGGCGAGAGAGACAAGTTTTTGAGCGGGGTCGGCTCCAGGGTTTTTGTCGCCGCAAGCGGCGGAAACTAAAAAAAAGCCGCGATCGGCGGCAGCTCCACCGCGCCGCTTTCTTCTTCGGCAGCAATTCGGTGGCAGGTCCTTCCCTCTGAATTGCCGCCGAAGAGCCCAACATGCCACCCCCTTCCCCTTGGCTGCCCCAAGCACCTGCTTGCTGGGCTGGTGCCTGGAGCCGGCCCTGCTTTTGAGCTACACAGGAACCTGCTCGGAAGCACGTCTCTTTCATCAACAGAAGCTGGTCCAATAAAAGAGATCACCTCCCCAACCTCGTCTGTCTCATCTCTTAGAGGATAATACCTGTCCTTTTGGGCAAAAAGGGAAAAGGTTAGTTGAGATGGGCTGGAGCTATGTTGTAACTGCCGCTGTTCAATCCCGTTTCCAAGAAGACAAAGCAAGACAAACGCACGCAAAAGGGAAAAGAAGAGAATAGCAAAGAGAGAAAATGCACCTTCTGTCTCTGGTGTTGGCTTTCATTTGCAACGTCACTGCTGGAAAACACAAGCACACCACATGGTCTTATCAGCCACTCAGAGTCCTGGCAAACTTGTACCAGCAGCAGGCTTAGGACATTCCATTTAACTTCCTCTTCCTGGTCACAGGCTTACAGCAGGGTTGCAAAATCTACAGTCTTGACCAGCTAAGCCAGATTCTTATTAGCGAGAGGGCAAAGGAGGCTAGGAAAGAGAAGAAATAAGGAAAACAACACACGGAAAGTGGGGGTGAGAAAGTCTCATGTACCAGGTGGTGTTCAGGAATCAACTGGAGCCGGTGGAGGTGGTGATGCCATCTGGGTCCCTCTCTCTGGCCTAGTCTGGTCAGGTCCATTTTCAGGATTAGGATGAAGAAGGATGGGGGTCCCAGGAGATGGTGGGGATGGCAGCCAGAACATTTCCAACCCGCTCTAATTATCATCATTTATTATCTGCATTAGACTTCTCAACTGAGCTCAAGGTCTCATTGTTCTAGGTGCTGTGTAGACACATAGTCCTGACCCCACACAGGTTGCTGTCTGAATAGGCAAGACAGACAAAGGCTGGGAGGGAAAACAGAGACGTACATCTATCCATCTACTGCCATATGTGCCCCTCCATCTAGTTTTCTGTCTGTCAATGGTACTGCTAATGTGGCTACTGTAACCCACGCACCTCCTGGGTGTGGTGCTCTGGGCCCTCGGGTGGTACCAAGACCACTTAGAGAGAGATTAAGGAGTCTGCTACAGGCTTAGCTAACAGCCATGTGGCCTTTAGCTCATGCAGAAGAGCAGGGTTTCTCAAACAGGGGTCGCTGCTTCTGTAGGGAAAGCTCCTGGCGGGCCGGGCCGGTGTGTTTACCTGCCCCGTCCACAGGTCCGGCCGATCACGGCTCCCCCTGGCCACAGATCGCTGCTTCGGGCCAATGGGAGCAGCTGGAAGTGGCGCAAGCCGAGGGACTTACTGCCCACCACTTCCAGCAACTCCCATTGGCCCGGAGCAGCGATCCGTGGCCAGTGGGAGCCACGATCGGCCAGACCTGCGGACGGGCAGGTAAATACACCGGCCCGGCCTGGCCCGGCCCGGCCCAGCCCGCCAGGGGCTTTCCCTGCAGAAGCAGCATCCCCAGTTTGAGAAACCTTGCAGTAGAGGCTCATGCATTTAGCTCCAGAGCTCCCAGGTTCGATCCCACCCACCGACAACTGAGGTCTGTCAGTGTTATACTAGCATGGTAGATAACTAGATAGCAGTGCTCCATCTTGATCCTTGTGGCCTTGGACTTACAGGCCACACCTTGATCACCCTGCTGTACAGAATTTGCCATTTATTCCTCCCCGCCCCCCAACCTTTCTACGGTTTGCTCTATGCGAGTTTCGCGTCTCTCACCATCTGTATAATCGCATTAAAATATTTCCACATATAGGACCAAATCCTCCGCTGGTTTAAAGTGGTTTCCTTCCACTCGCTTCAGCGGCGCTACGCCGACTTACTCCAGCTCGGGATCCGGCCCCCACTGGGTTTATGCAAAGGAAAATTAAAGAATTGAGGGAAATAAACCTCAACCAAAAAAAATCCTCACTGCAATTTTAAGTAAAGAAATCGCATTTCCTATGCAAATAGAGGAGAGATCAGGAAAAGCGACTGAAATGCTAACTAGGCTCTGTGACATTCAGACTGATGATGTGTGCAAAGGGTATTGCCCTTGAACCTCAGGATGTCACCTCTTGTTCCCTGGGCCCCGCATACTGCATAGAGGGAATTTCTTCAGGCCAGCGACATCTGAAGCAAAGGGGAAGAAGCAACGTGTCTGTTCTGGGCAGCGGGAAGGCACTGAAATAGCATCCACTGTGATATAGTAAAAGCGGAGTGTCTGTGTAACCTTTGAAGAGTTCACTTCATTTCCCATCTCCAGTGCCTTAAAAAAAACCCCAACTCCCATAGAAAGTCGCTGGAGACCCAGAGTTCAGTCTCTATGGATTTTCAGCAAGGATTGCACAGGGTCAGCCTCCCCACATTCAAGTCCCAGAAGGAACTAAAGACATGAATTTAATTAAATAACTTTATAAAATCTTATAATAAAGAAACAAATAATAATCTAATTTTTACAGCTTGACATGACGCACAGACATTACCTTCACAGTTATAAACATAAATAAAGGAAACAAATTAAAATCTGAACAGTTCAGTCCCCACAGAAATACAATAAGAAGAAACTGAGAGTTCCCAAAAGCTTAGATTTTGTCGTCTCGGTTAGAGTCTTTGATCACCAAATCTATGCAGTCTGCTGAGTCTAAAACAACATCTTCCCTCCATTTGCTTGTTGGAATCTTCAGCTGAAATTCATGCAGACTCTTCCTCTGCTGAAATCACTGCTAGCCAGCCAGCTAACTAATTAACCAATCACTCTTGCCCCGGGAAATATTTTGAAAATACCTGCCACCCGGACAAGCTGATCCCTTCCAAAAGCAAAAAGAAAATTGCTTTTCAGAAATATTTGTAATGAGCCACCTCTGGCAGGGGTGTGATGATGTCTCTGAGGATGTCTCTGTCAGAAGCAGGGAGCCCATCCCAACTTTCACCACACTTTGGTGGTGGAATTGTACCTAAGGTCTCCTGAGAACATGCAAGGAGCCTCCGTCAGAGTATGGCTGCTGGGTGGATGGTTATCACTTAGCTAGGTATTGCTATTGGAGATCAGCTTCCCATAGGCAGGGTTCTCTAGTGATTACGGTCCTGGATTGCAGCTCTGGGGAGATGAGTGCTGTTCCTGTCTCTGCTGCATGACCGTGGGCAAGTCGTGTTGTCGCTCTGTGCCTTAGTTTCCCCTCTCACCCTTTGTCTATTTATTTTGTAAAATCTTTGGGTCTTCTTACTATGTGTCTATGCCATGACTAGCACCACTGGGCGCTGGTCTCAGATCAGACCTCTAAGCATTGCCTTAATAAAATACCATGATAATAAATTCAGACGTGATGTGTGAGGCAGAGGGAACTAGACTCAATTATACTCTGTTAGCCTTACTTATTCCCACCTACTGCTGTGTAAGAATGTCTACATTGGTGCAAATTCCATGTGGTGCATGAGTTAGAGCCTCTTACATGCCATTAGAGTCAATGGCCTAATTCAGATATAATATATTTAATAAAAAAATATATGCTCTAGTTCAAAAGGAAGCAGTTTGGGGAAGTTCTATGGCACGTGCTATACAGGAGGTCAGACATGATAATCTAATAATCCCTCCTGGCCTTGGAATCTATACAAAGGGAGGGGTGAATGACACATTAAGTGGGTACGCAGTATAGCAGTAGCCATGTCGGTCCCAGGATATTCGAGAGACAAGGTGGGTGAGGGAATATCTTTTATTGGACCAACTTCTGTTGGTGAAAACAACGAGGAGTCCTTGTGGCACCTTAGAGACTAACACATTTATTTGGGCATAAGCTGTCGTGGGCTAGAACCCCCTTCATCGTCTGCATGCAGTGGAAAGTACAGGAGCAGGTATCAATACATGAAAGGATGGGGGTTGCTTTACCAAGTGTTAGGTCAGTCTTATGAGATAAATCAATTAACAGCAGGATACCAAGGGAGGAAAAAAAACTTTTGAAGTGGTAAGAGAGTGGCCCATTACAGACAGTTGACAAGAAGGTGTGAGTAACAGTAGGGAGATATTAGTATTGGGAAATTAAATTTAGGTTTTGTAATGACCCAACCACTCCCAGTCTTTATTCAGGCCTAATCTGGTGGTATCCAGTTTGCAAATTAATTTCAGTTCTGCAGCTTCACGTTGTTATTGAGTGACCAGGGAGCCTGAAGAGTTCTCCTACTGGTTTTTGAATGTTTTGATTCCTGATGTCAGATTTGTGTCCATTTATTCTTTTGTGTAGAGACTGTCTGGTTTGGCCAATGTACATGGCAGAGAGCGAGACAAGCTTTCAAGCCACACAGAGCTCTTTTTCAGAGGTAAAAGATATTACCTCACCCACCTGGTCACATTAAGTGGGTGTGAGTCTTGCTAAGTCTGGAAGGCATCTGCTGGAGTAATTTACATGTTGGGGGGGCTGCTGAGATTTAAACTCCCCCTAGACTTCCTTAGGTCCTGTCTCCATTAGCAAAACTTAATCTGGTGCAAATACACTGATGCACTAATGTCAAGAAGAGATGAGAACCATGCATCTTATTCTGTTAAATTATGAGATTAAATCTTAGCAGTGCTGAATTTGTTTTACAGAGGTGCCACATATCCACATTGGGCTCATCACTGGTACACCTATTTCTCTAATGTAGGCATCATGCAAGACTCACCCCTGAATTTAGCCATTGGTCTGTCTGCCGCTCTCAGTGCAGCCAGAACTGCAAGGTGCATAGCAGGGTTGGGTGAAACTGCACCAATGAAATGCTGTCCTTGTGGGGGTAACTGTTATAATGCTACAAACTGTAGCTGTTCTTTTTTCCTTCTTGGACTAGCCATCTACCCAGCGTGTTCTGAAACTGGAGAGCCTACTAGTTCAAAGGCAGGTCATATGATAGCCATGCCCATAGGCCAGTCATTGGATTCCATAAGATCAGAAGGCTGACATCTCCAAGATTAAACCAAAATGACATGAGTTGCTCTATGAAGGTGAGACCCAGAATTCTCCTCTGAGGCCAAACAATGGTTAGAAAAAAATGCCTTGATAGTTTGCCAATAAATTAGGCCAGACCTTAGCATCATTGGAGCTATGCCAGTTGACACCAGCTGAGGATCTAGTTTAAAGGTTGTGATCACTGGAGGAAAAGCCCACTCCTGGGGTTAAACAAGCTCGGGCAAACCTTTCTCATGTTAATCGCTCCCCAACATGAGCAACTGTTGCACAGACTCCCCATTGCATTGTGAGACAATTTTGACCTTTATTAATTTTGCTATCTATAGGCGTCCCTCTGGTGTTCGTCACCGTAGTATCTGGGTTTGCTGTGTGTGGTCACCACCTGTGGAATTCATCATCCTAAGGCTGTTTTTTCTGTTTACTTCCTTCCTGTAGGTGGGAGCACACCTCCTGGCATCACTGCACCGGCTGTGCCTAGCATCCCGTCCCCAATCGGGGTGAATGGTTTCACTGGCCTCCCACCGCAGGCTAATGGGCAGCCCACCGCAGAAGCTGTGTTCGCTAATGGCATCCACCCTTACCCAGGTAAGCCAAACCATCCCGATTCTCAGACCCAGTTGGTTTCCGTCCTGTTAAGACGCTCCAGTCCTGAGAACTTTATCTGATACGTCCTCTCTCTCTGAGCGACGATATCCTGCTCCAGTGTGTTTCTCTCTGCCATGGGAGCTACCTTGTAGCTGGACACTAAGGTCAGGAGACCTTACCTGGTGAGCCGGCCCCAGGCACGTGTGTCCACCCTGCACATATGTGTGGCCAGGTCAAGCTGAAACCAACATGGTGCACGTGTGGTAGTTCTCCCAGGTGCACCAAAAGGGGGCTTGTTCCTGGCTGATCTTGTAGGAGCTGTGCTGAGCCTAGCTCAGCTGAAGGTCATCAGCTACATCTCTTACCACACCCACTTCTGGATCTCCTCCCTGAATTCAGTTATGGGCAGAAGAGTGACAGTGGAAGGAGGACACTGTAGGAGTCTGTCTTGATGGGATGGGGTGTGATCAGCACTCAGCTAGCCTGCCCTATCCATCTTGTGTTGAAACCCATGTGCTGTAGCAGTGGCCTACACAAGGCCTTTCACTTGGTGGATCAGTGCCGTTCACTGATCCACCAGCGGTATCCCTGCTCAACTCACTTAACAGCCCTGGAGACAGAAATCCTTTATGTATCCACAGAACAGGTCCAGCGCCACACCACAAATATGCCTCAACCCTGCACTGCAGAAACCGCCCTTAGGGTTGAGGCATTAGACCAGTTTCCATAGGCATTCAGCATATGGCCTGTGTGCTATGGCTGGCACAAAGGGCGCCAGATGTGAGGTGGTGTTTTACTAGGCACATCCAAGCCAAGGATGCAGCAACATCTCACGAGGCCCACCTGTGCACCTAGATTTCTCTGAGGTGCGGTTATCTCGGCATAACCATCCATTCCTCTTCAAGCTGCATATTTCTTGCCATTTTATACACAATAAAAAAAAGATTTAAATAAATGTTACTAATTAACGCTAAGCACCAGCTGGTGTAGGAATGTTTTACCTTGCAGTGTGTGGCGATGAATGTATCCCGTTAGAAAGTTGAACACTGAGTCAGTACTTCAGCCAATGAGTTTGCCTCATGTGATGCAAAAAGCACTCCTTCCATTTTGGCGATTCCCTTGGACTAGGTGAGCTTATCCTTGCAGGGAACTTTACCAATGTGCTGGAGAGAGGAGAAGACTTAGGTGATATAAGCAGAGCTGAGCAAATAATCAGTTATTTCAGTTCGGTGGCTGAACTGAAAAATCCAAAAAATGTTTTTATTTGGGGTCAAATGAAAACATTTGGGGCTTCATTTTGTTCCTTTTTCTGGTTTTTCTATCTCACACACACACTCTTTTTGTTGTTGTTTTTTGGCTTTCTCAAATCTAGCTAAATGTCAAAAGAAAATGTCATTTTGAAATAGTTTGGTGAGGTGATCTAGCTATCTAACTGCTCATTTTAGCTAGTCTGTGTATTTATGTAGTCCCGTCACTGTCATGTCTGGAGCAGTTGAAACCTTTCTGTACGCACGTACATGAAATCTGTCTGCCTCCAGATCTCGTTCCCAACTCCAGTCTCAGCCCAAGCCCCAGGAAAGGTTCTAAAGGTCTCCAAGCTCGGTTATGGTTTTGATGTGAGACTGGGTAAAAGTTGGTGGCATCTGTCCAATTTTGTGTAAGTTTGGGGGCTTATTCAAACCCTCAAACTGAAGCTCAAGGTATGTGAATCCAGGCAAAGGGAATGTTTGCACAAACACCTAAGATCTGAGGCAGTGCACGCCACTCACTTTTAGTTACGATTCCTAGTAGTACTGGGTGAAATTCACCTTCGTTTAACTTCAATAATTGGACTAATGATTTGATTAGGCCTTTTGAGTTATTAATACTAAGGGGTCCAACCTACCACCATTCCCCATGTTAGTCCAACTGGACTAACTGGACTAACAAGGAAGGTTTTCAGGATCAGGCCCTTGTGATCAACCCTAGCAGAACTGCTTCATGGCGGGTTTTTATTAATATTGTTTTATTCCCTGGTAAGAATTCCTTTCAAATCAGAATCTTTACTGTTTGCCTAGCCCAGGCCTCTAGCTACCTAGAGAAATAGATTTCTAATTTATTTTACCTGGGAAAACCCAGGGCTTACATTAAGGGAAAATAGTTTTCTGGAACTCAGCCAAGTTTCACAAAATCCAAAGCTTAAAGCTAGATCTAGCCAGGAATTTTTCGACAAAACGTTTTGCATCAGAAAATGCATTTATCAAAACCGAAATGTTTCACAGAAACATATCAGTGTCTGTGAAACTTTCATTGGGAAGGCTTTCTCAGCTCCAGGTTGGAATTTCTGGTCAAATCAGGAGACAGCAAGCAAGAGAGAGTTATTTTCTGTTTGTTTGTTTGTTTTTTACTAAAATATTTCAAAAGGGTCTCAGTTTTCATTCCAATGGGGAAAGAAATCACATTCCACAACCTGCACATTTTTCACAAAACTGACTTCTTGTTTTCCCACCAGCCCTATTTAAAAGATGAAAATATTTTCGGCTGGAGATATTGTAGAAACCAAAATTGCTCCCAGGCTGGCCAATCCCAGCTAGTGAGGAGCGACATGCAAACAATATGATTTGGAAAAACTTTGATCACTATCTGTGCTCTGTGGATCTCTTTGCTATGGAAATTGCAGCATATTACCAATCAGCCTTTGCCTAACCCTGCTCTCACTGAAGTCAATCAGACGTTTCTCCAGAGATCTCAATGGGTCAAATCCTAGCCTACTGTTTCAGTGGTTCTTGTCCCAGCTTGAGATGGCCCAGAGAACAAGCCTGGATCCGAGCGTTCCCAAAATAGGATTGATTTATTTTATTGTGTGTATCGCTTCCAACTTCCTTTCTGTACCTGTCTCAGGCTCTGTGCAATTTCCAAAACTTTAGTCATTGCCATGAGGTATTATTGAGGCCAAGAGCTTAGCAGGACTCAAAAGAGGATTAGACACTTATATGGATAATGAGAACAGCTACGGTTATATTAGACTGGATAAAAACGTATGAAGGACACAAACCCTCATGCTAGAAGCCAAATGCCTAGGTTAGGAAGAAATTTTCAGTGTTCAGCAGTTTATTCTATCATTGTCCATTAAGAGATAACTTGCACCCTCCTCTGAAATATCTGATATTGGCATTGTGGTTCTATGGTTCCATATACAACAATTGTAATAACATTTTAAAACAGCGTATGTAACCACCTCTACACCCATAGATTGCACAGGAAACAAACACAATCTCCCCTGATACGTATGTTCACAGCCCCAAACAACATCTCCCCTCCCAGCTTTCACCAGCCTCTGGTTTACAGTATAAGTCTGGCACAAAAATGTCCAGGAACATTTATTATTATTTATTTATTTAGCAGCATATATAGCACTTTGTGACCCAATTCAGCTCTCAGTTACTCTTCTGTAAACGCTGAACAATTCCGTTGTGGGTTTATACCATTGTAACATCTGGCAGAATTTGACCCACTGCCTTCCCTGCATGAAAGTAGCAAAACAGAGAACAACCGCTATCTTTAGATACATATGGTCCGGAGTGTCAGAATCAATGTAAATTCCATTAATCATGAAGCCTATCTATCTATCTATCCCCAGACACCCCCTCTATCTATCTATCTATCCCCAGACACCCCCTCTATCTATCTATCCATCCATCCCCAGACACCCTCTCTCTCTATCTATCCCCAGACACCCGCTCTATCTATCTATCCATCCATCCCCAGCCACCCCCTCTATCTATCTATCCCCAGACACCCCCTCTATCTATCTATCTATCTATCCCCAGACACCCCCTCTATCTATCTATCCATCCATCCCCAGCCACCCCCTCTATCTATCTATCCCCAGACACCCCCTCTATCTATCTATCTATCCCCAGACACCCCCCATCTATCTATCCATCCATCCCCAGACACCCCCTCTATCTATCTATCCCCAGACACCCCCTCTATCTATCCATCCATCCCCAGACACCCCCTCTATCTATTTATCTATCTATCCCCAGACACCCCCTCTATCTATCCATCCATCCCCAGACACCCCCTCTATCTATCTGTCTGTCACACATAAACTAGGGGGAGGGGTAGCTCAGTGGTTTGAGCATTCACTTGCTAAACCTAGAGTGGTGAGTTCAATTGAGGGGGTTGTTTAGGGATTTGGGGCAAAAATCTGTCTGGGGATCAGTCCTGCATTGAAGAGGGGGTTGGACTAGATACCTCCTGAGGTCCCTTCCAACCCTGATAGTCTATGATTCCACCAAAAAACCACTGTCTTTGAAACACAAAGGCATCATGTAATTCCCTTCCTTTTATTTTTCATTGGATTTTTTTCTGTTCATTTTTATTAAATAAAAACTTAAAAACAAAACCCGGGGAGTGCAGTCACAGTAGGTGCAGCCCACACATCTAAAAAGAAAACCTCTTTCTTTTTCTCTCTCCTCCCTTGCTCCTTTTTACCATTCTTTCCTCCCGGGCAGGCAGAGGACAGAAACCCAGTATCATTCAAGTTCAGGTCGAACTTTTGAACCCATCGTGTTTGAGATGGTTTTGAAATTAGGCAGCATGAGTGCACCTATCCCTGCTTGTCAAGGGTGTATTCTCAGCCTCCGTGCCTGCAGCTGCACTGCACTGTGCTGTTGTGACCTACCAACGGATCCCATGCAATACCGCTGCAGATCTGTCAGCTGCAGGCAAGCTTGCCCTGCTCTTACACCTGCCACGCCTGGCCAGAATTCACTGTTCTGAGATTCTCTCACAGTTAGGGATTCCATCCAGGGAACTAATATTTTCCTTCCTTTTACGCTAACCTCAGGCCATTTGGGGAGTTGTGCTAGTTTATCTGACAGCCCTTTGGCCTTTCGGCATCTCAGTTCAGAGCGCCACTGAACACGGCGGTGTGTCATAACATATAGCAGGAGCAAAAGCCTAATCCTTTTTGCCACAACGTTGTGAGCAACGTCACAGCAACCGCAGCGTGCTCACCGGCTCCGGGTTAACAGTGGTGACAGGGACTGCAGTCGGCTGGCAAGGCCTTACCAGCTGAGATGAGAGCTGAGGGCTCAATGCTTCATTTACAGGCGCGTAAGAAATGTAATGAGAAAGATACTGACCACTTTATGGGCTAGATTCTGTTCTCCGTTGCACCACTAACAGCCTGTGACCCTAGTGGAATTACTCTGGATTTATACCTTGTAATGGACAGCAGAAGTTGGCCTCGGGTAGTGACCATTAATCCCTTTCCTCTGTTACTAATAGCTCTGCTGTATACAGTAAATCCAGACAGGTCACGTTCTGTCACTAGTTCTCATGCACAAATATGGTGTCACTTTGGAAAATGGGACCGAGGCTCCTGACTCACATAGCTGCTTTGGAAAATTTTATCACAGGCCTCTTGCCCTGCATCTTAGTGATCAAGTTGCTGCCTGCCCCCTTTTTGGGCTAGATAGTGTTTATACTCAAGGACAATATGGGGGGGGACGACCAGGGGGGACCCATGAATTATTCAAATGAGCCCTTCAAACCTACTTTAGGCAGCCATTCTGATACATTGCTACTGAACCACATAGATGGTTACACTACAGCTGAATGGATGACAGTGGGGCTAGAAATCAGGCACTTTGTCTCTCAAAACCCATGCTTTCCCCATATGAGGCAAAGGAGAGTCTCCATGCGTGAGGTTTGGGGGTTCACCCAGGCCTGTAAGGGGGTCAGTCGCCATCTGCCTTGTAACCCTGGGTGTCTTGTAGCTCTGCAGCTTTGGTCCAGAGCTCTGACCCCAGCAGTCTGCCAGCAACCCACAAGCCTCACCCTGGCTTTGCCCAACCTGGTTACTCCTGGCAGGCTGCTCCTAGTACCCTTCCAGCTCTGAATCCACCCCAAAAGTGTCCTACTGCAGGGACCAGGCCCTCTCACTGGGCCCTCACAGAGAAAGTTGCTGCCTCTCCACAGGGCCGGCTTTAGACCGATTCCCTGGAATCGGGCCCCACGCCTAAGAGGGCCCCATGCCTGCGCCTAAGAGGGCCCCGCTCCGGGGGGTCTTCGGTGACAGGGGTCCTTCGGTGCCACGGAAGCCCCGGAGCGGACCCCCCACTGCCAAAGTGCCACCGAAGCCCCGGACCGCCTCTGGGTATTTGAATTGGGCCCTGCGGCTCATAAAGCCAGCCCTGCCTCTCCAGAGACAGTAAAACATTCCAACCCATCGGCTTCCTGGAAGGACACACAGGTTACTCAACTTACCCAGCACTGGTGATTTCTAATGAAAGCAATACAAGTTTATTGACAAAAGAGCATGGATTAAGTGATACCAGGTAAAAGGGCTAACGGTAGAGATGGTTACAAATACATGAAAACACGCCCCCTAAAAGTCTAAAACATAATCTAGCAAGATAGAGGCTTTGTTCAAGATGGTTTCTCTCACCCACAGTATCCTTTCTGGCTTTTTACTGACCAGGACCCATCACAGTGATCAAATCACTTGGTTTCTTTGTCTCCTTAAAGTGTAGGAAAAAGATGACATCTCCCTCCGGCCCTTATATTCCCAAAGGAATTATCATTGTCCTAAAAGTCAGGAAGGCCTCCTGGGTCTTCAGTCTCCCGTCTCTCAGTTGGCTGCAGGAGCCATGTTAATTCGTTGTCTTTCGAGTGCATTCTCAGGATAGCCCCCTCTGCTTTAGCTTGATGGCTTTGTTTACTGCTAATATGTAAATTGAAGGAAACCCCCATTCCTTTGTCTAAGACAAACCTGTTTATCCCCTTTATCTAGGCTAGGCTATCTGGTCTTAAACACATTCTAGTAACAACACAGAGATCAGAGGGGTAGCTGTGTTAGTCTGTATCCACCAAAACAATGAGGAGTCCGGAGGCACCTTAAAGACTAACAGATATATTTGGGCATAAGCTTTTGTGGGTTTGATGCCATGCTGGAAGTTGAAAACAGACAGATTTAGACTGGAAATAAGGCCTACATTTTTGCCAGAGGGGGTAATTAACCTTGGAACCATTTACCAAGGGTCATGGTGGATTCTCCATGACTGACACATTTTGAAACAGGATTGGATGTTTTTTCTAAAAGATCTGCTCTGGGAATTATTTTGGGGAAGTTCTATGGCCTGTGTTATATAGGAGGCCAGATGATCCCAGTGATCCCTTCTGGCCTCGGAATCTGTCAATCTATGAATGCATGAAAGCCGCATGGCAGAATGAAATCAACATAAAAAGCTTTGAGGGCAAGCCTTGGAGGGGTGGGATTAAACACACAGGCAAGATGGTCACCAGCTACATGGGACACCCTGTGGCATGGGGAAAAAAGCATGGAGATTCAGCGTGTGACTCCAGCGGGATTTCTTTGGGGGCATGTTGTGAACCTGGCAGGATCACCATGCAGGGAAAGGATGTCAAAGCTTGTACCCTTCACGGTTCCTTCACCCACACAGTTGATAAGAGGGCACTTTTAAACCTTTCCCAGGAGAATGCAGCCCAAATCTGCTCACACTGCCAAAATTGTCACCCAAGATCATCTTGTACCTTGGCTACAGCCACACATATCCACCCTCATATCTCACTGCCAGGTTGATTCCCCGCTGTGCTCTGCCTAGGGTGTCAGCCTGGCTCGCTTGATTCTCTCCTTTTCCACTGGGTTCTCTGGCATTCTCTCCTACCCCACCTCTTACACTTGGGAAAAGCTCCCAGTCAGAATCTGGAAAAAGCCCTCACCTTGTCCTCCTTCCAGTTCCTCGTCAGCACTCTCCTCTGCAGGAAACTGCAGCCTAATAATGGTTAGGCAGGTGGCAAGCTGGGCTCACTGCGCCTGATTGGTTCAGATCTGCCCCCATCCTGGGATGTCTCTGACCCTGTCTCTCCCGCCCTGTGGCCAGGCCTGCTCAGTGTCTCTCATCCGCCAGTCGAGGCGTGTCTTTTAGACTCCTCAGGGATGTCAGCACACCCAGTAGTAGTGGGACCAGATGTCCCCATTTTATAGGGACAGTCCCGGTTTTGGGGTCTTTTTCTTATATAGGCTCCTATTACCCCCCGCCACCGTCCCGATTTTTCACACTTGCTGTCTGGTCACCCTAGCCAGTAGCCGCCTGCCGCAGTGGGTTTCCGAGCCCAGGTCGACTCGCGGGGACTCATGCGAAAAACAGCTGCATGGACAGTGCTTTTAAGTTGTGTCTCAGGCTGAATGTGGGGCTCTGAAGCACCCCCCTCTCCCCCTTCGCCTTCAGAACCCGAGCTCCAGCCCGAGCCACACTGTCATTTTTAGCCTTGTAGCGCTAGCCCCGCCTACCCAAATCTGTCGACCCACGGTCGGAGGCTCCTGCCGCGGGCTGGGTAGACAGACCCTGTAGGGCTGAGACTGCCATTTGCTCTCTATTTGCACAGCACCTAGCACAACAGGGACTCAAACTGGCTAGCCTCTGGGCGCTACCACAATAGATGTATATTTTAAATAAATAATAATATATCAGGAGACTTGGGCTCTGTCCCTGGCTTTGCTATTGACCTGCTGCGTGACCTTGGGCACGTCACTTCAACTGTCCATGCCTCTGTTTCCCCTGTGTCTGTGTAGCGTGGGGCTCATGGTGTGTTTGAAAAGCGGGGCCCTGATCTCAGTTGGGGCACACAGGCTTTGCCATAAGTCAAACAGCGAGTAAAGATAAGAATTCCCAGAGACAAGTTATTAATTTAGAGCAGGTGGGGGCCTCTTCCCCCTTCGTTTTTCTATGCTGAACATACATGAACATACTCTGAACTTGCCATGTGACTAGTGACAGGGATTCTCAGCCCTGCAGGAGAGAAGACAAAAGAACAGGTCCCCTGGGTCTCATGAGGAGTTTTGTGGTATAGAGGGCATGGAGGATGGGATAGCATGCCTTTGACAGCACGGCATCCTGCCCCGTAAGGCGAAACAAGACCAGAGAGCACAGGATCAGTCACTGTTTTCTGCCGGATCAGCACATTCTTTCTGTTATTGCAGTTATTGTTGTGTCTGAATACCTAATTAATTACAACAGTAAACGCTGGCTTCTTTAATCACAGCATCAGCTGTCCTAATCAATCTTAATAATATGGAATCCGTACTATGGCACCCATGAATTTTAATCTACATAAATTTCTTAAGACCTCTCGCAAGCTTGTTGTACGAAATGATATAATTATGGATATAGATTAGGGCTGTAGAGAGTGATTTAAATTGGATTTAAGGAGAAGGTGACTAGAGTCCTCCCACTCGTTTATTTATTTATTTATTTTGATCCTGACCTTGCAGAGGGTTTTCTTTTTGTGATTATTTTATTTCCTTCTAAACTGAAAAGCGGGTAACTGTGTGGCCTGCTCTTCTGACCCTACCCGCATGCTTCACCATACTCAACCCCAAATACACACTTTCAGGAGCCACCCCTCTAGAACCCTGTGAGAGGTGACACTGTCTTAGCTCCGCTCGCTGAGTTGACAAGTTTCGACAAGGCTGTACGAAAGGTCCCAAAGCCGCAGACGGAGGCAATAGCACCTCATAATAGAGATAAGGAATGAGAGTGCAAAGCACAGAAAAACAGACTGAATTAAATGAATTCCTGGTGCTTGACTGTTGTTGGCCATTTTGAGGCAGAGAACGGCGAGATCAGAGAAAGTTGCCCTAGGGCCATGGAAGTGAAATCACTGGCTCTGTTAGGGCAACCTAACAGGGTGCTCAGCAATACAACTGGGGGAATTTTTTTTTTTTTTGGAGAAATAGTAAATTCATTGAAAAATGAATTTTTGGGGGCAGAAAAACTATTCAGCAGTTCAGGTCAAATTCAGCAAATAGTTTCAGACAAAAACAGAACAGGATTTTTTTTTTTAAGTCAAAATGATTCATTTTAGCCCCATTGAAATTAAACATTTTGACTTTTCGTTTGGCAAGGGCATTTCATATAGCTATGTAGCTAATTTATAACAATCCCCCAAAAAAGTATGGGAAAAAACCCAAAAAAATCTCAAAATGAAACAAAGGGGGGGGGATCATTTGGGGTGAAACAAAATGTTTCATTCCACTCAAAACCATTTTTTTTTTCATTTTGGGGGAAAACAAAAAAAACCTCAGTTTCATTTTGAACTAAACCAATTTTTTTTTCTTCAGATATTTCAATTCAGTCCCTGAACTGAAAAATCAGTTCTTTGCTGAGTTCTGCTCCGCACCTCACAGGAGCAAAGACCTCGCTTAAATCAAACTGAATGGATTTCAGCAATAACATTTGCTTGGCCGCCTGTATGCTGCATGTGTTTAAACCTGAGCTGGGACAGTGAAACTACAATACTCTGGATACTTTGGACCTCAGGGCCCAATCCAAATCCCACCGAAGATGGGAGCTGGGGAGACTCCTATTGACTTCAATGGGAGCTGGATCAGGCCCTAATCTTCATCATCTCATCTACCCCAGTGTAACTCTATTGACTTCAGTTCAGCTCCTGCTGATTTACCCTGATATATAAGAGAGCAGAATCCAGCCCTTTTTGTATGTAGTCGGTTTCACCTTTTGGTTACCCAGACACTGGCTAACTTGCAGCTGTTGTGTTTGAGTTACTGATGTCCCGGGAGGAATGGGATATTTATTACATCTTTTTCAAAGCACTATTTTCACTGAATTTCTTTTTTAAAAAACATTTTAGATTCTGTAACCATCATCCCCGAATGTTCCTAGGGAAGCTAAATATTGGGTCTAAAAGCAGCTGGGTGTCCCTTTAAAAAGCAGATAAACGTTACACTGGTATGAAAGCTTCCTGGCCTTTATTTTAAAGTGCTGGGATTTCATGCTGACTTTGGGAAGTCATCCTTGGGGTTTTTTTGGCATTGGGCAGAGGATTCAGAAAGTGACATTAACGGATCTACTTCTTTGAAGGACTTGGGAGTCGTTTCTTGATTTCTGCCTAATGAATAAGTGCTGCCTTCGTTAAATTTATATTTATGGTCGTAAAGTAGGTCATTGGCTTGCTTTATGTCTCCAGGTTTATGGAAGGTTATCTGCTGTGGTCACCTTGTGTCATCTTGGCCAGGGTCATCTTGCAAAGAGATGATTGTATCTGAGCAGGACTTTTCCCGTAGAGATATGGAAATGATCAAATTAATATCGAGGCAATCTTCTTCCCGCAGTCTCTTGTCCAGGGATAAGGCTCTTGCCCTAAGCTGCCAGCCAAAGTTACTACTAACATCTGTTTGCACAGTGCACCTTTCTCTTGCATTGACTGGGCCGGATCCTCAGCCGCTGTACATCAGCGTAGCTCTAGAGGCTTCAGCAGAGCTAAAGCGACCTCCGCCAGCAATCTAGCCTTTTGAGATCAGCTGTAAACAGTAGCCTCTCTCCTGTTCTGACACCATCTTCCAGATCCTCAGCGTGTAAGTGACACCACTTTAGTTGCCCTGGCACATCGGCAGAATGGGTGTAAGAGCCATGCGAGTCTGACAGCAAGGGAGTTTGTTTGCAAGGGTGTCTACCTTACACTTTTGTGTGCAACATCTCTGAATTTGGCCTCTCATTTTCCAGTGCTGTCAGTCCAACGCCTTGCACCAGGCTCACTTCAGCTTAAGTTTGGTTTTAAAGGAGAAGCTAGCGCTACAGAAAAGAGAAGAGGGTCATGCAGAAAGGGGAGGGGAAATGCCACGAATTACCACAGCTGAACCCTGCCAGTACGAAAGGATGCTGGATGCCCTGGTACTAGCCCCTGTAAAATGTGGATCATGTGTTAATGGGCATGTATGTGGTGAGTGATCAAACAAATCCCTGCACCCGCTTCTATGTTAGGACACAGGGAATTAATTCAGACATCCCCTTCACTTTGAATTTTAACTAGAGATATGAACCCCAGCCAAAACCCAGGATCCAAACACAACCAAACTCTGGGAAAGTTTGGATCTGGATCTCAACTGTGTCGCTCGGGCCCATCTTAAATCCTAACTCCTGTTTCATTTCACTTATAGGTAAATTGAGATACAAGCTGGCTGCAACACACATTAACACAGCATGGCTCTGTCTCCCTCTAGTGCCTAGTCTGTGCTGAGAGCTTTATGAATCTGCTACAGCTTTTGAGCTAAGGAAGCTGAGTCCTTTAGCTCAAGCAGCAGAAGCTTTCAGATCCACCAGTCAGAGGTTCAACCCCACAGATTAGGATTCAGCAAGGGGAATCATTACACTCCCGATCTTCAGCCTCATCATCTTTTGGTCTGGGCAAGGAATGAGGTACAGAATGAAGCTGGTTTTATGGTTCCCAGAGCCCCAAGCTTTGCTAGTGTGGAGATACAGGGCATTGGTTCTCACCGTGAAACCACTCTCTGCCTGGCAGGTCCGTACAGAATGGTTGGAGATGAGCTTATGCCCAGGTGCCGGCAGTAAGGCGAAAGCATTAGACTCCTGTATCTTCCGTCCCTGTCAGTAATGTTCCAGGGCCTGATCCAAAGCCTGCTGAAATCGATAGGGAAACTTCCCATGGGCCAGGGGGAATTCTCCACGTGATCCGTGGAGAGATCAGCATCAAGTGAGAAACCCACAGCTTTACGGTTAGATAACGCCCATGTGACAAGTCTCCTAAAGGCAGAGGGAAATTACAAGCTCTAAAAGCTTTGCGTGGGCAGGCCCAGAGCTACATTTAGGGGCCTGTTGTTCCAAACCCTTTAAATAAAACATGTAGCTGTTTTTTAATATTTAATCTTAAAAGGTTAAAAGTAAGTTAAAATTAAATTTCCTAAGTGGATTGCCTTGGCCCTGATGATGAGAATGTGGCTTATCGGCTAGGTGGGCTTCCCACGGATGCTGGAGACAGACCAAGGGACCTAGGAGTCCGGAAACCTGTTTCTGTTCCTAGCTCTGCCTCTGAGCGGTTGTGTGGTAGTGGACAAAGTCTGATTGTCAGAGATGAGGATGAGATTCCGTAAGGCTGCCAGAGTTTGTCATCTCTGCAAGAGCCAGTCATCATGAGCCTCTCTGTGCCTTAGTACGTTTATAAAAGGAGGCTCCAGATTAGAGTAGGGCAGAGAAAGATAATTCCATAGAGCTGAGGATTTAGGTAGCTCGAAATCTGGTTTTGTTCCGATTAGGAACGAAAACTACAAATTTCAAAGTTCTCCGTGAAAGGGGATGGAGATGTAGGGTCCCTGGCCAGCTGCCCTGGATCCACAGACCCTGGAAGCTCTGGTGTCCCCAACACAGGGAAGCCCATATAAACGGAAGCCTATGCCCCCCAGCAGCCTGCTGGGCAAGACGGCAGGTTGTATCAGAGCTTTGCCTGGTGTCTGAAGGAATGTTGTCAGAACTGAACCATCTCTGCAAAGTGTTTCTATTTTGATTCATTAGCAAATTCCGACAAAAAAAAATGTTTCTCTGGAATGTTTCCAGCTAGCTGTACTCCAAATATTTATCCAGCACACAGAAGGGGAGACGGGGTTGTAATTGGCACCTTGAGATCATCTGGTGGTCACAAGGCTTTGTTATTACTGGGAGGTTTCACCTAGCACTCAAGGTGTGGACTAAACTATATTTGGAAGGGGAAATGAATGTTATGATAACACAGCACTTACCCATTTTACGTATAGATAAACTCAGGCATGTATAAGTTAAGGGTACTTCTGCACTGCACCGCTAGCCTGGGTGATCGAAACCTGCAGCTGAGCACTCAGGTTAACTTAGCCCAGGTGTGAGCATCCCCACAGCTAGGCATAGCCCCACAACTGTGTCCTCTGTACTCGCCCAGGGCATACCAGGGGGCATAGCCCTGGGTTCTTTACGCTGAAACACTCTGGGATTCTTTCCCAGGCAATTCTGTCAATTACAGGAGAGCTTGTCTGTTCCCTCAGGGGGAATTGTGGGAAGGCAGTGGAGGACCATCAGCACTGGCGTGATCTTGCCTGTGTCCTCACTGCAGAATGGGATGGTTCCAGCCCAAGCTAAAGCACAGCTCGGGCTTTAACCCTACCTTCAGCCGTGTAGTTGAGCATGGGGTCAAAGCACAAACTAGCATGTTCTTGAAGGTTGTGTGTGGATGGTAGGAGGGTTGGGCAAAACCATGTGTAGAAGCATAGTCTAAGACTACAGTGCACTGTATGCACTTACTGCGATGTAAGCCCTGGATTTGAATTTAGCCTCAAGCCTAACCCCCATTCTGTCTACACACAAATCATGCTAACCTGGGGCTTGGACTCAGGGTCCCAAGGGCCCCACGGGCCTGAGCCTGAGTCAATCGGGGATCCAGGGTTCCAGCCCTATTGCTTTGCAGTGTAGACACAGCCCCACTGGACTCATGCTCTGGGAGTCCACCTAAAGAATCCCACAGGCCGACTTTCTTTGTCCTCTGGACAGTCAAGTTTGGTGGGCAGTCAAGAAGTTTTCCTACACTGCACCACGAACAAAGGGCTGAAGTGGCCACATTTTGGGAGGGCGCGAGGAAGTCTGCTACATGGATGGTTGGAGTTGGGCCCCCATAATGCACTGTAGACACTGGAGTCCCCAGTTGGGACCCAGGGTTCAGCAATTCCTAAGATGGGGTTATAAATGAGTGTAGATGCTCAAGCCCTAGGTTATCAAACCTGGGTCTACTAACTCAAGCTATGCTAACCCTGGCCTTACATCTCAGTGTAGACCCATCCTAGAAACTTGTCCTCAGTCAGTCTGTGGCAAAGCTGGCTCCCGTAAATCTTGACACCGGTCCCTGCTCTAAGCCATTACTCACATGACCCATTCTTGCAGCCCAACCAGTCAAAGAAATCCTTCAAACTCACTCTGAGAGCTGGCCAGAGTCAGTTTCTACCCTCTAAGATATGTGCAACTTGCCTCTGCCCTTGTCCCAAGCCCTGGTGAGGCGAGTCAAATAGAAAGACCTCCATTATGGTTAATATTGTTCTTCGACACTTTGGCTCAAATCAGATGGCAAGGGCGACACACGGGGCAGCTTCAGCACTCTCCTAAAATTCAGTGGGCCGATAAGAGCCGGCCCGTACTCCTCCCTATCACACATTCAGTGTCTCTCCTTAGCCTTAGCAAGGGCAACCAGACTTTCTTGCGAGACCTCCACGTCGACTGCGCCATCTGAGCCCTTGCCTGCAGCCACACCTCCATTCTCAGCGAAAGGAGACAGGGGAGGGGGGAAGTCGCTGCTCCCTAAGGGATTGTCTTAAAAGTACAAAGCCTGGAGGGGCCACATAAATGTAGAATTGTGCAGCACCAATAAATACAAATTAAACTCATAACAAGAAGTGAAATATTAGGGCCAAGGTGACATTTGGACTGGAGGTTCAGTCAAGCTTTGCTTTAAATATTTTATGGCTGCAGATAAAGAAAGAGCTTATCCAACATTTTTTTTCATCAACCAGAGGGGAAAGGGAGGGAAAAAAAAAACCTACCAGCTCTGGCTGTACTTGAACTAAACTTCAAAGTTTCACAAAAACAAACACTTTTAGGAGAGCGTGAGGGAGGTTTGTGTAGAAAGAAAATGCCCTTTGAAGCCAGGAAGGGGACTAGTTGGCTTACCCAGAGATTGGCTGCTTCCTCTCCTAAAACTGTTCGCCAGCCTTGCTGTGCCTTTTGAAATAGCCACCGTATTCTGCCACAGAGGTGGTTGCATTTCCGCAGCGGGTTAAGCAAAATTTTGTAAAGGGCGCTGGGAGGCTTCAGAGAGCAAATGAGTTTTTGTTTCTCTCTGCTCCCTATCTGTCCGTGTCCAGCAGTTATCTCTTGTTCTATGCTAAGATTATAAGCTTGTTGGGGCAGGGACTTTTTGTGCTGTGCTTGTACAGCTCCTGGCACAGTGAGGTCCTGAGGTGCTAAATAACACAAATAAATAGTAGTAATAAGAAGCTGGCTAAATGGTACAGTTAGAGAAGGGCACAAATTCCAGGACTCGAAATTTGTCTCCCAAGTTTGGGATTGGTTCAGGGCTATCTCGAGTGCTGACTATTAGAAGGAAAATAATGACGTGTCCCCCAAATCCAGGCTCTTCCTTTCTCCCACGTACAGCTCCTCACCCTGACACGTGCATTGTATGTAAGAAAAAGTAGAGACTCATCAAGTCCTTGGTTCTTGTCTCAGTGCATGACCCCCCTACCCCCCGGGTGTCTGTCTTGTGACCCTTATGGTTGAGTAACATTAAAGCTAGAGGCCACAAATTAAGGAGAGGCCTGGTTGTGAAAGGATTCTCTTCCTTTCTTTGTTTTTTCTTTTATTATTGTGCCTCTCTCCACTTCCGGGAGAGGAATGAGAAGGGGGATGTAGAGGGGACTGTAGAAAGGTTTGTCTCTTGAGGATCAGGGACTGGGGCTGAGCCTAAGAACCATTGATGTGTGCAGCGTTGCTGCGAACGAGATACATCGTGTGTACCTGCGCGTACCTGGAGTCACGTTTTGCCAGGCAGCACAAGGTAGAAGTCCCAAAATCCCACAAGATGTGTTCTCATGGTAGGAATGGATAAATAGCAGAACTCTCTGGAGAAACGTCTCTTATGAAAAGTCCATCCCACTTTCAGGACCAAAAGCAATTTAGCTCTGTTTCGTTTCAGACCCCCATTCCCTTTCCCCCCACGAAAGGCTGACAAAACCCTTTTTCTTTCATGAGTAGGTAAAACAAATGTGGTGCAATTTGTTGTGTGGGATGCACATGCCGCACCTGTTCTGTGGGTTTCTCTCTCCTGGTTCATCCGTCCCGCACCCAAAACACTTGAGCAGAGAGAAAGCCAGTGTGAACGTGATATTTTAATGCCTTTATTCTCTCTCTCTCTTCTGTCTCCACAGCACAGAGCCCCACTGCAGCAGACCCCTTGCAACAAGCCTACGCTGGAGTGCAGCAGTACGCAGGTCGTTAGTATTAACACTTTCTCCCAATAAACCTTTCACGTCCCCAAAGCTTTTAACCTCTGAACATGCCTGAGGGGTGCAGGGAGCCATTCCCAGGGGCAGCACCAGGCTGGGGCAGAGGGGTCTGAGATTGCATCCTCCCAAAACAAAACATACAGGCCTAGCTTCACTTCTACGGCCCAATCCAGCTCCCCTCGAAAGGCCAGGAAAGACTTCTGTTGACTTCAGTGAGAGACGGATCAGGTCCTTACATTAGTGTGGTGGAATCATTGCAGATTTACACTGCTGTTAGCGAGAAGATAATCAGGCGTGTAAGCCCCTCCGCTTCCCACTTTCTGTGGTCACTGTGCAAATTTCTCCCTTGTGTCACGGCCGGAAGAGGATGCTAATGGCAGAGCCCCACACAACCTCTCCCAGCCTTTCCCCCGCTGAGAAATTGGTTTACATTTCCCAGCAGCTTCCCAACAAGGCCAGCCTCTGCTCCCCGTCACACCAGTGTCAATGCAGAGTCACTCCTTTGAAACTGATGGACTGACACCAGCCGGGATGACTGGGCGCAGAGCGTGTTCAACATCCCCTCATGAGGTGACCCAAGCTAACACCATGAGGAAGCCGCAACCCCGAAGTCATTATTTCCTGTGGTAACTAGGGCAGCCGCGGGCTCCCGCTGAGGAATGGCTATTATCTCATGTCAGGGCTGTATCTGGGAACTTAATTTAATTCTCCATGTAAAGCTTCATTTGCTGGTGTTTTAGTTATTATCATTTATTGCTCGTCAAGTTTGATGGATGGGCGGCAGCTCAACCCTTTGAGCTGTTAATTAACCCCTATGCACACACGTATACCCTTTCCCCCTCTCTCTGGGACTCAGGCAGCCCTTACGCTGTGTTTCCAAGAGCCAGGCATGTAATCCTCTGACTGTAGTGCCAAATGGCTCCCCTTGCCCTCTCGGGGGGGAGCTGAGCGTGGCAAAATTGTTCCTTGGCTAGGCACTGCTTCCACACTGTGGAGCTAGAGGGGAGTAGGTGTGAGCTAGTCTTCTGTCTGAGCGTGTAAAAGGATCTGAGTGAGTGTGCGAGAGACCATCTGGGGGTGGGGTGAGTGTGTAGCGGCATGAGAGTCAATGTGCTGGGCTAGTGAATGTGTTTGTGTGAAAAAGCCGGGGGAGGGGGAGTGTCTGCATGTGTGTGAGTCAATGCATGAGTCTCTCTCTTTGTAGAACGGGTGTTTGAGTGGCCCCATCCTGCCACCTTTATGCCCTTAGAATGCCAAGGGGAGTTTGGGGAATGCAGCATCAGCCAGTCCATGAGGCTTAGCCAGACGGGGGCCCCATCACCATGGCAGCGTAATGTGCGAAAGGACAAAATGAGGCCCCAAAAGCCTGAGCAGTGGTTGCGCTGTGTGAGGTCAGTCTGGGCTCCCAGCAGGAGGGACCTCTTTGTGTCCGAACCTTTCCCTGGCTGAGCTGCTCTCGTCTGCTTAGGCAACAAACCCCATCCTGCAATCACCTTCCCTGTGTTAGGAAGCCCACAGCCCCAGATACTCACCCCAGATCCTCCCCATAAGTGTCTGAACCAACCCCTTCCCTTTCAGTGGCTGGAGTCTACTGATCAGATGGTAGGAAGAGCTTGAAGTGATGAGATAACATGGCAGACAATATAGGGCACATTCTTCAAAGTCCCATAGCCAATCTGCCTCCTCACTGCCAGGAATCCAACAAATCCATGTGATAGGTTCAGGCTCCTTTTCCAAGCTACTCCTCATGGGCCAGTCTCAAACAGCTTGTCCTCGACCCATCCATTCTCTCTCGCGTGCAGAGCATGTCATGGCAAAGGAACAGTAGATGAGGGCATGCCTGTTGTCTGGGCAACCGGGATTTACATCCCCCCATCCTGGACTGGAAACTCAAAGTAAAATATAGGGAGAGCAAAGCAGAACTTTGTGGTGGTAGATGTCAGCCACCGGAACCAGCTGTAGTGGAGATGGGTCATATCAGGAGGGCAGGCCAGGTAGAGAGAAGATGGGGCTGACTCCTGCTAAGAATCCCGACCTGTCTCCACCTCCTGATGTCTAGAAGTTGTCCCTCCTCCCCAGCCTAGCGTTCTCCAGCTGGTCCCCTGCCATCCAACCCTAGAAAATCCTCTGCTACATGGCACTATCTACCTGAAATTCACTTCCTGTCGCTTAAAACGGTGTTTTGGTTAATATCATTAACAACTGATTCCTTCAGGCTTTAACAATGAAATGGGATCCATCCTTGATGCTTCTTAATATACATCCCCCTCTGCAGTGCCCCAATGTGGGGCAATTTCTTCTTTCATATCTGCCCCACAGACACACACACACACACATGTGCACACAGCTCCTGATGGAGTCAGCAGGCTCAGTGTAGGTCAGAATTCAGAGGCATCTTCATGTGTATCTTGTCCCACTGTCCAGGGATCTAAGGTGTCAAACATGGGCTGTAGTGCAAGATTGTCCCATCCATGTGATCCCACAGGAGACACCTCGAGTTTAGCCTGTTTGTGCTTTAGTCTCTCCATCTGGAAAATGAGAGGACACACAATACCTACCGGTGCTTGAGTCAGGATGAATTAGCTCATGTTTGTAATGTGCGTTAGGACCATCACGTTAAAGGTGCTGCAGAAGTGCCTCGTTTTCTTGTGAGCTCTTCAGAGCAGGTTGTTTTGAGACTCTCTGTTGTAAATCCAGAACTTCACCAGTCCACTCCTGAATCAGACAAGTGGCCGGATCTCTAACTGGGGGAGCTCCATTGACCTTTACAGGGTTCCACCTGTTTATACAAGCTGAGGATCTGGCCTGAAGTGTTTCAGTTGATTAAGTCCAAGTGACTGTCAGTGCCCAAAGCAAAGGACTCCCAGACCTGCCAAAGCCTGACATTTTAACCTGCCCTGTGATATCACTGCCATTTGGGTACGTGCTTCTCCCCCATATGGCTATTGCAGCCAAAGTGAATGGGCTGAGCATAAATACAGCTTGGTGTGGTTATTGGGATGAAAGGTCTTGACTCCCCATTGCTGAAATCTTTCGATCTTTCTTCTCTCCCCTTCTTTCTCCTATAGCTGCTTATCCTGCTGCTTATGGCCAGATTAGCCAAGCGTTTCCACAGCCGCCTCCCATGATCCCACAGCAACAGAGAGAAGGTAAGTAAGCAGGCTGTTCCCTGTTCCATACCTAGCAAGTCACCCCTATTGCATTGTGTTCCACCAACCCCCCAGTTACATAGAGCCCAGAAAATGCCTCATCACTTTGAACCCTCTCCTCATCCACTCTCCATCTGTTGTGTAACATCATCAGGCGTTACTGGTAACCTATGGAAATGTTCACACTTGTGGGATACGTGCTTAGGTCCTGTCTGGGCTGCAGCCACTAGAGGGCAGCATAATGCATAAGGTTTGATTACGTTGCGTACAGCAGAGGCCGGCAGTGGCGGGTCGAGAAAAGTGTTCCTTGAAAAGTCCCGTTTCATCCAAATAAAAAACACATCATGGGAATGTGCCAATTCTGACAAAATTTGAAACATTTCATTTCAATAGTGTCAAAACATTTGGTGTCAATGATATCGTTCTGCTTCATTCCGTGTCAACGTGCATTCTGCATTAAAATGTTAATTTTAATCTTTCATTTTATATATTACATTTAACATTGTCTATAATATACACCAGTAAATATTTTAACGTAATATGAAAGTCAAGACAAAACGAATCGAAATGACAATATCAAAATGAAACATTTTGATGGTCCCAAATGTAAGTTCTTTGGCATTTTCATTTCAAGAGAACATTTAACATGGATGCATTTTGGGGGAGCGTTGCAATCAGGCAGTTCTGAACTCTGTGCAATTTCCACTGCTGCATGCCCTACAAGTGGAATTTATATGACAAGAGGAGGTTTCCATACTGAAGAAAATATTGGCATATAATATGGAATCCGTTCATCTCCCACTACGTCCTATTGCTTTCCCTTTTGCCTGGATCATGGATATTTCTGCTTAAAGTGCATTGATGGTTATAACAGTGACTGTGTATAAATGTCAGCATCTCTACTCCCTGAGGGGTTGATTCGCCTCTCACTTACGCAGAGGTAAACTAAGAACTTTGAAGTCCCTGGAGTTACGCCAATGTGAGATCAGAATCACACCCTCTGTGTCTTTGAGTCACGTCGGCTCATTTAGGCTTTAGTACAGCAGAGCCAGGGCAGCTACGGGAGAGTGAACTTGATTCTGTCCTGCTTTGTAAAATATCATTAACACTGCCAGGAAAGAGTTAGTCATTGAACTGACTTGCAACCTCACTGAATTGAATAGGAACGACTGGGATGTAAGGTCTTAGATAGTATTCATAGAATCATAGACATAAAGGGCTGGAAGGGACTTCAAGACAGGTCCAGCTCCAGGCACCAGCTGAGCAAGCTCGTGCTTGGGGCGGCAGATTCTACGAGGCGGCTTCCGCCCAATGCTAGGGCGGCACAGCTGCTTTTTTTTCGGTTCACCGCTCTGGCCGCCCTGTAGGAGGCGGTGGTGCGGAGGAGGGGAGCGCCCTGCTGGGAGTCGGCTGCGCGCTCCGGCTGCCCCAGCCGGTGCCAGATCTGCAGCAAGCCTGGCAGCCCGTGTCCTTCCCTCCCCGCTGGCCGGAGCGGCGCGGAGCCTGCCAAGCAGGCAGCGTGGCGGTCGGGGCTGCGGGGTGAGTGCCCCGCTGAAGCCCTGGATCCTCCTCTTCCCTCTCTCCCCCCCGCTCCCTTCCCCTCCCCTCCACTAGCCGGGGCATGTCTGCAGCACAGGGAGTCCCCCTGCACCCTGGCTCTGACTGTGCCGCAGGGTTTTTTTGTTTTGTTTTTTTCCTCCTGCTTTGCCGCTCCGGCCGCGCCTTTTTTCCCCCTGTTTTGCTGCTTCAGCCACGCCGCAGGGGGTTTTTTGGTTTGGCTTTTTTCACTGCTTTGCCGCTCCGGCCACGCCTTTTTTTTTTCTTTTCCCCTGCTTTGCCACTCTGGCCGCACTGCAGGGGGGGATTGGTTTTTTTTCCTGCTTTGCCGCTCCGGCCGCACTGCAGGGGGGGATTGTTTTTTTTTCCTGCTTTGCCGCTCCGGCCACACTGCAGGGTTTTTTTGTTGTTGTTTTTTTGCCTGGGGCAGCAAAAAAGCCAGAGGAATGACAGGAAATCCACAGCCTCCCTTGGAAGCTTATTCCAGAGCTTAACTACGCTTACCATTAGAAAGTTTTCTTAATGTTTAACCTAAATCTCGCTCGCTGCAGATTAAGCCCATTACTTCTTGTCCTACCTTCAGTGGACACGAAGAACAATTAATCACCGTCCTCTTTATAACAGCCCTGAACAGATTTGAAGACTGTTATCAGATTGTCCCCTCCGTCTGCTTTTCTCAAGACTAAACATACCCAGTTTTTTTAACTTTTCCTCATAGATCAGGTTTTCTAAACCTTTTATTATTTTTGTTGCCCTCTTCTGGACTCTCTCCAAATTATCCACATCTTTCCTAGCAGCCCAGAGCTAGACACAGCACTCCAGCTGAGACCTCATCAGTGCTGAGTGGAGCCGGACAATTACCTCCCATGACTTACGTACGACACTCCTGTTAATACACCCAGAATGATATTCGTCTTTCTTGCAACCCATTGTTGGCTCCTGTGCAATTTGTATTCTACTGTCTCCCTCAAGCCCTTTTCAGCAGTGCTACTGCCTAGCCAGTTGTTCCCCATTTTGCATCTGTGCACTTGTTTTTTCCTTCCTAAGTGTAATACTTTGCACTTATGTTTACTGAATTTCATCTTGTTGATTTCAGACTAATCATCCAATTTGTCGAGGTAATTTTGAATTCTAATCCTGTCCTCCAAAGTAATTGCAACCCATCCCATCTTGGTATCATCTGCAAATGTTACAAGCATACTCTTCAAGCCATTATCCAAGTCATTAATGAAAATATTGGCTAGTACAGGACCCAGGAGGGACCCCTGCGGGATTCCATCAGATTTACCCTCGCAGTATGACAGTGAGTCATTGACAGCTACTCTGTGGCCCTAAACTCTCAGTGCAACTACACAGGTCTCCAGGTACACAACAACCCAGTGTCTCTCCGCACTAGTTCTCCACTGAATACAAAGTCCATCTCAAGCTCTTTGTCCTGATATTCAAAGCTCTCCATGAGAGTGGCCTTAACGAATGGAGAGATCTCCAATCTCTCTCTCTCTCTTTCTCCATGGCCCTGATTTCCCATGGCAGCTACCTTCCATAGAAACCATGAAACTCTTGACTAGTAAGAAGGAAACTCATGATTATGGGAGATACAACTTCCCAAGTGGCTGGGCCTAGACTTTGGAACTCATTGCCACAAGAGATGAGAAAGACCATGGGCTTAACAGCATTCAGAAATAAACATATAACTCATTTCTTTGATTTAGCTTGTTCTCAGTACGTTCCTCTCTCTCTCTCTCTCTCTCTCTCACACACACACACACACACACACACACACACTTCGGTTTTACTCCTGCAGATAAGGCAAAGGAGAGAGGGGTTGTTTTGTTATCTCTTTAACAACAAGGGGGCGGTTAACTACTACTTGTGATGGAAGACATATAGATAAATGGGTAGATAGACAGACAGGCGGATAAAAAATGGCTTTTCACCTGAATTCTGATTGCCACATCGTTATTGCTGGTGATGGTATAACAAGCCAAACGATCCCAGCTGAATTTTTTTCAGTTTGCAGGGCTGGCAATTAGAAAAGACTCTTTTGACTTGAGAACTGGGCAAATTGGAGTTGAATCACTGAGATAGAATCAGTGAGGGCAGGGGACTGGACTAGAAGACTTCTCAAGGTCCCTTCCAGTCCTATGATTCTATGTGGACCTCCACAGTGTCACAGTCACAGTCGCAGTTCAGAACATGGCTGCACTTTAAGCAGGGGTTTTGCTTTCTTCCATCTTCTTCTTTTGTGCTTGATCCCACAGTAGAATCAGACAATGCCGATTTCAGGCCTAACTTACAAAGGTTTCCACACCATGGGTCCAACTTTCAAACTTGGGGAAGTTTAATATTCAGGACCACATTCCCTGTTTCTACCAACTATTTCAAAGACTTCATAGGTTTCGCTAGGTACATCCCAGGTCAGATTACAACAGGATAGGATTCCCGTTCAGGTACAATATATCCAAGACTTCAGGAAATGCATCAGTCCATATCTCTCTCCTGAGAGGTCTCACCCACCTCTAGCAGGTACCCAAGAGGTCTGTCTTCATCTCATGCTTTGGCAACATTTATATCCTGAGCAAATAAAGCTCAAAAAAATCCGATTCAGTTTAAACCAAAATAATTTTTTAAAATGTTTTCATCAAATAAAATAATATATATTTCCAGTGGGCTGAAACATGTCACGTTGAACTGAAATGAGTTTTCATTTTTGTTTTTGTTTTTTTAGGTTTTTAAATTGATTTCAAGTTGACATTTTTGGTTGACTCCAAATGAATTTTTTTTGTTGTTCTTCATTTTGATTCAGCCATTTTGGGTGTTTTTTACCCTCTTTTTGGGGCATGCATGGGCTTTTTAAAATTGGTCATATTTGAAACCAAAATGACGTTTCGAAACAAAAAGTTAAAACGAAATGTTTCAAAACGAAAAACTTAAAACGTGGTTTTGACTCTTTCAAAAAACAAATTTCAACCAAAGCTATTTGTCAAATGTGACCCAGTTTCAAGCCTTAAAAAATGCATTTTTCAACAAAACTGAATTGAATTTTTTTTTTTTTTTTTGGTTTGTTGCCCACCTCTACAATAAAGTCTCATTGAACTGAACTGAATTGCATCTCTCTTTCCTGGAGATTGAACAGCAGTCACTACAGAAGGGAGGGGATAACCCTGAAGAAGGGACAGATGTAGGGTAAATCTTTGTATGAATTAGGGTGGCCACTCAGGTTCAAAAGTAATTTAGCTAAGCAGACGACCGGGTGCCTAATTAGTTAATTACCCTGGTGCACTGGCATCCCCCCATATGGAATAAACTCTGCAGCAACCTCGCCACCTCTAGGAAATGCACGAAATGCAAAGGATCAGCTGTTCCTTCCTGACAGTCCTTTTAGCAAATTAGTGGGGAAAATTGTGCTTAGCAAATATTCATTAGGGCTTCATTTTCCATTAATCCAAAAGGAAATGTGGAGAGCCTGTGACTTCAATCATGCTGAGGCCCAGGAATTTTAATGAGCTTTAAATGGGCATCTGTCAGAATCCTGACTTCACCGTACTTATCCTGCCAGCCAGGGGAATGAGTAATGGCCAATAAAAGGTGGGAGCGCCTAGGCGAACTCCCCTCCCTAACAGGAAAGGCAAAGTTGTAATTTGCTGTGTTATGACACTATAATTATGCCCTGATGAAGAAAGTGAGAGCATTAAAATCCTTTTCTTTCCCCACTTGCACTGTGCTCCAGCAATAAATGACAGAAGCCCTGCTTTGCTGGGTCAGATAGGTGTATAGCGGTGGTAAAGGGAGACACACGGATCTTCCCCCTCACCCTTTGTGTCTTTCTCACAATCAGGATTGAGAGCACAGCTGGGTGCTAGGTGAGCATCCCCAAAAGCATGCAAAGGAATTGGCCCTCCCATACACTGGTTAGCAAAACTGAACTACCTTTGGGGTTAAGGTCAAAAGTATAACTGGGTTCAAATAAGAACTAGATAAGTTCATGGAGGATAGGTCCATCAATAGCTTTAGCAGATGGTCAGGGATGCAACCCCGTGCTCTTGTTGTCCTTAAACTTCTGATTGCCAGAAGCTGGGCCTGGACAACAGGAGATGGATCACTCAGTTATTGCCCTGTTATGGTCATTCCCTCTGAAGCACCTGGCATTGGCCACTGTTGGAAGACAGAATACAGGGCTAGATGAACAATTGGTCTGACCCGATATGGCTGTTCTTATGTTCTTAAGAGTAGAACAGGGCAGAAACAAGAAATTCCATTTCATGGAGGAGTTTGGGATTGCGACATTTTAGTTCCGAATCAGGACGAAACCTGAACATTTCAAAATGATTCACGAAAGAAAATACCAAAATACTCAATTCATTTGAGATCCATTGAAACTTTCCATTTTGACAAAACTGAAAAGTCTTGATCGATCCAAAATGAAATTTTCTGTTTCATTTCCATTTTGATTTCTTTAATTCTATCATATAAATAACAATACATTACATAACTTGAAATGAAAAGTCATTTTGAAGAGAAAAATCAAAATGTTTCATTCCAAAAATGTCAAAAACATGAAGTTTCGACACTGTTGGAGCTTTTCCACCCCCACCCCTCCTTTTTTTCTGAAACAAAATTTCAGCAAAATCGAAGTGATTTGTCAAAGCATTTTCATTTTGACCGAACTGCGTTTTTCCAATGGAAAACTGCTCTATCACTATTTTCCCAAGCAGCTCCATGTTAGAGTCTACTGCATGCTGCAAAAGGCTGCCGGAATTCTTGTTCTAGCATCTACTGCAGCCCCAGGAAGAGAATGGCAGGTCCCTGCCTGGAACCAATGTGTAGAATATGAATTTCTGTATTGGGCGGGGGGGTCATTCTTCAGGGTGGGCTTCAGAGTTTCAGCCTTGGCCAGGTTCTGTCTGAGTTTGGGCAGAGAGTCAGGTGGCTGGATATAGAATTCCATGTGTTTGTGTGTCTGTTCCCACTCATCATCACCGATCGCCTCAATAGCTGTTTGAGAACGATGACTAACCTTCCGCCTATGAACACCAGGGAGGGAGGGAGGGGGACCATTCAGAGTGGTCCAAAGAGATGGATGCAGGCGAGGAGGTAAAACTAAGATGAATGAGAATGAATGAAGCAAAGTAAAATTCTGAACGGAATACCAGGAAAAGCTTCTTTCTTTCCATCTCCATACATGCCACTCTGTCTAGCTACCTAGCTATCAGTTCTGTGCTAATGCCATGGCTGTAGTATTTGATCACCTGGCAGGTTGCTTAGATTGGCATAGCAAGGTCCCCGTGGGGTCTCCTGGTCTCCTCCCTTCTCTGGTCATAAAAATCTTGGCTTTGGGTGAGGGTTTTTTTGGAGGGAGGGTAGGCAGCTGTTGTAAATATCACTTTGGTCATTTGGTGGGTCAGAGCCTGGATTAGCCAAAACACCTGTGGAAGTTGATCCCCACTGCCAGATCCCCTCTGCTGAGGAAGTCTAGTGGCAAGATCTTAGCAGTCTGCCAAAGGAAGTGGTAGAAGCATTTAAAACATAGACTGTACAGAAGTACTGCTAGAGAATATGCTGCTGTGGAGCATTCCACCCCAGCAGAGGGTAGGTGAGAGGCGAGAGAGAGGCGTGTCCAGTCCAGGTACTCTTTATTCAGATCTCCTCCCTTCTTCTCTTTCCCATCTCACCTGCAGGACCAGAGGGCTGTAACCTGTTTATCTACCATCTGCCCCAGGAGTTTGGGGATGCTGAGCTGATGCAGATGTTCCTGCCTTTCGGTAATGTCATCTCCTCGAAAGTGTTTGTGGATCGGGCGACAAACCAAAGTAAATGCTTTGGTGGGTAAAGATAACAAAACAATTAGATTCATCCAGGAAAGGGCTTTCTCTGAACACTTTGCCTTTCGAACTGCTTTCTCTTTGCTTACGTTTTTTGATTTCTCGATTTACTCCTGTCGATACTATTTTCTCCCTTTCCCCTCCCCTTAATCGTCTCATGCTCAGAACTGTGTGCACGGCTCAGAGACAAAGGTTTGGAAGGTGGCTAGCAGGTGGATGCTTTGGCTGCTGGCTACAGGGGAGAAAAATCCCATCCACCGGGTGGCATCGGGATAAAAAACAAGCGTTTGGAGAGAAGCTGGTGGGGTCGGGGGATGGGTTTGTGGCAGCGGGGTTGGTTGTGGGAGAAAGTACAGTGCCTTAGGGGGAGGAAAATCAGGCACTGGGGGGAAAGAAAGGCTCTCTGGGCCAGATCCCCGGCTGGTGTAATGCATTAGACTGTGGGGGAGCCATGCTTATTTCTCTTAGCTAAAGATCTGACCTTCTGAGTGTAAGCCACTAAGAGAGGTCTGCTTCAGGGATCTGCCAACAGGCAGACATGTGATATCTGTTTGAATTCTCTGCAGGATCTCCCCTCCCCATCTCAAATTGTTATCATGCTGCTGTAAATGTCACACTCCAGTGCTGTTGTGGGGCAGAGAGGGACCCTGTCCACGTTCATCCATGTACCTCTCCTCACCAGTTCCCCTCCCTCCGAACCACAGTTTCCAGGGGTGGTGGGTGTCTCTCGGGGTGCATGTTCTCTCTGATGTCCCCGCGCTCACCACTGGTATCTGCCATGTGGTTCCCTGCTGTCCCTTGCTCTTTGTCCCTTTGAGAGGTGCAATGGGGCAAACTATTTTTTTTAATTGCCCTGACTCAGAGGATTCTCTGCCTGCCGCTGGTCTGGAGCCAGCTTCTGGGGGATCCTTTCACATGTCAGATTTTATTTTCTTTTGGTTTTGATGCTGCTGTCAATCTCCACACCATGCCTCCCTTGCCCGTTCCCTCCCTTGTCTCCTCCACCTTTCCCCCTCAGACAATCCTGCCAACTTCTCTTGGCCGGTTTCCCACTGGAAATCAGCGCCATGGTGATAGCAGTCAGCTGGCTTGGACTGACTAGCTACCAGGAGTTCGTGGCCCCAACATCCGCTGGTCTATACAGTTCTTCCTGGCCATCCAGAGAGCATCTGAATGTGACTTTGGACAGACCATTGAGCACCTCATAATGGCAGGGAACGTAGTGTTCATCTCAGCCAGCAGTTGTTAGCTTCACGCCCTTCTGCTCTCATGAACTCTTGGGCACGGAGCGTGGAGAGGCCCAGTATGAGGATTCATCTTGGGGGATTTCAAATAAGCATTACACTTGTGACTCAGTCCCAGTTCCTTCTCGTTTCACAGCCCCAGTGGTGTCCTGCCCAAATGGGAGGACCAGCCTACTTCTAGGAGTCAACGATAGATAACGCGCTGATGGTATCCATCGCATGGGACAGTCAAGTTGGAGCCTCTGGCAGTGAGATGGCTGTCTCCATGCTCTTCTATATAGAGAAATAATGGACCTGGTTCTCCTCCTACTGACAGAAGTGTAGAGCAGAGGGAACTCAGTTGATGTTAATGGAAATGTGGCAGTGGAGTAAGTGAGATGAGAATCAGGCCCAGTGAGGTGGGAGAATCATCGAGGGGTCTAGAGTGCAGGGTTCAGATTTCTCTCTGTTCTCTTCTCATCTCTAACCAGTCCTGGCACTGTGATTTAGTCACTAACCTGTAACATGGGGATAGTCACACACACCTAGCTCATGTGACGTTATTCACTGACATTTATGCAGTGCTTGGAGATCGCTGGATGAAAAAGATGATCGCTGCAATGTAATAGGAGGAGAATGCAAATATTTATTTACTGTATGTTATAGAGAGAATGAAACCTAAAACCACAACCCACTTAGCAATCCACTGGCGCAGTAACCACCAAAATACTTGTGGGTAACGAGGTTCTCCCAGCCTATAAGTAAAAAGGTTCCAATCAGGTATTTAGTCCCCAAGTCCAGCAAAAAACAAGGAGAGAAGCTTGGTAACTTCATTTAGGCTCTCAGGACCCGATTCTCAGCTCCAGACAATGCGGGGACCCTTGGCATAAGTTAGAACATCCTCTCTGAATTAAGCTTGGCTGCTTAGGTAGCCAAGAGGGGCCATTCTAGTAGCCAGTGATAGCCAAAACAGAGGGATTTTCACCATTTCCTGCGCCTTGCCCCTGAGCCCCAGAACTAGGGGTATGGCGGTGGCATACAGCAGTTGCATTTGGTCTGTACCACACAAAGTTTGCCCCTACATATCGGGAATTTCCAGCTTGCCAAATCTGCCAGTTTTACAGCAATGCAAAAGTCCAGAGAATCGGGTCCTCAGTCTATTTGCTGCTTTCAGTGGACCTAGAGCTGGACCACGTTTTTCATGCAACATTTTTTTTTCAACGGAACATTGCTTTTCCTACAGGAAATGTCCAATTTTGACTATATTTGATTGAAAAATTCATGGTTTTCTGACAGAACATTTCACTTTTCAGATCACAAAAGCAAAACAAATCAACGTATGCATTTTGTTTTGCTTGTTTTTCCCAACAAAAGCCCCAAAACTTTGGTTGAAAAAAATTCATCTAAGTGTTGTCATGGGAACAAAACCCACTTCCCAAACAGCCCTGCTTAGCACTTACTTACTGGGAGCTGGCCCTTTTGCTGTTTTTACATATGGTGAGTACACAGCAAGTCACCAAGCCTTTTCTCCTTTAATTCCCCCTCTTATGGGCCTTGGGGGAGGAAAGACGCCCTGCCGGGTCTCCTGAAACCACCTGCAGTGATGGAGAAAATCTTCGTAGCCACACGAGACACAGTGAATTAGGCCCGTGGCATCAAACCTTTGGTCTTCACCTTTTGGGACTGAAAGTTTTGAATTCTCCAACTTGTTGCCTAGAGCAGCTGAAGGCAGTTGCAGTATCTGATTTGTCCAGTGACGACAGCACAGGGTGTGCAAGGTACTTTTGTGCATGTCATGAAGAACAGGGCATCAGTTGCCACCCTTTCTGCTGATTTCCTGGCCTAGCACCCAAATGAGAGAGAGAGCAAGAAAACAATGTGCTGCCTGTAGAGTCATGCTCAGAAAAGAGCAGGTTATGGTCTTGAGGCTTTTCACATTCACCATTCAGAAATGGCCTCTAAATTTAACAGCACATCTAGGTGATAAGGGATGTAGGAAACAACAGCCACCATGGCTGGGGTGTTCAGAGTCCACCCCTGCTGCAGGCTTCATGCAGGCCAAGTTTTTTTGGTTTTGGTTTTTGGTTCTTCTTGCTACACCCAGCTCTGGAGGCCAGAGGTCACTGTGCTAAGGAGAGGGATAGGTTTACCTTAAAGTTATACACACGTACAGGGCAATTTCATTACAGCCCAACTGCATGAAAGACTCAACAGCCCCATCCCAGATCCTCCTGTGCTGTACCCATAGGACATGATATCAGGGCAGTTTACTTGGAAAGCTAGTAGTGAAAATTTGCCTTAGATCATCTACCCTGATCCTTTTGATAGTATGTGAACACAATGTGTAGAAAGAGAGCAACAAAATCAACCTGCATAGGTACGCCTGGATGAAAGAAGCAATGTGGAGAAACATCCCTGGAGCAAGTTGTCAGCCCGCTAACATTTGCGAGGTGGGTAGTGATAAAGAGGGGTGTACAGCAGCGAATGTTACCAAGACGGTAAATCAGGCACTAACTGGAAAGGGATTTCTTTGATTTCCTTTGTTGCTGTAGGGTGGGAAAGAATGTTAATCTTTTGTGGGAGCCAGTGGTATACAGGTGAGGAAAACTGCAGCATGAAGAGTGCTGGTCAGAAACAGTTGGTGCATGGTGATAAATACCTAGTACCCCCCACACTGTCTTTGCAAGATGGAGAATTTGCTTCCATGCTCATAGTGTTGCCAAACCTGGTGATTTAATTGTGAGTCTCAGAATATTGGGTGATTTTCTTAAAGTTCCAGCTCCTGGAGGCATGTGATTAGGAATGTCTCCACTTCCTTTTTTTTAAAGTAAGTTTTTGTCCTCATCGTTGCAGAGAAAAGCTTGAAAACATGACCACAGCAGACATAATAAAAAAATAATTCAAAAGTTATTTTTAAAAGTCTCATGATTTTAAGCAAACCTCTTGATTTTTGAATGTTTGCAGTTGACAGTTCTGCTGGTCTCTGATTTGCAGTTTGTTGTTACACAGATATGGGAGTAGTGAGTATTTAGATATGATAATTAGAAATGGTTGAAAAATGACAATTATTTTGCACTGAATTTTTTTTGTTTTTCATACTTCCTGAGAATTTTTTTTTTTTTACTTTTTCATAAAACAAAAAACAAAACATTTTTGGTTTTCAAAAACTGTTTCCAAAGAAAGAAAGAAAGAAAGAAAGAAAGATCCTTTTTAGGTTAAATAAAATTTTGGTTTTCGGTAAACATCTTTGATTTTTTGATGCCAAAAACTGATTTTTTTTAATTAAAATCAAACTGAAAAATTAAAATTTCCATTGAATTTGCATGCTGATATGTTGATTTATCTCCATATGTCAGCAACAGCCACGCCATGCCCCGTTTTTTAGCCTGTGTTTTTACAAGCCGTAGAGTGGCTGTGGAGAGGGTTTAACTTTATAGTTCAGGATGCTATGCCTAGCACTCAACCTTTCTCCCATAGTATCCACTTGCATTGGATTGCAGCAGCTTTGTGCTCTTTACCATGCACCCTGCAAAAACAGGCCTGCTCAAATCTCAGTTGTGTTTTTCCAGCAGGACTCTAGAGTTCTATATGGGATCATTCATCCATCTCTTTTTACCTTGCCCCTCCATACTTCTTATGGTGCAATGAACAAGAAGAGACCTTTCCCTGTGAATGAAGAGGTTCTCATATCTCCACTTATAAAAAAAAATGATTCTGCTGGGACCAGATCAAACAAATAATAATAAATACTCAGTGCTTATATGACATAAGAACATAAGAACATAAGAAAGGCCGTACCGGGTCAGACCAAAGGTCCATCTAGCCCAGTATCTGTCTACCGACAGTGGCCAATGCCAGGTGCCCCAGAGGGAGTGAATCTAACAGGCAATGATCAAGTGATTTCTCTCCTGCCATCCATCTCCATCCTCTGACAAACAGAGGCTAGGGGCACCACTCTTACCCATTCTGGCTAATAGCCATTTATGGACTTAGCCACCATGAATTTATCCAGTCCCCTTTTAAACATTGTTATAGTCCTAGCCTTCACAACCTCCTCAGGTAAGGAGTTCCACAAGTTGACTGTGCGCTGCGTGAAGAAGAACTTCCTTTTATTTGTTTTAAACCTGCTGCCTATTAATTTCATTTGGTGACCCCTAGTTCTTGTATTATGGGAATAAGTAAATAACTTTTCCTTATCCACTTTCTCAACAAAAATGTCATTCCTCAATCTGGTCAAAAAAATTGAAATTGAGACCAATGGGTTTGTTTTTTTAATTTATTTTATTTTGCATGAAAAAATGTCCTGCTTAACCAGTTTATAGAATGGTTAAATTTATCAAAAAAACAAAATTGTGATTACATGTTTTATGAAAAGTTTAAAAAAAAAGCAACATTTTTTTTCATTTCTCAACCAGTTCTAGTTATTGTTGCTGTAAGGTCATTCAGTATTTTTCACAAGGTTTGGCATAGAAGAGGCAAATCTGTCATCATCTCTATGATTATTATATGTATGTTGCAGTATACAGATGCGCAGTGATGCGCAGGACGTAAATGAACTGAACAAAGAGCAGACATCCTGCCCCGAGTAGCTTAGAACTTCACAGAGCACTGCGCAGCAGGAGGGATATAAGGTGGAAGGAGATCCCCGTGATGGCTGAAATGCTGCATGCAACATTTGAGACATCAGGAGCTTCTTTTTTTTTCAAGGGCAATTGGTGAAAATTAGTTGAGAGGCTGATCCGAGTGTTAGATGTGGGCTGGCAGAAGGGACAATGTTGGGAATAGGGAGAGGAGACAAAGTGAGAAGTAGGGATCATTTATCAAACAACTGAAATGCATCTTAGCAGATCAGAGGTGAGCCAAGATTTGTTCAGCCCATTGGATCTTTTTCTAAAAGCTGTGCATTAGTTCAAAGAAGAATTAATTCAGGGAAGTCCTAGGGCTTGTGTTATAGAAGAGGTCAGACTAGGTGATCACAGTGGACCCGTCTGGCCTTATACTCTATGAATAAGAAACACTAGACAGCAGTTTACATCTTTTTCATAGATTCACCGAAGCTAGCAAAGAGTCCTGTGGCACCTTATAGACTAACAGACAGGACTCTTTGCTGCTTTTACAGATCCAGACTAACACGGCTACCCCTCTGATACTTGTCACCGAAGCTAGAGATTGACCCCCTTAGGTTACCTCCCCTGTCACCCAGGGTAACCAGTGCACAATGTACATTCCTCAGTACTTAGGCCTGAATGCACAACGTTCCCGTTTCAGGACCATGGTGGTGCACAAAACTCCCACTGAAATCCTGTAGGTGCCTAAACTCAATTGCCACCTACGTTTTTGCAGTAAAAGTTCCCTAGGCACCTAAGTTTCTGTTTCTGAGCATGCCCACAGCAGCATCCTTGTCGATATCCAGGGGCCTAACTCCCACCTAAGAGCAATTCACAAACCAGGGGGAAATAGACATTGAGCTGCTTACCAAGTCGGGCCCCTCAGGTGAGGTCCCACAAAACAGCTGGGGCGAATTACAGGGGAAGGAGGAGGACTTCCCTTATATAAACTTCCCTCTAGGGTGACCAGATGACCCGATTTTATAGGGACAGTCCCGATTTTGGGGTCTTTTTCTTATATAGGCTCCTATTACCCTTTAGCCCCATCCTGATTTTTCACACTTGCTATCTGGTCACCCCACTTCCCTTATAAAATTTGCAGATGATATCAGGCAGTGGGGATTGCAAGCGCTTTGGAGGACAGGATTAGAACTCAAAATGATCTTGACAACCTGGAGAAATGGTCTGAAATAAATAGGAGGAATTCAATACGGACAAATGCAAAGTACTCCACTTAGGAAGGAACAATCAATTGCACAAATACAAAATGGGAAATGAGTGTCTAGGAAGGAGTATTGCCGAAAAGGATCAGGGTATCATAGTGGATCATAAACGAAATGACTCAAGAGTGTGACACTGTTTCAAAAAATGCAAACATCATTCTGGGCTGGATTAGCAGGAGTGTTGTAAGCAAGACACGAGAAATAATTCTTCCGCTCTACGCCGCGCTGATAAATCCTCATCTGGAATATTGTGTCCACTTCTGGGCACCACACTTTGGAAAAGATGTGGACAAATTGGAGTCCAGAGGAGAGAAACAAAAATGATTAAAGATCTAAATTGAAAAAATTGTTGTTTTTTTTTAGTCTGAAGAAGAGAAGACTGAGGGCACTACAGGACTGTGCCACCAATCCCTCTCTCTCTCCCTCCTCTCGAAAGCGCGGCGCGCTGCTTCTCTCTTCTCGTACAGCGGGTAGGTGACAGCACAGACAGCACTGCAGCATGGAGCGCGCTGCCGATCATCGCTGCACTTATGGCCGTTGTCAACTCCTTATCGTCCATCGCTTCCTCTTCACAGTGCAGAGCTGAGCTGACCGGCCGGGCGGGGCCGCAGCACACGGTGAGGAGTGAGAGACGAGACCTCAGCAGCAGGCGGCCCGGGCAGTGAGATCATGGCAATGGGTGGGGTTCATGGTGTGTGTGGAGGCGATTCTCTGGGCGGAAACAAGCACAGACTGGTGTGACCCCGCATAGTGCTGCAGTCTGGATGACACAGAGTGGCTGCGTAAACTTCAGGACCACAAAATAACGGTTGGGGATGTGCAGATGCCTACAGTGATCAAAACTAAGACATGTTTTAGTAATTAATAATAAATCTTTCGTTGACTTTTCATTTCCTGGATGAGGTCTATTTACAGAACAACAGAAAGTCTTCTGACACCAGGAGGCGGTTGAGTGATTTCCTTGAACACATACATGTTTGCCAAACAGTAAACACAGTCTAGTCAGTTTCAGTGAACAAGACAGCTGCTCTCTCTGAGCTTTTTGAAATATCCCCAGAGACTATTTGCTCATTGCTGTGTGTGTAGACCTGCTGTTTGTTTAGTTTTCATTTTAAAAAATGTTTATAGTATTTCTATTTTTTTATATAATCCCTGTTTCTAAAAAAATAAATTCATGGCTTTAGACCAGGCCTGAGGGGGGCATGATAGCAGTCTTCAAGTATGTAAAAGGCTGTTATAACGAGGAGCGTGATAAATTGTTCTTCTTATCCACTGAGCTCAGGACAAGAAGTAATGGGCTTAAATTGCAGCAAGGGAGATTTAGGTTAGACCTGAGGAAAAACTTCCTAACTGTCAGGGTGGTTAAACACTGGAACAAATTACCTAGGGGAGGTTGTCGAATCTCCATCATTGGAGGTTTTAAAGAACAGGTTAGACAAACACCTGTCAAGGATGATCTAGATTGTATGTAGTCCTGCCTCAGAGCAGGGAACTGGATTAGATGACCTACAGAGTTCACTTCCAATCCTACATTTCTATAACATTTAGCCTAGTGGTTAGTTTATTCACTTTGGATGTGAAAGACCCCTGGTTCAAATGCCCCCTCCACCTAAGCAGGAAAAAGGGATTTGAACAGGGATCGGCTATATTTCAGGTGAGTGCCTAACCCTGAGCTATTGGATATTCTGATTTGGGAGGGCCTTTCTCAATCTCTCCTGATGAAGCTCTTCCATTGTGGATAAATAGAGTCATTGGAGCGGGCTGGGGGGGGAGAAGGATGCTGGGGTCTCTCATATCAATATGCATTTTAATAAATGTAAATGTATACATTGAGGAACAAAGACTGTAGGCCACACTTACAGGTTGGGGACTCTATCCGGGGAAGCAGTGACTCTGAAAAAGCTTTGGGGGTCATGTCATGGAGTTTCAGAGTAGCAGCCATGTTAGTCTGTATCTGCAAAAAGAACAGGAGTACTCGTGAGGTGCCACAAGAACTCCTGTTCGTTATGTCATGGAGTGTAAGGCCAGAAGGGACCAGCAGCTCACCGAGTGTGACCTCTTGCATATCACAGGCCACCAACCCCACCCGGCACCGACGCACTAAACCCAGCAACCAAAGGTGGCTAATCAGTTGTGGTGGACAATCAGCTGAACATGAACTCCCAGGGTGATGCTACGGGCAAAAGGGCTAATGCAAATCCTTGGATGCTTAAAGAGGGAAATCTCAAGTAGAAGTAGATAGGTTATTTGACCTCTATACTTGGCACTTGTGCTGGCATCCTGTGTCCAGCTCTGGTGCCTACAATTCAAGAAGGATGTTAATAAATTGGAGAGGTTCAGAGAAGAGCCACAAGAATGATTAAAGGATTAGAAAACAAACCTTTATAGTGATAGACTCAAGGAGCGCCATCTATTGAGCTTAACAAAGAGAGGGGTAAGGGGTGACTTGATTATAATCGATAATCAGGGCCGGCTCCAGGCACCAGCATCCCAAGCAGGTGCTTGGGGCAGCAATCTGCAAGGGGCGGCAGTCCCTGTGTTTTTGCCGCCCCAAGCAGTGCGCCGAATTGCCGCCGCAGACAGCGAGGGCAGTCCGTGTGCCATTAGGGCAGCACGCGCATTTCCACGGCAGAAGCAATTCAGTGGCAGCTTCTATGTTCAGCTGCCTGCGGCGGCAATTCAGCAGCTTCTGTCTTCCAGCTGAAGACAGAAGCTGCCGCCGAATTGCCGCCGCCGCGCAAACGCGCGTGCTGCCCTAACAGCACACAGACTGCCCCCGCCATCTGCCATGAGAGAATCCTATGTGAAACCTCAGTTTATAAATTATTTATAAGTGTAGAATCATAGGACTGGAAGGGACCTTGAGCGGCCATCTAGTCCAGTCCTCTGCACTCAGGGCAGGACTAAGTATTATCTAGACCATCCCTGATAGGTGTTTGTCTAACCTGCTCTTAAAAATCCCCAATGATGGAGATTCCACAACCTCCCTGGGCAATTTATTCCCGTGCTTAACTACCCTGACAGTTAGGAAGTTTTTCCTAATGTCCAACCTAAACCTTCCTTGCTGCAATTTAAGCCCATTGCTTCTTGTCCTATCCTCAGAGGTTAAGAAAAACTATTTTTCTCCTTCCTCCTTGTAACAACCTTTTATGTACTTGAAAATTGTCAACAGGTCCCCTCTCAGTCTTCTCTTTTCCAGACTAAACAAACCCAGTTTTTTTAATCTTCTCTCATAGGTCATGTTTTCTAGACCTTGAATCCTTTTTGTTGCTCTTCTCTGGACTTTCTCCAATTTGTCCACATCTTTCCTGAAATGTGGCGCCTAGAAATGGACACAATACTCCAGTTGAGGCCTAATCAGTGCGGAGTAGAGCGGAAGAATTACTTCTCGTGTCTTGTTTACAACACTCCTGCTAACACATCCCAGAATGATGTTCGCTTTTTTTGCAACAGTGTTACGCTAGTGACTCATATTTAGTTTATGGTCCACTATGACCCCCAGATCCCTTTCTGCAGTGCTCCTTCCTAGGCAGTCATTTCCCATTTTGTGTGTGTGCAACTGATTGTTCTTTCCTAAGTGGAGCACTTTGCGTTTGTCCTTATTGAATTTCATCCTATTTACTTCAGACCATTGCTCCAGTTTGTCCAGATCATTTTGAATTCTAATCCTGTCCTCCAAAGTACTTGCAACCCCTCCCAGCTTGGTATCGTCCACAAACTTTATAAGTGCACTCTCTAAGCCATTATCTAAATCAGGGGTGGGCAAACTTTTTGGCCTGAGGGCCGCATTGGGTTTCGTAAATTGTATGGAGGGCTGGTTAGGGGAGGGGGTCGTGGCCCGGCCCCCACCTCCTATCTGCCCCTCAGGACTCCTGCCCCATCCAACCCCCCCTGTTCCCTGATGGCCCCTCTGGGACCCCTGCCCCATCCACACACACCCATTCCCTGTCCCCTGAGCACCCCCAGACCCTCGCCACCCCATCCAAACCCTCCTCTAATTCCTGACAGCCCCACCGGGACCTCTGCCCCATCCAACCACCCCTTCTCCCTGTCCCCTAACTTCCCCCAGAACCCCTGCCCCTTACTGCTCCCTGCCATCCCAGCCAACCCCCCCTTCCTGACTGCCCCCCAGGACCCCTGCCCCCATTCAACCCCCTGTTCCCCCCGACCCTTACCCACATCCCCGACCCCTGACCACCACCCCAAACTCCCCTGCCCTCTATCCAACCTCCCCTGATCCCTGCCCCCTTACCGCACTGCCTGAAGCACTGGTGGGACTAGATGACCTCCTGAGGTCCCTTCCAACCCTGGTAGTCTATGATTCTATGACATTTGGGGGCATGATGCTGAGGGGAGCGGTCAATGGAGACAGATTTGCCTGAGGAGAGGGAAGCCACACCTGGGAAACTAGAAGTTGCTGAAGCAGTAGGGCCACCATCAGCAACTATTAGAATGGCCAATGTGAAGAGCTACTGGTTTGTCTGGGTCTGGGGACATCAACAGCTAGAAAAACCGCAATGCTGTTGGACTCGGGATCTGAGATAAGTCTGATCCATGGGAACACCCAGTGCTGAAGGGAAGAAAATTTGTACTCCAGGAGTTAAATTAGTGACTATTAATAATCAGCCACTGCTGATATCAGGAGAAACCCAACTCTCTCTGAATTTGGAGTCTCTGAATCCTAAAAGGATTTTTTGTTGTGCTGACCAATATTTCTAGTGATGTTGTACTGGGAGTGCATTTCATTTGAGAGCATCACAAGAAGTCCTGGGATGTCATGATGGGGCGTGTGCCCCACACTGGCCCATACGGGGTTATTAGAGCCCTCGGGAGGCTGCACAGGAGGCAGCCAATTAGAGAGGGGCTGCGAGGAGCAGCCAATCAGAGCGGGAATGGTCCATATAAGAAGGGCTACAGAGCAGAGCAGCTTCAGTCACTCCCCTCCCACCTGCCGCCTGCACTTGCCACTGAGGAAGTGGCTGGACTAAGGGACTGTGACATTCCCCCAGAAGCGGGGAGCACAGAGTACAGCACAGATGGAGGGTTGTGTCACTGCAGTCCTGGGAACCACATGGCTCCTAGAGCAGAAGTGACGGCAGCAAGGCACCACCAAAAGAGGATGCACTGGCAAGATGAGCTAATTCCCATGACAGGCAGCAGGTGGCACCAGAGTGATGCGTTCCACCCTGTCACAGGTGTCAGTAGAACACACTTGTCCCTGGACAATATTCAGATACCCCTGCAGGAGGTGAGTAGGAGGAAGTGTGGACTCTGGGGAGCAACTTTTGCGGCCTTAGAGGTGTCTCCGCCATGCCTTCAGGATGACAGAGATGAACTGCTCCTGGTGGTCTCTCAGAGTAAATTTGTGGTGAAGCCGGGTCATCATGCAATAATAACCCTAAGGATAAAGGACTGCTGTGGTGAACCTATAGAAGTGTTTGGGGCTACAAATATGCAGTCAGGATGGCTGTGTAGCAGAACTCTGTTTCAAGCTGGACCAAAGAAGGAGTTCTGGAGTAAGACCAATTAATGTGACTGACCAGGAAGTTCAATTAGTGAAAGATCAGACCATGGGGAGAGTGTAACTGGTGTCTCAAAGCCTTTCAGAGGGGCAGAGATCAAGAGCTGTGAAGCAGCCCAATCAGTAAAAGAGCTGGGAATTGACTTGACAGAAGCAGCCACAGAAGTCAATTAAAGTAAGCAATTAGAACAGCCGCTCTTCCAGGAATAATGACGAGCTTGGCAGATCTGATGGGGTGCAACATCAGATTGTGTTTAGGCCAGAGAGTGTTCCTGTGAGGTAGCCCCCACATTGGATTCCCCGGTGTACCAGGCCACAGTGAAAGAGAAGCTAAATTTGCATGCTGGAGGATAGCCTGACAGTTGTAACTGTGAAAAAGCCAAATGGAGACTTGAGGATATGCACTGACCACAGGAGACTTAATACACAGATGGTTCCAGATAGCTACCCACATCTGCACATAGCAGACCCACTGGATAAAATGTTAGGAGAAAAATATTTTAGTAGTTTTGATGTGATATCTGGATACCATCAGATTAAACTGACACTTGAGGATGAAGAAAAAACTGCCTTTGTGACACCCGAACTGTTTCAATTCTGCACAATGTCTTTGGATGCATGGAGGTGCCAGGCATGTTTCAGAGGGTAGTAAATCACCGAAACCAAATTTTGGTAATTGAAGACATCCCCACATCTTTAGATGACTTAATTTGTGTCCATAAAACACAGGAGGAACCTCTAGTAGGAGTGGAAAGGGTTCTAAAGCTTTTTAAGAAGTCAGGATTTAAATGTGCAGGAAACCAATGTCAGTTTGCAAGGAGTCGCATCACTTTCCTTGGACATATAGTCAGTGAGAACGGGTTGGAACTGAATGTTATAAAGGACTGGAAGTTTCCTACAGACTTGAAGGACATACAGTGGTTTGTAGTCCACTGCAGAGTCTTCAAGAAATTTGTAAAAAAAAAAAAAAAAAAAAAAGTTTTATCTGGACAGAGAAATACTAGAAAGCATTTGAGTCACTGAAGGAAGGACTTCTTCAGTATGCTGTGCTTAAATTCCCAGATGTGCCCTAGCCATTCATGATAACCTGTGATGCCTCAAAAGCTGCTATCAAATTTGCACTGGAACAAATTGATGAGCTTGGTAGGTGCAGACTGGAAGCTTGTGGAGGTCACCGGTTATATAAGAGGGAAATCAAGTATTCAGCTGCAGAACTGGAGTGCCTGGCTATCGCAGAGGCCTTGAGGCCTATCATCCCTAGTTACTAGGTACAGAATTCACAGTGTACACAGATCACAGTGCCGTGTAATGGCTCCTTATGAAGCACCACCCAGAAGGACACCTGGGGAAGTGGATTTGCAAACTGTCTGAATAAACGTTCACCAGTCACCATAAGCCTGGCAAGCAAAGTGTGGTTGTGGATGCTCTCAGCTGGGTGAGGGCAGTGAGAATAGACTCAGCCTGCTCTTGTGAGAACAACTGGCAAGAACAGTCCAAGGAACCTGAGTTGTGTTCAGGGTGGCAACAGATCTACTGAAGGAGATCCACACTGGGGAGATGCAACACAGTTCAGGAACAATTATCCATTGATCTGACTGCCAACTTGCTAGTGTATGAAAGTAACAGGATTGTCTTGCCAGCAAGATTATATCGAATGGCACTGGAGTGTCTTCATGATAACAAAGTGGCAGACTACCAGGGAAGACACCGAGCTGGGTATCTGACAGGTGTTTTTGATTGGGCATGACTGCAGAAGTTAAGGACTGGATTCTTTACTGTCTTACCCGTCAAGAAAGGAAACTGCCAGCAAGAAGAGGAACTCTTTTAGGGGAAATGCCCAACCCAGTAAACCCTGGGAATTCATACAGATTCACTTGGAATGTCCACTTCCAGAAACATCAGCTAGAAATCAGTATTTCATGGTAGTGTATAACGACATCTCAAAATATGTGGCGGCACAACCATTGAAGGATAAAAAGACTGGCTACACTGATTAAACATCTTGTGTGTGTGTATTATGATACAGCCCTTAATTCCATGATGACATGCTATTTGTTGCACAGAACTCCTGCCTCCTTCAGTGCACAGACAAGGAGGTTACAGTAACAAAATTGAGAGATGGTCATGTTCTAGATGAATGTTTTAGCAGTGGAGACTGTGAAAAACAGATAGATTTTGGCAATATTAATGAGGAAGACATGACAATGGATACAGATGGATCAGCAAAGAAAGCATTAGTATTTTGGGGTGTAAAATAAGACACGGACAAATGAGGAACATATGAACTGCCATAGCAGGTCCAACCAGGGATCCATCTAGTCCAGTAGCCTGCCTCTGATAATGGCCCACACTGGACACTCCAGCCCATAGAGGAACTACCTTCCTAATGCCTTTCTTTTATTATCTATTTGTATTTCTGTAGTGCCTAGGAGTCCCATTCATGGCCCAGGACCTCACCGTGCTAGGTGCTGTACAAACACAGGACAAAAAGACAGTCCCTGCCCCAAAGAAGTTAGGTGTAGACTTGTGCTCTGAAATATGAGGGTTTATCTCTGTCGATTTTTATTCGATTCTATATATCGATGGAGTCTGTTATTATCCATAGGAATGGCTAATGCTGTTTTGAATCCTAAACTCAATATCCTGTGGCAATGAGTTTTGTGGGTTTGATAATGCATTGTGAAAGTTTCCTAGATTGTAAAGGGACCATTATGACCATCTAGTCTGACCCTCTGTAAAACACAGGCCTGAAAATCTCACCAAGTGATTCCTGTGAGTAGCCCCTCTTCTGGTCGAACTGAAGCATATAATTTACAGAGACATCCAGTCTTCATTTGGTGGAATCCATCACATCCCTTGGTAATCTGTTTCAGTGGTTAGTCATCCTCACTGCTAAACATCTGCATCTTATTTCCAATTTGAAATTTGGTGGCTTCCATTTCCACACATTGGATCTTATTATGCCCTTGTCTGTTAGATTCAAAAGCCCCTAAGTGATGTAGGAACCTTAGTCCTCTTGTCAAAAGTGAACTCAAGTCTCATTGAAAGTCAATGAACTGTAGGCTCCAGGGCCCTAAGTTGCTTTTGAAAATGGGCTCACGTCACATAGGTGCATTTGAAAATTTTACCGCATATCTACACCATCTCTAGATAGGTAAAGCTCCTTTAGTTTATCATTTTAAGGCATGTTTTCCATGCCATGAATCATCCTTGTAGCTTTTCTTTGAACCCCTTCCCTGAAACTGTGGGAGCTGATAAGGAGAGGAGAGGATGGGATTGCAGATGGAAATCCAATTTCTGGAGCAGGAGAGGAGGATGAAGAGCCATCAATGGAAATATGGAAGGACCAAGACAGCGAGGTGGGAGGCACACCAGGAGCACACCGAATCATGGATGCCAAAAGAGGAGAGTATCAGAGGGGTAGCTGTGTTAGTCTGGTTCTGTAGAAGCAGCAAAGAGTCCTGTGGCACCTTATAGACTAACAGACGTTTTGCAGCATGAGCTTTCGTGGGTGAATACCCACTTCTTCGGATGCAAGCCAAAAGAGGAGAGAAAGCGAAGGAGATGAGACTGATTGGCTATATTGAAGGTACTAGAGAAAACAAGGAGAGTAAGAACAGTGATGTGCTGCTTTGCTGTATCTAGGAAAATCACATCTGTCATTGGTGACTGGTGAGGACAGTTATGGAGGAGTGGAGGTGGTGCACGCCAGATTGCAGGGGATCAAGGAAAGAGCGGGAGAAGGGAGTGGACAGCATTCTGGAATACCTGGGAGAAAAGGGAAGGCAGCAAGATGATAAGCAGACAAGAGGGGGTGGCTCAAGAGATACTGGAGCAGGGTTGTGAGCAGACAGAAAGTAGCCAGAGGAAAGAGATCAGTTAAAGATAAAGGAGAGAAAGGGAGTTAAAGGTGAGAACAAGAGGCTCTGGATCCCAGGGGACAGTTTGAAGGGTGCTAAGTGCTAGTATATTATTTAAGAGCAGGTTAGTCAATCACCTGTCAGGGATGGTCTAGGTAATACTTAGGCCTGCCCTGAGTGCAGGGGACTGGGCTAGATGACCTCTCGAGAGCCCTTCCAGTTCTATGATTCTATGATTCAGTGGTTCTATTTACAAAATGTTATTGCAGCGTTGTGGGCTGGAACCAGGGCTGGAACAGCAGGGGGAGATGCAGGGCATGGCTGAGATGTATTGGCAAAGTTTCAGCGGGGGAATTGGAGAGGCCAGAACCAAAATAGCAGTGAGTGCAGCATATCAAGATGGGGGGTGCACAAGCAGAACTATGTGGGGGCCCAGAACGGGGGCATTGTAAGTCAGGACTGACGCACATTGGCAGAGCTCCATGAGACCTAGGACTGGAACAACAGGGGCAGAGCTGCGTGGAAAAATTTTGCTCAGCACCTGTTTGCACTGTGCTGCCACCCAGGCCTCCATTTAAGCAGAATCCAGCTCTGCCTGCACATACTGACAAAGGAAATTGAGAGCTGGCACAGGCAGTGCGGTCTAGGGGAATGGCGATTTCTCATCCCCCCTCCCACACTGGCTTGGGTGAGTCACTTCATCTCTCCTCAGATCCCGCACATGTGAAACAACCCCCACACACACACGCTCTTATTAAGCTTATCATACTTTACCTTGCTTTCAGATTTCATTGGTAAAGTCCCAACCCACCCCTTTCACCCCTTCTCTCTTTAGCCCAAACCTCCCAGTGTCAGCAGACTGGGCTTTGGCTGCACAGGTGATCCAAGTTCAGGTCCTGACCAGACTCCCAGACCAACAGGGAATCAGAGTGCCTATGGGCAGGGACCTAATGAAGGTGGAGACCCAGGGACCCCAACCAACCCCTGCTTTGCCACAGACTGATGCCACTACAAATTCATGGTCCTGATCTCTCTGGCGGGAGAAGTGGGGAGAGAGGTCCCAGACCCAGCTCCTTGCATCCCAAAACCCTGGGCCACCATCTCCTCATGCTGTCTCCTCCACCTCTTCCGCTTCTGGAAGGAGAGGTGGCAGCTGGCAAGGACACATTTGAAAAGGTGAAGGGGCGGGGGGGGGCAAGGCAGCTCCATACGCACACAGATGCCTCTCAGAATATAACACATGCATAAAGCAGGATCCCACCAACAGGGAAATTGGGAATGAAGCACATGCTGTGACCTCAGCTACTTGGCAGGTCACCTCCTTAGGAAAATTCTCATTGTGCCCCTGCCTGTGGGCTTACATTTTTAAGCACCCACTCCTCCAGAGCATGTTGGAGTTTGAACCTCCAACCTGAGATGCTTCAGGCCTGATTTTCAGGGATGCTGAGCACCCACTGCTCCAGCTGACATTAGCATGAGTTGCAAGCGCCAAGCGCCTCTGCAGATCAGCTTCTCAGCATCTCAAGTCAGATCCCCAAAATCAAGACACCTAGAATGACAGGACACATCCGAAAATGTAGGCCGGGGAGTCAGCAGACAGCCCCTCTGAGCAAGGTGCACCCCATGTGACGCCCTGGCCAGATGGAAGAATGTCACGGATGCTCAGAGGAAGGGTGCCCAGGAGACCTATTTTATGGAAGGCAGTAAACAAGGTGAGGCAGGAACAGAATGCTCTGAGAGGAGCTCGGGGACCTGCCCAAGGGAAAGGAAGGGAAAGGAAGGATTCTGATGTCATGTGGGCTGCAGCAGGTGACACAAGCCTGTGGAAATGCAGCACCAGCAGCTTTGAAGGGGATCTTGCAGGTCAGAGCTGAGGAGAATTTTTTTGTCACCCACTCAAAATTTGAATTCAGGTTCCATCACAGAGCACTGGGTTGTGGTGTGCTTAGAACGCCCTCCAGCTGATAGGGAGTGGACTGTGTGAATGAGAGAGTCGCACGGAAAACGTATTGTACCCCACTGACATCCCCAGCCATTGCAGTTGGTCAGGGGAGGTTTTGGAAGGAGGGGGCGGTTAGGGAGAGGAGCAGTAGAAGTGTTAGGGCTGTGAGCCACTTTTCATTTACAAACTATAATTAATGTGATGTTTAGATTAATTTCTGATGCACTCTCAAAGGTGCACTGAAAGCATTTTTCCTTTATTATAATGTTGATTGCTTATTGGGGAGATAAATCTAACTGTCAGTTATGCACTGACTTACCAAAACTTTCAGACCAAGCAAGCATGTATGCACAAGGAACAGCTGTTTGCAGCTCCCCAGTTAAAGGGACAGCTCTATCTTTCCACAATAACTCCTATTAAGGAAAATCTATGCACTATAAGCCGTGACTTTTTCTTTCTTGTGTAGTTTAAGAATCTATTAAAAGAGAATATACAACAATCTGTTTCTCTTTGTCTGTTTCTATCTCTGTCAAGACAGACAAATGACAGACACGTTAATCTATATGGAAAATCCATATACAAAATAACTGTAGATGCCATTTATATATTTGTGCACACAGAGATACATACACATGTATATACACACATACCTTAAAAATGTTTTCACTTAATATATTATTACACTAAGGCAGTGGTTCTCAAGCAGGGGTACGTAGAGGTCTTCCAGGGGGTACATCAACTCATCTAGATAGTTGACTAGTTTTACAAGGGGCGACATAAAAAGCAGTAGCAAAGTCAGAACAAACTAAAATTTCATACAGACAATGACTTGTTTATACTGCTCTCTATACTATACACTGAAATGTAAGTACAATATTTATATTCCATGCATCCGACAAAGTGGGTATTCACCCACGAAAGCTCATGCGCCAATACATCTGTTAGTCTATAAGGTGCCACAGGACTCTTTGCTGATTTAACAGATCCAGACTAACACGGCTACCCCTCTGATACTATATTCCAATTGTTTTATTTTATAATTATATGGTAGAAATGAGAAAGTCAGCAATTTCCCAGTAATAATGTGCTGTGACACTTTTGTATTTTTATATCTGATTTTTGTAAGCAAGTAGTTTTTAAGTGAGATGAAACTTGGGGGTATGCAGGACAAATCAGACTCCTGAAAGGGGTACAGTAGTCTGGATAGATTGAGAGCCACTGCACTAGGGGACTCATTGCCACATGGTAACTTTGGAGCCACAAGAATTCAGGGAGAGTGAAAAGGTCATTTATGTGGATAACAAAAATTCCAGTGTTAGAACAACTAATGTAAAAAAGAGGTTTTCCCACAGAACCCCCATTTCATCCCATGCACAGGAGGGTTGGTGCTCAGTTAATGAGCAGTTATTCAATACTTGGTTTTATCCTTATTGTTCACTGTGGGGCCCTCGGCCTCATTAACTGCCCACTATTCAAACCCTGCTCTGAAGACAAAACTCTTAATGTCCTCATGGGCTTTTCTGTGGCCCCCATCCGTACAGGATCTGATTGCTTCATGGACATTAATGAATGTATCTCCACAGCACCTCTGTGAAGCGAGGGGATTTCCTCCTCTTTTTACACACGAGGAACTGAGGCACAGGGACATTAAAGTAAAAAAATATCCACCAATTTTGAATGCCCAATTCCGGGTGCCTAAGGCCTCATTTTTCAGAGTCTTTAGCATTCTATAGCACTTCATGTGCTCAAAGCACAGTTTCCATTGACTTCAGTTGCAGTTGTGAATGCTCAGCACATCTGCAAAGGTTGGGCACTCAGAAAATGAGGAACTAAATGATTAGCGACAACCTGTGAAAAGTTTGGTTTAAGTGGCTTACCCAGAATCACACAGGAACTCTGCCAGAGGCAAGGATAGATTCCAGTTCTCCAGGGTGACAGAGCCTTGAGACCTTTTCTCTTCCTGCAGTCCCGTGTCTCATTCACTACACATCTTCCAACTTCCTACCGACCGGAGTCTTCTCCACTACACAATCCTAATTCACTCACAGAGCTGCTCCTTTGTGGGCCCTGAATGAATCAAAACTAATATGTGATAATGTAATTAAACACCGTATCATACTGCATACAAAGGAGGGAACCAAACCTTAACTCTGGCATTTCCTGAATTTGGAGTGCATGACTTTGCAACCTTACTGTTCTTTGCATGTGGTGGGGGGGGGGGGGTGAGTTCTTAGGTTTTTTAAAAAGTAAACTGAAAAAAAAACAGAAACTCCATCATGGGGCATCCTATTGACACCTGCGGCAGGGCAGACTAGGTCTGAAGGCCCCCTGGGCCTGCATCACCCTGCCCCAGAATAGAACCGTGAAAAGTCCTCCTAGCACTAGAGTATTTTGCTGCAGCCTTGTTCTCAGAATGTGAGTGTTTTAGTGGAAGGCTGTTACCTCGCAATTGTGACTAGTGGCTATAGCCATAAGTTAAAGTCATTATTGCCTACTGGCCAGCAGGGCCGGTGCAAGGATGTTTCACGTCCTAGGCGAAACATCCACCTTGCGACCTGCCCCACCTCCTGCGCCCCCATCCTGAGGCACCCCCTTCCCCGCGGCAGCTCCCCCCCCCCTCCGCCAATCAAGCCTGGGAGGCGGGAGAAGTGAAGCAGCCATGGCGTGCTTGGGGAGGAGGTGGGGCAGGGGTGAGCTGGGGCAGGGAGTTCCCCTGCATGCCGCTCACCCCCTTACTTGCTGCAGGCAGCCCTCCCCTGCCCCAGTTCCATCCGCCTAAATGCCAGCGGCAACCGGGGTGGCCGCAGATCCGGCCGCCACGGTCGCTGCCAAAGAAAATGCCGCCCCTCAAATCCTAGCACCCTAGACGACTGCCTAGGTTGCCTAAATGGTTGCACCAGCCCTGCTGGCCAGTATTTCTCCGTATACAGTTAGGGCTAGATCCTCAACTGGTGTAAATTGGCCTAGCACGACTGAAGACAATAGAACTATACTGTCTTGCATCAACTGAGGATCTGGCCTGTAGAACCTTAGCCCAGGTGTGTTTATCATTACAAAAGGAGAGAGGAAAGAGGACCCTGTTTCTCTCACCTGCTCGCCAGTCAATAGCTGCCGCAACTGACTAGCTCTGGGACAATAGGACTAATCTAAGTTTTGGTCAAGTGATCCTGATTTGACTAATCAGATCATGTGCGGGTGCATTTACATGGGTGATAATTATTAGTCATGTTGTGGATGAAGTTCCCTAGAACCCCATATACCATTCTGCCACCCAGTTCCAGAGGGCGTTAGGGGACTTTCGGTGCCTCTTATGGAATCCCCCTACGAGGTCATCTCCATCCCGTCCCCTTGGATCAGAATCTCTATGCTATACTATCAATAGACACAGTACGTTCCTTGGCTACTAAGTATCAACATTTTGAGCAAAGGGAGCATCCTATAATTCCCTTTGCCCAGTGGTATTTCCGCTGTCCTTGGCTCTGGGTCTAAGAAAATATTTATGTTTAAAAGGCACAACAAACGAACATATTCCCAGTCTGTCACCGATGACCTGACCCAAAGCCCACTGCAACGGATAGATGCCCATTGACTGCAATGGGCTTTTAGGCAGGTCCTGGGCTCACGGTCACCACTGGTATTCAGGCTTTATCACACAGGAGACATTTGTGGACAGCACATGATTGTCTGATCCATGTATGTGTATCCGCAGCTATGTCATGACATAAGAGAAGTTAAGCTTCAGTTGACGTTCACTATGGAAGAAGTAAACAGGTCATTTTTCTGTCCATTGCAGCTCTTTGAGAGCACAGGGGTATCAATCAGCACTAAAAGGATGGAATCTAACTACAGCAGGTTGGATCAGGGATCGGTGTGGATTATTTGGGGACTTTTCCATTTGGGGTTCTGTTTGTTCCCCTCTTCCCATCTTTCCCATTGGTACTAAATGAAGTTCAGTGCCAATAGAGAACCTCTTGATCCCAAAACCAATCATTTTTAATTTTTTAATGGTTCATTACATGTTACAGGGATTTTTATTCTCATCAATTACACCGTTAGCATTAATTGCTGTGTTTCACACAGTGACCTACATGTAGAATTATTTATTGGGCTGGAAAGTTTCACCAAAAGCTATTAATCAATATTTCTAGCTTCTGAGAAGAAACTTTTCGACTACCCCTCACAAGCAACTTCGAGTCTTTTAATCCATTTATTAAGAGATGCCCCAACCTGGCAGTAATGAAGCACAAGGCACTAGGATAACAATGGGGAGCTTTCAGATAGCCAGTGATCAGCATCTAGTGTAGCAGTATGATGGGAATTTGTTTATTTTTCACTGGCTTTTTAATGCCCACAAACTATTTAAGAGTCTGTCTGGAGCATTAAGGGAGCCAGTGAAAACTAGACACCATTTTTAAACCTAGGCCTTACTGCATCCTTAGTTCATGTTTTCTTGCTTTTGTTTATTAATTCATTTTATTTATTAATCAGGAAGCAATGCCCCATGACGGGGAAAGGAGTCGAGGAAAGCTGGCTGTATTTTAAAGAAACCTTATTGACGTTGCAGGAACAAACCATCCCGATGTGTAGGAAGAAAAGTAAATACGGCAGGCGACCAGCTTGGCTCAACAGTGAAATCCTTGCTCGTCTCAAACACAAAAAAACAGCTTACAAGAAGTGGAAGATTGGACAAATAACCAGGGAGGGGTATAAAAGTATTGCTCAGGCATGCAGGAGTGAAATTAGGAAGGCCAAATCACACTTGGAGTTGCAGCTAGCTGGAGATGTTAGGAGTAACAAGAAGGGTTTCTTCAGGTATGTTAGCAACAAGAAGAAAGTCAAGGAAAGTGTGGGTCCCTTGCTGAATGAGGGAGGGAACCTAGTGACAGAGGATGTGGAGAAAGCTAGTGTACTCAATGCTTTTTTTGCCTCTGTCTTCACAGACAAGGTCAGCTCCCAGACAGCTGCACTCTGCAGCACGGTATGGGGAGGAGGTGACCAGCTCTCTGTGGGGAAAGAAGTAGTTCGGGACTATTTAGAAAAGCTGGACGAGCACAAGTCCATGGGGCCGGATGCGCTGCATCCAAGGGTGCTAAAGGAGTTGGCCGATGAGATTGCAGAGCCATTGCCCATTATCTTTGAAAAATCATGGCGATCGGGGGAGGTCCCGGATGACTGGAAAAAGGATAATGTAGTGCCCATCTTTAAAAAAGGGAAGAAGGAAGATCCAGGGAACTACAGGCCAGTCAGTCTCACCTCAGTCCCTGGAAAAATCATGGAACAGGTCCTCAAGGAATCAATTCTGAACCACTTAAAGGAGGGGAAAGTGATCAGGAACAGTCAGCATGGATTCACCAAGGGCAAGTCATGCCTGACTAACCTAATTGCCTTCTATGATGAGATAACCGGCTCTGTGGATGAGGGGAAAGCAGTGGATGTGCTATTTCTGGACTTTAGCAAAGCTTTTGATACAGTTTCCCACAGTATTCTTGCCAGCAAGTTAAATAAGTATGGGCTGGATGAATGGACGGTAAGGTGGATAGAAAACTGGCTAGATGGTCGGGCTCAACGGGTAGTGATCAATGGTTCCATGTCTAGTTGGCATCCGGTATCAAGTGGAGTGCCCCAAGGGTCGGTGCTGAGGCCGGTTTTGTTCAACATCTTCATTAACGATCTGGAGGATGGTGTGGACTGCACCCTTAGCAAGTTTGCTGATGACACAAAACTGGGAGGAGTGGTTGATACGCTGGAGGGTAAGGATAGGATACAGAGGGACCTAGACAAATTAGAGGATTGGGCCAAAAGAAATATGATGAGGTTCAACAAGGACAAGTGCAGAGTCCTGCACTTAGGACGGAAGAATCCCATGCACTGCTACAGACTAGGGACCGAATGGCTGGGCAGCAGTTCTGCAGAAAAGGACCTAGGGGTTATGGTGGACGAAAAGCTGAATATGAGTCAACAGTGTGCCCTTGTTGCCAAAAAGGCTAATGGCATTTTGGGTTGTATAAGTAGGGGCATTTCCAGCAGATCGAGGGATGTGATCATTCCCCTCTACTCAGCACTGGTGAGGCCTCATTTGGAGTACTGTGTCCAGTTTTGGGCCCCACACTACAAGAAGGATGTGGATAAATTGGAGAGAGTCCAGCGGAGGGCAACAAAAATTATTAGGGGGCTAGAGCACATGACTTATGAGGAGAGGCTGAGGGAACTGGGATTGTTTAGTCTGCAGAAGAGAAGAATGAGGGGGGATTTGATAGCTGCTTTCAACTACCTGAAAGGGGGTTCCAAAGAGGATGGATCTAGACTGTTCTCAGTGGTAGAAGATGACAGAACAAGGAGTAATGGTCTCAAGTTGCAGAGGGGGAGGTTTAGGTTGGATATTAGGAAAAACTTTTTCACTAGTAGGGTGGTGAAGAACTGGAATGGGTTACCTAGGGAGGTGGTGGAATCTCCTTCCTTAGAGGTTTTTAAGGTCAGGCTTGACAAAGCCCTGGCTGGGATGATTTAGTTGGGTTTGGTCCTGCTTTGAGCAGGGGGTTGGACTAGATGACCTCCTGAGGTCCCTTCCAACCCTGAGATTCTATGATTCTATGACCCCTTGGTATCTTCTTGCACTTTTGGGTGCACCATTATTATGATTTGGTGCATTGGGTCCAGTACTGGCCATTGACAGAGACAATATAGATGGCCTATTGATCTGTTTGGACATGGAAATGATGATGATCTTATTTAGACTCTTCTCCAATTATCCAGAAATCCAGTAGCACTGGTGAGAAACTAACAGTGGCATAGATGAAGCTAGGAGTTTGATCAGGAGGCTGAAGACAGGTGGTGGGAGTTACAGAAGCTTATTGGCATCTTGATAATATTACGCTACTCCTACAAAGCAAACTCAGCCATGGATTTGGCAAAGCCCTTATGCACAGCCTTAATTTTAAGCATGTGCTTACATGCCATTTGCATTAAAGTTAGCCTTGTGCCAAAATGCTGTGCTGAATAAGGGTGGATTCATGCACATTTTGAGCAATTTATTGAATCACAGCCTCAAGCACTAGCCACAGCTCGTGAAAAGACCCATAGAAGAGCCATGCTTTCAGATGGCAAGTCAAACTCCCTCTGTTGATCTTAGTATAGACTGATATGAGTATAAACTTGGACCTCCACAGGAACCACCAAGCTCCTCTCTTGTGAGCATAAATGATTCCTGATTGGTGAGTTTTCTCAAAGAAGGGCACTAGACATCAGCTATCTTGGGCATGCTGAACCATGTGATGCTCCATGTTCAATGCAAACATGCATATTAGTCAGGGGTAGGGGGAACGTTGGTAATCTGAACACCACAGCTAGGATGAGACCTCTTTGTTATAATCATCCATATCAGATTTCTAGTTCTTCCGTTTCTTGTTATATTCAAGATGATCCTGACCAAGAACCCTCTATCCAAACTTCACAGCTGAGGGCTTGCTCTGTAATCTGAACATGCCCAAATTTAGTGAATGTTCAGGTTCTGATCCAATGTTGAATCCAAATCTTAAGACTTGTACATGAGTCTGAATGGCTTCTCCTACTTGCCAAGCTGTCAGTTCCAACATAGCAGAGTTTGTCCTGAAAGAGAAGACTAAGATGCTGTAGGAGGAAAAATTCCTCCTCACTTGTGCCATCAAAATTCAGGTCATCTGCCTCAAGCAGGGTTCTCTAACTTCTTCCTAAGAGGACCACTTCTTAGAGAGAGTGTCTGGTGAACATCTACTCTGTACGGACCACTTCCCCTCTATTTTGTGATCACACTGTGTCCATGTGGCAACCAGAGCAATTGCTGACATGGGAAAGTGACATTAGGAAGATGTTCATCCAATTTTAGCTGCCCCCTTGTGCACTAAGCATTTTGACCTTTTGAAGAAAGTTAATCATACTGTCTATTTTTACTCTTCATTCAGTCTCCCCTTTCTATCTGTCTCAGCTTCTACAAGATGAAAAGCCGTTATCATGTGACAAGCCAGCTCTCTCAGTGGTCCCCAGCCCACACATTAGGACTTTCTGTTCTGAGGCAGTGACATCAGTTGTCAGTGACACCCTGAATACTACACCAACTTATGCCACATCGATAGGCAAGAGCTATTATGCTAGATACCTCCGTGACCATGTGCTGTATCTGATTGAATGATAGACAGGCAGATAGACTGAGTGTCAGGGCAAAGGGGACTGTTTTGATCATTGAGTCTGACAAAAGAACTCAATAGGCCAAAAAAATCAATATTTTCTATATCCGGCCCATAACCTCTGTTTGAGCCATAGCATACCTTTTAGAAAGACACAGACTTCAAGTGACGGAGATGCCACCTCATCCCGAAAGAAGTTGTTCCAATGGATAATTACCCTCACGGTTATGAAATTGTGCCTCATTTGTAGTCCACATTTGTCTGACTTCAGCTTCCAAGCATTGGAGTAGGCTTCCACTATTAGAAATCTCTTCCCCGTGTAGGTGCTTGTAGATTGTGGGCAAGTCCCACTTAACCTTTCCATGGATAAAATAAATAGATTGTGCATCTTACCTCTTTTTCAGAGTCACTGCTTTCCTGGATACAGTCCCTCACTTTATAAGTATGACCAATGCTCTTTGTTCCTAGATGTATGACCTTGAATTTGGCTGTGTTCAAATGCATATTGTTCAAATGGCACATACCTTACCAAGCGATCCAGATTGGCCTTTATAGCTCACCTGTCCCCATCATTATTTACCACGCCGCCAATTTTTGTGTCATCTGCAAATTTTACCAGCATTGATTTTATATTTTTTCCAGATCATTGATAAAGGTATTGAATAGCATTGGACCTAGAATAGATCCTTTCAGGACCCTACTACAAATACCCTTATTGGATGGCAATTCCTCATTTATAATTACTTTTTGTGGTCTCTCGGTTAACTGGGTTTTAATAAGAAGAACATAAGAATGGCCATACTAGGTCAGAGCAAGTGTCCATCTAGTTCAGTATCCTGTCTTTCAACAGTGGGTGGTGCCAGATGCTTCAGAGGGAAGAACAGAACATGGTAATTATTGATTGATCCATCCCCTGCTGTCCAATACCAGCTTCTGGCAGTCAGAAGTTTAAGGACACCCATAACATGGGTTTTGTCCCTGACCATCTTGGCCAATAGCCATTGATGGACCTATCCTCCAGGAACTTATCTAGTTCTTTTGTTAATCCTGTTAACACTTTTGGCCTTCACAACATCCCATGGCAATGAGTTCTGCAGGTTGACTGTGTGTTGTGTCTACTGCCTGTTAATTTAATTGGGTGACTCCTGGTTCTTGTGTTATGTGAAAGAGTAAATAATGCTTCCCTAGTCACTTTCTCCACACCATTCGTGACTTTATAGACCTCTATCATATGCCCTGTTAGCATATAGGATTGTCTGTCAGCTTGTGATAGAATTTTGGGTTTGACTTTTTGATACTTTATATCTTATACCAGGGGTCGGCAATCTTTCAGAAGTGGTATGCCGAGTCTTCATTTATTCACTCTAATTTAAGGTTTTGCGTGCCAGTAATATATTTTAATGTTTTTAGAATGCCTAAATCCTTTGTGCATTCAGGCCTTAGTCCAGTCACATGTGTCCGTTCTCAAGTGATGGGGACCGCTACTGCTTTCCCTAGGATGTAGGTAGGGATTATTAAATAGAGCAAGATGGATACCCCCATCACAAAAAGCTTGCAGTCTAGCAAGAGAAAGGATAGTTTAGTGCAGGGGTTGGCAACCTTTCAGAAGTGCTGTGCCGAGTTTTTATTTATTCACTCTAATTTAAGGATTTGCGTGCCAGTAATACATTTTAACGTTTTTAGAAGGTCTCTTTCTATAAGTCTATAATATATAACTAAACTATTGTTGTATTTAAAGTAAATAAAGTTTTTAAATTGTTTAAGAAGCTTCATTTAAAATTAAATTAAACAGCAGAGTCCCCCAGACTGGTGGCCAGGACCCGGACAGTGTGCGTGCCACTAAAACTCAGTTCACGTGCCATAGGTTGCCTACCCATGTCTTATACTAATATGTGTGAATAACAATGAACAAAGACACTGCGTGTTGCATTTCCCACAACCAGATGAGGCTTTCCATACAATGGGAAGAGATATGAGATAGACCAGTTAAAGTGTTACTGGGCATAGTGGGAATGTAATAGATGAGCGCGAACTCAACTCCTTATCTGAAAGGAAGGTCAGGCAACCAATTTGGAGGGGCAAGGTGGGGGTGGGTTGGGGGGGAAGTAAAACACTAGAAGACCAGAGAAATGCCTGCCCCTGACCAGAGCACAACCTCACTCCTTACCCCACCCATCCCAAAAGAGTTGGGATGAAGACCCCAATTCATGACCCTCCAGAATGGAACATGACCATACGTTATACGGGGTGTGACTAGGGGCGTGCATTGCAGGGATATTTGGGCCTGTTAAGGAGGAGGAATGGGAGTGGGAAGAGGAATGATAATGGGAATGGGAAAATGGAGGACTGGGAATAGGGACACAGGCAAGGCTCTGCAGCGTCAGAGCTGGGAAGGTGGACAAGGGTAAATGCTCTGCAGCATCAGAGCTGGGAACAGAACACTGGGAAGACGGGGCTCCACTGGTGTGCGGAGCTAGGGGGTTGGCGTATGGAACTGTAGTTGGGAGAAGGGAAGGTGAAAACTCTATCGGCGTATAAAGATAAGCCCGACTGGTGTGAAGATCTTCAGAATATGTTTGCTTGGACCTAAACCCCAATAAACATCGCAGTGCCTGCACTTTGGACTTCTGGCCTTTTGCTCTCTGTCTGCATGACAAGTACCAGGGGAGAGCATGAAGGGAAAACCCTCTAACATGCCCCGTTAGTTGTCTCTTTAATATAGGCTGCATTGACTTTCTATAGTGCTCTTTTTTATCAGAGTGTCATGTGGGACTAATGCCTTACAGAAGTCTACGTGTATTATGTCAATACAGTTACCTTTATCAACCAGACTTGTGATCTCATGAAAAAAAATCGAGTTTGTTTGACAAGACCCGTTTTCCATAAAGCTGTGTTGATTGGCATTAATTATGCTATTATCTCTTCATTCTTTACTGACTGCATTCCATACCAGCCTTTACATAACATTGCCCCACATCACTGTCCAACTAACCAGCCTATAGTTTCCTACGTCATCCTGTTATTCTTTTTCAATCTTGGCACAACGTTAGCTTTTTCTCAGTCCTCGGAAACTTCCCCAGTGTACCAAGATTTGTTAAAAATCAAAGTTAATGGTTCAGAGAACTCCTTGGCCACTTCTTTTAATACTCTTGGATGAAAATGCGCTGGTCCTGCAGATTTAAACATGTTTAACTTTAATCGTTGCTGTACATCCTCCCTAGTAACTGATGGAATAGAGATGTATTTTATTATCACTTTAAGATATGAATACATCATCCTGCTTCTTTCCAAATGCAGAGCAGAAATGTTTCTTACCTATATATCTATTGCACCAAGAGATGGTAAAACTCCAGCACAAGGTTAAATATTCCAAAAGTCATCCAACTCCATTAGACACTGGAAAATAGCCGAAATGATGTCCTTGGTCTTCAGACATACTCCATTACTGAGGATTTCAGTAGCCATAAATCACATTATAATACAATGCCTTCAAATACACATGTACATTATAGAGCTACTTTCATACAAAGTGTATCCTGAAATTCTTTACAGTGCTAAAAAATTGCAAGACGGCAACTGGTGCATGGTTTAAGGAACATGGCCGGGTAAAGACCTTGCAGAATAATTAAATGAAACCCTCCATTCATCGATAGGACTAATTAACGAGGGCAGAGGGAAATTAAGGGGCATCAGTAAATAGAAGAGATGAGAAAGGAAAGGGGCTGAGGTAATGCGGAGGCAGAGGGGACAGGCTGCAGAGGGGCAGGCTCCGACACTGACACGAGAAGCTGTTTTGAGGCAGACTATTTCTTCCCCCCACAGAAAATTCTTCCCACTTTGGTGCCTCACAATTTGGTGGCTTTAGCAAGCAAAGTGAGGCACGTTCTGAGACAGACCAAGGGCAAAGCGACGCACTTTTTCCCCAGCAGGTGGGCCAGCAGCCAGACAATTGCAGGTTATTATTCTTCATTATTATTTACTTTTTGTAAAGAGCTGTCAGCACGTTAGGAGCAGTATATCTTCACTCAGGGCACATTGTCCCCTAAGCAGGGTTTTCTCATGCAGGGCACGGGGAACTCCCTGAGTTTGTACTGCAGGGAGAGCCCACCTAATGATTCTGTGGGCAGGCAAGGATTGATGTGCTCTCCCCCTGGGGAACGGGGAGGGTTTATCCCCCTAAACCCATGGATCTCCTGAAATCCAGGTGGACTTGCAGAGATGCAGCAGAGGGCCAGTGATGGAAGGATGGGCCAGTGATTGGAGTGTTACCCTGGTTCATTTCCCTGCTTTGCCACAGACTTCCTGTGTGACCTTGGGCAAGTCACTTAGTTGCTCTCTGAACCCTCAGTTCCTCATACGTAACATGAGGATAACCGTACTTTCCTCCTTCACGGGGGTGCTGTGTGGATAATACAATGACAATTGTGAGGTTCTCAGATACTAGAGTAATGGGGGCCATATAAGGACTTAAGATAGGTAGGGTACCCTGCTACCTGTGCCAGCCCCTACAGTGCAGGAGATATGCTTCTCTGGGTCTCCCCTTCGCTGAGTGGTGGGGAGCTGGCTCTAGTTAACACTGGCACAGTCAGCATGACATTGGTTATTGTGTTTTTAAAAGTGAGCGCCTAATTTTCATGTGCCATTACCACCACAGCATGCACAAGTCAGGCAGTTGCTCATGTAAATGGGCAGTTATGTGTCCAATAGGTCACTTGCGTGTGCAATATACACAAATCATGCAGTCAGTGATGTTAACTGCATGTGCAAATAAAGCACCCAATTACATGCACATTTTTGCCTGCAGTTTTAAAAGTCCTTGTGCAGCTGGCTCAATCCACCCTCCACCTGGGTCAGGGAAAGGTACGCAGTAGCCAGTAGCCATGCACTGTCCTTAACCCTCCCTCATTTTTACATCTAGTTTCCTTGACCCCTGACCTGTTATTTTCTCAGAGCAAATCTAGACACATGGAATGGCAGCCTATATATATCTTGCCTTATTATTCTTAATTAATTATCAATAAATAACATTCAGCCATACCTTTTGGATGGTACACAATAGACCCTAAATAACACACAGGCCTAATTTTTTAAAAGTGACTAGTGATTTTCATTGCCTCATTTTGCTGCATGCCCAGCTTAAGAGACGAAAAAATGGCCTGATTTTTCAATGACTCAGCATCTTTGTGAAAATCAGGGGCCTGTCAGGTGTCTTAAGCTGAGCACCCGAAATCACGCATCACTTCTGAAATCTGGGCCACTGTAAAGAGGTTACAGTCTGGTCAGATGCAGAACATGAAGACAACAAATGAAAGGGAGAAAGGAAGAAAGAAGCAAAAGGGAAGAACCACAAAAATCAAAAACAAAAAATTATGTGACTATCTGGGTTTTTTTTCCTAAACAAAAGTACTTGTCTGGACTGTGGTAGTCATTCTGTGCTGATGAAATATACAACAGTTGGACCTCATGATTCAGCCGTGTGAGTTGAAGCTGCAAGGTTTCTGAGTGTGGGTTTCCTGTGAGTATTCCATTAGAAGGACAATAGATGTGCATCTGCTCAGTGGCAGAGAGAGTGGTGGTTTGCTCAGCTAGGATTGATGTAGAACACTGTTTGAACAGTCCTGACTATGGTAGCTCTGTGCTTTTAGTCATCTAGATGATGCCGTCCATTTAGCACTGATGGAAGGAATTTAGCATGGGACTCTCCAACAAGCTATTGGATTTTGTGGACAGCATGCAGTTACTTGATCATTTTCTATTGACCGACAGAGGAGCTTTGAGCTGATTGGTTATGGGATGCATGATCAGGAGACCTGGGTTGTGTTCCTGGTTCTGTCACTGGCCTGCCGTATGCTGTTGGGCAAGTCACTGCCACTGTGTTCCAGTCTGTCTTGTCTATTTAGACTGTAAGCCCTTGGGGGCAGGAACGGTTTATGATTACGGGTATGTACAGCACCCCACAGAGTGAGGCCCTGCTCTCAGTTGGGGTATCTAGGTGCTACTGTGATAAATATCCAATCCCACACTTTCCTCAACTGCCAGAGTTGCTTCCCACTTCCATTGAGGCTGCTACCTCCTCACCTGCGAATCAAACATATTATTAGGGAGAGGGAACAAAAGAGGACAACGGGTTCCAGTTCCCATTTACTTCTGACAACCACCTACAATAAGTTAACAGCCGCTGGCGTGGCTGTCAGAAAAGTGTGTGGGATGAATTATCTACATACTGGGCATTATTTCAACCCAAATAGCTTCTGACTTTAGCTGGACTCAGCCGGTTCAAGTTAGCCACTGATGTCACATGAGAAAAGTCAGAACATACTCAACAGGGGACTGGAGTGAAGAGAAGTGTCACCAAGATCAGTCTGAAGCTGTGGGCCACCCCATAACAAAACAGGGACACTCCTTGGGAAAGAAAGAACATGGAGCTGGAGAACAGGAGGGTTACATTTTTTCCCCATGCACAAAGTGCAGCCAGATGCTTTCAGTCTAAAACCACTTTGATCTGAGGCTAAAGGCTGCTGCCTCTGTCTCTGCACACAGAGTTCTTAAAAATGCTTGGTTGTGATACATGGAAAACAAAGGGATGTAAATCGAATTGGGGTCACTATTTTTTTATAGTGACTCGTTCATGGTTTGGTTTTTAAAGCACTTTTAACCATGAGATAAACAATTTCTTAGACACAAGATGTTCTTCTGACAGAGAACAGCTAAGGGCTGCTGCTTTCCGGCCCCCATCCCAACAGTACATTGTGATTAAGCTTTCTCCAGAGGTCATCCCAGCACCAAGAAATTAAGGACAACAGAATATTTCCCGAGCCGCCCAGACATGGATTAGATTCTTGGCAGTGCCCAGCTCAGTGGTAGTATGTGCAGAACTTGCATCTGCTGATGGAAGATGCTTACAGCGCTGGGAAGGAAAAAAGGACAAACACTGGTCATTGGCTCATCGGTATGACAAACCCAGGAATAACAGTAAATGAAGATGGAAAAGGCCTGCTAAAAAATCCAGTCCATTCCTCAGCCAGTGTAGCACAAGCCCTGGCAGTATGTTTCCTTCACAACTTTGGTTCTCACTTTAGCTTCCTGTTTCTCTTTGCTGGAAATATTAAGGTAACACAATCATGCTCCAGAAATCACTTGAGTTCCTGCCTACAGAGTGCGAGAAAGTGAAGGTCTTAAGGGAGCGGCCATCCCTGGAGTGATACGCTTACAAAGAACTGCAGAAACCTCCTGGAAGTTATCCATGCTGAATGAATCCGCTCTGCTGAGAGAGTGGATATGTTCTGTATTTTTCTTTCCCACTCAGCTCATTAAAGCGAATTCAGTGTGGTTGACAAGAGTGCCAAGCCCGAGAGACTGAAGTCCTCTCTTAGCCACACAACAGACACAGCTTGAGCAATGAGAAGTACACGCCCTCACCCACCCACACTCCCTCTGCCACCCCAAATGTCACCCTGACGATGTTACAACTATGTCCTGGAAGGTTCATCTGTAGGCATGAGTTTGGTCACTCTCCATATCCATTCCACCCTCAGCTTCTCTGCTGAGATCTCTAGCAATGGGACTGGTTTGGGTTTCGGCCTATCTCTAATAGCAACTGAGCGATGTCTCATTGTTTGCATGGCAACATACATGTTGGACTTGATCCTGCCATGTGCAGTCACTAACAGGGGCGGCTCCAGGCACCAGCATGCCAAGCGCCTGCCTGGGGCGGCAAGCCACGGGGGGCGCTCTGCCGGTCACCGCGAGGGCAGCAGGCAGGTTGCCTTCGGCGGCATGCCTGCGGAGGAGCCGCTGGTCCCGTGGCTTCGGCGGACCTCCCGCAGGCATGCCGCCGAATCCGCTGGACCGGGGACCTCCCGCAGGCAAGCCGCTGAAGGTAGCCTGCCTGCCGTGCTTGGGGCGGCAAAATACCTAGAGCCACCCCTGGTCACTAAGCCTGGTGCTGAGCAGGAAGCCCGGAGGATCACGTGCTGAAGAGAGCCTGCTGCAATGGCCGCCATGGTATTCCAGACTAGTAGAAGGAGTGAAACCTAGGAGTGGCCATAGGTAGGCAAGAGGCTCATTTGCGGGTTGACAATTATGCCTGAGGCTGTATCTCCTCACACCACCCATTCTCCTTGCACCCTGCCACTAAGGGAGTGGGCACACAAGACTTTGAGACTTACCATACAACCACTGAGGACTAGGCTGAATGCTTAGCCTAACTCATCCCCACACATGGCCACCATCCACTCTGGTGCTTGTCAGCACCTTGCAAGGACCTGCAGGATCAAAGCTGAAATTTTTGGGGGTGCCAAGCAGCCTTCAAGTACACCTCTGACGTAGACATGTGATCTGCTCTTCCCCATTCTCCCCACTCCCCATCTGGGGTGGTTTAAATGGAAGAGCAGTCAGGAAGCAACCTTCTTAGCACCTCACGGTGAGGCAACCCATCCAAGACCATGTTTCTGTGGTGGGAAAGGCATGCTGTGCCCTGAGAGCGCCTAAGAGTCACAGCTTTCTGCAGCCTGAAGCAGCAGCCAGGGGAAGAAATGGGGGACTGGGAAAATCCAGCTCCCCATTATTCTGTCCTTGTTGCTGCCCACTGTTCATGTCACAGTCAGGGCGGGAGAGGTGGGTCAGGAGAAGCCCTGGACTTTGTAGTTGACAACTTTTTGGAAGTGCAGTGCAAAACTGGGAGGCATGGATGAGCATTCACATCACACTCCCCATCAGTACCCAGTCTGGGCCGGGCTAATGATCCAACCAGCGGATCAAATTCAGTGATGAATCCTGGTCACGTGTCACTTGAGGCACCTTGCACATATGCTAAGAAGAAGTGCAGAACAAGGGAGATTAAACGCCCCAAGCTGCAGTCCTAGCAAATTTTTTGATCCTTCACTACCTTGGTAAACCATATATGAGAGCAGCCTTTTTACATAATCCCTGAAAAAAAACATAAAATAGATTTATCACAAAATCCTGTCCTCCTACCAACCATCTACGGACTGGTACATATATTTCTCTGATTATTAATTAACTGATGCATTGAAACTGCTTTAAGCTTTTTAATCTCTCCCTCTCTTTCTTTGTCCTTCAAGAGTGGAGACCACAATGCAGGGGAGATGTTAAAAATAGGGGATGTTACCAGAATGGGTGGTGCATTAAAGTTGTGCTTTAAAGTCAATAGCAGAAGAGCCCGGAATTAAAGACATTCAGTAAAATGTTTAAGTTGTATTTTTGTGCCAAATTCTCCTCTTAGTGATGCCAGTATAAAACTGGAGTAGATCTGCTGAAGTCGGTGGAGTGACTCTGGATTCACCCTTGAATAACGGAGAGCAAAATGTTGCTCATTGTCATTATCCTGCTTGCAAAGTCTCCTTAGAAGAAAAATGGCACGGGTGGCAGTTATCTAATCCACTAGCAGGCATCTGACCTGAAAAGAGAAAAGGATTTGACACTGTAGTCACTGCTGTCTAACAATCGATTGCCTAGCACTGTGGCATCTCAGTTTTCAGGTTGAACCAGAGCATCTCTGCTATTTGGAGTCTGGGTAACTGGCTTACCAGCTTGCAAAGCATCCCCCAGGAATATTACAGGGTGTGTAGAGCTGAGTGTATCAGAGCCTCCAAGGCACATCAGGCCACTCACGGCCAAAACGATCACCTTCAGACTGGAGACGCTGGCTCTCTGCTCCTGGGAAATACCACACCAGCTGCTGCCTAGCAGAGCATTTTTCGCGCCATGATGAAAGAAGTCTGAAAAAAGGACATTCTAAAGAACCTAAGCCTGGCCCAGGGTACATACCCAATACCAAAGAACATCCAGGTACCTCTCCCTGCTTTTCTTCCCTAAGCTCTCTGTGCAACATGGTGGGTGACCACCTTTTCTATCATCTTTGGAAGTGCCACCTGTTATAGTTTGGTATTCCGTGGGGTGTTGCACAGAACAGTCACCCTTAGATGTCTCCAGTAAAAGCTATGGCTTAGTAGCACTATCATAAGTCTTTGAGCTTGTCCAGAATAGAAAAACTGTCAGTGGAGTAACTAAATCAGTGTCGTTACTCCAGTGTAAAGCCCTAACATAGATGTACTGGTACAAAACAAATCCCACTAAATCCCACTGCCTCTGTAGAAAAGCAGCTCAATAGAGCATCTTGCTGACACGCAGCTGGAGTTTCTTGTCTTTGAGAGTTTAAGTTCCCACCTGTGGCGCCACCTTCAGGAGTGCCCAACCAGACATCCACTAATTAGCACCCTTGTAACATCATGATGTAAGTCCTAGACAGATGGGTCCTGGGCTGTGGAAACGGTGGGCACGCAGTATTTTGCAAGGGAGACAGCTGGGGAGATGGAACCCCACATTCAGAGGCAGGTCAACACATGACTGTTGGTAATTACCCAGCTGAAACCAGCCCATCTCTGAAGGAGGCATGTTTTTCTCATGTCTGGAGTAAGAGCATTGAGAGTCTAGAAGAGAGTTAGGGGGCGAAACAGCTCTTATTAAGAGCTGCATTCAAAGACATGGGCCAGGTGAATAGCAATTTCAACTTATGGATCTTGGGAAATACACCCACTGGAGCTCCCAGGGCCTGCTCCTGCTCCACTGAAGTCCATGGGAGCTTTGCTAGCTCCTTCATTGGCAGCAGGATCAGGGCCCTATTGAGTGACAAGTCAGTCAACCAATCAAACACAACCTAGGATCATCACGTTATCAGACCTCTTATTGGCTGATCCATGAGCCCAGGGGCAGGCTAATTATCTAACAACATCCAAGATCTGATTGACTCTTTCATGAGTTTCACCTACCATTGCGCTCCAGTTTTCTGCCAAGAAAATGAGACCTAGCATGCGGGGCAAGCAAAGGTCTTTGCTCTCATCTTCCCCACTGCAATACCAGAACCCCCCTCATCTGTGCTGTGTTCTAAGGACAACTCCACAAAGACCTGATTACTGACTTCGGTGCAGGGGAAGAGAGCCCAGGTTACTTCCATGTGCTGACCCAGCATTACCACTTGAAGATGTGACTACCACACTCACTTAGGATATCGTCTCACCTTGATGTCACCCGTAACTTCATTTCCCGGCCTCTTCATTTCCCGGCATTAACAGCCAAAGGCAGAGCGTGCAGGTTTAAGACTGGTTTGTGTGTGTGCATCTGTATGTGATTCGTGAAAGAACTCAGTCCTGTAGTATGTGAGACTTGCTGATAACCTGGGATTAGATCAGAGATGAGACACTGATGAGGACTCTGAGCATATGGAGGTGCAGGGCTGCGAACCAAGTTCCATTCCATTGTCAGGGGCAGGCGTGTGTCTGTCAGAAGGGCTCACCCTTAGCTTTTGGGGGTTCTAAAACTGCCTCTTTGCTCACCCTGTTTGTCAGCAGCCCCTGGACTCCGAGGGATGGTAGTGCTGCCAGAGCCCTGTGTAGGAGGATGACCACAGAGGGCTAAAAGGTTTTGTCTGAAGCACAGGCTGTTGTTCCACAGCATCCATGCACAGACCCAAGGGAGGTGGTCATCATGTGAGGATGCTCACTGCTGGAGCATGAGGGGCATTTCTTGCATGTTGTGGTGGCCTCATGCTTCTCTGAACACTACAGTCACCAGCTAAATGCACACTCGGAAGGGAGGGCACAACTCCCAGCAATCTTCAGAAGCATGGGTTTCTATTGCTAGATCTAAAGTAGGACCCCAAGTAGTAGCTAATCCCGTTAGCATCCGTGTCGTTATAATGGCCTCCAGCCATTGGGGGCGAGGCCACGATGACAAGTTCCGCTCGCCACCATTAAAAAATAATGCATAAGACTCAGTTCCAAGTATGCAAACTAAGCCGGCTTCTCCAGCACACCATGGACTTGTGCTAGCGGCAGCTCCACTCGGACTCTGTCTCAACATGCTGGGAACTGACCTGCCCTCGCTCGTCTGGTCCCAAAGTGGTCCCCTTAGCCCCTTATAATTGTCCTATTTACATGTCCAGTCACTAAGGGTGATCCCATCCCAGCGAGCTCTACATGCCTGCTCGCAAAGCGCAGTGCTGTCTAGATGCCATGCAAAGTAACCCGAGCTCTGCATGTAACCCCCATTAGGGAAGTGGGAGTGTTTGCCTCCCTCAAAGGTGTGAATAAGAGTCTGCTACTGCTAGCAGTTAATGGAGCTGCTCCTTCACTTCAAGTGGTAACTGTTCAAGTTTTTAGTGCTGATGGTCTAGGGTATGAGCCAGCTCAGGTTGGCCTGGGAAGGTCATTGGGTTTCCCCCATATTTAATTTGACATTATAAGCAAGTCGTTATGGATATATCACGTTCCCTCATTCATAAATGCAACGGGGAGAGGAGAAGGCGCTGCAGAGAAGATAAGAGGGAAACATCAAGGGTGGTAGAAGCAGATTTACCCCAGCCTTGGGAGAGAGACACACAGAATAAGCGCCTTGAAAACGACTCATAACAAGTGCCAACTCGCAGTTAGAGCTGGCCTGGCCTCAGAGCTGCGTGCATTAATGCTGAGGTGCAAACACTCAGGACCCTGGACGTTGTGTGGTGTAATGTCTGGAACTGCTTTCGGCTCCGACACTGTGATCTGTAACAACCCACCCCATTGGCAACCATCTTCCCCTCACCCTCCCTCCCACCCACCTCCCCAAGCCTTTCCTCGCCCCCACCCCATGTTCATTCTAAGTGGTCTTGCATGTAGTTCTGCAGCCCCCTTCAGTTCGTTAAACCCCCTGCCTTGCCTCGTGTTTTAACAGGGTTTGTGAGTTTTGACAACCCCGCCAGTGCCCAGGCTGCCATCCAGGCTATGAATGGTTTCCAGATTGGCATGAAGAGGCTGAAGGTGCAGCTGAAGAGGCCGAAGGATGCTAACCGCCCTTACTGAAGAGTCGTGGGAACCGCTGGATACACATGACTAGCACAGGTAACTGCACAGGCAAGGGGACGTCACTTGTTGTCGTACAGAGTCTGTGTTGTGGACCCTAAAGATTAGTTCTGCGATTCTCTGGCTTCTATCTTTTCCACTAGATCTCTGGCTAGAGCCACACCACCACACACACACACAGACACACACACACAAAATAGGAACTGGTTGTGTGCGCACTTTGGTAGAAAGAGAGGCAGAAAGAGGCGAAATGTGGGAAGGGTCACGTGACTGTGATGAGTCTTCCTGACCACTAGGGAGGATAGCAGTTGTTCCGGTCACCTGCTCAGCCATAGAAAGGATTCTGAGGCCAAAGAAGACCAGTAATTAAGAGTTGGGAATCAGGCTGCAGCTTAATTCCAGGCAGTTGGACCAGTCCGGCGTATAGAGCAGTAGCTCCGTATTACAAATGTTCCAAATCATTCTTCATATGGTATAATTCATACCCAGTTTCATCTCAGCATGACAAGTTCCTGTAAATAGGTCTCCTTGACACCTAAATATCCCCTAATATTAACTAAACTAGAGAAATGGATAAAGGAATTCATGCTCATGTCCTCACTCAGCTTCTGTTAATTCCTTACTCAGATAAAACTCCCACTGAAGCCAACAGGAGCTTTGCTGGAGTGAGGACTTGGTTAAAAACGGAATAATGACCTCAAGCTTAGCCTCATGGACAGTAAATTGTTTGCTGTTGGGAGGCAGCAAACTTGGTACTCTAAGGGAATTTCTAAGTACATACAGCAGTGCCCAAAATATCAGCACAACTCACTTGTTTTGGTGGAATTTAAGCCTGCCCCTTGCAGCAAAATGGAGTCTAGGCTTTGGGTAAACTTTTCAAAAGATCCTAAGTGTCCCATTTTCAAAAGTCATGTAGGGTATGTCTACATTGCATCGTAAACATGGATCGATGGGACCCAGGCTAGTGGACTGTCCTCTTCCAAGCCTGCACGTGGTCATCCGCTTTGCATTGTAAACTTGGATTTACAACAGCTGGACCCGGGGGTCTCACAGCCATGTTAACACCTCCACACTGCCCTAAGCAGACCTTCTGGCTTGAGCTGTGTCCACTCAGGCATGGACCTAAGTCACAGCAGGACTTGGGTTCTGAACCACCCCCTCAGTGGAGGTTATATGACTTGGGTCCTGAGTGCTTGCTGACCTGAGTTAGACTGATTTGTGTGTGTATGGATGCAGGGCTTGGGTTCACAGTTAGAACACAGGCTTAGGTTTCATCTACACAGGGATAAAAAAAAACCGGCTGGCCTGGGTCAGCTGACATGGGGATTGGGCTGTGGGGCTAAAAATTGCTGTGTAGACATTCAGGCTCGGCCTGGAGACTGAGCTCTGGGACCCTGTGAGAGTGGGGAGTCCCAGAGCTTGGGATCCAGCCTGAGCCCAGATGTCTGCCCAGCAATTTTTAGCCTCACAGCCCAATCCCCATGAGCCTGAGTCAGCTGATCTGAGTCAATGGTGGCCATGCTGCAGGGCTCTTATCCCTGTATCACCATACCCCAGTGTGCAGTGTAGCTATACCCATAGGTGCTGAGAATTTTCAGTGGGATGGAGGCTTCTAAGACCAAGACCCTCCAGGGTATTTAGGCACCTAATTCCCATTGATTTATTTCAGTGGGAGTTAAGCACCTAAATACGGGAGGATCTGGGCCATATGTGGTTTTTGAAAATGGGAAGTAGGATCCTAAGTCACTTAGGTGCTTTTGAAAATTTATACATTTCTGTCCCTGCAACAGCTGGTTCTCGTCTCCAACGCAAAGTGATGCCATTACTACACTAATAGTGCCCTACCATTTAGCTACCGAAGATGAAACGCATGCTGATAGGTGGTGCAGAAGCAGCCAGCCTGGTGCTGCATTGGTAGAACACTGGTATTTCTGATGGTGACTGCATAGCATGGTGGCATTAAGACATCACTGATGATAGTTCAGCTCCTATCTTCAAAGGCCAGAGGCATCCCTTTCCAAAAAGGGCATGGCATGGTGTATGGTTTGGCAAGTTACAGTGTGACAGCACACGGTAAGATAGAAACCATTGTCCTCGATCTGGTGAGTGGATATTGCTCTTCTTCCTGATGACCGTCCATATCTCCACTCAGCCCCCATCCCGCTGGTCCCAAAATGTTATGCATTGGCTGGTTTCCCAGTTCCTAGGAAAATATATATGGATGCGTGGTTTATTATGGAGATGGGGTAGCCAGCCATTCCATAGTTAAAGCTATATGCAAGTTCTGTTAGAAGGCCAGTACCAGAGATGTACCTGGACTGCAAAGATTCATTTTGGATTTCCAAACTTTTCCAACATTTGGGGGTTGGGGGATCTAAGATTTTGATTCAGGCCATCACAGAATTAGGGGTCATCCATCATTTGCCCAGATTTGACCTTCCCCAACCTTCCAGGGTGTTCTAGTCCCAGGTTCCCATCTTTTATTGATAGGTAGAGTATCACTGAAAGTACCCGATTCTAATCTTCGCAGCAAAACTCTGTTCCCTCTAGAATCAATGCACTGGAGGCAAGACATGAAGTGGATTAAGGAACTCCCTCTCCACAAATGCATTAGTTGAACATGTTAATTTCACACAGGTCATTTGAATCTCTCCGGGCGATAATGGCTCAAGAAAGATGCAGTCTCAGTAATCTAGGATGTCCTTTGTATACGATTATACAAAGATGATTGCCAAAGTATTCTTCCACCCTTTTTAAAATACCTTTTCTTTTCCTTGCTTATGACAAGGCCTCTTGGAAGCTTGAAACTGAAATATGTTTCCATATCCAAATGCTTTTTTGCTTCATCATCCTGTGCACATGCTGGCTTCTTATTGCAGGTGCTGGAGGCATGCAGGCTAATTTCTTAACACAGTACACCCGTGCTCCTAAGAGATTTTCCGTTGCATCTAAGAGATTTAGGAGTGCAAATGCTGCTGAGTTTTGAAAATCTCACCCTGAATACTGAGCGCTGCACACTGACTTAGAATTGTGGGGTAGCTCTGAGTGCTGAGCTGTACACACTTCTTTGTTGTTATAGGTGAATCATGAGCCCTGGGCTGTACACGCTGGCTTGTTATTGTAGGGTGGCTCTTAAGCACGGGGCTGCACACACTGGTTTGTCGTGATAAGGCTAATCATGAGTGCTGAGCTGCATACACTGACTTATTATAAGAGGGCTGCTCCTGGGTATGGCAAGTGGTTTTTACTAATAAATTATACAAAAAGTAATTGTCTGGTCATGAGAAACAAGCTAGTGTCAGAAATCTGCTTGTCCTTCAGAGCTTATTTTCTGCCCTGGCTTCTGTGGAGCAGAAGCAACTATTCTGCACAGAGTATTCTAATTGTTGAGTACCTTAGCCTCCCACGCAGTCCAGGTTTTAACTGAGCTTCTCTCAGGTTTTTCAGTAAAACAGAGTCAGCTGTTAGAATCATAGAATCATGGAATATCAGGGTTGGGAGGGACCTCAGGAGGTATCTAGTCCAACCCCCTGCTCAAAGCAGGACCAATCCCCAACTAAATCATCCCAGCCAGGGCTTGGTCAAGCCTGACCTTAAAAACCTCTAAGGATGGAGATTCCACCACCTCCCTCGGTACCCATTCCAGTGCCATCCAATCTGCTCCACCCTCTGCCTATAGTGCCTGTAATTATAGGGGGGGTGCCCAGCACAGTGGGGTCCTCATCCTGATTGGATGCCTCCTAAATAAACAAACAACCATTATTTTCTAATTGCCTCATTCCTTGGTGTAAACGTTGACAGAGCTGAGGGCCAGCTCCCTTGTAGCAGGAGAAGTTTGCGCTGGCACAATTTAGGTGTAAAATTGCAAGTGTAACAGAAAGAAAAGCAGGTGCAGATATGAGTGACTTGCGCCTGTGTCTGCCTCCTATGCAGCTGTGGCTGAATTGCAGGTGGGCACAGGTGGAAAGGAAGGCTGCCTTTCTGAGCACAGGGCCCCTTGTGATCATTGAAGAAGTGCATCTTGGGGAGGGGTTGGAATGAAATGAAGGTGGTAGTCTGGCAAGCTAGAATGGGGAAGACCAGGAGGTTTCGTGGAGATTCAGCAGCATTCAGATCCTGTTTTCGGCCCATCTCTGCTACAGCGGGAATAAGAGATACCATCAGTTAAGCATACTCATTGGAGGTCGATCCGTACGTAGAAACAAGATTCCTAAAGAGATCCATGATGGGGACCAAAAGCCAGGGAGGCAAAGCTAGATAGATACTGCAAAGTTGTGAGGTAACCAACACACTGAACTGACAGAACGTTATATAATAGCCTGGGTAACGGGTTTTTTCAGACTCAGTTCATTAAGATACTTAATTTTACACCTAGCTTTAAGCACATAAGTCAGCTCATTGACTTCAGTGCAGCTACACGTGCTGTAAATTGGGCATGTGCTTAAGAACCTTTCTGAATTGGCGCCTTTCCAGGGGAAACATTTGTTTTATTGGACTCCTTTATGAAATTAGGAGGTTGCTAGCAGACATGTGAGCTAAATCCAGCCTGATTGCATAACACAAGAATCTTTTCTTTTTTCCCCCTCCCCTCCAAAAAAAAATCCTCTCTTTCATTCTGGATTCATGTTTTATCTAATCTCCCTTTTATGACCCAATTTGGTTTAGGCCACATTGATTTAAAGTCCTTGGTTTTCCTCACTAATGCTCTAAAGTAGCCGTCAAACACTAAAAAAAAAAAAAATTGCTGTGATGTGGCAGATAAAATCACAAACTGCAGTGAGCAAAACCCAGGAGGATTCATATGGCAGAATACTTCCAAAATGGCTGCCTTCTGTTCTCTCGTTTCTTTCTAATTACAAAAGGGTGTACCAAGAGGAAGGGGGGAAAGAAAGCAAAAGAAATAAAAGAGGATCATTTGAGGCCAAAATCAATATATTCTATTACAAATCTCCCCTTAGGAATGGGAGGCTGAGATACTTTATGTGTCTGTCAGATAGTAAATGCATGAAATAATGAAAAAAATAAGTAGTAGAATCTGCTACTCACATGGATGCCCATTCTTAGGTGCACCAGTGTACTGTAGATTACCGCAAAATTATAGGTGCAAATTACAGTACCTAAGGGACAAGTGTATGAGCCAGAATATAACTCTACATAGCCACTGCTGGCACATTGCTAACAGTGAGAGCAGTGTCTGCTCCATATTATCCAGCCACGGACATGTGGACACAGACTAGCCTCACCTGCACCTCCCATTGCCCTAGCCCTGCCATAGTATAAACTGGACACTAGGAAGTTTAGACTTGAAATTAGACGAAGGTTTCTAACCATTAGAGGAGTGAAGTTCTGGAACAGCCTTCCAAGGGGAGCAGTGGGAGCAAAAGACATATCTGGCTTTAAGACTAAGCTTGATAAGTTTATGGAAGGGATGGTATGATGGGATAGCCTAATTTTGGCAATTAATTTTGGCAATTGATCTTTGATTATCAGCAGGTAAGTATACCCAGTGGTCTGTGATGGGATGTTAGATGGGGTGGGATCTGAGTTACTGCAGAGAATTCTTTCCAGGGTGCTGGCTGGTGAGTCTTGCCCACATGCTCAGGGTTTAACTGATCGCCATATTTGGGGTCAAGAAGGAATTTTCCTCCAGGGCAGATTGGCACCTTCCTCTGCAGCGTGGGGCATGAGTCACTTGCTGGAGGATTCTCTGCAGCTTGAGGTCTTCAAACCACGATTTGAAGACTTCAGTAACTCAGACATAGGTTAGGGGTTTGTTATAGAAGTGGATGGGTAGGATTCTGTGGCCTGCGTTGTGCAGGAGGTCAGACTAGATTATCATAATGGTCCCTTCTGACCTTAGAGTCTATGAGTCTATAGTAAGTTAGGAGAAATAGTAACAGTTCAACACTGCCTAGAGGCCTGATCCTCAAGGTTACCATTGCTCATAATTGTATCACAAATCTCACAATATTTGATGTTAGGTAAAGCCCCAGCTCTGGGAGTCCTGTGATTATATGAGAAACTCCATTTTGGGGGATGGAGATTGTTCATTTGTTTGTTTGTTTGTGTGTTGGGGGGGGTTGTATTGTTTTTAAGTACATTTCTAGCCCTCATAGTTGCAGAGAAAAGCTAGGAAACTTGAGCAGAGTGTACCCTACAGGCTTAGAAACCTGAAGGCAAATAAAAAGTACTCAAAATGTGTCATTGTAAAAAAAATCTTATGATTTTTGAGGCCTGAGTTGCAATTTTTAATCACTTGAAGTTGGCAATACAGGAGTCCCCAACTGAGATCAGGGCCCAGTTGTGCTAGGCTCTGTACAAATACATAGTAAGAGACCATTCCTGCCCCTAAGAGCTTACAGTCTAAATAGACAAGACAGACAAAGGGTGGGGAGAAAGGAAGTCTTGATATCCCCCGTATTATACCCATCACACTACAAGGTGAACCCATCAGACCTGCCATGTCTCCTTTGTATGGACAGGGACCGTCTCACTTAATTCACAGGCAGTTTTTAAAGTACAGCATCTCCCGCTTGTGAAGCAGGATTTTGCTCTCTGTTTTTTTTTCTATGGGATATTTTATATGTCACCAAGCTCTGGGTTTTTTGTAAGTCTCCCTCATGCATACAGCCCTAGTGTAGCAGCCCTGTCGGGTCACTAGTGATGATACTGAGCTCTGTTTAAAGAGCTAACATGCAGCCATTTTACCTCAAGTCCCAAATAAGACCAGGGTTGGTTAATTGGTGCATAGGACTCATGCTGGCCCTCTGTGCGGGGGTGAATTTCACCCTAACTCAGCAAAGCAGTTACCCAGAGCCGTACATATGACTGGAGAACCTGCCCATTACCACAGCGTGGCTTCATTGTGGTGATTAATCATCAGCAAAGTGTTATTGACCATCTTGTAGCCTCCTCTGCTGGGAATATTATTAACGCCCAAGATGAAAAGGGTTTGATTAGAGTGGGCCAGCCAGGAGAACGCAGTGAAACTGAGCAAAAGTAAGTGTAGATGGAGTAGCAAGAAAAAACTTACTGATGCTGATACTGTGTTGGCAGTGGAGTAGTCTCCAGAGGGAAGTGAAGAAGAACCCCGTCAGCAAAGCATTGGCAAATGCACTGTTGGGATCATTCTGCCCCGTCTGATATACCAGGGGAAATACAGATGGCTGGGACAGTTCAGACTCGCAAACTGTCTAGTTTGATGCTTGTGGTCAGAGCTAGGCAGAAAAGGGGGGCATTTTGCAGGAAATTTCAACTTTTTATCAAAAAACCAACACACACACACCCCAACAAAATATTTTGGTGTCCAGACAAAACTGTTCAGTTTTCACTTCTCCAGGGAAAAACAAACAGATTGAGGAAAGCAGACGCTATCTGCAGAAATGTTTGTTTACTCAAAAACCCAATTTTTCCATTGAAAAAAAGTTTTGATGGAAATTTTTTGACCAGCTCTGTTTATCACTTCAGATTACTTCAGTTGTAAAGAGGAGAGTGATAAATTGTTCTTCTTAACCCCTGAGGACATGCTAAGAAGCAATGGCTTTAAATTGCGACAAGGGCGATTTAGGTTAGACATTAGGAAAACTTCCTAACTGTCAGGATAGTTAAGCACCAGAACAAATTACCTAGGGAGGTTGTGGAATCTCCATCATTGGAGGTTTTTAAGAGCAGGTTGGACAAACACCTGTAAGGGATGGTCTAAATAATATTAAATCCTGCCTCAGTGCTGGCGACTGGATCAGATGACCTCTCGAGTTTCCTTCCAGTCCTACGATTCTATGATTCCATGAAATTGCAGTTTTGACTGAATTTTCATTTGTCCAATCTACCTTTAAATGTCCCAAGTGATGAGGCTTGTACCACTTCCTTTAAGAGAGTATTCCACACTCTTATTGATTCTACTGTTGTTTGTTAGGATGTTAATCGTGATAATCCACCTAAATGTTCCTTAGTACAATCTAATCCCATTACTTGTAGTTATACCTGCTAGGCCCATAATAACCAATTCCTTTCCCTCCTGTACAGACTGTTATCTTATCCATCCCTTAGTCATCATTTAAGATTTGCCTAAATTACATAAAGTTGCACTGGTGTGATTATGTTGATGCAATAACTCCAATCTTAACGCAGTTGAGCAAAGCTTATTTCAGTGAAGCTTCATTCGGAAAGGCCTAACATTGGACATTGGAAAAACCTTAGATCAATGAAAATGTTTCCAGGAATTCCTTCCTTTTTCTAATTCCAGCGATGGCTGGGATTAAACATTCCCTCCCAGTGTGTTTGCAAGCCAGGCTTTGTGTTAACACATGAGAGCCTGAAAGTGAAATTGACTAAGAGGGACTAATTCTCTCTGTTTTAATTATCTCAGGTGCTAGTAAAACTGGTAAAGAAATATGTTTTCTTTTTTGGCCTATCATTTTTTAACCCAACTGTCCTTTCAAATTACTAATCACTTTATTATTTTAAAATACTAATTTCTGTTTTGCAAGCTGCAAATTCAATACCAATCTTATACTAAAATTGGCACACAATATAATGCACTGATGGAAAGCTACAATAAATAATTGCTGCATTCGCTCAAAAATTACAATCAGTAATTACAGCATCAAAGCTAAATTCCATTCAGCAATATTTGGAACTGGTTCCTCTTAAAAACAGGGCAGCTATTCAGAAGCATTGCTGTGTTTGCACCTAAATGAGCCCAGGTAGGTTGCTAAAGCATCTATGTTGTTTGTCTTGGGAGTGCTACAACAACATAAAGCAATACAACAAACATTTTATTTTATAGAGAGTTCCTCATTAAAAACTGTGTCTTTCAATGTGTCCATATTAGATAATACAGAGGTAAACAATAGATATGAAAGCAGCTTCCCAGTTCTCACCCTCATGTAATCCAGTTGGCACTGATACACTGAAATAACCTCTCTGAGGCTCGTTAGTACATTTCACAACTGGTCACCCCAAGCGAAATTGGGCAAGGGTCTTGCTATAGACATGAATACCTCTTAACAAACGTTCAAGAACAGCCACAAAACCCCAATGGTGGTGGCTCTCCAAGGGGGTTTAGTCACAGCCAAGAGACTGAGGAAATTCTCATATGGGCCAAAACTTGTAACATTGCCTCTGATTGGAGGGATCGTCTGCATGAATTGAACTCAGAGCCACTAGATCTAAAAAACATGAGCTTCTACTGCCTCAGATCAGATCCACTAGCTTGAAGGCAGAAGTAAATTCCTATGTGGTCCAGCCACTAGAGGGCATAAGCATGAAAAGGGGGGTCAATTTATGAATTTGCCAGGGTGCCCATTAGATTTTAAAGCTGAAATCTAACAACCTAGGCTTGCTGATCTATAACAAAATCTAATAGGATAGCCCCTTTTTATTGAGTCCAGGAAGCATCCGCTTATTAGTCTAACACTGGGTTCTTTCCAGATCATCTTTCACCCTGAACAGTATTGCTCAAATCAGGACACTTGCTTATTCTTAACCAACCAACAATTTATTAATTCACCCAGAACCACATTAACAAATAATCAACAGACAAACATTAAGTGACGCCCTGCATGACTGATTAGTCTAGGATTATGCAATGATCAGGTCCAGAAAAAGTTACTGACTGTATCAGTGCTTACATTCAAGAAGGCTGCTGAAGTGGCGGTTGCGATGGAGACCACAGAGAAGGATTCTCTGGAATTTAGTGTGAACTGAATTTACCTGCTACATCAATGAGACAGAAGACCATGGAAATGTGGGGAATTTCTATGTGGCTGTTGTGTGCAAACTACACACTCTGAGGAGAATCGCTGGGCATGTCAGATTATTTGAAGAAAGTGCCCGAAGAAAGGACACGTCACCATGACCTGTCACACAGTTCAGCAACCAGCAACATGGAATAACCATATATCCAAGACAACACCTGTGATGACTGAACCTAAGAAAGGATCAAAGTCAGGAATTCATAATGTGGGAAAGTACAAGTGCTCTAGTGACACTGACCAAGTCAAAAGAACGAGGAGTACTTGTGGCACCTTAGAGACTAACAAATTTATTTGAGCATAAGCTTTCGTGAAAGCTAATGTTCAAATAAATTTGTTAGTCTCTAAGGTGCCACAAGTACTCCTCATTCTTTTTGCTGATATAGACTAACACGGCTACCACTCTGAAAATTCACCAAGTCCTAACACTACACATGTTATCAGAAGCTGGAGTCAGAGATAGCATCTGGGCTATACCCATGATCGAAGAATGTCCTGCAAGCATGAAGCTTGATACTGGAGCTGCTGGTTCACTGATTTCTGCATCTACCTATCACTAGACTTTGTCACAAGTTCACCTAGAAGGAATCGTCACAGTTTTGAAGACTTATACCGAAGAAAAGTTAGTCCCAAAAGGAATACTGCAGGTGAAAGTTCAACTAGATGGACAGTCAGTTGTTTTACCCTTGCATATGATTGAAGGGAAGTATCCACTATTATTTGGCAGATCTTAGCCTGAGAAGGTCAAGGTGAACTGGACCTAGATCAAGGCAATCATGAAAGCACTGCCAACTCTTCAAGAAATACTGTACATCCAAAGTTTTTGAAAAAGGATATGAACAGATGAGCAACATGTCAGCAAAACCCACTGTTCTCTGACAGCCAGCCAAAGTATTGCAAACCCAGAGTTGTGCCTTATGCTCTGAAGCCTCTGGTGGAAGCTGCTTTCGACCTCTTAGGGTAGGTCTACACTTACCGCGCGGGTCGACGCGGTGAGTTCGAACTCCTCGCGCGCTCCGGTCGACTCCGGAACTCCACCACTGCAAATGGCGGTGGCGGAGTCGACCTTGGAGCCGCGGACTTCGATCCCGCGGCGTCGGGGTGGATAAGTAGTTCGAACTAGGGTACTTCGAGTTCAGCTACGCTATTCGCGTAGCTGAACTTGCGTACCCTAGTTCGACCCCCGCCCTTAGTGTAGACCAGGCCTTAGTGAACATTGGAGTCTTGTCACTGGGTTCACACAGTGAGTGGGCTATACACATCGTACCAGTGATCAAGAAGGATGAGTCATTCCGAAATTGTGGAGATTTAAAGTGACACTGAATCCAGTTTTATGTGCAGATCAGAATCCACCACCTAATATTGAAGATTTGTTTGCTATTCTTTGTTGTGGACAGTGTTCCAGTAAAGTGGATTTGCTCAATGCATACCTACAAATGGAGATTGATTCAGCATCTCACAAATATCTCAAATCAACAGACAAAAAGGCGTATTTTGTTTCAACAGGTTGCCTTTCAGTATTGCATCAGCACCTGCCATGTTCCGGAAAGTCATGGGTGAGATTCTGAAGGGACTGAATGGAGTTCAAAGTGCAATTTGGATGACATCCTTGCTAAAGGGAATGATCAAGAGGATCATCTTCAAAATTTGTATCCTGTCTTGCAGCATTTGGAAGTCCATAGACAGAGTACGTCAGACAAATGTGACATTTTTCAAACTTTTAGTTGAACACCTTGTACATGTAATGGATGCCTTGAGTTTAAGAAAATCACCAGAGAAAGAGAAGGTTGTTCTTTAAGTGCCATCACCAGATACATTCATTCTTAGGACTACTTAACTACTATTGTGATTTTCTGCCTAATCTGGTGACGGTATTGGCACCTTTACATGAACGCCTACAAGCAAAGAAAAAATGGAAATGGACTGAAGAGCAAGGCTGGATTGCCATTTAGGTACAGTAAGCACGTGCCTAGGGGCACCTAAAAGTTAAAAGTGGCTTAAATGTTTTCATTTTTTTACAGAAAACACAAAGGTCAACTGTAGGTGGGGGCACTAAAGTTGATGTGCCTTGGTGTAAATCCAGTTGCTAAAGTTGCTGTGTAAGGTGTAAATCTAGCCCTGCTGAAGAGTGTGAGTGTACATTTAAGGAAGCCATAATAATATGGAGATATACCAATTTCCTAGAACTGGAAGGGATCTTGAAAGGTCATTGAGTTGAGTCCAGTCCCCTGCCTTCACTAGCAGGACCAATTTTTGGCCCAGATCCCTAAGTGGCTTTCTCAAGGATTGAACTCACCATCTTGGGTTTAGTGGGCCAATGCTCAAACCACTGAGCTATCCCTCCCCCCAAGAAACTGTTAACATCAGCTGAAGTTCTTATGCATGTTGATGCTTCTCTACCGTTTGAATTGGCTTGTGGTGCTTCACCATATGGAGTGGGTGTGATTCTTTCCCACATTTTTTCTAATGACATGGAGAAATCAATTGCCTTTACATCATGAACACTCACTATTCCAGAGAAGAACTATGCACAAATAGAGCAAGAAGCTGTCTCAGCATTAGCTTCAGAATTTGGAAGTTGCATAGCTATCTGTGTGGTAGACATTTTACCTTGCTGATGGAGCATCGTCCATTACTTTCAATTTTTGAACCGAAATGTGGAATTTCATCATTAGCTGCTGCTCATATGCAACAATGGGCACCGCTATTTTCAGCTCATTCCTATACTCTTCAGTTCCATAAAAGGATTCAGCATGGGAATGTTTATGGGCTTTCATGCCGACCATGGTAAAGTTCTCGTTGACCCAAAGAAACTTCAGAAAAAGTGTTCTATCTCAATTTGATGGGTAGGTTACCCATCACTAGTACTGACATCAACAATGAAACTACTATGTATGATGTACTTTCTCTTGTGAAGGGGATGGTACTACAGAGTACAGTGTTGGATCAAAAATCCCCAGTTTACACAATTAATGTCATGTCAACATGAATTATCAGTGAATCGCGGTTGCATCTTATGGGGAATGTGAGTGATCATTCCAAAATCACTTCAATCTCAGGTTTTCGAAGCTCTTCACTAAGGTCATCTTGGCATTATGCCAATGAAGGTCATAGCCCAGAGTCATGTCTGGTAGCTGGAGATTGACAAAGAGACTGAGAGGAAGGTGAAGTGCTATGCTACATGTCAGCAAATTCAGCATGATCATAGCCCAGCTCAGGGTCGTGGCCTCAGTCTCCTTAGACACATATTCATTTGGACTTTGCTGGACCTTTGGAAGGTTATATGTTTTTGGTCATAGTCAAAATGGCCAGAAGTTTTCAGAATGACTTCTACTACAGCTACTACTGGACATCTTCAGACCTTGTTTGGCCAGTTTGGCTTACTGTTACAGTTGGTGAGTGACAATGGACCTCAACTGTGTTCTGAAGAATTGTAGAGGGTCCTAGCTTCAAATGGAATTCAGCACATATGCTCAGCTCCTTTCCATCCTGCTGCAAACAGACTAGTGGAATTCTTTGTACAAACACTTAAACATGCCTTAAAAGTTAACAAGTCTAGTCTGAGTCATCAGCAGAAATTGGACAATTTCTTGCTTGTCTACACAAACACACCACATACTACCATCTAAGAGTCACCTGCAACTCTTTTCTTGGAGCAATCTTTGTGTACCTGTTGAAACCTGCTACACATGATGTTGCTTCATGGGTAGCCAAATCCTAAGCTATGCAAACTGATTGTCAACATGAGACTCGTCATCGTTCTTTTCAAGTTGGAGACTTAGTGTGGACTCGTAGATATCGTTGTGGAGTAAACTGGGTACCTGGAAAACTTGTAAAATGAACAGGACCTGGTACTTTCTGGAAATAACATATGGACTAGTTGCAGCCTCAACTAGTACCAGATTCTGGAGATGTTCCAGTAGGACTTTCTGTTCCTCCAATTGAGCCTCCTTCCATTACAACTCCTAATTTTGATGAGTTTGTGGAAGAAACATTGGTATCAGATCCAGTTAATTCTATACCAGCTCCAGCTGATTTCTTGCCACCAACTTGTCCTGTTGTTCATAACACTGTTGCACCACCATCACCATATTTAGCCCAAAAGAATGAGAAAATCAGTTGTGTGCCTGAAATTAAAAATTGTTTAGTTAGTGAGTTGCTATTCCAGGGCAGAATAATACCTTGCAATTTAAGAGTCTGCAGTAGTCCACGCAACTTTCAGTTGGGTTATATAGTGTTCCATGTTAGCCATGTAAACGATAATGTATATGTGTTTGGAAAGTTTTTTAAAGTAAGGTTTAGGAATATGATGTCCTGTCCCTTTAAAAGTTTGAGCCCCTCCCCAGTGCAAAGCCTCACTTTCATGTTAGTGTTGCAGCTGGAACAATAAATCCACCACAGCAGACAGCTGTATGTCTATCAGTTCCCTCTGCCTGTCTATCTCCTTCTCTGCTGGTTCCAGAAATATAACAGTATCTCCATCACAAACATTATTTTTGTCAGCTAACGTGTGATATTGACAATACATGCCAAGGTCAGGGCACTGTGCGCTGATCCTAAAGAAAAGTGAGTTAGCAGGGGCAGTAATGCGGACAACCCGAAACTCATAATAAAGTCAACGTTTAAAGGATTCCAGGTCCACTTGTGACTTACATCGCTCCGGTCAATTCACAGCACATTTTGGCAGGCTGAAAATGGCCAGATCTTATTATGGCCGTCAGGAAGTTCTTCAGAGTTACTGCAGAACCAGACTGTGAAACAGTATATGGTGGGTGCTAGGAGAGCCCTGCGTGGGACTATTTTTTAAATTCTGTCCCTGTCCCACCTGCTCCCGCGTTGTTTCTTGCACTTTTATCCCTCTCCGAGCCACAAAAATCAGAGATCCCACCAATCCCACAAGACAGAAAAATTCCCCCATGCTACTAAAAAAATACCACAGTCAGTTAATATATTATATATATAAACAGAATTCAGACACAATTTTACCACAAATCTTGTTAAATCATGTAAAAATGTTTTAACTCCTGTTATAATAGACATTAAATCTCTTTCTATCCCTTGCTTACACTTAAGTATTAAAAATAGCTACTTGACATTGCTGAAATTCTAGGGGGGGAGATAACTCAGTGGTTTGAGCAGTGGGTTTCTAAACCCAGTATTGTAAGTTCAATCCTTAAGGGGGCCATTTAGGGATCTGGGGCAAAAATCTGTCTGGGGATTGATCCTGCTTTGAGCAAGGGGTTGGACTAGATGACCTCCTGAGGTCCCTTCCAACCCTGATATTCTATGAAGACAAGCAATTTAGCATTTTCCTGCAAATTACTGCAGTCTGGTGGTTTTGCCCACTGATCCTACCTGCAACAATGTACATTTTACCCAGTCCCACTATTATGGCAGTGGGTCCTGCCAGACCCACAGGTCTCAGTCCCACTGCAGAGCTGTAGTTGCTAGTGCTTAAAAAGTAGCTACAAAGGAAAGGAGGGTAACAAACTCCATGAAATTTACTCTGCTCTGGGAACTGGCAAGAATCTTAATAAGATGATGCAGCGAAGCCTCCACCAACATGAGCATCTTCAACTGATGCCCTTATGGTTTTAGAAGGCACATACAATCAGCTGCACTAGAACCGTTTCTCATTTGCACAGTGGCTTCCAGTGGTATATCAAATGCAATAATTGCATATTTGAATTATTCATGAGGGTGGTAACTTTGGCAGGTTACAAGTGAATATCAATATTCCAGGCTCTGAAGTATTTGATTCAGCTGTAGCACACACCTGAAGACTTCAGGTGTGAACAGGGTCTCCCAGATATCATTCCTCCTATAGTTGGGGAAAAGGTAGCTTTTATTTCAAGTGGTTAGAATCATAGAATCATAGAATCTTAGGGTTGGAAGGGACCTCAGGAGGTCATCTAGTCCAACCCCCTGCTCAAAGCAGGACCAATCCCCAGATTTTTACCCCAGTTCCCCAAATGGCCCCCTCAAGGATTGAACTCCCCCTAAAAAAAAAAAAGGGAGGGACCTTGAAAGGTCATTGAGTCCAGCCCCCTGCCTTTACTAGCAGGACCAATTTTTGCCCCAGATCCCTAAGTGGCCTCCTCAAGGATTGAACTCACCACTCTGGGTTTAGTAGGCCAATGCTCAAACCACTGAGCTATCCCTCCCCCCAGGGTTGGAAGGGACCTCAGGAGGTATCTAGTCCCACCCCCTGCTCTGTTCGTATACTCAGCAGAGCTTCACCCAACCCTCCTGTAAGACTGGATCAAACAGTAAACAAGAGGGGGGAACTGGAATGGCAGCTGTTAAGTAGTTCCCAACTGAGCAGCACAATGAATAAAAGCAGAGTGCACGTGCCCCGGAAAGTTACTAGCCATTTCAATAATGGAACCATCTCCTCAGCTAGAGTAAATTGGCAGCTCCACTAAGTCAATGGGGGGGTGAAGTCAATGGAGCTACACCAGTTGAGGCCCAGTTTGGCCCAATTATCATTTCAATTCTAAATTACGCCAAAGGGCATTTTAGTTATTTACTAAAGTTCACTGGGATGTAACATCAGGGTTCTGGCCATTCTATGGGCTTTCCAAAGACGTCTCTGCATTGACATTTTTACATCCCAATGGATTCTTGCGATTAAGTGAAACACATTTTTAACAGAGCTGAGATACCCATTTCTGAAGTGTGAGCTCAGTCCTTGCTCATCCCTGGAGCTGCTCCAGACACTCAGGTGGCAATTGCTGGAAATCAGGTTCCCTGTTCATTGCTGGGGCGGGGTTCCCCCTCCTATTGCGAGTATAGACCCAAACCAATAATATTAGAGATCTTCCCCACCACACACATGACATAAACTCACCACAGGGCCTGGCAAAGTTGTGGTGGCCATTTACCAGCTACCTTGTGTTTTACCCCAGCAATGAAAAACAAATGATATTTAAATCGCTCATTAAAAAAAAGCCTTCTCCCATAGTGAGTTCAGGCACAGAATTTTTCAAGGCTGTCCCACCCTTACTAAAAGCACTACAGCAATAATGTGATCACTGCTGTGATCTTTAAGGCCTGATTCATTGCCCAGTTAAGCCAACAGACATCATGTCATTGAGTTCAGTGAGTTTTGGATCAGGTCATCAGATGATGGCTGTAGAATTCTGTAAAAAAAAACAAAACCTTTTTTAAAAGGCTGCATTCCCCCCCAAAAGAAAGAGACTAAGCTATTCCTGATTTTTAAGCACTGTCAAACAGAGTGGGCCAGATTGTTTTGTAGCCCATGCAAACCATGGGCTGTAAGTCAGCTAAAATTTAACTCAGGTTGCTGGATAAAACTTTTTTTTCACCCGTCTCTGAGGAAGCGCTCCACTCATTTTCAAACTTTGCATTTCATTGTTGTCTGTGAAATACAATAAGTATGTGCTTTTCATGCTTTGTTTTCTCCTCTGTGCTTCCTCCTTGCGTGTCACACGTTGCTGTTTCATAGCGGACTGTATGTTGGGGTGGGAGGAAGCTGGGGGGGAAAAGCCTTTTTTTCCCCCTTTTTCTTCAAATGTTTTGGAAATTAGCTTTTGGGGAGTAAATTCTTGAAATGTCTGTAACATTCCAAACAGGGTTCCTATTATATGATGGAGGTTGCCTGTGCTAGCAGGGAACTAGACTCTATAACCAGGAGGGCCCTTCCATTTCTGTAGTCAAATCTAGGGATTTTAATTTCTTTTGGTTTGGCTTTAGAGCCTTTTATCAGAGGGGTAGCCATGTTAGTCTGGATCTGTAAAAGCAGCATAGAGTCCTGTGGCACCTTATAGACTAACAGACGTATTGGAGCATGAGCTTTCGTGGGTGAATAGCCACTTCGTCAGATGCATGCTCATGCTCCAATACGTCTGTTAATCTATAAGGTGCCACAGGACTCTTTGCTGCTTTTAGAGCCTTTGTAATTGAGCATCCTTGAGATTTATTTTTTTTAAGTTCCTCTTTTGAAAGTTTGGTGACACCACGCTTGTATGTGGTACCTTTCCTCTCTCAAGACTGCTCAACTTAATTATATTGTGGTCACTGTTACATAGGCACTCCACTGTGGTGACTTCTTGAACCAACTCCTGTGTGTAACTGAGAACTAAACTGAGGAGAATCTCTCCACCCGTGTGCACTAGAATTTGCTGGTCTGAATAGCAACCATTGAAGGTGTCAGTATATGTTGGGCCAGATCATCAACGAGTATAAATCAGCCCTTAATGGAGCTATGCTGATTTACACCAGCTGATTACCTGGCCCGGTGTATTTCTAAACCTTTCCTGTTGCATCATTTGACCCGTTTATATGCAGGTAGTTGAAGTCACACATGGTTATGCGTTAGTATACCTTATTGCCTGTCTGATTTCTGTCAACATGCATGATACATCCTTTGGTGGATTGGAGACTGGTAATGTAACCCCACTGGCTTGTTTGTTCTTTATAAATTGGGTTGTGTGTTTAGATTAGATAGATAGATAGATAGATAGATAGATAGATAGATAGATAGATAGATAGATAGATCCCTGAACATAAACCATTATTCTAAAGTTTAAAAAGTTCTTAGCACTAAAATCCTGAAACAAAGGCTGGGAGCATCTCCATGTGGAAGATTTCAGAGGGATTTTATCTCTGTTTCCTTTTATTAAAATAGCACCGAACGCCTTTACAACATGTAGCTGTTGTAAACAATGTCCCTTTACCTTCACCAATTAATTTGACCAGGAATAGGGGAGACGTAAGGCCACTCACCAAATAAGCTTGCCTGTCTTCTCTGGGGTCAGTGTGAAGGAGAATGGGAGGGGGGATATTTATTTTGATTGCTTTGTTACACATTAGAATAAGTGCTATTTGCAGTGACAAAGGAGAAGACTAATCTGGTTGACTGTGCGTCTGTTAAGCACACGAAAGACAGTGATGATGCATGTCCCCCTGCTGAACCCCGGGGTGAGCCAGGCATTTACTCTCCATCTAAACAATCAGGAACAAAATGAGTTGTGTGCCTTTATTATTATTTTTACCTGAGATAGCAGAAAGGAAGCGATAGCAACACCATGATGCCACCTCGAATGCAGGCAACAAAGCTGCCGCCGAACGAGCACCAACTGAGTATGGTCACGACCGGAGGCAAGGCATCCGTGTTTGTTTGTGTTGTGTTCCACAGAGTGGCAGGGATCCGTTCCCTATCAGAATAATCCAATTGACCAAAATGATTCATATTAGCGAGCCCATCTGTCTGAGGCCAGAGCAGAACCCCGGTGTTAGTTTAATAAATGACGTTCATTAAACGCAGCTGAAAATATAATCTGCAGAGACTGATGGGGTGAACAGAGCAAAGAATGAGCAAAAGGAGTTAGCAATTATCAGATGTCATTTGTTCTCCTGGTACAGTGGAATTGGGGCTTGTTTGCTGAAATCTTAATTTCATTTAGCTGAGGCGGAATCCATCAGAGAGGCACAGGCTGCCGCTCTGACTGCTGTTTCTCAGGCCCCAGTGGAGAACAGGGCATTTTTCTTTTTTCTAATTTCAGAAAGATGACCTCCAGGTTAGGATGGACAGAAGAGGGCTGTTTGAAGATGCAAGCTACATCTTCACTGCAGAGTCAACCCAGGCGCTTAGCCAGGTTTTAGCCCAGACCCCCTCCCGTCCACGCACAAAAACCTGTGACTTGAGATTAGAGATGCCTTAAACCCTGGCTAGCTTATCAGGCTGGAGATATGGGTTAGAACCCAGGCTCTGCTTTCACACGGGCAAGAACTTACCCATTTTGCAGTGAGAACACAGGCTAAATCACTCAGTCTTCCAACGCCTTCCCACAGTTCCCCCCACTCGATGGACAAGTTCGCTCACAATTGAGAGCATTGACTGGGAAAGAAGCCTAGAGCGTCTCAGCATGAAAAACTGTGGGATATGCCCCCAAATACACATGGAGGAGAGCAGAAATAGTGAGGACACAGTAATGCAGGTAGGGCTTTGCTGGAGGGACAGTCACTCCCAGGCTAGGCTACCCCAGGTGCCAGACCCATGACTAACAATGCAGGGGAGCCATATCCTCACAACCGTGAAATCCAGACAAAGATCCCAAGATCTGGACAGATGGATTAAATGAATGGTCTCTCTGCCACTAAAAATCTGCTTAGCAACGTTGCATGTGCTAAAGCACAGATAGCAGGGCCAATGCATTATCATGGAGACTCTAGTCCGCTCCTGCAGCTCAGTAACCAGCCTTCATGGGTAGGTAGAACCTGATTCCTTGTCAATCGTTTACATCAATGCAAAGTGGGTGTGAAAGGCTCCCATTCTGACTTGGTCATGTTGCAGATGCACTTGCATTGGTCCAAACTCTGAGCAGGACAATGGCTACTCCAGCCTATAATGTTCACCATTCAGGTGGCATCAGAAGTTATTTATCCTCTCAGCACCTTGGCCCTCCCTCTTTACCTCTCCGGGATACCTGTGCACAGCAGGATTCCGATTTGCACACAGAGCTTGGGGTGCAAATCCTTGACCTCGTCTCAGCTGTGGGTCAAGGGACAAGTTTTCGGCCCTTTTCTGGGTCATGAACCCAAACAGATTGAGAGCCATTTCTCTAAGCAAGTGGAGAGATGGAGGCAGCTGAAGCTGTCGGGCCGGCCCTGAAGGAAGGTGGTGCATATTTGGCAAGTAACTTAACATTCTCGCCCATAACCTTTCTCTGAAATGGCGAAACCCGATGCTCTTAGCGGAGACCAACGCCTCACCCACTGCTGGCCAGCTGGAGGTGAGCTTTCCAGGAGGACGGATGGGCCACACTTGAGCATGCCCATAGCTCTTTGAATGTTCTTCGGTGTGTTCTAGAGAAGTGCAGTGCAGGCTTTTATAGAGGAAGGAGGAGCCGATGACTGCCTTGCGGTAGGTCTAGCAATGGAGCAAATAAGCTTGTACGCCATCAGTGAGGCTCTTTGTTCTGCAGCTTGTCCCTGTAACAGTAGCAGGAGAGCACTCCCAAATTCCCCAGGAATGGCTGAGGAGCCTTGCAGGCGCAAGCCCTTTCCAAGACCAGTCAGTTCTCTGACACAAGCGGTTCCTGTCTGAGTGTAGATGAAATTCGTTGTGGTGACAAAGAAGTAAAATTGTACCTCTGTACAGTTACTGTGGGACTTCATCCGCAGTAGCCGATAAGCTCACAGACCCATGGAGTGATTTCACTCTCTGGGAACTTCACTAGACAGTGAAAGTGCATGAGAAGCACACAACCACCAGCCTTGGGAAAACACATAGTCCGCGGCTCACGGGATAAGTATAGAGTTAGGCCCAGATCCTCTTTGGGTGCCTAATGCCCATTGAAATCAATGGGTGTTAGGTGCCTACCTAGCTTTACAACTCTAGTTTCTTTCGGCCTCAAAATAGTAGCACCGTCATACCTCACTGGTGGGGCTTTGGGGTTTTGTTTTCTTGTGTTTTTAACCCCAAAATGAATACCGCTTAGTAATTAACAGGACTGTGAATGCTTAATGAGCCATCTCACGCTTTCATCAATTTGAAATATTTGGGGCACTAATTTTCACCTTACTGCTTGTAGCTGGAGGTGCCTTCCGGTCTTAGAGCAATTAAAATGAAGAAGGAAATATTTTTAGGTAATTGCACTGCGCCCCTTGAAGGTAAATTGAAGCTGCAGGCAGAAAAATAAAATATCAGATGCCGTAATGGGGTGTTGCAAGCAGGTGCATATTCCTGGCTCTGTGATGGTTCGGGGGGGGAGGGAGGGGACTGCTCAACTGACCAAACCTGGATAGCTCAGGTTTGGGTGCTCAGGAAGTCCCCATGTCCTGGGAAAGATTCCCTTGTGTCTCACAGACAAGAGAGTCTGTGTGTACTGGACTGGGCTGATAGGGCAGGTAACTAGGCATTATGTGGTCCGTTCCTAGCCCTGCCACTGGCCGATCTTGGCAAAGTCACTCAGATGACAGTCCATTGTTCCCTGTTCAGAGAGTCCTGGATGAGTGAAGAGCAAAGTGTCACCCCCAAGGAAGGCAAGGCCATTATTAATGGGCCTGTTCCTGCTCCCTGACTCCAGCGCTAGCAGGACTGGGTCCATTTGTGCCCCGTTGAAGTCAATGGGAGTTTTGACATTCACATGGGAAGAGGCTTGGTCCCATACCTGCTCCCATTGGAGTCAATGGAATCCCTTCCCTCTGCACTCAACCCTACCGTCCCTCAGCCCCAGGGCAGAGGCCCTGTAAAGCCCCGAGTCCGCAAGGACGGCCCAGGCAAAAGGCCATTGTGCATGGATACTGCATAGGAGAGCTTGGGAGGAGAGGCACAAGGTCGGGGGCAGCTGTGTAGGTTTAAGGCAGGAACTGCAGACAAAGCTGCTGCTCTTCTTCATTGTGGACTTGGCCATCCAACGCTGTGCGTAGACCCACCAGCAACACCCATGACACGTCCACATGTCCCTTCCACTACCTCAGCAGTGTGAGCCACACAGATCTCCTCCCCTGCAAGCTTGGCGGATGGGGGTCCCCTTGTGTAAATCACTTCCCCTGTCACGCCTGGCAAGCTGCTTTGGGCCATTGTATTCCATGTAACTGAACGAGCGCCAGAGTGCCCCAGCTCGTCCATGGACCACACCCGTGGCCACACACCCCTAGCTGGGGTTCCTGCGGTCAGCGAACGGATCTGTATCAAGTGCCTTGAAATCCTCGGAGTGGTAAAGCTGGGGGTTGCGGCATCTCTGCCTCTCCCTTAGCAACGACAATAGACTATTAAAGCATCAGGATTTGCAGCATTTCGTGTCAATCCAGAACAAACAAATCGAGAGCAGGTGCTGAGCCGCACGTCCAGCTTCCCAATTAGAACTGCTTTCCAAGCGTGTGCAGCTTTTTTAAATTAAAATGTTGTCATGGTGCTTGGGAGCTAATGAACTCCCCGATGCCACCTTGATCTACCACCCCGGCATAATAAAGAACCCTTATTAGGTGTGGCAGAGCAGCTTCTACATTTCATCTCCTGCCTAGCACTCAGCAGCCATGAAGGGAGGCGTTGCTCTGGGACCAAATGCTCTGTTTGCCGTGAGACACAAAAGCAGGACCCTTTCTACCCGTCCCCGCCAGGCTACCCGGGGGGACGTTCAAGATCTGTGTCACTTTGCAAAAAGAGGAGCTGTCCCAGCCCACATGACTAAGGCTGGGTGAGGCCAGCTGCTGAGTGCTGCCTGCTTCCCAGTCCCTCCAGTACCATTCACCTAGGCAGTCCAGGCAGCCGCTGCACTGCCTTTTGCCTGTACGGTCACTGCTGACATGCTGGCGCATGCAATTGCGACAGTCTCTGTGGGCCATGCGTAAGTAGCATCTGTGGGGCACTTGGGGAAACCATGAGTGAGGAAACATGCACTGCCTTCCACACCGACTGATTTTGCATGAGATGAGGAATGCTGGCTGTGGGCCGGGACGTTGTTCCCACTGCTGGGCTGTTCCACAGGGGAGTGACTGGGGTACGTGGCACTCCTAAGCACCTGCTTCCTCATCTGGCAGTGCCCCCCCGTGGCATGACACTCATACATTGGACAGGCCTGTCGGGCCTGCATGGAGCTTAGCTGAGGGCTCTCACAGCCAGCCTTCTTCAGCCTGTCCTGGCTCTGCATTCAGGAGACTGTAGCCCTATTGGGGGAGGGTGTACATAGATAATTTGCATACATGTGCATATAAATGTACACACACACACACCATCTTTACTGTAGCCTTGTCCTTAATTTGTTAAAAATGAATCTTATGTCCAAAAAAACACTATTGTGTTTTTAAATAACAAAGCTCTCACCTTGCACACAAGACCAGGTGAGGCGCTAACATCCATTATTGTCGGGTGGAAATGGCCAGTCGCCATGAAATGGTGACCCAGGACTTAACACTGGGATTGGGACCCCTCTGCCACACCGGCCTACCCCCAATCAGACACACCTGCTCTGGCCCACGCTGTGCTATGGCCATTCAAGAGCTTGTGGCAAGCGTGTAACACCTCAGCTGCTTTGCTGGTGGCAAGCCAGGGAGTAGAGCACAGCTAGCCTGGTCAAGGCGAGGTTGGGGGATGGGAGGGTGACGATAGGGCACCAGCACTAGAAAGAAACAGCCCGGGAGAGCGAAATTGCTACAGGAAATCAGAGAAAAGACTCAGCCCAGGTGAGGACTCAGCCCAGGTGAGATTCTCCCAGCGCAGAGGGCATGCACCATGTCAGTGGGAAACTGGACTTTTAAACCCCCTTTCTGCCCCACCCCCCACCCCCGCCCTGCTGCCCCTGTGATCTGCTGCAGAAACACCCACTCGGATCTCAAGTCTACCCTAGCCATCACCTCTCTCTGGGCAGGGACCTACCCTCCAATGACAGTGCTGTGCCAGGGCCCATCCAGCTCTTCCAAAGCAGCACATATGTATTCAAGGATATCAAGGAAGCATGTAAAACACTAACGGGGTCTAAATGCTCCTTGAGCCCTCATACCAGAAGTTGTCCGTCATTCCTATGGGAATCCTGATCGGTTCTAGTCCTTCCAACCCTCCTGTAGGGTTGGGTCCCCCCAGGACCAAAGGTAAGGGCCATTTGCTGTATCAAAAGGAAGCTGTGGTAACTCCTTCATGGAGTAGAACTCAACCCCCTAACCCACAATGCTACACAGAACATTCCCACATACAGTACAACGTGGCCTCCAAAGATACCGCCTGGGGTTGGAATCGCTGTCACACCGTCTTGTGCTGGGCATGAATTTCACCTAATAGTGCGGCTGTGGGCAATAAAGCGTAGCCAGTGGCCACCCTCGAAAGTTCGCCAGTCGTGCCTTTAATGTGCTGTGTCCTCTCCCGCAGCAGAGTCCAGGCAATACCGGGGGGAAGCTGCCATAACAAAGAGACCTGGAAATGTTTTTAGGGTCACCGCTGTAATCACGCACAGTCCAGCTGTGGCTCAGGGCCCTGATTAAAGACATCCTCGTAACTAGGGACTCAACAGTCGATGAGAATATTGCCAAAGGGCTGCTGTAAAAGACTTCACAGTAGAGGCTTGGCAGGTGTGAGATTACAGGGCATCGTTGGCCTTAGCCTGTTCCATGGAGGCACACTCCGGCTCGGCGTTCTAGCGCTCAGAGATGCGTTGCACCATCACTCCTTGTAGCCAGTCTCCAAGGACGCAAGGCTTTTTAACTATGTCTCACAAGTCCCAAAGGCCCCATTTCCGTATCAGGCTGTATCCCTGTCTTCATAACCCTAACATCTTTATTCATGAATGGGATGGCTGATCTCTGAGCCATACCCAATGCTTCTATCTGCTCCCAGAGAAGTGAACTGCTTATTAAATAGATTTGGTTGATTTTTATTTGAATGCATTTGTTTGTTTTTTCAGTGAGTTTTAATCATTTATACATGTATAGGTGTGTGTATACATATATATGTATAGGTATGTGTATATATATATATGTATATATTTGTTGTCACATTCACAATGTCTGAAATTTTAGTCTAAAGGCAGAGGTACTGTGCTTGCCATTCCAAAGTTGACACACAGTTGCTGCCTATTCCATGCATTAGGGTAGGTTGGTGAGGTCATGTGGGGCCCAGGTTACTAGAGAGACAACATGGGAGAGGTACTAGCTTTTAGTGGCTCAACTTCTGTTGGTAAACGAGACAAGCTTTTGAGCATACACAGAGCTTGTCTTCGGGTCTGGCACTCCGCGTACCTATCCCAGACCTGAAGAAGCACCATGTATAAGCTCGAATGCTTGGCTCTTTCACCAACAGACACTGGGCCAATAAAAGATATTACCTCACCCACCAGGTCTCGCTGTGTATCAGGGGAAACTTCTCAGCTAACATGCTGGACTAGAGTAGCCCTGCAAAGAGGGCAGGCCAATCCCAGGCGTTGACCGGCTTCTCAGAGTCCTGATCCAGCCTCTGCTGCTGCGTGTGGGGTGTGTTGGGTCAGCCTTTCCCCTCTGCTCCAGCTTAGCCACAAGGGTATGTCTTCACTACCCGCCGGGTCGGCAGGCAGCGATCGATCCAGCGGGGATCAATTTATCGTGTCTAGTCTAGACACAATAAATTGACCCCCGAGCGCTCTCCTGGCGACTCCTGTACTCCAGGACTGCGAGAGGCGCAGGCGATGGGGGAGCGGCAGCAGTCGACTCACCGCAGTGAAGACACCACAGTAAGTCGATCTAAGTACGTTGACTTCAGCTACGTTATTCACGGAGCTGAAGTTGCGTAAGTTAGATCGATCCTCCCTCCTCCCCAGTGTAGACCAGGGCTAAGCCTCAGTTCAGCACCCCTGACCTTGCAGTACCTGCTCTCCCCTACTGGTGTTACTCACAATACAGGTGCAACCCCTAAGAGATATGGTGCCTCCTTACAGCTTTCTATTCTGCTGCACGTCTATCAGAATTCACCAGCTGGCCCAGTGCGACTAGCGCTGACTTTTCAATGGTGACTATGGAGCGTGAGATCCAGCAGCCATACTACAATCCTCTCAGGGTGAGGTCTCATGCACCAGCACTAACGGGAGGTTTATTATAGTGCTACACTCTCTTTCTGTAGCAGAAACAGAGCTGAAACACAATCCTGTCTGGGTGCACACATTCACCTCTGTACCAGGCATCATCCAAACACAAGTTCAGATTCAAATTTTGAGGATGCAAGATCCAGGGGTTTGGTCGGCCGATGGTAGAGACACAGACTAGGTAAATCCAGTGTAACAGCAGCAGTCCATGCAGTTACTCCAGATTTACCTTGCTGTAAAAGAGAGCAAAGTCCGGCTGCTGGAGCCAAATCCAGAGTTCGGATCCTGGGTTTTGTTCAGGGCTATCTCTCTGCTGGATAACAAATCCTGCCCCTGGCTAGCGCACACAGTTTGACTTTGAACAAAAGCCAATGGAAAGAAGCCTCTCTGGCCTGCTTGCATGACTTCAGAACTAGAGTCTAACACAATGTCCTTGTGACAAACCAATGTGCAGTGAAATTTCAGTGATGTGCAGTGACTTTTCAGGACTAGGCATGCTGGTGAGAAATCAACCCGCCGATGGGCTGGGAAGCAAACACCTGAAGTACAGTAGTTCTAGCTGTTGGCTGAGCCCAGTACTTTATGTTTCATTGTGTGCAGTGACTTTTAGGGCCTTGATCCTTGCAGTGCTCATTCAGGCAAAACTCCCAGAGCAAGTTAAAGGCAGTTTTGCCTGGTGAGGACTGCACGGTCAGGAGGATATGGGCAGTCCAGGAGCATTTTGCCTGAGGGAGGATGGGGGATCAGGCCTGTAGGTAGAATTTTGGATTTTTTTAGGCCATATCAAAACAACAGGGAAGTAAATTCACATACCACACCAGCTGGGCTGCTGTTCTGAGCGTCTCATCCTACGAGCCTTTAAAGGGACAGACACTAGTTACTTTTTCTCAATAACCAAAGCAGTGCCTCTTCTTTTACTCCAGCACTCCTTCAGCTTTTCAGATGCAAACAGAGCAGCTGAGAACCTGATCCAGAGCCCATTGAAGTCAACAGAAAGGCTCCAATGTTCTTTGAATCAACCCCTTACTGAAGAGCCACCTCCCAGGAGTTTGCGGGGAGGGGTGGCATGGGGAAAGAACAAAACCACTGCGGTTGGCAGCAAATGTATTTTCCAGACGCAAACCGATCTGTGTGTGCTCTCATCCATTCAGTGCATGCTCTCCTCAGCAGCCACTGCATAACATTTTGTTACTGTTCACTGTTGTTCATGTGTCCACATAAACTGTGTGTAGTATGTCTTTGTCCCCTGCTAGGCCTCCGCCATGATGTTTTTTTTCTCTTTCGTTCGTTTCATTTTCCTTCTTCTTTCGTTTTTATTGTTTAATTGCAAGTATTTTCACTAGAGCTTTTTGACTGATGCTGTTTGGTACTTTTTATTATTATTACTATTATTATTTTTATATATATCTTCTTCCCCCACCTTTCCCTTTTTCCACACTATATATAAATATATATATATATAAAAAAAATCTTTTCTTCTTTTGTCATTCAATCAAATTCCAACAAAACCAACCAAGAGCCAGTCAAATCCACCACAGTCTCGAGCTGAGCTAGGAAAAAAGTTCACGTAATGACATGAAAGTGGAGAATACAGTCCCCCAGTCCGTAAGTTCAAATCAACTCGAAGTTGAAAGTGTGACATGATGGCGTCATGTAACAAGCTAAGAATTGGTTGCATGACATGCCGTCAAGTTTCGTGCAGGTGCCGTGATTGAAGCATTTTTCTTGGATGTTGTATCAGTTGATGATTGGCCAGTCATGATCACATGTGCCTTTTTTGACTTTGTGCTGCCACAATTTTTTGCTGTGCTCATTTTCGTTTTGTTTGGTGCTTGCAGTGGTTTCTTTATTTGTCGTTTAATTTCTCGTCAGCGTTTTATGCTTCTTTAGATGTCACATAGAAGGGAAAAAAAAGATGGATTCCTAATTCTTTAGAAAATGGGATTGTTATAACTGTACAAATATTTTACAAAAAAAATGAAAATAGAAAATGCGTGGTTGATTTTTTTGCACTTGAAAAATATTGTGATTTTATTTATTTTTTTCCGGAGAATTGGGGGCCTTTTTCAATTGATGCTTTTTTTTTTCCCTTAGGATATTTCAAATCACTCTCCAAAATTAAAAAAAAAGGAATAATAGTAACAGTAGTTTAAAAACTATACCTATCCAAACAAAACGCAACCCAGAGAAAAGCCTGCGGCCTCTTGTGTGCCTTTTCAAGAATTCCTAATTCTAAGGTTCCACATTACAGCCACTCCTGACAAATTATTTGTTTGGGGTAAGGGAGGGATTGTTTTGAGGGGAAAAAAATAATCCTGATCAAAAAGCAAAATGCATCTTTTTGTTTACAACTGAAAAAGGGTCCTTGACGAGTGTTTTTTTATTTTTTTTATTCTATTATTCTTATTATTTTTGGTGTTGTAATTGTTTAGACTGCTGTGTACGGTTTGCTGTTTGTTGAACCAACAGTGTGAAAAACCTGCCAGCATGGATTGATATTCCGCATGACACTTTTCCACCAGAGTGGACCTTTTGCAGTTTCTAAGTTTCTTGATGTAATAAATCACCGAGTGTATAAGAAGAACCTGCTTGCTAGAAAGAGATAAGAGCTAATCCGTAATGATTAAGCATCCTACTTAAATGTCAAGTCGAGTCGGATCATGATTAAATTTTTTTAAATAACTTTTTTATTTAAGAAATGTTAGCTTTACTAGTTTTTTCAAAAAGTTCATTCCAACTGATTTTTTTTCTTTTACCTCCCATGAATTGCCTGTTCAAAGTGTTACTTTCTGACATTCACAAAGGAATATACATTAATGGCAACTATTTCTCCACGGAAAGTCCATATATCGTCCTATACAGCACACGGTTAAAATTTAGAGCAATTTTTCCTAGAGGCTTCACACGCTAGAAAGTCCAGCCAAGCAAGATTGTGATCTGGCTTTTTCTTTTAAGTGCCACTTTACAAAGTATATATCTGCACATAGATATAGATGTGAGTATATATATTTATATGGATATAGATCACTATTATTAAAAATGCAGAAGGAGCCATTGTATTTTTCTTTATCATGATCTTGACTGCCTGGCTCGCTTTGGGTCTGAGCCAATTCCCAGTGAAGTCCATGAGAATTTTGCATTGACTTTAGTGGGAGCACACCTCAAAAACCAACTCCAGAGCAAGAGTTCAGTTCTGTTTCCATTGACTCTGAGAACAAAACACATTCACTTTCAACGGGAGCAGGTCTAGGCCCAAAAGAACAGGCTTTTTTATGTGTTTATTTTTTTTAAAAAAGGGCCTTTTTTATTCGTTTACTTCGCCTTTTTAGTTTAATTTGCAATGATCTTCTTCATTTTTTTAGGGCAGCAGCTGAATGGGCCACACTTAGAAAAATATATATATATATATTTTAAAAAAACAGGAACTGTTGGATTACACCTTTGACATATCAGCAAATATCAATCAAGCTGAAGACTTCAGACTTATTCTCTCTTTGATTGTTTAGACTGTAACATTTCTTCAAGAAAAGTATCATGTCTGCTGACTTCGAAGGACACGGGCTGGAAACAAACAAAAATTAATAAATAAATCAAAACAGGAACAAGATCAACCAGGATTTCTGAAGAGACATTGATATCACCACAGCGGCTTTTCTCCAAACAGGAAATGCAAACCTGGATACGGACAAAGGAGTGCCTGTTTGCCACCAAGGATGCGGCTACCATGCTGACCCCATGGTAATGGTCACTGAGCATCTTTATCTGTCATTCCTTAGCTATATAGGGACCAAAGGACAAAACTTTTTATCGCAGACTTGTAGCTGTATGTAAAATATGGAAGTTCTTTGCTTTTCTCTGAGCTGTTCCTAAAACAGTTTTTGAGAGCAATTATATGAAATATGTAAAAATTAAAAAAAAATGCTTAAATGCTTTTAAAATGGCAAGATAATAGTTCTTTGATACTTTGGGAGGTTCTTTGGTTATACATTAATTAGAATCTATGAAACTTTCATATGGTTTTCTGTATAATACGTAAGGATCGCGCTGCTCAAAGCAGGTAAGATGATGTCTGTGAAAAGCAAAAAAAAGTAAAGGAAATAAATAAAAAGGCATAGCCAAGAGAAAAGAAAGATGGTTGACAGTAAAAAAACAAAAACAAAAAAGGTTTGTAAATGCTTCTAACTCTCCCTGTTTAAAATCCTAATAGTTGTACAGAATTTAAAAAAAGAAAAAACCTTTAAAATACCTATATAATAGAAAAAAAATTAGACAACAAAAAGCAAAAAAAAAATACTACATAGAGGTTAGCGTTAATGCTAAAAACAAAGATGTTGTAGAATTGTAATTTTTGTAGAGTTTAGACTGAGCATAAATTCCTACTCTCTGCCAATTGCTGTTGGATGCTGTTATTTATCGAGGAGAAAAAGAAGAGAAATGGCTATTTTGGCAGCTTTTTTAACTGCAAGCATTCCAGCTATTAACAAAAATAAACAAACGAAACTCGATTCTTGTAGACAATGCAAACGGGAAACAAAACAGCTGTCTTTTTATCAGATGTAGTTCTAACTTGAACAACAAAACACAGCTATACGCTTCATGTCTTCATGATCTGCTGTCCGCAAATTCCCATCATCCTATGCTTCAGTAGCTTCCATATTTGCTCTAGAAACCTTCAGAGCAAGGGGTTAGCCTAGAACCTTAATCTTAAAAAAGAAAAATAATATAAAAAAAAATAAAAATAAAAAATAACATAAAAAAACAATCTCTTTGAAGAATTTCTGAAACTGTTTACAAGGAATTTTGAAAAACAGGGGGATGTTTAAAAAAAAAGATGCTGGCTCTGTTTTTCTGTAAATAAATTTGCATATTTTGTAGGACTTTTAATTGTAATGATAGAGAAAAAAACAAGGAAAACTATTTAATGAAAGCACGATATTTATCTTTGGTAAATGACTTTAGAGCAGTTAAAAAATAAGACATTGCTTTAAAAAACTGAATCAGAAAAAACAATGAATTATTTAAAAACACATATATTTTAAAGTATATCATATTTATTATAATTTATTTCCACTGTATTCAGACTTGATTTGCATCATTCTCGCTCGTTTTAGTTGAACTAAGAAGAGTGTGATGATTATTTCTGATTCTTCATTTGAATCTTACTTTGTTTTAATTGGTTTTGGGTTGGTTTTTGTTTGTTTTTTAAATAACAATGTTATTGTTATCTTGGCTTTTTTTTAACACCTTATTGGGTCTGATCTTACTGCCCTTACTCTGGCAAAACTCCCATTGGGTGACAGCGGGTGTTTCATCTGAGTAAGGACAGCAGAAACGAGCCCACAGCCAGGACGTACAGATGTGTAATGCAGCTGCAGTTCCATACAACTGCTCTTTCACTCTCAATTCCCTAAAACTCCTTGTAATCTTCTGTAATTATTGAATGACGCTTTCCAGCTTAGCCCTAAATAAAGCACAGTTTAAAAAAAAAGCCATGTTCTTTACTTCTTGATGGCTTTCCTTAATGTGTTTGCTTTGAGAACAAAATGAATCTATTTCGACTTTTTCATTAATATACATTGTTTGAGTATCAGAACAAATCCCTTTGTTATATAAAACATATCTCATTGGGTTGAATTAATGACATGGTTTCATTTAATGTCTGCTTGATATTCCACAGTGGTTTACCTTAAACCTGGTAGGTTAGAACATCAAATAATGGTACATACAAATTAGAGGCATCGCCGTTCCTATTTGAAGCCTGTTGTTTGATTCACACTTATGGTTTTTTCATGCTGATGAGGACAGGGGCTAAAGCTCAGGACTTTGCTCCTTTTGCTGCCTTGGGATAACGGTGTGAAACTTACCAGGCTCTGGGAATGAGGCTCAGTTTTTCTCAGAGCAGCCCTCACGTCTCTGCTTTTGAATGATTTTTAATGCTAGTTGCAGACCAGCACACGGCAGAGTCTCGGGAAATCTGCATTCTTTTCCCGGCTCTCCCAGCGGCCTGTGGAGTTGGACAAGTTGCACCCTGATGGCTCCATTTATAAATGGGACTCGTGCGGCTTACCCAGGCTTTGTGCTCTATGGCGGCAATGAGAATGTGTAAGTAGAAAGTGGTGTTTTTCGCCACTAATAGCTATTGATGGGGTCCAGTTATTTACAGGAAAGAAACAAATGAAACTGGAGGGAGATGAGAGATCTATTCAGGGATGTGGAAAGGGTTGGTTATTTTCTCCTCAGATGAAGATGAATGCACAGCACATTAGAACACACACAGGTTCCAGCTCTGCCTCCTGGTGCAGAGGACTTGCTACGACAGGCTGGGTCGGGGTAATGAGCTATGAAGCCTTTCACCACCCTGATCACTGGCGCAAAACCAATTCAGGTGGGAAGTACGTGGGTGGGACTCAGTCTCTAGTGAGACAGTGGCTGCATTAGAGAGCCCATCAGTGCAACCGGCAAGCCTGACACAGAGAGAGAGAGAGAAGATCCCAGCCTGGGCTCAATGGTATAAGTCCTTGTGTGATGGCCTCCAGAGCCAAGGCTCTGCAACTGAGGCGGTGACAATTCATATCCTCTGTGGCTCGGCTCAGAGTGGGACCTGTAAGACACACTCACCAGTAGGTGACACTTGCTTGTGAGTGGCCCTAGTGCAAGACACTCAAGGAAGGGCCCCTTGGCAATCAGCTTCTTCTCCCTCTTCCTGCTTAAAGGCCTGCACCCGGTTGTCTTCACTGCTGCACAGCTGTGAGGATGCAGATGGTAAATGGAAGCAGGTTCCTATCCATAATCAGCAGCTGGCCGCCTCGCCTTCAGACACTGACCAGTCTGAGAATGGAAGGGGGGAATCGCACGGTCTCTGAAACATGCTATTATCAAACGCGGGGAAACTTTAGTTCAGCTGGTGAGCCCTGGAACAACAAAGGAGGAGCTACAGATCATTGCCCCTCTTCCATCCCTTTTTCCCCAGGGGAGGGATAGCCAGGGACGGCTCCAGGCACCAGCCAAGCAAGCTCGCGCTTGGGGTGGCAGATTCTAAGGAGCGGCTTCCGCCCAATCCTAGGGTGGCACGGACGCCCTTTTTTTTTTTTTTGGTTTGCCGCTCTGGCCGCCCTGTAGGGGGCGGTGGCACGGAGGAGGGGAGCGCCCTGCTGGGAGCCAGCTGTGCGCTCCATCTGCAGCAAGCCCGGCAGCCCATGTCCTTCCCTCCCCGCCAACCGGAGCGGCACAGAGCCCGCCCGGCAGGCGGCACGGCAGGAGGGGGCCGAGTGGTGAGCGCCCTGGCTGAAGGAAGCCCTGGCCACCCCCCTTCTCTCTCTCCCTCCTGCTCCCTCCCCCTCCCCCCTGCTAGCCGGGGCACATCTGCAGCGCAGGGAGTTCCGCTAGCCGAAAGTTTGCACCCTGGCTCCGGATGCCCTGCAGGTTTATTTATTTAATTTTTTTTGCTTCGCCGCTCCAGCCGCCCCGCAGGTGTGGGTTTTTTTGTTTTTGGGGGTTTTTTTTGCTTGCTTGGGGCAGCAAAAAAGCCAGCGCTGGCCCTGGGGATAGCTCAGTGGTTTGAGCATTGGCCTGCTAAACCCAGGGTTGTGAGTTCAATCCTTGAAGGGTCTATTGAGGGATCTGGGGCAAAAATCTGTCTGGGGATTGGTCCTACTTTGAGCAGGAGGTTGGACTAGATGATCTCCTGAGGTCCCTTCCAACCCTGATGTTCCATGATCTTTCCAATGCTATGGATCACCTCTGCCCCCAACCCCACCTCTCTGACTTCCCAGTCTCCTACTCCCTCTTACCTGCGCACGAACACACCCCTCATGTCACTTGGACCCCCTTTGGGTGCTGCATGTTATAATTATATAACAGCTCCATCCAAGTCACTCAGTCTCTTTATCCCAGAGGTGGACAAACTACAGCCTACGGGCCGGATCAGGCCTGCCAGCCATTTTAATCCGGCCCTCGAGCTCCCACTTGGAAGTGGTGTCTGGGGCTTGCCGTGCTCCAGCTGGGGAGCAGGGTTGGGGGGGCGCGCCACGCAGTTCCCAGAAGCAGCAGCATGGCCCCGCTTCAGCTCCTACACATAGGGGCGGCCAGGGGGCTCCGCTCTGCATGCTGCACCTGCCCCAAGCACTGCCCCCGGGAACCACAGCCAATGGGAGCTGCAGGGGCGGTGTCTGCGGAAGGGGCAGCGTGCAGAGTCACCTGGCCGCACCGCCGCACAGGAGCCCAAGAAGAGACATGCCACTGCTTCCAGAGACGCTTGAGGTAAGCGCTGTCCAGAGCCTGCACCCCCAAGCCTCTCCCCATGCCCCAACCCCCTGCCCCAGCCCTGAGCCCCCCTCGCCCTCCAAACCCCTCGATCCCAGACCGAAGCACCCTCCTACACCCCACACCTCTCATCCCCAGTCCCACCCCAGAGCCCACAACCCCAGCTAGATCCTGCACCCCTTCCCGCACCCCAACCCCCGCCCCAGCCCTGATTCCCTTCCCGCCCTCTGAACCCCTCGATCCCAGCCCAGAGCACCCTCCTACACCCCAAACTACTCATTCCCAGCCCCACCCCAGAGCCCACACCCCCAGCCGGAGACCTCACCCCCCACACACACACCCTAGTCCCCTGCCCCAGCCCAGAGCCCCCTTCCACACCCTGAACTCCTCTTTTCTGGCCCCTCCCTGGAGCCCGCACCCCCAACCAGAGCCCTCACCCCCTCCCACACGCCAACCCCAACTTTGTGAGCATTCATGGCCCGCCATACAATTTCTATTCCCCGATGTGGCCTTCGGGCCAAAAAGTTTGTCCACCCCTGGTCTAACCCACAACAAGAATTGGCCTTTGGGACAAAGTGAGTAAATTCATTGTCATTTGGGTGTGAAACGACCTCTGATTCCTGTGTCCTGTCTGAGGCATACCGCAAAGAGCGGGAGGAAGATTGATCACCGCTAGAGATGGAGAAGTTGGGCAATGGACCAGAGCCATAAAACAATACCAAGACCACTCACTTTGATGGCCCAGACTGAAACTCTGGAAGACACTTGACAGAGATGTAACTGAGACGATGACTATGTTAATGGAATCATGTCCAGAATGGTCATGAAGGAAGGGCTTCTTTGGCGAGAGAAATGGGGGCGGGGGGAGTAAGGAGGGCAGCAGGAAGACAGGCTGAGACTGACCAGGAGAGACCTTTACATTTTTGCAGGGCAGGTGAGTCGGTTCCGTTCTTGTCCTGCAGTTGAAGAGAACACGGCCCATCTAAGATAGCGTGGAGGGAAGCACCAAAATAGCTACATGTTTCTTGGGTCAACTGCTTTTTTTTCTCTCTATGCTTTCTACATCTACTAAATAAAACTTGTTGTCAACTGCTCGTTGCTTAGAGAATCAACACAGGGATCATCAGAAAGGGTCCTGTACGTGAAAAGGAGTCTGTTCACTTAAGGCAGCATAATCTGATCTCGGCCTAAGAGCAGGAGAATCACAGGATTCCACTGCAGTGAAAGGTGAGTGGCAAAAGGTCCCTGCACCTGCATGGATCTGAGAGACCAAGAGAGAATACAGAGGCCTAGCTTGACTGTAAGAGTGTCACACGCTTCAAACATTCACGTTAATAAAGCAACAGGGAGCATACAACGAGCCTAGAGGGTCCAAACTTATGTTCTGCGGAGAGCTGGCTGGCACATGGTGCTAGCTCCTTCTCCTTAGGTGCAGCTGCTAAATCACACTGAAAGAAGCGAAGAATGCCCTAACTGCATGCCGAATGTTACTTGTCCAAGTGAGCACTTGCTAAAGTTGCTAGCTGCTTGTAAATGAAAGGGGAAGTGATCTTGGCCAGGGAGGTGTCCATGAGATGAGCTGTCTCTTAAGATGTGGTCTGTGCCATGAACAAGCCTACGCTCTGGTACCTCACACTGTGAGACTGCGTCACCTCGCCAGAGCTCTGTAGGCAGGCAGAATGTCATTCCCTCCCACGCTGGAATTTGGGAAGGACGGCAAACATTCCCACAGGACGTTTAATAACCACTGCAACTCCTGACAGCACACGCTGGCTACATACTGTGTCCGAGGGAAGAACGGCACTTACTCATCCATCATCTCTAACATCACTGCCTCTCCCACCTGACTCCCATCACAAGTCTCCCAACCCTGCTCAGCACGAGCTATGACAAGATCACACACTAAGGTGCTGTTGTGCTGGTAGCTTTGGCACTGCACTGCTTTTCTGGCCATCCCAGCTAACAGCACCGCCGAATCCAGGTTACCCTTTTCATAGCGGCTTCCTATTATTGGCCATCCTTAAGCATTTGCAAACCAGAAAACAAATTCAGCTGACAGGGACCAAAACCAAGAAAGCATGAGCATAAAGTAGATGGCAGCACTCAGTGAATCACAGCACACGCTCCTGGGTTTGAAAGGATTGTCAGAAAGCACCTTGTATCTAGTTCCTCCTAATGGCTCCTAAAGAAAAGGTCACCTGTATCCAATTCTAGCAAAGGGACACTACAGGGAGCCAATGAGCATGGTGGCACTGGGGCAGCATCTGAGTTACCATTAACAACAAGCTAGTGGTTGGTTTTTTTCCAAATCAAGACCTTGGGAGCCACCAACATCTGAGGAGTAAAACTGTTACTGTGTCACTCCACTGACAGTGTAGATGGTCACTAGGAACCAAACTCAGCCCCAGTCTAACTCCATGTTGCGACCCTTGGGGTCTATTTTCCCATCGTTCCTGGCAGTCGGGACAGGATTGCCTCTATTGGCTCCTGGGGGCCGAGTAGAGCTCTCCAAATAATGGATTTTTCAGTGTACTGGCAAGTCCCAAAAACTGGAGGGGCGGGAAAGGGAATTGCTTCAAATCAAATCAAAACCGCCCCTTTTTTTTTTTAAATTTTCATCAAAACAAATTATCTGAGGGTCAAACAAAATGTTTCGTTTCAATTTAGACCATTTTTAAATGCTTGGGGATTTTTTAAAAATAAAATCAAAAGGAAATTTTGAAACAAAAAAGTCATTTTGAATGGAAAAATTGAAACATTTCATTCAGAAAATATGAAAATGAAAAGTTTCCATTTTTTAAAAAGTTTTTTATTCTTTATTTATTTATTTAAACAATTCAGCAAACTGAGACAAATTCACAAAAATGTTTTGGTGTTGCCAAATTTGCACTTTTCACCCAAAAATATTTCATATGAAGAATTTCTAGCCCTGCACACTTCTCAAAATCAAGGTAAATATGAATTTAAGCGGCTAACTTGGGTACTGTTTCATCTCGTTTCATATTGATAGTGTTCAGATTTAATCTACGTCACCCAGAAAGTCGCCTTGTTCTGCATTCTTTCCTGTGAAAGCCAAGCTATACTGTTCACGGAGAAAAAGCCCAAAGACTCAGAGAGGGTCAGGTTTTAGAATCACCTGTCCATATTGGATTGCATTTGCGGAAATGGTATCGGGACACAAAGCCTTTCCCCAATAGGTCACAGTTTTGCTTCTAACCCAAGTTGGTAGTGATGAAGTTGTCATCTGATTGCACTTAGGTAAATGGCTGTACATGCAATCATTTGACGGTCTCACTATAGTTCCTCGGGCAGAGGGATCCTTATAACAAATGGATGAGCCCATTTGGCCCCCTTGTTGATACTGTAAACGGAGACACTGAGGAATGAGTGAGACCTTGAGAGAACGTCTCAACTCCCAGAGATAATCCATCAGGGCTGGATTATATTAGTTTGGGAATATTAGGCAACTTTACATGGCCCCTGCTGGGCCTATTCCCTGGCTATATAGAAGACCATAGCTTCATTGAAACTAGACTGGAGGACTCTCAATCTGGCCACTTTCACTAGTACGACACTGCACTCTAAAAAAGGAAATGAGAGATCATGATCGATAAGGCAAAATTTGCCTAAAAGACAGACAAGCAGTGGTTGGTATGTGATCATGAGAATTCCTGCTGATGAGAACGGAAATCATTCCAAACAAGGACTTCAAGAACATTATGTGTGCAAGTGCATGACTAAATTGTACAGCGCGTCAGAGTGATTGATGTGCAAACCAAGTAAGTGTGAAGATGGAATGGATAGCTGTGTATGCAAAACAGGCAACCAAGCTCATAAATGACCTCAATTGGCCGTTGCACAGTTACTCAATTTACATGGTAACTACAAGTGCAAATTAAGTGTGTGCCTGTACATCTAACATTTTTCAATTGCTGGCTCTTAGTAAGTATCTTTCTTAACAATTAAAGGTGGGATTTTTAAGAGAGCTCCGCATTGGTCTAATTCTGTACCCAAGAAGTCAATGGGAGTTTTACGATTGTCTTCAGTGGGCACTAGTGAAACGCTAACCCACAAACTCGGCACTCCCATAATTTCCTTCCTCCCAAAAGGTCCTTTAAATCCTGGAAACAGACATCTCAGTGCATCAGGGAAGGCAGAATACATGCCCATCCTTTACCGAAGAACACCATGCATGGTATGACACGTTGTAATAGACAATCAGCCATGTTCTATCATTCTTCTGTGTGAAATCCCCTTCAACCTCTCACTTTATCAGACATATTGTTAGTTCCTCCTTCGGCAATAAGATCAACTGAAGCCTCCACATTTTTCTTCCAACAGTTACCGTACATTATTTATGAGCCTAGAAAATAATCCTGCTTTGTCTTCTAACCCTAGTTTTGCATATATACATGTGTTTTTCCATGGCGACCCGTGTGAATTCTTCAGCTCAAATATGCATTCGTTAGAAAAACATTTCAGGGTGGGGTTTTTTTTCTCTCCTCTTTATCTATTCATTTGAATATATTGTAAACTTGATTAATGTTGCCTCCTAATCTCTTTTTTCTAGAGAGAACACCTGGAGCTCCTTTAACCCAACTCTAATACAGGGAGGAAAAACTAAGCTTCAGTTTCATGCCTTCTTCTCTCTCACTTTTTCCCTCTCCCAAGCTATTGCTCTCTTCTTGAAGAGAAAGGACACATGTGTAATATTTATGCTGAGGGGCCAACCAAAGATGTGGATGCCTTCTATACCCCTTTGATTTTCTTATGCACCCCAGTAACCTACTTCCTTGCCATCCTCTATATGATGGGAATAGCTGGGTAGATTTATTATGGCAATTCTTCTGCTTATTTTCACAATATGTTTTTTCAGTCTCCCACCCTTCTTACCTACAGTTCTGCCAACATGCATCATTCATTTAATACCATTGAGTGGCCACATTAAATCCTCTTTCGTCCATGCCTTATTTTTTTCAAGCCATTTCTTTCCATACCTAGGGGAACTCGTGGAGGTAAATGAAGTCTGAGCCAATGTTCCTGGACTCTCTTCTCGTGCCTCCATCCAAATCCTTCCATGGGGCATCAATCATCTTTGAACTAGAAGATTCTTCTCATTGTAATTACACTAATCTCTCCATAATTTCACTGTCATTAACTGCAATCGAGTTTCTTTCTCTGCAGATGCTGGAACTGGAGAGTTACCGAGCCACATACCATCTTGAGAAAAGCATGTGTTCTATTGCTGAGTTTCTGGGTCCTGTCCCCACCTGTGCCTTGGGTCACTTCAACATCCCCATCTATAAAATGAGAAAAATGATGCTTACCTACCTCCTGGGAGGTTTTGAGGCTTAGGGGAGAAGTTTTTCTAAGGCTCAAAAGGAAATTAGGTTCCCAACTCCCATCCCTTTGTGCCTTTCAAATCTTGCCCTGCGTAGTTTTAAGAACCTTAAGTGAAAGATGCTAATGTATGTGCAAAATAAATTATTGGTTGCTACATCAAATCTGTGGATGTCACTATATTGCACCCCAGAGCTACACAGAGCTTCGAAGTGACAGCAGGTCTTCCTGCTTCAAAATCACAGGCCCCCTGTTACTTGGCCTACAGGAGAAAGAGCTGTTAGCAGTATCGGTAGCACAACACACACACTTGAGCAGTTCTGAGTCAGTCCAGCAGAGGGAAGTTTTGCACATGCATGCTAGCCGGTTCACTAGCTACTGCCCTCATTCGGCAATTCTCACCCGCTCGTGCCTGTGGTCAGACTCATGGCACATGGGGTCCCAGCACTAACGGTCACCGTTAAGATAAGCAGGGGAACTCTAGACTAGCGGTCACAACACCCTGAATTGTAAGTGCTAATATGCCTCAGAACCTCTGGCTGCAAGGCAACAAGCAACACGGTGGGGCTCAACCTGCACGCTTGAGCACAACATCCCAGGCAAGGCCTGTGAAATGGAAAACGTGAAGGACAATCAGCGCCTTCCTGGATGAAAACAGACCTAAACACAAATCTGACCCACCTTCAGGAGATGACACATGACCTATTTCCCCCAGCTCCACTTGGGCTTCATTTACACGAGCAGCTGATTCCCAGCTCGCGCACATATGCTCGAGCCTCGCACTAGCGTTTACCGAGCTAGTGCACTAAAAATCATAGTGTCGCCGCGGTAGCTTGGGCAGCCGTGAGCAGAGGCATGGGCTAGCCTCCCTGCGTCTAAGCCCACCTGTTGCCCCCTGGGTATGTAGATGGCATAACTGCTCTGACTCCTGCAGGTACACGACTAGCACTTTGCTTGCTGATTAAGAAAACATTTATGCCAATATTTCTGCTGATGGCCATTTCTCTCGCCAATTTCACTTCCTGAGAACACTAACGTTTCCCCTCTGCGTGCTATTGGACTCACTACATGCCGACAGAGGTTGAATAAGATGGTGCCTGCACACTCCGTTACAAAGTACTGACACTTACTAAATTATGCTGTTAAATACTGTAGTACAGCTATAAAATATACTGAAGGGCCATGGAAAGCTGCCAGCCCTTTTCTGAGAAAGACAGAGCACTTTTTGGAACCTTGCCTGTGGCCCATAATTTTCACTTCCTCCCGCTGTGGTGCGAACCGACAAGAAAGGACTTGTAAAGTCAAATTTAAAGAGCGGGGCTAAGGTTAAGTTGCTGGTTTCAGGCTGTCGATAGTAACGTCTGGCCTACTTGAGCGTCTCAGGAGGCGCTGAGATCCCACCATCCAACACACCATTATTACTATTATGTACTGGAGCTCATCAAAAAAATGGAATTTCTGGCTCTTGGGAAGTTCCAATATTACCATTAGTTTTTATCCAAAATTAGGACAAAAACTTTTCATGGGACAAAAATTTCCAAAAAAGTTCAATAGGGAAATGTCAAAACTTTTCATGCAACACAGTATCTCAGCCAGAGGCAGGGGCGGCTCTAGATATTTTGCCGCCCCAAGCACGGTGGGCAGGCTGCCTTCAGCGGCTTGCCTGCGGGAGGTCCCTGATCCCGCGGATTCGGCGGCAGCCTGTGGGAGGTCTGCCGAAGCCACGGGACCAGCAGACCCTCCGCAGGCATGCCGCCAAAGGCAACCTGCCTGACGCCCTCACAGCAACCAGAAGAGCGCCCCCCCATGGCTTGCCGCCCCAGGCATGCGCTTGGCATGCTGGTACCTGGAGCCGCCCCTGGCCAGAGGGAAGACTGCAGTGTGTCTTGGTAGATGTCATCCAGCCAAGGAGCCTGGTGCTTAAGGGAGAATGGAGGCATGAGATACCCAAACTACAACTCCCATGAGGCCTTGCAGCAGCTCAGATGGAGTCAAATGGAAGTCAAAAGACCTGAAACAAAATGTTTCGCTTCAGGGCAACCTGACCCAAAATAAAATATTTTTATTTCAATTTGCTCAATGGAAAATCAGTTTTGGGGGGCAAAGTCGACTTTTTTCCTCTGGAAAACTTAGACAGAAACTTCCCAACCAGCTCTGGTATTTCTTACTTGTGTTGCAGTAACATCTAGAAGTCCCAGCTCATGGATCAGGACCGTATTGTGCCAAGCGCTGTACAAAGATAAAACAAAAAGTTTGTCCCTGCTCCAGTGAGCTCACAATCTAGGCATGAGACAAGAGACAACAGGTGGCTACAGACAGGGGTAGTACAAGGATACAACGAGACAGTATCAGTCAACACAATAGTCAGTGGGCTCAGAATACCAGCGGCCTAATCATGGTCAGGTTTCGAGATGAATATGAAGTTCCCAGTGGAGTGGGGATAAGCAAGGTGAACGGACATAAAGGGATGTGGATGAAGTGGCGTGGGGATCTTGAAACAGCTAACGCTATTCACGCCCTTGTGCATCACCCAGCAGTTTGCCGACCTGGGGTGTGACTGTTCCCTGCCTCAACAAGCAGACAGTCTAAGCACAAGACCAGACCTGAGACTTTACTTCAGGGAAGGGCTGGTAAGAGGAGATGAAGGGTTTGGTGAACAAGGTACACAGGAGAGAGGGTTTAAATGAGGAATGTGAAGGGGGGACAGTGCTGGAGAGGAAATGGGATCGTCCCAGTGCAGAAGGCGGCATGAGGGTGCGAGGTAGGGACGCCAAAGGACTGGGAGGAGGCACTGAAGGCAGAGATATGGGCAGTGGTGATGTCACATTTGAATTTGAAGCTGAGGATAAGGTGCTTGAATTTCACGTGGGCCAAGACAAACAGGGATTGGTGGAGGGCCTGCGGGGTAACCTGCTGAGAATGACCCAGGAGAGGCAGAGTATTGTGGCCAGGCTGGCCGAGGGAAACGTAAGATAAGGAGGAGGGCAGAAAGGCAATGGGCACTAGATGGCCGAGTCGTGGAGTTTTACCAGCAGGAGCAGAAGGGGAAGGGCGGGGACAGAGCTGAGCTGTCTGCAGGCAGCAGCCTGATACCTTCCCAGTAGGGGGCGCCAAGAGGCTGCTTCCTCCCTCCCTGGGCCTCACTTCTGCTCAGCAGCTGGTCAGCAGGTGCAGGGACGGTGGTGGGGGGGGAGAATGATGAGGTGCACCAAGCAACCGCAGCCCCACCTCTGCTACCCACACCGCCGCATGCCTCCCTCCCCGCCCCGCCTGAGAACTCCAGCGAGAGGGGAGTACGTTTCCTTTTGAGCGGCCGCTGCACATTCCCACTCTGGTGAGCAATACCCCTCCCTGTAGGTGGTCGGGCAAGGAGGCCTAGTTAAATAGAGATTGCCAGGCTGTGTCACCAAATTGTGCGTCTGCTCTGCATCCCACATCGAACCATAATCCCCCAATGCTTGGCTAGTGCTGGTCAGCTGTAGCGCTCAAAGCCCTTTGCAAAGGAGAGCAGTGTCATTTTACAGATAGGGAAACTGAGGCACAGAGAGGCGCTGCAACTTGCTCAAGGTCACAGAGCAGCAGAGCCGGGAAGTGAACCTTAGTTCCCTGCACCCAGGCTACTTGGCCCCCCCGAAGGAACGCTTGTTTTGTGAAACTATAACAGCGCTTGCTTACAGTCTAACGGAGCAAGACAAAGGGTGGAAGAAAAGAAGGCTCATTGTCCTTACTGTATGGCTGAGGAACTGAGACAGAGAAATAAGTGACTTTCCCAAGGTCATGCAGGGAGCCGTGGCAGGAAGTGAACCCTACACTCCTAGGCCCGAGTCCAGTTTACTCTCCTACTAGATGTAGGCTCAAGATGCAAAGTTGACATCTGGAGCTGAACTTCCCCGAAGCTGACAGGCTCAGAATCAAGCATCAACTTATTGCTCTACACGTTGCAGCCGGGTCTTTCATTCAACGGGCTCCCAATCACAGCAGAAGAGAGAGTCTCTGCCCCCAACAGACGGCAGGCAGTGGAAATGGAGACAGCATACGAACAAGGAGGAAGGCTGGTCTTGCAGACGAGGCACTGGCCTGGAACTGAGTAGAATTCTCAGGTTCGAGCTGATGCTGATCAAATTACAGACTTCAATTGGTGGTCACGGTAAAACTGATTTGCTTGTAAAACTGAACTGATTTGCTTCAGACTTAGGCCTGTCCTACACTTAAAACTTAGAGCGACCTAGCTACATTGTTCAGGGCACCCTGACCTAATCCTGGTGTAGATGCAGCTAGGCCAGGGGTAGGCAACCTATGGCACGCGGGCCGAAGGCGGCACACAAGCTGATTTTCAGTGGCACTCGCACTGCTCGGGTCCTGGCCACCAGTCCAGGAGGGGTTCTGCATTTTAATTTTATTTTAAATGAAGCTTCTTAAACATTTTAAAAACCTTATTTACTTTACATACAATAATAGTTTGGTTATATATTATAGACTTATAGAAAGACACCTTCTAAAAACATTAAAATGTGTTACTGGCACATGAAACCTTAAATTAGAGTGAATAAATGAAGACTCGGCACAGCACTTCTGAAATGTTGCAGTATCCTGAGCTAGGCCAATGGAAAAATTCTTCTATCAACCTGGCTACTATCTCTCAGAGAAGTGGTTTACCTACCCCTATAGAAAACCCCCTTCTGTTACGGCAGCAGGGCCGGTGCAACCATTTAGGCGACCTAGGCGGTCGCCTAGGGTGCTAGGATCTGGGGGGCGGCATTTTCTTCGGCAGCGACCACGGTGGCCGGATCTTCGGCCGCCCTGGTCGCCGCCGGCATTTAGGCGGAGGGAGCTGGGGCAGGGGAGCGCGGGGAGGGCCGCCTGCAGCAGGTAAAGGGGGGCTGGCACACAGGGAAATTCCCCGCCCCAGCTCACCCCTGCCCCGCCTCCTCCCCAAGCACGCCGTGGCTGCTTCACTTCTCCCGCCTCCCAGGCTTGCAGTGCCTAAGCTGATTGACGCTGCAAGCCTGGGAGGCGGGAGAAGTGAAGCGGCGACGGCGTGCTTGGGGTGCTCGTGCGCAGAGCAGGGGTGAGCTGGGGCGGGGGTTGCCTCAGGGTGGGGATGGGGAGCTGCCGTGGGGGGGCACCTCGGCAGAGTGGGGGAGCTGCCACAGGGTGGGGGAGCGCCTCAGGGTGGGGGCTCGGGGATGGGGGAGGACACAAGGTGGAAGTTTCGCCTAGGGCGCGAAACATCCTTGCACCGGTGCTGTACGGCAGGAAGCGTTTACATTATGGTACTACATCACGGTTGTGCCGTTGTAGCACAGAGACCTTGCCTTAGACTTTCTTGTAGCACTCAGTGAGATTTAAAAACCACACTAAGCGTGAAGACTGTACATTTTGTGCTTAATTGACGATTTGCTAGACCAGTGTTTCTCAACCTTTTTTGATACCAGGGTATACTTTGTCAGGGAGATCTCAGGGACTGGCACTGGTCCCCAGACCGGTCATTGAGAATCACTGTGCCAGACTGTCTAAAAATCCCAGTTATTAAATATATCCCGCACCAAGCACAAGGGGACAGATTTAAGGTCCAAAGCTCAGATAGTTACATATTCCACTCTGAGCTGAGAACAAGCATGTAAAATGTTAGTCCAATTTGTTGGCCAAAGTTATGAGGGCTTGAAAAAGGAAAAGTGCAATTCAACCTTTATCATAGCACATGACGCTATGCACATTATAACTCATCCGTTCAAGTATTCTATTTTATAGCCTGGATTTCTTACAAAGGTCATCAGCTCACTGGAGTTCTCCCGACAATGACAGCCGAATAACAAACGTTAAAGGAGTTGATTGTACGTTAAGAATGTAACAACAGACACACAAGGACCTTATAGCAAAAAGAGAACTCCCGATTTAGGACTACCGGGTGTATGAGATTTAAAAGAACTAAACTCTAAAAGATGCAGACAGCAGCTTTTCGGGGTCCTTAACCTTGATGAATAAATGAATAAAATCCCTTTCAAAATTGCAGTGTTTCTTTCAAGTGATTTCCAGCATGTTAATGATCAAGAGAAGCAGAGAAAATTACCGGGAAAGGAGATGACTTTCCTCAGTATCGCTCTCACCACGGAGACTGCCAGACAGACCTGAGCTGTAAGCACATAATATGCAAGCAACATATGATGGAGTAAGGGGAGATCAGAGGTTTTTTAGCTGTCCATGGTACATTTTGAACACAGGTAAATTGACAGAGCAACTCTGGAATGTTACCAAATTAGAGCTTTGGCTGCAGATCTGGAGCCTTATACAGAGCTCATCACCACAGTATCCTGTGTGATGGAGCAAGGCCGGATGGCTACAAGAAAGTACTGAGGAGCAGGTATGTTAGCTCCAGGCTAAGCAAATCCCTAGTACCATGGGAACCAAAATGGCAGTTGCTCCAGGCTAATCAAGGCACCTGGGGCCAATTAAGAACTTTCTAGAAGGCACCGGAGAGAGCTACATTGATTGGAGCACCTGCAGCCAATCAGAACAGGCTAATCAAGGCACCTGGTATAAAAAGGGGAGCTCACTCCAGTCTAGGGAGGAGGAGCCAGAGGAAAGAAGTGCGCATGAGGAGCTGGGAGCAAGAGACACAAGGAACTAAGAACTGAGAGGGGGTACTACTGGAGGATTGAGGAAACACCATACAATCAAGCAGCATCAGACACCAGGAGGATCCTGTGGTGAGGATAAAGAAGGTGTTTGAAGGAGGCTATGGGGAAGTAGCCCAGGGAGCTGTAGCGGTCAAGCAGCGGTTACAAGTAGCACTATAGAGACTGCTGCAATTCACAGGGCCTTGGGCTGGAACCCGGAGTAGAGGGCGGGCCCGGGTTCCCCCCTAGCCCCGCTACTCCTAATCAGACATAGGAGTAGTTGATCCAGACTATGGGTTTCATCCAAGGGGAAAACCACTGAGGGGAAGAAATCCGCCAATAAGCGCAGGACCTACTAGAGGAGAGGAGGAACTTTGCCACACCTAGCTACCTCACAACCACAGATGGATCATCCCTGTGAGGCGGGGGGATGGGAGGTTATCCTCATTTTACAGATGGAGAACTGACAAACCGAGTGATTACGGGTAACATTTTCAAAAGTGTCTAAGTGATTTAGGAGCCTAGGTCTTATTAACTTTCAGTAAGACTTACACCTTGTCTACACTACATAGTTTTGTCAGCATAACTTAGCTTTCATTGACAAAACAGTGGAGATGTACCTTCTGAAACACTCCTCCTGCCGATGTAATTCCACTGCTACGCTGAAAAAATAAAACCACCTCGACGAGAGACATACAGCTTTTTGCGATGTAGTTAGAGTGACGCAGCGACAGTGTAGACAGTGTTTGCTTATGTCGCCCTAATTGGCTTCCAGGAGGTGTCCCACAATGCCCATCATGACCGCTCTGGTCAGCAGTTTGAACTCCGCTGCTCTGCAGGTACATAGGTATGCGCTGTGGTTAGATGCTGATAGATGTTTGGCTGCGTGTGTGTGTTCCCTCTGTGTGCCGCCCCAGCCCTGTGCAGACAGCTGGCACAGCAGACCTCGAGAGAACCGCCCAATGACCACAAGATCCGTTAAGGAACTCAGGCGGGCTCAGGCTTTGGTCCCCCGATGGGGTCATGTAGTAATTTTTGTTGTGAGAAGGAGGTCATATGCAATGAAGTTTGAGAACCCCTGGCCTAGGAGGTGCCTGGCTTAGGCACTGCCTGCCATGCACATTTTAGAACGTATTTCCAGCAGACACCTAGAATTCTTTATACATCATCCGTACATACATCATCCAAAAATGTTAATGTCCAGCGTGTTACCAGTTTTACAGTCTTCAAATGTGTTAAGAACTTCTATAAAGAGGACTGTGGCCAATTGTTTTCCCTGTCTGCTGAAGGTAGGACAAGGAGTAATGAGCTTAACCTGCAGCAAAGGAGATTTAGGGTAGATATTAGGAAAAGTTTTGTAAAAAACTATAAGGGTGGTTAAGCTCTGGAATAGGCTTCCAAGGCAGGTTGGGGATTCCTCGCCATTGGAGGTTTCTAAGAACAAGTGGGACAAACACCAGTCAGGAATGGTCTAGATTTATGTGGTCCTGCCTCAGTGCAGAGGCTGGACTTGATGACTTCTCAATATCCCTTCCAGCCTGACGTTTCTATGAACACTGTCAGAATTATTTCTTCCCGTTTTCTTCCAGAACAAAATTCCAGCGAAATCAACCCGATTTCACTCAGCATTTCAATTTCAACCGAACCACATTGTCTGACAGTGTAGAGTTCTGTCCAAGTTTCTCCGAGCAGCTCTGCTCACCGACCAATTCAATGGCTGCTCCATGCATGAGGGCACTATGGAAGAAAGCATGGAGATGTCTGCAGGAGAAGTCAAGCAGTCAAGCAGCTGGCCCAGGCTGCAACCACTGGGAGCAGAAGGGGTGGAGGGTGTGACTCGATAAGAGAGAAGAATAAGTAGGGAGCAGCGGAGTTGTACAAGGCCCTGAAGACAAGACAGTCGTTTTTCTTATTTCTCTGCCATCACAGGTACCATCTATGCTTGGATTATTTTGGACTCTCAACTCTGCTCCATTCACGCACTCCGCCTTCCAGCCTCTTCCTTTCTACTATCCTACAGCATCATTACACCAACCTCTTCCCCTCCCTCCATCCCACCCCCATCACCTCTTTCAACCATATAGCTCAGATATCCCATATTCTGCCCCCAAAAAATCACCTGAAGCTACCAAGACATGTGCCTAACCGTCACCCTTACTTGTATGCTGTGCTCATCTTGTCTCGTCTGCTTAAACAGTGAGCACTCTGTGACAGGGACTGTCTATTTCTACATGTTCATATAGTGCACAGCATAATGAGCCCCAGTCCTTACTGATCTGCTAGGTCAGAGGTGGGCAAACTGCGGCCCGCAGGCCACATCCGGCCCGTGGGACCGTCCTGCCCGGCCCCCGAGCTCCTGGCCCAGGCGGCTACCTGGGCAGCGGGGCTGTGAGATCCTGGGGCAGTGCAGCTGCAGAGCCAGCCTGACCCGGTGCTCTGTGCTGCGTGGTGGAAGCCAGGTGGCACGGCTGTAGCGCCACCAGCCACCAGTACTCCAGGCAGCGCGGTAATGGGGCAGGGAGTGGGTGGTTGGATAGAGGGCAGGGGAGTTCGGGGTGGTGGTCAGAGGTGGGGGTGTGGATAGGGGTCGGTCGGTGGGGAACAGGGGGGTTGAATGGGGCAGGGATCCTGGGGAATCAGGAAAGGGTGGAGCTTGGATGGGGTGGCAGGGGCAGGAGTTCCAGGGGAAGTCATGGGACAGGGAGAAGGTGTGGTTGGATGGGGCATGGGTCCCAGGGGCACCATCAGGAATGAGAGGAGAGGTTGGATGGGGCGGGGAGTCCAGGGGTGGTCAGGGAGCGGTGGCGTGTGGATGGGGCAAGAGTCCCGGGGGGGGGGCCGTCAGGGAACCGGGGGGGTGGTTAGATGGCGCAGGAGTCCCGGGGGGCGGGGGGGCAGATAGGAGGTGGGGACTGGGCCATGACCCCCTCCTCTAATTGGCCCTCCATACAATTTACGAAACCCGATGCAGCCCTCAGGCCAAAAAGTTTGCCCACCTCTGTGCTAGGTGCTACCTGAATATAACAAACAGGAAGAAAGCGGGTCTATACAGCCTAGTAATTCCATAAAATTCCACTAGGGGGCTTCTTGAACCTCCTTTTGAATCATCGGGTACCGGACTTGTCAGAGACATGGCACTGGGCTGGTTGGACCACAGATTTGCAAATCCTAAATTCTCAATCAGTTCCCCCCCAAAAGGCGGCTTGGACAGAGACTCTCAGCACCACAAGACGGTTTCTTGAGCAGAGGCCTAATTATACGTTCCTTACAGACAACTGATATCTCGTCCCACCCTCCCCCTGGCTGGGACTGAAGGAGAAATGATGATGCAGTGGTGGTTCTCTTGAGACACCATTCTGTCGCCATAGAGGCAGACAGCTCCCTCCCAAAGAGTTTATCTGCAAAGTAACATGAACATTCCTCACAGCAGGAGAGAGTTGGCGAGATGTGCCTGAAAAAATTAAAAAGCAGATTCCCTCAAACACTTCCAAACCTTTTTCTTCCTTTATCATCCCCCTTTACCATCTTCCCTTTTATTTACGCCTCCACTAGACACATGTATCAACATCAAAGCACTGTCATATAGCAGAGCTGTTCTTGGAACCCACTACTTGTTTACATCCCGCTCCGACAAGAAGTGGAGTCACTCCTGTGAGCTGACGAGCAGCCCGAGTTCCCATCACGTTAGCGCCTCAGATTGGGTGAAACTCACCCCTCTACAGAGGCCCTGCCCAAGACTTAAGTCCGATTTTGAGGTTTTATGTGATACTTAAGGCTCTCTACGGGGGCGAACGTCACCCAGAATAAAGCCCTTATCTTTGATAGTCTTGTGCAGAAAGGGTCAAATTAATAATAATAATAGGAGATATACCAATCTCCTAGAACTGGAAGGGACCTTGCAAGGTCACTGAGTCCAGCCCCCTGCCTTCACTAGCAGGACCAAGTACTGATTTTTGCCCCAGATCCCTAAGTGGCCCCCTCAAGGATTGAACTCACAACTCTGGGTTTAGCAGGCCAATGCTCAAACCACTGAGCTATCCCTCCCCCTATCGACCTACTGCAAGAGTTAAAGATTCTCACCTGATTCTATCTCCTCCTCTGCTCTACCAGTTCAGGACACTCACTCTTCCCAGTCCTCCTTTTCCTCCATTGGTGATTGAACATTTGCCTGTCAGAATAACCTGCCTGCCCATCTCCAGCTCACTGATTTTCCTACATCCTTTTGTAAGGCGCGTCTCAGAACGAAAGGAAACCAAAACCCCCTCATCTGAGCACCCCAAACTGTGTGTGTAGGAAGTTTTCTAAATGCAAATGCTGCTCTGTAACAGTACCCCACAGCCAGCCCTTAATCCTGACTTGTGCCTATTGCTTAATGGGCTGAAACAATAACCTCGAGATCTTTATGCTGCATTCAAATTCCAGAACCAGAGCCAGGTTTTAAGGCAAGGCTAATCTCCACTCCAAACACACCTCTTCCACGCTGCCTACAATCCAGGAGTTCGACCCATTCCCCATAACATCCTTTACTACTGCCAGATTTTCACAGCTGCTTTTTCCTCTTCCTCTGATTCTCACCCCAGCATCCTAAGACCTTCTTCTTGTTGTGTTCCCACTGTCCTAATCACTGCTGGACTGGAACCAGGCACGCCCTGGATTTTAATATCCCCAAACTTTGAGCCAGTTCCTAGCTGGATCCAAATGGCACGTCTCCAACCCTGTAACTTGCTGCATGTTGGGAAAATGGTGCAACATCAAATGTAATTGTCTTGCACCATAATTAGTAAAGAAATATTGGCCAGGGAAATGAGGAAAATGCACAAAAGGTGCATGGCTGGATGTTTAAGTGTAATGTATATTCATTCCTCTCCTCCCCCCGCGAAGAGTGTGGAAAGGGCTCTGCATGTGTGGAAGAGGACGGGGGGTGGGGGAGGTGAAAGGGGAGTTGGAATCATGATGTTTGAAGGTGAAAAGAGTCTTTATATCTGGATTAGTGGAGTCCTGGGACCTTCAAAAATAGTTAAAATTCCCTTTTTTTGAGTAATGGAGAAGTAGTTTGCATTGATCTTAAGAATTTGCTTATAGTTTTCCCTCGAGTTCAATGTACTGGGGAGTGCAAAGCTGACACAGCTCAAAAGTTTTATGAACCTCAGGTAACAGTGTGAAAGGAAATTTTAATAAATATTACATTTATTTAAATTTAATTTTTTTCCTTGTTAATAATAAAAGCCACCCTTGGTCTTCTGGGCTTTTCTCATATGCCTGCTTAATACAGCAGCTGAATTGTGGAATTATTTATATTTTAACTTCGTTTTCAGTAAATCGTCAATCATCCACCTTTCAAGAGCATTAAATTCAGAGACGAATGACAAGGGAGAAGGAGATTGGGAAATAAATATTGACTTTTAGGGGTTTTTTTTTTAAACAGCGGGTAAGAAATAGAAGCTGTTGCGGGTGGGGGGAAAAAAGAAAGTAGTTTGTACCTATAGATTTCTTGCCACTGCAGACCAGCATTCCTGCTTCTGTTTTATATGCGAGAAGCCACATCCAGATTTCAGAGGTCTCAATATTACAGGAGAACTCAGTTCCCGGTGGCATAGGCCGACAACCTCAAAGATATTTATTCACCAATGGGAGTTAGGTGCCTAAATATCTGAGGATCTAGGCCTTAGTCGTTTACAGGGGTAACTGGGTAAAAGTCTCTGGCCTGTGACATGCGGGAGGTCAGAGCAGATGATCTCCTGGCCCTTTCTTGTCTTAAAACCCAGGAGTCTAGTCCCTTCTATTGAGAGGTTTGTGTTGTGGACCTCGTCACTTAAAACATCCCGTAGTGCTGCAGGCAATAGCTGGTTCCCTGCACCAAATCCAGGGAAAGCGGGGCTGGCACAGACAGGAAACCCATCACGTTAGGTTTCCCCAATGACATCATCTCCATCCCAACTCCTATGAGCAGGTTCTCCCCCACCCAAAGCATATGAGAAGCCCCCAATTGTCCCCCTCACTCTCTCTCTCCCAAAGGATAGATTGAGACGCTCCTCATGGCCCCGTTTCTTCTTTCCCAGGACGGGGCGGCCTTCCTTGGCTGGCAATCTCACTCGGTCTTTCTTCCAACGCCCTTTCCTTCCTGAATTAGCCACTTCTTGTTCTCACCCACCAGAAGCAGTGAGCGCAAAGAGTCACGTGCAAATTAAACAAAAAGGCCCCAGAGTGTCTGTAAGACAACCAGGGTGGGCATGGGGCCTTCTATGCAAGGGATGGTACATACCACATCAGCCTGACCCCAGGAGAATGAGACTCAAGGATTCCTCGTTGTGTGGGATAGCTGCCTTCCTGCTCACCTAAACACACATGGGGACGCACTGCCCCACGCCCAGGGAATATGCTCCCTGACTGCCACCCAGCCCCATGCCCAGGAAATAAGGTCCTTTATAGATTCACAGACCATTAATTACAACATCTAGTCTGCCTGCCTGCCTATCACAGGCCACTGAATTTCACCTCGTTACCCCTGTATTGAGCCCAATACCTAGTGTTTGTGCTTGCTAAAGCATATCTTTCGGAGAGGCATCCCGTCTGGATTTGAAGACATCAAGAGATGAAGAACCCACTGCTTCCTTTGGGAGTTTGTTCCCATGATTAATGGGCCTCACTGTTGAAAACCTGTGCCTAATTTCTAATTCGAATTTGTCTGTCTGCAGCTTCCAGCCATTGGTTCTTGTTCTGCCTTTCTTGGTGAGGTTAGAAAGCCTTTGAGTTTCTGCTATTGTCTTCTAGTGAAGGTACTTTTACAACATAAGCAAGTCACCTCTCAATCTTCTTTTTGATAAGCTAAACGGAGTGACCTTTCTAAGTCTCCCACTGTAATGTATTACCTTTTTTCTCAAGCCCTCAGATCATTTTTGTGGCTGTTTTCTGCGCGGCCTCCAATTTTTCAACAACCTTCCTAAATGTGGAGAACCCAACTGGACACAGGATTCCAGTATCGGTCTCACCAAGACTGTGGTGGTACTAAGTCCAACACCTTACAAAAGTCTAAGTATATTACATTGACATAATTACCTTTAGCCACCAAACTTGTAATTTCATCGAGGAATGAAATCAGGTTTGTTTGACAAGACCTATTTTCCATGTTGAGTGGGATTAATTATATTACTAGCCTTTAATTGGTTATCAGTTGAATCTCATATCAGTTATCCCACTTGTTCTCTTTGAATATTGACACAACATTATTTCTCTTCCAGGCGTCTGGAATTTCCCTGGTATTCTAAGATTTATTAATGATTAAAAGCAGTAGGCCAGAGATCTCCTCAGCCAACTCTTTTAGGACTCTTGGAGGCAAGTTATTGGGCCAGCTCTTTGACATATGTTTATCCCTAGCAGATGTTGTCTACCATCCTCCTCTGTTACTAATGGACTGGAAAGTACATCATCATCCTCATGCGATATGAGTAAACCGTCCTGCTTCTTTCCAAATGCAGAACAGAAATATTTACTAAACACTTGCCTTTCCCCTCAGCCTCACTCTCCTACAGCCCCACGCCCAGGGAATAAGATCCCTGTTACCCCCTTCTCAGTCTCCCCCAGCCCTACATTCAGGAAATAACTGTCCACACTTTCCAGCCCTCCTATCCCCCAACCCCACCCCTGAAAAACAAGGGCTCTGCTCTCAGTGCTCTTTTCTGTGAGGTCTGTCACCTTGCGCCACGGCCTTTCCAATTTCAGGAGCTTTAGTCATTACATTGCCCTCCGGCACAACTAGCATCCCCGGAGCTGGGGCAAAGCGCCTCCTCCAAGTGGCCAGAGACAGAACGTCCATGGCTAGCAGAGAAGTCAAGCAGCTGAAGTTATGAGCCACTCCCCTTTGCAGAGAGCCATCCTCCCCCTGGCTGGCAGGCAGCAGCGAGCCAAGTGAGGGAACAGGCAAAAGGGGAGATACAAGTTAAATAGAGATTAAAGAAACAAACAAACAAATAAATAAATAAATAAAGTGACGCCCTCTTGGCCTTCCGGAATCTGGTGCTGACACTTTCTGAGCAGGCGGAACAGGGGGAGACATGGCAATCTAGCCCCCTGTGCCCAAGCTGACCCCACTGCCTTCCAGGTCCCAGGAGGGTGCCTCGTACATTTTACAAAAAGAACAAGCAGCTGAAAATTGGTGGCATTTAAAAGTTTATTGAGAGACTTTGCATGTTGTTCCCTTTCGTGCGGTGATGGCATTTATCCACCGGGCTTCTCGGAGGCGCTGCCTCTCTGAGCACTTTACATAGTCCTTAATTACACGCTAGTGGTGGAGTGACTGTCTACTGGCAACCGCATGAACCATTAACCACTCAGCAATATCCAGCCTACAGCTGTGAACGTTTACATGAGCGGCAAGTCATCTGGGCTGCCATTAACGGAGCGCAGGAATGTTGGCGGGGCCGTGGGGGTCATCTCACCCCCGAGTCCTTCCCAAAAAGCCTCCACTCACTAGTGGCACTGCCTCCCTCCAGAATCAAACACACAAGAGAACACCAACCTTGGGGATAAGCCTCTATCTCTGCTGCCCTGTCAGTTCAGCACACAGGCAGCAAACCAGCCCCTTGTTCAAAAGAATGGCCAGACGGGGTCAGGCCAATGGTCCATCTAGCCCAGGATCCCGTCTTCCGAGACTGAGCAAGGGCGGGTGCTTCAGAGGGAATCCACAAAACAGGCAATCACCAAGTGATCCAAGCCCTGTCGTCATGCAGAGCTAGAAATTCTCGCTCGTTCTAACATCAGGATGGTTGCCTGCATGGTTGCTATTGGTGATTCAACGTAGTCCGTTGTGTGGGAGGGAGTGGCTCCTCTCCCTCCGGGTTTGCGGGTGGCCAATCCGCCCCACTACAATGTATTACATATTATTTGCATTACCATAGAACTTGGGAGGTCCAGGCGCGGGCCAGCACCCTGTAGCGCTAGGTGCTGTACAAATGCAGCACAAAAAGATGCTCCCTGTCCCAAAAGCACAGCTAAAGAGCAGCTATGCTCTCTGCTTTTGTATTTCCAGAGCCTTCATGTCCCTGCAGTCATACCACCCGGTGTGCTGACCCTGCTAGTGGTACAAACTCAGCAGCATTGGGCTAGGTCTGTACATGGATGGGAGACCCCTGAGAAAATGCTGCAGAAAAAGGTGCTGGTGAATCAAGAGTGGCACTTTTGACTTTGAACAAATATGAAGCCAATATCCCATCACTGCATCACCCTTTGGGTGGTATGTGCAGCCCAGGGCTTGAGCACTTGTTATCGTGAGAGACCCTGTGGTATTCTTAGAAGAGTCAGGGCGTAAAATCTTGGTGTCCCGGCCAAACTCCAATGGGTTATTATGCCCTGTCCTCCTCCAACCCTACTGGCTGATTTCAGCATTTCTTCTTCATTTCCTGGCCTAGACTGCAGGATAGCAATGCTGCACGCTGTGAAGCAGCAGCTGCCTGCCAGTTGTGGATGAGGTGATCTCTGAGAACAGATCGCTTATCAAGGGTTGTCAAACATTTTGGGTTCCTTCGGGACACCACAAGTTATTAATGCCCAGCAGCATGGATGGGTTGGGTCCCATTCTGCAAGGTATGTTCCCATGTCAGATGCGCTAAGATATTCCCCCATGACAGACCAGTCTTTATCCTTTCAACTGATCCCCAGTCATGCGGTTAGCAGGAAATCTGCACTTGTTACTGACAGATTCCAGCACTTCCCCTGTTGTACAGATGGGAAAATGAAGACGCAGAGCTGTTCCACAGCTTCACCGGAGTCCCACAACTGAGCTGCAGAGCCACAACTGCCCAACTACCCCAGGGCTTCTCCATTAGGCCACGTTGCATCCCCCTGGACAATTTGGTAATTCTTCCCAACAGTAAAAAAAGGAAGAAAGGCACCTACCTAGAAGAAAAAATTTTTTTTTAAGATGAGCTGAGCGCTACAGCTCACTTTCTTCTTGCATCCAGAGAAGAAAAATGTTAGTCTTTCTTTTTACAAGTACCTGTTTTTTTTGCGGATACAGACTAACACGGCTGCTACTCTGAAACCTTCCCAACAGTGTTCTTCAATAAAGATTGGGACAGACTCATGGGAGACCTTAGGCTCCCATTAAGTAGCTTTGCCTCTGGGATCTCCATCTGAATTCAGCACGGCAACCAAAAATCTTTTGGATTTTGGCCTTTGTCTCGTACGTCCTTCGCTCACCTATTGGGAGCGGCAGTGTTTGTGTGCCAGCACACACAACAGCATGAGCACTTGTGAGGTTAAGTGCTAGGCCCAGTTCCTGGCAGCAGAATCTCAAACCTCTTGCACTTCCGCTCCTTTACTCCCAAGAGCACAGGGTCAAAGAGGGATGGGATGGGATGGGCAGAGGTGGAGAATGGGTATCCTGGAGGAGACCCGGGCTTACCACATGTCCTATCCTCAGCCTGCAAAGGAGGCGCTCGTCTTTTTGGACTCTCTGCCACCACAAGCCAGGAGCAACATAGTGGAGGCAACGCAGGCGCATCACATTAACACGAAATCAGTGTTCACCTGGCCGATCTAAGCTCCTGCTTCGGTGCACTTCACTCCACATCTGCCCTGCAGAATCCTCCCAATCCACCCACGGGATAATTACAAGGGCTGTGACAGGGAGAGAGGCTTACGCATTTCAACAGCAGGAGAGGAAAAGTCTTTCAAGGTAGCTGGTTTACAGCAAAAGTGAAAGTCTTTGGAAGCAAACTAAAATGATCTCTTGGGGAGGGGAGGGAGTCTTATCTTGTCTTTGCTGCCAGAACTAATTTCCTGATGTCTAACCCCCCTTGCGCTATGCATAGGTGCATATTAATGAGCTTTCAGGAGATACGGCCTTTAGCCCACTCATTGCGGCTGGCTGGGATCCTATTCCTTGCATTCCTACCACTAGGTTAGCATGATTTCAATTAGTGGCTGGCTCACCATGTGTCCCCCACTTCCGACCCCCTAAAATCTTCCCAGTCCTCAGCAGCCGGGAAGCAGCCTTTCCGGCTCTCCTTCACACAGCGGAAGGTCAAGCCTTGGGTCACAGGCTGCTGTCCAAACACCACGCTGTGATTCCGGGTTCCAAGTTCAACATTACAGCACATGAGCAAGGATGGGAAGAGGAAAGGACTTCACGGAGGAGCTGGAGAAACTGGCAGCTCTAGAGACTCAAGCCCTCTATCCACAGAACAGGTATCAGCTTAGGCAGCCTCAGTGCAAGCTCCCTCTTAGCAACCGGCTAACATAGCCCTGACCTGGAGAGACCCGTGTCTGGAGGGGCAAAAGGATGGCTCAGTCTCCATAGTCAATGGTGTTTGTCACATTAATGCAAGGGGAGCTTAAATTAAATACATTGTTTTCTTCTTTACATCCATCTAAGAGCAACAAAGCAGACCCTGCTCCTAGCTGCAGCAGGCAGAGCTCTGTTCTGCCCATTATTCACAGAGCCCTGCACTGCACGAGAAGGGTGAACCTTTGAGCAATGCAGCTTCCTCCCACACCCGTGCATAACAGTACCAGCTGCTCCACACAGTTCGAATCGTTGGCTTTTGTGCTGAGACCCAAAGCTGCAGTTGCATTTTCTGTGATGCAGACACCTCTCAGTACTGGAAAGTAGACTGAGAACCACCAAGCTATTTCGTACAGTCCACTAGGACAATTTCAGACAAGTTATGGGGCTTGAGATAATGCTGATTTACAGAGCAGTTAAGATTCCCTCCACTGCACGAACTGTTAGGGGAAATTCTCTGCCCTGTTTTATGCAGGTCAGACTGGATCATCAGACTTGTCCCTTCTGATCTTAAAATCTATAAATTCACATTTGGATGATACTGGACAGTTTGGGATTTGGATAAGGATTCATGAATGTAAATAAATAATCACCACTGCCAACAACACTTCACTCATCTCACATTTAAGGGGTGACTTGATCACTATCAGTAAGTACCTACATGGGGACAGAAAGTTGACAATAGAGGGCTGTTCAGTCTAGCAGACAAAGATTTAACAAGATCCAATGGCTGGAAGTTGAGGCTAAACCAATTCAGATACATGCAAACTTTGGCTCCCTCTGAAATCAGGGCAGGTGAAGTTAAGAGAAAAGAAGACAGAAGAAATTTAAAGTTTTCAGTTTTTATGAAAATGTATCCAAACTGAATTCTGCTTCCACTCTACAGGCCACCAAACAGCTGTCAAATGCTAGCAACTTTGAGTCAGTGCTGATTTATGGATGCTAGCATACACATGAAAGGCTTCATATCCCATTGCACATACCTGAGCCATCCAGTCCCCATAACCACGGTGACTTGCAGAGCTGTATGGCTCACAGACGGATTTCTGCATTCACAGCCAACTTTAATTTTTCCCTGGCAAAATAACCATGTAAGTGTAGACAGACATGGGCCTGACTCAGAACCGCTGATCCAGACACGCACAGGAACTTTGAGGAAGTTGCAATGTGGACCTAAATTCATGGCCCCAAACTTTGGCTTCACAGTTGTAAGCCAAATCTCTGGAGCCAAACCTACCTCTCCCAAACCATCTGCCCCAACCACCCTTTCGCACTTGACTCACACTGGTTTCTAAGGAGGGGATCCCAGTTGCCAACTTTCAGGCGATAAATAAGCCCCTCGACTTTCACACTAAGCCAAAACTCAAGCTAATCCCATTTCAAAACAAGGCCAAAACAAGCCAATCCCTAAGAGCCCCAACACTCTATGTGACTAGATCCCCACGGCGTGCAGCCTGGGACTGTGGTGGGCCCACTGTGCACCCCTGACTCTCTCCCACCCCCTTGCCCCTGTTTGCCAGGAGCCGATACAAAACAATTAAGCCAAAAACAAGCCCTATTTCTGCATTTTTTTCCACAGGTTTGGCATGAGTATGTTTTTTTTTTAATGGAGGCACTGGTCTCTATAGTCTAAGGTGAGTTGAGTCTTGTACGTGAGGCTGAATCTCTGTTTTATTTATGAAAATACAGCATATTCTTGCCAAAATTATAGACCTTGTTGTATGGGTACAGAAGGATTTGTTGAGAACTTACAAGTTACTCTGGTGATTAGTTTGAGTTAATTTTAACTTAAAATGGATCCTTTAAGTTAGCATTTCTTTTATGGTGACAAATTGGGACCAAATATGTGATAAATTCTTTCCATATAATGAAAGCTCACTGAAAATTCATGCATAGGAGACATTTTGAAAATATTGGGTTGTAATTAAGCTAAGTTGTTAGTCATGTGTATTACATTAGTGCCCACTGCCCAAGGACCATCCAAGAATGGGGCCTTATTGTGGTAGGCACTGTACAAATATAGACTAGTAGTGGTCCTTGTCACAGAGTTGGGGGAGACAAGGCCCTGCACCCCCGGCTTCCTGCGATACACCAGACTCTCAGCCAGCCAGTAAAACAGAAGGTTTATTTAGACGACAGGAACTTGCAGGTACAGACAACAGGACCGGTGGGTGAGATTCTGTGGCCGGCATTGTGCAGGAGGTCAGACTAGATGATCATAATGGTCCCTTCTGACCTTAAAGTCTATGAGTCTATGTCTGAAGGGAATGGACAGCTCTATTCAATATAAGAGAGACAAGTTCCGCCTTTTAGAAATGTTCTTCCAATTCTCCCAACCTCTGGGAGGTCAAGGTGGGTTTGGATTCCTGAAGTAGGTTATTTCTTTTTTTGAGAGAGAGAAGCAGACACAGACTCAGGACAATCTCTCTTTCTTCTTTTGTATAATAAGCTTAGGGTCCTACTCATACTTCGAAGGAAGATGCACAAAACCACAAAGGCATCAGCCAGCGGCCGGAGACAGAGTTTTCTTGATGCTGGTGCCAGGGGGTGGAACAATCCCCCAGCCCATCTCCAGAACTAAGCACCATCACAAACTTCCACTCCAAGTTCAGGCCCTCCTTTTCCAACCTGCCTCCTCTAACAGAAGTACATAGGAGTGGTCACACATTACAAAAAATAGCACCAAAACATTTCACTGCACACAACATTTCCACCGGGGAAGGGGATAAGAGAAGGTATGAACCACGTACATCAGATGTTAGCCATGTCACTTAATGCACTAGTGGGTGTCACTCAGATACAATGTTTATAAGGACAAAATAGGAACCTATACAGAATAGACTAGGCCGTGTTTCACACAGACATAACACCAACCTCCACATCTAATATCTCCTTCTACCAAGAGATTTCCAGTTTGCCTATCACCAATAGGTTAGCCACTAACTAAAGCAGAGCAGCTGTGTATTCTAAGTTCCCCAGACAGAATCTTTCTCTCAAGGAAACAGTCCCAAGACATTGATGTCTCTTCCCCCCCTTCAATTAAAATAAGTTCCCACCCCAACTCCAACCCAGGAGTGTGTGTCACTTAAATGCACTGGTTTGGCATCAGCATCTGTATCAATGGCATAAGGTAACCACTTTTCAACCTATTGCGTTCAAACGGAGCTTCTACTTCTGAGACAATAGCTAAGCCAATGAATTAGTTATTTGGCTAACTTCATTCCAACCTGCTAGGACACTAGGGTCTCTTGCACTGGTCCTTGTGTTTAACCTCTGTGCAGGAAGACACATCTCCAGTATTTGTTCTCTTAAGGTTTTCACATCCTCACCACTTCTGCTTCATGGGGGGGAGGGATAGCCTGCTAAACCCAGGGTTGTGAGTTCAATCCTCAAGGAGGCCACTTAGGAATCTGCAGCAAAGATTGGTCCTGCTAGTGAAGGCAGGGGGCTGGACTCAATGACCTTTCAAGGTCCTTTCCAGTTCTAGGAGATTGGTACCTCAGAGCTAAGCAACATCCACTACAGGGACAGGAAACCCCAAATTTAAACCAGGCTCACCACAAGGCTTTTGATGAGCCAATGAACCAAGCCACAACCTGATGGCTTGTTTTCTGCTCCTTATATTAGACAACAGCAAACATAACAGATGGGTGGTGACAAACTCCTGAAGCACCTGCAAAGGTCCAGAGAAGCCTCCATATATCTATCCTTTTGGGGGGGGGGCCCAACTACCCTATTGGTACAATGATGGGTTATTACATTCAGATGGACCACATGGCAGAACTGTGTCTCTATTCAGTGCATGCTGGGAAAATCCAGGCAACGGTTCGATGGCAGGGGAGGAAAGGCCAGACAGGGCAGTACATAGGGTTAAGCACACTTGGACAGCCGATCAGACACCAGATTTCATCCATAGACTCATAGACTTTAAGGTCAGAAGGGACCACTATGATCGTCTAGTCTGACCTCCTGCACAACGCAGGCCACAGAATCTCACCCACCCACTCCTGTAACAAATCCTTGACCTATATCTGAGCTATTGAAGTCCTCAAATCATGGTTTAAAGACTTCAAGGTGCAGAGAATCCTCCAGCAAGTGACCCGTGCCCCACACTGCAGAGGAAGGCGAAAAAACCCCAGGGCCTCTGCCAATCTGCCCTGGGGGAAAATTCCTTCCCGACCCCAAATATGGCGATCAGCTAAACCCTGAGCATAAAACCCCTCCCTTCTCAGAGAATAGGTCACTTTTAAACTGTTTATAACCCTTTGTTCCGTTAGTTCCCAACGGAGGCAGAACAAACGTGTAACCTCCATGTGGAGTTTGGAAGTAGGCCACCGTCCTGTAATTGCCCTCGAGTGTTTGTTGAGCGGTTATCTATAGCTATTGTACTGCTTCCCTGCTCATTGTTCCAATAGCTCCCTATTAAGCCAGCTCGATACATTCATTCAGGAAAGGCTCAGAACCCAACGTACAGTAACTTTGCTTTCCTGACCAGTCACATACAGTATCCGTAACGTTACTCCATAGCACTAGTCCTAGAATATCACAGCACTGTGTCCACCACACCGGGGACGTGAAGAAGGCAGCCAATCGGAGGGCTGTCCCGAGAGCGCTTTGCAGAATCGGGAGAGCAGCTCCTGCAGAGGCCAAAGTCGATTGGTGACTGCATCCCAACGGCCTGCCTCGCAAAATAGCCTTCTGGCCCTCGACTGAGGACAGACTCCACGCTCACCCAGCTGACCTGCACACTAGTGGTACCAGCAAGAGGTATCAGTACCATTAGCTGCAAAACACAAGGCCCTGGCACTTGAGCTGCCTTTAGGAGCAAAACCTTGCTGGCCGAAACTCTACATAGGGTGACGCGGCGACCCACATGTGAACATGTCTGGCACTCCAGCCAGCAGAGGGCAGCCACGTGGCAACTCACACAGGACCTGATCCAAAGCCCATAGAAGCCAATGGACTTCAGATCTGTCCCATAGGGCCCTATTCCACAGCACTCCTTATTCAGGTAAAATCTATCGGTTCCTGTGGGAGTTTTGCTTGAGGAACGAATGCTGCTGAGTAAGACTCACAATCGGTGGGTTTGAGAGCCCTGTAACACCTCAGTGGAACTACTTGTGTGAGTAAGAGTTGCAGATCGTCTGTCTAGGAAAAGAGTCACTCTGGGGCTTTGAGAAATACAAACCTACCCTGCCTTTTATGTACCCTAAATTAACACAGTGCCAAAGAAGCTCTTCCTTGATGTATAAATTCCTCGAGTCTTGGAAGGGAAAAGACACTTGTGGGGTTTTTCTTTTTTCCCCTAAAAAAAAAAAAAAAAAGCTTTGAGCTCCTCTTCAAAGGCTGCCTGATTTGCTTTGAATAATATAAAACTGCAAAGGGGAAAAAAGAGAATATTAAACACAGTGCTGTAAATGATCTGAACCCAGCCTGAGCTGGTGCAACAGACCCACTTGCATTTTTCATAAAATAACCACAATGATCCTTCCCCCCACCCCCCGCCGCCCTCTGAACACGGGCAAAAAGGAGGCTGTGCACAGTGCTGGGAAAATGCACACACAGCCAGCGTTAACTGAAAGACTCGGGATGTTTTGCACTGAGGCTCTTTCCCTGTCTTTATGTCCAGTTTTCCTTGACTCCTGGACTGTCACCTCTTCCTGAGGCCACTTGTGGGCAGTTGATCTACTTGCTCTGTGGATTCCCCTTTGCCCCTCCCAGACAACATATAATGTCACCAGGCAAAGATTTCGTAGGCGCCCACACTGAACAAACCCAGGGGAAAGGGGGAAAAGAAAAGGAGCCCAAAGCAGAGAACTGCAGAAACCAACAGATGGAAAGAAAAGAAGAAAAAAAGTATTTTCTTCTGGGTTCCCTGGAGAAAATTAGTGTGAAGCAGGAAGAAGCTGATTGCTGTCAAAGCCTGCCAGAGCTGAGATAGCCAGCTGCAATCCCCAGGCACAAAATGTGATAATAGCCAACAAGCTAAAATCATTAACAGTAATGATTGCTCCTGTAAGGACCCCGATGCCGAGGAGGAAAAACCAACCACAGAAAAGGAACAATTGCCATTTGCAGTTAGTTTTTCCGCACCTGTTTTCCATAACCCTCTGATCCTAATAAACACTCTCTTTCTCAGCAACGGTCCCTCACTTCTCAGAGCTGTTGCTTCTGTGATCGTTTGTTGTTCCTTTTTGGGGTGGAAAATTAGCGATAGCGCTTGTGAAATGACGACAATGGATTGGCCCTGCCTGGAGCCAGGGAGAGATGACACCGGTTTCTAATTATCTCTGTGGGGGTTGCTATACTCAGCCCATCACCTTAATATCAGAGCACAGGGTTCCTAGCCCTCCACCCACCCACCCACACTTTTTGGCAGTGGAGATGAGACAGGACTTGGTAATAATGACTATAAATGGGAATTCTTTACAGATGCTGCTGGATATAGACCAGTCTAAAGATTTCCACAGCCTGTGATGTCTAGTCACGGGGTGCTGACCACACTACACCACGGGCTCTCAACCTAGGGACCGTGACCATCCTGCCTTCCCTGTATTGCTAAATGGAAAAGGATCCTGGCTAGATCTCGGCTAAGTGGGAGCAGTGTGGAAAAGGGAGAGAATCACTACCCTGCACATATCCTTCTCTTCCACGGTCTTTGAGCAATCCCCCAGTGCTCTTTCTAGTCACATGCTGGGCTCTGCCAATAATTGTGGTGTCAGAATGGAGCCCGGGGAAACTCCACTTCTCTCAACACCCAGGGTGAGCAACATTTTTTATGTCGGAGTTAAATTTTCCATTCTCATTGCCGAGATGGTAAAGGGGACGGGGAGTGGATTTTGTGCCCAGGCTGGTAACTCCACATGGCAGTTTTGCAAGACACAGAACTGAGGGTCATAGGCTCTGTGCTGAACAGGGATTGTCCTTCAACTAAAGTGGCAGGAGTTTTATTTGTGGGGGGAGGGCTCGTTCAGTGGTTTGAGCATTGGCCTGCTAAACCCAGGGTGATGACTCATCTCAGGAACATTTGATGCAGTTCCCGTCTCCTTTCATTTCCCAGTGGGAATAACAGCACTTTATTGACCCCAAATTCAAAACTTTACTGTATTTTAACCAAACTGTCACAGACCTGAAATGCAAATGTGGCCTCACTCATTCAGATGGTGGCTGAGTGCTCCCTCTTCTATGACGCGTCTGCCCATGTGGCGTTCCCCAGCAGGCGAAGGGGTGACTTGATCATAGTCTGTAAGTACCTACCTGGGGAACAAATATTTAATAATGGGCAGAGGAAGGTGTAACATGATCCAATGGCTGGAAGTTGAAGCTGGACAAATTCAGACTAGAAACCAGGAGTAATTTTTTAACTCAGTAATTCACCATTGGAACAGTTTACCAAGGGTTGTGGTAGATTCTTCATCACTGACCATCTTAAATCAAGATGAGATGTTTTTCTAAAGGATCTGCTCTAGGGATTAGTGCGGGGCAGGTTATAAATATGCAGTTATAACAAACAAAAGCTGCCTCACCCACTGCCGTGCCGAGCCAATGCGGCAGCATGTGCTGCAGAGCTGAAGTTGATATGGGAGTGATGATCCAAGACAGGGCAGCTCTTGGATGGAGCTAGTAGCTGTTCGGCCGGCTCTGGATAAGGCTGTGAGTTGTTGCTGCCTGGGACACTCTCCAACTTCATTTCTGTCAGAGGATTGTCTGCATGAATGGGTGAAATCAGCTTGTCCTTGATGCACTGGCCTGGGGCCCGAAGATACTGGAAGATCGGAGGCTTCCTGGATGCTGCACACCAGCAACCAGAGTGCTGCCAGGGAGCAGCACCAGGGATAGGTAATAATAATTGGAGATATACCAATCTCCTAGAACTGGAAGGGACCTTGAAAGATCATTGAGTCCAGCCCCCTGCCTTCACTAGCAGGACCAATTTTTGCCCCAAATTCCTAAGTGGCCTCCTCAAGGATTGAACTCACAACCTTGGGTTTAGCAGGCCAATGCTCAAACCACTGAGCTATCCCTCCCCCCAATACAGCCCTGTGAATGCACTAGTGATACCACAGTAATGAAAGTCATTGCCTTTCTCATCATCACCCCCCTTCCCCACCAGAGGACCCCACAGGGCGTTACAAAGGACGGGGGGTGTTGTTATTGCCATTTTAGGGCTGGGGAAACTGAGTGGTGAAGTGACTTGACCAAGGCCACATAATGATTCAATAACATACCCCAGTTACCTCATTCCCAGTCCAGCCTCCTGCTTCCAATTGTAGCATGCAGGCATCCCTCTTCTCCCACTATAGAGTCACAATTTTTTTTCCCAAGTTGCATTTCTGTCGGGATTCCTGCTTAGAAACATCTGGCACGGGGCAAGGGACGCATTGCCCTGGTAGTGCAGTTAACACAAACATCCTTCCCACTCGGCTTCGGACAAACTTAGCCCCTCTCTGGGTGACTTAAATAACAGAACAAAACATCAACCTCAGCCTCTGCTTCTTTTGTTCCTAGAGCATCCCTGGAGAACCGACTGTATCCCAGCCCCTAGCTCCTGCTTCTGTCCTGGTTGATGCTTTCCTATGCAGTGTCCTGGCCCCTGTCTCGCTGTCACCCAGGGTTGGGGATAGCAGACCGAGACAGAGTTGATGCAGCATGTTAAAGAAGAGATCATACACACTGCACTTTCTCATGAAGACTTTACTTTTGTTCTTTCTTCTTTTGTTGTTTCCCTTTATGGAAAAGCATATTGGTGCTCCAGGAGAGAAGTGGCCTCTGAGACAACCAAGACTTAATTATGCAAGAAATCAGCACTTTGAATAGGTCATGCTGGTGGTGGGGGAAGAGCTGGTTTCCTCCTTGCATCATTCTCTAGTGGGCACTCAGATTCGAACAGGGTCAAAATGCCAAATCGACAGAAACTGGAACCAAACTCCTCACGCCCTCTCTTCTTCTTCTCTTCTGTTCTGAAGCCCCCCTGTCTGGGCTGGGGGGGACAGTCACCATCCCCCCCCATTTTTTTTTTTTTTTGCTCACTGCTCAAAGCATTAGCTTAGCCAGCCCCCAGCCAGTCCCCAGCTGTTCAACAAATGAGACAAAATACAAAATAACTCGGGGAGCAAAGCAGGCATTGCAATTTAAGAAAAAGAAAAAACTAAACAAAAAATTAGGGTAGGTGTTAGTGTTAGTCTTAGTAAAAAAAAACAAAGAGTCCTAAGGCTATGGCACCTTAGACTAACAGGACGTAGAGAGAGCTGTGGTGAAATAGCCACATGCACTGTCGAAGTGGTGAGATTCACACGCAAAGCTTATGCTCCAATACGTCTGTTAGAGTCCTGTGGCACCTTATAGACTTTGTTGCTTTTAACGTTAAAATAAATCACTGCATGGGCTGGGTGCTCACTAACGAAGGAAGACAGAGACCTGGAAAGAGGAGAGGCCGGGGAGAAGTGCACTAAAGAAAGCCACACATGGACCATGGAGCCCAGTGATGGGCTGTTAAAGAAGCAGCTGCACTTAGCCGGGAAATCCTGGATAACAAAGGTGCCACAGGACCAGGCTGCATAGGAAAACCTGCCTCTCTCAGCACAGACAGCACACTATCCATAAAGCTATAGACTGGGCACAGAGACTAAGGCTAGTCGTGGCTAGGCCACTAGCATGGGACTTGGGAGACTTCCGTATTCAATTCCCTGCTCTGCCAAAGACTTCCCATGGGACCTTGGGGAAGTCACTTAGCCTTTCCGTGCCTCAGTTTCCCCCACTCATACAATGGCACTACCCTACCTACCAAAGGTGCAGGGAGGATGAAGCCATTGAGATTGTGATGCACTCAGACACTTTGGTAATCAAGGGCCCCATATGTACTTAAGATAGAAAGGAGGCTCTCTCTGTGACAACGAGAGGGTACTGGAGCTATGCCACCAACTGAGCAGTTCAGATTGTATCCAGTAGAAAGCTTCAGGCGTAGAGGGTTGCCACTCCATCTAAACAGAACGTACGCCGCACGCATGGCACCTCTAGCTACATGCACGGTGGCAGCTACACTAATAGCTATTTTGAACAGTTTGTCTCGAAAAACACATTGCTGTTTAATGTCAGTTCTTGCCGCTCCGGCAGGCGCTCTGGCTGGCATTCAGAACAGAGCAGTGAGGGGTAGCACTTGGAGCTTTTTCCACCAGCAAACGTTGCCGTCGCTAAGCTGATTTGTATGGAGGTACTAGAAATCACACACACACACCCTGCCACTGGTCGTGTACTTGGAAAGCACGTCATTCGCCTGGGTGGCTAAGTAGTGGTGTGCTCCTGAAGGACATCAGGGCTCAGCAAAGCATGTAGTGCAGCCACCCGAATGCGTCTGAATGCAGCTGGAACCCCTTCTTCCATGATTAATTTTTGGCTTTGCTGCATGATGCAATCGTTTAATTTTCCAGCTCAAGAAACTCAAATCTGTTCTTCTGGAGGATGGTTGGATTATTCCCCAGCGCTCTAGCCAAGGCCAAGGTAAAGCAAAATCACAGACTATGCTTGCAAAGCCTGCTCTTGTTGAGACCTTGCACTAGCTAGTCCATGGGCTGTGAAAGTGCAATTCTGAAGTTGCTATTTACATGCCACAGTATTCTGGTCTACATGGACTTTTTGGGGGTCAGTGAATGTAGGATGGAAAGGACAGTTAGACAGTGTGAATCATAGAATGTCAGGGCTGGAAGGGACCTCAGGAGGTCATCTAGTCCAACGCCTGCTCAAAGCAGGACCAAGTCCCAGACAGATTTTTGCCCCAGATCCCTAAATGGCCCCCTCAAGGATTGAACTCACAACCCTGGATTTAGCAGGGCAATGCTCAAACCACTGAGCTATCCCTTCCCTCCCTAATGCAGTATTGGAGCCAGGAGAGCCTAAGTCAGAGACAGTGTGGGCTAGTGGCTAGGTCCCTGGATTGGACTCAGGAAACCTGGTGCTATTTGCAGCTCTGAAACTGACTGGTTCTGTGACCTTGGTCAAGACACTTAGTGTCTCTGTGCCTCAGTTCTCCATCTGTAGGGCAGGGATAGGAGTACTTCTGTTGTCCCACCCTCTCTCTTCCTTGTTTATTCAGATAATACACTCTTCATGGCAGGGAAAGTCTCCTACTGTGTGCATGTACAGCACCCGACCCATTGGAGCCCTGATCGAGGTTGGAGTCTGTAGTCGCTCCAGTAATACAAATAATAGTAATCAACAAGCGTACTTGGGATGAAGATAAAATAGCTGTCACGGCCCCCTCGTTCTGCGCATCATTAAAGTGCAACCAGGAAATGACTTACTGACCACATTTTACAACAGCTTGGATCGATTTCTCCTGCTTCCAACTTCTTAATGCCTCTAGCAGTGATGTAGCTGGACTCTGGATCACTGTGATTAAATGCTGAGCATAGTTAAGATCAGAGATTAAAAGGATATTTTGTGGCAACTTTTAGCTTTGGAAATTGGGAATACAATGTAGACTTGCCCCAGCTCAGGGCCTCTGGGAACAATTTCGGTGAGCCCCTTGCTGCTGCAGTTGTGGTATGTAACGTAACCTACCATCGCTGCCATATTTGCAAATGTGTCAATGACTGTGGGAGATAGACTCAGGGAAACAGCTGATTCTTACAGACAGAGGCCAAGATTTTCAAAGTGACGAGCAATTTTGGATGCCTCAGATTTTAGGGGCCCAACTTGAGACATTTTGAAGGGCCCTGAGTTCCAGAAAGTACTGAGCACCCAGCCTCTGACAATAAGACCTCTGCAAAGTGTCTCAAATTAAGCACTAAAAAGTTGAGAAAACCCAAAGCATGAGCCCCTTTCTAAAATCTTGGGCAGGATGTTCTGGAACATCCGTTTTCACAACCAAAGGACTGCGGATAGGTGAGAAGATGACTCTCATAGATGTTGATAAGATACTTATTACCTTGGTACCTAATTGGCCAAACAGACCTGAACCTTCACTCAAACTAGAATCAAACTTTTCTGGAGATTCAAAAGAAGCTTGGTTAACTCTTTTTTAAAATACGTGATTTGGGGATATGTAACGCAGTTGCACTAACCTCTCGTGAGCGCCCCCTGGCCAAGTGCGTGTGCCGGCACTTTCTCTCTCTACCTGTTTGTTGTGGGCCTTCACTGATTCAGCCCTCCGGCCAAGTCATACGCAGTCTACCTGTGAGAGAAAAGACAAGCAAACCCCTTTCGGGGTACAAGTCCAACAGGGGCCTCTCTCAGGGCCCTCTGGAACGTCTCTCTGTTTGTCCCTGCACTGGAAGAGTGCTCTGGTGCCCCAGGGCTCCTTCCCTGGAGGCAATGTCTTCACCCTCTTTGCCTTTCTGGACCTCTTCAGCTGGGCCACTAAAAGAGTTTAGTTCCCCCTTCTGGGGTGCCTCAAAGTCCAGGCCACTTTCCCAGTGGCTGGTGGGGGGCACCCGGGCCCGCCCACTACTCCAGGTCCCAGCCCAGGGACCCTATAGATAGCAGCCATCCGCAATATCCCTTTAAATAAACTGCATTGCTGCTATAATTCCTTGGGCCACTTCCCCGTGGCTCTGGCACATTCTTCACCTTTACCTTAGGGCCTTGTCCTAATGGAGTCCCAGCAACCAGCTCAGGGCTCCATCTCGCTCTCCCCAGCTTCTGGCAGCACTGCCCTGTCCGGGGTTCTGCCACGCTCCTCCAGCTCTAGCAAGGAGCTGAACTCGCACTGACCCTGCAGCTCTTCTTATACTGACCTGCTGGGCCCTGATTGGCTGCTTCCCACACAGCTGCTCTAGGCCTCTACTGCCCTTTTCTGGGGCGGGGTGTGGCATGGCCACAAGGCCTCCAGCAGGTGGCCTCAGGGACTAGCCCACCCCATCACAGAATAATATTCAGGAAAACTTCAACATTTTGGGTGTTCATCTGAACTCAACCAAATCTTTTGAGGTTCTCCGTCCATGCAAAAAGATCTGCAAATGCAGTTCATCCCACTGCGTTGACTATTTCTGTGTGTTTAAACAGACTGTGACAACCCTGTGGCGTGTGTATTTACATGTAAACATTGAGATCAATTATCAAATTCTAGAGTTAACACTGCACCTTACCACCTTGAAAATGCCCTTGAGCAAGAATTCCATCGCAGTCAAACCGGATCAGAATTTGGCTCCAAACGTCTTAGATTTCAAAATCTTAAATAAGTTCTGTGTGGCTTAGAATCAGTTCTAGGCTGAGTCACTGACGTCTTCACTGACCAGCACCACCATTGCTGGATTTCAGGTCAAGGCAATAGCTGCTGGCAGTGTGGCCAACTCTCACAATTGTGTCATGAGTGTCCTGACAATTGGTGTTTTGCTTTTGAGTAAATCAGGGCTCAGATTCAAGCAAAGATGGATTGAAATCAAGTGAAACTCAGCAGATTTGGCTGAGTTTTATATTAAAGTCAGACCCACAGGAGGACAAGTACAAAATTGGATTTTATTTCTAGGCCACAATTATATAATCTGGGTCAGAGCGACAAAGTTCAATAACCCTGGTGCATGGCCGGGGTCAGTGTCATGATATCTGGAATCATAGTTGGTCTTGAACAGGACATATTTATTAAAGTAAACAACAGCTACAAACAAATTGGCTGCCACACAGCTCCAGCTCCGGCTTTGTCTTCCTTTGTTTACCAGAGACCACGCCCTGTCTGGAAGAGAGGGCACAGAGACTTCTAGTGGCTAAATAGTATCCTGCAAGTCAGGCTGTTGGAACAAGTCCATATCCTCTCACTCCTGTTGCAAGTTTCACTTCTGAGTTTTGGGAGTTAGTTCAAACTTGAAACTAAAAGACTGCATGTAAGGAGGACGGGGGAGAGCGGGCTCATGTGAACAAATGCAGCGAGGATGACCAAAAACAATTGGTTTTTGCACTGATTTCTGGAAAACCAAATCTGACTTTCTCCCTGTTCTTTTCCTCTTCACATCTCTCAAATACCTGGATGCCTCTAGCACACTGGATGGTTTCACAGAAGCTTCAGCCATTTCAGGAACGAGGCTTTTCAGAGTAGGGCTTATCCGGATTTATCTGCCCAACATTCCTGTGCAGGGGAATTAAAACACACACACACATACACACCCCAGACCTGGCCTCTAAGCCTTAGCTGTACATAATCACTGGGTCATGTGTAATCCCGTTATGTAGAAATTGTCTAGTGGCATGGATGGCATCATAACACCATGCTGATAGAGGCAAGACTGTTTACATTTATCTCTGCTGGCTTTTGGTAGCATTAAAAGCAGCCCAGAGCACAACCTATTTATCATTCACCTGTAAACACATGGGGAATGCTACCCCCACTATCTCGGCAGGTGTTCACTGATATGGTGTAAATTCCTTCCAACCCCTTCACTGCCGCTTGTATCTGTTCTCCTTTGTGAACCTATACTAGTTTGTTTTCATATGCTGCACATGCACATTGATTTAGATCCTGTTTTGAGCAGGGGGTTGGACTAGATGACCCCCTGAGGTCCCTTCCAACCGTGATATTCTATGATTCTATCCCACTGCCATGAAATCAAATCTAGACCCTTCTCACATAACTGTACATGCAGCACCCATGGGAAAATTTCATACCAATCAGCAAAGGAAGATCCATCCATCAACACACTGTCCCAGGATCTGGAGTGTGGAAATATCAAAGACCAGTGGTTGCAAGAACAAAACATTGCTGGGTGAGCAAGAAGTACCTAGATGGACAAAGGTTTAGCAGTGGAAACTAAAGGATGGGATATGAATGATCTTGAAGAGGAAGGAGCAGCTGGGAAGATGCACGTTGGAGGAGGGAGAGCGGAGAGTCAAAGAGGATACAGAGATTGCAAGCCAGGGTAATGGAGGGAACAGTGGAGCAGTCAATGGACCTAGAGAAAGAAGGAAAGGAATGAAGGGTGTGGTGGGGAGGGGAATTATAACGTCCCATTTTAGAGAGACTGGGCTGGAAATAGGGCATCCGAGGAGGCTGGATAGAAGGATAGAGGTAGATTCAAGTGTCATTGGCACAGAAGTAGCTGCTGAAGCCAGGGGTGTGGTGGGACTTGCCTAATAAGAGTGTAGAGGAAGAGGAAGAGGATGGGGAGGCCCAAGGACAGAACCCCGTGGAGTCAATAAAGAGAGGAGAGTGTGAAGGGGGGGACCATGCTGAAGGAGCAGCCCCCAAGACAGGAGCAGCAGGAGCACACAGGATTGTGAGAGCCAGGAGAGAGAGTGCGGCTGGGGTCCATGACCGGCCATGTGAAAGGTAACAAAGCAAGTGCAGCAACATGAGAGAAGGGCCCCTGGAAGTCACAGATGACCTTACTGGGAGTGGTTTCCATGACACAAGAGGATAGGGATCGGATTAGAGACACTCCAGGAAGGGACCTCCAAGCAGCAGGAAGTGGGACAGTAATTCTGCAGTTCAGGAGCTCCTGGGTCTCCGTCCAGTGCCCCATCTCTACCTCCATCCCGACAGTGACGTTTCACCGCTGTTACCGCACACATGGGTACCCAGAGCAGCAAAACTAGCCCCGGGTATATCCTTCTTTCCGAATTAGTATAATTCCCATTCCCCTGCAGGAAGCAATCCTCATCCTGGCATTTTAAAGGGCAATCTGCATATTTCATGACGATTCCCTATAAAACCGCTCTACAGGAGAACACAGCTGACCCTTTATTAAGGAAGTCTGGCAAGTTTATTGGCCAGATATTTTTCTGCAGGGCCAGATTCTCTCCCGTTTATGGACACGCGGGGCCTTCGGGCTTCCCCAAGAGGAGATATTCACCGGAGATTCCAAGGCCAGAAGGGACCATTGTGATCATCTCATCTGACCTCCTGCATAGCCCAGGCCAGAGACCTGCCCCACACTAATCCCTAGAGCCGAGTTTTTAGAAAAACGGGAGACAGGACCAAGGAAACCTAGACCATCCCTGACAGATATTTGTTTAACCTGTTCTTAGAGACCTCCAGTGATTTGGATTCCACAACCTCCCTTGGTAACCTATTCCACTACCTAACTATGCTTACAGTTAGGAAGTTTTTCCTACTATCTAACCTAAATCTCCCTGGCTGCAGATTAAGCCCATTCCTTCTTGTCCTGCCTTCACTGGACACACAGAACAACTGACCACCCTCCTCTCTATAACAGCCCTTAACATATCTGAAGACTGTTTTCAGGTCCCGCTCCGCCTCCTTTTCTCAAGACTAAACATGGCCAGTTTTAACTTTACTTCCTAGGGCAGGTTTTTGAAAAAAATTATCTTTTTTTTTTGCTCTCCTTTGGGCTCTACAGTTTGTCCACATCTTTCTTAAGGTTTGTCACCCAGACTTGTACCCGGGTCTCCAGCGCCAAGAAGAGCAGAACAATGATCCCTTCTGTATTACATATGACGCTCCTGAATGACACTAGCCCTTTTTGCAATTGCATCACATGGATGGCGTATGTTCAATCTGTGATCCTCTATAACCACCAGATCCTTTTCTGCAGGGCCCAGCCAGTTCAGTATTCCCTGTATGTAGTTGTGCATTTCATTTTTCCTGCCTAAACGAAGCCTTTCCACTTGTCTTCATTGAACTTCATCTTGCTGATTTCAGACCATTTCTCCAATTTGTCACGGTCTTAGTCACTTCTAATTCTGTCCCCTCCCAACTGCTTGCAGCACCTCCCAGTTTGGTGTCATCTGCAAATTTTATAAGCAAACTCCCAACTCCATTATCCAAATCGTTAATGAAAATATTGAATAGTACCAGACCCAGAAAAGACCCCCACTAAATATATGCTCCCAGTTTGCTAGTAAAACATTGATAACTACTCTTTGATTAGTCTTTCAACCAGTCGTGCACCCCCTTGTACAGTAGTAACATAATCTAGACATTGCACTAGTTTGCTTATGAGACTATCATGTGATACTTTGTCAAAAGCCTTATTAAAATCAAGATATATCATGGCTACAGCTTCACCCCCATCCACTAGACCAAGAACCCAGTTGAAGAAGGAAATGAGGTTGCTTTGGCATGATTTTTTCTTGACCAATCCATGTTGGCTATTACTTATCCCCCTATTATCCTCTAGGTGCTTACAAACTGACTGATAATTTGTTCCAGTATTTTAAGTACCCCGGGGTGAATTTCCTAAAGCCCTGCTCATTTGAATGTATCTACCTCCTCTAAATATTCCTTAACCTGCTTTTTCCCTGTTCTGGCTTGTGTTCCTTTCCCCTTGTTGTAAGTATTAATTGTACAAAGCGCTTGCCACAATTAACCTTTTTAGTAAAGAAAGACTGTAAACGCCTCAGCCTTCTTGATATCATCCATTATTAGCTGTCCTTCCTTGTTAAGTAGAGGGCCTACAATTTCCTTTATCTTTTCCTTGCTCCTAATGTATTTAAAGAAACTCTTCTGATTGCCTTGTATGACCCTTGCTAAGCATAATTCATTTTGTGCCTTAGCCTTTCTGATTTTGTCCCTACATGCTGGTGCTGTTCTTTGTGCTACTCCTTAGCAATGTGTCCACTTCTTGTAGGATTCCTCTTTGATTTTCAGGTCATTGAAGAGCTCCTGATGCAGCCATATTGGTCTCCTGCTATTCTTCCCATCTTTCCTTCACCTCAGGATAGTTTGCTGTTGTAGCTTTACTATTCTCTCTCTCAGAAACCGCCAGTTCTCCTTAACACCTTTTCCCCTTTGATTTTCATTGGAGGGGACTTCACCTCCCACTCCTCTGAGTTTGATGTCCATTGTCCTTATACATGCTCTAGTTCAAAAAGGAATTAGTTCAGGGAAGCCCTAAGGCCCGTATTGGGCACGAGGTCAGACTAGATGATCACAGCTTTATAATCTATGGACCACTGCTGCACCTCCATAACAGAGGGTCACACTGCTACTGACATCATTCAAAACCCCTGTAAGGGAGATAAGTTAGATACCTGTGTCACAGAGGGGATAAATTAACAGAAAATGTAAACGATGCACCCCATACCAAAGAGGAAGTCGAGTGAGAAACCAGGAGTTCCTGGCCCTTGCTCTTGTAAACGTAGACACTGCACCAATGACGGGGTGCCTTTGTTTTCTAATAAAGACATGAGTACGGTTCTGAACAAGATGATTTGTTTCAGACACTTCTTCACATACCTGTTGCAAACACCATAGCTGCTTGTTGCATTTCCATCATCCCAGAGATATGGACTCCACTTAGGTAAGAGAAGGACATGATTTGAAGTCTGCCAGGTGTTTTGTTGTCTTATTTCCATGACAACAATCTGTGAACTGGAGAGTGGTGGGTTTACAGGGTGGAGGTTTAGTGCAGGATCAGAGATCATTAGCTGAGACCATAATCTATCTTGGCAACGAGGGCAATCTTTGATGGATTTGAACCTCACAACATCTGTGTGAGGCAGGGAAGTATTAGCTCCATTTTACAGATGAAGAATGGAGGCACAGAGAGATTACCCAAGGTCACACTGTAAGGCACTGGGGCATGGGCAGGCTGACCTAGCGGTTAGAGCCAGGAACAAGAACTGGGAGTCAGGACCAAGGGTCAGAAGCTGGGCAAGGGCACAGGGCTGGAGCAGACTGGAGCAGGACAGCAGCAGGGCTAGGAATGAGGTAGGTAACAGAAGAGATCACAGTCACGGGCATAAGTGTTGAGTTGCCAGCGAGTGACCTCTTACCGTTGATGAGCTTAACTGAAGACCTTTTGGACTCCTTGCAGCCAGATGGGCAGGCCAGCCAATCAGACGAATCTACCGCAGCCCAGCTGGGCTCGTTAAACAGCCGGAGGCCTGAGCTGGCTAGCTCCAGGGTCAGCGGAGGGACCCTGTCATAGTTTCTGACACAAAGAGGGGCTCTGTGACTGAGCTGGAAATAGAATCCAGATCTCCTGAGTCCCAGGCCAGAGCTGTAGCTACTAGGCCACGCTTCCCACCCAACAGCTAAACTTTAACTAAGTCATTGGTTTCGATTGTCTCATTTAAGCCTCGTTTCTACCCTTTTAACTCCCTCTTGTGTCACTTGGGAGGGGGGCTTCCCATTAGCCAAACCCCTCTCCAATGTTGGTTAACATGTCACATTCCCAAGCAGTGTTATTCCTAAGCACTGTAAATCTCTCACTATTATTCTCTGTCTTGATATAGTGAGCGGTGTCATTCTGAAAGGAAATACATAACCGTATATTAAAGAAATCGTGGATCTCCTCATTCACGTTTAAAACAAATTTATTACAATGTAAGAAAGCATGAAAAGCATGAATTTATTATAATGATTTAAGGCTTCCAGCACTCGAGTTAAAAATGCCTCTCAATAAATAACTTTCCCTTGAAAACACAGCAAATTAATATAGTTTACCATTTTCAAAGGTATATAAATCCAAGAGGCTTAAATCAATACGGCGCCAGATAAGATTACTGTACCTCAGCCAGAACCTCGTATCAAAGCTCAAGAGCATTGCAAAGAGTAGTAAAAAATGGATGGCTCTGTTCCCCACCTATCTCTTCCTCCAACCACCCAAGGCTATGTCTGTTCTGTGAAAGTTAGACTAATGTGAAATGGATGAAGAGCAGCCGTGGCCTTTGCACACAGGTATAATTAAAACAGAGCGGCTACTTTACCGTCTGACACAGAAAAGGGGGATCTGATATTTCTCTGCCCTCTCTCTTTAACCCACACAAACACTCTTCCACTGATGGTGGTTTATTTTCAACTGCAATGTATTTCATGTCGAGTGGGGACCAGGAACCAAGTTGTCTCCAACTTTGCCATACCGTCCCCACTCTAAGAGGTCGGCGCTCCCATCTGAACGCATTGCGGAATAGGGTGTTTGTACCTGCAGTCAAGCTGAAAGAGAGAGTTCTTATGAGAAAAAATTAGAGACATTTAGGACATAAGTGACATGTCAATTTCTCTCTCTCTCTCTCTTTCCATGATTCATTTTAGGGCTCAGCAAAAAGCAGAAGTGCCTATTGAATAATTAACAGATCGGGATTTTAAGTGATCTGGGAAAAAGTGTGCATGTGTGTGTGTGTGTATATACACACATATATAAAAATCATCATATATATGCACATGCATGTATACATGGAATATACAGAAACACAGGAAGAAAGGATACAAAAGTGGGTGAGTGTGTGTGTGAGAGAGAGACGTGTGTATAAAACATACACACGCTGGTTCTTGCTAGATCACTTTCAATTACAACTCATCATAAACCTCAGTTGCAGGGGGCAGGGACTGCGTTTCTCAGTGTTTGACCAGTTCCTAGCATGTGCACGCACTCCTCCAGGTTTTCATTTCCTCTGGGTTCACTGATGGTGACCCCTGCCCATGAGCTAGCGGAGGCCAGTTTCGTGGGCTGAGAAACACCACCATAAACTCTTAAAGGTGCCACAGCTGGAGCAGTATTTAGAATGTCCTCCTTGTCCTGCTCATGTTACAGAGTGGAATCTCAGTGGTTTGAACATTAGCCTGCTAAACCCAGAGTTGTGAGTTCAATCCTTGAGGGGGCCATTTAGGGATCTGGGGCAAAAATCTGCCTGGGGATTGGTCCTGCTTTGAGCAAGGGGCGGGACTAGATGACCTCCTGAGGTCCCTTCCAGCCCTGATATTCTATGAGTCTGCAGGAAGAGGAGAAAAGATCCAGATGTGGAGAAAAGGGCTAGGGTATTTTCATAATGCCATTAATTGCTCCCTGCTGCCTTCTTTGGGAAGTGTTCACTCTTTATTGTGTGTATTGCAGTGATGCCCAACATCACATCTAGAATCCTGAACTGTGTCAAGCTACTACTGGAAGTTGAACATGGAGAGGAAGAATGGTCCTGTGACTAAAGCACACAGGTCTGGGATTAAGACAGCTGCGTTTTCTTCCTGGCTTTGCCACAGATGTCCTAGGTCACCTTGGCCAAGCCACTTAGCCTCTGGAAACTCCAGTGGTGAGCAATGAGTCTGTGGTTATAAAAATACACACACTCTATCTCTCTTCCTGCAGGACAGGAGGGATTTCAAGGCCTGTGGACTGTAGATGTGAAAAGCATTGTCATTATTACTGTACGTCTGTGATCCAAGAGGATGTGAGCTGCAGGGGGTCAGGAGGAAAGAGAAGATACATCTTCCACCAGTCTGCACTCCAGGCATTGGCATCAATAGGATTGGAAGGGGTTTGGGTCAGAACAGAGCTTGGGCTAAGAACCATCCACCCAGCTCACCAGCCACAAGAGGGCAGGACAGTCGCCTGGTCAGACAGTGTACTTTGCTTGGGTCAGAGCACGTAGAATGGCTTTACCGCTGCCCAACCAAAGACTACAGAGGCTCCTCTCCCATCTGCGTGATCACACCCCAACCAAAGGAGCTCTCGTACGAAGCAGGGCCCACGTGGAATCTGTGAGGGACTGGCTCCCTGCACTTACCAAGCTGGGTCCTGCTCCCAGAGAGGATCTCAGTGTTCAAATAAAGGTGGGGTATTTTTTGTGTTTTGTTATTTTACTGTCAAAGTGTCAATATTTTTCCTAACACAGATTGTTTAAAAAAAGGTAGCACAGCAGTGACATTCTGACAGTGTCAGTGCTGCCAGCGTACACCCACCTGAGCTTTTTAACGTGGGGATTTAGTGCTGCTAAAGAACACCAGATTGACAGCCCTTGCGAAGTCAAGTGCTCCTCCTCGCAGCCAGAAAAGTTATTAGAAACGGAGGAGGCTTTCAGGTCACCCAGTGCATCTCCCCAGCCCACCTTTTAATTGTCTCTTACTCAGGCTATAAATATCTAACTCTTCTCATCTTGCTTCCTCGTTATGTCAATTCCTGCAGCCCCTGATCATTTTTATTGCTCTTCACTGAAATCCCTCCAATCTGTCAGTAACTGTCTGCTAATGAGGTCCCCAAACTGAAGGCACAGGTGTAGATACGGTGGCACTGGATTCAGAGAGAGCGAGCCAGTTACGTGCTGTTCTGGGATGTTGTGCCTCTGTAGAAGCAGTCCAGAATTTTCCTGGCCAGTTTTTGCTGCTATAATGCATCACAAACCCATGTTTAGCTTGCTGTCATAGAATCCTAGAATAGAATCATAGACTATCAGGGTTGGAAGGGACCTCAGGAGGTATCTAGTCCAACCTCCTGCTCAAAGCAGGACCAATCCCAACTAAATCATCCCAGCCAGGGCTTTGTCAAGCCTGACCTTAAAAACCTCTAAGGAAGGGGATTCCACCACCTCCCTAGGTAACCCATTCCAGTGCTTCACCACCCTCCTAGTGAAATAGTGTTTTCTAATATCCAACCTAAACCTCCCCCACTGCAACTTGAGACCATTGCTCCTTGTTCGATCATCTACTACCACTGAGAACAGTCTAGATCCAGCCTCTTTGGAAACCCCTTTCAGGTAGTTGAAAGCACCTATCAAATCCCCCTCATTCTTCTCATCTGCAGACTAAATAATCCCAGTTCCCTCAGTCTCTCCTCATAAATCATATGCTCCATCCCCCTAATCATTTTTGTTTCCCACTCATTCAACATTTCTGCTTCCCGAGTTTTTTCTTCCCATTATATATTTGCCTTTCAGGTTATTTTTCTTTCAGCGTCTCAGCACTTGAATCCCCCCCACCCCATTTAATTTCATGTTCTCTTTTGCTCCATGTTTCTACCATCCACTATTTCTCTGTCTCTATGGTTATGTGCAATTGCTCCCGATTTAGTGTGATCTGCAGATTTCATTTACAAGCTTTTAATTCCCTCTTCCAGGAAATTAAATGTTGATATAAAGTTGCATGAGAAGTTGCTGGCAGAGAAACCAGAATTCAGTTTCTTGAAACATTTTGAGCCTTCAACATTTGTTCTGATGTGGAATGAAACTTAGACCTTTCAACTTTGTATGGTCAAAGAACAGAGACCAACTAACCCTCTGCAGAAGAGCCACCACCCTGGTGGTTAGAGAACTCATTTAGGATGTGGGACAGGTTCAAGTTCCTACTCCATATCATGCCCCATCCCGGGTGACAGTCTGAAACCACCAGGCAGTCATTCATTCCTTCTCTCAATTCTATCCTGGACCTTTTAATCAAAACAGATATATTTCCACAAAAAGTTTGTGTGTCGATGAATCGACATTTCCTAGACAGCTCTACATAAGACCAACCACCAGATCCTAGAGAACACCCAACCCAAATCAATCCATTACCAAATCATTACGTTCTCTTTGTGTCCTCACAGCAAGTCACCACTCCACATGAAAGTGGCTCCAGCCAAGGAACAGACTTTCCAACTAAGATTTCATAATGATCTTTACATCTGGGTTCCCTTAATTCATTTGGTCAACCAGAACACATATAACACAGGCATGGTTGATGCCAGCCTCTGCTATACACACAGCCTTACCAAAGAGCTTCCAGGCTTCAACTGTGGCAAACCACTTACCCACTCTGGGCCTCAGCATCCTATCTGTAAAATGGGGATAAAAAAAGTGACTAACTTGATCAGTAACTGTTATTCTTCAAGATGTGTTGCCTGTGTCTCGGGAAACCACCTTGTCTGGAGAGGACAAGGAAGAAGTTAAGACTGGGACTTGAACTTTTTCCACAGGCTGCTCCTGTGGTCCCTCAAGTGCCTCTTCTTGATTCTTGGTACCAGACCCAGAACAGGACACTGAAGATGGGGCATCTCGGTGTGAGGACTCACCCTGCCTGGATGAGGCCATTGAGTAGGCACAATGAGAGAATGATCTAGAAGTTGGGGGGAAACCCCAGGGGTTCCAAAAGAGCCACTGATAAGGGAATGGATCCTAGTGGTATCCTGGCCACATTCCCACAGCAGATCCTGTTGTGGAGTCAAGATGGTACAAGGAGAGAAAGGGGCTATGTGGGGACTGGCAGATCCTGCTCCAAAGTTGCAAGATAAAATCCCACCTCCAAGTCTGATGAAGAGGATTCCCCTTCCTCTGAGCATGGAGAGACTGCTCCAGACAGTGCTAGGGACCAGTGCCAAGAACCTGACAACAGGCGGAGAGTCACCATCATTGCTGTCTTCCCCTTGGACCGTATTGATGGGCTGACTGTCCGGGAGGTAGGCGACTGGTGCAATATTGCATGTTGCACCGCTGGCATTGGTGTTGGACGGTTCATCAGTTCTGAGGGATCTGACTCCTGCACCAACACTGAGAGCAGAGCAAATTCCTTGCCATTGCAAATGCCTCCAAGGTAGTTGGCACTAAGATCGTATCCGTCTGTTGCAGTGCCACTTCTGGCAATGGACTTCACAGTGCCCTCTCGGCACTGGAGCCAACTGTGCCAACTTAGGCACTGATTTGGAGGAATGCTTAGATTTCAGATGCACTGTACTCAACTCTCTCGCCCCTCTTTTTCCAGCCTTTGTGGGTGGAGATCTTCCCCTGGTCAGAGCTCTTTGAAAGACTTCTATTACTTCCTAGAACAGGTGGAGATCGGTGCTGGGACCGAAAACGCTGGAGGTGCGCTTCTCACTGAAGCTGCAGCCGTCCTGGACCAACTCGGTGCCGAGAGGTGTCTGCATGCTACCTCCATCAGCGGGAACTTCAGCGTGGGCTCCCTATCCTTCTTCATCCGAAGCTTGAATTCCTGGCAAACCTGGCACCGGTCTTTCATGTGTGCTTTGCCCAGGCACTTAAGACAACTACTGTGGGGAGGTCGCTCACCAGCATGGGTTGTGCAAAGAGCACACGGCTTGTAGCCCGGTGACTGGGCCTTGCCTTGGTGCTGGTGGCAGAACCTCAAAATGGGGAAAACAATAAAATCTATGTATTTTCCAACAAAACAACTAAAACTTACTAACCAGAACTATTAAACTACAACTATATATATATATCTACACATTGAGCTGAGAGAAAACGGTTCTGGCAATGAGCGGGGTTCCAACCACTGTCGGGGGCAGTAAGAAGGAAACGAGGGGGGCTGGAGTTGGCTCAGCCCTTAATACTGGCACTCATAAGCGGGCAGTAGCAGTGGGAGTCAAGCCCCCCAACGGATGCTGGCTGTGCACTGGGCACGCAGACACCAAGGGAAGGATCCCCATGTGCAATAGCATTTGCTGTCTCCCACCCTCCACCTTGTCTTTTTAGGCAATAAGCTCTGTGGGGTAGAGATTGGCTCATTATCTGCATGCTCAGCAACCAGAACCACCGGGCCACAATCTCAGCTGGAAGCTGTAGGAGCTATGGTAATAAATAATAACTTATCGTACATGCCAAGCACTTCTGTCAACCAGGTGCTTTTTGATCAATTCTAGTAGAGCAAATTCTAACTTGGATTTCACCAGCTAGCTGTATTCTGCCTCTGACGTCACCATTTTCAGCAAGGATTCCACAGTTACGATTTAACTGACAATGTTGCTGCTGATGCATAAGGCAGACTAGAATCCAGTCCATTCCCCCATGGCTAAGAGAAATCATCATCTCATAAAAGCTTTCTTGGCACAGTGAGTGGATATGACTCAAAAAACCCCACAGGGAGCAGCTATGTAGACTCAGACATTTTCCTGAGTGGAGCCACCTTGTTAGAGTGGATCTGCACGCTTCTGCTGGTTTAAATCACCTCATTAAATGTTCTGTGTTGTCTTTGTGGTGTGCACTTATGTAAATTTCTAAATCATACGCTAATTAGCGCACAAACAATTTCATAAATTCTGTAATGGGACCAAAAGGAACTTTATAACTAGCCAGGCTGCGCTCACTTCCTCAGACTGCAAATAAAAAGCTAAATATTGAGGTTGGATTTTAGATAGGTGGTATTACAAAGCTTTTAGATTTCTAGCCACAGCGCTGACGTTTTTCTTTCCGATGGCAGTGTCTCAAACATCCTGGAGACTTCTTCTCTCCTTCCTTATCACTACTGAGAACTCCACCCGGTCTGTCTCAAAAAAATAGCACATCTTTTGTTCTTGGCATCCCCCTTTATCCACATCCAGATTCTTGCTCAGTCCTGTCCCTCAGTCTTCTACATAATCTAAAATCCAGCACTACCTCTCTCCCTATCTATAAAATGCAGCCCTTGACTGGGTCTTGGGGCTTAACTACTTCAACCTCCTCATAGTCTGGACTCTCTCCATCCTGTGTCCCCTCCAATTCATCCTTCCCTCCCTGAATCCATCTGGTATTTCTAAGGCATCAGTCATCTTGGCCAATAAGAACCAAACCCTCTCACTTGCTTGTCCATAGCTTCCTCATTAAGTTCTAACACCTCACCCTCATTGTCAGGACTGGCATAACTCTACCCCTGCTACACCTCTCTCTGATCCTTCCCTGTGCTCCTCTGTGTCTTCTCCCCTAATAGCTCTCACGGGTTCCTTCTCCTGCCCTCGAGTTCTCACCTTCGTTCCTGCTGTCCTAGACACAGGGAATGGGTTTCCTTCTTCTTATCCCTTCCACCCAATTCCTTCTTAAAAAACAATGGTGCAGGGACGACAAGCTGAAAGGTCTCTGCTCCTCTGAGGCCCAAACCCTTGCCCTGGACAGTGCATTTCTCCTAATTCCCTTTAAGCTCTCTGGGGTAAAGACCTTTGCTGCCAACTGGTTGTGTGTGTGTCATGGGTAGGGAAAGAGCAGGGGTTAGCTTTGGCATGGGCTGAAGGCCCACTGACCAGGAGCCAATTACCCGGAATCAGGCCATATTGGAATGGCAGGAGATCAGAATTGAGACACAAACTGGAGGGCATGGTGTGACATTGCCCAGGGCACAATTTGGACTGGCGAACAGCTGTGTTCCCTCAGTTCTGACACTTGGGGTGCCTTCTACACTGCTTCGCTGTGACAGCAGCCACTCCTGGTCTGCTCACACACAGCCTGCACCATGTAAATTACTCCCAGCTATCATGTATGAGTGCTATGGCCAGCCACTCTTGGATTACACAGCAGAGTGACACCAGTAAATTCCCCATCCCAGAAATGTGCATCTTGTACTGCCCAGCCTTCTGCTGGACAACACAAGCTCATCTGAAGACCGTCATTTTATTAACAGAAAGTGATTTGCACAAATCCTGTTATCTCAAATGGAGTTTCCCAAACATTTCACTCCAAACACACTGTTTTAGATAAAATAACTCACATTTATTAACTACAGATAGATGTTAAGTGATTACAAGTAATGAGGCATAAAAGTCAGAATTGATTACAAATAAATAAAAAGTAAAACATAACTAATACCTAACTTAATGAGCTAAGTGATTTCAAAGCATAAGTCACTCTCCCCAGGTTTTAGCAGTCAGACTGGCTGAATTCCTGTCTGCCAGGATCCCTCCCCAGTCCAGTGATGCTTCCTTTGTCCTTCAAGTGTTGCTGATGCCATGAGTAGAGATGAAGGGAGAGATCTTTTGGGGGGCGTCTGTTCCCCTTTCCTATAGTTCTCTTTAAAAATCACCTCCAGCTGAGGTTCAAGAGACAGAAGGTCCAGGGGGACAGGAACCTCCAGCTGTTTCTTTTACATTTCTTGCCAAAATGTAGATTTCTCACTCACACCCTTTTACCTGCTGAAGAATGGCCACTTAACCGGGTGATGGTCCATTTGATTTTCTTGATACCTGGTTCAGGAAACAGTTTCCCCTTTGTCTTTGAGGAACTGGTTTGTGCCAGCTTTTTTAAACTTGGAACATATCTCAGTAATGTTACACAGTAGAATCTTATAACTTTACATACAATGTTGCCACACATATTTTACCAGAACAATAATGATCAGCAAATTATGAGTTTTCAAATGATACCTCACAAGGCATACTTTGTACAAAATGTATCAGTCTTGTAAAAAGAGTGCAGACTGTCATACAGGGATCAAGAGTTAGTTACCAAAAGTCAGGACACATCAGGATACTAGGAGGTTAGGCTTGGGTGATGGAACCAGAGGACAGGAAACAGTTACCAAGGGTCAGGCCGAGTGAGGATGCCAGGAGCTCAGGATTAGAAGCAACCTGACTAGTGGTCCATGGCAGGGTGAAGCCCAGTTGTACAGACAACTTCCTGTTTCCTCCTCTGGCTTAAATAGGGGCTATGACCCAATAGGGGACTTGGAGAGCTCCCAGAGTGCAGGGATAGGGGTTGTGCCCTGAGTTGGGCTTCATGGACCTCAGTCCTAGCTGGTGTCTGTGAGCTGCTGGTATAGGAGTGTGATGGTTCCCAGGACCACCACAGACCCGGGTTCAAGATCCATAGGGCCTAACAGTGTGCTGCAAACTGAGTGATTAAGGTTGATATCTTCCAAGGGGGTCCAAGGGAATTAGGCACTAATTCCCATGGACTATTTTGCAAATCCCAGCCTACAGGACCTCTTAGGTCCTACGCGGCCCATCCCCACTCTTCCAACCCCGGGGGCCAGTGAAGAATGAGTCCAGATAAAACTAGGTTGGATAAAGCACCAGAGAAGATCTAAGTGGGTCACATGATGGGGCTTCAAGCAGTTCCTAGCAGTGAAGCTGCAGTGGACTGCCTCACTGCTAGGACCTGCTTGAAGACCCATCATATGACAGACCCCCGATCACCATGCTAAATGCTGCTCCCTTAAATCGCCTGTATCAAATGATGAATTCTTTGTTGCGCTATGCCTGGAAATATCACACACTGTGACTGCACATGTCTGGACTTGCCCTAGGGTGGCCTATTGTGCGGCATTCCAGACAACTGCCCTGCCAGAGTACAGCTGGGGGCTATTGACTTTGAATGACTCAACGACTGGCCCATGCCAATGGAACAATGGTCTCTCTACCAGGAGCCCACAAGACTGGTGGGGCTGGAGCTTCTCTGTCTGACCCCATGGCACAGAGACAGGGGCCCTCTTGAAGAGCGAGATTTGGCTTTTTGCAGAGGGCTGACCATTGCCTCATATGAAAAGGACATGGAGGATGACCCCTGCCCAGCCTGAAACGCTGACAAACTACAGGCTCATAAGAAGGGGTGAACTTGACCCAGGGGATGGGGCACCTCAGGACTATGAGTTAAGTTACTACGGTTAAGAAAATCCCTTTGCTGAGCCTGTGTTTCTTGCTATCTTGCCACATTGTCCCCAAAGGAATTAAAGTAGGAGCCCAGGGGCCCCACTGCGTAGGTGGAGCTCTGGGGGGGGAGCGTATGTAAACAACTGTGAGGCTGCGAGGGTCTCAGGCGCTGTTTTCAGGTCTAAGTCTGCTGGATGGTAAAGTCCCACATCCTAAGGAAGAGCTCAGGTGAGAGATCTGAGCCCAGCAGTGTTTGCTAGAGTCTCAGAGCTAGAAACAGGGACTAGACTTTACCCAGATCCAACTAGTTTGGAAGCATGTGGGACCACACACAACAGAATGGTGACCGTGCTGTGGGACAGCGGGCCAATTTCATGGCACTCTAAATAATTCCTCTCCCTCCTTGATATTTACGCCCTTCTATTAACTGCAGTCATACCTCCCTTTCTGTGTGTTTTGTCTCCTGCAGCTCCTCATGCTTGGGAGAAGTGCCTCGTAAACCTCTGTAAAACTAACTCATCATCCTTCTTCAAAGCCCTCCTCTAAACTCTTCGTTTCCATGATGCCCACAGAAAACTTGACAATGGAGAGGCTGTTGATGTGCTGAGACCACTGCCTGTCACGCAGACCAATATTGTCTCATTGTTCCCTTGCACTCCCTCATCGGTCGTCTGTAGCCATTTGCCTCCTCTTGTCCTATACATAGATTGTGAGCACTTTGGGACAGCATCTGTCCTGTTGTTCTGTGTTTGTACAGCACCTTGCGCAATGGGGTCCTGGACTGGGACTCCTAGGCACTGTGGTGATACAAATTAATAATAATTAGTTGGACACTGTTGAATAGAGGAGAAAGAATATGGCAGTATACTTGGTTTCTGTTATCTCAGTCAAAGGAAATGCCAATTTATGACCCATGATCTCAATATGATCCATAGCTAGCCTCACCAGAAGGGATGGTGTTGCTGTACAAGTATCAGGTTTGAAATACCTAGATCCCCACTGAAGCCATGGGTTCAAAAGATGGGAGGTACAGCTTTGCCATTCCTCCTTCTGAAGAAGACGCACTGAGCTCCATTAAACCATGTGAGACTTCTTCAGGATAAGACCTTAAAAAGTATCTCATCTATGTGGATATTAAAAACTTCATGGCGCTTTCCACAAGATCACGAGATTGCCTTGGTATTCATAGCCAACATTTCCCCTCCTGTCACAGTTGTACAAAGTCAGTTATTGTGGAGTTGCTGATTACACCCCAGAAGTGGTTGTATTTCGGTGCTGCTGTGTGTGGTTCACTTGTCAAGCCTGTCAGGATGCTATGGGAATTATCTCCTCCCAGATATATTTCTGAAAGCTCCCAGCACTATTATCTTGGTGCATTTTCATAGCTTATTTAATAGTCTCCCCAAATTTAGGTCAATGCTCTCCTCGCATCTGATATCACTGTCTTGGGAGAATGCTAGCCCCTACTAGGATGTGGGACGGGGCAGAGGGACAGCCAGCCAGGAGCCACTTGCTAGAGGGGATCCAACAGAGTCAGAAAAAAACCTACACAGCCTTGCATTGCAACCTGCAAGGATCAAGCTCTAACAGATCAGGGAGTGACCTCCATAGCTAAGAGCTATCTACTGAAAACACCACCGTCAAATACCTGAGGACGGTAAAGCAGTGTCCTCAGAAGTTAGTACGTTCTAAAGGACAAGGTCTCACCAAAATAGCTAAATCATATACCATTTAGGGTTGTGTAAATACTGACCAACAGTTGGAGGTTGTCTTGTAAGTGGATAGGGAATTTGATTGTAGGTCAGAGTATTTGGTGTGATGTGCTCTCCTGAGTCCTTCCTGATTAGAAGGCTGACCAACAACTTCTGCAATAGCTACACTTCCTGGGCAGCCCAAGGTACAGCATACAGCCTTCTTTCCATGAAGTGACAAAGGCATGGACTGTCCTCTGCAGTCCATGCCTTTGTCCATGCCTGTCCATGAAGTGACAAAGGCATGGACTGCAGAGGACAGGAGGCAACTGATAGGCCAGCTGAAGACATTTCTGGCCACTGGTCCTCTCTGGGAATGTAGAAGCAGAGATGAGCCCAGCAGGACCCAGCGATCGAGTGACAACTGACAACCCCATGAACAAAGCTCTTTGATTGAGGGCATTTTCACTGCCCCCTGCCAGTAAGCATCACCTCCACTTCCTTGGTGTAACACACGGGCTAAGCACGTTGTGTCCAGCCTCTAATGGCTGGCCCACATGTCGGATAAATCAATCAGCTAATGGAGTTATTCTTTAGCTCTAGTGCCAGAGGCCTGTGCATTTGGAGATGAAGGTCACAAATTCAATCCCATGACAGAGGCTGTTATGCTTGGGTAAGCCTAAACCAGCTATTTTACAGGTACCTAACCTCACGACATACTAGGACAGCAGGAAGTCAACGGCATCAGGGCTTGCTGAGGAGAGACAGAGCTAGGTGTCATCAGCATACTGCCAACATTTCAGTCCATAGCCTCTCACCATCTCCCCCAGTGATGTCACAAACACGTTGAAGAGGGTGATAAGATTGGTCCCTGTGGGACAATACAAAAACAAGAGCTCTTGGGGAAGAACTGTGGGGCACTTTGTCCTTTTCTGGGATCTCTGAAAGAAAACGGGAACCAAGCTTCCCTACTGGACTTGCCCACGCTGTTAGGGCCCACAGATAAGTGGACAGCACCTCATCATCAATGGTGTTGAAGGTTACCAAAATATCTAACAATGGAGAGTCTATTGCTATACCCAGGCTGGACAAAACAAAGGAAAAGATAATGCAATAAATGAAGCTCTGAAAGATACAATGAAAAAAAAAAAGCAGATAATTTATTAAATTAAAACCTCACACACATATATAAATATATGTTTGGGTTTAAGACAGGATTCACCAAGTAGAACCAGAGAGGCTAGGAAGTAGAATGAAAGCGTGATTGTTTACAGATCCTCTGCTTACAGAGTGTGCAAGAGAGATGACCACACAAACACAGCAGGTGTTGGAAATACAAACCATTCAGGTAGAAACAGAAAGTCAAGGCATGGAGAGTAACCTTAGTAGGAGATGTGTTACCCCACAAGCTTCCTGTATGACACAGCCTTATCTGATGCTGAAGCTTATTATCTGGGAGACTCTGGACAAAATCATGGGCTGGAGTATCTCCCCAGTGGGGGCTAATATAGGAGTTTAAACTTAAAAGGACACTGTCATGTGATTGCTTTTGCTAGTTTAATTTTTGCATTCCCTCTACTGTTTTAGCAGATGGAAAATAATTCCCCTCCCCACCCCAACTACTGATTTTGTCCTTTTCTATTTGACAACAATTGATTTTCTTCCAAGGCTATAAATGTTTTAATAACTTTAACTTCGTAGTGCCTTGTGGCAAAATATATTTGCTTGCATTGACTGCTAACACTATTCTTAGTCTACTGCTGCTAACTACAACAATAGAGCCAACTGGAGAAGGTTTGTTTCTTTAGGATCTACCAAATTAGTAGCCTCTCCTGGTTCATGTTTACTGGATAATTAGAATCTGGAGCTCTTTTCCAACAAGATAATTTTAAACCTCTTCATTCCAGAATTCTTTGCTACAACATGCAAAACATGCTTCATGTATAGCTCCTACGGATGAAGAGGTGGCCATGTTTGCGGCCCCAAACCTTGACAATGTCCATTTAAAATACAATTATTACCAAAATACAGATTCAAGACAAAAACACCATCAGAGTTAAAATAATTAACAGACAAAAGGATCATTAAAAATCTGAGCGTGGTTAAGTATTGGCACCCATGAAGCACTAGAGAGCACAATGCTCCCATGCAGAATTCCGGAATGTGTACGCAAAGGCGCCTTTCAAATGTCATTTTTTGCTGTTAGTGTTAGTTAAAAAAGGCAATTACAGTTACAGTCAATCTGGAGAAGAACAGAAATTGAAGGTGTTCGGTCTAGACCCAGAAACTGAAGGCTCACATTTGGTCTAGACCCAGAAAAGCATTTCTTTTACAAAAGCAAAATCTTAAAAAAAAAATCCAAACCCATGTCCTATTGTCTATTTCCTCCTTGTTCCCCCCAAATACCAGCTGCCTCTCCTGAATTTTACTCTCTTTCTTTCTAAGGCCAAAGCAAACTATGTTAAACTTCATCTCCTGTGTCCAAGGAGCAGAAACATGAAGGACACTGAAGAGAGACTCCCCCAGCCAGTCCAGTGATGGGTCACTTGCCAGGTCCGTGGGACCTTAGGACAGAATTCTCTAGACAAAGCTTGTCCCCAGTGGATTAAGGAGCAGATACATGTCATGGCAGGATACTGATAAGAGACCGTAAATCTCCATAGGAATGGCTGGAGAGAAACAAATGATATGGGGACCGTTTCTCACCAGGCTCACTGGTGCAGGAAAACTGCTCCTATCTCTTCTGTCCTTGTATTTTTCCAACAAGCTTTTAAAATTCAGCTGTGATGCAAGAAAAGGGCATCAACTAATTTGTAAATAACATTAGATTAGAAAAAATTGTCTGGAATAATATAGGCTGTGGTATTTCCCTCCCCGTCACCCTTTTTAATTCCTCACGATAGGAGCCCGGTGCTGCTGTTGGACTTCACAAAATTCCATCTGCCCCACGACGCTGCAAAAGCTAATCCGCTGCCACCCAGCCGAGGTAGTTTAACAGTTGGGGCTCCTCAAGAGAAGGGATGCCCACCCCATAATTCCCAGAAATGCCTTTAAAAATAATCAGTTCCAAGGTTTCAACTCCTCAAATCTTGGTCTTAGTGAATACATGTTCCACACATTGTACAGTATGCACGTGCCAGCCAAACAACAGCCTGGGCCTCATCGCCAAGCCTTGCCAGCTCCACTGAGGGACAGGGTGGCACTGCGGATTGGTGCATGCACAAGTGCATGGGAGGCAGACAACAGCAGTACATCAGGGACAAGTCCAGGGGCTCACCGCCATGGAGGTATGGAACAGGAGCATGGAGGACCAGTCACAAAAGACTGAAAAAGCAGTACTGGTCCATATACCAGTGGCTGGAAACAAATAGCCTAGAACTTGTCTGTACCGCTGTGATTCTGACTTTTTCTAGCTGCACTTTTATTGTGTGAAAGGAATATTTCAGCTTCATATTTCTAGGAACACATGCCAGTGGCTACAATGTTACAATAAAATATGAACACTGCATGGTGCAGAAAATGTCCATTCATCCAGTAATCTGCAGTCATTTTTACCAATTCTGCACATTTCTTTAAATAACCAAGTGCATGAAGTAGATGGGAGTGCGTTTAAATAAACTGAAATAGATAGAGCATTAATAATTAAAGCCGGCAGGGAAACGTGCATTACGAGCTGCTAGTAGAAATAATTACGGATTTGTCTTATTTACAATGGAACCTGGAAACGGTATCAAAATAGTGCAAGTTAGTGAAAATGCCTTAAGACTGTTCTTACTCTATAACTACTATATATCTTGTTTTGAAGAGCACATCAAATACAGTTTGGACCTGTACATTGCCTGGCTGTGTGAGATATTTAAGGAGTTGGCAATAGGGTTCCCAGCATATACACTATGTCAAATAGCACTGATTTAAGGAAGACTACTTTCAAACAGATGCACAGTGCATTAACCCTTCAACATCCATTAATGTTATTAGACATTAGACAGCTGAGCTGAGTATATGCTTCCTAACATCTCAGCACGGTAAATATCAGAATGCTGAAGGCAACGGTAGATCACAGAATCATTGGAAATAATATTCAAGTGCTTGTACCTTTGTAACATTGTTAGGTTTTAAACAGGCTGCTTTTTAATTAGAAATAATCTAATTGAAATGCAGTGGTTCTTCTGTGTTCTGCAGCTCTTGCAAACTGCTTTATAGCTTAAAAAAATCGATAATGAAATATACTTCTCATATGAGGGCTGGCTAAACTATGGCTTCAATCGACTCCAAAATGTTGTGGATTTAATTATATTTTAGAATAATTGCTTGGCACAAGAAAAGTTTACCCAAAATTTACTAACACTTTCTGATTGGACTGTTCAAAAAGAAAAAAAAAAGGTATTCTCGCAGCATGATTACTAAATTCTAAGTGAAAGAGGAAGCTACTGTACTAACTCCTTGGCGAGGAGGCAGACAATCATTTGTCAAATAATTTAAAAGTGATACTGCGATTAACAAATCCAGAGCAGAAACAGGAACAAGGTCCTAAAAATCCTACAGACGGGCTGCAGAGTAATGAGCCTCATCAAATGAAGAAAATATCCTCCAGGATCCGGCTCTCCTCAAGCTCCTCCATTTCGCTTCGGGTACCATGCGGGGCTTGGCACCATGCAGGTTTTCTGGGGCTCCCATTCCGAGGGGCATGGGGTTTCTTCCAGTCGTAAGACTCTCCGTAGTGGTGTCCTGGGGCAGCGACTGGACTCATTGCTTCAACCAACTCAATAAGGGAGGCCTCATACCTGGAGGAAAACACCATGAAAATGCAGTCCTATTAAACACCATCGCATCAAGCACAGTTTGGAATGAACACTCCTAACTCCGTCCTCCTGACTAGAGTGAAACCTGTGCAATAGCGCCAATCGTGACAGGAGGGATCACAGCACTGCGACTGCTGCTAAGGTGAGCTCCAATGTGGAGGAAGTGAAGGAGAGGCAAAGCGTTAGTGGGCCCTTTATTTTGAGAGTACTTTCTTTTAATTTGTCACTCTCGCCAGGTTTCCTGTTGAATTGGACAGCGTCTCATTTACAGCGCAGAGATTCAGATTAGAACAGCTCACGGCATGACAGCTCAACAAGTGACTCATAAACATGCGGCACTTGCCTGAATAGGCTCTGCCCCTGATTTAGGTTCCTAGGGATTTGAAAACAGCAGGCACCTTTATTCTTCATGCTACAAAACACATGTGCTTCTTATAAATCTCTATGCAATATATGGAATCTATGTGTAACTGAAGGACTGAAGGAATATAATCCAGACAAAGTAACACAAAATCAACAGCTCAGGCATCGAGAGAGAATGCAAAGATGCTAAACATTACTCAAGCTGTCCTGTAAGTGTTCAGTACAGATGCGGAGGAGGTTTACAAGCCTACACGTGCAGTAACATACACAGAGTACTGGCAATTACTCTAGGCTGCTTAGACAGAGCTTCCTATTAATATTCACACAGGATCAGACCAGAGCTACATGCCAGGATGGGACTGATCATTACATTATATTTTCTACTCTTATCGTGTGTCCAGTTTTAAATGTTTCAAGCAATACAGCTTCCACCACTTCCCATGGGAGGCCATTCCCCAGTTTAGGAAATCTCTCTGAGGAAGTTTGCCTGATTTCCTGCCTAAGCATCCCTTCTCCCTCAGTTCCATCTTGTTATGTTTCCCTGTTCTAGCGTAAGCAATACCTTTTCCCCCGGGTGTCTACACTATTCAAATAATAATGCATACAATTACTAATAATCTGCACACAGAGAGAATTCCCCGTGCAGGCACTCCACGCACTTCACAAAGGTAAGACATTAGCTGGGCCCAGTGTATTTCATACTTGTGGAATTTGCCACAGAATTCACCCCTTGCTCTTGAACTGCGACCCTGAGCCTAACCTTGATTCCTTCTAAATTATGTTTCTCGTCATTAGTGTGGGGGGAAGTCCCTTAAAATATAACTCTAGCGTAATCAAATAATGATGCCTTCCTGAGTGTGCAAGCAGTCTGAACCAACAGTGCCGTGGGGTACGAACTGTCTCTGTCCTCAATGGAGTGTCAATTCTAAAAACTAAGGGAGAGAATTAACATGTCAACAGCTAGGTATTTCACCACCGATCATTTTAGCAGAAATAGCCCTGACGTGCTTGTGCTCACTTGTCTCCCATGCTACGTCGGGGGTCAGCCTCCAGCTGCCCAACACCACCGTCTGCAATGTGCACAAAGGTTTCCTACATGCTGAAGACTGAAAATGTGGGAAGAGAGCATACAATACATGGAATTTAATACCCAAACAAACACAGATACTATGCCACTGGGCTGCATTATTCATCACTGTATTTTATCCAATATTAACATCCACTTTCAAATTTAAATGAAGCTGCTGCAAGCTCTGCTCCAGAAACCCAGGGGCTTTGGTGCAGAATTTCGGTCCCTCTTGCAACATACCACATGGAGAATTGTATAGCTGGGACCCTGAGGCACAGATAAGCTAAGTGACTTGCCCGAGTTCATCAAATAAAGTAGTAGCATGTCAGGGGTCTGAACCACAAGACTATGCTGCCTAACCTGAGTTACTTCTCAGCCAAGTTGGAATTTTGCACATGGTACACAAAGCAACGGTCAAAGATCTAACCTTTACCCAGTTATACCCCCCCGCAGTGGGCAATTGTGGATTCTAATGACAATCTTAGTTCTTTCAAACTTTTGTTGCACTGGTAAGTCAATTCTTTCAGCTCCTCCAATCATTGTTACTGTTCCCTCCAATTTGCTGTCCACTATCACTCCTAGGTCTATCTGGCTCACCACTACTGCATTGCAACTCCATTACTGCATTATTCCCTCTAACTGAGATTACATTCTTTCCCCCAGCTTGCATTTTTTGTGAATTTCCTGCCTGTGTTTGCAGCCTTTCTAGATCCCTTTGTAATTTGTCTGTTCAAACCAGCCAATGGAGCCACAGATAAGCAGTTCAAATAAAATAAACAGGACAGAATTCTATTGAACTTGACCACTTGAATGGCTAACCCTTCTCTGCGATGACATATTATAAGTATTCTGGCCAAGACTTTCAGAAGTTAATGATGATTTTGGGTGTCCAACCTGAGAGACACTAAAAGGGGCTTGATTTTCTGTAAGTGCTGAGCATCAGCCCTCTGAAAATTGAGCCCCTCTAAGGCATCTCAACATGGACATCCAAAGTCCCAGCTTCAAAGTTGGTCCCACAACTTTACAAAGATGAGCTTTTGACATGTGGAATGCTTGAACCAGACACATTTATATACATTCCGTGCACCAAAAAAGAAACCCAGCTCTCACACACACTGGTTTCATTAGCCACACCTAAACCTCCCTACTAGATTCATCTAGCCTAACATTCAAATGCTTATCTCCCTGCCTGCGGCTCGATCATAAAATTTCAATTTCTCCAGCAGCCACATTCAATCACAGATTAGGTTGGGGGATGGGGAGAGACGACACAAACCAGCAAGTATGTTTGCAATGAACGTGCAGCCTCCAGTGTTCAGCAGCACCTTGGAGCTAATTTCTTCTGCAAGTTTATCTAACTTTTACAGCATTTCTGCTATCGGGAAGGCTAAATGATTTGGCAGATTACAAGAGCAGCAAATAGCAAAGATTATTTAAAAGACCAGGCATTGTAAATCAGTCTATTTGACACCACAGTTATATATGCAATAAAGCGAACAAACTCTGCTAACGGAGCATTATCTGATAAAGAGAAAGCTCCTTGCAGGTATTTAGTGTTTAATCCCATGAAAATAGTTTGCCCTGATTTGTCTAGGTGACATCAGACAGCAGCTGGCTGGAGGCAACGGAGTTGATCCAGCATGCCTTGAACCTCACAAAGGCAATTTTCTCAACATTTATTGGTATCCGAATATTTAAAGGGACACTGCCAACGTCTTCAGACCCTAAAATATACCTTCTTCTAAAGAAAGCATGTAGGTCCCTGGTATGCCCTGATTAAAAAAAATAAAGATAGGGTTCATTACTATTTATATGGCACTGCAGACTTGCATGACTCTACTGTAAGGTGGGTGCACAGTTGTTGGAAATGTGTACTTAGAGAGTAATTACCAATGGTTCACAATCAAGCTGGAGGGGCATATCAAGTGGGGTCCTGCACGGATCTGTCCTGGGTCTGATTCTATTCAATATCTTCATAAGTGATTTGGATAATGGCATAGAGAGTACACTTATGAAGTCTGCAAATGATACCAAGCTGGGAGGGGTTGCAAGTGCTTTGGAGGACAGGATGGAGAAATGGTCTGAAATAAATAGGAGGAAATTCAATGAGGACAAATGCAAAGTATTACACCTGGGAAGGAGAAATCAATTGTACACATACAAAATGGGAAATGGTTGCCTAGGAAGGACTGCAGAGAAGGATCAGGGGTTATCAGTGGATCACAAACTAAAACCTCAACTGGAGTATTGTGTCCTGTTCTGGGCACCATACTTCAGGAAAGATTTGAGGAAAGTCCAGAGGAGAGCAACAAAAATGATTAAAGGTCTAGAAAACATAAGCTAGGAGGAAAGATTGAAAAAACTGGGTTTGGTTAGTCTGGAGAAGAGAAGACTGATGGGGGATATGATAACAGTCTTCAAGTACATAAAAGTTTGCCATAAAGAAGAGGGAGATAAACTCTTCTCCTTAACCACTGAGGATAGGACAAGAAGTAATGGGCTTAAACTGCAGGAAGAAAGATTTAGATTAGACATTAGGAAAAAGTTTGTAACTGTAAAGGTAATTAAGCTCTGGAACAAAATGCCTAGAGAGGTTGTGGAATCTCCATCATTGGAGGTTTTTACGGGCAGGTTAGACAAACACCTGTCAGGGATGGTCTAGATAATACTTAGTCCTGGATCAGATGACCTGTTGAGGTCCCTTCCAGTCCTACATTTCTATGATTCCATGATGTCAACAGCTGCAAGATCGAGTGCTCAAAACTCAGGAAACTTCAGTCTTCACTTGCCAAAGCTACATATCCTTACGGAGCAAATTAACAGAAAAGAGTAGTTTACCGTTTCCATTTAACAAGGGAAAAAAATTCACACATGCAACATGAAAAGTGCCTTAGTAGCCTTTACCTGGAATTTTCTGACTTCTGGGTGTTTGACTGAGCAACCAAAGTGCTGCATCAGTGTTAGTTTTTTGCACAGAATTTTCTATGAGGTACCCCCCCACACACACAGGAAGAAAGAAAATTTTGGGGGTGGAGGGCAGGAGTCAGACTTGCAAGGCTTCTCATTGTCCTTTTAAAGTTAGCATGAACTCAGGCTACTTATTTGCCACAATCACCTTCTTTTGGAAGCCCTGACTGACTGTGTGTTATGGAGTCATGCTGTAGAACAGCCTCCTTTTTCAGCCTGATTTTGACACTTCCCCATGGACATTTTTCCACCCCTAACCTCTGTCAGCCTAAAAATGTGCGTATTTCATCATGCTAGAGGAGAATTTGCTGAGAAAGTGTTAGATTGATCAGACCAGCAGCATAAGGATCGTGGATCTTGGAAAAAATAGTGCTTTGAACTTTTGGAAAGTTATTCTGGTGTTTACCTTGTCTGTTCATAACTAGCTGCTCAGTATAAAAACTTTAACATTGTTTATTTTCACTGATAACTACTACACAGACCTAGTTTTATTTTTTGTCGTCCTAAATTGTTAGTTATTTGGGGCCTGGTTTTCGGGGAATTGGAAGTCAGTGGGAGTTACAAGTCCTCAACACACCTGAAAACCGGGCCATAATTTCTTCTCAACAAATCTCTTAACCATTGGAAGCCTGAGATTATTATAAGCTCCACGAACTCTATGCGGGAGAGAGAGCACACAGGATTGGCGTGCAGGGCTCTAAGCAGCGGGAGAAAAAGAGAGGATGTGACCTAGGAAACAGTCCAGCTGTAGGTGAACTCTGACGTAGAGTTATAGAGTTTAGAATGGGCACTCCAGCTCCTGCACAGTTTATCAGCTCTGCACATTAAAGACAAAGGGTAAAACTTCAAAAGCACCTGAACAACTAAGGCGCCTGAGTCGTGTAGACACTTTTGAAAATTTTACCCAACACTTTTTTCTTAAGTTTTACGTTTTAATTAAATATTAAGAGTCTGGGGGAGTTTATAACCACCAAAGGTGGAGGAGTTTCTTAGCCGATTCTTAACATCGTAAATTAAATGTTCATATTTTAAATGAAAGAAAATACTCCAAAAATAAAATAGTTTGACTGAGTGTCAAAAGGGAAGTACAACCGCCCCATCCCCTCCACTCCCCTCAGCTTACTGGTCAGCTGGACTTTTATACCCAGAACACTGGGAAAGTGTTTTATTTTACTTCATGCTTCAAAAGTGAATCAGCAGGAACAATCTGGGATTCGCACAGCTGAAATGCACTCAAATGTGATTGCTGGTCTGGGAACAATAGTTTTGTACATTCACAGTACAGAGTCTGAGAAATCACTTCGCAGTGATTATACAAACCTTTGTATTCTTGCTAATAAAAGCTGCTGTCCAATCAGAGTACAGGGAATTACACACTATGGAGTTACTGAGAAATGCCATGGTTATGCAAAATTGACATCTAGAACCAATATGAATGCAGGAAATTGTGTATTGGAGGAGTGGAAAAAACCCAGTAGTTATGGAGCTGTAACTGTACTGCATCATTCCACTCTGATTGGCTGAAATATTAAATACATTTAGATTATGGAATAGGACATTGCATTCTGAAATATGTAACATTTCATGTACACAGTACAATATATAAAGTACACATTTAGCTGTATTATGTTTTTGTATTGCACTGTACAGTTTAACTAATAAAATCACTTGCTCCTGTCTGCAGAAAACAGCACAATCCCAAACAAATTTGATATTTGCCGGAGTCAGTAAAAATTTCCCTACTCGGCAAAATAACTAGATTTATTAGAGTCATAAACACTCTGGCAGTGAGATATATGTATATTTCCTTAAACAAGCAGTGTCACGTATTATTTGATCATCATGTTCAGAGATATCTTTTCATTTACAGTCCCTGAAAATTTATTCTTTGACCATAAATGTCTAGAAAACACACAGCGCCTTTTCTACAAGGTGATGACATTTCAACAAAGCACACCAGCAATATGGCATCAGAGATTAGTAGTTGTACAGGTTTACTTTTATTTAACTGCATGTATCCAATGATATAAAAAGTTTATTTTCATATTTCTGCTTGAATTCTCAACATAAACCTCCAAGTGATTTACTAACGTTACATGAATTGCCTTTGGATTAGAGCAGGTTTTGAAGCTTGGAGGCACAATATTATACTAGTACTTTGTACTTCTAAGCACTATCCATCTCCAAGCACTTTACAAACATTAACTACAGCTACTAATACTCCGGGAAGGTGAGGGGCCCATTTCACAGAAAGGGAAACTAAAGTTTAAACAGGTTAGCTACAAATGCCTACGGTTATACAGGAAATATCAGTTCCCAAAGCCTTACAGAAATAATGTAACATAGGAGAGCAAACAAAAGCCACCTCCTTGGGGGGAAAAAGAATAGATACAGATGTTCAACAGTCCAAGCAATCAACTCGCCAACCCTACTGTCAGAGGTGATGGCAGCTAAAGGCGTGTATCTTCACTGCAGAGTCAGCCCAGATGATTGGCACCCTGGTCTGATCACCAAGTTAGCCTAGCTGGGGTGCAAGCCGCTAATTGCAAAGCCTTACCTGAGTTACTGGTGCTGCACGCCCTCAAGGGTGTCACTAGTCTTCTGGGGGACTATCTGATGGTTCTTTGGGCTGCTGTCAGCTGAGTCACTCTGATTCTTTCCCAGGGGATTGTGGGAGAGCGTCTGTCTTTCTGGGCACATGGGGGAATTGTGGAAGGCACTGGAGGACTATCAGAGTGATTTAGCCCGTGTCCTCACTGCAAAAAGTGCAGGTTACCAGTCTGAGTGAAAGCAGAACTCAGGCTTAAACTGTCTCCCCATCCCAAAGCCAAGCCAGCTAACCTGGTATTGAGCGCATCACTGACTCGCTGAGAGATCTGTGTGCATATGGATGGAAAAGTCAGGGACACTATGTAAGTAAGAGCCCAGAAAACTCAGCAGTGACGACATAACGAAAGAGGACAGGAGCAGGTTCAGGGGAGCTTGCCATTTTGGTTTGACTCAATGGCTGAAGAACCACACAAACAACAATGGGAAAAATAAATGTGAAAGCAGGATGTTAAAACTTCAGGGATTTAAACAAATTAGAAACAAGGCAGGCTCTGAGATCCCCAGGCATCCCTGTCTGCTGACTTCCAGGATTCTGAAATAGGAGATAAGCACATGGACTGAAAGGCCAAGGCGGTGAAAAAAGGATTGTAGGCAAAGGGAAAGTGCTGGTTTCTATGGAACTTCTTGAGTGACTGCATATCTTTTACTTCTGGATAGTCAGAGACACTCCCCAGACTCTCCATTCATTGCAGGAGTCGGGAAGATGAGACACTCGACAATGCAATTTTTATTTAACCTGACATCAGCTTTGGTAGTGTAGGGTGCTGGTACCCACTGTATATTTTCCAAATACATGTCAGTGTATTTTAGCTCTCGAGTTAAATGATCAGGCTGCAGAATATTTTCTATGTAATTAAAAAAAGATCTGAGCCTTTTATTTAAAATACATCACACAATTGATTTGCATAGTGTCCTTAGCGAGAGCATCCCAGAGTGCTGTTAAACTAACACCTACATAATAGAAAGCTCACAATATCAGATATGTTTCATGATACTCTCTAAGGCAGTATTCATACAATCACAAGCTCAAGAAGGAAAAGACCTGTTATATCATCCAGACACCTCCCTGCCCATGGAGAACTGTTCCCTACAGCATGCTTCCTGGAATTTGCCCCAAGCAGTGGGGCTCTCGCTGTTTTGCTTAGGAAAAGGATAAATGGACACAAATCAGACATTAGGAATGGCAATATACAAAAACCTGTAGGAGAACACTTCAACCTCCCTGGCCACACAGTAGCAGATCTTAAGGTGGCCATCCTGCAGCAAAAAAACGTTAGGACCAGACTTCATAGAGAAACTGCTGAGCTCCAGTTCATCTGCAAATTTGACACCATCACCCCAGGACTAAACAAAGACTCTGAATGGCTTGCCAATTACAGAACCAGTTTCTCCTCCCTTGGTTTTCACACCTCAACTGCTAGAACAGGGCCTCATCCTCCCTGATTGATCTAACCTCGTTATCTCTAGCTTGCTTCTTGCTTGCTTATAAATACCTGCCCCTGGAAATTTCCACCACTTGCATCCGAAGAAGTGGGTATTCACCCACGAAAGCTCATGCTGCAAAACGTCTGTTAGTCTATAAGGTGCCACAGGATTCTTTGCTGTTTTGCTTAGGAGGCCATTCCCGAGCCAAATACATCTCAGCCTCTCATGACTGTTATTATTTATGTAGATGTTAGTAGAGCACCTAGAGGCCCTGATCAAGATTGGGGACTCACTGTACAAATGTTTCTAAGAGTTTACAGTCTAATTAGACAAGTCAGACAAAGGTGGGGGGGGGGAATGGATGCAACACAGAAGCAGAGTGATCAGAGTTGTGCAGGGTAAACGTCAGGTTAGTGCCATGAGTTTTTCCTTTTCAATTTGCGGGAGGGGAAAGGTGTTTTTCTGTGTACACACACATTATGTGCACACACTCTGTCGGAGTTTTTCCTTATAGGCAGCCTAAGTCGAAGCAAAAGTTTTCCCTTTCTTAACTTCACCCCATTACTCATAGTTACAGATCCTTGTGCAAGACTTAGAAATTCATCTCCTTCTCTAGTGTTACACCCTTCAAATATTTGAATATTATGTTCCCCCCACCAACCTAAGTCATCACTTATCCAAGCTAGACATATTTTAATCTTTTCTCATAAATCAATCCCTCAAACCTAGTGATAATTTTTTATTGCTCTTCTCTGAGCTTCCTCTAATTTGTCAATATCTTTCTGGTAACATGGCACCCAGAACTGAACACAATGTTCCCCGGGTATGGTCACACCAGAGCTGTTAGGACAATCTGCTCTGTGCTATATGATGAAATGTTTTTGCAGCCCAAAATTGCACTGGCCTTTTTTGTAGCCATAACCTCACTCTGCAAAACCCTAATTTTTAATCTATTAATACATCTGAGCATAATACATCATTGTACGCCATAAAACCTGACACACAACTCCAACAGACACACTAGCTCACATTCAGTGGGGTCACTGGCAATAACGATCCCATCAGAGACAACAGTTCTTTGCAGGATCGGGCATGCAGTAGGGAGGGAAGAAATAGACTTTTATAATAGCATCATGCCCTTGGCTAACCGAACTGGCCATGCTTGGCACATTTATCATGCTGAAGGGTTTGCCCCCATCACTAGGAGTGTTGAAGAGACCTTGATCCTGAAACTGGCTGAGTGGTGTTGGTACGTTCCTGGCCCACTGCAGACAGAACAGTATCAGTGCAATAAAGGACAAAGGGCTCAACACAGTGTCTCAGAGACCTCTGCCCTGGATCCAGGCTGATTAGTGAGTCTCATTTTTCTTGGTGCTCATTGGTGCTTCATTACTGAAAGCGTTTGCTACCACTTCCCCTCATGTAACAACAGCCCAATGTTATTTTCACTTAACCACGAAAGAGCACTGCCTCTCCTCCCTATCGCCCGCCATGTCCTCACTCCCTTTTCTCTGCTTTTCTACTTCCTTGCTCCTATGACTCAACTCCTCCATCTCCTGCTCACCTAGGGTGACCAGATGTCCCGATTTTATGGGGACAGTCCTGATTTTTTTTTTTTTTTTTTTTTATATAGGCTCCTATTACCCTCTACCCCCGTCCGATTTTTCACATTTGCTGTCTGGTCACCTATGCTCATCCAGCCCTCATTCTAAAACATAAAAACAAACCAGACAAAAAACGGTGGGACTAACATGGAATTTACATGGGACTTACATGGTGTGATAGACTCAGGCCAGTTGGGAACAGCAGAGAAGTAGAAGGGGGATATACTGGCCACTGAATAAGCAGTTTTCTGTTCCCTGAGTGATCAGAGCAAGGGCTGCCCCAGGCTAATGAGAACCCCTGACTCCAATTAACCTGCTAAGAATCAGGTGAGGCTGTTAAGCACCTGACTCTAATTAAGGCCCCTCTGATACTATACAAGGGTTCACTCCAGTTAGGCCAAAGGGAGCCAGGGGAGAGGAATTGCATGTGAGGAGCTGGGAGCAACAGACGTGCAAGAAGCTGAGAGTGAGTAGGCACTGCTGGAGGACTGAGAAGTATAAGCGTTATCAGACATCAGAAGGAAGGTCTGGTGGTGAGGAGGAGGCCATGGGGAAGTAGCCCAGGGAGTTGTAGCTGTCGCACAACTGTACCAGGAGGCAGTCTAGACAGCTGCAGTCCACAGGGCCCTGGGCTGGAACCCGGAGTAGAGGGCTGGCCCGGGTTCCCCCTAAACCTCCCAACTCCTGATCAAACACAGGAGGAATTGACCTGGACTGTGGCTTCTACCAGAGGGGAAGGTCTCTGGGCTGTTTCCCGACCCACAGAGTGAATCTGTGAAGCGAGCAAATCCACCAATAAGCGCAGGACCCACCAAGGTAGGGGAGGAACTTTGTCACAATGGATACTCTGTTTTCATACTGGGCTTCACCATTCACTGTTCCAAATGAGACTAAGCCAGTATTGTCTTTTCTACATCTCATCTAATCCCTCTTTATTTCTCTCATTTTCCATTCCCATCCACCCTTACAGACTCATTCTCACCAACCTTTTGCTTTTACAACCTTACCCAACCAGTCATTCCCCCCTAACAATCTCTATCTCACTAAGCCATTAAGAAATATATTTTTAAGAGAAGAAAGAAACGTTTAGAAAAAATAAGAACTAAGCAGACAGAGCAGGTGAAGAAGCACCAATGTTCACTCTTGATTTTACACGTATAACCCTTCTCCATTCCCCTGTCCTGTCTTTGTTTTTGGCTTCTCTTTTCATAGTCCCTCTCTCTCTTTTGAGTGCCAATCTTTTGGGGGTAGGGGTGGTCTTTTACTTGTCTGAACAGTGCCTACAACTTTATGGATGCTAAATAAAAATAACCTCAGCATAACATTTTAAAAGATTTCATGCAGGTTACAAAGCATTAGCTAACATTTTCCAAATGTGCATGCTTAATGGGCACTTAAATAAGAATAGCCTGATTTTCAGAGGTGCTGGGCACATGCAGTACCCATTGACTTCAATCATCATTTCCATGGATTAACACGCTGCCTTTCTTCACAAGTTCAGTCCAAATTCTTAGCCAGCCATAGAAATAATAAATCAGCTTTTTGCTTCAACAGGTACAGTAATCGGAAGATCTGTGCAGTCTTAGGTCAAGCACTAATAATGGTTTTATGATTCCAAAGTTTCCTACCTTGTCATTTAGTCACTGAACTGTAAGCCTTCACTGAATTTCTAACCATTGTGGGCAAGAAATGCTATTAGCTGGGCAAGATTTAAGACCTCATTATACAGAGATACAAGATCTGGATGCAGATCTTAAATAGACACAGGGTGACGTCCTGCCACACTGAAGTCAATGGGAGCTTTGACATTGACTTCAATGGAGCCAGGATTCCCCCTATTATGTATTCATTTTCTGCATTATGGTGAATAAGTATTGCAGCCTTTCTACCTTTTTATACCAGCACAATTGAAAATGAATCTTCATCTCAATGTTTCTTCCCCCCCGCCCCCCTTCAATGAAATATTTTATATATAGTCTAATGGAACACCTAAACTAACACCAACTCCTACCGGTGCTTTACACTATTCTTCCTCTTGCTGAATAGTTTAATTTCTTCTGCTGTGACTTGGGAGTGTTTTATAGTGGAATCAGGCAGCCAAATCCTTCTGTTCCCTTAATTATATCTGCCCTGGCAGCTACATCACTGAAAAACAAGTTACGATTAAACATTTCAGATACCCATAAACACTAGGCTGCTATAATATAATGTCCTGTGTTCCTGGCTTTATGGGAAGAGCGGTTTCAGGGAGGTTTAAAAAAAAATTAAATAAGCCCAGCACTTTTAAATGTCTGAAAATCTAAAGATACCTTAACTATTCTTCAATACCTTAATCATTCTGTGGAATCATGATCTGGTATAATGGCCATTTTAAGTGAAAGGTTTGCTGCTCTGCACAGTTGCTACTTCCTATTAATTGTGAATTAAAACATAATTTAGCATGGCTGTATGCCAGCATGACAAGTAACATTTGCAGACACTAACTCCAGTTGAATAAGGGAAAAAGCACTTAAAGATGCCTTCAAGTAATAGAAAGTCCCTTACCAAGCTGTACTTTAAAACTAATAGAGCTTCAAGTTGACAAACTGACATGGATTAAGAACAGAACTGTTGAAACAAAAAGAAAAGTGCCTGCCTTCTAAATCTTACAGGGCAAAAGTGATGCTTGGTTATCATTCTGTTTATTAGCATGCACTTTGGAGAGTTCAGGGCAGGTCTGGATACACATTCATTCCATTTTATGCTGCACATTACTGAAAACACATTTGGCATAAATAATTCATAAATGCTTTGTCTGAAACTTAAGATTCCAAAATGCCACATGGTTTTCAGCTTTATGGCTGCTTGGTCTTTAGAACAGAAATAGACAACAGATGGATGAATTTGGCGACCCTGGTAAGGACCCATCACTTAGAATTACACATGGGAGGTAAGAGTGAACATCTTCTAGCTTCAGAGCCATGGAACCGCGTGGCCTTGGAGATAGCCACACACAGTCACGCTGGCTGGAAACCCCATGCTTATGTTAGCAGTCAGCTGTCATGGAATGGGGCAAGAAAGGGCAGAGGAGTGGGAGGAGTGCTTGCTCACTTGGATGCTGGAAAGACCTTGATATAAAATAAAAGTATGTACTCAAAAAACGAATGCTCTGGTATTTTCAATTAATGGGCTGGGTACCCCTCAGATGGAATTTGGGGCATGAGAGGAGTCTCACAAACAGAAGACATGGTGAGGAACCAACAAGATTTAAACAATGCGTTAGAAGTTTTGAGGAATTACCGTATGGAGTTTAGTAGTAAGCAAAGAGTACTAAGAATGTTCCTATACTGCCTTTTGATAAACCCATTTTCTGATCACACAGTACATCACATGTGTCCTTCACGCCAGCATTTCTCCCTATTTTTCACTAGTGTCACTTCATCGCTGTTACTGGAGTTATTCTAGTATGAAACTGGAGCAATGCAGTGAAGAATAAGGCCTCGTGTGTCTATATTGTATTGTCTGGGCTAGATGGCCCCATCCTGCATGGAGCAGAGTGTCTTCAACTTCCACGGAAGTGACAGTGCTCTGCACTTTGCTGGATAGGGCCCTAAGATTGTATGTTCCTTGTGATGCTACATCTCACTGATGATGGATCTGATATATGCTTCAGGCTCAATCACACTGTTTAAAAATGATTAATTTACCCAGGAAAGCTCAGCTCAGACAGCAGCTGCTTTTCAGTGAGATCCCATCCCCCACTCTTCTACTCCCCTTCCAGTAGGCTGAGAGGGGCACAAGGACTTCCATGTGACTTACCAAAAGAAACCATATTTGTTTAATTAGCTGGATTGGAACAGAGAATTTTCCTACTTGCCAGCTCTTTACTTGATCTTAGTGCCTCCAGCAGTTTTCCCTTAGAGTAAGTGTCTGAACTAAGCTAATGCCCACCGGAGACCATGGGCCTGGAGCTGTGGCAGTGAACACAAACCCCCTAGAGGAACAGCATTCTGTTACGTAAGTTCTGACAAACTCCCAGATGTGTACTCTGTTATATAGGACTGTGGACTAAAGGCAGTTCCATTCTTCTCCATTTGGCCTGCAGCTGTCTGGGGTAATGTTTAAATTAACTGAGATTTCGTACATCAAAGAGAAGGATATATATGATTCAGCGGAAGCTACTGAGGTATAACAATAGCCATAGAAATAAACCAGGTACCACCAACACAGTGTAAGTCAGCGTGTTAGAAAGGAGTCAAAGGGGGACACAACCGGGCTAGCGAGGAGTCACACTGTGAGCATGAGAACCCACGATAGGGCAGAACAGGTCAGCAGACTTGACATGGCATTAGAAGGCACCCTTAGAACAAGCCAGCAGTAAAGCCAGGAGTGTAGGGTTCTGGGGCCAGGCTCCCCTGGGCAGTAGGCATTGCATTTTAACAACCTATTTCAAAAACTGTACACAGGTGGTAGGTGTCACACTGAGATAAATTACCTGTTTTTTGCAGCTGAACAGATGGGTATGGAAGAGAAGTTTTAGTCTGTTAATTCCCAGCAATAACTAGTAAAGGTGTTCTTGGGCTCCTCGGGATTACTTTTCGAAAACCATACACCTGTCGACACCCTGCGCTTCTGTCATGAACTACCTGGTATCACGGATATGCTACAAAAAAATTAAGTAAGGGTCTGAATGGCTCAGGAGACTGGTATTAAGCCGCTCACTTCCAGGTTCTTTATTTGAATCCAGCCCAGGCTGGAAGTGACCAAAAATTGCTCCCAGCTACTGTGTGCTGGGTTATTAAAATGAAATGGCAAGACTCAGTAGATGTGCTCTCACCACGAAAACCACCACAGCTGACAACCTTATTGGTAGCAACAGCAGAGGCCAAAGACTGAATGAATAATTAACGGATGTTATTCTAGCACCAATTCCCACTTAATTTTATACAGAAAACTCAAAGGAAACAGATCTTTTAACTTACAAAAAAACCCTCCAAAAACCAATACAAAATGAATGCAACCCAGGGACTTACGGTTCTATGCAACAACATGAAAAGAGTGCACGCAAGACAGTGAAGTCTGCAGGGCGTGAAATTAAAAATTTCACACAGATACAATGAAGTCATGATACAGTGTTACAACCTTGGCACAAAAATCTTCTGGTTTGAGTAAAGTCAGTGTCATGTGATGTTACGGTTTGTGCCCCAGTAGAAATGGCTTGCTGCTGAAAAGTCTGTAGAACAAAACAAAGAGATGAAGCACGGGAATGTTTGGATAGTTAAAAGGGGGAGGGGGGGGCTATATGTTCTACCCATTTAGGCATTTCTTAGGTACCCATCACTGTCATATCGAATTGCCATGTTATACTGAAGAAATGGCACACTACTCTCTCACATCTGGAAATCTAGAAGGTAAGATATGATTGAGGAACAAGTAAAAGGAGATTTGATCTGACAGGTCTTGAGGTTTCGGGTCTCTCTCATCAGACCAGCCTGCTATTTTGACTCTGAATCCTTCAAGTCTACCAAAAATGGCGCGGGAGTGTAGTCTTCAAGTTCCAAGGGTATGCATGAGAATAAGGACACACCCAACAATTACAAAGCATCAAGGAAGAGTTGGGATGCAAGGCACATGGGGTGATGCTAAGCAATCCTTGCAGGAATTGCTTCACCAGCCACAGGTCAGAAAGGAAATGAATGCTGGAACACTGAGGATACCCTAGTTTCCTTAACCGAGACAGTGCCCCCTGTTGGAACAAACCGCTCAGTACCTTGAGCTCCCAGGGAGTTCCCAATAGATCCATGTGCAGGAACGTGGGTTCAAGAGTGGTTCTGGTGCAACACTGAATTATCAGTCAACGTGCACAGTGTAGAAAGGATTTTATTTCCAAGAGTGAGAAAAATGCTTCCAAAGTCACAATTGTAAAGCTGCTCATAAGTTATGTTTCAGAGATATCTGATAGATTGACAGACACACAAACACCCTACAAATACATTCATGGCTCTGAATTGTAAGGAGTAAAATTGGAATTCAGCACTACCACTCAGCTGAAAGCAGTATCTCTTGATCACAGGCACAGGAAGTTACACACACAAGTACTATTGGCAATGTGAGTTGTGTGCAGAACTCACTCTTCTGGAAATTTACCTAAAGAAGTCAGTCCAACAGTGCAAAGGTCATTTCTGACATGGCATGTTTCACCCTGCTGATCTGAGACGGAACACATGGGGAAACGTACAGAAGAATGTGACTTTCTTTTGCCTTTTACATACTTAATAAAATCGTCAAGTCTTCAGCTTATTACATTTTTTTAAATTTTACTCATTTCATTCCAGTAATTTCATTAGGTTATAGTTCTACATCTTTATTAAAAATAATCAAAATTTAAATGTTTCAATAAACCCAATTTTGGTTTTAAGTAGTAAAAGATGATTCAATGCAGATTAAGCAAAAATGAAAGTTAAAAGTATAATAGTATTAGAGTCTTTGAGAACCTTTTCTGAAAGATTCCCCAAACACACAGGAAATATTATAAGCGACTTGGAATTCTGCTTTTTAATTTATTGATTTTACAAAAACAAATTTAAACTATTCAATACATACATTTTAGGAGGCTGCTCTCACTAACCATTTTAGACATGTTTACATTAATATAAAGTCCTTTGAAATTTATGAATAGTAAGAGCCACCGGAGCAAGAAAAATGTAAGATACGACGCTAGTTAAAAAACACAAAGGTACTCCGTGTCAGGAAGAACCAAGCAATCACAGACAGAAGCCAATTTTAGTAAATTGCTTTCTTTTCCTTTATATTTGTGCTTCCAAGTCATCATATTGTTTCCAGAACAAAGTAAAAACAGTAGTTTTACTTTTTCTTTGTGACCTTCAGTAAAAAATGTACCAACTGATCAGAATCATAAAATACATCTGAATTATTATTATATAAACCTCAGAACTGACAAGGATAGAGAAGCTTGTATGTTACACTGAGTAAGCTAAGTTCCAGAATAATGAGATAAACCAGTGTCTGCGATTAAACGTGGAATGTGTGATATCGGGGGAGGAGGGGATATTTTGTTTTGCTTAAGAAGCTCAACTGAATACTGATGAGATAACTTGAGAACCCCAGTCATAGTGTGTGACAAAAACAAATTTACCCAAGAGTGTATGTTTTTGAACGGGACCATCTGATTTAGGAAGAGAAACAGAATCAGTCACATCCTGTGGTGGAAATTGATGGATTCAGCTTAAACAAAGAATAACCACAAGTTGACATAACAAATCTCCTTGCCACAGCTGGAGGTGGGGTTAAAGGAGACTATGCTCTCATCTATTCCTAAAGTTCCCTTCACATTTGTGCCAAGCATTGGAAGACATGTTGTATGATTCAATCCTCAAGAAACACTGGAAGCATCTACTATAACGATCTAACTACCTTAAACAGTTCTCCAGATTTTCAGCATGCTATGCAATGCAACGTTGTCATGAATAATAGCAGATGTCTGAGTGTGCAAAGATGTATGCTTAATATCTATTTCCCTATCTTTTTCTTGACGAGTTGGAACCTGATTCTCTTGTCATTTAGCCCTAGTGTAACTTAATTTTCTTCAGTGACGTTATTCCCGATACACACCATTGTCAGCATATGGAGCTTTAGATTTTGATTTTTTCACATCAGAGACTTTTGTCCCAAGAACATTAAGAGATGAATGCGTATTTCTCCAAATATTCTCCGTTCTATTAAGGACCATAAACAAAGACTGAGGATACACTAACTAAAGGAAGTACAACCAGACAGAAACTTAAAAAAAAAAAAGACACTCCCCTGCCCCCCCAAAAACCTTTGTTTTAAAGTTAGGATGATGGACAATTTCTCCTGATTTAGACACTATCATATTTCCTACAATCTCTATTACGCTCTGGAAATTCTTCATCGGGGAGGATTTTGTCCTTATGACAAAAGCATTATGTCCTTTGTCCATCAACACCTGGCCTGGATTATTCAAGTAACTAAAACAACCCACTTTTATTCATTCATTGCTTCAAGGCATCTGTAGTTGCCCAGCCAAGTATCAAAGAAAAAGATCTAATATAACACATGCCAACCTATGAAAAAGGAAAGCTTAATGCTCTATCTTACTTGCTAAGGAAACAGGAATCAAATGACAAGGGGCTAATGTGGTCAAATAAAGGCACATGCAAAACTCATCCTTCCAAAAACGAAACAAATGCCTACCCCAGAAAAATCTCCACTACAGTAGAACCTCAGAGTTACGAACTGACCAGTCAATCACACGCCTCATTTGGAACCGGAAGTGTGCAATCAGGCAGCAGCAGAGACAAAAATAAATAAATAAGTAAAAAGCGAGTACAGTACAGTACTGCGTTAAAACATACTACTAAAAAACAATAAAGGGAAAGCAGCATTTTTCTTCTGTATAGTAAAAGTTTCAAAGCTGTATTAAAATCAATGTTCGGTTGTAAACTTTTGAAAGATCAAAGTTTTGTTCAGAGTTATTAACAACCTCCATTCCTGAGGGGTTCGTAACTCTGAGGTTCTCCTGTACATAACTCCACCCCTTATTAGAGCACAGTTTTGCCCCAGTCTTGATGTCACAACTGGGTGGAGCGGGATAGAGGGAACCACAATGGGCAACACCTCTGTGTGCTCCCTGCATCATAAGCAGCAATCATTGGCCATCAGCATATTTCTATAATCAGACCTCAAATTTCCTCTGCAGCTTTGTGGGTCCCAGCTAATGAGAACACCTGGTGGTAGAGAAGGGACCAGTGGCCATCTCAAGCAGCAGTGGAAACATCGCCTTCACCTCAAACTTTGTCGTTCCCACCCACCAATGGTGTCACTCTTGGGAGGGGCTTGCCACAGCAGGGGCAACTCTCACCTCTCTCTCAGACCTCCTTTGTTAACATCATCAAGTATGTTCCGGTAGCCCTGGACATAATCAGGATCAGGCCTTTTTGTGATAGGTGCTGTAAACACCCACCCTCTCTCTTCACCGAAGAGCTCACTATCTAAGAATCCATTAGAACCCAATGATTCGTAATAGGAAAAAGTATTTGTGCTTCTTTTACATCAGTCCTGTGGTCATGCTGCATTTAGACTAGCCCTGCCTTCATACTGACCAATTCGTTATTAATATGATAAAGGAAGTCAAAATACAAATAGATTAGCTTAGTTGCGGTGTGTCTATTCAAAAGAGAGAGAAACTAAGTATGGTAATGTGTAATTTATTGTCTGGCTGATGTGTGGTTTGGGGATTTCAAGAGATAAGAACAGAGCAAAATGGTTCATCAGCAGGTCAGCAATCTCCCCTCCCCCCGAATTCCCTTGTGAAAGACATTGCTATCCATGGTAAATTATTTTTATTACAAAGTTAGAGCACTTCTCCTGTAAAGATGGCAGGAGCAATGAGTCCAGACCAGAATAGGCAGGGGACACACACTCTTTTGGGCATCACCCAACAGTTGCAAGTCCCAAGGGTCCTTGCTACCCAGCTAAATGGGGGAGGAAGAGTAGGATCTCTCAGGAGCACAACCAGACTGCAGGGGCAAAATCTCCTCCCTCTGATAGAAGCATCTTTCACAGGGCTTTGAACATGAGTGATATTTACCTTGAGCTCCTCCTGCACAATCTTTCACTGCTGGCCCTTTAAATGCAGGATGACAGAATGCAATTAAAAAAAGCATGGAGGGTCCACCAAGCAGTGGCCATGAAGGAGTGGCCACTGTGCTAGGAGGAGAACCGGCAGAGGACATTGTCATAGCAGCCAAAGAAGGATGAGGTGTAGTGAAAGAGGGTACGATTGACAATGCCAGATTAGCAGAGAGACCAAGGATGAGGAGGATGGAGTAGCGGCCTTAAGATTTGTCCAAGAAGGGACTGCGAGAAACCTAGATGAGAGCAGTTTCAGTGGAGTGAAGTGGGTGAGGATCCAGAATGCCACTGTAGGAGATGAACTTGAGCCAGAAAAGGCAGTGAAGGAAAGAAGAAAGACGGGACAATAACTGGAGAGGCAGCCGTTGCTTAGGAATGGGGCTTTTTGATGATAGGGGAGAGCAGAGCATGGGGAGGAGCCAGAGGACAGGGAGCACTTCTCTTTGTTTCATTGTTCTAAGTCTCTAGTCGTTTGGTTATACACACAAATGGGAACTAGACTGAAACCACTTTCACCTTTGACCTAACAAGGGATTTGGAGCGAGTAGGAAAGGCCAGTGCAAGAAACATACAGTGCATAAGAATGGTGTCATCTTAAGAAGCAGACCTAAAGGGTTAAGTCAGCTTTGTAATATTATTTGTACTCTACTTTCCTTTGCTTATTATTACTTTCAAACCATAATCAACTTATTGTCACATCACTGAGCGATGGAAACCTTGCCAGCTACTTCAAAAATTGACAAGGTTTCTGTTGCATGGAACAATCCCAAAAGACATTTCCCCTCATTTTAATATAAAATCCTGTCAGATCCACACAGCTGAATAGGTGGAAAACGTTTAAGGAATATGCAGCTGTAATAGTCCTCCCCCAACTAGTCAAGTTTGGAATAAAAGACGATCAAAAAAACGTGAAGATCCAGCGCTAGATTAATGCAAATATCTGCCTGTTTGCCAGTGTACTTTTTGATTAAACTGGCATACATCAAGTACAATTAGAAAGGTTATTTATAACTAAGAAATACATAATTCTGCATTTTGATTAGGGTGACAATTACAGCCGACAGTTACTAATTAACATTAATCCTTTTGCGCTGGGAGTCAGAATTTCCTGGTATGATTTTCGTTGTCTGCAATGGACACAACAAAACTGCCATCACCAAGCAGCTGTCAATACCCTTTGGTGCAAGCAAGTGTTCTCTGTACTCATAACAAAAATAATAAACAGTCTCTGTTCATGTTTGAGATTAGATAACTTCAGGTATATGTACCTAATACCGTTTCACAATTAAGCTGGTGACGTTTATCTGGCCTGGGGATTTTAGCCACACTAATATACATTGCAGATGTGGAGTGGTCCTTCCCCTGTCTCCATCATTTTCAGAAGCAGCATGGTGGTGCAAATACTGAAGATGCAACTGATGATGCATATCAGTTTGCTACGGCAGCATATCTAAGATGTGGCAAAAATCAGTTCATTTTTTCCCTTTACCTATTAAACCAGGAACATTTTGGTTTTGAAAACAAATCTGACTTTCCAATGCCAACCTTCCAAAAGCGCTTGGTTCCTTTGCCTGATTTTTTAAAATTAACACCCTCCTAGTGTCCCCAAACATAATTTTACACCATACAAATTGTTGATCTAATCAGATTTTTCCATCTCTATGATTTGATAAAAGACAAAAACCGATTTTGTATGCATGCATTATCAAGAGGCAAGTTATCGGCATTACAATCTCAGCCATTGCCTTTTCAGGCAAATGCAACAGAAAATTCACTTATGGCCCCCTTTCCAACTGCTTTGAAACAGAAGTAGAGACATGGTCCAAATCTAGTCCAGGTCAGAATTTGTGTTTCAACACAGTTCATCCATTCCACAAGGCCCCTGAATAAAGAGTGTCAAGGTGCTTACCATTTGGGTCGGGATTGGTGTGGATACAAATAAATGAGATGGCAGAAAAGGAGCACTGCAAGCTCTAAGTAAAGTAAACCAGTGTTGTAATTTTCACATTTATTTTGTAAGCATGAAATAGATGGGTTATTTCTATATACAGAGGTGCCCAACTAAAATCAAGATAAGTGATATTAATGTCCTATGGCCAGTATTATTGAACCTCGAAAGCAATAAACTATGAGTCGATAAATATTACATTTGCAACATAGTTAACATTCTTCTACTGTCTCTGGCACTTATTACACATTGTAACCGCAAGTCTACAATACATTATTCATATTTGGGGTGTCACTGAGTGATGGATTGCTGTAAGAGAGGCTGTCCTTTAAATAAATCAACAAATAAAAATGCAAATGTTAACATTTTCAGCCACAACTTTTTCCATCTTGAATGGGGAATGAAAATTTCACATTATATCGACAGCCAGCAGAGAGAACAATTAACAGCCTACACTGTGAATAAGAGAGATTAATTTGCCAACGTCTGGTTTTATCACTCGCATATGCAACTATATTGGACTTTTCGTGCTGTTAGCTCTCCTTCGGGAACAGAGAAAACTTGTCTCCTATCATGTTCACCACCTCATTCACCGCCCCTCTCCACACCCCCTCTTAATTCCTTAAAATGTTTATATGTTGGGCATGGAGTGGAAGACTTTTTTTCTCCTTTTGAATCTTAAATTGTGTCTGATACCAGGAAAAAAACATTTCCTTTCCTTCAGAAGTTTTTGCTTCTACAAGATCTCTATAGAAGGAAGAACTTAGTACAGTATAACATTTTAAGAGCAGAAACGTATTTAGGCATCCGTGGCACTTGCATCTCAAAAGCAGCTATTGTATATGCAAAGTTAATGCTTTCTCACATCCGTGTTTTATTTATAAGTATTCAGTATAATGGATCGACTGGAGAGCATGCCAATGTGCGCTGTTAAAAATACTCTGTGCATTACATTTGACATCAAATATTAATTTGCTGCAACATCCCTGAATACTCATCTTCCTCATATGAGATGTGTTGGGCAATTGGGTAAGTAATTCTGTTTTTAAAATCCCCCCAAACACAAATTAACACAATATAATCTGTTGGTAAAATTCCAAAAGGCCTTTGTGGTCTAACTGATAATAGTATAGATGGGTTGTTATTTAATATACATGTTGCAGGAACTTTTAGACATTGAAATAAAAGTGATTTAAAAGGAACTCAACTCCAAAAACATACATTCAGTTAGCATTAAAGGCCTGATTTAAAGCTGCAGCTAGAAAATTTAGGATTAATACTAAAACTCCAGGTTATCACCCAATCTCTTAAATTCATCTGACTGTACCTAAACTCAGCAGAAATAATTTTACTTAGTTGCCGTGAGAGAGAAAGAGACTGCATTTCAGCAAAGTTCTCCGATTCTGTTCAAAACCTTCTAGCTTCTTTTTGGCTTTGACTGGTCGGCACAGTCTTCGGACTCACCAAGTCAGGCCCCGACACTGCATCTGCATGGGGAGACACCCCTGAGCCTTCACAGTGCCCCAAAGGCTTCAGTGGGGATCAGTGCAGATGAAGTCGTTTTCTGCATGGAGCCAGCTGCACAACTGGTGTGTCTGAGGAAAGTGTCTGACTTTATATTTTCACTTATAACCATTATATCTGTATTTTGCAACAGGCCATTTGTTTTGCTGAAATCAGAGGTCTGTTATATCCGAGCTGAGGCCTAGTTACTGTAAAACCTTCTTGAATCCCTTCACTTAGGCCTTGTCTACACTACAGTTTTGTCGACAGAAGTCAGCATGGAGAGCTCACAGTGCATCTTCCCAGCTGACCATGGCGGCTCCATGCAGAAAACGCTCTGCCGCTTGGAGCCCACCTGAGTTGCTGGATCTGCTGGCACTGTGGGAAGAGGCTGTGCAGTCCCAGTTCTGCTCCAGCCGTAAGAACTTCGATAGCTATAGTCAGATTTCTCATGGCATGTTGGATAAGGGCTATGAATGGGACACACATCAGTGCCGTGTGAAGATAGAGTAGCTCAGTTAGGCGTACCAGAAGGCAAGGGAGTCAAACCACCGCTCTGTGCTGGGCCAAAGATCTGCCGCTTCTATAAGGAGCTTGACACCGTCCTCAGCGGTGACTCCACCTCCACTGCCAAGAGCCCCGTGGATACTTTGGCGAGGCTGGAGACAATGGGCTCAACCCTGAGAATGAAATCATGGATGAGGAGGTTGAGTTGGAAGACTACGTAGAACACACGGCAGAGTCATCTGGTGGTACTGCGCATCAGGACCCTTTTTTTTAATTGCAGGACCACAAGTGCCCGCAATACCATAGAGAAGTACCCCTTTCTATTAATGTACTCTGTCGCAAGATGATAGCAGCCTTCAACTACATGAAGGGGGTTTCCAAAGAGGATGGAGCTCGGCTGTTCTCAGTGGCAGCAGATGACAGAACAAGGAGCAATAGTCTCAAGATGCAGTGGGGGAGGGCTAGGTTGGCTATTAGGAAAAACTATTTCACTAGGGGAGTTGTGAAGCACTGGAATGGGTTACCTAGGAAGGTGGTGGAATCTGCATCCTTAGATGTTTTTAAGGCCCGGCTTGACAAAGCCCTGGCTGGGATGATTTAGTTGGTGTTGGGTCCTGCTTTGAGCAGGGGGTTGGACTAGATGACCTCCTGAGGTCCCTTCCAACCCTAAATTTTTATGATTCTATGGGATGGAAAAAACTGCATCATGGGACATTGAACATGCACCCATGATGCACTGTGATCCATTCTGCCTTCCCACAACTCTTAGCTGCAGAAGGTGGTGAATAGCATAGTGGGATAACTACCCACAGTGCACTGTTCTCTCTGTTGATGCTAGAGCACCAACTGTGGATCTGCCCTGCCAACAGAAGGAGCATTGTGTGAATATGCACAAGCTATGTAATTATACCAGTTTTTGATTGTTGGTGTAACATGCATCAACAAAACTTGTGTAGTATAGACAACACCTTAGTGGGAAATGTAAAATTAGGATTGTGATATGAGGTTTAATAAAGGTCATAGTCTCTATTTCAAAGCTTCCTTCCCTACTGACATTTCCTTGTAGGTCACAGCCAAAAATACTGCCTTGCCTCTGGAAAACAAGAAGGGAGCGAGGGGGGTGAACAGATTCTGCAGTCACTCCTGGCCACCTAAGAGGATGATTCTCTATAGCAGGCAAAGAAATTATGCTCTTAGGACAGGAACAGGGTTCACTCTTCTTCGAATAAGGCTACTAGCCCCTTGTTAGAAGCCTGGTCTACACTAGGCATTTAAATCGGTTTTAGGAGCGTAAAACCGATTTAACGCCACAACCGTCCACACTAGGAGGCACCTTATATCGATTTTAATGGCTCTTTAAACCGGTTTCTGTACTCCTCCCTAACGAGAGGAGTAACGCTAGTATCGGTATTACCATATCGGATTAGGGTTAGTGTGGCCGCTGATCGACGGTATTGGCCTCCGGGCGGTATCCCACAGTGCACCAGTGACCGCTCTGGACAGCATTCTGAACTCGGATGCACTGGCCAGGTAGACAGGAAAAGCCCCGCGAACTTTTGAATATTTCCTGTTTGCCCAGCGTGGAGCTCCGATCAGCACGGGTGGTGATGCAGTCCGAAATCAAAATAAAAAAAGAGCTCCAGCATGGACCATGCGGATGTGATCGCTGTAAGGGCAGGCAAATCCGTTCTATCAGCGCTCCGTTACAGAAGATGAAATTCAGAATCATTTTTTAAAATTCTCGAGACAGACGCCATAGCAGGGGCTCAGCGCACTGCTGCGTGACAAGCGTAACGGAAAGCCAAAGAATCAAATGGACGCTCATGGACTGGAGGACTCAAGCTATCCCACAGTTCCTGCAGTCTCCGAAAAGTATTTGCATTCTTGGCTGAGCTCCAAATGCTTCTAGGGTCAAACACAGTGTCCGCGGTGGGTCAGGGCATAGCTCAGCAATTTACGCACCCCCCCACCCACCCCCAGAAGTGAAAGGGAAAACAATCCTCTCTTGACTCTTTTACATGTCACCCTATCTTTACTGAATGCTGCAGATAGACGCGATGCTGCAGCCGTCAACACCAACATTCTCACTCCCCCCCGCCATGGGTGGCTGATGGTGCAGTAAGACTGATACCCGTCCTCGTCATCAGCCTACTGGCACATGGGGCAGTGCAAAAGGGCTGGTAACCATGCCGACTAGCATCCGTCAGGTCGATCAAGGGCGCCTGGCCCTAATTTTTCCTGGTAGATGGTGCAGTATGGCTGGTAACCATCCTCATCATAGCAACAGGGGGCTGAGCTCCATCAGCCCCCACCCTTCATGTGTAAAGAAAAGATTCAATTGCCCCTGGACTAGCAGAGGGATGCTGGGCTCCTCTCCACATTCCTTACTGTCCTCTCTGGACTATCATAGCAGCTGGAAGCTGCCTTCCACTCATTTCTCACTAACAAGTCACTGTGTCTTATTCCTGCATTCTTTATGAATTCATCACACAAGTGGGGGTACAATGCTATGGTAGCCCAGGAAGGCTGGGGGAAGAACGGAATCAACAGGTGGGGTTGTTGCAGGAGCACCCCCTGTGAATAGCATACAGCTCATAATTTCTGTGGGATCTGACACAGAGCAGCTGTGCTCTCTGGCTCTATGATACAGTGGTTCTCTAGTACACTTGCCCATATTCTAGGCAGGACTGATTCTATTTTTAGATACCAAAAAGGAGGGATTGACTCAGGGAGTCATTCCCAATTTTGGCTTTTGCGCCCCTGGCTGATCGGCCAGGGGCACTTATGACAGCAGCAAATGGCACAGTGCAAAAGGACTGGTAACCATGACCATCTTATTACCCATTTATGGTATGGTAGATGGTGCAGTATGGCTAGTAACCATCTCTGCTGTCATGCAAAAGCAAAAGCATGCTTCTGTGTAGCGCTGCTGAATCGCCTCTGTGAGCGGCATCTATTACACATACGGTGACAGTCACAAAAGGCAAAACAGGCTCCATGATTGCCATGCTATGGCATCTGCCAGGGCAATCCAGGGAAAAAAGCCGCGAGATGCTTGTCTGCCGTTGCTTTCCCAGAGGAAGGAGTGACTGACGACATTTACCCAGAACCACCCGCGACAATGATTTTTGCCCCATCAGGCACTGGGATCTCAACCCGGAAGTTCCAAGGGGCGGGGGAGGCTGCGGGAACTATGGGATAGCTACGGAATAGCTACCCACAGTGCAACGCTCCAGAAATCGACACTAGCCTCAGACCGTGGACGCACACCACTGATTTAATGTGTTTAGTGTGGCCGCGCGCACTCGATTTTATAAAATCTGTTTTACAAAACCGGTTTATGCAAATTCGGAATAGTCCCGTAGTGTAGACGTACCCTGAACCTTGGTTATGGGTTTGCAATGAAAGCTGAGCCTGCATCAACCAGGGTTTAAAAACGTCAGGATATGCAAGGGAAAAGCTTCCCATACCTGCTGTGAACCAAACCTGGAGACATTTGCACAGATGTAGACATCTGACTTGCAAGTAGTTTAAATTTAACACACCAGGCTGTGCCATGGCAGGCATGCATGTGAGCTACTTTCCAATGTCAATATCTCAGCTACCGAAATAGGGTCCATCTAATACCCCTTAAAAGTAGCTTATTAATGTTCATTCTGGAAGACAAATCTTGGGCATCTAGAATTAAGACTACTAAGCATCTCAAAACACAACTCCTCTATTTCTAAAACCTACAGCCAGTTTTTGGCCCCAGGGGTGATTCAGGAGGTAGTACCACTCTGTCTTTCTCAGGGAAGGCAAATTTAACACCAAGGGAGGGCTCCACTGGAACACTGCCAAGAGAGGCTACAGAACCAGCACATCTTCTAGCCACCCTAGCCATGCCTGCTTATCCAACCAGCATCCCTCACTTTCTGTGCTAGCACCCTTGTGCCCCTCACTGGCAGGGGGGTTGCAGACACTTTCTAACACCTTGTTCCTGGTAGATTTTCTACTACTGCTGCTCTATGCCAGGATTTATGCTAGTTAGGGCTGGCATAAATCTGAACTGAATATAACCCCTATAAGTTTAAATAGTGAAAAATAATTAGATTACATCTACTGCAGATGAATTAAATATGTTCTTAGGCTCAGGCTTTGTACAGCAAGTTTCAGTCCCAAGAAAACTGTTGTAGTTAAACTTAATCTCCCAAATTGTGGATTATAAAAAACGTGCTGACAGACCCTTAACTTTAGTGGCACAAAAGAGCTATAATTCTCAGTATTGATTAATTTAGTGAGTTAAACTTGCAGTCTGAGCTTGTAATCATTCAGTGATAAATTCAGACTATGCATGCAGGTTTCTTGATGAAGAATAAGATCAGCTTTAGACCTTCACAGAAACACTTGTCCATTTACCATTTTCAATCAGAGAAGCCCATGAGTAAGGAAAAGCACAACATGGCTGTTTAACCCAGTCAGTTACACTTACACAGAGTACCAACACAGAGAGAGAAAAGGAAAGATCATCGAGAAGCCTGGAATTTGTCAGGTTTTTTTATTCCCTAATATGCGATTGACTAATCAGATTTATTTGACTGATCACTTCTGTATGTGACAATTTTTAATGTTATATCTCAATGATTATTTTATGCTCCCATGCGGTTAGTATGGGCCTTCTGTTTTTTTTAATCAGATTCCTTTTTCTGTATGACTTGATTTCTACAGTTACCTTATACCTTCTCCTCATTGCTTGTAGGGGAGTTTCAAACTTGTTTCTAAATTGTCACTAGAAAATACCCAACGATATCTCACAGACACTCATCATTAGACAATGCTGGCTTCTGAAGATAATGCTTTATTGCAGTTTTGTGCTTTTTTGTTTGTTTAAACATGTAGCTGTGGAAAACAGAACCCTTCTATCTACCTAGGTTTTATATCCTTCCAGAAATATCATCCTTTTTTTTTTTCTTTTAAATGTTGTTTATGTTATTGAATAAGTAGAAATTTGTAATATTAATAATGGTTTTTCACCTATTATATATCACAAGTTTCCTCAGAAGATAGAAATAAACTGCCAGCCTCTCCCAAGAATGTAGAGATGATATAGAACTTAGTCCATTTGGTTAAAAAAAATTATTAAACCCTGATTCAACTGCCAAGCCCTTTAGTTTCTTCAAGTAATTTGTAACTCTTCTTGTGAACTGTGTCCTACATTTTAGTCACCTGTGGCACAGAGCAATCAAACTAGTATTCTAGAACACTGTATAATCCTATATTACCATAGACTGATTCAACTAGTTTAACTAAAGATTCTGTTAACACAAAGTGTAAAGGCGAGGTGGTGTTGGTTTTTTTTTTTTTAAATACTCATGCCTAGAATTGTAATCCCTCAAAAAGGCAAAGTTGTTTTTCAGTCCAATAAGGGTAACAACAATTCTGCTTTCTTCTTTTTCTTTGGAATAAGAGTGATAATGCTGCTCTCCCAAAGCCTTTCTAGCTGACGTATAGTATCATCAGGAATTGCTGACTTAATGTGATTTTGTAGCTTGTCATTAAACATAAAATAACATTTGTACAAGATATTTAAAAGAAATGTCATTTGATAAAATATGGGGAAAAATATGAGGGGGAGGGGGATTAAAATCTTCAAGTGGATTTAAAACCGAACCAGGGTTAATGCCATCCCTTTAAACTATTTACAAATGTATTTAATGTGTCAGGATCTGGAATTTTCCATTCAAAATCTAAGTAAAATTTAAATGTTAGAACTTGGTATATTCCTGCTTTTCTTATTCTAACAAGCAATTTAAGGCTTACTATAAATGTCAAAGGACGTGGCAGTTTTTAGTTTATATTATCCAGCTTGCGTTAACATGAAATATCACAGAAACTCAGCCACTTCGCTGTATCTTGGGGAATATGATGGTTGCCTTTGCAGAATCTTAAACCAGAGATTACCCAGCATCTTACCGTGATGTGTCATGCTGGATTGGTGATGTGGCTGTGGTTACAAGCTCTTTTTTGCTGCCTGTCAGTACAGGAGATGTAGCTGCATCCTTTCTAGATCCTGACGCTGTCCCTGTGGAAAGGAGAAGAGGCAATCAAGCTGGGTATTACAGGCTCAAAAGTTTTGGACAGCTTCTTCACTGTTTGCATTATTACATAACACAAGGCCCAAAAGTTGTGCCACTCTACAGGGTACTGTATATACAGTGAGACTGCAACCAAAGGATTTGTTACCGGTTGACAGGTGCTGTGAATAGAATGCATTTTCAGGATCATGCTGAATTATAGTTTCATAATATACCATCCATTGCAGTCTGTATATTACTACCATGTTTCCAAAGTTTGACAGACTTGCATTGCCATCATGGCTTGGAATGTCCACCATACCAATTTTAGTTTAAAGCTGCAGCTCTCATGAGCTTCCACAAGAAGTTACATTTCCCTTGTCTTCTCTTTAAGTATCACCATATGAATATATGAATCCAAACCCCCAAAACTCTTGGTCTGTCCCTCTCTCCTTCCCTCCCAAAAATGTAATAACATTTTGCACTTAGCTTACTACAATGCCTTTCATTAGAGCACCACAAACAATGATTAACACCTCCCAGCACCCTTGTGAAGTTGGTAAGGATTACTGGTAAGGATGATTTCCAAATGGGCAAATTAAAGTTAAGTGACTTGTCTGAGGCTGCACAGAAAGTCGGTGGCAGAGCTAGGAATATACATGACAGGCTATTGGACTAGATGGGCCACTGGTCTAATCCAGTATGGCAATTCCTGTACATTCTGATTGCCAGTGCCCCCGCTCTCTGCTCTAAACACTGCCTAATCAAACATTAAATGTGTGACAACCAAGTGTCAGCAGAAATTAGAAGCTTGACTATTAAGTATCACCATTGTGCCTAAGTATTTTAGAGTTTTCTGAACAATGGGTAATACTACCTGTCATGTGTGCTGAAATCATAGTGAGAAATCAACGATGGATTTCGGCTAATACTGAATTTCCATCGTTTTCTGGATGCCAGTGAGACTCAACATTATTTGAAAATGTACTGAGGGTTCAAATACGCGCACGCACAGACAGACACAGACACATACACACATACACACACACAATCAAGTCCTATTGTAAGAACAACTGAATTAGTGTTTTGGTGGTGGCTTAAAAAAGAATAAAGTTCCTCCAGCTTCACTCTACTACACTGTGTGTTAGCACTGAGTGGCAAGAACAAACAGGTAATTACTGCTCAAGGAATTCTTAGAATTACCATGGCAATGCATGTTACCCAGGTGCCCCTAGCAACTTGGGACCACCATCCATGGCAAAAGGTGCATCCACAATAAAAGACTGGGGACCTCTTGCTTGCCCTTGTTGAATAAACCATATCCAGAAACAGGTTCACAGAGCAGTCTCTCTTCCTCTCTCTTATGCCTTTCTATCCCATGCTGAAATAGGGCCTTCATCACTGCCTTCCATCTTTGCTGGTCTACTGCTGCAGTCTTGGTGTCTTCCAATGTCATTCTGATAGCTTTCACTTTTGCTTCTACCGTGTGTTCCCATGTTGTCCTTAGTCTATCTCATAATTTCTTGTCCTGGTAATTCCAGCTCAATACCTGTCCTAGCCATCTCTATTTTTGTTCCATAATTTCCTGTCCTATCCGTTTCTGTTTCATCCTCTTCCAGAGTTCTTTGTGATTTCTTCTATCTGATATTAAAGATTTGTCTAAGGCAGCTATTTATGAAAACTTGGAGTTTAAATAGTACAGTCTTAATAAGCCTCCAAGTTTCAGCACCATATAGTAAGACTGACTGTACAATGGTGTTAAATATTCAAACTTCAATTTGGAGGGCAAGATTTCTATTTCTCTAGCTTGGCTTTAGAGCTACAAAGGCATGTCTGGTTTTCACGATTCTGGCTTTAATATCTCCAGCTGTTCCACCAAGATATGTCAAATATCAAACCTCTTCTATGTCAGTCCCAGAAAGCATTAAGACCGCAGAACAGGGGCATACAATGGACTTCCACACAGAAGTTAGAGAACTCTGACTTTGCAGATGGCACCAAGTAGCTATCCCATACCCATAGAGACATGCATGCTAAAACAAATGATCTCCAAGCCTATGCACAATTAGTAGGGTTGAAAAATCAAACACGAGAAAACAAATCATGTGAATCAACAGAGAAGAAAAACTTCACAGAATAGTGGCACAAGAGTATTAGATTTTGAGAAAATAACACTGAGGAAATAAAGAAACCCAATGAATGTGAGAGAAAGTATTAATATCTCAGTGTCGGAGAAGGCTGAAGCATTTTATTCTTACTGCATAACAAGGCATAGTGATGCCTGTAGTCAAACAGTTAAGAAATGATAAAGTACCTGCTCTTGACAACATTTCACCAGAACTGCTCAAGAAAGGAAGCTCGGATTTAATTCACTGGCTCCATAGTTCTCTTAAAAGTTTAGGAAACCTGCCACATTCCAGAATATTGGAAAAGGGGCTGCATCATTCCTTTTTTCAAAAAAAGGAGAGCAATCAGCTTGCTCAAATTAAAGGGGAATATCACCGCTGGCAGTCCCAGAGAAGGTGTTTATGATTATTCTACTGAACTGACTGAAATATTGTCTCAACCCCAAAATGAGAGACAACCAGTGCCGTTTCCATACAGGTCGATTTACAATCCATGCTATATACATTCTGTAGAATGTTACTGAAAAACTACTAGAGCGACAAGAGGAAGTTAACATTGCATTTATAGGCCTTTGCAGCTGCTTTTGGCTCCAATCAATCAATCAGGCCAGTGGATACTACTATGCCAGTTTGCAGTGCCTGAGGATTTAGTGTGCCTAGTGGAGGAACCGTATTGCGGTACACTTAGCTGTATGAGGTAAACAATTGTATTACAAACTGGTTTTCAGTAAAATCAGGAGTACACCAAGGAATGAGTTCTCCCACCTACTTTATTTAAGGTTGTAATAGACTGTCTGATGACAAAACTGATTGAGGCCAAAGTCGAACATTGAGATTTACAGATTCATCTCAAGTATACAGAAGACATTAACTTACTTGGAGAGACTACTGCCCAACTACAGCTAATGCTGGAAGAGCTCTTAAAAACTGCAGAATCTATGGGATTTAAGATCAATGGTGATAAAACCAAAGCTATACATACATACCTCCTATAAAATGGAAACCTATGACCTGCCAGCACTGCATGTAGATGGCAAGGACAGTGAATGGCTGAATAGCTTTATCTATCTGGGTAGCTGGTTGACAGCAGGAGGGTTTATATCCAAAGAAAATCTCAGGTTGGATCAGCCTCATATCAATGGCATTTCAGCACTTCAAAGCACATCTGCTTGGGCTGTGGGATGTCTGTGTGACAACTAAGATACAAGCATCCAAGGAGCAAGTGATGAGGACTGTTCTATGGGGCAGAAACATGGCCATTAAGAACAGCTGAGGAGAGGAAACTAAACAGATTTCAGTGTAAAACATTATGATGTATTAACATTTGGTTTGATTTAGTCACAAACAAGGAGAAGTTAAGACGATCCTGTCAAGTTACCGCCTTGCACCAGTTGAGAACAAGATGACTGAAATGGTGCACATCCAATGTGCAGAAGAAGATACGGTTTTACAGAAGGCTTATAGAGCTGAGGTCAAAGGAAGTGAAGCATGAGGCTGACCATGAATGAGGTTGGAAAATGCAGTTTTGAGGGATTTAGGAAGCCTACATCCTTCTGTATAGACTCTTGCCGAAGGAAGAAAACTTGCAAGGGACTGCTCAAGACGGAAGTCCATTCTACAAACCACTGTGGCTACATCAAAGCCATGTGAATCTGCTGCTACTGCTACATTCAAGGCATATTAGACTAATTGCACTGAAAAAGAAAAATACAGCAAATCAGAGGTCATTGTAGATGTGTGTGCTTGCCACATGCACCGGTGCTAGAAGTTTTTCCCTCAGTGCTATCCGTAGGGGACCGACTCTGGCGTACCTCTGGAGTGGCGCATGTATGCACTGGTATAAGGGGCATTTCTGGCTCCCCCCACCCTCAGTTCATTCTTGCTGGAAACTCCGACAGTGGGGAAGGAGGGCGGGTCATGGAACGGACATGAGCAACGCATCTCGAAGAACAACAGTTACGAAAAGGTAACTGTCTTTTCTTCTTCAAGTGCTTGCTCATGTCCATTCCATTGTAGGTGGCTCCCAAGCAGTACCACTAGAGGCAGGTAGGAGTTCATGGATGTGTCAATTGCAACACAGCTCTACCGAAGCCAGCGTCAACTCTGGCCTGCTGAGTGATGGAGTAATGGGTCGTGAACGTGTGTTCCGAAGACCACATCACGGCCCTGCAGATGTCCTGGGATAGGGACATGTGCTAGGAAGACAGCCAAAGATGCCTGAGGCCTAGTCGAGTGAGCCTTCACTACTGGTGGAGGAACAGCCTGCACCAACTTGTAACAAGTACGGATGCAGGTGATGATGCAATTCAAAATCCACTGAGAAGAACCTGGAAGGCCCTTCCTCCTATCAGTGATTGCAATAAAGAGCTGGGTCGATCTGCAGAAGGGCTTGGTGTGCTCCAGGTAGAATGACAGGGCACACCAGACATCCAGAGTATGCAGCCGCCTCTCCTCATTGGTCATGTGAGGCTTCAGATAGAACACCGGGAGGAAGATATCCTGGCTAACCTAGAAATGCGACACCACCTTAGGCAGGAAAGTCTGATGGGGCTGCAGCTGGACCTTGTCTTTGTAGAACACCGTGTATAGTGGCTCCGATGTGAGGGCTTTGATCTCAGATACATGCCTCGCTGAGGTAATTGCTACAAGGAATGCAACCTTCCATGACAGATGCGAAAGGGAACAAGAAGCCATGGGCTCCAAGGGGGAACCGATGAACCTGGAGAGGACTGGGTTGAGGTCCCATTGTTAGACCCGCAATAGAGGTTTTCCTATGGGATGGGGAGCAGGCAGATACTGGACACAGTGTTGGTATATAATACTTTAAATGCTCTTTATTGATTACAAAACAAACCTTACTTTACATTTACACCCCAAACATCTATACCAGAGCCCAAAGGTCAGAATGGTCCCAATGGCCTGTCGAGATTTCTTTTGATCATTAGATTATATGATGTGGGGAGCTGGCGAAAATCACATCTATATCTACATGGGGCTTTGGATTAATAAACTACTTTGATTTGCAGAAGTCAGTTCATTTACAGTTCATTTAGTTGCAGCATCGTTTTTTGCCTTTGTTTACTAGGCCTTTTACTCACAATTTTAAAGAGACAATTCTGGGCGGGCCACCATGATCCAAGGTGTGCCATTTCCTCCAATTCTTATACACTTTTATATTAGTCCAGCTGGTGTTGTTTCCTTTTCTGCTGATTTTCCGTATTTTTCTCAGAACATAACAAGATTGTTTTTGTATAAATAGTTCTAATAGTCCTTGACCTTAAGTTCTTGCTTTGGTTGCCAGCACGTATTTATGTCAAGCATGTGTCATTCATACCAGGCCTCAATGACCTATAACATTTAGATAATGTTTTCACCTCTTAGCTCAGAGATACATGGATATATGAATCATAATGTATATTGATATGTGTATATATATATCCCAACATTCCCCCTCTTGATACGATTAATTCCATTAATTACTGTATTACTTTATAATTTTGCAAGCAATTTAATTTTATATATCACTTGCTCCAAAACTTCTTCCTTTTTTATTTGGCAGTATAAACATAGCATAATAAAGATTAATAAAATTATTAATCCAAATAATATTACAATAGGATGTAGCATAAATATAGAAGAGCTGTGACACTAGGAGACCATTCTTTAAAAATATAATACCAATGAGAAATTGCCAATTTTTTTTAAAAAAATTAATATTTGGCCATTGTGGATTAAAATGTTTATTTTTTCTGTTTATTTATTTTGTCCCACAAACAATCGAATGTATTTTTTTTATTTATACCTTTATTCTAGAGGTGCTTTCATATATATATTTATGTACCCCTACATTTTTTCAAATATTTAAAAAACATAAAAGCCAAAAGCCATATTTATACCCTTTTTGAATTATGAGGATTCTTAATAGTGAATCCATGGCCATTATTCCGTAAGAATAATGTCTGATGCCTCTGGCTGTATTATTTTAAATACTTACACTAACCTTTTTATCTTTGCTCGAGCTCCGGTATTATTTTTTTCTTTCTAAAATATAATGCACACAACACAATTTTTTTTTACTACCCCACTCTCTACCTTTTTTCCTTTATTCTTTGCATTTTTTTGATTATTTATTAGCACATTTTCCATTTTACTTATTTATATCTACTTCCCTTAATTTCAAATACCTCCAAGCGATATTTCAAATTACATTTCCTTTTTTTCTGGGGCTTATTTTGATTATTCCACCTTCTACCTCCTGGGATGGGGTGTTTTGTCCTTTACCATGGCCGTTTTTTTTTTTTTTATGGTATTCTGATTTATAAACACTCTTATTTGAATACGTCATTGCTTTAATAAAAGGTACCTTTGGTTTTAATGCTTTTACCTGGCTTTCCCCTTCTATTATTTGTTGGCATACTGTCCAGTGCTCCAGTGCATCCATAACAGTTAACTTCTCATTCTGGGCTGTTTGGTTTACCAAATTAGTAGACATTGCTAATACATTTTTGTTCAATCCTTAAAATACATTATTTCAAAATTCCCTCTGATTTAAATCAACTGCCATCGAAGAATTAACTGTGACATGTCTGGTGACCTTCGCCTTGGGATTAGTCACCGGTTGTATTTTTTCAGTCAATAATTTTAATGTTATTTTTCTTAACAGGTAATTTCTGGGTGAATGTTCACGCTTTATGTAATCTGCACTGGATAACACATTTATGGGTCTTTGACCTACCTCTTTTTCTAACAGCATAATAAATCGTGGTATTAGTTGGTGTGCTTCTGGCTGCCTGTCCAAAGCATTTTTCGCTCGATCTACTGCCTGTCTAATCTCTCCAGTGGTAGCTGCCCTGATTAACCTATACATTTTACTTATATTTAAATTTTCTGTCCCTCCTAACTCTGCCCACCGTACTAGCCATGTAGCTAGTTTTTTTTATATTTACTGGGCCTAATGACTTTACCATCAACTGTAAGTCCGGCGAACTCGCAGGAATTATTTATATTTGCTCTGACTGTATTTTCCCTGCTGTCTTCTTAATGGTTGATCTTCATTCCATTACTGCTTACAGGCTTTTCTGACTTAGGCTTTCCTGGGCAGTTTCTAATTTTTTTTCTTAACTTAGTATAAAGTCCCTCTCGAGGCTGGTCAAATTCCCTTTACTCTTGACCTCCTCGCAGATCCTTTTCATACCAAATATTATTGGAATTCAAATAAATAAAAAAAAAACACAATTTTTTTTTTTGGACACAGCATCTGTATTTTTACTTTCTTTTTTAATGCTGATAGCTTTCTGGCACCAACTGTGAGAAATGCTCCCCATCTCTTCTTCCTTTTTCTTAGTTAAATTTTGAATTAACTGCTTCATTTTTATTACTTGATGGTCTAATTTATTTTTGTCTGCTTTAATCTTTTTTCAATCCATCATTCTTTTAAAAAAAAATGTATTTGTTTTAACGGAGTTTGCATTATCTGTGCCTGCCTCACTTCCCACTCCAAATTTTCCTGGCATGTTTTAAAATTCTCTTGTAATGTTTGTAACTTTCCACAGACCTCCCCGCTACATGCAATTGTCTTTTTTACAGCTTGCCACAACAGCCATACTACAGCCGTTTGCTTTTTACTGGCATTAGGCTTGTACAGCTGTACAGATTTCTTAAGCATGTTTTTTAAGATATCAAATATTACATCCGGTTCCACTGCACCTTCCATTCAAGGGCATGTCCCAAATGCAATAATCTCCTTTTCTAACAGAGAAGGGGCTTTAACTTTAGTCCATTGGGGTGCCTCTTTCACCCCTTGACTTGTCTTCTTAAACAGTGTTTTAAACATTATTATAACACCACCACATGGTATTGTTTCATGTGTTTTTTTTTCTCTCTTTTTTTTTTTTTACAAATTCTACAAATAAGGAGTTAGCCTTATTAGTCTTAAATACGGACTTTCCCAACACTATAAGACCCCATCTTTAAATCTGGCACTCCTTAATCTCTCTCCCCGTTCCGCATTCTCCGCCACATGTTAGACCTGCAATAGAGGTCTCCTTACGGGATGGGAAGTAGGCAGACACTAGACACAGTGTTCGTATATAATACTCTAGTCTAAATGCTCTTTTTTTTATTACAAAACAAACCTTTCTCACTCCACAGTCACACCTCAAACATACTATGTCAGAGTCCAAAGTACAGAATGGTCCAGATGGCCAGTTGAGATTCCTTCCAATCATAAGTGTGATGGGTTCGGTCACAGAGAACCCCTTGGGACTGTTATCTGATGTGCTAAGACTACCTCTGAGTACATTTTCTCAGCCAGTTTGGGCCTCCAGAACCCTTGTATTGCTGAGCCAGACATGCAAGCCTGCTGAAACACAGACCCAGGGTATGAACCACACCCCCGAAGCTACAGACTTAATTGAAAACAGCTTAGCAAGTGCTCCTGTCTCCAGCACCCAGACACCCAGCTCCCAATGGGATCCAAAGCCCAAATAAATCCATTTTACTCTGTATAAAGCTTATACAGGGTAAACTCGTAAATTGTCTGCCCTCTCTAACACCGATAGAGAGAGATGCACAGCTGTTTGCTCCCCCAGGTATTAATCAATTACTCTGGGTTCAATAATAAACAAAAGTGATTTTATTAAGAATAAAAAGTAGGATTTAAGTGGTTCCAAGTAATAACAGGCAGAAAAAAGTAAGTCTAAGCCTAATACATTAAGAAACTGAATACAGGTAAATCTCACCCTCAGAGATGTTCCAATAAGCTTCTTTCACAGACTAGACGCCTTCTTAGTCTGGGCCCAATCCTTTCCCCAGTACAGTTCTTGTTAGTTCCAGCAGGCATCTTAGCTGAGAAGCAGGGAATTCCACATGACTGGGACCCCAATAGTCTGAGCCAGACCTGGGCCATATTGAGCAGATGAGCGGTGATGCTGGCAATTAGATGTGACATTGCCCTGAACCTGGCCTCTGGTAGAAATACTCTGCATCGGGTAGAGTTGAGTACCACCCCAATAAACTCTATTCGTTGGACTGGGATTAACGTTGATTTTTGTTCTTTTATCAGCAGGCCCAGAGCTTGACGAGTGGCTTGCAGCATCTCGACCTTGCGCTGGACCCTGGAGTGGCCCTTGATGAGCCAGTCATTGAGGTATGGGTAAATCCAAATACCCCTACGCCTGAGGTAGGCCACCACCACTGACATGCATTTCGTGAACACTCTTGGCGCTGTTGCTAGGCCAAAAGGGGGCACTGCAAATTGGCAGTGGCCAGTCCCAACTTTGAAACATAGGAACCACCTGTGACTGTGGAATATCAATACGTGAAAGTAAGTGTCTTTCAAATCTTGGGCGGCATACCAGTTTCCCGGATCCAGGGAAGGAATGATGGAGGCCAGGGAGACCATGCGAAACTTCAACTTCTTGAGGTTCCTCAGGTTGAGGATAGGCCATAGACTCCCTTTGGCCTTAAAAAATAATGGGAATAAAACTTTTTGCCCCTTAAATGCAGTGGGACTTCCCCCACAGCTCCCACCCGCAAAAGGCCTTGCACCTCCTGAGTGAGCAAATGCTCATAAGAAGGGTCCCTGAAGAGGGACGGGGTGAGGGGGATAGAAATAAACTGGAGAGTATATCCTCCCGATACTATGCTGAGGACCCACCGGTCCGATGTGATAGAGGCCCAGGCAGGGAGGAAGAGGGACAGGCAGTTGGAAAATAACGGGAGAGCAGGATCCAGGACACAGGCTGGAAGGTCGCCCTCAAGTGCACCCTCAAAATGTCTGTTTCCCACTGGGTTGGTTACGGGTGTAGTAAGTGCAGGCCCTGATAAAGGCCCAGTACGAGGCCTGAGGCCTGAACTGAAGTAATGAACAAGACTTCGCTAAAAAGCAAAGTGAAGCTGTGAGCCAGAAGCCGGCTTGGTTCACAGAAGCTGGCAAGGAAAGGGCTGACACTGCATAAACATATATTCACCTAGCATACCGAAGTATAAACACAGCATTAGAACACACTATACTGAAACATTCCATAGATAATAAAAGGACAGGCCGACCCATCCCAATGACAGGGGCAAAAGGGCAAAATGATGGATAGAGTTGTTTTGATCGAACCAACATGTACAAGGTAGAAGGCGGCACCTAAATACGTAGAAAGGTTGAACCTTGCTGCGTAGAGGGGTGGCCCCTCAATACGTCAGGTGTGATGTGTAACTTGTTTGTATCTGTGTATAAGAATGCATTCCTGGGGCGGTGCCTTGGTCCAGCCGAGGGGGCAGTGGAAAGTCCCGCCACTGACTGAGCTGAGTCCATTGCCAAGAGGCACTTTCTCATAGAATGCCCTGAATTAGGCTAAGAAACCTACAGGGAACTGCCATTGTGTCCGAGGTCGCAATAAACCTAGCCGACGTGGCTTTGCATCTTACTGGACTCTGTGGTTATTGGGGGTTCTCGTCGGGTCTGCTGTGTCAGCTATCTGCGCAGAGCTGGGGCAGCACACAGAGGGAACACACGCACGCAGCCGAGTGATATCAACATTGGAGAGAGCAGAGCACCACACCGGTACCATTCTGACAACAACGGGTGGAGCTCGAGTGAGCAGCGGATGCCGGCTGGTGGCCTTGCTGGCGCTTATAGCCCTTGCCCTTCTTACGGAAGGGCTCTGACCGAGGTTGGCTCCCGAACCTATGGGTCTGTTGCAGCTTAAACGGCTTCCCTGCCAGCCTCGGCATGTACAGGCCCATGGTGAGCAAGGTAGCCCTAGAGTCTTTCAGGGCTGGCCATTTACTATCTGCTTGCTTGGAGAACAGTGCCAGGCCATCGAACGGGAGGTCCTGGATGGAGGTCCTGTTGAACCTCTGTCGAAAGGCCTGACGACTGCAACCAGGACGCTCACCTGATCAAAATGGCCGAGGCCATGGTTCAGGCTGCAGAGTCTGCCACATCTGAGGCTGCTTGGAGGGGGCCCTAGCCTCTATCCTGCCCGCATCGAGGATAGCCAGGAATTCCTTCCTGGGTTCCTCTGGCAGCGAGTCTGAGAATTTGGCCAGGGACTGCCAGATATTAAAATCATAGTGGCCAAGCAAGGCCTGTTGATTGGCCACTCTCAGCTGGAGGCTGGATGTAGAATAAACTTTTCTACCAAAGAGATCGAGCCTCTTTGCCTACTTGTTCTTAGGTGTCGTGCTCATTGGCTGCCGATACAACCAGTGAGCTTACGGCAGGAAGGGTATAAAGATACTCATACCCCTTAGAGGGGATGTAGTATTTTCGCTTTGCCCGCTTGGAGATGGGGGGCAGTGAGGAAGGTGTCTGCCACAGAGCCTTAGTGATTTTCACCACTCCCTCGTGCACAGGCAATGCCACCCTGGCAGGGAGTGCCACATTCAGTACATCAAACAGGAAGTCTGAGGGCTCCGCCAGCTCCTTGGCTTCCAGCCCTAGGTTTGAGACGACCCTCTTCAAGAGCTCCTGGTGAGCCTTGGCATCATCCTGGGGAACTGGGTGAGAGGGCCCCACTATTGTCTCATCAGGTGAAGATGATGAGGAGGCAGGTACAGGCAGGTCTACCAACTCTGCTGCTTCTGCCATGGGACCCTCAGCCGAGGCTGGCTGATCCTGGGGAACCTGCTCTGACTTCGTGTCCGAGTAAGGAGGTAGGCGGGAGACTGTTACTGACTGTTTGTCGGATGCCCCCAAGGCTGACCTATGCCCCTGCGATGGTTGGGAAAATCCCCAGGGGTTCCAGAGTTGGCAGGGGGCAGGCCATTGGCCCTGGGGCCAAGCTGCCACTGGTGGCCCAGCAGGGAATGCCGGTGCCCTTGATGGGTGGCCCTTTGCCCGCGGGCAGGATCTCCTCCTTGCAGCTGGAGCCCAAGGAGGGGGATACGTGTCTAGGGGACCAGGACAGTGCCGAGGCCATCTGTATATCCAGATTCGGTCAGCTCTGGCCCTGGACCTGTGTTGAGGACCCGTACAAGGGTGGTCGCTCTCAGTGCCATGATCCTGGTGACTGCTGGCAGCGTTCAGCGGATCGGCGATGGTATTCCTGAGATCAATGCCTTACGCTTAGCGAGTGATGCTGCTTCATCAAGCGGGAGTGGGAATCTGAGTGAACAGACCGCCGTGCTGGAGACCATCGATGCGCTCATGGTGAACCGTACTGGCGGTCTGGCGATGGGTGCCATGGCACCACGGACTGGCGTCTCGACCCTCTGGCGCAGTGTCCTTTGTGGCCTGAAAGGCCTCTGGCGTGGATGGCACTGCCAGGTGCCAAGTGCCTCTGCCGCTTTCCGGGGTGGCAAGTGGGAATTAGCGCCGGTCTGAGGCCGGTGCTGCCAGTGTGCTCCACTCCGAGACCGCGGTGCTAGGAGGTCTGAATCTCTTGCAAATTCGACACTTGTCACTGTGGGTTTCCCCTAAGCACTTCAAACAGCTTCTATGAGGATCACTGATTCACATAGCTTTCTTGCAACAGACACAAAGTTTGAAGCCCAGGGACCAGGGCATGCCCCATCCCGCTTGGGACTAACGAACTAACACTAAGTCTACACTAAGGAAACTATAAAACTAACAAATTTCTAACAACTATATACAGAAAGTTCTCAACTAGGCACAGTTGAGAGGAGTAAGCTTGCCAAGGCAAGGAGACGTTCCAGCACCGTCACTGCCGGTAAGAAGAAACCGAGGGTGGGGGGAGCTGGCAGCAACCCTTATACCGCGGCGCCCACTCCAGAGGGCACCAGAGCCAGTCTCCTATGGATACCACTGAGGGAAAAAACTTCCGGCACCCGTGCATGTGGTGAACACACACACCTACAATGGAATGGACATGAGCACGTACTCGAAGAAGAACCCGAATAAATGAAAATACATGTGAGCTAGAAGGACATTATAAATATATTGGGAGAAAAGCAACACAGGTCTATTGAGGTAGAAAGATCTCTAAAAAGAAAGCAGGCCCTTTAATAAATGAGGAGAGATTAAAATGATGATTCTAAAATGGTTGTGCTACTGGACACTTTAAAATCTATTCTAGTAAGAAAAGACATATTGAAAACTAGAAACTAATGAAGATCTTGTTAATATACAATACTTGTTGATAAAAGGAGGTCTTAGAAAAAATTAATACATACAAATCCATGGGTCTGAAGTACATACAGTCCAGGGCAAAAGGGAATTACCTAATGAACTTTTGAAACTACTGGTAATTATTTATGAAGAGCCATGGAGAACTGAGGTGGTCCTGAAAGACAACACTTTAATTACAATTGCAGGTTCATAAATACCTCAAGGATGGAGAAACAAATAGAGAGGGCATAGTTACGGGAAGGAAATATTCCACCTGGAAAAATGAAAGCTAATACATAGGGGGGGAATAATTAAAAACCAGATAGTCAGTGGGACGAAGGTACGTAGACCTAAGGAACGATGGCAGACAGTAAACTAGACATAAGCTTGCACGCTAACTTGTAGCCCAAAAGAACCAATATGGTTCAGGGCACACATGCACAAGTTATAGCTGTCCTTTAAATGGTACTGATGTAACTGCACATAGAACACTATATCTAGTTTTGGGTAACTAAAGTATCAGAATTATATTAGCAAATGGTTAGGGGCCTGGAAGGACTCATTTATGAAGAAATATTAATGTAAGTAAATATATTCAGCTTGATCAAATAACTAACATAGGGTGAACATGGTAGTCCATAAGATTTTGGACGTGGAAATACTTAGAAGGAAGAGAAAACCCTCAGGGTGGTCCAAGAAGTAATGGAATGAAAGTGAGCAATGGGAAATTTAGGCTGATAATCAGGAAATAAATCCTTAGGAATATTCATAATAGTTCACATTTATATAACACTTTACATCGTCAAAATTCTTTGCAAATATTAACTAATTAATTTATTAGCCCTCCCTTAGGTGAAATGACACTTTCAACTCCCGAATCCCTAAAAAGCTAAGTTTGAAAAACCACTGGAAAACACACAGTAGGGAACAATTTTCCCCTGGCTGAAAGTATGGACTAGATGCCCTACATGGACTTTTTCCACCTCTAGTTTTTACCATTCTTATACAGAAGGGAAAGGGCTGAGCACGCCATACATTATTACATGAAAGCCAGATTCACTACAGTGACATACCACCAGCTGTTTCCTTTCTCTAAACACGGAGAGATCTATCTACCTAGGAAAAAGGCAAAAAGGGAGACTTAAAAGATGGTTAGATAAGTGAAGTGGCCAACATAACAGAGGAGAGCCTAATGGACAGCTTTGTTTTCTGGCCTAAAGGCAAGAATATTCAGAAGAGTCATTTTTGCAGTCCAATGCCTCTTAACTAGACAAGCTGTTGGATTTTAGTAGATACCAACATACACTATTTACTGCTGTAAAGACACAGAACTGGAGGATTGCCTTGTCTCTTTGAAGTCAAGGAATACTCTTGCTGCTAGAGCTAAAAAAGTTCTGCTAAAAGTCACAGAAACACGTATTGTATTGAAATAATGAAGGAAAAATTAAGAAGCATCAACAGAAATCACTGTGTATAAGAGAAAATCAACAAGGAAGTAATATCAGGAACTGTACAAGCAGAGCCAGTTCACTCAGTAGCACAAATGTAACTTTTCCCGAGAGTTATGGAAGGATCTAAGACTCGGTGATGCAACCAAGTAAACGCAGCCACGCCATCGCAGGGAGAAGGGAACCTAGGTAATTTAGAAAGGTTACTCTCCACTTTAGCTGAGGCCTCCAAACTCAATACAGTTTATGATGTTAATGTTAATGAGAGTAGTAAGGTCATTCTGACATGGTCTTGCAGAAACTAGATGTTCAGAGGGGAAACAATCTGAATACACCCTGAGGTTTTGCCATTGACAGAGAAAAAAGAGAAGGGGCCTTTTCAACGGACACCAAACGAAGCAGATTGCTTGGGTTCACTGGTTACTCATTTCAGCCTCACTCAAACAAAAGTCTGAGGAATTTAACAATGAAGAGAGTACTTATCAGTGGTTCAGTCAAGCTGGAAGGGCATATCAAGTGGGGTCCCGTAGGGATCAGTTCTTGGTACGGTTCTGTTCAGTATCTTCATCAATGGTTGAGATAGCACACTTATAAAGTTTGCAGACAATACCAACCGGGGGACAGGGGGGTTTGCAAGTGCTTTGGAGAATAGCATTAAAATTCAAAATGATCTGGACAAACTGGAGAAATGGTCTGAAGTAAATAGGAGGAAATTCAATACGGACAAATGCAAAGTACTCCACTTAGGAAGCAACAATCAGTTGCACACATACAAAATGGGAAATGACTGCCTAGGAAAGGGATCTAGGGGTCACAGTGGATCACAAGCTAAATATGAGTCAGCAATGTAACACTGTTGCAAAGAAAGTGAACATAGTTCTGGGATGTATTAGCAGGAGTGTTATAAACAAGTCACAAGAGGTAATTCTTCCACTCTACTCCATGCTGATTAGGCCTCAGCTGGAGTATTGTGTCCAGTTCTGGGAACTACGTTTCAGGAAAGATGTGGACAAACTGGAGAAAGTCCAGAGATGAGCAACAAAAATGATTTAAGGTTTAGAAAACATGACCTATGAGGGAAGATTGAGAAAAATGGGTCTGTTTAGTCTGGAGAAGAGAAGACTGAGAGGGGCCCTGTTAACAGTTTTCAAGTACATAAAAGATTGTTACAAGGAGGAGAGAGTAAATTGTTCTCCTTAATCTCTGAGAATAGGACAAGAAGAAATGGGCTTAAACTGTCGGATATTAGGAAAAACTTCCTGTCGGGGTGGTTAAGCACTGGAATAAATTGCCTAGGGAGGTTGTGGAATCTCCATCATTGGAGATTTTTAAGAGCAGGTTAGATCTGTCAGGGATGGTCTAGAGTGCAGAAGACTGGGTTAGATGACCTCTCGAGGTCTCTTTCAGTCCTACAATTCTCTGATTCTAAGACTAAGATGAGGGGCACGTCTACGCTACTGCTTCAGTCGATCTAATGGCACCCCCTGAGCGACACAAGTTACAGTGGCCTAAGTGCTGTCCACACCGGCACTGTGTCAGCTGGATACGCTTTCCTGCCCACACAGCTTCCGCCTCTTGTGGAGGTGGAGTAATTATGCCGACAGGAGAGTGCTCTCCCATCAGCATACAGTGCCTTCATCAGACTCGGTGCAGGCTGTGCCAATGTAGCACTTCTAGTGTAGACCTGTCCTAAGACTGCTCTGGAAATTGATGCAACAGTTATATGTGGGAGCAGAAACACTATCAGGATGATGTGCAGGGTCTCCAGATATATTCTGTGGACCCAGGTGTGAAGGGCATATGCGTGGGGATCATTACTACTAATTATTTGTATTACAACAGAGCCCAGAAGCCCCAGCCAGGATTGAAACTCCACTGTGCTAGTGGTGTACCAGAAAGACAGTCCCTCCCCAAAAGAATTTACAATTCACACACACAAAAGGGGGGAGAAAATTAGTATAAGTTTTAAAATTTACCAGTTAAAAAGCTGCCACATCAATGTGGTTCTGTGTACACTAACCAAGCCTGGACATTTTGTGGCCAATAACACCACACACAAATATGTAGTTCTAAGCACAATCAAATCTCATGCCTCAGGACGTCATCTGATTGTTTTCCTTCCTCTTCTCCAGACAGCACTGTTCAGCTGGGTAAGTGCACTGCGGCAGGAGATTGAGAGTTTGCCTTCCATTGAAGCATAAGGTACTGGCCACTGCCCAGAAAAGATTCCAGACTTGATGGACTGAAGGTCTGAGCCTGCAGGGCAAATCCCATATTCCAATAGGGGACTATGTCTGGAAGAAATAGCTATATCCTTGGTTTTATTTTTGCTTAGAAATACGTTATCTGTCCCTAATGAAAGACTAAAATCTGAAGCAAAGGAAGTCAGTGTGTGCCACTGGACCAGTTCAGTTACTGCTGGCATGAACTAGTGGTGGTGAGCATGGAGGGAGATAGGAAGCAGGCAACTAGGACAGAGACCAGAACCTTGCAGATTCCATATACGGATGTAACTAGAAAATGGAGCTTAAGTGCGTGTGTGTTAAAGGAGCCCAAACATGTAACAGAGGGATACCAATTAAAAAGATACTAAAAACAGAAGACTTCAACTTCAGTGATTAGTGCTAGGTAATTTGCCTTGTGATAAACTAGCTATTCAACTCAGTAAATAGACCCAAGGTCATTCTACAGCCTGAAAGCTCTTTTCTTAACTTTTTCTGGTGCCACAATAAACGCCAAAGCAGTAAGTCAAACTTTGCCATGCATCTCCATGTCCTAGGTTCCAGCATCTCCATGAGACATTTCCTCAAAAGGGCTGTGTGGGGGCAGATAACTTCTTTAACTGCTAGGCCAACAGAGACAGCATGTAATTTTACTAACTGAAACAGAAAGAGAGGGATGAGGGGAGAAGCCACGATTTTTTGGAGGCATGTGGATAGGAAGATAATTCCTGGGAATACCCCTATCACAGAAAAGAAATCCTCCAAATAATGTGAAAAATCTCCATTTCACCACTGAGGTACTTCGAGAACAAAAGAAAAGAAAGAATGATGGTTAAAAATAAATATAAAGGAAAACCATCAATGAAAATTGCTCCTGAAACTTTGCAGAAATTTTTACGGCTTTCTCTTGCTTAAATTGATTGGTGTAGCGATGTTATAAAATGACTATTAGGATTCATTGTGCACAACAGAAAGTGCTGAAATGTCAGCCGACTATACAGCAAAAGTAATGGGTCCTGAACCCCGGTTAGTCAAAAATGATTTTGTTTCAAATTAGAAATTGATTTTTTTGGACACAAGCCCTTTACAGGCTTCCAACTTTTGTAGCTGTGCCTTGGAAGAGATTAACCTCAGCCACTGTTTGGGTCCAGTCTGATGATACCCTTTCAAAAGTTTCTTCACAGGGTCTGCTTTTTAATGTTGGTACGGTCTTAACCAATAATACAAGCTATTTGTTCCTTTGAGAACTGCACCATATTTTTTCTCATTTTGCCTTTTTTTATATATATATATTTTCATGCTGACACAAACCACAAACTGGTTGACACGTTCAAAAAAAAAAAAAAGCCAGCTCATAATTGAACGAAAAATTGTGTTAGGCTCTGCAGTGAAACCGCCAAACTGCTTCTATTTCCCCCCTCCCCTTCCCGAGAAAGACAGCTTTCTCCACATCGTGAGTGGAGATGCTCAGTGAAGAGCAGGATAGATTCTAGTTGCAAAAACATCCTTGTGTGGCAAAATATCAGGTTGTGATGGTGGTAGCCATTACTCGGGGAGGAAGAGAACGTGAAGATTACATCACAAAAAGCAAACCCCATCAAGCTTATTCTCTGTTTGCTGGGAAAGCACAAAATTGCTGAAGTAATTCTTTCTTGGAAAAAAGGACTGGGGTTTTTTTTTTGTCCCATGTTAGGGACCTCAACAAAATCACTTGCTGTTTGCTGGGCTTTCTACAGCTTCTGTTTTATTTATAATAGCTACATTTTGGTTGTTTTAAGCAACTTACAATCCTCTCCCTCTTCCTTGGGATCTAACTGAACCACACATGAATACATGCCTATAATTACTAAATGCCATACATAAACTCACATTATAAGACAGCATATGCTTCATCTTACCTCTTCTAGACCTGCCAGTTTCCTTCTTTCCATGCATCCACATGGCTCCTTCTTCCACGTTTGCACTAAAGCCAACTGTTCTCCTCCCCAAGCTGCTCCCTCCACTGCTCCCTGGTGTTTTGGATGCTTTGCCTAGTGCTGGTGTTTTGGGAAGGCAATCTTCATACTTAGACACTGGAAAGCTGGAAGAGGTGAAAGGTCATGAGCTGTTAACATGTTGCACATTATCACTGCACTGTTTGTGCAGTTTGTCTTGAAGCAGCAATATTCTAGTTGTGCTGTGGCTTTGTTTATTTTCTCTAGCATTTTAATGCCCGAGCATGCTGGGTAGGGATCAAAATGTTAGCAAGTTACTTTAAATGGGAGACTCCAGGGAATTCTCAGGCTCTCAGCAACACAAAACATTTCAGAACATGCACTTCAGTGACACTTTCATTGTAATTTAAGAGTGCACATCCACATTTATAGCAAAGAATGTTTTAAGGTGTGTAAATGTACATATCTGACTCAGAAACTTACATGAGATTTATCTCCCTGCTTATAGCTAAATGGATACTTTACAGGTGTTTCTATGAGAGACACAAGGTTGGTGAGGCAATATTTTTTATTGGACCAACTTCTGCTAGTGAAAGAGACAAGCTTTCAAACATACACACAGCTCTTCTTAAGTGTTAGGGTACATGCTTTTCTCTGCAGCCATGTGGGCTGGAAACACACTCTTTTTAACAAAAACTGAGATTCTCATGTAATCGCTTGACTCCAGGAGCTAGGGCTTTAAGGAAAATAACAAATATCCTGAGACTTATGATCGAATTGCAAGCGTTCTATGCCATTATCTAAATCATCATCAATGATTTAGATAACGGCATAGAGAGTACACTTAAAGTTTGCAGACAATACTAAGCTGGGAGGGGTTGCAAGTGCTTTGGAGGACAGGATTATAATTCAAAATGATCTGGACAAACTGGAGAAATGGTCTTGAGCAAATAGGATGAAATTCAATAAGGACAAATGCAAAGTACTCCACTTAGGAAGGAACAGCAAGTTGCACACATACAAAATGGGAAATGACTACCTAGAAAGGAGTTCTGCGGAAAGGGGTCTGGGGGTCATACAGGGCCGCCCAGAGGATTCAGGGGGCCTGGGGCAAAGCGGGGGAGCTGCGGTGCTTGTACTCACCCGGCAGCGGTCTGGGTCTTCGGCGGCATTTTGGCGGCGGGGGGCCCTTCAGAGCTCTGCATCTTCAGCAGCACTGAAGGGCCCCCTGCCGCTGAAATGCCGCCGAAGACCCGGACCGCCGCTGGGCCAGGGCTTGCGAGGCCCCTGCGGGGCCTGGGGCAAATTGCCCCACTTGCCTCCCCTCTGGGCGGCCCTGGGGTCATAGTGGACCATAAGCTAAATATGAGTCAACAGTGTAACACTGTTGCAAAAAAAGCAAACCTCAATCTGGGATGTATTAGCAGGAGTGTTGTAAACAAGACATGAGAAGTAATTCTTCTGCTGTACTCCGTGCTGATTATGCCTCAGCTGGAGTATTGTGTCCAGTTCTGGGTGCCATATTTCAGGAAAGATGTGGACAAATTGGAGAAAGTCCAGAGAAGAGCAACAAAAATGATTAAAGTCTAGAAAATATGACCTATGAAGAAGATTGAAAAAAATTAGGTTTGTTTAGTCTGGAAAAGAGAAGACAGAGGGGACCTGATAACAGTTTTCAAGTACATAAAAGGTTGTTGCAAGAAGGAGGGAGAAAAATTGTTCTTCTTAACCTCTGAGGCTAGAACAAGAAGCAATGGGCTTAAATTGCAGCAAGGAAGGTTTAGGTTGGACACTAGGAAAAACTTCCTAACTGTCAGGGTGGTTAAGCAATGGAATAAATTGCCCAGGGAGGTTGTGTAATCTCTATCATTGGAGATTTTTAAGAGCAGGTTAGACAAACACCTGTCAGGGATGGTTAGATCATACTTTAGTCCTGCCATGAGTGCAGGGGACTGGACTAGATGACCTCTCAAGGTCCCTTCCAGTCCTATGATTCTATATGGGAGCTGGGAAGCAAACCACATGTCAGGGGAACAAGTCCAGGCACAGGAGGGAAGCTGGGGCCAGGAAGAAAAGGTGTGGAGTGTTTGAAGTAGAAGGTGCAGATGTCTTGGTAAAGTCAGGGCTCTTGGCAATAGAAGGGATGAAGCATGGAGAGTAGGGGATGAAAAGTCTGTGGAGGTTGTTGAGCAATGGCTGAGAAAAGAGAGTTCTGACTGGAGGAGCCAGTGACTGGGAGATCCAGGAACCTCATTAGCTCTGCAGGGCTGAGTTGCAAGGGGTGGAGCTGGAGAAACAGAAATGCATGGTTTGAGCTAGGGAGGAAAAGGTGGCATTGGGGTTCATGGAGTAAGTATTACTGTAGTTGCCACAGACACATGCAATTATGAATGGAATCATGGGAAAGGAGATGTCCAGGAGATCACCTCTCCATTATTAAGAGGTGGTACACACTGCACAAGTATATCAGAACCTCTGCCATACGACCTGTGTGTGGGCAAATATGCTTTGAACAGATACTACAGAAATGGGAATATAATAAGAAATGTAACCGCCTCTGCAGCATTCCCCTTGGGGAAATTTTAATGCATGCTTTCACCTTTTGCCTTGCCTATTGAAGGTCCTTTCTTGATAGCCCCCTGAAGAACCAATTCTCCTCTGTCAACTTCTGCCCTCAGTGAAAAGCCTACTGCCTGTGATGGGGATGCCCACCAGGTGTAGCTGATTAGACCTGTGATTGACACAAAGTAAACAATTTGGAAGATGATGATATGAAGGAATAGAATTCAGTTTATCTTCTCATATCTCTGCAGTGCTCGCAGATGTAAAAATCGGGAAAATCTTATTATTAAGTCAAGAGAATACACACACAGAGAAGATCTGTAGAGTATATAAGTGCCGTTTTAAACAGACACCCCGAAGAATGTACACTTCAATTGTTTGGGATACAGTTTCTATGAAATATGCTATGCAAAATGAATCTGAACAATATTTGCATGTAAAAAATGCTACTGAATATAGTGTACACTAGGAAAAAAGTGGATCTCTGATGTTTCCATCAGAAAATGATATCTAAATTAAAAGTTTCAAAATCAATGTGCTGTACCAGTCATTGTTTAATAGGGCCCTCTGTGTCTGTTGGACAATTAGTTATACTCCTGTATTATTAATGCAGAACATTATGTAATGGCTCATGACCTATAATAACTAGCTGAAGTGTTGGCTAAAACTTCTCTGAATAACCTCCATTTACTTTAGGGCTTCTAACTACATAACCACTAATAATGTAGCACAGTGGCTATTAACATGTATGGCAGACTAAATTAGTATCTTATTTGAATTACATGAAATTAATCTACTAATTCCTGCAATATACAATGTAGAAAGGGGTGGATTAGAACCCTAACTACTGATGAAAGGGCCTGAAAGACTCACTGGTTAAAAAGGTCTTTACAAAAATATAGGATTATAGAGATATTTTCCCCTTGTGCATCTGCATGATTAAGAGCATTTAAAGATATTTAAGGTGGCAGCCATTATTTGGATGTTTTCTGGGTTTTTTAAATACATTTAATTAGAACCTACAAATATTTTCTGAAGACAGTTACCCTTGAGTTGTAAATGACTGGGAGGAGGTTACTTTGCTGGCACAGTGTGATACTCTTTACATGGTGAGGTTATACCTAGAATACCGAGTTGGGTTTGGGTAACACTGTGCCAGAGGGAATTCAGAGAAGAGAAACAAAAAGGATTAGGAGGTTGAAAAGGTTAATACAAAGAAACAATAAAATGCTTATATAATAGATTGGCTAAACAATGAATTGGGGTTTATTCCTTCAGCCTTTAAAGTTTTGCTTGAGTAAGGACTGCAGAATCAGACCCTAAAAAGAGACACACTGAACATCTATTTGAAAGGATGTAACCACCAAGGAGGAAGGGGAAGAGTGATACAAGAGAATTCTAATAAGGAGCAATGTACTGAAATGAAACAAAGAGGATGTTCGGAAGAACTAACCTGTGACAGAGTTCCACAAGGCAGTGGAATAATCTGCCAAAGGAAGTGATGAAAGCCCCATACCTTAGGAAATTTCAAACTAGAAAATATACCAACAGGAACAATCCTGCACTGGCTAATTGACCCAATGGGTCCTTATCTATTTCCAGTTTATATGATACATCAATACATTCAAGTGTAGCTTGATTAATATGACTTTGTACAGGACATGGTCATTTTCAATGAGCTTTATCATTACTACCTGAAACAGGACCACTGAGAAGGATGGCAAAAGAGGTTAAAGTACTTACTAACCTACAGACTAATGCCGGAGCAGCCAATAAATTCTACCAAAAAAGGAAGAGGCTCTTTCTCTCCTTTCTCACCTCCTAGCTTATGAACGCCTAAACTCTTCAAGAATAATAGGGAACACGCCCTGAACTTTTTTCCATTTTGTCTAAGCCTCATATCGCGATATCCCTGCTGAGCTTGAATGGCAAATTTTAAATGTCATTCAAGACCCAATGAATACTGCTAGTATTTGCATTCCTTAAAAGTAAAAAAAAAAACCAAAACATTAACCTTTTGTTTTATTGAATTAAAATGCCATGGAAATGCTGATGTAGCCTTCAGAGACCAAAATACTTTTACAAAGAAGAATAGCTGTCATTTATTAGACACAAAGAACAATTACTTGATAGGATGCATTCTGACAAAAAGCAGATTGGTATTCTCATCATAGAAAAGGCATTGTAAAAAAAAAAAAAGAAAGGAAAAAAAAAAACCCCAGCACAGACCTCTGAGACTTGAATAATTTAAAGCTGCATTTGGTGCAATTTAAATTTTTCTTTAGGGAGGCAAAGTTAAATACCTTTAATTTGTTCTAATTATTTCAAATTTGCAAGTTAATTATGGCTGATCATTAAATAACAAAAAGGACTATCGTCTCCGTAGAGTTTTACCTCCTACCCTCTGCATTACTTAAGCTAGATTTTAGTATGCATGAATTAACTTTCTAAATAATCACACGGTTTGACTAAATGGCTCAGTAAAATGAGCTCTGATCCTCAGAATAAGCATTAATGGACATTAGAAAGGCTATTGGGACCCATGTTACTTACATTATAAGTATTTTTAATGGGGTCTTATTTACCAATCTTTATGTACTGTTCAAGTTAGGGCACCATATAGATACATTATTCTGCTTTAATAGAGGAAAGTCACTTCTTCAACACACTAAAATAAATGTCCATTTAGAGCCAACTAAATTCAGTTTTAAATAAATGCAGGGAACCTATGATAGAATTTAACTTGTTTTAGCTGCTCACGCTGATGAATCAATCTAACACAATGCTAGCCTTGCTCTCCAAATGGAATTTTACAGATCTGTTGATGTGCTAAGCTACCCAAGCAGCAAAGAAGCTCTGGTCCTAGCAGCAGAGCAGCACTAACTATAAACCTTTTGGGTGTAAGCAGGCTGAATCTGTTTCCTGTTCTATAGCCAGTGTTCAACTGACTGGTTCCCAGCCATCGATTTTGGAGTCTCACCTTCTACTGAACTCTGACCTATACACACATTTTCCACGGCAGATCAGCGGTAGCCAGAGAACACAAGATTGCATCAGGACCAGTCAGAAACCCACAAATGAGAGTCAATTCATTCCTCCAATAGCTATGTTCAACAGATGGCTACCATAATGTTACCCCGTTGAGTCCAGGGCTTGGGAGTTTAGCCATCAGTAAAGTAACAGATTGCACTGGTGGGTTTGTTCCAAAAGCAAACTTTGCAGTAATGTTATTTTTCCACTCTGCAATTTCTATTTAAAAAACAACAACCCACCAACAACTTTATTAATGGCGCCAGGGTACAATTTGCTGCAATTACAATCTGGCCAAGAATGTGTAACATTTAATGGTGCAAGACTGGTGATCAGCACAAGCAATACATATTTGATGTTGGAATCCCCTTAACCATTAAGGAAATGTAGCGATTCCCAGGGGGATACACCTTAGACATGGCAGTTGGATGCCTAAATACCTTTAAAACTTTAGCCCTAAGTGACTTGCAGAAGTCTGTGGTGAATCAGGGCATTGAGTCCAGGTCTCAAGTCTTAGACTAGTGTCCCAACCACTGAACCATCCAGCCTCTCGCGTGCTGCTAGGTCATGCCCACTCTCTCTGTCCAGAAGTAGCAAAAGGGTGGGCAGTTGAGGCTGAGAGGGAGAATGGGGGTAAATCCTTCCATGCATGAAACCAGAGCAGTTCTGTGCTGGAGAGCAGGATAGCTAAAAACCAGTGGGTGAGACCAATGATACTGGTCATTCATTCATGCAGGAGACGGTATTCTTAAGAGAGGCCTAGGAAGCACTAGAGGGAACTGGTTTGGAATACGGGGTGGATCAAGCATTGCAGGTGGAGGGGAAGTGCACAAAAGGAGCATACTCGATGCAGCTTATTGATGGTCGGCGTGACCACCCTTAGGTTCCTAAGGGCTAAAGCAATCTGTTCACGAGTACATTAACTGCATCAAAAACGTGCTGTTAAAAACCTTGATGCCTTTTACCACAGAAACAGAAACGTGTTTGAAAAAAAATCTAAACTTAACTTTCTTGTTCTTTAAAAGACAGAAAAAACTGACTCTGGCAGAGACCTTGAAGACCACACTTAAGCCTAAAGTGAGTTTTCATGGACGAATTATAAAACCTGGCATTTAGGCATTTATGTAAGACACATAGGCATGCTAATGACATGGGTGGGATCCAACGGCTGTTACATCCTCCTCCTAGAAATGCACACTCACCTCTACCGCTCAAGCCCATCTCTTTTCTCAGGCTTTTCCTCTAGGACAGGGGCTGAGTATTTGTAGGAGGAGAAAGGAGTCATTATCCTGATCATTTTGTAACTGGGTATTTTATTTGGTAAGTTAATAGAAATCTAAAATAAAAATAGCATCATATCTTCTAAAAAATAAGTTTTCCCCAGAAAAAAAAAAATCACTCTAGGTATCAGTCACAGGCGCTGGCTTCTAATTTTCCCCAGGGGTGCTCAACTCCCACTCAGCCCCAGGCCTCGCCCCCAATCCACCCCTTCCCCCAAGGCACCACCCAACTCCCTGCCCTCACCCTGCCTCTTCATGCCCCCTCCCCCTAGCGCACCCCATCCCTGCTCCTCACATCTCCCTCCCAGTGCCTCCTGCATGCCACAGAACAGCTCATCCGCAGTGGGTGGGAGGCGCTAGGAGGGAGGGAGGGGGAGGAGTTGATCAGCAGGGGCTGCAGGCAGGTGGGATTGGGGTTGGGAGAGGAGCTTGGCTGCCAGTGGGTACTAATCACCTACTAATTTTTTTCCTGTGGGTGCTGCAGCACTGGAGCACCCACAGAGTTGGCGCCTATGATTTCACTATAACCCGGATTTCAACATTCACATTATGGTGCTTTGAAGAAATGTGCGTCTTCATCTTCACCCTATCTGGATTTTCATTATACCAAGAATTTACAATTAAAAGGTCCTGCGGTATCAGGTACCCAGGATCAAATGTTCACTCCATTCCACATTTCTGTTGAACTCACTGTCCTAACGGTACTGTGTTTATTTTAATCACCTCTCCTGGAAGAGGGGTGCTCCAGGCAACATTCTGATCAGATGCTAAATACCCTCCCACATCACATTCTACCAATGTATTGTAATTTAAACCAACGCTTCTCCAGACACTTCTTCACTTGGACCAGCTCCCCTCCAAATTCCTCCAGTGTTTGGTTCTCAAAGCATTTCATTCTATCAATGGGAGCGAAGGGCACTTAGGACCTTGCACGATTATGCCCTTAATTCGTAATGAACCATGTAAGATTGTATTAGATCATATAAATCATGGATGAAATCCTGGCCCTGTTGAATTTAATCAGAGTTTTGCCACTGACTTAAATGGGGCCAAAAATTCACACCACATACCTAATTAAAGGTAAGAAAGCTAAATGGCTCTTAAAATTATGCAGTTATGTCTTCCCTCCAAAGCCGTGTCCTGGTTTTGCTCTAAGTCATATTTTGAATCCCTCTCAGCCCACCTAGCTGCCCTAAGAAACAATGACATGATCTCTGATAATTTCTCTCCTTTTCTGCCACCAGAGAGTGAATCCAAAAGAAAATTCCAACACAAAGCTTTTCATACAGTCATGTAGAAATGACCACAGAAGGCAGGCTGGCAAAGCTTTGGCAGGACAAAATGCTGCAATTGTGTGTTTGGCCTTTTTTATAGAGCAGAGTAGAGCAGCTGTCGCTCTAGCAAGCAGTGCTGTCAGCCTTCACAAAAGAAAGTCATGTAAATGTCAAGCCACAGGTATAAAAACAACCCTTCAATACAGCCTCTGTGTATCTGCAAAGCCTGCCTAGCTCTCACCAGTGAAAGCACCAGAAGGGATGATGCAAAAGCCTGTTTAGGACAAACAAAGTTTCTGAACTAAATCCAAACTTCTACAGTTCTTGATCAAACAGCGGAACTCTTGTGGGTAGGATGAAACCCAAACGTCTGCCTGCCATTTTGGTGCCTTAGCCAAGAATCACTTTTAAGTGGTTCTGAGGCAGCCTCGTCCACCACACACCCCTCAAAATGCCATATGCAAACTGTTACCTAACCAAACATCCTGGATTGTATTCCAATTCGGTCTTGAAGGAGGACTCTGAAAACAGTACATCCCCTTATCACCTTGGTCCAAAAAGAACAGAGAGCTTTACCATAATGCTGCTACCATTGCAAACCAAGCTGGTAAAATCACGCTCAAAATGTAGTGAGTCTTTTCAGAACTGGAATCACCCATCAGCATGGTGCAAGATCCCTTGTTTTCACAGTAAGTATATACACACCAGTTCCTCCAGAAGAGTGTTAAAAAACAGGTTCACAGCTGTTGATAGCAGTACCTCTCAGCAAATGAATAGCTATTTTGAAACCACTCTTTCTGCCAGTGGATCACATGACAGAACAACCATTCACTGAAGATAAATGTGAATGTAACAGAAAGAGGTGGACAACAAGATAAGAGATCCATAATTAAAGCAATAGATGCTTAGGATCTGCACTGTCGTAGATAGAAACTGCAGGGTGTGGAATGTGTAAAGAAACCAACTAGGAGTGAATCCTATAATACCTGTAGGTGGAGCCATGTGTTAATAATACTTAGCATTTATATTACTTTCTGGCACAGATCCACAGCAACTGTGCTATGCCCCCACCTTCTATTCAAGGACAAAGTGGAACTTCTCAGACATTAAGCTTCCACTTGCAAAAAATAAAAATAAAAATGGCAAAGTAAGTTATTACCCCCATTTTGAAGGTGGTGAAACCAAGGAACAGAGAAATTAAACTTCCAAGGTCACAAACTGAGTCAGATGGCCAGGCCTCGTGACTCCCAAGTCCCATGCTCTAGCCCAGCCTTCCAAAAAAAAAAAAAAGTCATGAAATTTACCCTCCTAGGCCAAAAATACAAAACTAAACAAAAAAAACAAAACCCATCACCTGCCTTCATTGTGATGGTGATTATTATAATGAAAAATATGAAACTTTAAAACCCCTCATACACCTGGGTAAATAGTTAAAATAATCTGCAAAATTCTATTAGATTATATTACCCTGCAGAGAGTCACTTTTGATGAAGGAGTTTTTAGTAAAGATTTAAGAAATTCAAAACTGACAGCTTCATTTGCCTTGAATCTACTAAAACCACTCGATTCACTTGGTGCTCAGTGCCTCTGAAAAATCAAGTAATTTATTTAGGTGACTAAATATGAATTTAGACGCATAACTGTAGGCACCCAAGTTTGAACGTTTTAACCAGCGTTTCATCAAAATCTTCCTATGGCTTTCCTTTTAGCACGTGGACTTACTGTAAATGCAATGTCACAGAATACTGGGTCAGCCCAGATGCTTAAGGAACACACTTAACATTTGCCTCCTGTTCTTTATGTTAAGATCCTAAGGCAGGGGGAGGCAACCTTTCGGAAGTGGTGTGCCGAGTCTTCATTTATTCACTCTAATTTAAGGTTTTGCGTGCCGGTAATACATTTTAACGTTTTTAGAAGATCTCTTTCTATACATCTATAATATATAACTAAACTATTGTTGTATGTAAAGTAAATCAGGTTTTTTAAATGTTTGAGAAGCTTCATTTAAAATTAAATTAAAATGCAGAGCCCCCCAGACCGGTGGCCAGGACCCAGCCAGTGCGAGTGCCACTGAGAATCAGCTTGCGTGCCGCCTTTGGCACACATGCCATAGGTTGCCTACCCCTGTCCTAAGGGAAACCCCAAATCCTACACCTTGCAGAACTGTCATGAAAGATGCTACAAATATCTGTTTACCCATTGCAACAATGACTAGGATGGTAAGAAAATCTAAACAATATTTTATCTGCCAATCAAAAAGAGATGACTGAATTTCAGGTAGTAGAAAGTAGAGTTTTGCATGGTTCTGTTTTAAAGTAATTATAATGGTCTGAAATGTCAGCCACAACCCAATACTAAAGGTACCATGCTAGCAATACGGTATGGCTGCTCTTTGTTGAACTGTAATTTATTTACATTGAGGTGGCAGCTAGTGGCCCGACCTGTAGCTGCGTGCTACACACCGTACAAACACAGAACAAAAAGACAGCCTCTATCCCAAAGACCTTACAGTACAAAATGAGACACAACAGATGGACACAACAGACAAACAGGAAGGGGGGCACAAGAAAAGAATAAGACAATTGTTATCTGCTTGTTGATTAAATAGGAGGGCATGTAGTTACACAAATGGGTAAGGCACAACACTTACTATCATCCAGGGCTGCAGTTACTTGCACGCTCTTTTGTTTTGAACTCTTAAACATGAAAGAGTTGGTCACATTGTACCTCTTTGGGGCAGGGACCTTCTCTTCGGTCTGTGTTTGTACAGTGCCTGGCCCAAGGGATCCTGGCTTTTCTGCACACCATAGTTCATCGTATCTGAAGGATGGAAAAACCAACTGAGGCCCTTCTCTTACCCTGCAGAAAATTCTAAGTTATTGGTGTCGTGGTACCATCTGCTAGGCAACAAGGAGACAAAGCACAGTGAAAGGCTGAGAAAGAGGCACTCTGTCTCCTCTCCTGAAAGAAGGGAGCCAAGTTTACAGCTCTTTGAACAGCCCCTCTTCGCGCCTCAATGGGATTAGGAGGGGAAAAAACAAACAAACAACAACAAACTCCAAGTAAAGGGGAGGGGAGAGGCGGGACGAGAAACAGGAAGGATCCAGACCAATGCTAAGTACCACCATGCAGTGACTCTGTATTGACTGCAGGTTCCAATGCCAGAGGATGCTTGGAGACAGCCTCCAGTGGATTTTATATGCATATGGGATACAGTAAGAGGAGGCATGGAAGAAAAAAAGCGATAAACATAAAAAGGAGATGTTGCTGCTCATGCTATTGATGGAGTGACAAGAAACAAGGGGATCTAACAATACAATGTGAGCTGCAGGCCAGGGTAGGCAAGCGACCGCAAACAGAGAGTTTCAAAATGAGGAGTAACGTGGTCTAATTGCGCAGCAAGGAAATGAGTCTTAGCAGCTGTATTTTAAATGGAGGTGACTGACATGGATATAAGGGAGGCAGGCCAGAGAGGATTTCACATAGTTAAGGTGCTTAATTTTTAAAGTATGTTATGGAAGAGAAAGCAGCAGCATGCGGCAGCAGCCTCGGTGTGTGAGGAGAAGGATGGGGAAAAGTGTCAAGGTGACGCCTGGTTGTGGGGGGTGACAAGAAGGGTCACATGTTCCTTCCCTGATGCCTGGGGGGGCATATTCAGCAGGGAACCTTAGTGGCGAAAGGAGCAGGGACCGCCCACAGCTAGGCCCCAGCCCCAGCCCTTCCATACAGCTGTCTCTCCTGTCTGGGGTCTGTTGTAAGCTCCGCCAGAGGACAGGGCTGGGGGCGGTATAGCCACATTCTGCTCTTTCGCCACTGCGGTTCCCGGCGCAGCAGGAGGACAGAGTCTGTCATCCCAGACAACATGGGATGAGGAGGGGACAGGAAAAGCACGGGGGCCCTGGGCTGGGGATGAGGGGTCACGTGGGGAAGTCACGTGCCCCCTTTTAGCTGGTGCCCCCCTTTGTGTTCCTCTCATGAGTCACCCAACGAGTCTGAGTGACAGGGAGGGTCGTGGTATTGTCAATACCAGAAGCAGAGAGCGTTTCAGAAAGAAAAGTAAAGAGCACGTTTTTTGCCAGATTAGGGTTGATCAGACAGCAAGACAACCAGATAAGCAAAGGGTAAAAGAGTTACTGGCATAGTGATGATAGCTGAATCTATGGAGGCGGATGTAGTCATCCAGGGATAATATCTGGGCAAATCAAGAAATGCCTGAATCCTCTCTTTGCGAGAAGAAACTGGTTCAAAACTAGTTCCAAGAGAAATGGTATGAAATAGTGCTGCAAAAAAACCCACATAAAGTATTCTCTTCATAAAAATCTAAAGATCATACTGTTTCTAAAATTAGGGCAACCACTAAATGAAAGTTAACCTGAACAATAACTTTAGCTAAACTTCAGGTCACATGCATTAATATAATGAGATGAGGAATATGAAAAGGCCATTCATAATAGAATTCATGAAGTTAGGAATGCCATGCTTAGCTGCCTTATAAGATATAATTAATGATCCTATAAAGTACGAACTCATTCGGCCATCTACAAAACCGTTCTTTACATTGGGTAGGGCAAGCAAGCTGCTGCTTCCACAACTATTGCCCTTTAAGAAGCTGAAAAGCCCTTTTCCCCTGTTCCATCAGGGACCACGTTGCCATGACATGCTGAGCTTTGAACCACTACCCAAATCAGAATGCTATATAACAGCTGGCAACCCAATACACATCTCCCATGATAGACTGGTTACTGGTGAAATGTTAAAGAAAAAGTCATTACCTCTTTCCTATTGCTTCTAATACCCTACATTCCTCTAGATTATTTATAATCCCCACTAAACCCATCCTCAGTTTATATTTTTCTATTGTGTTAAAAGACTATAAACAATCTGGAGATCAGCCGTGTTTTGTACCACTCCCAGCCATTTGGTACAACAAAGGAAGTTCTCTCTCCATCAAACGGCCTGATCCCTCATGGAGCCCTGATGCTCAGATTCAAGGTTAAAGGATTAAGGCCTGAAGCACTGAGTACCAGAGGAAAGAAAGCCAAATATCAAAAGAAACACAAAAATCAATCCTCTGCACCACAGGGGCAGTGTGAAGAACAAGTCAGCTGGGCTGAATCTAAAATTTTCTCTGTGTGGCTCTCAAAAATTAGCACTGTTATAAATGTAATGGGCAGTTTTGCAAAGACAAAGCACCCCTGGAAAACAACAGAGCTCAATTCAAAATATCATTACACTCTGGAAAGTTTTATGTCACCATAATTTTAGTTGGAAATGCATAAAGTCCACTTCAGAGAGAGAGAGAGAGAGGTCACATGACATTATCCTTCTATGAAGTTTGTATATCTACAAGTGACAGAATGTAATACTTAGTACAGTTTGCTTTTTGCTTCAATTCTCTACATGCTGAAGCGCAGCCAAGGTCACAGGAGGGAGGAAAAAGTGGGTTTAGCTTGGTGCAGCTGTGATCATGGCCAGAAATAGCAGGGTATGGAGGATTTCTTGCTTTGATTTTGTAATACCAATGGCTTTTGTTCTTAGTACTGCCCCATCAGTTCAGATTTTAAATGGCTTGATAGTTGCAAGGGTAGGTTCCAAATACAGCTAATTCAAAAGTACCTTCCAGAACCTTTTTGTTTTAATACGATCTGGCTCAACTTTTCCTACTGAAAACTCTGAAAACATGACAATATACATTAAAATATTAGTTACTTTAAGAACAATTTTTTAAAAATAAATAGAAGATACACAGTTACATATAAGAACGGCAATCTATATGAAAACTAATCAAGCCAGGCTTAAAAAAAAATAACTGGAGATATACCAATCTCCTAGAACTGGAAGGGACCTTGAAAGGTCATTGAATTCAGCCCCCTACCTTCACTAGCAGGACCAATTTTTGCCCCAGATACCAAAGTGACCCCCTCAAGGACTGAACTCACAACCCTGGGTTTAGCAGGCCAATGCTCAAACCACTGAGCTATCCCTCCCCTCCTTCAAGAAAGTGCTGCAATTCATGGAGTGATCTACTAGCTTCTAATGCATGAGCTTTCGTGGGTGAATACCCACTTTGTTGGATGCATGTAGTGGAAATTTCCAGGGTCAGGTATATATATGCAGGCAAGAAGCAGGCTGGAGATAATGAGGTTAGTTCAATCAGAGAGGATGAGGCCCTCTTCTAGCAGTTGAGGTGTGAAAACCAAGAGAGGAGAAACTGGTTTTGTAGTTGGCAAGCCACTCACAGTCTTTGTTTAATCCTGAGCTGATGGTGTCAAATTTGCAGATGAACTGAAGCTCAGCAGTTGCTCTTTGAAGTCTGGTCCTGAAGTTTTTTTGCTGCAGGATGGCCACCTTAAGATCTGCTATTGTGTGGCCAGGGAGGTTGAAGTGTTCTCCTACAGGTTTTTGTATATTGCCATTCCTAATGTCTGATTTGTGTCCATTTATCCTTTTCCGTAGAGACTGTCCAGTTTGGCCGATGTACACAGCAGAGGGGCATTGCTGGCATATGATGGCATATATTACATTGGTGGACGTGCAGGTGAATGAACCAGTGATGGTGTGGCAGATCTGGTTAGGTCCTGTGATGGTGTCGCTGGTGTAGATATGTGGGCAGAGTTGGCATCGAGGTTTGTTGCATGGATTGGTTCCTGAGTTAGAGTTACTATGATGTGGTGTGCAGTTACTGGTGAGAATATGCTTCAGGTTGGAAGGTTGTCTGTGGGCGAGGTCTGGCCTGCCACCCAAGGCCTGTGAAAGTGTGGGATCATTGTCCAGGATGGGTTGTAGATCCCTGATGTTGCGTTGGAGGGGTTTTAGCTGGGGACTGTATGTGATGGCCAGTGGAGTCCTGTTGGTTTCTTTCTTGGGTTTGTCTTGCAGTAGGAGGCTTCTGGGTACACGTCTGTCTCTGTTGATCTGTTTCCTTATTTCCTCGTGCGGGTATTGTAGTTTTGAGACTGCTTGGTGGAGATTTTGTAGGTGTTGGTCTCTGTCTGAGGGGTTAGAGCAGATGTGGTTGTACCTCAGTGCTTGGCTGTAGACAATGGATCGTGTGGTGTGCCCGGGATGGAAGCTGGAGGCATGAAGGTAGGCATAGCGGTAAGTAGGTTTTCGGTATAGGGTGGTGTTAATGTGACCATCACTTATTTGCACCGGGGTGTCAAGGAAGTGGACCTCCCGTGTAGATTGGTCCAGGCTGAGGCTGATGGTGGGGTGGAAGCTGTTGCTTCTTGCTTGCATATATATATCTGCCCCTGGAAATTTCCACTACATGCATCCGACGAAGTGGGTATTCACCCACGAAATCTCATGCTCCAAAACTTCTGTTGGTCTATAAGGTGCCACAGGACTCTGCTGCTTTTACAGATCCAGACTAACACGGCTACCCCTCTGATACTTAGCTTCTAATATGTCCTCAAAAGGAGACAACTGCAGGTGTTCTGAAAAATGACTTTCCCTGTTCCCAAGTGTCTGCACAGGAAAGAACGCCCAGAAAGTATGATGAACAAACTTACAAGAGCTAGAGGGAAAATGAGAGATTTAGTCACACCACAAATTCCCAGAACATTTTCAATTTCAATATATGAAGCCACAAAGCCACGCCAGGAGATTTACCATGCACTATCACTACACATTAACTGATCCAAGCCTTTGGAAAATTCACGAGTGGCTGGTTTTCACTGTATAAAAATTACCAGTGACATCCAGTGACCCCTGATCCCACCCTCCTTCCGCAAGTGTTCGCTAATTACAAACTTATTTTGCTTTTTGAAGACTACAGCTGTAAACCAAGTTAGCTCCATCTTTCCACTAAGCCTGACTAAGCTGCCTCCCACCTACATCCTATGGGCGTGCCCACCCATAGGCTTTCTGTTCAGGCTAGTTTGGACTGCTGAATGTGGCATACGTCATCCTAAGAAGAGATCAGGTACAGTTCAGATAAGAGCAGGATAAAAAACTGCTGTAGTTCAAAGTAAACCTGAGAATGCAGTTATGAAAGAAACCAGTGCAAGTGGAAATGAAGCTTTAGACTCCCCAGACTAACAAACATTGTTGGCTGGTGAAAAAGACTCTCAGAAATCTTGAAATAAACTTTTGGTCGCCAACTATTTCTGCTATTCTTTAAGCCTCTATGGGTATATCTACACTGCAAAAGAAAACATCAAAGCCCAGGTTTATAGACTCGGGCTTGTCCTATGGCACTAAAATAGACATTCCTGGTTTGGCTCTGAAACCTGGTGAAGGGGATGAGTCTCAGAGCCTGAGCAGGAACATCTACACTGCTACTTTTACTGCCGTAGCATGAGCCTGAGCAAAAATGTGCAGAAAATTCAGTATATAGTCTCCTGTCATGTAACAATGGACTAGGGCAAATATCTGTTGGGAAGATGCTGTGGGTTATATTTATTACTCAGAGATGTGTCTCTGCAGCTAATTCAGCTTTTGCACTTCTTGCAGATACGTCAAGTATATTTTTATTGACCAAATAAGTTCCCTCTGAGTTTCCCATCTGATTATGCTACCAACTTCAGTGTACAATAACCTACCAGAGAGAGAGAAAGCATGGGTGTTAAAATGGACACAAACAACTGGGCAAGCAGTTTCCAGCTACCCAAAGTAAAAAAGATTCTATAATCCGTTTGCAAGCACAGTTGATTTCTGTCTGTTTTAATGCTGTCAATCTGCCAGTTTTAAAAATATTCAGGAGGAGCAGAAAAAAAATCCTAGCCAGCTGCATTCAGTAAATGCATAAGTCGCCTAAGTGGCACATCGGGTTATTAAATGCACCTCTAGAGACCAGGGAACAACTATAAATGAATTGAAATTTGGTGGTCTTAGTCAAATACTGCACATTCTGGCACCATTGGCAGTTTCTTCTCTAGAGACTCCAGACTGGAATAGCAGGAGGTGATGCATGTCGTGATTGAGGAGAATTGACAGATGGCCCCAGGTGTGAAATAACAGGGGTGCTGCCGTTTGCTACTGAGATGCACTGGCAAAACTATACTGATGGAGTCCTCGAGGACTGGAAAAGCTGGGGTGCTGCAGGTTAGGACAGAAGTGTATTTGCATAATTGTGAGGTTTGATTTTTTTTCAAAGAGTGTGTGAAATAAATCACATGTCTGGAACAGCAGGAAGGGCTGCAAGCCATTCTTTTGCATTTATATATAATTGTCTTGAATATTTGGACACATCGGTATAGCTAGCACAAGATACATAACAATTCAAACAATCCTAAAAAAATAGCATCAATAATATGTATTTAACAAGGAGCACAGATAACTGTCACCCTTCTCTCATAAAATAATAAAAAAGTTATACCGTAAACATAAAATCTTCTAAAAGACCCTTGATAGTGTTCCCTCCTGGAACTATCACCATAACAACGAACATTTCAATAGAGGGAAAGTGCTATTAAATTCTGTGTTTGATATTTCCAGCTAACTAAAAATATAAGAGAGAAAAACACACAAGGGTGAGATAGATCCACACACACAAATGAGTAAAGTGTTTGATGAAATAAGTGGTTGCAAATTACATCTGGAAAATCTCTAGTACTGGAGGGAAAAAATCCTGTAACAGGCACTGTCCATTCAAAGGGTGCCTTTATATAACAAACATATTTGATACTAATAGTCTCAAATGTTCCTATATGAAACATGTTCAGGTGAGGGTTGAGATAGGCTGGCAGAGGTGCATGAGGTCCCAGAAATGGTTTAGCAGAGGGTGCTATAGGGAAGAAAGGAACAAGGTGCATTGACTGAGATGCTGAAGGGACAAAGCAATACAACAGCAAGGAATGCTATAGGGTAGCATTTAAGCACGCAGTGGAGTTAAAAGGAGGGGTACTTGCACGGCATCTCACTGAACTATATCTGGCTCTAGTCAAGAGCTATTAGACAGCCCTCGTTTCCATGGTGTACTATATTCATATTCAGATCAAACAAAGGGGAAATTGGTGGATTGTTTTAAAATTCCACTCTCCCTGATGCAGTTATCAGGAGTATGCACAAAAGCAGGTGTCATATGAACAGATCCTCGTGAATGAGCAGGGAGTGGGTACTTGAGCATGTACCAGGCATCGGCACCTGAGAGATGGGAAATGCGTTTTAAAAAGTTGTTTTAAGCTAATCAAATACAGTAGGTTTGGTTTTATTTTTGAATATTTTAAAGCATCTTACACCCTGGGGCAGACTTGAAAAGAAATTCTACAAACCGAACTTGCCTCTAATTTTAGAAGTTATACATCTTTTGCTGAAGATCTGTCCTGGACTCACCCATGTGCACACCAAGCTAGTGAAAACTATCCCCAATAAAGCCCTGCGGCCTGCTCCCATGGCTGTGCCTGAGAGAACGGGAGATCTTGCAACTGCAGATTCTTCAGCTGCCTTGAGATGGCCAATCTGTGTATCAGGAAAAGAGCTTCTTCCCAAATGAGCCCCTCCTTCTGTTTACACCTGACAGTGAAGTGACAAATTCAGCATTACAAATTCGCATCAGGAGGATCCAAGTAGGCAGAGATGGGCAACATTTGTTGAAAGGCTTTGATAATTAGTTAAATGTAAAGGGTAGTTATGGTAGAGGAAATGAAACACATATATCCATTCAAAAGTTCGGTATATTTAAAGTGTTCCCCAGAGTCAAAGTTTCCCCTTCCACAAACAGGCAGATTGCCATGAATAGCTCAGACAGAAATCAAACTGCTCTATATTTGCTCTTGAAATCTTTTCTTCAAGTAGGTAAAAAATTATGCCCTACAGGAGATGACAAGATGCCTTTAAAGTACATACCTCATTTCTGACTACAATTACCTTTCGCTAGCTTGGCACAGCTGCGTGCTCCTATTTGCTTTTGTTTTTCCATTAAGGGCTCGTCCATTATTTGTACCCATCCCATGAATGCCAATGATGCAGATTCCCTTGCCTACGATTCTCTCCACAGATAATAGAGAATAAATTGCAATTAGATTTTGGTAATTGTAGATAATTAACTCAAAATGAGCTGTTAATTATAAAAATCTATGTTTTTCAGTTCTTGATTGTATTATTTATTTTACTTGTAAATTCCAATGTCTCACTCGAGCAAGTTTAATATTTTAAATACTTTTGGCAATTTTTTTTAAAAATACCAAGAGAATTTTAAACTGAGCTTTGCTTATTTGAAAATTAAAATTATGTTTCGGGGAGGTTCCCTTGAGAAGCTCATCCAAACTGGAAGATAAACAGGGTTGGTTTTCCATCATGATTCTTAATAATATTTTCTACAGCAAAAAGCCTTTGGCATTTCAATACAACTGCCAGATTGCTCAGAAGAGAACAGTCCCACCTCCCATTCCAGCCACAGTCACGCAGCACCCTTTTCTGAGATTGAAAAAAAAAATCACTTCTATATTCAAATGCATAAAGGAGACAAATGGACTTGTCTTCGTAGCCTCTTCCAGCCTTACATTAGATTAAATTATTTAGGGAGCATTCATCTGGTAACCTTTGCAAAACTGAAGACTGAGTACAGGAAACAAACTTTCAGATGCCTTGCTGCCAAACTTTGGAAGCAGCTGGCGTTGTGACTTGAGACTGCAGAAATGCATATTAACTTTGAAAAATTACTGTGGGTTTAATCAAGAGAATGAGAGAGAGAGAGAGAGAGAGAGAGGAAAAAAATTATGAAATCTGGAACTCATTTTGTAAACAATGCAGTTTTTCTTCATTCCCCCCCCACCCCAATATTAAGCAGACTTTTGCAGGTTTTAGCAACCTATTGCAAAAAGACATGCAGATGTTGTAGGTTACATTTCTCCTCAACCGAGTGCAATGCTAGAATATATTTAACTAGATCTATTTTCTGAATCTCCTTTGCTAGAGTGATCATGGAATCACATGGTTTTGTAAAAAAGGGAAAAAAATAAATGAGGATCACTTTTAGGACTCTCCTCATCTGTGGTGGTAACCTAAGTTTAAAATACAATAGATTCCACTGCCTGTTAATACAAAAGTGATTGGATAATCAGTAACTCTCATAGGAGAAAGAACAAACTACAGAGTCCATGAGGAAGATATCTCACCCCACTGTTGTATTAACTTAGATGGAATACATGAGTCAAAAGAGTTGAAGGTATCAACATGACCCTGTTGCTGTCCAACATTAAACAGTGGTAAACAAGGTTCAGGGTTTGGTGTACACACAGACCTCAGGTTGCTTAGTACCATGGCAAACACACTATTAAATATCCTTTATAACTTTTTATTAAAGATACAGAAAGAAGGAAAAACAGTTAAAGCATTTGAACTGCAAGGTATTAAGCAAGGCTTTCATTTTAACAACATCCTCATTCCATTTAGCAGGAGAGGGTCTTTAGAAGGAAAAAAACCCTTGCCTGATGGTCTCTTAGAGGGTATTAAATATGGGTGGAATCTCCTTCCTTAGAGGGTTTTAAGGTCAGGCCTGAAAAAGCCCTGGCTGGGATGATTTAGTTGGGGACTGGTCCTGCTTTGAGCAGGAGGTTGGACTAGATGACCTCCTGAGGTCCCTTCCAACCCTGATATTCTGTGATTCTATGGGAATAACTGTCCTGTTGGGTAAATGAAGTAGGTAGTTGGATACATTGGAGCTATTGTTGTTGCTGCTGCTGTTCCAGTCCAATCCTATTTCCTAGAAGGCATAACAAGACACACAAAGGCGAAAGAAAAGAACAGCAAAGATAGAAAATACGGCAACTGTCCCTGGTGTTGAATGTCACTTGCAATCTCTCTGCTGGAAAAACACAAGCATAGCACATGGTCTTATTAACTACTCCAGGACCTGGCAAACCAGCATTGGGCTGTTTAGGGCATTCTTTTTAGCGGCCTTTTTCTGGTCACAGAGATACAGCAGTGTTACACAATAAACAATCTTGGCCAGACTCTTATTAAACAGAAAGCAAAAAGAGAGGGATAGGAAAAAGAAGAAGTAAAGTGGGGAAGGAAAAGGACACACTGGGAGGGAATATGAGTGATAGTTTCACATCCCAAGTGGTGTTCAGCACTCATTAGGATGGAGAAGGTCCAGGATCCTAAGAGATGGTGAGAGTGGCAGCCATGAGGGTGAAGTTTGCTCCTTCCTGTTCTTTCAGTCAGCCAACATTGCAGGAGCCAGTTCTCCCTGCAAAGTCTTCTTCTGAGAAGGACCCCAAAAGAGAGTGAGGGTGGAATAGCCTATCCCCACATTATTTTGTCCACCAGTTATGCCCAGTTTCCAACACACCAATTTTGGTTCATTGATTTCCAGTCTTACACTATCCGTGTTTACACAGTCCTTGAATCATATCAGTGGGCTTTTTTGTTTGGACTAATTCAGCCTCTCTCTTTTTTCACCTTTCCCCATCAACATTTATTATAGTTCATTGCGACCTTTCACTTACTTCTCACTGTGGAGTTCACAATTAGGGTAAATGTGTAAGCCCAATTATTCCCCTACTATCCCATCCCCAACCAAGAGTGAAGAAAAGAAAATACAGAAGGAAATTAATACCAGTCACCAGACAGCAAAACAAAACACACCTAAGCCAAGGTTGGTAAGCATGGGGGGGGGGGGAGAGAAGAATTAGAACTGCAGAAGGCACACCTGCAATTTCTGGGCCAGCAGCAGGTGCTGCCTTCCTGGGTGCACAAATTTACTTGGGTTCTGCTGCTTGCTGTTCATGATTTGCTGGGATGAGAAGAGGATTCATTGGGTCAGAGACTGCAGGGTTGGCTTGGGATGAGCCAACACACCGCTGAGCCTGTGTCTACTCTTATTATTCTGCAATGTCTAGTCGATGTGTGGAGGTAGGAGGAGAGGATTGACCGCTAGGAAGACACTTCTGACACCTAGAGTTCTTGTCTAGCAGTTTGCTTTAGCACCCTAAACAGTGAGAAAGGTTTTCTTTTGCACTGAGAGGCCTGTATACTTTTTTATTCTCTCCTTCCTGCTTTGCTGAGAAGAGATTTTACACACAACTTTTGACCAACACCTCAGGGCCAAAAGATATAAAATGCCAAACTGACTAACCTCTGGCAGGACACTGCACTGTCAGTCAGGTCAGAGACCAGAGAGGGGAAATTGTATCTGGGAAGGGTTTTAGAAACAAAAGAGATTTTCCTGCTCAGAATGGGAGTGAGGAAAGGCCTGGTGATCCAGAAGTCCCATTAAGATGGAGATCGACCACATGTGCCCTTGTAGACTTCCTCCAGTCACTGGGAAATGCCACAGCTATCTACAATTATTAATTATATGAATTCCAGTAGTGTTTAGAGGCCCCAATTAAGATAAAGGTTCCATTGTGCTAGGCACAGTACAAACACCTAGCAAGACAGTCCTTGGCCTGAACAGCTTACAATCTAAGAAGACAAGAGAACAAAGGATAGCATTATTGCTATTATAAAGATGAGGAACTGGGGCACAGAGAGACTCAGGATATATCTACACTGCATTAAAACACTCCTGGATGGCCTGTGTCAGCTGGCTTGGGCTGCGGGGCTATAAAATTGTAGTGTAGACATACAGGCTCTGGGACCCCTTGATGGAGGAGGGTTCCAGAGTCTGGGCTCCAGTCTACAATTTTATAGCCCTGCAGCATGAGCCAAGGTCACACACAAAGTCAGCAACAGAGCAGAGAACTGAAGCCAGCTCTCCCGAGTCTCTGTCAAGTGCTTTAACCACAAGACCATCCTTTCTTTTTGTTATGAATAAATTTACTAGAGACCAATCTAGACTATTTCATGAGGTCTTTCCTGGTTAGCAGCATTTAACCCAAATCAAAGAGAAGTACAAAACAAAAATATGCATGTGGCAGCCAATAACATCTTTTTGAGAAGGAAGAAAATACACCAACACTTAGAAGTACTTGCTAATGGTTAAAAGAAAATGAGAGAGATTACCTTAACCCCATGCCAGTGCCATTCATCATAAGGGTTGGTCCTCCTGGCCCGCCTGGCGCTTCATCAGTGATCACTTCTGAATCAAAAACTTGGCCCTTAAATCTGGAAATGTGGAGTTAGTTAGCTTTACATCCTGGGGAAGCTATTGTACCTGCAGCCACCTCCACCCCCAACACACACAAAACTCTGATCTGATCAGAGCACATTATACAGAGAAGCTTTCACAAAACCTCTCCATTTTCTCTCACACCTCTCAGTTTTGGGGAAAACAGCTTCCACCTGCTGCCTTTGTTTCTGAGGGCTGCGGTTGACAAAAATTCTTTAATTCTACTGATTTCAAAGCACTTGCTCTCTTGAGAAATATGAGAACAACTATGAAAAATATTCATGCTTCGCCACACTAAGGAATGCCGTAGCACCTGGCAAGAGCTCAAGGGTGGCATGAAAGCTGCATAAAATATAGGAGATTGCAGCTGTTCTCCATCTTTAATATGGTGATGCAGTCCAAGGCAACTGCAGGTCTCAACACATGATGTTCCTTCTTTATCTGAGAATACTCTCCTTTGTTCAAATCAAGATAGGAAATAGCATGCAGGGAGACAGAAAGCAATTATGTTAGAATTTGGCTATGAAAAAAGGGCTAACTCCTGCCCTTGCAAAAAGCTATATGGGCATTTTAAGAGCCACTAACTAGTGCAAGAGGTCAGGACCTTTTTTCCTTCTCATTTAAATGATGACACCTCTAGCACCTCAGAATGGGCCTAATCCAGCACCGCACATAATTCTACCCATTGAGAGACAGGGACAGCCAAATAAATTAGCATTAGCTGGTTTTGTTTGTCTGTCTTTTACTATCCTTGTGATGGTAAAAGATGAGTGAATAGGTTAAGTTCCTTCCTTGGTGAGTCTTCCTGACAATTTAGCAAGGTGTATTTCAGTGGTCCCCAACGCGGTGCCCGCGGGCGCCATGGCACCCGTGGGGGCATCTTAATGTGTCTGTGTCCTGGCCCCCGGGAGAGCACCCGCCGAAATGCCGCCGAATTTCAGCGGCATTTCGGCGGGGACACCTCTTGATGACGATGCTTGTCGCCAACAAGTGATGTCATCGAGAGGTGTCGCCCCCGAACTTGATGATTCCCTATTCTGCTCATTCCCTCTGAAGCACCTGGCATTGGCCACCGTTGGAAGACAGGATACCTGGCTAGATGGACCATTAGTTTGACCCTGTATGGCTTTCTTATGTTCTTAAGAATACATCTGTTCCTATTTACTTCTCACCTGAAGTTATAATCCTTTGTAAATTCAGTCATTTCCAACTGTGATGAGATGTTTACCCCACACTTGCCTGGAAAGGGTTAATGCAGATGGGGAAGGGGGCTAATTAACCCAACAGGCCACAGCTGAAGGGAGTCAGGTGGCCAAGTAAACCCAAGGCTGAGTGAGGGAGCCTAACTGAGGAGGAATGATCTGGGCTGGGACTATAAAGACAGGAAATTGGAAATAGAGGGGGCTGATGGGAGAGTCTGCAGTCATTCCCTGAGAGAAGGGCTGGCAAACCCAGAGGGGGGGAAATTAGTTGGGGATCGGTCCTGCTCTGAGCAGGGCGGTGGACTAGATACCTCCTGAGGTCCCTTCCAACCCTGATATTCTATGATTCTATGTGATTCTAAGCCAGGATGGTAGGACAGGGCTCAGGGAAAGACACTAAGGTCTAGAAGTGAATAGGTCTTGACTGCTGTCTAGAGGGTCCCTGAGCCAGAACCCGGAGCAGAGGGTGGATCTGGGTTCCCCTGCCAACCATTAAGGGAGTGGCACTACGAGGAAGACTGCCTAGGACTGCTTGAGAGGAAAGACTTTCCGATCCTGGAAGGGGAAAATCGTTTGGTGACCTGGCTGGAGGGCTAAGTCACAAAGAGGCAGCTCATGGAGTAAGAGAGGGGGCCACAAACCAGGATAGAGAGGTGGAGAGACGGTGCACAAACATGGGAAGAGGCATCAACCTCACGAGCTACTCCCCAGAGTGACCAGGAGGAGGTGCCATCCTAGTGGTGAGCGGAGTGCCTTATCACATCAATGCACGGACAATTGTGACTGCCTCAGATCAAATAGGCATGTGAAAACTAACTACATACAATTAAATTTTTTGATTCCATATTACATACAAAAGCAGCAGAGAAAGTTACTGAGCAGAGTACAGTTTATACAGGCAAAAAACTCCTTCAGCTATAATATTCCCTTTTAAAACTTGAAAAACAGTTGTGGGGTGGAGGGAAAGGAGAAAATACATGTGTGGGATGCAGATCATGTAATTCATAATCTTGTGGGATCCCCTTGTCAGTGACACTTTTAAAATAATATCTACATCAAAGCTCTCATCAAATCCTTTTGCTGTTTCCTTTACAAGACTGCTAAACTCCATCCATTCCTCCCTCTTCCCTTCCACTAAAATCTTTGTATTCAACTGAGTTATATCTCCTCTTTCTAGGGCAACTCTCTCTTCTGTGGTTTCAATCCATCTCTATCCTCTCCCCGCTGCCAGTCTATATAAAATGTTGCTGCTAAATCTGTCTTCCCTTCCCACCACCCTGTCAAACCCTTACCCAAATATCTTTCAGGGCAAGCTCTCACCTTCTACATCAAGTGAAAGCATCTCATTTTCAGCTCACGATGCTGCACAATTCTGACCCGCCTACATAGCCGTTCTTATTTCCTCCTCCCCACTAACCCTTCTACTGCTTAAGCACCTCCCATGCTTCATCCCAACAATCTCTCTTGTATCTTCTTTCCACTTATTTTCTTGTCTTTTTCCATGGGGCCCCTCACTCTCTAGGGCCTCTCTTCTTAACCTCCCATATAACAACCTCTCTGTTTAAATCTCTCTTTAAACTCACTTTTTTCAGGTAACCTTCCATCAAACAGCACCCAGAGTTCAAGACTGGACTCTCAGTTGGGGTTGTGTGTGTCTGTATTGTCTGAATCTGATTTACATCATAGTCCTTTGAGTGAAGAACCACATCTTCCCTTATGTCTGTACAGCTGAGTAAAGCATCAGCACTCAAGTCTATACACACAGCTCTCCTTCCCCTCTACTCTTCCTGCTTCCTTTCTTACCTAGCACTTTAACCTTACTGCTCATTCTGTCTTTCTTCCGCTCGTGGTTTTGGCACCTCCTAGGATGCTGTTCCTACACCTTGAACTCCTTGTTCTAGTCTACTAACGCACGCTCTCCTCTTTCAAATCCCTCCTCAAGGATAATTTCTTCCATCAATTTTCCTATCTTATTCTAGACCAACAGTCCTCACACTCTTCTTTATCTAACTGTTGTCCCATGTCTAGTCTCATGGTTATAGCATTGTCTAGTTTAAATTCCAAGTTCTTCAGGGCACAGAGGAGGTCTTACTCTGTGCTTCTCAATGCTCCATGTAAGTGTTTGGTACCACAGAAATTCCTTCTACATTAACAATTATCCTCTATCTACAAACCTCACAAACTCACCTATTGTAATCCAGCCTGGATTGGTGTAGCTGTTGCTGCTTCAGAAGTAGTTTTGCTTCCTGTTTAGCAAGCAGATGCTGGAGACGTTCCTTTTCAACTTCCAGCTCCATTTTCTGCAGCAGAAGCTGCTGTCTTCTTTCCTCAGACAGCCTTTTACTTCGCTCTGTTTCTTTTGATCCAGAGTCCACACTGTCATTCATCCCAGAAACTCGAGAAAGCCTAGAGTAATCACAGGTTTCATGAAGCGGCCCAGAGTGTCTTCTGGGTACATGGCTGACCTTTTGGCTATCCTGAATGTTCTCCAAGCTTCCTGGCTGCATACAAGCCCAATTACTCATTTGGTGAGGACAAGTGTTCTGAAATTCACTCATTCTCTGGCCCACATCAGGAGCCATTTGTGTGTGGTATGGGCCCCTTTCCTTTGCTGACAGCATCGTATTGTTACATTTTCTGTGCAAGCCATTTTCCACTGGACATTCATTCAGAACCTCCTGTTGGTTGTAGTGGGCTGTGGTCTCATGAGCATGATTATTTCTACAGTGCAGAGGTACTGAAAACAGGGCTGGACTTCCAGACTGTGATGCTTTATTGTTCTTGTATATTGTTCTTGTTTGTGGTCTAACTATACTTAAATAAGAACCATCCAGTTCCAAAGGTGGTAGCTGGCACAGACTCTTCTTGTCGGACACCTACAATAAGAGAAACAAGCTATCATCTTTCAAAATTTAACATTCTATGTTAAATTGTATTGTTCCTTAGCAAAATTTGCTTCTCCTCATCAGTTCACAGAGTAAAGTTGTCATACCAGTACTGGGAGAGTCAATGCATTGTGCTGATGGACATCTAGCAAGACTCATAATGTTTATCAAAAGGCGAGATAAGCCTGCTATCAAATCTACATTTCAATCAGTGTACACAAGTACAATAAATATGAAACTACTGTCTGCAGGATCCTCAGCATAAACAAGTAGCTTCAGAGTACCAAGTAGTTGTGAGTATCTAGGGTTACACAAAATCAACTTGAAGAGTGGCAAAAAACATTAAATGTTAATGTATGAAAATGTTTAATTTTGAATGCCGAGCCAAAAAATCCATTCAGCCACTATAAATACTCTTTGATTGGCCATTACACAGCAGGAGATTTGATGTAAAACATTTCACCTTGCGCTGAATGGGATATTACTTACCGCCGGAAATTTGATGAGAGTTTTTGAAATGTCTTTACAGAAACACAGATAAAAACCGACCACTTTCCGTAAAATATGGTTCTACTTCAAAAGCTGTCATTTAAATAAAAAAACATGTTTAAATTCAGCTATAAATGTAAGTGATTTTTCAATTAAGTTGGGCAAGTGATTATACTCTGATAAAACTCTGCAGAAAGAAAGCAGTTGTAATTCACATTTGTCATCCCAATGAAAAGTGAACTCGTAGTGGGTGTGTTATACTCACGGCTATTATGTCAGGGACATCAAAATCCTGCTTATATCCTGGAGTATCCTTGCACTGCGGTTTGTCTCGGCAGTTAAGCATTTGTGTTGCTGTGCCCATCAGAACAGCAGTGAATCACTTTTCCTAGATGTGTGCGTTAATTTCAGTAACATATTGCATTTAAACTCTGTTTCGGCCCTCAGGCTCTTTGTCAGAGATTTAATTGTGTTTAATTGCAGAAGCCAGGTTTGTTAAAGATAAACAAACCACTTTAGCAGCAGCAAGCAAGCTGAAATTTGGTGGTCACTGATGGACAGAAAATTACAATTTGTATTCTGGTAACACACACAATGAGATTAGCTGCTGTCCATATGCACGGGAAGATAATCTCTGCCCCAAAGATCTTAGGGCTTGGCTACACTTACAAATTTGCAGCGCTGCAGCAGGGTGTGAAAACACACCCTCTGCAGCGCTGCAAATTGCGGCGCTACAAAGCGCCAGTGTAGTCAAAGCCCCAGCCTCCCAGCGCTGTCCGTTATTCCCCACAGGGAGGTGGAGTACGGACAGCGCTGGGAGAGTTTTCTCCCAGCGCTGGCGCTTTGACTACACTTAGCGCTTCAAAGCGCTGCCGCGGCAGCGCTTTGAAATGCAAGTGTAGCCAAAGCCTTAGATTTAAGAATGCAAGCAACATAAAAAGAGATGAAGAGGAATCTAATCCAACTATGTACAGTTTTTGTATGCATTATTTACATTCTTTATATAAATCAATGTATCAACTCTATTTGACTGCCCCTCGGCTCCTTCATATTAAGTTTCTTGTAGGCCTCACAGAAAATAAAATAATGTAGATTATCCCTTAAATACTGATATTTGATTATTTTCAGTTATGCTTTTACAAAAATTTACTCTTCACCATATGATTGAAAGCCGCACATGCCATGTTTTGCCCAATGAAACCCAATGAGTTGGAGGCATCTGCATTAGTGTCAGGACTAAATGTGCAAGAAAAGTCTGATGCTAGGACTGGGTGAAAAGTGCAGGACATTAAAATATTTCAGAAGACAGAGGGGCCGGCAGGGCAACCTACCAGAATTCAACATGCTGCCAGAAGGCAATCAGAGTTGTTTGTTATTATTTGTTTGGTGCCATTGCTGTGCATGATGATTTTACAGACAAATAAAAACACACTCCCATGTCCCAAGGACATAAGAACATAAGAATGGCATACTGGGTCAGACCAAAGGTCCATCTAGCCCAGTATCCTGTCTACCGACAGTGGCCAATGCCAGGTGCCCCAGAGGGAGTGAACCCAACAGGCAATGATCAAGTGATCTCTCTCCTGCCATCCATCTCCACCCTCTGACAAACAGGCTAGGGACACCATTCCTTACCCATCCAGGCTAATAGCCATTAATGGACTTAACCTCCATGAATTTATCCAGTTCTCTTTTAAACCCTGTTATAGTCCTAGCCTTCACAACCTCCTCAGGTAAGGAGTTCCACAAATTGACTGTGCGCTGCGTGAAGAAAAACTTCCTTTTATTTGTTTTAAACCTGCTGCCCATTAATTTCATTTGGTGGCCTCTAGTTTTTGTATTATGGGAAGAAGTAAATAACTTTTCCTTATTTAGTTTCTCTACATCACTCATGATTTTATATACCTCTATCATATCCCCCCTTAGTCTCCTCTTCTCCAAGCTGAAAAGTCCTTTATAGTCTAAATTAGACACCACACAGAAAGGGATTTCTGGCAACAAATAAAATATGGGGTGCAAGATGTTAAGGGATATAAGAGAAGAGACCATAAAATAATCCTGTAGCTACATGTTACACATCTACTCACGGGAAATTCCGCACAATTGTGGCGCAGCAGAAAAATGCGCCCCACCCCTGCAGATTCCCTTTGCTTCCTTTCAGAAAATGGAGAAGCAAAGAGAAGCTGCACCAGTACTCACTCACCCCCTACCCAGCTGCTGAACAGTTCGGGCACATCTGTTTGGGAAGCTGTAGGGGGGAGAGGCAAATCACTGGTGGGAGGGGGGTCTGGGGAGGCCCTGGCCGCCCAGGGACATTAGTCCCAGCTGGGGGCATAGGAGATGGAGATGGGTTGGGTCAGATCAAGCCCCGGAAACTTCCCCTGGCTGCAGGAAGCTCTGCACTGCAAGGGGGCAGGGAGAGTTCGGCTCAGCGAGGGGGGCTGTTGGGTGTGGAGAGGTCTGAATGCACAGGGATTGGGCAGACAGGTGGAGCAGCTCTTTGTACAGTGACCCCTCCCCCCACCCACCCAGAATCCCCGAGCCCCTCCACTTCAGGAGTCCCCTGCACCCAGAAGTGCCCACTGAGTCCCCCAAACCTCACCTAGCTGAGCCTCACCCTCTGCATCAGGAGCCCCCCACATCCGGACCCCCACCCACTGAGCTCCAACCAGCTGCACCCTGACCTCCCACTCCACCAAGCCCCACTCCCACAGCCCTCTCTACTGAGTCCTAACCACCTTCACCTGGACTCCCCTGCAGAGTCCCGTTCCCCCTGCACCTCAGATCCCTCACCAAACCACTGTGCATCCAGATTCCCCCCTGGACCCAGACCCCGCACCAAGCTGCCCGCACCCAGATTGTGCCACACAGAACCTTGGTACTCTGGAGGGAATTCGCCACCAAAAAATTAAAATTCTGCAAAGTTCTGTATATTTGAATTATCAAAATAACACAAACACAATAAAAATATAATCACACCATTTTCAATTATTTTGGTAATTTATTTCAAAATACTTGTCAGCAAATCATTTAAAATGCTATGATTATATTGTGTTATTTTGACAAATAAAATATGGAGAATTTTGCAGAATTTTAAAATATTGTAATATTTAATTTTTTTGCACAGAATTCCCTCAGGAGTGACATCTCACATCTCACCTTACCGAGTTTAGGGCACTCTTGGGGAAACAGGACTGCAAGTTGGTTTGGTTCCCAAACTCCTCAGGACCAGGGCTGGGAGCACATGCAGTTGCTCTCAAACAATCCCCCTGGCCACAGCTCTGAGGTATTGATGAACGATATCCAACCCTCCTTAAGTCTTTAAGCCAAATGGAAAAGGAAAAAAATAGGAGATCCCTAAAAATAAAATCCCCAAGATTTCCTTATTTTACCAGTTTGTTTTATTGACTAAAGGGACCAAAGTTTGTTAAGAAATCTCAGCACATGAACAGGGATGGTATAAAATAATTGACAAGAGCAGATTTAAGGATAAAGGCCCACACTGCAAATTAACTTTGTGACTGAGACTCGATTAAAAGTCCCTCGAGGCCCTAAAAGGGAGGTCCCAGTTACCATTTGACGACCCTGGTCACCATTAAATCTGCCCTGATGGTCTCGGAAATGGCACTGACATTTAAATACTTCATAACAAGCCAGAGAAACTTTACCGTTATTTCACAGTTACCGTATGCTTGCGGGGGATGGGGGATTCTCATTAATATCACGGAATGCAAGTAGTTTTTTTTAATTTCTCTAGAGGACCGAGGTTGTAGTACTAGGTGGAAGTCTCGGTTCCAGTTTCACATGGCTTTAAAGGCCACTCAAGGTCAACCCTGTAAGATAAATTAACTAATTTTGAGTGGGATGGGCAAGGGGAATCAAGCAACAACTTGGCAAGTTATGTTAATTTCTGTCAATGCTTAAATTGAAAACTATAGCAGAATGGCACCAACCATTTAAAAACTAGAGTGACATCCACACCTGAGTTGGATTATATGGGCAGGGCACACTATAAACAACCTGTGATGGGCAGGACAAGGCGGCAAAGGGAAAGAGGAAGAGAATTCTAAGACACACTCACTCCTGCATTGTGAACATGAGGAATTAGGTACTTTTATTAGATGAGTTTAAAACAGATATTGCCTAGGGAACACATGGGAGCCACGATGGGTTGTGATGGAACAGATGTGCTTCCCCATGTTGGGAGCTCTCCCATTCTTTCTGTATATTATTTAATGACATACCTTCCCTTAGCTAAAATGTAAACAAACAAAAGATAAACTGCTGCTTGTGATATATGGAGTTAATATGATTCGATCCAATGTGAAACTGCCACACAGAAATAAATATACACTAAAATCAGTTCACATAATTTTGTAAGAGCTATAATGGAAAACATGTGGAAGCACTATGAATCTCTTATTGCAATCCTTGTAATTTCTGCTGAGGGAGTCAGAATAAAGTATAAACAAATACTGGGCCCTACATCACACACACACATGCACACGCACACACAGACGAGTTGCAGCTTACTCAGACAGTCTCCAATTTCTACAAAATTCTCTTAAAAACAAGCTGTGGATGTGCTCTGCAGTAGCAATATACACACTGATACAGTAGGCATATTGTTATTTATGTTGTTTATGTGAAACAAGTAACAAAATCAGATCTTACAGTCCCTATGTAGGCCAAATCCCCATTGACTTCAAAGGGAGTTTCTTCCTATGTAAAACGGTATATTTTCCCCAAAGTAACAATTCTAGCGGTCTTATGATTGAAGAACAAACTAGTACCATCTATATATTTATACAGGTGAAATCCTGGACCCATCGACTTCCTCCAAAACTCCCATCGACTTCAATTTCACCTATAGTGCCTGTCTTTAATGAAATTAATCAATATGATACATTAGAAGACAAAGAAAAGAAACACACGGTGTGATATAATCATTACAGACTGTATCCTAAGCATGACTCCATAGGTGGGTTTTTAGAAGTTTTTTGAAATAGACAAAGGAGACTATTAATTGGGTAGAGTATGCAGAAAGGTGAAATGGAAAGGTTACTCACCCTGTGTAGTAACTGTAGTTCAAGATGTGTGTCCTTATGGGTGCTCCACTTCAGGTGTGCATGCGCCCCATGCACCTTCAGAGAGTTTCATTAGCTGTGTCCGTTCAGCCTACAAATGTGCCCTACACATCCTTGTGCCTTGCACTGAGGCTATGCAGGACTGTGAGGGTGAACTGCCCTCAGTTTCCTCTCTATCACTAAGTCCAACTAAGGAAACTCTGAAGCAGAGGGGCAAGAGGGTGGGTAGTTGAGTACTCATAGTGACCCACATCTCCAAGAACTACTGCACAAGGTAAGTAGCCTTTCCTTCTTCAAGCAGTGTCCCTATGGGCACTCAATTTCAGGTGACTTCTGAACAGTATCCCCAGGAGGAGGTTGCTTCGGTGTACAGTCTAGTACAGAAGACAGAGCTGCTCACTGCTGTCTCAGTTTTAGGGGCACAGACCAAAGAATAGTATTTGGAGAAAGTATGTATTGGAGACCACACAGAAGTTCTGCAGATTTCAGGTACTACAGTGTCCTTAATCATAGAATCATAATATATTAGGGTTGAAGGAGACCTCAGGAGGTCATCTAGGCCAATCCTCTGCTCAAAGCAGGACCAACATCAACTAAAACCAACTTAAGTAAGGCCATAGAAGTTGACTGTGACCTCATAGAGATAGCCAGAATCCTAGCAGGAGGCTGGGTGTTGGCAATCTCACAGCAAGCGATAACACACCTCGAAATCCACCTTGATAGTCTCTGGGTAGAAATAGCGAACCCATTATATCTGTCTGCAATGAAGACAAATAATCTAGGAGACTTCCAGAATAGTTTGGTCTTATCTGTCATCTTATGTATGGAAGGAAGCTTCCCATCCTGAGTTACGTGGTGTTGGGGGAAATAAAGCAGGTAACTGTATGATCTGGTTCAGATTAAACTCGAATGATACCTGTGACATTCCCTAGGGTACAATCTGGACTGTTGAACAGCTGTCTCCCCTTAATTCTCTAGCCTGGGGTGCCTTTTACACTGCTATGCTGTCAGAACATCCACTCCTGGCCTGCTCACACAGCCTTCAGCCATCTTCTGGAGATATGAAGGGTCTGTATTACACATTTCCCCCAGCCCTCTGATTCTAAAAGTGATGAACAAGATCAGGCAGGACAAGGACAAGGTTGTCCAGATAGTGCCTATGTGGCCAAGACAGGTGTGGTATCCTTACCTGTTTCAATTGTCTCCTTGTTCCATGTTTCCCTCCTCTTCACTCTCAAGTGCTTCATCCCAACATAAAGATTCTTCTCCTCAAGGTATGAGTCCTCGATGGTCTGTGCTGTGACAAAGTTGCACACCTCTTGGTCGCAGTTCCTAGCACTCACTTCCTCTCCTCTGGCTCCCTGGCTCCCTCTGGCCTGACTGGAGTGAGCCCTTTTATAGCATCCGAGGGGCTCTAATTAGAGTCAAGTGCTTAACAGCCTCACCTGACTCTTAGCAGGTTAACTGGAGTCAGGTATTCTCATTAGCCTGGAGCAGCCCCTGCTCTGGTCACTCAGGGAACAGAAAACTGCTTAGCCAGTGGCCAGTATATCCCCCTTCTACTACTCTGCTGTTCCCAACTGGCCTGGGTCTATCACAGAGGGCATAGAGTTTACCTGTTCAGTAGAGGTGTCCTGCACTGAACAGGACTCTGCAGTGTTACGAGTGGACAAGAACACTACTTCAAGCAGTTTATAACTGAAAGCTCTGATATTCTATTGCACTCCACTGTGACAGGGCATCGTCCTGCTCCCGACTCCTGCAAGTTGGTGTCACTGTTTCAGGATTTGACAACCCCCCCTCACAGAATCCAAGATCACCTCATTAATTGAAAGGGTGACTCTGATCGATGTTGCCAATTGAAGGGGATCCAATAACTTGTGTTGCAATTCCTTGACCTCTTTGAGTAGTATCTTAAAGGAGTCTGCCATGCCCTTGCTGTGGTCTTGGAATTGCTTAAAGTCATCAGCCATAGACAGTGGAAGAGGCATTCCTGCTTCATCAGGAATGATGAGAAGGTAGTGGTTTGAGAAGTAGTCTCCTCATTTGCTCTAGCTTCCTGTTCCTCAAATGTCTCCCCCTTCTGGGGAATGGTCTGAGGTGGTAGAGATTGTCTCCTCTATTATCCTAGTGGGCTAGGTTCGGAGCTCTTCACCATTGCTATTGGTAAGCAGCCAGGGAATCCCAATATGACCATTCCAGGAGGCGGGGGGGGGAGGGTCCATACAGGGGAGGGGTGGCACCCAGGGTTGCTCTCACCACTTGTGATGTCTTGTCCTGGATTCCTCTCTCTCTTTCTGTGGCCCACACAGAAAGGATTCCTATAAGGGTGGTTAGGAGAGGCTGAATGGAAGTCCCCTTCACCCTCCTCTTCAAAGAGCAGTGGAGAAGCCCCAGTTGATAATGGTGGTGAATTGGGTGGTACCAGTGATAAATGAGAGTCCAGAGACTGAACTACTCTCAGTACCTGGGATCCTTGATGCCCATGATCAATGGACACTACGGTTCCTCCGCTACAGTTAAGTCCTTCGAGTACTGAATGACATGTCGGTACCAATGTGATAACTTCTCTGGGAGTAGATGGTACTGAGGGTTAGAATACTCCAAGGAGGATGCCAGGCATAGATGTTTCAATTTATATGGTACCAGTGGTAGAGGTGCCTCTGATAGGGACTTGTCTGGAGGAATGTCCCTCCTTGCCGTCCCTGTCATGCTTGGTCCATCCTGAGGCTCTCTCAGAGCTGTTTGCTCGCTCTTGGAGGAGCTTCTTGGTTTTCTCTTGGAGGAGCTTCTGGCCCTGGCGGTACTGGAGGAACCTGCAGCCTCCACGGTATTGGATCTAGAAGTCGACAATTTTGAGACCGTTGACTTAGCGGGAGACCAAGGTCTTTTTGGAGCAGACTCCTTACGAGGTGAGTCCCTCTTCCCGGGTCTTTTAAAGGACTATGAAGCCTTCTCCTTCTTAGGGGAGTGTTGGGCCTGGACCAAAGGGGCAATAGATCTGCCCAGCAATTGCTGTACTCTGATGCAGGGCGAAGGGAGCATTCGATCATCAGATGCCTCAACTTGATCTCTCAGTTCTCTCTGAACCTAGATTTCAGGGCTAAACAGAAGTTACACTCCTGGGGGATGTGCAACTCTCCTAGGCAACAGAGACCCCTGAAGTGGTCAACAATAACCAGGATAGACTCGTGGCAAGTGAGGCAACGTTTGAAGCCTGGAGAGCCAGGAATGCACTCCCGAGGAAAGGCGAGTCTCCCTAATGGGAGAAGCAGGGGGGAGCCATTCCTATCACTAAAAACTAAACTAACTAGCAACTTATTAAGATAAACTAACACTAAGGAAAAGATTCTAATAGGACAAGGCACGCTGGAAGCAGACAGGCTACAGGTCCATTTTAGGGCAAGGCAGCGGAGAAGGAACTGGGGCCAGATCGTCTGCACAGCCTTAGACAGCCTTGGTGCGGGGCATGAGGATCTGTAGGGCACATGTTCGGGCCGAATGGATACTACTAACAAACATCTCCAATCGAAGGCATATGCACACCTGAAGTGGAGCACCCACAGGGATACTACTTGAAGATGAAGAGAACCTTACAGACAGCCAAAACGAGTGGTGCTACACAGGATGGTATCTTGAAGAGTGCCACTGGCACACATTACTAACGTAACTGACATACACTTTACATACAGACTCTGAAACTGGAATGAAATTAACAAGTACACTGTTGAAGTGCGAGCCAGAAGAGACTCCAGCTCATACTCTACTCTCTCAGCTGTGCCAACTCTGCAGTGCTAGCAGGGATGAAAAGTAACAAACACTTATTTTTGTCACTAAAACAAAAAATAATTCTAAACACGCCTCAGAAAACAGGTGTGGGGAAGAAACTGGTGCCATTTTAACACAGTCTCTTTTTTAACTACAGACACAGTTTAACTACTGTATAAAGTCTTGTAAAGGAACTACTCTCTGAAATTGTTATTAAGAAAGAATTTCCCTAGAAGAATGTACAAAATGAAAGTTTTGAAATAAATGAGTAAGATCTACTGAAGTCCAGCTTTACCTTTTCTCTTCTTTTTATGGCACAATCTTTTATTAAAATCTCCATTACAAAAAGTCTAAGATGAATCATTATAAAGTGCTTTGATCGTATGATGATTGTCTGCATTAATACCTATGATAGATAAGGGAGATAACTTAAAAGGTTAGTTGCCTATTTTCCTAGCTGGAGATAAGGTGCTGTGTTCCTCATGAATGATGTATGATTACAATTGCTATATTCAAGTGCATAATACAAATGGTCCATATTCAAAGAAATGATGTGTGGATGCCAGGAAGGCTGCATTTTTCATGTGTAATCCTATTGAACTCAGTGGGACTGCACAGGTGGGACTGAGACGCAAATTGGCCACGAAGGTAGAGCTATGGATAGGCAATGATATATGACTGCAAAAGAATACCTATGATGGTTTGTGGAACCCATCTATGTATGAATTCTAATTTGATTTCTTGAACTCTCTATGTATATGCCTTATGGCTATCTTTTGCTGGAATCTTGTCATCATACTGCACTGGTACCTGGGTGTCTGCCTCTGAAGGAGATGGTCATTAAAGACCATCAACAACGGAATAGGACTTGCCTTAGTAGAACAATGTTTGGTAAAACCCGTTTCCCAAGTCTGGACTCCAGGTGGATGGTAACCGAACAGCAGAGCACCTGACGGAAGACCTTGATCAACTGGGGGGTAGGAGGGATGGTGACTTGAGGCTGATCAGGAGGATCCATAGCAGTGAGAACTGGAAGTTATAAAAGGCTGAGGGCTGGTCAGAGAGCAGCTTTCTCTCAACAACCGAACAAGAAGAGAAAACTTAACTGGAGGAATGTGATCCAGCAGAGGAGACCTGGGAACCCCAGAAGACAAACCAAGACCCAAAAAACCCACTGAAGGGTGGTGAGAACTCTGATGGAGAGAACTGTGTATAGCTGTTTCATTATTTTGCATGGATCTGTACATCTCTTGTGCTGTCTAAGATAAAGAGTGATTGGTATAGAAATTCTTCTGTAAAAAAAAGTCTGTCTTATTGGCTTCAACTATCCCACGTCCCTGAAGGGTTAAACTATAAACTATAGTACCCATGCAGATGGAGCTCTTGGGACGTTATTGAGGAGTCTTGGGAGGTTCTTGGGGCCTACGTCAGCTTGACTGCAGGGTCTCACCTCTGAGAAGTGGTACCAGAGAGACAGTCTAGGCCCAGGGAGTGAGCCTAGAGGTCAAAGAAAAAACCCATGACTGGAACCTATGCAGAGCCAGACAGAAGGGAATTTAAAAGCACATGGATCCAATGTGTGTATCCAAACAGCAGCCTGGTGAGCATCCAGCAAGGGGGAGCTCGACTAGGTCTATGACTATACATGTTCTATTTAAGCTATAACAAAAATATGCTGCAATTAACTTTTTTAGTTCTCTTTGCTAGCAGTGTTTGTACTGGAAAGTCAGATGTGCAAGAAACCTGGACTCACAATGGCATTTGAGCCTTTGCTGGCAGGCTCCTTTAGCATTCATCGTTTTTCACAACAAACATACTGCCCTCTCCCTAGCTTTGCAAGTACTGTATGCAACCAGTCTTCTCAAAAATGACATTATTGTTCTAAATGAGCCTACTGTCCTTAAGCTCGCTATTAAAGCAGTCATCAATAATACAGTGCTCCAAGAAAAAAATACAAACCAGGATTGAGAGCTAAAGATCCCTTTAAATTCAGTCTCTGAAGATATTGTGAGTAGAGTGCCTATTAAGCCACAATGCTAGCAATACAGGGCAATGTGATGTCTGACCATTAAAATTAAGCAAACATGTTTGCTTTGCAAAACAGAACCATACAGAACCCTGCTTGCATAATGGAAAATATGCCACCACACTAATCTTGACAGCACCAGGTCTAACTATTAACATTCAATGTGCTGCCAACATTATAAAAACAGAAAATCAAAATCTTCTGACTTCAATTTTTTACTCCTGCCCTTTATTTTACTGAGGAATCAGTAGTTCAAGACCTAGATAAATATTTCAAAAACTATACTATTTGTGAGCAGAGCAGGTCACTACCATTTCCCAGTGCATTTGGAGTTCATGTGAAATAAGGGCAGCAGAATGATGAGCTGCATTTTTAACATAGGCATACACAGAATAGTTGTCTAGCTATAGAGAATGCGTAATGCAACATCTGCACTGTATGCTTTGCCAAAGCCCCATCCCAAATAAATGTAGTGCATTTTCCCTAGTGCAATTAACTCTCATACTCTGGCAGGTTTTGCTAGAAGATCATCAAGGTAGATTACCTTCCAGCATATGAACTAAATACTTACAGGTGTTATATCATCAGTTATTACTTACAAACTTCTGCATTTAACAAGACATCCAGGCAAATGAATGATCTAATTTATGAATTATTTATAAGAATTTCACAGCATGCTCCTGGCGTCATCCATGGCCTTTTCCAGGTCGTATGACACCAATTAGAGCTGAATTTTAAATTATTCAATAACCTGAACTCTCTTGTCATTTAACATATAGATATCAATGCAGTAAACAAGTTAAGTCTAATGGGCCCTGGAGGTTTGCGTTCCTCCGCCCATCAGCAGCAGGGGCTTTGTGCTATTGCCGGAATAGAAAATAATAGAATGCAGCAGTCAAAAACATTTGCAAGGTTTTAATAAGTTATTTTGGCTCCCTTAGGGATTTTAGCATAATTTACAAGCGCTGAATTGAAAACACATTAAAGTCCTTAGCAATGTGCTTTTAAACAAAATTAGGACAGACCAAAAAAAGTGGGTCTGTGACACTGACAATACAGAATAGGTCCCTAATTTGAACGGTAGTAAAACAGATAGTAGGTTGGTGATGCTGTTCATCATCTATTATCTTTTCCCTCTCTTACCTGGTATTCAAAACTAGCCCGAGAAGCAACCTATCTTTAAAGGTAAGACTACAGGGAGAAAGGGAAGAGTTCGTATGATAACCATTAATAAAGACGTATACTTGACACTCCTCAGTCACTGAAATGTGACAGGAAGATGAACCATTGCCCCATGCATGGGCTTCCTTTTGCACCTGTTCAAAGACTGCATTTTAATTGCACTTCAAGGATTTAGATGCTTCTTGAGGTTCAATGAGATAGCAGAAAGGACAGGTGGAGTGGGAAAGTCCTGTTTGTCCTGTTGAAAATTAATCAGAATCTTGATGGGTATAGTTATTCAAATGAATGCCAGAATACAGAGTAATGACGGCTGTAACATGAGGATGTACCAAATAAGTGAAAACCCATCTATACATAAAGGAGTAACCAGAGAAACTCTCTGATTACTCCAAGGGAGATAGACAACCCCAGCTCCACCCCAGCTCTAATTTCCCTTTTGGCCCCTGTTCATGAGTTATTCAATGGCACAGGAGGCCGCAGGGTAGAGTGGATTGGTATCTACCAGTATAGGAAAAGAAGAGCTGGAAAATCTCATAGAATATGTCCAAATAGTGAATCAAATTAGTTGTAAGGCATTTTGCTTTGACTACCTTCCAGACCTGATTGCATCAATGTTCAAATTCTAGGCAGCGTCCGATGATTGCACATTAAGCCCAGCAGCACGGGCAGCAAAATTAACTTTTCAGTAGATGGTAATGGTGTTAAATATGTGCAAATCTACTCCTGCAAGCTCACTTTTTTCATATTATCTTAAAAAAAAAAAACAACAACCCACACATGTACACTTGGAATTGCAGATCTAGCATATTATGGGCGGCAGGCCTTCTTACCTACTGCTGGGCTCTTCAGAATTCAATCAGAATTTGGTCCAAAGCTGTGCTCTCTGACCAAAACACAAGACAAAAGGGCAGATCCACCATGGCCTCTCTAAATAGCCATTTTTACTGTGATTAAATAGAAACCAAACACCTCTGGGGATATGAGCAGACAGAAGTTGATGTGTGAAGGTTACTATTGCACTTGCCATTAAAACGTCGGCATTTGCCAGCACATACACATCTCAGTGATACCTGACATGAGTTTTCCCCAGTGCAGAATTTTAAATGGCAACCACTGTACATACAGAAAACCCACCTCGTCAAAAACTACAACTTGGTCCAAAGGGCAGGTGTCCCCTGCCGATTCCTTTGGATTTGGATACATGCTACAGACCGAGAGAGCTCTTTGCCATGAAAATAATCATAGAATCAGAAGCTACCAGAAAGACTGAAGTTTTTAAGTAGCAACACGTGCACACACAGAAGGATTTTGTTTTAGAGAAACAGGTAAAAGTAGAAAGCTATTTACATGAGAGAGAAATTCCACAAAGCTGGAGAGAATCCCCCAGTTTAAAGAAAAAAATAAATAGGAAAGCTGTGCCCAAGTGAGTGCATTCTAGCGAAATGTCTTTGCAACAGAGCCAATCAGCATTTAGATTCTGTTAATGATCCAGTGTCTGGGAAATAATTCATAAAAAGTAAACAGCCCTTTTGATCTTACATTTGTAGGGAGTATCCTGAGGCTAGCTTTCGGCGCCCCTGTGGCTCCAGCTGATTGACCTCTATTCTACTCCTCAAGTAGCAATTATACCAAGGAATAACAACAAGAATTGCATGGAGGCAGACAGTTCAGTGTAATTCTGTTAAAGACAGGCTGACGCATTGTGCCAGTGTCAAAGAGTTTCATACAAGAAAAAGTAAAGCTTTTTAAGTGCACTTTTTAGTTTGCAAAGATGCTAAAATACTTTGGAATTAGGATGGGATCAAGACTAACTCATCAGAACTTGATTGCTAGGCAAAGGATAATGTATGGGGGGAGGGACCATGCATGGCCCAGCCCTCTGAGTATGGGCTAAGCAAAGGAAAAGTGATAAAGCTCTTGCAACCAGTTAAATTGGAAACATGGTACTTGGCCTCCCTGTGGACTTTAAAGAAATGGTTACTGTGGTTCTTTGATACGTGATACAGACATGTATTGCATTTAGGTGTCTGCATACCCAGCTGGAGAATTTTGCCTAGCAGTACAGATAGGAGGCGGCGCTCACGCCTCGTGCTCATATAGCCAGGGGACGGGCTATGAGGCAGCGCTGCCCCAACTCCCCTCAGTTCCTTCCCACCAAATGCCCAGAGACTTGACACCATTGCAGAGGGGATATACGGGGGGTCGTGGACTACATGTCGGCATCACATCTTGAAGAACCACACTTATAGTAAGTAACTGTTTCCTCTTCTTCTAGTAGATGTAGCCAGGTATTCTCCTGAGATGACTCACAAGCAGAACACCACTCCTTGGGTATGGGCTTCGCCTAAGCACAGCAAGCACCGCATGTGGGGATCGTTATTGGGAATCGCTCCCCCATACAATGAACTATGTTTACTTAACTACTTACTTACTTAAACTACAGCTAACTAACACTAAATCGAACTAACACTATACGAGGGGTACTGATTAACTATATACAACTAGAAAAAACTGCTAAGAAATAGAGAGGTTGTGAGGTTAAAGGAACCACACAGAGCTCTGACTCCAGCCGTGGGTGGTAAGAAGGAACTGAGGGGCGCTGAGGCAGGGGGAGAGGCTATGAGCACGAGGCACAAGCGTGGTCTCCTACAGGTGCTGCTAGGCAAAAATTTTCTGCACACACACACCTACGCAGAATCCACAGCTGCATGCACTCGAAAAAGAAGTATATATGCTGTATTCCAGGAAAATGCTAATGGTTTTAACGCTCTGAAGTCTAAGTGACCATGAACTTCTTCCTAAGATAAGAAGGGAGAAGGTAAAGAAGTGCCTGGAATCCAAAGTTGAACACTCCTGATGTGATACAAAACTGAAGACAGAATGCCAACTAAAAAACCGCAGTACTGTGATGACACAAGCACAGGAAACATTTGCATACACAAGAAACTCTAAATAGCGTAAGTGTATGTGTAGGCAGGAGGTGGTGAAGTGAGTTGTTGCAACGACACTGCTCTGGATGAGTCGGAATGGCTAACAGGATAGCCTTTGCTGGACTGAGCAAGCAGAGTTCCACCACTGGTACACCCTTGGAGATGAAGACTCCAGAATTTAGCTCCTCCTCCAGTCTTTCCTTGTAAGTAGCGCATCAATTAGTGCACATACCTATTTAATGAGACATTTGGCAGGCACTATGGCAATAGGAAACATTACATTACTTATCCAAATCAAGATTTTACTTCATGACTGTGCAGGAATTCAGTCTGATTTAAACAGGAAGAGAATGTATAACTAATAGCTCCCGTTCAAAACTATTTACAAGCCTGTGAATGGGGCATGCACTTTTCTCTGGGGATGGCGACATGTGCCTGTTTATTTTACGGGATGTAGGGTAACCTCTACTGCTGCATATAAACACATAAAAATGACAAGGTGTGTAAATATCTGAATGCACAAAACACATTTTTGATTGGCACTTCTTGATTATAATCAGTCCACAGCAGAGGCAGAAGCAGTCACGAGATGTTTTGCAGAATGCTGGATATTGCGACAACAGTATGAGCCAATATCAATAAGATTGATTGGCACGATGTGTATTTTGTGATGTCGTCTGAAAAAGTGGCTGGTGTACAGAGTGGTTGAAATGAATGGTTAGCAAGATCCACTACTGAAAGAGGATCAGTGAAAAGAAAATTCATAACCTTAATTTACATTATTTCTATAACCTGCACTGTGGGCTGACACTAGAAGTACAGGCATGATTAGGCAATGACCAGATTTGGCATCCCCATGGTAACACAGGCAGACATAGGCACATTACCCCTATGCCCAACCATCTTCTTAATATTGTACCGAAGGGGGTTGTATGTGGTCTCTGCCAAAAGCTAAGAACCAGCTGATTGTCATGGTTATTGTGAGATGTTTGTATTGGAAACAATTTTAGAGCTCTGTAATATGCAGGATATTATGCTCCAAATCTGTTGGGAGTGAAACCTATCAGCTGAGGAGGGGGGTAATCTGCAAGCTGACCCAATCAACATGAAAACAATGAACATTTGTGGAGAACGCCTATGTTTACTGCCTGGACTTGATGCAGGCAGGAGATTTACAAAGGCCAGTGAACCCCGGGAGAGTTCTCAGAACAGGGCCCCCCCTGGGCTAAGAAACAATAGTGTGTGACAGTACATGAGAAGAAATGGCCCAAGTGGTTATCCATTACAGAGGAATGACTGTCAGCAGGAGTTGTCTCATGAACAGTGGAGCCCAGCTCTCTGAATTGGACAAGCGCTACAAGAACTACACAGGAAAGTAACTTGTTAAAAAGTGTAGGCTATAGATTGTGGTTTGGGTTTTTATTTTAACTGTAACCTTTGGTTTCCAAATCCTTATACTTGCTTTTATTTTAAACTTTACCTCAAACTCAATTAAATAAACTTCAGTCTGGTTTTACTAGCAACCTAAGTGCCTTGTGCTATGAAGAGTGTTGAACTGAGTGAAACCAGTTAACTGGGGTCCACTGTTTCCATGGAGGCCAGGGATCGGTGTACATTGCGGGTGATCAGAAGATACAGAACTGAGCCCTCAAGTGTAACAAATTGGGGTGTGTAAACTGAGAGCCTGCAGAGGGAAAGAGCTGGGCTTGCTGAGCCCGGAGGGAGCACCAGTGCTGCCAGGAGCCAGTGGCTGTGGAGAGTTTCCCCTAGTGGGGCACAGACAGGGCTCCTCCCACTGTATGGTGGTAGTAATTCACCTCGGACTCCTTGGGTAACCATGAAAAGCGTCACACCCATATTGCTCACCACTCACCTGCCACCAACCAACTGAACTCAGCAATGCATCTGGCCCCTACTCTAAAATGGTGCCCAGTTTTAATTTTGTCATGTGTGACTAACGTCTCTAGTTCCCAGACACAGCTCAGAATGCACTGCAGTGCCACCTTTTGTTTCCATCTGTGGTCCAAAATCCTCTACATAGGCACATTTTGTGAGCATGTTGAAGGGGACAGCCCAAAGGATTTGGCATGATGTAATTAGTTCAGGGACACAGACCTTTCAGAAGGCACCAGTGCCCATGACTCTTTTGGAAGCAGGCACCAAAACTTCACAGTAAGAGAACAGTTCGGTACTAACTCGTTGGGCGTGCCAAAGCTTTCCAAAGGCACAACTCGAGATGCAGCGACTTGGGTGGCTTTCTATCTATCTTTAAAGATGCCACTATGTTCTGGTACGGACTGAACTAATGTCCCAAGACTTGTTCTTAACATAGCTTGCCAAAGTCTGAAAAATCCATTCCTGAATTCAAAAGTTATTTTAGGCTAGATTTTAAATTGCATTTTAAATTATTTTTTATACCTTGTCACAAGAGTTGCACTGCAGCTGTTCTTGAGCTCAGGATTCAGTAGAGAATAATAATGCTTGGAGGAAGGGAATTTCAAAAGTGCTCCAGACTGGTCTAATTCAGTTCCAATTGAAGTCAGTGGTAAAACTCTGATTAACGCCATTGGGAGCAAAGTTAGACCACACTGCTGGGAGCAGTTGAAAAATTTCACCCTAAATTCCCATGCTGTCTCCCATACCCAGATCTCAAAGGGTTTTACAAACATTCATGAGTTTCATCTCACAATACTGCTGTGAGATAAGGGGAGTTTTACCCCATTTTACAGAAAACTCAGACAGAAATAACAAGAGACTTCTCAAGATTATACGTGAAGTCTGTAGCAGAGAAAGGGAATAACACCCTGGTCTCCCGATTCCTGACAAGTGACAGCTAAAGAAAGATGAAGGTGTGAGTGGCTAGAAGAACTGAGTGAGCAAGGAAGGAAGGAGAACCAACAGTTGCAGCCCTCTAGAGAGCAAAAAGAACAGCAAACCAACTCACATGTGTTCAGTCAGGTATTTAAAATGGGCTTGCTTTATTAGCTAACAATCTAATATAAATTAAAACATTGTCTTGATCACAAAATATTCATATGAAGGGAAGTCATGCAGCTGGCTATTTTCTGAACAGACAAAGTAGATTCAGTTCTGCAAGACTGAACAGGAGTCAGTTTCCATGTTTCTCCTGAGATCGAAAAATGACTTGGCATCAGACTGTACAAGCGCAAGCCCCAGCTTGAAATACTTATGAAACAAGACAAATCTGTGGTGATTGTGAGTCAACTCATTAAAATCACTAAGGATTATTTAAAGTCCCAATGCCTGACATTCAGGTTCTTTATTAGGGTTTTTTTTTTTTAAATGACTTGGTAAATAACTTACAGGCTCAAACTGGAGATGGGGGGTTTTAACACCCCATTAAGTGAGCAGTACAAGTGTTTCAGTGCTGCATGATATTTTTGGCATGACATGTTAAATGTGATCAAATGGCAGCATTTCAGTGTGTATTCTCGAACTCTTCTTTCTGATGACAGAACAGTTGCGGCGGTACAAGCCCAGCTTCCAGTCTGCATAATGACCAGAAGCAAACTAATCAGATCTCTTGAATCAGTGTCTGTTTCATAATACTAGATAAGATTAATAGTTTTGTGCTGTCTTACCATTTCCTAGAGTAGCGTTAACACATTTACAGGGAAGGGATGTGTACTGTAAGAAGCATTCTTGGAAAAGGGCAAAACCAGGGTGTGGCTAACATAAGAATGGCCATAGTGGGTCAGACCAAAGGTACATCTAGCCCAGTTTCCTGTCTGCTGACAGTGGCTAATGCCAGGTGCCCCAGAGGGAATGAACAGAGATAATACCATAAAAAAATCAGAGCCTTTGAGGAACTAGAGGCACTGTGTAGCATTACATGTGTCAGAACATCGTAGGGTGCGTGGTTATTTTATGATAAGATTATCTAATGTTGATATCTCCCCAGAGTCGCTTGTAATAAAAATATTGCCAAGTTACCAATTTTAATTACTGGATTTCTGAAGAAAATAGCATCAAATTCCATGGGAAAAAGTCAACAATGTATAACCCGATTTCTCTGAAGGTGGCAAACACTTCAAAATCAAACTCGGGAACTGGAGAACTTTAAATATGAGGGTATGGAGTTCACCAGAGAGCTCTGAAATTGTTCACACTCCCCGCACCAGCAGTCATGACACAGGATAGTTCAGTTTCACAAGATGTAGGAACAAGAATTCCTTAAGTCTAGTTTCCTGTCTACATCAGAAGCCCATATCTGATGCCTCAGAAAAAAGCATTTAAAAATAAATCCATGGTACCTCTGTATGTATTCAACTGTGAGATGGTGCACGAAAGGGAAATTCCTTCCTTCCCCTGAGGTGATGCACTTACTCTCCAAAGCATAGCATGTTATTACTCTTATTTCAGCATGCATGTTTACAATTATGAATGTCCATAACACTATCCACCAGAATGGGCAACCTTCACCATAACAGTTACCAAGAGGGAAGTCTATAGGCTTTTTCCTGGATGCGGTTTCTGCTTGACAATCTCTTCCACTGCCTTGGCAAAGAACTAGCCTTAAACTGATAGCACTGGCAGCCAGTAATTTCCCTAGAAATACAAGACCCACAATCACCTTTCCATACTTGTGAAGCTACCTATGTACATATCACAGAATCATAGAATATTAGGATATCTTTTTCCCACTAGTCAATGCTAAGCTAAATGACCACAGGCTAGTTATCTTCACAGACTCCAACTGTAGATCAGGAATTTCAGTTTCAAAAGGAGATACTCAGCATAGACTATAAGAAATTGTCTCCAAAAAATAAGATCTTGTCAGGAGCAAAAAAAGTAACACTAAACACAAGAGGAAGAAATCTCAAACATGAGACCTGTGCCAACTTCAAAAACCTCTCTCTGCCACAATAAAGCTTAGACAACAATAAAATTGGAACCATAATGGTGGACACAGTTTGCAAACTTATACCCCACAGTTTGAGCCTGACTTTTTAATCAAACCTCATTATGATCTAGTTAAAGGAGCCAAGGATACAGAACTGTATTAACATGGTTTGAAGATTCATTTTCCTGGTGAACACAGGAACAAACAGTTGTGCCTTAATCGTGTTGGAACTGGATGCTCTTACATGGTTGTCATTTTAGCATAGATGGAACCGGAGAATAAGAGAGGGTTAGGCAACTTTAAAAAGCAGTTACTGATTAAGGAAAAACTTAGCTTGAAAACCCAATGAAATTCTTCTCCTTATGCACATCCGACATTGTATAGATGTACACACACAAACACAGTCTGTATTTCTCTTCCCTTGTTCTTTTACTATTAAAGATTGCTAGATGAAAACTAAATCTGCGTTTCTCCAGAGTTCACCTGTGCCTACTGTTTATTTCTCACCTGAAGTCATACTCCTGACATCATAATCATTTTCACTGTCACAATTTGAGAGGATTATGGCCAGGCAGGGAATAAGCAGTGGGAGCAGATGAACTCTTAGGAAGCAAAGAGCCTGTTTTCATGCAAATGTCCTTCATAATACTGAACAAAAGAACAAAGAAAGAGAAAATACAGAAAACATACGATACCAGAAGCAGCACTCTTTCCAAATACAGTGCTTCCCCAAAGTTTCCTTTGAGGCATCAGATGCTGTTTAAAGACTGTCTACAAAATCATTATTTTTTAAAAGAAAATTGTTTATTTACTGGTTGGTTAAAAAAAAATCCTCTCTCGTCTTTATCTTAGAGCCATGTAATAATACCTAGCACTTCCAGAGCACTTTTAATCTTCAAAATGGTTTATAAACATTACTCTTCAGCATTCCGATGTGGTAGTTAAGTATTATTATCCCCATTCTACAGATGGGGAAATTTAGGCAAAGAAGTTAAGGAGCTTGCCCAAAACCACAGAGGGAGTCGGTGCCAGAGTTGGGATCTCAGTTCTCCTACCACTAGAGACCATGATACCTCCGCCACCCCATCTTCTCTATTGTTTAGTGACTATCTGGTCCAAATTTCAGAATAGCTGAGCACCTGCAGTTCTTATTAAAGTCAATGAGGTCTACAGGTGCTCAGCACCTCTGAAGAATCAAACTAACTGTGTGCATTATGTAACTATTCATTTAGAAATGTGATCTTTTGAAAATGCATCATGGTTGAAACTGAACGTCAGCTTTCCTTCTAACATGAATCAAAATTACAGTTGAGATGCAAAACAATAAGGATCCTTTATGTACGCAGACGTCAATGCAACTAGCTATATTGCAGCCACTATTACTGTGATACCCACAGCAAACAGACATACCATTACTGGGCTCTCCTTTTATTCAGAGTTCAAGTAAGTAATGCTTGCCCTTGGCACATTCTTCCCATGGCTGCTATAGCTACACTGGCAAATTCCGTGCTCAATTTTCAGCACTGGTGCTGCTGCACTGGTGCAAGTGCCAACGTAAGCATGGCTCAGGCTTTTCCAGCAGTACTTGACGACACAGTGTTCAGGACACTTGAGCTCTGTCCACACTAGTGATTGCACTGGTGCAAAAGATCTGCCATTATATTTGATAGTGTAAATGTAGCCAGAGCCTGCAGCTCATGAAACAATTATATATCTGCCACGTTCCGGGGTGCAAATCAGATCAATGGAGATTATCTCACCACCTGCCCTGTAACCCTGGGTGCCTTAAATGCTCTGCTACTGGGGCTCACAGCCCAGACATCAACAGCAAGCAGACAAGCATGCAGTTCCCTGAGCATGTGTGCACAGCCCTCGTTCTGTACTCTGACCTCAGCAGCCTGTCTACAACATAACAGCCACACCCTGTTTTCCACCAGACTCAGTTTCTACTTGCAGGGCGATCCCAACACATCTCCAGTCCCGAATTTCCCCCAAACCATCTGCGCTGAAGTGTTCAGCCCTCTCCCAGAACACGCAGAGAATTAATAATGTCCATTGCTCCTTTAAAGAGACAAAAGCATAGCTTATAACTTTAACTAGCATTAACAATCACTTCAATGCAAACAAAGCCCTGGGTTTAGATTAAAAGTAAAACAAATGTATTCAATCAAAAAGTGACAGGTTTTAAGTGAGTTCAAATACAAAGGATAAAGACAAAATGGCTGCAATCAAATAAAAGTAAGATATGCTTCCTTGTGCCTAAGACTTAACTCAACAAGCTACTGCCTGGGTTCAAGGTAGATTTCTTACCAATCTTTTTTCTTCACAGCCATGGCTGACTCTCCCCCAGTCAGGACCTTCCACAAAAGTACAAAGTGCTGGTTTCCCTTGTTTTCCTGGATGAAAGATCTTTGCCTAAGCAAGTTTCTCACCTATGTTCAGTTCCCAGAGACTTCAACCCCCTTGGCTGATGGACCCATTTTTCTCACCTTGCAATAGCTCTGGCCCTTGTGTCTCCCCAGTGATGGATACCAAGATGGCTTCTTTTTTCTTCTTATATCTTCTCAAACTCACTGTTTTGCCCCCAGACTCAGGACGAGCTCATGCTGTTCTTCCCTTCCAGTGGACTTCCCATCTCCCTGCGGATTTGTAGGCAAATGGGGCTTCCATTGTTTTTGGTCACACCTTAATTTCATTGGAGACAGGCGGCTAGCTGCCCTTCCTCCTGTCTGGGAGAAACATTGTTTCTCCCTTTGTTTGGTCACGTACTTTAAAGCATAATCATCAGAGAGTATTCATAATCCCTCATATAGACTTAATACAGACATTTTACAATGATACTAATCACCAGTTGTCATTAGCTTTCAGAAAAGACCCTACTTTTACAATACAGTAATGTTGTTTACAATCAGTTCATTCAATTGCTTATCATTTGAGGTTCAGACCCCGCAACAGGCCATCTCCCCCACTTGCTAGGTTGATGACTTTTTGTTTACCTGTTATGTAAATATACCTTCATTGTCTCTGCCTGACGGCCAGGCTGGTCAGACAAACACACACACGCCACACACGCTCCTCTGTTCAGGGCAAACTGGGCTTATGTATTGCTCACCAAACACATTTTGAGAACATAATTCTAAGCACATATTCATAACTCTTTGTACGCACCCATATATAGATCATTCCAGAATATTAGTGATCAGTGAGTTATTAGTTTTCCAATGATATCTTAATGACATCTTTTAGATACAAATTATGACAACAGTATCAGAGGGGTAGCCGTATTTGCTGCTTTTACAGATCCAGACTAAGAGTCCTGTGGCACCTTACAGACTAACAGACGTATTGGAGCATGAGCTTTCGTGGGTATCAATACATCTGTTAGTCTATAAGGTGCCACAGGACTCTTTGCTGCTATGACAAGAGGTGTATTAAACATGTCTGGTCTGACAAGAATTGCTGACACAGAGTAGTGAACTACAAATGGGCTTCTATGTCACAGTTACCTGCTTGTACTCCCTCATAATGTCCTGGATCCCAATCCAGCATTCTGATGAGGAATTTGGAACAACCATTGCAGAAAGTGCTCCAACTATATATCTCAGAGCCTTGAGTTAAAGAGCTATCAAATAACCCAGGACATGACACCCTACTCTTCAGGATAACTCTCCCATTACTTCTGGAATGGACCAATGCCTAAATGTCCCCAGCTGTTCACTGTTTGGGAGTATTCTGGCGTCTCGTGTATATCCACAGAAGGGATACACAGCACTTGACAATCCTTTAAGGCATCTTCCATCTAGATGAAGGCAAACAGAAGTCATTGCCAAGGATTGCGAATACAAGGAAGAAAGAGACAACGTAACAGCCTGATGTCTGGCTCCCAGACATTGCTAGACTGAGTCAGTCTGTAGAGATGTGAAGGGCTCCAGGACCCAGTCACAGTTCAGTAAGAGAAAAAGCATGCGACTTTGTTTACAAGACCCCAAGTTTTGAGATCAAGCCTCATATCTTCCAGTGCTTATTAGCTTTTAAATACCTCATCTCAAAGTCAGGTGGGTCTCCATCCAGGAGTATGCCTTAGGAATGTGTGCTGTTGCTAGAGAGAAATACAGACTCTTTTGTTAGGCCTTGATCATAGCTCCGGAGGTTATAGCAAAACAGTTCACATATCTAAAATATTTCAGTGGCACATATATTGTCTTGAAATAGATGCCTTATTCATTTAAGGTATGTTCATTGAGCACCCTTTTATGCTAGTCACCTTTACAGCCTACCTGATAAAACAAAAATGTTTTACTTCTGATAGTCTTACGGGTGGGGGTAGCTCAGCAGTTTGAGCATTGGCCTGCTAAACACAGAGTTGTGAGTTCATTCCTTGAAGGGGCCATTTAGGGATCTGAGTCAAAAATCTGTCTGGGGATTAGTCCTGCTTTGAGCAGGGGGTTGGACTAGATGACCTCCTGAGGTCCCTTCCAACCCTGACATTCTATGATGTACTACTACTAAGACAAACTCCTACTATTTTCAGTAAGCAACTATCGATATCTATGAATAACCCAAAGAAAGTTATTTGCAGAAAATACATTTCAATTGGTCCTTTCCATTATTATTATGAAAACAGAGGATGACTGGTTATTAGCAACCACTCCCTACATGTGCATAGCAAACTGACAATTAAATGCCTTATGGTAGTTATTGAACACCCGATCCATTCTAAAAATGAAAGTAACACACAGGAAGGGGGAGGCTGAGGTCACAGCAGGCAAATGGGAATTAGGAGACTTTGGTTTTATTTGCTCTGTGCTTCCGCTTCCCATCTTTAATATGGGGTATCAATACTTCAGTCTTTTTAAGTTCTCAGAAAATTAATTCTGTGCTCAGAATAAGCACTCAAATTTTATGCTGGATTCTTTCACATGTAGGAAAGTGATTGAATCCCTGTTTTAAGTAGAAAAGTCAGCTCAACCTTAACTACAAAACTGCAACCAATACTTCCATAATTCTTTGGCTGAAGGGTGAGAGAGACATTCAGAATATTACTCTTTGAGGACTCCAGGCTACATGGCCCTCAGATACTAGACCATAGAGATAGGTGCACTAGAAACAGATAGATACAAAACTGCCAAAATATTTTAACATGGAGGAGTGGGGACAGGAGACTATTAAGAAATAAACCTCTCTTACTGGAAGCTTAAACCACCAACTGTAATGGCCCTTTACTCAAAGTTAAAGGTGACACAAACACGCTTAGGAAGTCGATGACATAAGGGCGATTCAGCCACCCTTTCCAATGGTCTGAAGTATCAGCATTTCACACTTAGAGGCCACTGCTATATGCTGTTAAAGGGGAGAAAAGTCTTCTATAAAACAGTATGGCCAATGTGCCTGCCAACCAAAAATCCTTACTATTATAAAAACTGATTGTGAAGCACAGCTTTAAATAAAGTTTGGAAGTGAAATGCTCTCAAGTGTTAGCTTGTGATTTCTGAAATTAGAGGTCAACTCTATTACCCCTGGATGCTTGACTTCTAAAATTCCTTAAAATATGGCACTGGCTTCCTATTTTCAGACACCTCATGTAGTCAAGCATACAGAGACAATAAAGGTGTCTCTTCACCTGCTATCTGAAGCTTTATTTTTCTCACTTGTAAGTTACAACTGGGTCTAGTAATAGCAATCTTTGCACATACATTTGAAATGCACTTTCATTTTCTATGTTGCAGAGCTATATGGCTTAGTAAACACATGCAATTTAGATTCAAAATCATAGCTCCGGGCACTACACATTGAGAATTTTATATTAGTGAAAATTAATGCTATATATTTTTCCATATGCTTGAGCAATAAATTAAAAGAAGGTATTACATCAATTGGGATTTTCTTAGCCTTCATTTAAAAACAAAAATCATGCATACACAGCTGTAGTTCAGCTTCCTTTCAACTTTAAATAAGAACAACTTTTCAGTTAATCAGAAACAACTGGCTTGAACTCTAGGCATCTTACACTATGTATTGAAATTTGTATGTGTTCAACTGCATCAATATCAAACTTTGAATTCTAGTCTCAGGATGTAAATACAATTGGCATCCACGGGATAGTACTCTGCACTATTCATTTTCAAAGCTATGTACAAACATGAACTAATGTCCATAGCATTCCTGGAGGCAAATAACTGTTGCATCCTGGTTACAAAGGGGTAAACTGAGGCAGGTGTTATGGTGATTAACTATATGCCTGCATCGATAATGGTGCAAACCTACATCACCTCTTGGAGAGCTCAGTTCTATCCTAAATTCCCTGGTGTGCAGGGGGAAACATACACACTTCATTATCCCTTTGGATGCAGCCTGTTCAGCTTGTGGGCCGGTATGGAAGGAGACTGGGGTCATGCCTCTTTCCTTTTTAGGAGTGATTTGCATTCCCTTGATTTCTTTGAGGGAAGACTACTTTCCTCTATGTGGAGGGATGACTGACTTTCATGCAGGGTGTGCAGGGCCCTGGGCTCTTTGCACCCTCCTGCCCAGCGAACATGCCAAAGATAATCTGGTTTCAAGGCCACAGAACAAGTCAATGGAAGATCTGGAATAGAATCGTGGCATTCCTGGCTCCTAGCCCCATCCGTAGCCCACTAGACATACTGGCTACCATAAAACTTTGGACATTTCTAAACAGGGGTAAGCATCCCTTTCCAAATAACAGAACCCGGATGTTGGGCATGGGAAAGGTATAAAGAATTAGGAAGGATTAAGCTGTTCCTGCTCTTAGATCATTCTGGTAACGCTCAGAATATGCCTCTACCATGTATCCAACACTGAGGTTTAGGGTGCATTATACTCAGGCAAGAGTAAAGTGACTACCAACAAGATCAGGAAGGGACCTCCCTTACCCAACTGGCTAAATGCCTGATGAGAGATTTTTGTCTTCCCTGATGCAGCATGGCATGTCCTGTGACTCTATTTTCTCTATTCAATCCGAGGTCACATATGTACTAGCAGGAGTTAAGCAAATGAATTCATGGAATTAGACCTCATAGATTTAAAAGTAAATAAAAACTACAGAAGTGATGACACAAATTCCAGTGATTTCAAGAAATGTGTCACCTGTTGATTCATAAGCAAAGATGATGGAGAATACCATCATACTGATTATTTATAAAATAGAGGCATAGACAAATTGTAAACATTTTTAGAACAAAATAATGTATTCTACTGATGTTCTAGAAAAGCAAGTACAAATCATACATAAGCCAATTTAAAGTGAAGGTTGAAACTTTTTTTTTTTTTTCCCTTGAGACAGCCAAACCCATAGAAATTTGTTTTGCTTGGGTTTTTCCAGCCAGGGAGTCTCTCTGGAACTGGAATAGAACTGAAGTCTTCCAATCCCATATGCCTTGATCTCTGTTTTGGAAGCCTTCATAAAATCACCTTTTTAAAAGTAACTTTCAATGTCTTTTCTCCACTGCAAAACAAATATGCTAAATGCACCAAAATACAATTTTCACAGCACAAAGCATATTTATGAAATCTTCAACCTAATAAGCCGTGTTCCACTTTGGAACAGCCTGTTGCCAATGGAACAGACTGTTGTCAATCAATCTGATAGATTTTATGAGTAAATCTGCAGTGAACCTACACTGCTGTAAATTGGCTTACTTGAGTCATTTAAACAACTCAGTCTCATATCTTAAAAATATTAGAAGGAGAAAAATCATTTGATTTTCCCTCTTCCCACGTTAAGGCACCTTGGGCAAGGGCTAAACATACAAAATCCACAGCTGTAGTAAAGCAACAGCACCCAAATAACTGATCAATCTGGAGTAGAAAAGAGATCCTCCCACACAAAACAATATAAAAAGATCTCAGCTAAAGTCTTGCAGGATTCTGGCATGCAGAGTAGTGACTAACCAAGGGGACAGCGTTCCAACACATGTAGGCTGTCAAGAATATCACCTCCTCTCTGCCTCCTTTTTTTTTCAAAGATTACCAAAGCCCTTACACCTGCATCCTCGACACACTTTACTATAATGGTATTTGAGGAGAGCATTGCAGCAAGTGATGGCCCAGGAATAAGTGCCTGAATTTCTCTCACACTATATGCAGCACCATGCCAACAGACTTATGACTCCCCCCCGGGAGTCAATTTTCAGCTGCCTTTCAGCAACTCTGACAGCACTTCTTTGTAAGTGCATGTTGCATTGCTCCTACGGACAACACCAATATGTCGTGAGCCACCTCAGAGAATGAAGATATCGGCCTAAGGGCTTTAGTACAATGATATAATTAAAGTGCTTTTATGCACGGTTGCAGCAAAACCCCAGCTTTTAACACAATTTGTCCAGGCTAAAGCAAAAAATAGGAAAGAACACAAATCGCACCGTCTACCTGTCCACGCTGACCAGCCAAACTACTAGGGTGACCAGATGTCCCGATTTTATAGGGACAGTCCCGATATTTCAGGCTTTTTCTTATATAAGCCTCCCACCCTCTGTCCCGATTTTTCACAATTGCCATCTGGTCACCCTACAAACTACGAGCCTGATCTGCGATGCTTTGCGCTCCTTAAGGAAGGTGCTGTGTGCCCTCAGCTTACATTGACTCCAATGAAAGCCAAGAATGTTCAGCATCTGGCAGGATCAGGCCAAGTCCTATGGCAAATGAGTGTAGATGGAACTATGTTTACAATAAATTAATACAGGTCCTAACTATGGTAAAATGACAATACACATGGAACCGAAGGCACTCAGTTTCTGAAATCAAAGCTTAGCCTTTCATGCAACAGTGTAATGCCCTAAGCAACAAACCACCAATCCAACATTCTGTTATAAACACACACACAATTTTTCTAACATCTCTGCATATTGAAAATCATGCTTTGTAGTTGCCAGAATAACTGTTCTCTGTTTGCATCCATCATCCTGCTCACACCAATTCTTTTAAGTAGACTCTGAAAAGGAAGATCTGCTGATTTATAGGTAGTATCAATGACAGCGGTATGAAAACTGAAAAATTACCTCTAAAACCTTCAAAGGGAAATGTTTAAATCTGTATTTCATGTCACTAAGTCTAAGACAGTGAGCTCAATATCAATGTTCTTTTAACACATTCCCATTAATACGAATGAAAGATAAAGCACAATTTTAGTAAATCAAATTAGTTTTTTAATGTATCAGACTGTCTTTAATAGGCTGGTTGATGTAGTAAATTACTAACAAAGTGGGGAGGAGCATAGTAGTCTACACATTTCCAAAGGTAAACCTCAAGAAGGGGGAGGAGTAATTTAGAGTACTACAAATGGGAGTGAAGTGATGAAATGAAGAACGAGCAGGTTAAGGCTGAGTATCAGAAGAGCTTCCTAACAGCAAAATGTATTAGCTTCTGGAATGATCTTCCGCAAAGAGTGGAGTAGCCCCGTTACCTGTAACCTTTAAAGCTGGACTAGACAAAATAGTGGAAAGGGTACAGTAGGGAGTGATCCTGCATTGGTATGGAGGGGGCAAATGTATCAGACTGTCTTTAATAGGCTGGTTGATGTAGTAAATTACTAACAAAGTGGGGAGGAGCATAGTAGTCTACACATTTCCAAAGGTAAACCTCAAGAAGGGGGAGGAGTAATTTAGAGTACTACAAATGGGAGTGAAGTGATGAAATGGAGAACGAGCAAGTTAAGGCTGAGTACAGCAAAATGTATTAGCTTCTGGAATGATCTTCCGCAAAGAGTGGAGTAGCCCCGTTACCTGTAACCTTTAAAGCTGGACTAGACAAAATAGTGGAAAGGGTACAGTAGGGAGTGATCCTGCATTGGTATGGAGGGGGCAAAAATCAATGGCTCACCACCTTTTCCATACTGTGACCTCCTGTTACAACAGAAAGAAGTGTTGAGATGGCTCTCCCATCTAGCCCCCTCCCCCCCCCCAAAAAAAAGGAGGGTGGTCATGACCCTTGGGACCTGTTCACAATCCCCCCTGGGATGTGGAGGTGTCACAACCCTAAGGTTAAGAACTTCCAGTCTAAATTATCCAACAGTTTTCTTTCTTTGTTGCTTTTACAGATCCAGACTAACACGGCTACCCCTCTGATACTCAACAGTTTTCTCTATCTCTTACCTCTATGGTTTTTATATCAGCCCCTCCCAAGCTTTAGTGAAGGGAAGTGGTGGCTATAAGGTAAAATCATCCACAACCACAGAGGTGATTGTGACACTGCACCCCATATTCTTCACAGTAATATTATGATATGAGTATGACAATCAATGTATTTTATGCAAGGTAAGTCATGTGAGGTGTCATTGAAAAAGGTATGATTTACTGAATATGATTATCCTATTTGTATGCATGTATCATTTTTGTATCTAAAGTTAGGAATATCAATTATATATCTGTACTACAAATGTGTTTACACCTGGGGAACGCCCACTAGGCAAAAGGTTCTCAGTCTAAGCTTATCTCCCACCGGGGGACCTTCCTGAGGATGCTACAGACAGCCTCCAACTCATGGCTGCTGTAACACTACAAGGACATGTGACCAGGTCACCTGGTGCTGGACTCCATGTTGGAATATCAGTGGGTTTTTTTCCACTGGCTGCCTGGGAACCAAGCTTTGAAACAAAGGGTTCCCACCATATTCAAAAGCTATTTAAGGCAGGGGAGTGCCATCACCGTGGTTCTTCACTGACTCTCCACCCAAAGAGACTCTTGGAAACACCAAAGGAACAGAGAGAGAACTGGGGGAAGTGCTGGACCCAGGCTAAAGGGATTTTTAGCCTGTGAATGGAACCTGGGGATTTTAAGCTGTAAGCAAGTGCAGCTTCCCCCTTAAGAATCTGCAGCCTGCTTGTATCATCCCTTAGGGTGAGAATCTGCTATTCATATCCAATCTCTTTAGTATATTAAGCTTAGATTTCATTTTTGTTTATTTGCTAGGCAATCTGCTTTGACCTCTTTGCTATCCCTTATAATCACTTACATCTTTTGTAGTTAATAAACTTGTTTTTGCTTTGTCTAAAACCAGTGTGTAGGGGTCATAACTTGGGGCAGAAAGTTGTTGTATCTCTCTCTCTACATTGAAGGAGGGGGCAAATTTCATGATCTTATGCTGTACAGTCCCCTGTGCAGCTCAAGACCGCAAAATTTTGGGTTTATACTCGAGAGGGCCTGAGTAGCTGAGAAGTTCCTTAACTGGAGCCTTCCCATGCAGAGCTGATCACAGTGTCTGCATGTGACTGCAGCTGGATCTGTCCCTACCTGTATGTGTGCTGGTGAACATGCAGGCTGGAGCCTGGGAGAGGGCTTCTCAGGCTTGTCACAGCAGTACAGTGTAAAGGGAGCCTAGCCTAGTGGGTTGGGGGACTCAGTAGTACCCCAGTTCCAGGTGGTACCCCGGGGGGAACTCATCACAGTGATAAATATAGATGCAAAGAAGAAGACTTAAGAAGGAAAGAAAGTCTTCCTCTCTGCTTAAAGGGTTCAGATGAAAAACCGCAGCAAACAATATTCATAATGTATGGTTTCTGCAGGCTGCAGAAATCATTCTGAGGTGCTATATACCGCAGGGCTTTATGACATTTTTTTGGCTGAGTTCATGATTGGGATGATTACATAAGCTGTTTATTACTTGCTGCAGCCTATGGAGCGCAAAAAATGAACTGGTCATTTAATTTTGACTACATTTGTACCAGATAGCAGAAAAAGCCCAACAACTCACTGAAGAATGAACAAGCATTAAAATGCTGCCACTGAGGAAACTGCACCATTTCATATACTGTTTTGCATGGGGAAAAGAAATACATTGGCACGGGACAATTAGTATGAAAATGCTTTTGAACTACTAACCTATGCACTAATGCCTAGCAATAGGGAAGTGTGTGTGTGCATGGCTGAGTATAGGAGCTGTGGATGGGAGAGCTGGTGGAGAGAGGGGGGTGGGGGAAAAATGGCAATTGAGTTTCCATGTTTCCCCAAGTCTCAACTAGCACTAATCAAAATGAATTCATCTGACTGTCTGTAGCAGCCAAAAATTTAAGTCACACACAGTCTGGCTGTCCAAATGAATGGTGAGGAAAGGCCTCTCATCAATCAGCATCATCTAGGAAGATTGGCACAATTTCAATAGGGATTGACGGAGTTCAGTGCCTGCCAGACTGATAAGCCAAGCCCCAAGCTGAAAATGTTCTGACTATTCATAATGACATTACAGTCTAGGGCCTCTGATTAATTAATTCAGGAACTAAAGCTTTCAGTTACTGTAAGAAGAGCATTTAAGGTAACTGTATTTCACCCCTCACAATGTTTGATTACCATATCCTGCTTCTCTGCACTAACTCTGTACCATCTTTGTTACTGGAATGTCGTTAACATAATCATTATTTCTAGTGTTGCTGCTATACAGTGTGTAATGTACAGTGCAGTTTTTTCTTCCCCCTCAAGCAATTTACTTTCCTGCAAAAATAAATAAAACAATTGTAAATGCTCAGTGACTTGGAGTTGAGAGATTCTGCTAAATGAGCCTTCTTCAATGCACAAAAAAGCATTTGTCTTAATTGTTACAAACAGTGTTATCTTTCAGTGCTCTCCAGAAATGTCTCTGACCAACACTATAGGTTTCTGCCACAGAACAGCAATGCCTACCAATGTTGCTAGGCAGCACCACTGTGCATACTGACAATCGCTTAAAAAAATTAGAAAGGTTAATCATTTTATTGTTCAGAGAGAAGAAAATTCATTTTCATCAAGATAAGACCTTCCCAGCATTCTCAGACCTAAATCTGGTTAGGAAGGCCAGGTATCTGTTATCTTAATGTATTCCAATGAAGCAAAGATGGGTAACACAAGAACTAACCCTGAAGAAGCTGCACTGAAGTTAAGGGGGTTTATTTTATCCCCTCTTGTGGATACATTTGACAAAGTCAGTCACATCATTCATTATTAACTGAGTTCTGACGTGTGTGTGTGTGTGTGTGTGTGTGTGTGTGTGTGTGTGTGTGTGTGTGTGTGTGTGTGTGTGTGTGTGTGTGTGTGTGTGTGTGTGTGTGTCCGTCCCCCAAAGGCAGAATAATACAACTCTAAGCCAAGGAATCCCCAATCTAAGATAAATTGCCAATATTGCCTACATGGAGGGCCAACACACCAGATGCAGGCTCAGTCCCCAAATGGCGCGGCTATTTATTTCTTTCAGTTTAGTTACTAAACACTATTTTTCTGTGGTGGATTACTAAAGAAAGGCTGCACGAGGAAGCATTTTAAAGAGAGATGAGACAGAAACTTGGCAAACTAGGTGGAAGACGTAGTCCCAGGCATAAGCAGCCACAAAGATGAGAGTGGGAGAAGGTTGGTAAATTGACGACTTGCTTACTTTTAAAAGGACCAATTTATGTGTTTTTAGTAGGATCCTGCAGGGATCAGTTCTTGGCCCTACAATATTTAGCATTTTTATCAATGACCTGGAAGAAAACATAAAATCATCACTGATAAAGTTTGCAGATGACAAGAAAAAAGGTGCGGGGGGAGAATGGTAAATAACAAAGAGGATATGTCATTGATACAGAGCCACCTGGATTCAAGCAAACAATACGTATTTTAATACAGCTCAACGTAAATGTATATACCTAGGAACAAAGAATGTAGACCACACTAACATGATGGGTGACTCTACCCTGGGAAGCAGGGACTGAAAAAGACTTGAGAATCCTGTATCAGAGGGGTAGCCGTGTTAGTCTGGATCTGTAAAAGCAACAAAGAATCCTGTGGCACCTTATAGACTAACAGACGTTCTGCAGCATGAGCTACAGAATACCCACTTCTTCAGATGCAAGTGGTGGAAATTTCCAGGGGCAGGTTTATATATGCAAGCAAGAAGCAAGCTAGAGATAACGAGGTTAGTTCAATCAGGGAGGATGAGGCCCTGTTCTAGCAGTTGAGGTGTGAAAACCAAGGGAGGAGAAACTGGTTCTGTAATTGGCAAGCCATTCACAGTCTTTGTTTAATCCTGAGCTGATGGTGTCAAATTTGCAGATGAACTGGAGCTCAGCAGTTTCTCTTTGAAGTCTGGTCCTGAAGTTTTTTTGCTGCAGGATGGCCACCTTAAGATCTGCTATTGTGTGGCCAGGGAGGTTGAAGTGTTCTCCTACAGGTTTTTGTATATTGCCATTCCTAATATCTGATTTGTGTCCATTTATCCTTTTCCTTAGAGACTGTCCAGTTTGGCCGATGTACATAGCAGAGGGGCATTGCTGGTATAGACTAACAGACGTTCTGCAGCATGAGCTTTCGTGGGTGAATGCCCCTCTGCTATGTGGGTGAATACGCACTTCATCGGATGCATATTGGAGATGGTTCAGAGAAAGAAGCTACAAGAATGGTTAAAGGATTGAAAAACTTGCCTTAAAGTGATAGACTCAGGGAGCTCAATCTATTTAGCTTAACAAAGAGAAGGTTAAGGGGTGATTTGATCACAGTCTATAAATACCTACCTGAGGAACAAAAATTTGATAATGGGCTCTTCAATCTAGCAGATGAAGGTCTAACAAGATCCAGTGGTTGGAAGCTGAAGCTGGACAAATTCAGACTGAAAATAAGGCACACATGTTTAACAGTGAGGGTAATTAACCTCTGGAACAATTTACCAAGGGTCATGTTGATTTTTTCATTAAATGGCAATTTTTAAATCAAGGCTGGATGTTTTACTAAAAATCATTCTGGGGGAAGTTCCACGGGCTCTGTTATACAGGAAGTCAGACTAGACGATCACACTCATCCTTTCTGCCTTGGAATCCAAGACTCTATGCTCAGACTGGCATGTTTATGTGGACTCTGGTTTGATCAAAATAAGCAGCTGCACGTGCCTACCCCTTGCCTCAGAGAAATGCACGAAGATTGATCATAGGAAAGAGAATGTCAGGCAAGAATAGGGAGAAAGCTAGTGGGAAGTAATATCCAACGGTACTTTTCACTGCTCTATACACAACTTCTTAGGCCTCAGTCCTATTCCAGGGTAAACCCCACCGTCCCTGGTAAGGGCACACAAGGCCCAGAATGAAGAGAATCTGCCGTGGCTCCAGCATGCAGTAGCGCAAGTAGGCCACTGGAGCGGTGCAGTGTTACTACATTCCCCTTGTGGGGATCTGCTTGGCAGTGGAGCAGAATGTACATTTAAGAAGGGACAGGGCCATGCTCACTGGAGTCACAAACTCTGTGAATCTCCTGACCAGAGCCCTTTTTGAGTGGAGCACACTAAAGGCGGAGGCCGCTGCTGTATTCCAAAGGGGGCAGTGACAGCCCTGTTGTGGCTGTGGGACCGCATGCAGTGTTGGCTTTGGATTGGGAAGGATTCCGGGTACAGTTCATCCCTCTCCACAGGGCCTTTATGCAAAGCCCATTATCTTACTCTATCACATTTCCTAATTTACTTCAGGTGGCCTTGAGACTTGCAGCCTAATGTACAAAAGTAGGTGTCAGGAGACCTGGGTTCTATTCCCAATTCTGCCAGACCTGTTTGACCCTGGGCAAGTCACTTCCCCTCTCTGAGGCACAATTCACCATGTTTAAGGAGGGGATGCAATACCACCTATCTATCTCTAAGGGAGGATGCAAGACTTAATTCATCTTTGTTTGTAAGGCACACTGAGGTCTGGGGGTAGAAGGCAATATACTAGTGAGACTATTTATTTATTGCTAAGGGACAATGTCTGTGGTCTATAATCTACTAATTGGTCTGAATACAATGCACTATCCTAGTGCTTTTAGGGATTGTTTTGATTAAGGGTTTTGTTGGGTATTTCATCATACTCACAAAGATATCTCGTTTTTATTGCTTTTCGCCATTCAACTTACTGTTGATATCACCCTCAGTAAATTCTGCTATCAAGCAACTCCATTTAACATTTGTAATTCAATAGCAAAACCGAAATAGGACACTTTGGAATAAAAGTGTCCATACGCTACATTTGCACTGAAACAAGGAAAGATGCAAATTAAAACCGATTTTGTTATTTCGGTGCAAGTTTGTGTGTGAGCCAGCCCTTACAGAACAAAGCAAAACCAAAATAAGTCACTGAAACTGAAATAAGAGCATCTATACACGAACTTGCATCAGTTGCACTTACTTTAAGAACACACCTTTAGTTAAACCATTATAAGTCTGTGTGTCAACCACACAATATCTCATCTCCCCTTTTCCACACTGCCTTCAACACTATGCACTCCTGCTTTCCAAGTTCTTGGCACAGTCACTGCTATGAAAGCTGTATAAGTATGGCAAATTGACTAACAAGATCAGCAATCTTGTTCTTGAGTTGCTCGATAAGGTGTTAATGCATTCAGATGCATTTGCCTACATGACTTCATCCAAGAGACATAAAATCTCGCTGGAGCCCCTTCTATTTTCAGTCCCTAATCCCTAAACCTTTATAACCTATATATGAAAAAAAAAGATGAAAGGGAAGAAGAAAAAGAGATAATGATACACAATGTGAAGACAGCCAATCAGCTGGTAACTCCCTCCTCCCCCCCCATACTCTCCACACACAATCAGCACCAGCTGTAGGCCAATTAAACTCAACAGTTCACAGGTGTTCACGGAAACGACTAACACAAAAGAAATTCTTACTTTAGAAATGTAATATTTAAAAGCTTTGAGGTGGAACCAAGAAAGATAAAAGCTAGAATTAAGTTTATTGCCACCTTGTGCTTCACTCTAATGCAGGTTTTGAACAGGGCCTCCCACTGGTATTAAAAGTTGGATGAACATCTGCATTTAAAATATAGAAAACCAAGCACGTGAAGTGCTTTGAAAAAGCCAGTCCCGAGAATGGATGGGGGGGTTGTATATGTTTATTTATTATTATAATTGTAGGGCAAAATGATATAATATATTTGCCAAGTGGGCAATACACACTCAATTGTAAGTCAACATAATATGCTAGGTTGCTTGGATGTTCATAAATATTTTTGGTGCTCAGTTTCCCTAAACATAACTCATTTCCCAAAATAACAATTTCTTTAAGTTTTAATGAGAACAAAACCATGGTAAGATCACATTGCTCTCTCTTACATTCAGATTAAAAACATGAAATGAGAGAAAAGAGGGAAGGAAGCCAGTCCCCTGATAACTCTCTAGGTTCTCTTAAGCAGTGGGATGACGGGAAGTGTTCAGCAAGTGAATTTTCTCCCTCTAAACAGTGGCAAACCACAGTATCTATAAAGTGAATCTCTCTTTATGGTCCTATACCAGAATATGTATACAAATTAACATCCAAATGTCTTTAATTCCCATAATACGTCTATTAAACAGCAATTCTCCATAAGGCTGTTTAGCCAAACAGCAGCCTAAAATTATCATATCTATAAGCTTTCCATAACTTATCACTCAGGTCCTGTGAAAAGCCATTAATTTGGATCTCTCTCTGTCTTGGTCTCACAGGAAATATTCTGCAAAGGGATGCAATAAAAAAGTGATTTCTGTCATCATTTCATTAAAATTCCCAGTTAAATTTCTATCTGAACAGTGTACATAATATAAAAAACTCAAGGATCTTATTAATGGCGCTAATCCTTATAATATGGACTTTAAAAAATAATGAAGACCATTTCTTACTTGTAAGAATATTGTTCATTTTTCATTGCTATTAAAATTTAATCAGGGAGTTTTTAAAAATGTTTAAGTTTCATTACATTTCACCATTTTAAGAAAGGGAAGAAGCTACTGAATTCATGTGCAGTGATGCTGTCACTCTCATATCTCTCTTCATTGATATCTCAGTTTTAAATCATTTAACCTATTCACTGTTCAGTTTACCCATTGGTAACCGTTTACTACTTACCTATCTCATGAAAGGCTGAATATTTGTGAAGGGCTTCTGCTCCTTGGGTGAAAGAGGCTACAAGAGCAAAGCATTTCCTCTACTTCGCTATATGCCTAGGCCAGTATTTTCAAACCTAGGGGTCTAAATTTAGGCCCCTGTCCACCATCAGCGATGAACTAAGGGCTAGATTTTAAGAATACCTCATTGAAAATAATGGGAGCTGCTGGGTACTGAGCACTTCTGAAACTCTGGACACTATACTTAGGTGGCTAAATGGAAGTCCGGCTCTTTTGAAAGGCAAGCACCAATTTTGGATTCTTTCACGCATTTGAAGATCTCTCTATTAATAAGTAGCTTGGTTTTCTGAAGTGCTGAGCATGCAGCAGCTCCCACTGACTTCCATGGGAACTTCTGGATATTCAGCACTTTTGAAAATCAGTCCACTTACACACAATGTTAAGAGACTAACTTTAAGAACCCACTCTGGAAAATCCTGTCCAAGTGCTACTTTTTCTCACCACAAGAACTGACTGTTAACCAACCAATACACTTATCATAGAATCACAGGGTTGGAAGGGATCTCAGGAAGTCATCTAGTCCAACCCCCTCCTGCACAAAGCAGGACCAATCCCCAGATTTTTACCCCAGTTCCCCAAATGGCCCCCTCAAGGATTGAACTCACAACCCTGGGTTTAGCTGGCCAATGCTCAAACCACTGAGCTATCCCTCCCCAAGTGAGTTAACTATCTTATGGCAGCAATACATTGGATCAACTGATACTGACTAACCAAATGTAACTAAAGCAGAATTTTGAAACTGGTGAGCCTACATCATTGGGAGCAGTTTAGTCTCAACACCTTTTCTGATCAGGCCACTTATTCACATGCCTAACTTTAGATAATGTATGAATATTTTGGCCCACATTCCAATACAAACACAACACTACAAACTAGGGTTGCCAATTTTGGTTGGATGTATTCCTGGAGGTTTCATCACATTACATAATCTTTAAGTACAGATTAATCTTTAATATTTGGAGACTCTAGGACAATCCTGGAGGTTTGGCAATGCTATTACAGACTTACTGAAGAGACTGTCACAATAAAAATGTTAAATCTAATTGCAATGTCTCTTTGCTTGTTTGTTTCTTCTCCCCAACTTTTGTGACTTGAACAATAAAGGCTAAATAGAAATAAATGTGCCTATTTCATTTACAGGGCTTCATACGTAACTCTACAAAATCCCAGGTGCAAAACACTGAAAGAGAAAGTTTATGGTTAAAATCCTGGCCCCACTGAAGTCAACTGGAGTTTTACCATTGACTTTAGTAGGATAAGAATTTCAGCCTACATACACCTCTACCTCGATATAACGCTGTCCTCGGGAGCCAAAAAATCTTACTGCGTTATAGATGAAACTGCGTTATATCGAACTTGCTTTGATCCACCGGAGTGCGCAGCCCTGCCCCCCCAGAGCACTGCTTTACCGCATTATATCTGAATTCATGTTATATCGGGTCGCGTTATATTGAGGTAGAGGTGTATTTAAAGTATTATTTCCAGTGGATTTTTTTAAATCATAGAAATATTTCTATTAATTGTAATAAAAAAGATTTTAAAGTATACAAAACACCTACATTAACCTGAAAGTATCCCTTTAAGAAGGCCTTGCTATTCAATTATAACCATGCTGTTATGCTACAGGACGTTTTTAATTTTTTTTTCTTTATGCAGAAGGTTTCATAAAAGGAATGTATTGATTTAAACTAGTTTCATTACTACTAATGCTCTGCTTAATTTTAAAGACATTAATATTGAACAGAATAATGTGTTCTATTAATAAACTTTCTGTTGAAATAACAAGCAGATTTATTGCATTTGGTTGTCCAAACAAACACTAAGATCACTTTCCATAACTCACCGTCAGTCTAAAACGAAGGCCAAAAATTAGACTTGATTTAAAAAATTATATAACAATGAGAAATCTAACTTGAAAAATTAACCAATGGATTTTAATCTGATACGTACATAATCAGACGAACACTGTAATCAGACAGGTTTTGGTCTTATCTTTACTATACTTTTTACATAAAATTTCCACGATTACCACTGGCATCATGGTAGAAAGGGAAGGAGTTCCAGTGTAGAAATGAAGCTGGTATTTTAACCATTGCATCACGTAGACCTGATCTAAAACACCAGAGGCCCGTTTACATTAGCACTCCTATCATGGGTACTACCAGTGGAGCAGCAATGGTGATAGCAACAGTTTGAAAAAAGAAATTTAGTGCAGACTCAGCCTTTGCTTAGTACTGTTAGCTTGCAAGAAAGAACAGAGATAAAAAAACTTTTGTAGTTTAGTGGTTAGAGTAATATAAAGCTGGATTGCCTGATTCTATTCCTTGCTCTGCCAGTGATGTACTGTGTGACCTAATAAAAGGTTACATTCTCTCTATTCCTTATTTTGCCATATGGAAAATAGACACAATGCTTCACCTCAATAGGATGTTGTTGCAAGACTTACTGAGAGAATGGAGGAACAGGATATTCTCTGATCACTGGCTCCAAAACCAACATGAGGGAGGGTTTGTAGGTAATGACAACATTTGTATTAGTCTAACAACGAAATAGCTTCACATTCTGCAATTTTAGCTGCCATCAGTTTCTCTCAAACGCTCAAGCTAGAAGATAATGCTTTAAAACCATTTTCAGGCAAGGATTGCAGATGGCATAAAGCATTTGCTTCTCATCTAACTCCAACAGTTCTCCAGATCAAGGTCGCCAAGATTATACGGGAACTGAAGCAGGAAAAAAAGCAAGATAGCAGACGAGCAGGACCTGCTAGGGCCAGCAATAACTGCTAGTTGCTATTGACAGTTGGTAACAGATAGGCAGGCACTGAGCTACATTGTGAAAATATGGCAGGTTATCACTCTGAACCCCCCTTCCTCAACCATCTCCACCCACACATTTGTCTCATTTACATGCTGCATCTTGTGATTATCCTGAAGATAGGCAGGTACCGTGATCATGTCTGTGTATCATTTAGCAAAATGGGTCCTGGATCCCTGATAGGGGCTTCCAGCTGCTACAGCAATACAAATAAACAATAGTAGTAATGGAAATCTGTTAGCCTCGGAATTTCACTCATGTTTTAGAATGTCCATTCCCCCCCCCCATTTTTGCTTTGTCGTAGGATTGCGCCCTTTGAAACTGCATCTTTTCCTTATATCTTTGTACCATGCCTAACACAATGGGGCTAGAGCCTGGAAGCACTACTGCAATACAAGTAAATATCAATTATATTTTATCCCCTACCTCTTCTGCCCACATCAGCTGTTTCGGCTGCAAATAGCTGATCTGTGGTTCCTCACACCCAGTTATAGGCTACACTTCATGTCTTAAGAGACTATTTGGAAGTGTTAAAAATAATTATAGGATGGCATCATGCATTTTTATATTTCATTAAAATTACATGGGTGTTCCTGACTTACAAAAAATCTCATCAACAGTAACACAAAGAACCCACACCTGCACAATCCTCAAATCCTGGTTTGCTTCTAAAGCCTAAAAAGGAATAATATGCTCCACATCAACTCTACTCATGAGCATACCACCATGTAAGAGTCCAGCTCAAACCTTCCACAGTATAAACAGGATCGTCTTCTATTTCATAGGAGCTGGCAAACTGGGCTTGCAAGACTATTACACAAAATACTAAATACACATAACTACATGGAAGATTTTATTATCTCCTGACTAAAGAAACACATTTTGAAATGTTTTACAAGTATTCACAAGAAGTATTGCCCTCTCTCATTATCAATCAAAAGAGACCTCCCATTGATCCATTTTGGAATATTTTTACTACCCTTTACATTAAGTTACTATGTCCCACTGAAGAACCACCCTGTATCTTAAGCACCAACTGACCTGTCCTCAAAAGCAGCACATATTATATTGAAATGCCCTCTCTTTTCATTAACTTGTATCTATCTCATTTTGAAATAGTGCATCCAGCCATAGTGGGAAACAACCTAGGAAATTGATAATGTTCACTGTAGAGGAAGGAGATATGCTTACAGAAAATAGATTGTTGAGTTTCCTCCAAATTTGAGAGCAGTTATCGACTCTGGAACTTACATATCCTTTCTTACCAAACATTATGACCACTTACATACAATCTCTTCAATATCCACGACACTTAGAGAAGATTACCCTCTCGGGAAACAATAACCTGGATGAACTCTTCTTCTCCTGAGAGCTTCCATTGAGATAGTATCATCATATTCCATAAACACCACCTTTCAACACACACAGGTATATCACCTCTCTGTTTGCCTAGCTCTCTACTTCTACTCTGAGGACCTCCTCTACCCAGTTTGCTCTGATTTAATTTCCACATAATGATTTACGTAAGAAACAAATAGCAACAAAGAACACTCAGTTAGAAGTAAGGTTCATAATCACCTTGTGTATTATGATGTAACTGTCTGTGGTCTTTTGCTTATTTACAGACATTCCCTATCCTCTCAATATGTCAAATGAATTATCTGTGTGCAATCAAGTATTCTTACTGCACCAGAATACTCATTCATTTCTTAGAATAAGCAAACTAAGGATCAGAGATTATGGATCAGATACTAAAAGGTGCTGAAAAGCCTCAATTCTCCCTAAATTTGAACTTGCCATTGGGTGAGCCACAAAGACTTTAAACCTACAAAATGTTGAACATCACTGTATGGAGGGACATGACTTCAGTGGGAATTGAGGGTGCATAGCACCTCATGTAGGTGCTCAGCATGTTGCAGGGTCAGGCCTTGTGTGACTTTCCAAAATCACAAAGAAATCTGTGGTACATCTAAGAATGGAACTTAGCTTTTCCTCCATTCTGTTACAAGTTAAACAGTGACTAATGAAGCTTCTTTGGACTTAATTTAAAAGTGAACTACAAAACAAAACTGGAAAATGAGTTAAGCACAGTTTTGTGTGTGGCATGCGCCTACTTATCAGGCTGTTAGGGACACTCAGCACAGAAATAAGTTACCTTGCTTTTTCAAAACTCCCCTATGAATTCATTTGGTAATACTGGTTCAGCGAAGAGATCCCAGAATACATTGCTCTGTGTTGTCATTGATTGCATGGGTTATAATGAGTCCTCTGTATGAAAACTGATGCACAGATACTTGCTGGGATCCAGCAACTCTGATCATTTTCTTATGTTCTGACCAACGGGAATGGAAGCACAGCTCAGAAGCAATAGTCTGGCTAATCTAAAGGCCCTCCCCAGCATTTCAGTAGTTTGTCATTTGCATGAGAGCTTCTTATGGTTATTTTATATCCCAAAACTAAGAAAAATAACAGATCTGATTCACCAAGATGTTACTCCACTATAATTGCCCTGACTTCAAAGGAGTTACCCTGGCACAAAGCTGGAGTAATGTCATTGTGAATCAGGCCCGACCATTCTTCCTACTTATCTAATGGTTTTCATTCATGGATCTCAAAGACCTTTAGAAGGGTAGGTGGGTAAGGATTATTAACCTCATTTCACAGATGGATGGATTGAGACACATTGAGGTTAAGTGTCTTACCAAAGGTTATGCAGTGAATCTGAAGCAGATTTGGAAAAGAGCTCAGTTATACTGACTCGTAGCTGCGCTAATAGAGTGCATCCCCTTAACATGAGAAAATTGTAAATGTAAATCAATGGAGGTCACTGAAAACTTTTTACCTGCAGATTTCAGGTTTAGGTAATCATCCTTTCCAGAAGCATTGAGGAGACTGAAGGAGAGAAATGAATCTGTGGTAGTCCTTACACAAGAATAAGGCATTAAAGGAAGAAAGGAGGGGGACATTTTGCTCGGGATGCCATGTAACAAGACTGCAGCGACAAATCATTACTCCCAGAACACAGCTCAAGGAAATGTAATACTGCCATTTTCCAAATGCTTGGTTATAAAACCTTTCATACATACGATATTTAAAACCATGAATTACCTTTGAGAATGTATCCAAACGCCTAACAGTATCAAGTCATGGTAACAGTTATCTGTTTATAGGTCAGGAGGGCAGTAAATTATTGCGACGGAAAGCAGTAAAGTCTGCATTGTGTCTAGTTGTGCTGTTTAACAGGTTGGAGTGAAAAGCAGGTGATGCATGGAAACTTCAGGTTTTTATAGCTACTGCCTCAATCTGTATTCACTTATATAAAGATGTCACATTTTTAAACATTTAAAAGTCAAATTGTCTGGAGAATAGATTCATATAAAATTTATTTTCAGAAACTGATATTTAGCCTACTGCTATCAGAGTTGATTGCTCTTATGTGTAAGCTTTATTCACGTTTCCACAGGTTTGAAAATACAAGGACTGACATTTCAGATCCCATACTCAAGTGTGTCATTATCAAGGAACTGAAATGGGAACATTTCCACTTTCTCACGAATACTCAGTTAGGGTGTTAGGGTGATGGCCACACTAACTGCTTTTGAATTTTTCCTGAAACTGCTAAATATGGCATGTACTTTAACATAGGCAGGGAGGAAGAAAAATCATGTTTGCAGAAGAGAAATCTAGATTTGGTATGTTTCTGGCACTACATAGCTTGAGAATTAACTAGTTTCCAAATTGTGCCAGAAAGCTATTTGTAAGTGGCTAATGGATAAAGATAACCATACTGTTGATTTATATTTCTTACCTTAATTTACTCTGCTTATGTCAAAGATGTTTGTCATGCCTTGGACTGCCAAACAAATCAGGGCCTAACTTGTTCAGTCAATTCTTTAAGAATCATCATTTCAGTCTTCACTGAGTTATTAAAGCCATGGAAATACAACACTAATGAGACAGCAATGATGGAAGATGTCAGAAACCTATTAACTACAGCCTTTTAGGAAGCAACTGCAAATAAAGGCTCAAACTAAGGTTAGAAATATAAATCACTAAGTGATATTCCATAAGCACATCTAACATTTTCATAGTAAATTTCACCCCAAAAGATTCCAAAATGCTTTAGCAAACATATAATGTAAGCTCTTTGGGGCTGTGACTGCCTTTGCAAAGCACCTAGTAAATGGAGCCCTGGCCCTTGACTAGGACTTCTAGGCATGATGGTAACAGAAATAAATAATATACAGGCACTAATTTATCTTACCATTTAAATGCAGCCAACCCTGGGATAGCGTGTGACAGTTTAACAGTGCACAGAAAAATTATACAACAGTTGTAGGATAGGAAGAGAAGAAAAATATTGAAATGGCAGGAAGAGTTTTGGTAGACAGAGTGTAACTGAAATTTGGCAGGCGTATGGGAGTTTAATGGCTCTATTGTTTGTGTAAAGTTATATGGTAAACGTAGTGATCCCGAAGGACATTTCACTGTTTCCAGGCACTAACTATGGGATTAGTTCACTGACTCAGAACAAAGAATGTAATTTATTGATGTCACCAACTCTACTTTCTGACAGATTTGGGAGGCAGGGGAGAGTTCTCCCCATCCAGGAAATAAAAGCCAATGGGTTTTATTGGGTTCCCCCCCAAAACACACCCTCTTAGGAACTTAACAATGATGTTGGAAGTATTTACATAATATTAATTTGGAAAAAAAATGTTACTAGAAATATTAGGCACTAATTTCAATCTGTTAATGAAAACTATTTAGAGCAAAATTAAAAGGGAACCAATGGGAAAATCAAGACTCTTGTTATGCCTCTTAGGCAGCATGACACCTGTCTGCTCCTTCAGACAGATTTAAGCTCATGGGTCCACTAATAGTAGCTACAAGAGTCGAAGAAGAAGAATTAAAGGAAGAATCATAGAATCATAGCACAGGAAGGGACCTTGAGAGGTCATCCAGTCCAGTCCCCTGCACTCATGGCAGGACTAAGTATTATCTAGACCATTCCTGGCAGGTCTTAAAAATCTCCAATGATGGAAATTCCAAAACCTCCTTAGGCAATTTATTCCAGTGCTTAACCACCCTGACAGGTAGGAAGTTTTTCCTAGTGTCTAACCTAAACCTCCCTTGCTGCAATTTAAGCCCATTACTTCTTGTCCTATCCTCAGAGGTTAAGAAAAAAAAAATTCTCCCTCCTCCTTGTAACAACCTTTTACGTACTTGAAAACTGTTATGTCCCCGCTACAATAACTACAATAATCACAGATTTTAATGCAAGCCGGTTGATCAGACATGAGAAATGACCCAGTCATAGTTCCAACCATCCACACGGGGAAAAGACAGTTACCTTTTCCGTAACTGGTGTTCTTCAAAATGTGTTGCTCATGTCTATTCCACAATAAGTGTGTGTGCTCGCCACGTTCACCGGTGCTGGAAGTTTTTCCCTTAGCAGTACCCATAGGGGAATGCCCCTAGCGATCCCTGGAATGGCACCTCTATGGAGTGGTATAAAAGGCACTGTGTACTCCCCCCACCCTCAGTTCCTTCTTGCCAGACAACTCCAACAGAGGGGAAGGAGGGCAGGATGTGGAATAGACATGAGCAACACATCTTGAAGCACACCAGTAACGGAAAAGGTAATTGTCTTTTCTTCTTTGAGTGATTGCTCATGTGTATTCCAAATAGGTGATACCGAGCTATATCTGTTGGCGGTGGGTAGGAGTTCACAAATTCTCGGGACGGAGCACAGCCCTGCCGAACCCGGTGTCGGCCCTGGCCTGGGAGAAGATCTCATAATGCGAGGTGAAAGTGTGAACTGAAGACCATGTGGCAGCCCTGAAACTGTCCTGAATGGGGACATGGGCTAAAAAGGCAGCCGACGAGTCGAGTGTGCCCTCACGATTGATGGTGGAGATCAGCCGATCCTTCTTATAAGCTGTCTCGTATTTTGACCGGGTGGCCTGAGCGGGAGTCTGCTGTGGCTTGAACTTAGGTTTAGCCGGAGCCGGAACAGAGACACAGAGTCTGGAGACTCTTTCAGGCCATGCAGCTTTGTATCCATTTGTTCCGCAAACAGGGCTTTGCCGTCAAATGGGAGGTCAATCATATCTCCCCTCAGCCTTCTTTTGGTTAGGCTAAACAAGCCAAGCTCTTTCAGTCTTTCATAAGACAGGTTTTCCATTCCTTGGATCATCCTAGTAGCCCTTCTCTGTACCTGTTCCAGTTTGAATTCATCCTTCTTAAACATGGGAGACCAGAACTGCACACAGCATTCCAGATGAGGTCTCACCAGTGCCTTGTATAATGGCACTGACACCTCCTTATCTTTACTGGAAATACCTTGCCTGATGCATCCCAAGACCTCATTAGCTTTTTTTAACGGCCATATCACATTGGTGGCTCATAGTCATCCTGTGATCAACCAATACTCCGAGGTCCTTCTCCTCCTCTGTTACTTCCAACTGATGTGTCCCCAATTTATAACCAAAATTCTTGTTATTAATCCCTAAATGCATTACCTTGCACTTTTCACTATTAAATTTCATCCTATTGCTATTACGCCAGTTTACAAGGTCATCCAGATATCCCGGCCCTTGTCTGTGTTAGCAATACCTCCCAGCTTTGTGTCATCTGCAAACTTTATTAGCACATTCCCACTTTTTGTGCCAAGGTCAGTAATAAAAAGATTAAATAAGATTGGTCCCAACACTGATCTCTGAGGAACTCCACTAGTAACCTCCTTCCAGCCTGACAGTTCACCTTTCAGTATGACCAGTTGTAGTCTCCCCTTTAACCAGTTCCTTATCCACCTTTCACTTTTCATATTGATCCCCAACTTTTCCAATTTAACTAATAATTCCCCATGTGGAACCATATCAAACGCCCTACTGAAATTGAGGTAAATTAGATCCACTGCATTTCTTTTGTCTAAAAAGTCTGTTACATTCTCAAAGAAGGAGATCAGGTTGGTTTGGCACAATCTACCTTTTGTAAAACCATGTTGTATTTTGTCCCAATTGCCATTGACCTCAATGTCCTTTACTTTCTCCTTCAAAATTTTTTTCCAAGACCTTGCATACTATCTTAAAAATGGGAACTATGTTAGCAATTATCCAGTTACACGGTACAACCCCTGAGTTTACTGATTCATTAAAAACTTGTGGGAAATGGCGTCAGCCTGTACAGAACTGAGTCATGCATGGACATGTGACTTGCCCAGGCACAGACAGCTTTAGGCACCAGCAAACCAAGCACGTGCTTGGGGTGGCACATTTTCAGGGGTGGCATTCCGGCCATCTTTTTTTTTTTGCGTGGGGCAGCAAAAGTCTAGAGCCAGCCCTGGCAGCAGCAATGCATCGTGCGTGGGGGGCGCCCTACGGCTGGGGCGGTTCACGCCACAGGGGAGCAGCACTCACACCCTCTGGCTGGGCCGGGCAGGCTCTGAGCGGGGGACACTCTGGCTGGGGGCCGCCCCACGGGGCACACGGAGCTGCCTGCAGGTGCCCCAGGGCAGCCGCTCCCCCAGCACCGCAGTCGGGGCTGGGCAAAGCGGCCTGAGCCGCCCAGGGACTGCGGCAGGGGGCCAGAAGCAGCAGCAGCAGGGCCATAGAGGGAGGGGCGCTGCCGGGTGGGGCCCGCATCCCGCTCTCTAGGGCTCCACTCCCTCTGGGGCTACCCTGCCCCGGCTCCTCAGCCCCCTGCCGGGCGGTCCCCTGGCTCTGCCCTCCCGGGTCCTGCCAGCCCTGGAGACGGGAGCCCTGGCTGGAGGGACCCTGGGCTGAGGCATGGCCCGGGAGCCCAGCTGCTTACTCCGACCCTGCCAGCGCCGAACCAGCTGGAGGCGAGGGGGGAGCGGGCGGAGTCAGCACTGGTGGGGGGGAGCCCAGGGCTGGGGCGGCAGAGCGGGGGGAGGGGAGCCCAGGGCTGGGGCAGGTGGGAAGAGAGCCCAGGGTGGGGGGCAGCAACACATTTTTTTTGCTTGGGGTGGCAAAAAACCTAGAGCCGGCCCTGTGCCCAGGTGACTCCAAAACTCCATCATGTTGCTGTGATTCTGCATAGGAAAACACAAGGGGTTTCCACCCACAAGAGAGACTATATAAGACCCTGGGAAATCCCTCCATTTTGTCTTCAGCTGGCTCAGAAGATAGCCCCTCCATCCCACAGAGATGCCTGAAAGAAACTGGAACAAAGGACAGTAACTACAGGGGTGTGTGAGATTGCTGGACCCAGACTAGACGGAAGTCTAGTCTGTAAAAGAAGCGTATTGGAACATCTCTGAGGGTGAGATTTACCTGCATTTAGTTTCTTACTGTATTAGGCTTAGACTTGTGCGCTTTATTTTATTTTGCTTGGTAATTTACTTTATTCTATCTGTTATTACATGGAAGCACTTAAATCCTACTTTTTATATTTGATAAAATTACTTTTTGCTTATTAATCCAGAGCAAGTACTAATTCCTGGGGGAGCAAACAGCTCTGCATCTCTCTCTATTAGTGTTATAGAGGGCAAACAATTTATGAGTTTATCCTGTATAAACTTTATACAGAGTAAAACGGATTTATTTGGGGTTTGGATCCCATTGGGAACTGGGTATCTAGGTGTTGGAGACAGGAGCACTTCTTGAGCTGTTTTCAGTGAAGCCTGCAGCTTTTCAGGGACGTGGTTCAGACCTGGGTCTGTGTTTGTAGCAGGCTAGTGTGTCTGGCACAACCAGGCAAGGTACTGAAGTCCCAAGCTATCAGGGAAAACGGGCTCAGAGGTAGTCCCAGCACATCAGGTGGCACTTCACAAGGGGGTTTCTGTGACCCAACCCATCACACCAGCATCACAAGATATTTACGTGCCGGATGCACTAAAGATTCATATGTTCCTTCATACTTCAACCACCATTCCAGAGGACATGCGTCCATGCTGATGACGGGTTCTGCTCGATAATAATCCAAAGCAGAGTGGACCGACGCATGTTCATTTTCATCATCTGAGTCAGATACCACTAGCAGAAGGTTGATTTTCTTTTTTGGTGGTTCAAGTTCTGTAGTTTCTGCATCAGAGTGTTGCTCTTTTAAGACACCTGAAAGCATATACCACACCTCATCCCTCTCAGATTTTGGAAGGCATTTCAGATTCTTAAACCTTGGGTCAAGTGCTGTATCTATTCTTAGAAATCTCACATTAGTACCTTCTTTAACATTAGGGATCTATTATCGACCACCTGACCAGGACGGTAATAGTGATGATGAAATGCTAAGGGAAATTAGAGAGGCTATCAAAATTAAGAACCCAATAATAGTGGGGGATTTCAATTATCCCCATATTGACTGGGAACATTTCACTTCAGGACGAAATGCAGAGATAAAATTTCTCGATACTTTAAATGACTGCTTCATGGAGCAGCTGGTACGGGAACCCACAAGGGGAGAGGCAACTCTAGATTTAATCCTGAGTGGAGCGCAGGAGCTGGTCCAAGAGGTAACTATAGCAGGACCGCTTGGAAATAGTGACCATAATATAATAATATTTAACATCCCTGTGGTGGGAAGAACATCTCAACAGCCCAACACTGTGGCATTTAATTTCAAAAGGGGGAACTATACAAAAATGAGGGTGTTACTTAAACAAAAGTTAAAAGGTACAGTGACTAAAGTGAAATCCCTGCAAGTTGCATGGGCCCTTTTTAAAGATACCATAATAGAGGCCCAACTTCAATGTATACCCCAAATTAAGAAACACAGTAAAAGAACTAAAAAAGAGCCACCGTGGCTTAACAACCATGTAAAAGAAACAGTGAGAGATAAAAAGACTTCCTTTAAAAAGTGGAAGTCAAATCCTAGTGAGGCAAATAGAAAGGAGCATAAACACTGCCAACTTAAGTGCAAGAGTGTAATAAGAAAAGCCAAAGAGGAGTTTGAAGAACGGCTAGCCAAAAACTCCAAAGGTAATAACAAAATGTTTTTTAAGTACATCAGAAGCAGGAAGCCTGCTAAACAACCAGTGGGGCCCCTTGACGATCGAAATACAAAAGGAGCGCTTAAAGACGATAAAGTCATTGCGGAGAAACTAAATGGATTCTTTGCTTCAGTCTTCATGACTGAGGATGTTAGGGAGATTCCCAAACCTGAGCTGGCTTTTGTAGATGACAAATCTGAGGAACTGTCACAGATTGAAGTGTCACTAGAGGATGTTTTTGAATTAATTGATAAACTCAACATTAACAAGTCACCGGGACCAGATGGCATTCACCGAAGAGTTCTGAAAGAACTCAAATGTGAAGTTGCGGAACTATTAACTATGGTTTGGAACCTGTCCTTTAAATCGGCTTCGGTACCCAATGACGGGAAGTTAGCTAATGTAACGCCAATATTTAAAAAGGGCTCTAGAGGTGATCCCGGCAATTACAGACAGGTAAGTCTAACGTTGGTACCGGGCAAATTAGTCGAAACAATAGTTAAGAATAAAATTGTCAGACACATAGAAAAACAAACTGTTGAGCAATAGTCAACATGGTTTCTGTAAAAGGAAATCGTGTCTTACTAATCTATTAGAGTTCTTTGAAGGGGTCAACAAACATGTGGACAAGGGGGATCCAGTGGACATAGTCTACTTAGATTTCCAGAAAGCCTTTGACAAGATCCCTCACCAAAGGCTCTTATGTAAATTAAGCTGTCATGGGATAAAGGGGAAGGTCCTTTGATGGACTGAGAACTGGTTAAAAGACAGGGAACAAAGGGTAGGAATTAATGGTAAATTCTCAGAATGGAGAGGGGTAACTAGTGGTGATCCCCAAGGGTCAGTCCTAGGACCAATCCTATTCAATTTATTCATAAATGATCTGGAGAAAGGGGTAAACAGTGAGGTGGCAAAGTTTGCAGATGATACTAAACTGCTCAAGATAGTTAAGACCAAAGCAAATTGTGAAGAACTTCAAAAAGATCTCACAAAACTAAGTGATTGGGCAACAAAATGGCAAATGAAATTTAATGTGGATAAATGTAAAGTAATGCACATTGGAAAAAATAACCCCAACTATACATACAATATGATGGGGGCTAATTTAGCTACAACGAGTCAGGAAAAAGAACTTGGAGTCATCGTGGATAGTTCTCTGAAGATGTCCACGCAGTGTGCAGAGGTGGTCAAAGAAGCAAACAGGATGTTAGGAATCATTAAAAAGGGGATAGAGAATAAGATTGAGAATATATTATTGCCCTTATATAAATCCATGGTACGCCCACATCTTGAATACTGTGTACAGATGTGGTCTCATCACCTCAAAAAAGATATTCTAGAACTAGAAAAGGTTCAGAAAAGGGCAACTAAAATGATTAGGGATTTGGAGAGGGTCCCATATGAGGAAAGATTAAAGAGGCTAGGTCTCTTCAGCTTGGAAAAGAGGAGACTAAGGGGGGATATGATAGAGGTATATAAAATCATGAGTGATGTTGAGAAAGTGGATAAGGAAAAGTTATTTACTTATTTTCATAATATAAGAACTAGGGGTCACCAAATAAAATTAATAGGCAGCAGGTTTAAAACAAATAAAAGGAAGTTCTTCTTCACACAGCGCACAGTCAACTTGTGGAACTCCTTACCTGAGGAGGTTGTGAAGGCTAGGACTATAACAGGGTTTAAAAGAGAACTGGATAAATTCATGGAGGTTAAGTCCATTAATGGCTATTAGCCAGGATGGGTAAGGAATGGTGTCCCTAGCCTCTGTTCGTCAGAGGATGGAGATGGATGGCAGGAGAGAGATCACTTGATCATTGCCTGTTAGGTTCACTCCCTCTGGGGCACCTGGCATTGGCCACTGTCGGTAGACAGATACTGGGCTAGATGGACCTTTGGTCTGACCCGGTACGGCCGTTCTTATTTTGCATTTTGTCAAACCTACTGTGAAAGAGTTATTAAAATGAACATGTGCCGGGTCATTATCTGCAACTGCTAAAACATTAAATATACAGGGGGAGGGATAGCTCAGTGGTTTGAGCATTGGCCTGCTAAACCCAGGGTTGTGAGTTCAATCCTTGAGGGGGCCACTTAGGGATCTGCGGCAAAAAAATCAGTACTTGGTCCTGCTAGTGAAGGCAGGGGACCAGACACTATGACCTTTCAGGGTCCCTTCCAGCTCTGTGAGATAGGTATATCTCCATATATTATGTGGGTAGAACAGGAGACATACAATTTTCTCCCAAGGAGTTCAGTCACAAATTTAATTAACACATTTTTTAACAAGCATTATCAGCATAGAAACATGTCCTCTGGAATGGTGGATGAAGCATGAAGAGGCAAATGAATGTTTAGTATATCTGGCACATAAATATCTTGGAACACCGGCTACAAAAGTGCCATGCAAATGCCTGTTCTCTCTTTCAGGTAACATTGTAAATAAAAAGCAGTCAGCAGTATTTCCCGTAAATGTAAACAAACTTGTTTGTCTTAACAATTGACTGAACAAGTAGTAGTACTGAGTGGACTTGTAGGCTCTAAAGTGTTACATTGTTTTGTTTTTGAGTGCAGTTATGTAACAAAAAAAAATCTACATTTTGTAAGTTACACTCATGATAAAGAGATTGCACTACAGTACTTGTATGATGTGAATTGAAAAATACTCTTTTGTTTATCATTTTTACAGTGCAAATATTTGTAATAAAAATAATAATATAAAGTGAGCACTGTGCACTTTTTATTCTGTGTGATAATAGAAATCAATATATTTGAACATGTAGAAAACATCCAAAAATATTTAATAAATTTCAATTGGTATTCTGTGGTTTAACAGTGAGATTAATCATGATTAATATAATCTTTGCACTTACATAGCACTTTTGCATCCGCTGAGCTTAAAGTGCTTTACAAAAAGGCATCATCATCTCCATTTTATAGATGGGAAAACTGAGGCACGGAGAGGTTAAATAACTTGACAGGAAGACACTGAAAGAACCAGAATTAGATCTGAGTTCTCCGAGTTCCACTGAATGTATGCAGTCCACTAGAGCACTGTGTCTGCATGAATGTTGAAAACTATTAACCAGAAATTCAAGTCCTATTAATGATATTCCTTGTGTAAGAAATGTAATAAATATTTAAAGATTTGTACTTGGGTGTCTGGGTTTACTCTTTCAAAAGGAACACTAAATGGAACTTCTTCTAGATATATCCTAAGTTTCGGGTTTTTTTAAAGCCTCTGAGAATAGGCAATAGGCATACAGAGAATCAGTAGATTTCATCCTTCTGCAGCAGTACCTGGAACATTTGAGGAACCTGCAAAAGAATTCAGTAAATTGGCACACAGTTTTTCTGTTAAGGTTTAGGAAATTTAACTATTTTGTCTCTCAATCATAGAAAGTACTGTAAAATCTAATCTGTTTTACATACATGTCAGTTCCAGTGTGAATGCTGAATTTGGGCTGTATGTTTGTGTTTTCACTCAGTTGGTTTGAAAATATTGAATTTACACAGTCCGCATGTCTGTAAGTATTTATAACTGGCTGGTTTGTTGCTCGGGGTCAACATTTTGAAAAAGGTAGATCAACTGCTACCAAGAAGTGTTGAAGTCTAGAGATCCTTAAAAAAAGAAAGTTATTTACCCATTAGTAGCTAGAGTTCTTTGAGATGTGTTGTCTACATGTGTCCCACTTCTGATGTGTATGGGCCCCATATGCCCGAGATTGGAACACTTTAGCCAGCAGCGTCTGTCGGCTGCACCTTGTGTCCTTCATGCCCCGGAGCTGGGCAGAGCAACCAACTGACCCTCCAATTCCTTCACAATCATCAATGCCATATTAATAGACTCTACAATAGTGGGGAAAGAAGGGTGAATCCTGGGACACACATAGACAACACATCTCAAGGGTTAGTCTACATGTAGTCCATTTCTGGTGACTCAAGCATGGTACAAACATCGGAGGAGGGTACTGTGAGTCTAATCAAACACGAATTGGAACAAAGTCCTGCAGAAAAAAGCATCCAAGCGAGATGCCTCTAGAATACAGTATTGCCTAGTAAAAGCATGTACACTACCCCATGTAGCAGCATTACTTATGACAGTTAGAGAAATATCCCTGAGGCCACAGAAGCTGTCTGTGCCCTGGTATAATGTGATCTAATCTGCCCCGGGAGTTCTAAATTAGCTCTCTCATACACTAACTTAATGCAACTGACACCCACTTGAAAATTCTCTGGGTTGAAATTGCCTGACCCCTAGATCTTTCAGCAATAGAAATAAATAACCTATGTGATAACCTAAATAGTTTTGTTCTATTTTTATAATAAGGTAGAGCCCTGAGGACATCTAATGTGGGTAATGCTGCTTCAGCCCTAGACAAATGAGGCTCTGGGAAGAATTGAGGGTCGGTTGGTTGCTCTGCCCAGCTTAAAACTGTTGGTACAGAGGCTCAAGGTCACAAAGGGTGCAGCCAATGGACATTGCTGGCTAAAGTGTTCTGATTTCTGGCATACGCACAGCAGAAGTGGAACACATGTAGGCAAACACTTGAAGAGTGGTAGTTTTTTTTACTGGCATACTGGTAGTCCCAAGAGACCCCCACTGAGATCAGGGTCCCATTCCATAGATACCAAGGCTAGAAGGGACCGTAGTGATCATCTAGTCTGACCTCCTGTAGAATACAGGCTGTAGAACTTCCCCAAAACAAGTCCTAGAACAGATCTTTCAGAAAAACATCCAAACTTGATTTTACAACGGTCAGTGATGGAGAATCCACCATGACCCATGGTAAATTGTTACAATGGTTAATTACTCTCATTGTTGTAAAGGTATGCCCTATTTCCAGTCTGTTTTTTTCTAGCTTCAATGTCCATTTTGCTAGTCATTGTGCAAATACATAGTAAAAGTTCGCCTCTGCCCCCCCAAAAACTTACAGTCTCAATAGAGAAGACAGACAAGGGATGGGAGAAAGGATATTTTATTCCTGTTTTACAGATGGGGAAGTGAAGCACAGGGTCAGTAAGGGACTTGTCCAGGGTCACACAAGACAGACTGTGGCAAATCCAAATTGAGCCCAGTGCCTTAACTGAGCTAGTAGGGATGAGTTTGAAGAGCTTAGTGTTTCCTGTCAACACCTTCTTCTGATCGATCTTTGCATTTTAATTTGTTTGAGTATTTGGTTGTCGTAGTAATAGAATCTTGTTCTTGCTATTGCAACTTAATTCGATTATTAGGGGATAACCCAGCCAGTTTGGGCTCATTTTTGTTTAGTTCAGTGTGTGGCAATAAATGGCTGGTTGTAAGGTTTACAGTTCTCTAGGTCTCCAGTGATTTCTTCCCAAAACTGCTACCCCCAAGGATGTAACAGTTTGGTCCTCCTGGATTTGTGTCACCCTCTGGCCCTTCTGTGACTCTGCTCAAGAAGTAGGCTGCAACCTTCTCCATACCTTTCATTGATTCAGAGGACGTCACATTCACCTTTATCTGCTTCCTTTCAGCCTACAGTTCTGTTCCCTTTGAGAAAACTAGTCAGTAATTTCCCCAGCTATAACAGTCAAAGCTCAATTCACTTTAAATAAAGCAGTATTTATTGGCAATGTGTGGAACGGAGAGGAAAAAGTCTCAAAAAAGGGTTGTTAGATAATATACATCTCATATATAGATACTACTAAAAGCACCTTCAGGCTAGCCCTAAATTTAAGTTAAAGAAAAATCCAAGTTACCTAAATGCCACCAAACTCATCACTACTCCTAACTAATATTGACTTAAGTTAAGCCCTTGTCTCTTCCTGGCTACTTCCCTTCCCAAATTATCTGATACCTTTGGGTCCACTTCAGATTATAGTAGTTCTTTATTTATTGTCCCAATCCATGTTTATCTTTCAGATGGGCTCATCCATTGTTTCAGTACAGCTGGGTAAACAACAAAATAAATTCTATCATGCAGGTTTGCCTCCCAGCATTCAAAACCCTTTGCATATTTTTTTTTCTTTAATCAAGCTAAACAATGCTTTTAAAGGTGACCTGTGAAAAGAGGGAAAAAAAGAGCTTGGTTTGTGCAGACTGACCCCCCCTACACCTACCTACCCACCCACCCACACCCCCCCAGATGACAGAACCTTGAAAGGTTACCTTTGTTAAGGCAGAGGATGACAGATGTGGACAAGAGTTTTAGCCATAGAGATGAAAAGAAAGCAGGATCTTTGGTCTTTTCTGGGAAGGTTTCAGAGTGATAACCATGTTAAGTCTGTATCAGCAAAAACAACGAGGAGTCCTTGTGGCACCTTAGAGACTAACACATTTATTTGGGCATAAGCTTTCGTGGGCTTTATGAAGTGAAGTGGGTTTTAGCCCACGAAAGCTTATGCCCAAATAAATGTGTTAGTCTCTAAGGTTCCACAAGGACTCCTCGTTTTTTCTGGGAACGGAGTTCTTAAGTTTTTATTTTAAAACTACACAAAATATCGTATCAGTAACATTTAAGATAAACCAGTGATTGATTTATTTTTTAAATAAAATCCAGTCTCCAAAAAGCAATGCTAATCTTGTTAGATCATATACTTCCCAGGCCAGAGACTATGTCTTCATATGTGTTTGTATAGCACTTTGTTAAATAGCACCTTGCTTTTAACTGGGACCTCTGGGTGCTAAACAACAGATAAACTAATACATAACACACAAGAACAAGGAGGAGTAGATGCCCCTTTGGAATTTGTTGGGATTTGGAATTCACTCTCTGTTAGGTTTTCCTTGCTGCTGCTTAGCTAGGGGAAAACCCAAGCTGAAAACAGAGAATCTGGTGAACAAGAATCTTCTTCTTGAGCCAAAGGAATCAACAGATGTCCTGATAATCTTATACAAATAAGAAATAAAAGCAGCCAGCTGTACTTGAAAATAAAAAGATTAATATGAAACAGGCAGAGCCATGGCTAAAGATATTATCCTCCCTTCAACAGAAGATCAATAATTCCATTCCAGTAAAAGTTCAGCCTTCAGTCCAGCTCTTGAGAGTCAAGTCCTACTCCAAGCTGTGGAACATTTCCACAATTTCATCAGCCACATACTTGCCAACGTAAATTGGATTCTTTCCACTGTTTGAGATGGCAGTGAAACAGGGTATAATTAGGTCAGACCTGATTACCTAGAACAACGGCAATTTTCTTTACATCTCCGTGTAAAGCTTCTTGAAATGGCAAAGGATGAACAGTTGGGAGCAGCAGAAAGATGTCCAAAATAGTTTTTGATAGAGATTTAACTATGTTTTAATGTGGATGGCATTTTCTATTAATATCAGGGCAGAAACCTATTGTTCAGTAGAGCTTTTCACTTCCTTTACACAAAAGCTATCTCTTTGCATCTGTCTGACTCTTCTTTACTGAGCACTTTAATTGTCACTTTACAATTAATGCTTCTTTTTATGGGGTGGTGGAAAGTAAACCAATTTCAGTTCAGCTTCTAGGTATTGAATTTATTATAAAAAAGTTATGTACTTAAAACTCCTCTAATGAAACCAGAGGCATCATGAGATATTAACCTAGAGGTAATGCTAAGAAGGCCAGTTTGAATAATTCAATTCATGTCACCTTAAGTATCTTTTCAAATGGAATTAACTTTATCTCACAAAAAAAGATGCTTCATGTTCCAGTTACTGATTATTGACTCCACAAAAGTTCTGTCTTAAATCATTTCACCACCATTTTCCCAACAATTTCAGTGTACCACTGCCAGGATATTTCTTTAAATTTTGAGGGGTGGCTTCTGTTTAAAAGGACCCTACTACTAAGCCAAGATTATGAACAACAGCAATTCCGAGGTCACAAAAGGATGACAAGATGCAGGCAAACTAAACGTAACCCAAAGTAGCAGCATTAGTTCAACGTGGATAAGAATCAGAGCTGCATTTCAGTCACAAATACAATAGTATTGTAACTCCTGCAGTCATTTGGTTGCTACACAACCATCCATTTCTTTTCTTGGCAGTGTGAGAAAATTTGGTAACACTGCAGCGTGCCTCATTCTCTTTTGCTACTCCACATTCCTAATATGGAAATCAGCTTTTGGATACTGAAAGGTGACCTTGCACTGACAGTTCAAGTCTGCAGAGAATGGGAAGCCTTATCAGTATTAATCCACATAAAAATAAGGAAGGAAGAGTAGAAAGGTAAACAGCAGAAGATGCCATGATGATGGGTGTGGCATGAGATCACAAGTCAAATAAAAAAAAGTTAGATTAGAGATGGGAGGAAGAGAAGAACAGAGACAAGATAGTTCTAACTAGACCATATTAAGAGGCATTCTTTACAAAGTGTAATTGGGTGTCCTCCCATGTGGTTCTGCAGAGCAGAGAAGAGAAAAGGTTACCTGTATGTAACTGTTTTTTGAGTGTTACCTCTGACTATTCACACTTGTGGGACTGGTGCCCTAGCAGCTCAAACTACAGGTGCCAATTCCACAAGTGAGAATAGACAGCAGTTACAAAAAGAAGGAAATGTTATCTATCTCTGTGTAACAAGCCAGGACGGTTATGGTTGGGTAGCAAGCCAACAACTGAAGCTCTTACAGTCTGTTTGATGTATCCAGGCTTTCCCAAGCTCAATCAAAACAAACAAACAGAAAAAAGTTCTCCATGGTCGGCGATTTAAAGAGAACTCAAGAAAGATTAAAATTAAAAATGGTCTGGACAAACTGGAGAAATGGTCTGAAATTCAATAAGGACAAATGCAAAGTACTCCATTCAGGAAGGAACAATCAGATGCATGCATACAAAATGGGAAATTGACTGCCTAAGAAGGAGTTTGGATCACAAGCTAAATATGAGTCAACAGTGTAACACTGTTGCAAAAAAAGCAAACATCAATCTGGGATGTATTAGCAGGAGTGTTGTAAGCAAGACACAAGAGGTAATTCTGCTCTACTCCATGCTGATTAGGCCTCAACTGGAGTACTGTGTCTAGTTCTGGGTGCCACATTTTGGGAAAAATGTGAACAAACTGGAGAGAGTCCAGAGAAGAACAAAAAAAGTGATTAAACATCTAGAGAACATGACCTATGAGGGAAGATAGAAAAAAATTGGGTTTGTTTAATTTAGAGAAGAGAAGACTGAGAGGGGGACATAATTACAGTTTTAAAGTACATAAAAGGAAGAGGGAGAAAAATTGTTCTTGTTAACCTCTGAGAAGCAATGGGCTTAAATTGCAGCAAGGGGGATTTAGGTTGGACATTAGGAAAAACTTCTTAACTCTCAGGGTGGTTAAGCACTGGAATAAATTGCCCAGGGAGGTTATGGAATCTTCATCATTGGAGATTTTTAAGAGCAGATTAGACAAACACCTGTCAGGAATGGTTTAATACTTAGTCCTGCTTGGAGTACATGAGACTGGACTAGAAAAGCTCTCCAGGTCCCTTCCAGTCCTACAATTCTATGATTCTATGAGGCTTTCTTCAGCCTAAACAATATAAGAACAAAGGACAGGAAAGAACCTCCTGGATTAATTCTAGTCCACAAGTAACTCCATTAAATAATCCTGTTCATAAATTTATCAAGCTCCATCTTAAAACTGATTCAGTTGTTTGCCCCCACTACTCCTATTGGAAGGCTGTTCCAGAACCCCTTCCCCCAATACAAATGTCACTGAGAAGACTGGCTTTCTGTGGCCTGGAGTTGAAGAGCCGTAAAAAGTCATTTTAAATCAGACCAAATGAGGGCTCTTTACCTGTCATTTTCTTCTTCCTCCATGTGGCAACTGGCTCTGATTATCAATTGCAACTTCACTTTATAGGACACAGCTGGGGGATTACTGCATTCACTACAGAGAACTTTGCCCTGCTACCCTGACACTTAGAATATGCAGCTCTAGTCAGAAAAAGCACATTAGCTCTCTTTGCCAGCCCTTGAACAGGGACTAACGTGCCTGGTCACGCTCTGTTTCTGGTGTTCTCTCAATATAACTTGCTCCTCTGTGAGGATCAGGGTAGGTAAATCACAATGCTGGTCTACCAGGTTCTGGGCAGCTGTAAGGAAAGTGCTCATGACCAGTCAGATGACCTTCAACCAGTTAAATTATATAGAGATGCTATTCAATCCCTTCTTAGTCCACATAGCTAAATGGTCTCCCAAACTTTAACACTTAGGCCATGTCTACACTGCAGTTAACCCAGGCTCTTACATAGGTTTTAGCTTTAATGCCCCCCTCCCCCCCTTCTGACTACATAAAAAACCTCTAGCCCAGGTTTAAAGGTGCTTTAAATATACAGGCTAGTTTACCTGGCTGGTGGTGTAGGTTAGGAAACAAGGCTTAAACTTGGCCTGGAACCCACACACTTTGCAATAAGACACAGGCTAAATCACTGGAGTCCTCCAGTCTTCTTTCTTTAACCTCCTGGACCCTCAGGTGCATCCACCAGTTTCTGCCATTTATTTCAATCTTGTGCTGGTCTGTTCAGGCTTCTGAGTGTCACGCTGATGGGTTTGGCTTCTCTATTGTTCTGCGTGATGTTTCTCTAGGTCACCCTCTTTCTCTTTCCAGGCGTGTCCATATTATCACTTGCTCTGGAAGACGTGTTGGCGGCATCCATAAAGCGTGTCTCAGCACAAAGATCCATTATATATGCCTCCCGTAATAAATGAGAGGGGGGTGACACCCTTTTGTGGACACTAAGCCAGCCAGTTAGCTATAGAATCCCTCTTGGTAGCTGTTCTCTACTTGCTTTACCTGTAAAGGGTTAAAAAGTCTGACTGCATGCATAGGTAAAGGGAAGTGAGTGGGCACTTGACTAAAAGAGCCAATGAGAGGGCTAGAACTTTTTAAAATTGGGAAAAAACTTCCATTTGTCTGTTGTTGTTCTCTGGGGTAGAGGGGAACAGGGCAGCAGTTACGCTGTGAGACGCTGACGGCCAGGTATGAAAATCATCAGAATCATACCTAGAAATTGCTTATTTGGAAACCAAGATACATAGGTAGAACAAAAAATGTGTAGGAAGATGTGATTAGGTTTATTTTGTTTATTTCTTATGGCTTTTGGACTCTGTGCTAACCCCAAATGCTTTTGTTTTGCTTGTAACCTTTAAGCTGGACCTCAAGAAGGTTATTCTTGACATTTAATTTGTATAAGTGGGTTTTTAAAATCTAGCAAAAGCCTATGTTCCAGATGTATTTTCTTTCTTTTTGTTTTTAATAAAATTTACCTTTTTTAGAACAGGATTGAATTTTTGGTGTCCTGGGAGGTTTGTGCAATGTTGTTTAATTAGCTGGTGGCAACAGCTGATTTCCTGTGTTTTCTTTCTCAGCTCTTCCCCGGGGGTGGCGGGGGGGGGGGGGGTGAAAGGGCTTGAGGGTACCCCAAAGCAGGGGTCCCCAACGCAGTGCCCGCGGGTGCCATGGTGCCCGCCTGGGCATCTAAGTGCGCCCACGTACTGGCTGGCGGACGAGCATCTGCCGAAATGCCACCGAAATTCTGAAGCATTTCGGCGGCGACGCCTCTGGATGACGCTGCTTGCTGCCGACAAACAGCGTCATCCAGAGGCGTTGCCGCCAAAATGCTGCCAAATTTTGGCGGCATTTCGGCGGATGCTCGTCCGCTGCCACAGTCCTTCGTGGCTCGTCGTCTGGCGCCCGCCAGACAAAAAAGGTTGGGGACCACTGCCCCAAAGGAAGGAATTCCCAAGTGCTCTTTCCTTAGTTCTCAAAAGGGGGGGAGGGTTTGCACTTGGGTGGTGGCAGCATCTACCCATCCAAGATCAGAGAGAAGCTGTGACCTTGGGAGTTTAATACTAGCCTGTAGTGGCCAGTATTAATTTTTAGAATCCTTGCGGGCCCCCAACTTCTGCACTCAAAGTGCCAGAGTGGGGAATCAGCCCTGACACCCCCCACATACAGGTGAGTGCAGATATAATGAGGACACAGTAATGTGGGTATGCTTTGCAGTGGGGATGGCCACACCCAGGCCAGGCTACCCCAGGTGCTCAGACCTAGGTACCAACCACCTGTGTTAACTGTGTAGAGTAGACATAGTTGCAGTGAGAAAAGGAGAGAGAAACATGGCTAGACTGCAACCAGTAGGAGTTCACAGAAGAGGAGCTCAATACCTTGAGGTTCACAGAAGTTTGACCAAGAAGTGTCAGCAGAGCTAAATTTAGAAAGGAGCCAGCAATGAAGAGGCCTCATCTTAAATAGGTAAACGAGTTGCTGCCACTAAAATGGGATAAAGGAGGGCAAATGGGACAAGCAAGGTGGAAGGTCTCAATGCACCACATTTCAGACACTGGAGTTGAAGTCGGTCCCAGTCATGACTCCATGACGGTCCTTGGCACCAAACTATTCATCAAATGGCAATGAGCACTAGGTGCTGCACTGATATGTGCTGATCCACCAATTATTGAGGTGATGCTTTTTTACTTGTGTCTGTCTTTATATTTTGGCATAGAAGCTATGGTGGATGTCCTGATACCAGGTATTACCCAGGAGCAAGAGCTAAAGACATCTGTCTGTCTCTCAACTGGTTGAAGGTAAAAAAATCTCAAACATAACTCGCCTCACCCCAAACACAGCTGGCACTGCCAGGCTGGTCTGTGCTGAACTACTGAGAGAGCTTCAACTTGGCTTTTTCAAATTCCCCAGTGAAGTGCAAGTATGAGAGAGAACAGCAGGACCAGAAGTTCTCAGGCAAGATTTGCTAATCTTAGGAATGCCACACCAGACAAAGATACACAAGATTTAAATGTGGCAGAACACAAAAATGTCTATCAATATTTATAAAACCCAAACCTCACCAGCAGGACATTGTATACAACAGGAAACTGAAGGGAAAAGTCAGTTCCTCTTTCTAAATACAGAGTTAAGTGCTGTTACACACTTATTAAAAAGAAAAGCCAAACACCACTCACCAAGATAGACTTTATCAATAGCTCGCTGTGTCTGTGTAGTTTTGTTAGAATGTAAGCTCCACAAAGCACAGTGTGCCACCTACAGTGCTGAGATCATTGCCAGCACATAACTGTTATGATAATAGAAGCCCCTAGCAGATGCTTCAAGGCTCAAGACCTAAAAGCTATACCACTATTAGAAGCTATAGGCTCATGTGAGACACCAAGAGTGGAGATCTGCAGAGGCAATTTTTTTGAAGAAGAGTAGATAAGAATAACGTTGGTCAGAGCCATTATCTTCATCCTGGCAAAAGGATCAGCTATCAGCAGGTACATAAATCAAGTAACTAGCTATCAGCAAATCACTAATAGCAAGGTCTTTAGCTACTTTCCGGTTTCAGCATACGGGAACCTTAGACCACTTAACCACTTAGGTAGGACATACAGCATCTCAACCAATATTTTCTCTTTTAACTTTATGTGCAATTAGTAGTTGTTTTATGAAGGTTCAAAAAGAGATGAACTCCCCGATAGACTGGAAAAATTCTTATCAGCCAAGCTCACCTGCTTCCATCTCTTTTTCACTCACTGAAAATTATGCTGGAAATTTAAAAGGCTATTTCTAAAATGATAGCAAATTCTCCATGAAGCACACGTTGTCCAAAAGGGCTCAAGGAAGGCAACAGCACCCTTTACCTTTTCCCTTAGACTGCAAAGAAAGGGATTCTTCACAGCTCCCGCTGCATTACAGTAGAATCAATGAACTTGACCTGATTTACTGATCCAAGGGTTGCTTCTTACCTCTAGTCCATGTATTAGGGAAAAGGGCCATGGAAATGCCAATCACAGAATAGTGCAAGAACATTTATATACCATAAGACAACACATTTACAGTTACAGCTCTGACAGCAAGTGAAAGGGTGTTTCAACGGGATCGGCAATATAGTCATTAAAGAAATGGTATGGGGAGAGAGCTTACCTGCTGCTCCTTCAGCTTGGCAGCACCAAGCTCTGAGAGAGAGACCGTTAGCTTTTCTTGTTGTTCAGATAGATACTTCTGATACAGGCTCAGAAGTTCCTGGCATTCTCTGTACTGCTGCTGCAGAGGTGAGACAGCAAGTTAAGGGGAAAAAAATATTCCATATTGAAAAGTAAAAATCTAACAAATACCGAATTTACTCTGTGTAAATCTGCTTTAGTCATGTGGTAACTGAAGCCATAAAATGCAGAGTTCAGAGAAAGACACACCATGTGTGCATGGAGTGCGGGGGGAGAAGCAGGAGGGTGGAGATGGATGGTTACTATGGATGTGCCTGAAGGGAAACGAAAAGACCAAGTGCAACCTTATCCCCCACCCATAAGACAGAGACGAACCCTCACCAAATTTACCAACACTTGAAGGGATGAGTACAGGAGGTAGGTTATGACATTTCAGTTACCGCAGTTACGGCCCTCTTTGCATATGTGGTCCTATTTGTATTCAGCTAAGGAGGATAGTGCCAATGCTTTAATTACCAATAGCCAACTCAGAAAATATTCCACTTTTTAAGTACAGCTATGGATTTGGTGCCCAATATGAACTACTGATGGATCATAAACACAGCCACAGTTGCAGGACTACAGGCCTTTCAGAGACTAGCAATGATTTTTGGATTGTTATCTGTAGAAGCAGCAAACTGTGGTATTTGCAAGGATATTAGCAATAGTGTCCTGCCTTGCTTGCAGCACTGAAATTCCAAAAGGAGATAAATCTGCTCTTCACCTATCATTGTGTAATTCCCTCTCTTGCTCATTTAGCATGGTAAACCGTTTATGCTTCCCCCTCGTTCCACCCCTCCCCGATTTCAATTATGCATGCGGATGGGATAAGGGCTCAATGTCCAAAGAGATTACTCTGAATAAATGCTTTAATAACAAGTCATCACAATTAACGTAGGGAACAAAAACTTCTTCAAATATGTAAAATGGTGTTGAGTTACAGATTTTCTTAACATTTTTATGATCTAATCATCGCTTCTGGGCAAATTCGTGTTGCAATCATTTTTGCCAATCATGGCTGCATAAATAACTCACCGCTTTGTTATTCCCCATTACGATCCTTTAAAAAAATAAATAAATAAAAAGAGCTAAAAATGGGATGAGCAAAGCTTTTTGGGGAGGGAGCAGAAGGGAGGTGATTAAGATCTAATGCTAAAGTAATAAGGAGAGCTTCTAAAACACCTTTGCTCAGCATCTTGAGATAAAGGAGGGTACAAACAATGGTCTAAATAAGCTAATTGCTTTTTCTGGTCAATCCATCTGAAGCCTGAGTGGTTTTACATTTCTGTGCATTTTGTCAGAGAGCACCAAAAGGCTGAAGTGATTTGTGGTGGTCTCAGGAGTCTCTGCCAGCTATGATGTATATAAAAGGAATTTTTTATTCCGGCTGTAACCATAGGCAGTAATGTTTATAGTGGGTGAACATATTAGCCTGGACGCAGGGCATGAATTTTACTGTAGAAAAAGCCAGTACATTTATACGGCCTAAGAGTTAAATGTCAGTATTTGAAGACAAATTATAGGCAAATTCATTTAAACCCATGTTATGTGGCAGAATATAAAAACAGACAGTCCTATCTTTATCAATTTTTTATGTCTCTCTTAATTCACTCTGCCTCCAACAGCCCCTCCCTCATACAACAGGACTTTACCCCACTATCTGCCTATTGCTGTTCCCTATCGATGTGGGTGAGTGGAATGTATACCCTAATGGGCTTTGGGGTACACACATAGTGGGGGCATATCTATTCTTGTTCTTGCCAGTGCATTACACATAGTTCTGTATTTCAAACATGAAAATCATAGAGTATGAGAGTCAAACCTAAAGAAAGTAATACAGTGGGAATGCATTACACCAGAGGGTCCCAAACTCTGCTCCGTGGGCCACTGGCAACTTTGAAGCACTTGCTGTGCACGTGATGATGTCTCTTCTTGCTTCTAGCTGCTCAATTTAATTAAAAGAGAGCTGAAAACATGACTTGCTTCCCTAACATTACTTCTACACGTCAGCAATGGCTAGCATTGTCGAAAGGCTATTGTGCGTTCACAAATGGGAGGGGTGATGCATGTGCATGAATGGGAGGAAAGAAGTCCATGAGACTTTTTCCCTTTTTAAATATGGTTCACATTGTGACAGTGGTTAGGAATCCCTGCATTAGAAGATAAAACCGTGTTCGTTCACACAATACTAGAGACATTCATTGTGAAGTAACGAGTAAGCAATCAAACAAAAAAGGTATAATATATCAGTGTTCTCTGTTCATTCATTTAGACAAATGTAGCTTAGTTTTAGCTATGATGATACTTCTTACTAAGCTAGTTCATTTACTGCAGTATAATTTTCTAAGACGCAAGCCTTAATATGAGATATTACTCTTCCACTCTATTAAATCTTTACTAAACGTGGGGAAAGAGCACCTTACTTTGTAGGAATTAACAAGATTCTATGCCATACACAAATGCAAATACACCATTTAATAGGGAATGATACAATGTTGATGAGGAGGCTATGAGTACCTATATAGACACACAGGCTGATAAAATACTTTCACAATCTGCTTTGAAGAAACTCACAAATTTCATGGGGGCGGGAGGGGGAATAAATCTATAGGACTACAAATCCTAGAATTGAAACATAGCTAAATGCTCAAATAAGATCACATCTCTTTAAGAGTTCAAGAGTCCAAATACTGGATTAACAAGATATTAATTATCTGATTAGAGCTGTTTAGGAGTTCACTGAACTGTATTCTCATTTGTTGCACAAAAAATTAACACCTGAATTATTGTAATTTGTTACGCACAAAAAGTTTATTAATGCAGTATTAAGCTTGTACAGTAACAAGAGAATCATAAGAAGTGAGGAAATGCAAAGGTTCAGGTTTTAACAGCAATATTAATTCACCATGCTGCATAACCTGTCTATTTTATAGGATTCATTTAGTGAAACAATAGACTAAAGTCATAGATACAGAGTTCATTTATGGCTCTTAGAAGCAAAAACCTTGCTTTGAGAGGTTTGTCTTGGAGAGCCGGGATTGCCCAGGCAGCAGGTGCTAGTAGCATTATGCTTGCGGAGGCCAGGACATACAGGATTGGGGCAGAACCATGGCTACCGCCTACCGCTCCAACGTGCCCCCTCTGGGGCACTTAGGATTCTTGGCAGTACCAGCAGCCCCCTCATGAGTTTAGAAGTATAAGCAGCTGTATTATATCTACCAGTTTCCCAGTAGTCAGGGAGTCAAGGTCCCTCTACAGCATCCTTAGGAAAAAATAATAGCAAATACTACACATCTACACGGTAGGCATGTTAACATTTGCTTGACTTTTTGTAATGTTCACAGTGCAAACTGTAATGTTGCAACAACACAGCGTTCCCCACCCCCATTTAATTTCCTAACATTTGGTTTGTTTGTTTTTAATTGAAAACCTGGAGGTTCTACCAGGGGCTCCCCCAGAAATTTTTCACATAGTACGCACAACTGAACCACTAGCTTAACTTCACATGGAGCCACCAAGGTCTGGCCCAGCTGCCCCTCCATCGAGAGGCCAAAGTTCAGTGAGTGGCAATGCGACTTGCTGCACAAGGTTGCAGCTCCACTCAGGTTTGGCACAATGGCCTATCCATCATGACGGAAGGGCTACTGGGCCAAATTTCAGCCACTCAGTTTGGGGGCCCAAGGCAAACTGCCCATCCCGCAGGTGGTGCTGCCCTTGCCAATGGTATGCACCACACACGGTGTATACAGCTGTCATAAATATAAAGAAAAGGGTAGCATAAAATCCCTCTGCGGCAGCTGTACTGAATTACTTTACCTGTAAGGGATTAAGTAGCTCAAATCACCTAGTTGGCACCTGACCAGAAGGACCAATGGGGAAAGAAGATACTTTCAAATCAGGGTGTGGGGGGAAGCTTTGTTTGTGGCTCTATTTGTTTCATCCCTCTCCGGATGGAGGGAGAGACCAAGCAGGTACAACATCTCCTGAAAACATACTTGGAGTGATCCATCTAAAATTACAGAAATTGTAAGTAAGGCAAGGAAATGCGTTAGGTTATCTTTTGTTCTGGACTTGTGAATTTTCCTATGCTACAAAGGTAGTTTTATTCCTGTTTTTGAAACTGTGACGCTGAGTCCAGAGGGGAGTCCTCTGTGTTTTAAATCTTATTACCCAGTAAAGTTACTTTCCATCCTGATTTTGCAGGTGTGATTCTTTTACTTTTTCTTTAAAATAAAGTTCTTCTTTTAAGAACCTGATTGATTTTCAGTGTCCTAAAGACAAAGGGTCTGGTCTGTGCTCACATTGTAACCAACTGGTGGGTATATTATTCTCAAGCCTCCCCAGGAAAGGGGGAGAAGGCACTTAGGGGGATATTTTGGGGGAATAGGGATTCCAAGTGACCCTTCTCTGAATTTTTCTGTAAAACACTTGGTGGTGGCAGCAATACCGTCCAAGGACAAGGAAAGCAATTTGTGCTTGGGGAAGTTTTAACCTAAGTTGGTAGAATATAAGCTATGGGGGGTATTTCATGTGGTTCCCCACATCTGTACCCCAGAGTTAAGAGTGAAGGGGGGAAACCCTAACAACTATGAGCACCACTGTATTCTTTGGCTTACAGAGCCTACTTCCTCCAGTAGCTTCGCTAGTAAAGCTTTTCATTTCTGCATATTCACCTGCGTAACACTGAAAAACAATCAACCGGTGCATCTTTCTCTAACCGTACTCACTGCTTTACAACTTGGTAGAATTCCAAACATGTTCCCTAATCTGCTAATCTAGAACATTTTCATATTTAGCCAAGCAGGGACTTCACAACAAGGACCAGTTACTTGCCAAAGTTTCAAAGTTCAATCTTTTCTGAATTATTCCCCTGAGGGTGGGAGGGGAGAATAAGCAGCAGGAATTTTTATTTAAAACAGATTCTCACCCTTTGTTGTTCAAAAGAAAATGATATTTCTTGCCTCAAATTTGTAAAGAGATGAAGCCTTAAGACAGAACAAGCATGAGAAGTTTCTGTCCCAAAAGGACATTTTCGAGAGGCTATTATCAAGGGAAGATGGAATTTCAAATGACACTGTTTTACAATCATAAACCAATGACAAGGGGCCCAGTTATCTACCTTGGGTATTATATGGTCCCCATCACCACAGTACCAAGCACCTCACCATCTTTAATGTATTTATCCTCACAACACCTCTGTGAGGTGAGGTAAGGCAGGGCTCTTACCCCATTGTACAGATGGCAAACTGAGGCACAAAGAGAGTAAGCAATGTGCCCAAGATGACAAAGGATGTCTGTGGCAGACTGTGGTTCAAACTAATACTCTAACCACTGGACCTTCCTTATTCACAAGCCCATGTCATGTTGATCCTCTGCATGTAGATCTCCACCTGTTTTAGCAAGTGGGACTCAACCCATCCTGTCCTCCATGCAGCCCCTCACCCTGTGGAGGATTTTCTGCAGGTCCAGAGATTATTATGGGAAGAAGAAAAAGTGGAGTGAATCTGGGAAAGGAGACATATAAGAAATATATCATAAGTTATTAAAATATAAAAGTTGCCAATAGGTTACAGTATGTGTGTGACTGCTCTATCCTTTCAAATGGTAGGGACGTGCGGGCGTTAGGGCCTGTGATCTTGGCAGGGCGTGGGGGAGGCTTGTCAGCGCATGTATCTTTTGCACGGGCTAGTACATTTTTCAATCCCTGCCAATGGACAGATATCCTGGTAAATCAGGACTAGTTATTGCCCTTGACGGCAGTCTCAACCCAGAGGACAAGGACTGACACAGAGTGAACTCCCTTCATTCCTAGGGGTGTTCAAGTCAGAGAGGAAGAGGATTGGTGCAGGTACAGAGGTTGTAGAACTTTTCACCGCCAGTAGGCTGCTGCAGCTGTTTTGTGACAAAGAAAGGTCTTCAGTCTGGCACTCTACAGCAGCACTAACCTGGGACCTCCTGTTGCACTGGCACTCAC